>NC_042984.1:23767596-25023609 GCF_901001165.1 Salmo trutta | reverse complement strand
CTTGTTTTCTTGTGAGGCTCGAACTCACAACCTTGGCTTTGCTTCGCTGCATACTGTTGTATAAGTACCACTCGCTAACCGATTTCGCCACAGGAGCTGTGAAAGGCACTCTCGCTGAAAAGAAATTGACAGACAGCGGGTTCAAGAAAATGACTTGCTCCTGGTGAGGCTCGAACTCACAACCTCGGCATTGCTTCGATGCATACTGTTGTATAAGTACCACGCGCTAACCGATTGCGCCACAGGAGCCACGAAAATGCTCTCGCTGATCACCATATTTTGCACAAAGAGGTGTACGATATTCGGTGCAAGTCAGTACTTCAATTGAGCTTCCTGGCTACCTCAGTCGGTAGAGCAAGAGACGCAAAATATCTGAGTCGTGGGTTTGAGAAACACTTTGAGTGATTCTTTTCTCCGCCGAAGCACCAACTCACTTTGCAAATAGCCATCAGCTTGGACTTTCGAGCAGGCTTGCCACCCTGCACTGCTGACGTGTCAGGCATTGCTGGTGATACAGGAGAATATGGGTTTGAATCATAGCTGTGCCTGCACTCTGACCTGTTATCCTGATAAAGTACCTATTACTTGTGAAACGTCCTCCTAAATGGATTGAAAAATCCTCCTTTTCTGGAAAAGAAATTGACAGGCAGAGGGTTCAAGAAAATGTCTTGTTTCTTGTGAGGCTTGAACTCACAACCTTGGTATTGCTTTGCTGCATACTGTTGTATAAGTACCACGCGCTAACCGATTGCGCCACAGGAGCTGTGAAAGGCACTCTCGCTGAAAAGAAATTGACAGGCAGTGGGATCAAGAAAATTACTTGCTCCTGGTGATGCTCGAACTCACAACCTCGGCATTGCTTCGCTGCATACTGTTTTATAAGTACCATGCGCTAACCGATTGCGCCACAGGAGCCACTAAAAGCACTTTCGCTGATCACCATATTTTGCACAAACAGAGCTGTACGATATTCGGTGCAAGTCAGTACTTCAATTGAGCTTCCTGGCTACCTCAGTCGGTAGAGCAAGAGACGCAAAATATCTGAGTCGTGGGTTTGAGAAACACTTTGAGTGATTCTTTTCTCCGCCGAAGCACCAACTCACTTTGCAAATAGCCATCAGCTTGGACGTTCGAGCAGGCTTGCCACCCTGCACTGCTGACGTGTCAGGCATTGCTGGTGATACAGGAGAATATGGGTTTGAATCATAGCTGTGCCTGCACTCTGACCTGTTATCCTGATAAAGTACCTATTACTTGTGAAACGTCCTCCTAAATGGATTGAAAAATCCTCCTTTTCTGGAAAAGAAATTGACAGGCAGAGGGTTCAAGAAAATTTCTTGTTTCTTGTGAGGCTCGAACTCACAACCTTGGTATTGCTTCGCTGCATACTGTTGTATAAGTACCACTCGCTAACCGCTTTCGCCACAGGAGCTGTGAAAGGCACTCTCGCTGAAAAGAAATTGACAGGCAGTGGGTTCAAGAAAATGACTTGCTCCTGGTGAGGCTCGAACTCACAACCTCGGCATTGCTTCGATGCATACTGTTGTATAAGTACCACGCGCTAACCGATTGCGCCACAGGAGCCACAAAAATGCTCTCGCTGATCACCATATTTTGCACAAAGAGCTGTACGATATTCGGTTCAAGTCAGTACATCAATTGAGCTTCCTGGCTACCTCAGTCGGTAGAGCAAGAGACGCAAAATATCTGAGTTGTGGGTTCGAGCCACACCTTGAGTGATTATTTTCTCTGCCGAAGCACCAACTCACTTTGCAAATAGCCATCAGCTTGGACTTTCGAGCAGGCTTGCCACCCTGCACTGCTGACGTGTCAGGCATTGCTGGTGATACAGGAGAATATGGGTTTGAATCATAGCTGTGCATGCACTCTGACCTGTTATCCTGATAAAGTACCTATTACTTGTGAAACGTCCTCCTAAATGGATTGAAAAATCCTCCTTTTCTGGAAAAGAAATTGACAGGCAGAGGGTTCAAGAAAATGTCTTGTTTCTTGTGAGGCTCGAACTCACAACCTCGGCATTGCTTCGATGCATACTGTTGTATAAGTACCACGCGCTAACCGATTGCGCCACAGGAGCTGTGAAAGGCACTCTCGCTGAAAAGAAATTGACAGACAGCGGGTTCAAGAAAATGACTTGCTCCTGGTGAGGCTCGAACTCACAACCTCGGCATTGCTTCGATGCATACTGTTGTATAAGTACCACGCGCTAACCGATTGCGCCACAGGAGCCACGAAAATGCTCTCGCTGATCACCATATTTTGCACAAAGAGGTGTACGATATTCGGTGCAAGTCAGTACTTCAATTGAGCTTCCTGGCTACCTCAGTCGGTAGAGCAAGAGACGCAAAATATCTGAGTCGTGGGTTTGAGAAACACTTTGAGTGATTCTTTTCTCCGCCGAAGCACCAACTCACTTTGCAAATAGCCATCAGCTTGGACTTTCGAGCAGGCTTGCCACCCTGCACTGCTGACGTGTCAGGCATTGCTGGTGATACAGGAGAATATGGGTTTGAATCATAGCTGTGCCTGCACTCTGACCTGTTATCCTGATAAAGTACCTATTACTTGTGAAACGTCCTCCTAAATGGATTGAAAAATCCTCCTTTTCTGGAAAAGAAATTGACAGGCAGAGGGTTCAAGAAAATGTCTTGTTTCTTGTGAGGCTTGAACTCACAACCTTGGTATTGCTTTGCTGCATACTGTTGTATAAGTACCACGCGCTAACCGATTGCGCCACAGGAGCTGTGAAAGGCACTCTCGCTGAAAAGAAATTGACAGGCAGTGGGATCAAGAAAATTACTTGCTCCTGGTGATGCTCGAACTCACAACCTCGGCATTGCTTCGCTGCATACTGTTTTATAAGTACCATGCGCTAACCGATTGCGCCACAGGAGCCACTAAAAGCACTTTCGCTGATCACCATATTTTGCACAAACAGAGCTGTACGATATTCGGTGCAAGTCAGTACTTCAATTGAGCTTCCTGGCTACCTCAGTCGGTAGAGCAAGAGACGCAAAATATCTGAGTCGTGGGTTTGAGAAACACTTTGAGTGATTCTTTTCTCCGCCGAAGCACCAACTCACTTTGCAAATAGCCATCAGCTTGGACGTTCGAGCAGGCTTGCCACCCTGCACTGCTGACGTGTCAGGCATTGCTGGTGATACAGGAGAATATGGGTTTGAATCATAGCTGTGCCTGCACTCTGACCTGTTATCCTGATAAAGTACCTATTACTTGTGAAACGTCCTCCTAAATGGATTGAAAAATCCTCCTTTTCTGGAAAAGAAATTGACAGGCAGAGGGTTCAAGAAAATTTCTTGTTTCTTGTGAGGCTCGAACTCACAACCTTGGTATTGCTTTGCTGCATACTGTTGTATAAGTACCACGCGCTAACCGATTGCGCCACAGGAGCTGTGAAAGGCACTCTCGCTGAAAAGAAATTGACAGGCAGTGGGTTCAAGAAAATGACTTGCTCCTGGTGAGGCTCGAACTCACAACCTCGGCATTGCTTCGATGCATACTGTTGTATAAGTACCACGCGCTAACCGATTGTGCCACAGGAGCCACAAAAATGCTCTCGCTGATCACCATATTTTGCACAAACAGAGCTGTACGATATTTGGTGCAAGTCAGTACTTCAATTGAGCTTCCTGGCTACCTCAGTCGGTAGAGCAAGAGACGCAAAATATCTGAGTCGTGGGTTTGAGAAACACTTTGAGTGATTCTTTTCTCCGCCGAAGCACCAACTCACTTTGCAAATAGCCATCAGCTTGGACGTTCGAGCAGGCTTGCCACCCTGCACTGCTGACGTGTCAGGCATTGCTGGTGATACAGGAGAATATGGGTTTGAATCATAGCTGTGCCTGCACTCTGACCTGTTATCCTGATAAAGTACCTGTTACTTGTGAAACGTCCTCCTAAATGGATTGAAAAATCCTCCTTTTCTGGAAAAGAAATTGAAAGGCAGAGGGTTCAAGAAAATGTCTTGTTCCTTGTGAGGCTCGAACTCACAACCTTGGCTTTGCGTCGCTGCATACTGTTGTATAAGTACCACTCGCTAACCGATTTCGCCACAGGAGCTGTGAAAGGCACTCTCGCTGAAAAGAAATTCACAGGCAGTGGGTTCAAGAAAACGACTTGCTCCTGGTGAGGCTCGAACTCACAACCTCGGCATTGCTTCGATGCATACTGTTGTATAAGTACCACGCGCTAACCGATTGCGCCACAGGAGCCACGAAAATGCTCTCGCTGATCACCATATTTTGCACAAAGAGGTGTACGATATTCGGTTCAAG
This sequence comes from Salmo trutta, assembly GCF_901001165.1. Lineage (NCBI taxonomy): Eukaryota > Metazoa > Chordata > Actinopteri > Salmoniformes > Salmonidae > Salmo > Salmo trutta. The sequence goes on along the minus strand of NC_042984.1, from coordinate 25,019,293 downwards.
TCAGTACATCAATTGAGCTTCCTGGCTACCTCAGTCGGTAGAGCAAGAGACGCAAAATATCTGAGTTGTGGGTTCGAGCCACACCTTGAGTGATTCTTTTCTCTGCCGAAGCACCAACTCACTTTGCAAATAGCCATCAGCTTGGACTTTCGAGCAGGCTTGCCACCCTGCACTGCTGACGTGTCAGGCATTGCTGGTGATACAGGAGAATATGGGTTTGAATCATAGCTGTGCATGCACTCTGACCTGTTATCCTCATAAAGTACCTATTACTTGTGAAACGTACTCCTAAATGGATTGAAAGATCCTCCTTTTCTGGAAAAGAAATTGACAGGCAGAGGGTTCAAGAAAATGTCTTGTTCCTTGTGAGGCTCGAACTCACAACCTTGGCTTTGCTTCGCTGCATACTGTTGTATAAGTACCACGCGCTAACCGATTGCGCCACAGGAGCTGTGAAAGGCACTCTCGCTGAAAAGAAATTGACAGGCAGTGGGATCAAGAAAATTACTTGCTCCTGGTGATGCTCGAACTCACAACCTCGGCATTGCTTCGCTGCATACTGTTTTATAAGTACCATGCGCTAACCGATTGCGCCACAGGAGCCACTAAAAGCACTTTCGCTGATCACCATATTTTGCACAAACAGAGCTGTACGATATTCGGTGCAAGTCAGTACTTCAATTGAGCTTCCTGGCTACCTCAGTCGGTAGAGCAAGAGACGCAAAATATCTGAGTCGTGGGTTTGAGAAACACTTTGAGTGATTCTTTTCTCCGCCGAAGCACCAACTCACTTTGCAAATAGCCATCAGCTTGGACGTTCGAGCAGGCTTGCCACCCTGCACTGCTGACGTGTCAGGCATTGCTGGTGATACAGGAGAATATGGGTTTGAATCATAGCTGTGCCTGCACTCTGACCTGTTATCCTGATAAAGTACCTATTACTTGTGAAACGTCCTCCTAAATGGATTGAAAAATCCTCCTTTTCTGGAAAAGAAATTGACAGGCAGAGGGTTCAAGAAAATGTCTTGTTTCTTGTGAGGCTCGAACTCACAACCTTGGTATTGCTTTGCTGCATACTGTTGTATAAGTACCACGCGCTAACCGATTGCGCCACAGGAGCTGTGAAAGGCACTCTCGCTGAAAAGAAATTGACAGGCAGTGGGTTCAAGAAAATGACTTGCTCCTGGTGAGGCTCTAACTCACAACCTCGGCATTGCTTCGATGCATACTGTTGTATAAGTACCACGCGCTAACCGATTGCGCCACAGGAGCCACTAAATGCTCTCGCTGATCACCATATTTTGCACAAAGAGCTGTACGATATTCGGTTCAAGTCAGTACATCAATTGAGCTTCCTGGCTACCTCAGTCGGTAGAGCAAGAGACGCAAAATATCTGAGTTGTGGGTTCGAGCCACACCTTGAGTGATTATTTTCTCTGCCGAAGCACCAACTCACTTTGCAAATAGCCATCAGCTTGGACTTTCGAGCAGGCTTGCCACCCTGCACTGCTGACGTGTCAGGCATTGCTGGTGATACAGGAGAATATGGGTTTGAATCATAGCTGTGCATGCACTCTGACCTGTTATCCTCATAAAGTACCTATTACTTGTGAAAAGTACTCCTAAATGGATTGAAAGATCCTCCTTTTCTGGAAAAGAAATTGAAAGGCAGAGGGTTCAAGAAAATGTCTTGTTCCTTGTGAGGCTCGAACTCACAACCTTGGCTTTGCGTCGCTGCATACTGTTGTATAAGTACCACTCGCTAACCGATTTCGCCACAGGAGCTGTGAAAGGCACTCTCGCTGAAAAGAAATTCACAGGCAGTGGGTTCAAGAAAATTACTTGCTCCTGGTGATGCTCGAACTCACAACCTCGGCATTGCTTCGCTGCATACTGTTTTATAAGTACCATGCGCTAACCGATTGCGCCACAGGAGCCACTAAAAGCACTTTCGCTGATCACCATATTTTGCACAAACAGAGCTGTACGATATTCGGTGCAAGTCAGTACTTCAATTGAGCTTCCTGGCTACCTCAGTCGGTAGAGCAAGAGACGCAAAATATCTGAGTCGTGGGTTTGAGAAACACTTTGAGTGATTCTTTTCTCCTCCGAAGCACCAACTCACTTTGCAAATAGCCATCAGCTTGGACGTTCGAGCAGGCTTGCCACCCTGCACTGCTGACGTGTCAGGCATTGCTGGTGATACAGGAGAATATGGGTTTGAATCATAGCTGTGCCTGCACTCTGACCTGTTATACTGATAAAGTACCTATTACTTGTGAAACGTCCTCCTAAATGGATTGAAAAATCCTCCTTTTCTGGAAAAGAAATTGACAGGCAGAGGGTTCAAGAAAATTTCTTGTTTCTCGTGAGGCTCGAACTCACAACCTTGGTATTGCTTCGCTGCATACTGTTGTATAAGTACCACTCGCTAACCGCTTTCGCCACAGGAGCTGTGAAAGGCACTCTCGCTGAAAAGAAATTGACAGGCAGTGGGTTCAAGAAAATGACTTGCTCCTGGTGAGGCTCGAACTCACAACCTCGGCATTGCTTCGATGCATACTGTTGTATAAGTACCACGCGCTAACCGATTGTGCCACAGGAGCCACAAAAATGCTCTCGCTGATCACCATATTTTGCACAAACAGAGCTGTACGATATTTGGTGCAAGTCAGTACTTCAATTGAGCTTCCTGGCTACCTCAGTCGGTAGAGCAAGAGACGCAAAATATCTGAGTCGTGGGTTTGAGAAACACTTTGAGTGATTCTTTTCTCCGCCGAAGCACCAACTCACTTTGCAAATAGCCATCAGCTTGGACGTTCGAGCAGGCTTGCCACCCTGCACTGCTGACGTGTCAGGCATTGCTGGTGATACAGGAGAATATGGGTTTGAATCATAGCTGTGCCTGCACTCTGACCTGTTATCCTGATAAAGTACCTGTTACTTGTGAAACGTCCTCCTAAATGGATTGAAAAATCCTCCTTTTCTGGAAAAGAAATTGACAGGCTGAGGGTTCAAGAAAATGACTTGCTCCTGGTGAGGCTCGAACTCACAACCTCGGCATTGCTTCGATGCATACTGTTGTATAAGTACCACGCGCTAACCGATTGCGCCACAGGAGCCACTAAAATGCTCTCGCTGATCACCATATTTTGCACAAAGAGCTGTACGATATTCGGTTCAAGTCAGTACATCAATTGAGCTTCCTGGCTACCTCAGTCGGTAGAGCAAGAGACGCAAAATATCTGAGTTGTGGGTTCGAGCCACAACTTGAGTGATTATTTTCTCTGCCGAAGCACCAACTCACTTTGCAAATAGCCATCAGCTTGGACTTTCGAGCAGGCTTGCCACCCTGCACTGCTGACGTGTCAGGCATTGCTGGTGATACAGGAGAATATGGGTTTGAATCATAGCTGTGCATGCACTCTGACCTGTTATCCTCATAAAGTACCTATTACTTGTGAAAAGTACTCCTAAATGGATTGAAAGATCCTCCTTTTCTGGAAAAGAAATTGAAAGGCAGAGGGTTCAAGAAAATGTCTTGTTCCTTGTGAGGCTCGAACTCACAACCTTGGCTTTGCGTCGCTGCATACTGTTGTATAAGTACCACTCGCTAACCGATTTCGCCACAGGAGCTGTGAAAGGCACTCTCGCTGAAAAGAAATTCACAGGCAGTGGGTTCAAGAAAATGACTTGCTCCTGGTGAGGCTCGAACTCACAACCTCGGCATTGCTTCGATGCATACTGTTGTATAAGTACCACGCGCTAACCGATTGCGCCACAGGAGCCACTAAAATGCTCTCGCTGATCACCATATTTTGCACAAAGAGAGCTGTACGATATTCCGTTCAAGTCAGTACATCAATTGAGCTTCCTGGCTACCTCAGTCGGTAGAGCAAGAGATGCAAAATATCTGAGTTGTGGGTTCGAGCCACACCTTGAGTGATTCTTTTCTCTGCCGAAGCACCAACTCACTTTGCAAATAGCCATCAGCTTGGACTTTCGAGCAGGCTTGCCACCCTGCACTGCTGACGTGTCAGGCATTGCTGGTGATACAGGAGAATATGGGTTTGAATCATAGCTGTGCATGCACTCTGACCTGTTATCCTCATAAAGTACCTATTACTTGTGAAACGTACTCCTAAATGGATTGAAAGATCCTCCTTTTCTGGAAAAGAAATTGACAGGCAGAGGGTTCAAGAAGATGTCTTGTTCCTTGTGAGGCTCGAACTCACAACCTTGGCTTTGCTTCGCTGCATACTGTTGTATAAGTACCACGCGCTAACCGATTGCGCCACAGGAGCTGTGAAAGGCACTCTCGCTGAAAAGAAATTGACAGGCAGTGGGATCAAGAAAATTACTTGCTCCTGGTGATGCTCGAACTCACAACCTCGGCATTGCTTCGCTGCATACTGTTTTATAAGTACCATGCGCTAACCGATTGCGCCACAGGAGCCACTAAAAGCACTTTCGCTGATCACCATATTTTGCACAAACAGAGCTGTACGATATTCGGTGCAAGTCAGTACTTCAATTGAGCTTCCTGGCTACCTCAGTCGGTAGAGCAAGAGACGCAAAATATCTGAGTCGTGGGTTTGAGAAACACTTTGAGTGATTCTTTTCTCCGCCGAAGCACCAACTCACTTTGCAAATAGCCATCAGCTTGGACGTTCGAGCAGGCTTGCCACCCTGCACTGCTGACGTGTCAGGCATTGCTGGCGATACAGGAGAATATGGGTTTGAATCATAGCTGTGCCTGCACTCTGACCTGTTATCCTGATAAAGTACCTATTACTTGTGAAACGTCCTCCTAAATGGATTGAAAAATCCTCCTTTTCTGGAAAAGAAATTGACAGGCAGAGGTTTCAAGAAAATTTCTTGTGAGGCTCGAACTCACAACCTTGGTACTAGCTTCGCTGCATACTGTTGTATAAGTACCACTCGCTAACCGATTTCGCCAAAGGAGCTGTGAAAGGCACTCTCGCTGAAAAGAAATTGACAGGCAGTGGGTTCAAGAAAATGACTTGCTCCTGGTGAGGCTCGAACTCACAACCTCTGCATTGCTTCGATGCATACTGTTGTATAAGTACCACGCGCTAACCGATTGCACCACAGGAGCCACAAAAATGCTCTCGCTGATCACCATATTTTGCACAAAGAGGTGTACGATATTCGGTTCAAGTCAGTACATCAATTGAGCTTCCTGGCTACCTCAGTCGGTAGAGCAAGAGACGCAAAATATCTGAGTTGTGGGTTCGAGCCACACCTTGAGTGATTATTTTCTCTACCGAAGCACCAACTCACTTTGCAAATAGCCATCAGCTTGGACTTTCGAGCAGGCTTGCCACCCTGCACTGCTGACGTGTCAGGCATTGCTGGTGATACAGGAGAATACGGGTTTGAATCATAGCTGTGCCTGCACTCTGACCTGTTATCCTGATAAAGTACCTATTACTTGTGAAACGTCCTCCTAAATGGATTGAAAAATCCTCCTTTTCTGGAAAAGAAATTGACAGGCAGAGGGTTCAAGAAAATGACTTGCTCCTGGTGAGGCTCTAACTCACAACCTCGGCATTGCTTCGATGCATACTGTTGTATAAGTACCACACGCTAACCGATTGCGCCACAGGAGCCACTAGAAGTGCTCTCGCTGATCACCATATTTTGCACAAACAGAGCTGTACGATATTCCGTTCAAGTCAGTACATCAATTGAGCTTCCTGGCTACCTCAGTCGGTAGAGCAAGAGACTCTTAATCTCAGGGTCGTGGGTTAGAGCCCCATGTTGGGTGCTCCTTTTCTCCGCCGAAGCACCAACTCACTTTGCAAACAGCCATTCGTTTGGACTTTCGAGCAGGCTTGCCACCCTGTGTTGCTGAAATGTCAGGCATAGCTGGTGATACAGAAGACTATGAATTTGAATCCTAGCTTCGCCTGCTCTCTGACATTTTATCTCAAGGACATACCTATTACTTATGAAACGTCCTCCTAAATGGATTTGAATAAATGCTCCTTTACTGGACAAGAAATAGATAAGCAGAGTGTTCAAGAAAAATACTTGCTCCTGGTGAGGCTCAAACTCACAACCTTGTCATCGATTTGATGCATACATATGTATAAGTACTACACGCTAATGATTGCACCACAGGATCCATTAAAAACACTCACTGATCAAAATATTTTGGACAAACAGAGCTGTTCGATATTCAAACCAAGTCATTAACACCATTGAGGTGCCTGGCTAGCAATGTCGGTAGAGCATGAGACTCTTAATCTCAGGGTCGTGGGTTCGAGCCCCACGTTGGGCACTGCTTTCTCTGCTGAAGAACCAACTCACTTTGCACACAGCCATTTGTTTTGACTTTGGAGCAGGCTTGCCACCCTGTGTTGCTGAAATATCAGGCATAGCTGGTGATACAGAAGACTATGAATTTGAATCCTAGCTTCGCCTGCTCTCTGACATTTGAAACGTCCTCCTAAATGGATTTGAATAAATGCTCCTTTACTGGACAAGAAAAAGATAAGCAGAGGGTTCAAGAAAAATACTTGCTCCTGGTGAGGCTCAAACTCACAACCTTGTCATCAATTTTATGCATACTGATGTATAAGTACTACACGCTAACGATTGCACCACAGGATCCATTAAAAACACTCTCACTGATCACCATATTTTGCACAAACAGAGCTGTTCAATATTCGAACCAAGTCATTAACACAATAGAGGTGCCTGGCTAGCTCGGTCGGTAGAGCATGAGACTCCTAACCCTCCCGTTGTCCTGGCCGGGTCGGAGCGACCCGCCGGCTCGGCCACGCGTTAGGAGCCGTTCCCCCGCCTCCAGGCCGGGTCAGAGAGACCCCCACCCTGGCTCGGCCACGCGTTAGCCCTCCAGTTGTCCAGGCCAGGTCAGAGAGACCCCCCCGGCTCGGCCGTGCTTCAGCAATGCGTATCTTATATCCCCCTCTGCAGTTGTCCAGGCCGGGTCAGAGAGACCCCCCCGGCTCGGCCGCGCTTCAGCAATGCGTAAGTTATAACCCCCTCTGCAGTTGTCCAGGCCGGGTCAGAGAGACCCCCCCCCGGCTCGGCCGTGCGTCAGCAATGCGTCGGCCACGCGTTAGGAGCCGTTCCACCCCGAGTCCAGGCCGGGTCAGAGAGACCCCGGGGGAAGCGTTAGCAATGCGTATGTTATATCCCCCTCTGCAGTTGTCCAGGCCGGGTCAGAGAGACCCCCCGGCTCGGCCGCGCGTCAGCAATGCGTATGTTGTAACCCCCTCTGCAGTTGTCCAGGCCGGTTCAGAGAGACCCCCCGGGCCGGGCGCGGCGCGTCAGCGTGCAGTCGGCCGGCCGTAGAGAGGCTACTAATATTGTCAGGAAGAAGAAGAAGAAGAGGAAGAAAAAGAAGAAGAAAAAGAAGACGAGGACGACGATGAGGACGATGGCGAGGAATACGACCCCGCCGAGCACGAGGCCGCAGCCGGCGCCTCGCCGCGGTCCCGGTTTCAGCGCGGCTCAGGTCCTGGAACAGATAGCCTCCAGCGTCGACCGAGAAGATGAAGAAGACTTTTGCGATTCCGAAGAGGAGGACGTTTCGGAAAAGACGAAGACTGCGAGGAATACGACCCCGAACGTGACGCGGACGACTCGGCCTTGCGGTCGCGCTCCTCTTCTTCTTCGGAGGAGGAGGAGGATCGAGAGGGAGAGCGAGAGGGAGAGCAAGACACGGCCGCCGCCCGAGAGCGAGACAGAGAGCCAGAGCGAGAGGACGCGGCTGCGGCCGTCCAAGCCCGAAGGGAGACGTTGCTGTCAAAAAACGGCAAAATCAAATGCTCCTCCGCAGCCTATCGTGGCCCGGACCTGCCCCGCGCCATCCGCCACCCCGGCCCCGCGGTGACGCCTGGCCCTACGGCCTACGCTCGACATCGAGTCCACCTTCCGGCTGTTTGTCACGCCGGCGATAGAAAGGATCGTCGTGGACATGACCAATCTGCAGGGGTGAGAAAATACGGCGACGGCTGGCGACCCATGGACTCGGTCGACCTGCGCGCCTACCTAGGGCTGCTAATCCTAGCGGGCGTCTACAGGTCCCGGGGCGAGGCCGCGGCCAGCCTGTGGGACGCGGAGAGCGGCAGGACCGTGTTCCGAGCCACCATGCCGCTCAAGGTCTTTCACAAGTACTCGAGGCTGCTGCGATTCGACGACCGCCGGTCGAGACCCGCGAGACTCGCCGCCGACAGACTGGCGGCCATAAGAGAGGTCTGGGACCTGTGGGAGGAGCGGCTGCCGGCCCTCTACAACCCGGGGTCCGACTTGACGGTGGACGAACAACTGGTCCCGTTCAGAGGTACCGCGTGCGTGTGTGTGTGTGTCTGTGCGTGTCTGCTGTGAGTATCTGTACGTACGTGTACTATAGAGAGGTAGCGTCGGCGTGTAACATAAACGCCGCGCGCCCCCAATGATGAGCCAGCGGTAGTATAGAGGGGTAGCGGCATCAGGAGCAGTAGCATCATCGGCAGTAGCATCGGCAGCAGTAGCGTCAGCAGCATCGGCAGCAGCATCGGCAGCAGCATCGGCAGCAGCATCGGCAGCAGCATCGGCAGTAGCAGCACGACGCTGCTAATCTCCTTCCTCTCAACCCGGGGTCTGACTTGACGGTGGACCAACAACTGGTCCCGTTCAGAGGTACCGTCTGTGTATCTGTGTAGTATAGAGGTAGCGTCAGCGGTAGCATCGGCGGCGTGTAACATAAACGCTGTTTGCCCCCCCAATGATGAGCCAGCGGTAGTATAGAAGGGTAGTGTCAGCGGTAGCATCATCATCATCAGCAGCAGCAGCAGTAGCATCAGCATCAGCAGTAGCATCAGCAGCATGACGCTGCTTGATGAGCCAGTGGTAGTATAGAGAGTTAGCGTCAGCATCAGTGACGCCGCCGCTAATCTCCTTCCTCTCCCGAAAGGGCGCTGTCCTTTCCGACAGTACATCCCCAGCAAGCCGGCCAAATACGGCATCAAGTCGTGGGTGGCCTGCGACGCCAAGTCCAGCTACGCTTGGAAGATGCAAGTCTACACCGGTAAGGCGGCCGGCGGAGCCCCCGAGAAGAACCAGGGCGCCCGCGTCGTCCTCGATCTCACGCAGGGGCTGCCCGCTGGTCACAACGTCACCTGCGACAATTTCTTCACCTCCTACGAACTCGGCCAGCGGCTCCTCGAGAGGAACCTCACCATGGTCGGCACGGTGCGAAAGAACAAGCCCGAGCTCCCTCCCGCGCTGCTCCAGTCAAAGGGCAGACAGGTCTCGTCCTCCAGGTTCGCCTTCACGCCCACCGCCACTCTGGTGTCCTACCTGGCAAAGAGAAATAAGAACGTGCTGCTCCTGAGCACGCTGCACACGGAGGCCGACGTCAGCGATCGCCGCGACTGCAAGCCGGCCCTCATCCTAGACTACAACCGCAACAAGGGCGGCGTGGACAACCTAGACAAGGTGGTCGGCACCTACAGCTGCAGACGGATGACTGCCCGCTGGCCCCTGGTCATCTTCCACAACATCCTCGACATGTCCTCCTACAACGCCTTTGTCATATGGCGAGAGATCAAGCCCGACTGGATGCCTCGGAAGCGGAACAAGAGGAGGGTGTTCCTGGAGCAGCTGGGAAAGGCGCTTGTCAAGCCCTTGATACAAAGAAGGCAGCGTCTCCCCCGCACCGAAGCCGCGTCCGCGCTCGTCAAAGTCCTGCAGAGTGCCGACCGCGACGCCGCTTCTCCGCCGGCCCGGACGCCGCCGGCCCGGCCGCCGCCCCGCTAGTGGCGAGTAAGAGGTGTCAGCTCTGCCCGCCCAAGAAGGACGCCAAGACACACACGGCGTGCTGCAGGTGTAAGAAATACATCTGCAAAGGCTGTTCGCACGCCTACTGTCACACTTGTGCCCTCTGGGCCTTTAGCCGAGACGGGACAGGGTGACCCGCCCGGGGACACGGGGAGTAGGCAGAATGGGAGGACAATGGGAGGGTTATAGAAAAAAATAAGCAAACACATTTGGTGTTAGCCAAAAGGCATGTGGGAGACTCCCCAAAAATATGGAAGAAGGTACTCTGGTCAGATTAGACTAAAATGTTGATTTTTTTGGCCATCAAGGAAAACGCTATGTTTGGTGCAAACCTAACACCTCTCATCATCCCCACAGTGAAGCATGGTAGTGGCAGCATCATGCTGTGGGGGTGTTTTTCATTGGCAGGGACTGGGAAACTGGTCAGAATGGAAGGAATGACAGATGGGACTGAGATAGAGATTCACCTTCCAGCAGGACAATGACCCTAATTATACTGCTAAAGCAACACTTGAGTGGTTTAAGGAGAAACATTTAAATGTCTTGGAATGGCCTAGTCAAAGCCCAGACCTCAATCCAATTGATAATCTGTGGTATGACATGAAGATTGCTGTACACCAGCGGAACCCATCCGACTTGAAGGAGCTAGAGCAGTTTTGCCTTGAAGAATGGGCGAAAATCCCAGTGGCTAGAAGTGCCAAGCTTATAGAGACATACCACAAGCGATTTGCAGCTGTAATTGCTGCGAAAGGTGGCTCTTCAAAATACACTGCTCAAAAAAATAAAGGGAACACTTAAACAACACAATGTAACTCCAAGTCAATCACACTTCTGTGAAATCAAACTGTCCACTTAGGAAGCAACACTGATTGACAATAAATGTCACATGCTGTTGTGCAAATGGAATAGACAACAGGTGGAAATTATAGGCAATTAGCAAGACACCCCCAATAAAGGAGTGGTTTTGCAGGTGGGCACCACAGACCACTTCTCAGTTCCTATGCTTCCTGGCTGATGTTTTGGTCACTTTTGAATGCTGGCGGTGCTTTCACTCTAGTGGTCGCATGAGACGGAGCCTCCAACCCACACAAGTGGCTCAGGTAGTGCAGCTCATCCAGGATGGCACATCAATGCGAGCTGTGGCAAGAAGGTTTGCTGTGTCTGTCAGCGTAGTGTCCAGAGCACGGAGGCGCTACCAGGAGACAGGCCAGTACATCAGGAGATGTGGAGGAGGCCGTAGGAGGGCAACAACCCAGCAGCAGGACCTCTACCTCCGCCTTTGTGCAAGGAGGAGCAGGAGGAGCACTGCCAGTGCCCTGCAAAATGACCTCCAGCACAGCCTTCCATGTGCTCGCCAGAAGTAGCCTGACTGCCATTAGGTACCGAGATGAGATCTTCAGACCCCTTGTGAGACCATATGCTGGTGCGGTTGGCCCTGGGTTCCTCCTAATGCAAGACAATGCTAGACCTCATGTGGCTGGAGTGTGTCAGCAGTTCCTGCAAGAGGAAGGCATTGATGCTATGGACTGGCTCGCCCATTCCCCAGACCTGAATCCAATTGAGCACATCTGGGACAACATGTCTCGCTCCATCCACCAACGCCACGTTGCACCACAGACTGTCCAGGAGTTGGCGGATGCTTTAGTCCAGGTCTGGGAGGAGATCCCTCAGGAGACCATCCGCCACCTCATCAGGAGCATGCCCAGGCGTTGTAGGGAGGTCATACAGGCACGTGGAGGCCACACACACTACTGAGCCTCATTTTGACTTGTTTTAAGGACATTACATCAAAGTTGGATCAGCCTGTAGTGTGGTTTTCCACTTTAATTTTGAGTGTGACTCAGACCTCCATGGGTTGATTAATTGGATTTCCATTGATTATTTTTGTGTGATTTTGTTGTCAGCACATTCAACTATGTAAAGAAAAAAGTATTTAATAACATTATTTCTTTCATTCAGATCTAGGATGTGTTCCATTTATTTTTTTGAGCAGTCTATTTTACACCTTTAAATTGGTAGGAATGTGAAAATCAAATGGTACAACCCCCCCAAAATCTATTTTAATTCCATAGGAATAGGAAAAATGCCAATGAGGGTGAATGTCACGACTGCTCCCGCTCTTCCCCCCGGCGCTTGAGGGCACCAGGCTGCCCTGCATCACTCACTCCTATCATCTATTACGCTCACCTGCCTTCCTTTGTCACACGCATCAGAGATTTTGGACTCACCTGGACTCACTCATCATCTGTTTATTTCCTCCCCTATATTTGTCAGTTCCCTTGCTCTGTTCCCCGCTGCTGCATTAATTGTTTTTTTATCTGTGTTACCTGTTTGCTGACGCTGTTACTGTCTCGTTCCATGTCTGTTCTATATTAAATATTTTACTTCCCGTACCTGCTTCGTATCTCCAGCATCATTCCATGTGACAGGGAATACTTTCGCAAGCCACTGTATATGCTTTGAGTTCAACAAAATACAAGAAAGGCTAATAGTTTGTTAACACCATCTGCTCTAATTTGCCCACAAATCAGTAATTCAAGAAGATCTACATTGAAGTCGAAAGTTTACACACATACACTTAGGTTGGAGTCATTAACACTCGTTTTTCAACCACTCCACACATTTCTTGTTAACAAACTATAGTTTTGGCAAGTCGGTTAGGAAATCTACTTCGTGCATGACAAAAGTAATTTTTCCAACAATTGTTTACAGACAGATTATTTCACTTATAATTCACTGTATCACAATTCCAGTGGGTCAAAAGTTTACATACATTAAGTTGACTGTGCTTTTAAACAGCTTGGAAAATTCCAGAAAATTATGTCATGGCTTTATAAGCTTCTGATAGGCTGACATAATTTGAGTCAATTGGAGGTGTACCTGTGGATGTATTTCAAGGCCTACCATAAACTCAGTGCCTCTTTGCTTGACATCATTGGAAATTCAAAAGAAATCAGCCATGACCTCAGAAAAAATTTGGGATACCTCCACAGGTCTGGTTCATCCTTGGGAGCAATTTCCAAATGCCTGAAGACACCATGTTCATCTGTACAAACAATAGCACGCAAGTATAAACACCATGGGACCACGCAGCCATCATACCGCTCATGAAGGAGAGGCATTCTGTCACCTAGAGATGAACGTACTTTCGTGCGAAAAGTGCAAATCAATCCCAGAACAGCAGCTAAGGACCTTGTGAAGATGCTGGAGGAAACAGGTACAAAATTATCTATATCCACAGTAAAACGAGTCCCATATCGACATAACCTGAAAGGCTGCTCAGCAAGGAAGAAGACACTGCTCCAAAACCGCCATAAAAAAGCCAGACTACGGTTTGCAACTGCACATGGGGACAAAGATCGTAATTTTTGGAGAAATGTCCTCTGGTCTGATGAAACAAAAATAGAACTGTTTGGCCATAATGACCATCGTTATGTTTGTATGAAAAAGGGGGAGGCTTGCAAGCTGAAGAACACCATCCGAATCGTGATGCACGGGGGTGCCAGCATCATGTTGTGGGCGTGCTTTGCTGCAGGAAGGACTGGTGCACTTCACAAAATAGATGGCATCATGAGGCAGGAAAATTATGTGGATATATTGAAGCTACATCACAAGACATCAGTCAGGAAGTTAAAGCTTGGTCGCAAATGGGTCTTCCAAATGGACAATGACCACAAGCATACTTCCAATGTTGTGGCAAAATGGCTTAAGGACAACAAAGTCAAGGTATTGGAGTGGCCATCACAAAGCCCTGACCTCAATCCTGTAGAAAATTTGTGGGCAGAACTGAAAAAGTGTGTGCGAGCAAGGAGGCCTGCAAACCTGACTCAGTTACGCCAGCTCTGTCAGGACGAATGGGCTAAAATTCACCCAACTTATTGTGGGAAGCTTGTGGAAGGCTACCTGAAACGTTTGACCCAAGTTGAACAATTTAAAGGCAATGCTACCAAATACTAATTGAATGTTTGTAAACTTCTGACCCACGTGGAATGTGATGAAAAAAATAAAAGCTGAAATAAATCACTCTCTACTATTATTCTGACATTTCACATTCTTAAAATGAAGTGGTGATCGTAACTGACCTAAAACAGGGAATTTTAAATGTCAGGAATTGTGAATGTTTAAATGTATTTGGCTAAGGTGTATTTAAACTTCCGACTTCAACCGTAAATGCATATTTTTATGAAACTGATTGAGATCAAACGGCATGGAGATGCCGTTTGGATGTTTCACTGGTAAAACGTGAAGAATTATCATTCACGATTGGCAGTGATGATGACCTATTTTGAAATTAGGTAGCCTATACCTAACTTGGTGTTTGAGGATATTAAAAATATAACATTTTCTTGAGACGATATAGGCATAGGCAGACTTTGCAATTGGATGATGCATTATTTTTTGATTGAGGAAATGATGACGTTATAAAAAGATAATCTGCTCCCTCACCTAAGAAAATTGCACTAGCAATGTGATTGTGTGATTATTTTTCACATGTGAAAATGCAATTTTATATGTGAAATTGATATTTTCACATGAGAAAGTTTTCAACGTGTGAAACTGCAAGTTTTACATGTTAATTTTGTAAGGGATGTGTGTGTACGTGTGTGTACAAGTGTATGTGTGTACGTAAATGTGTGCACCTGTTTGTGTGTTATTGTGTGTACCTGCATGTGTATGTGCGCTTTATAGCAGCTGTTTAGCTCTACAGCAGTTAGCTTTACAGCAGTGTGTTTCCAGGCAAGTTTATCTCTAATTGGTAACAGTTGATACTTATTGTAGGAGACAGTCTGTGTGCTTCTTCTCCGGGTCAATGTTTCCAATATAATGGCCGACTGAGACTTCTCATATCCATCCACAAAGGAGCTTAACTATGAGAACATATCAGACTGCCACCCATTTCTTTGACATTTTACTACATTATCCTTTTCTTTTTCAGGCATGTTGCACTGTATTTGTTTGTATTAATTAATGTGTTATGGTTTCATTTTTACTAGTTTCGAACTTTTCTTCTGAAGGGTGATTTTCTCCCCATACTATACAGTGCCTTCAGAAAGTATTCACACCCCTTGACCTTTTCCACATTTTATTGTGTTACAGCCTGAATTTAAAATTGATTACATTTAGATTTGTCACTGGCCTACACACAATACCCCATAATGTCAAAGTGGAATTATGTTTTACAAATTAATTAAATGAAAAGCTGAAATGTCTTGAGTCAAGAAGTATTCAAACCCTTTATTATAGCAAGCCTAAATAAGTTCAGGAGTTACTTGGACTCACTCTTGTGTGCAATAATTGTGTTTAACATGATTTTTGAATGGCTACCTAATTTCTGTACCCCACACATACAAATATCTGTAAGGTCCTTCGGTCGGGCAGTGAATTTCAAACACAGATTCAACCACAAAGACCAGAGATGTTTTCCAATGCCTTGCTAAGAAGGGCACTTATTGATAGAAAAAACCTAGACATTGAATATCCCTTTGAGTATGGTGCAGTTATTAATTACACTTTAGATGGTATATCAATACACCTGGTCACTACAAAGATACAGGCATCCTTCCTATCTCAGTTGTCGGAAAAAGAAGGCAACTGCTCAGGGATTTCACCATGAGGCAAATGGTGACTTTAAAACCTCTTAAATGTAATGGCAAAATGTAGATTTCCACCTAAATAGACATACCCAAAAGTAACTGCTATTCATGTGTAATTACATGATTCTGACATGCAAAAACGTGGTTATCTGGAAAGAAGTCATATTGGAGATTATGAGGAAATGATCAGAAGATAGATATGAGTTACATAGTTCAGAATACACAAGATCAAGCACACAAAAAATAACCGTTTTTTTTGTTTTGATATTTTGAAAGTCATCTTTCATTGACAAGCTATAAGTGAATATTTGATGACTAGAGCTGGGAAAACATCAGATGGCTTCCACAACATGTGAACAATATCAGAAAAAAAGGGATTGACAGACCTAACAACTAGAAAATGGGCAGATGTTTTACTAAGTGGTGTCAGGTGTGGTCACGGGACGTTTCCAAGTGTCCTCTTAAGGATCCGCCCTTTTTCTTCAATTTTCACCTAAAATGACATACCCAAATCGAACTGCCTGTAACTCAGGCTCTGAAGCAAGGATATGCATGTTCTTGGTACCATTTCAAAGGAAACACTTTGACGTTTGTGGAGATGTGAAAGGAATGTAGGAGAAAATAACACAATAGATCTGGTAAAAGATAATACAAAGAAAAAAACAACCGTTATTTTGTATTTTTTTGTACCATCATCTTTGAAATGCAAGAGACAGGCCATAATGTATTATTCCAGCCCAGCTGCAATTTAGATGTTGGCCACTAGATGGCAGCGCTGTATGTGCAAAGTTTTAGACTGATCCAATGAACCATTGCATTTCTGTTCAAAATTTGGTATCAAGAGTGCCCAAATATGCCTAATTTATTAAGAACTTTTCATGTTCAAAACTGTGCACTCTCCTCAAACAATAGCATGGTATTATTTCACTGTAATAGCTAATGTAAATTGGACAGTGCAGTTAGATTAACAAGAATGAAAGCTTTCTGCCAATATCAGATATGTCTATGTTCTGGGAAATGTTCTTGTTACTTACAACCTCATGCGAAACGCAATAGCCTATGTTAGCGTGGAAGGGACACTGATCCCAAAGAAGTTAATTAAACCTTTCCAAGTGCAATCACATATTTGCAATCCCTAAATGCTATGTAAAAACAAAATGCCTACCATATCAACCTCACTCAAACATTGTGGTGGTGTTATGCAGTGGTGATTTTAGTATGTAAATCTTGGTGGGGCAAAAAAATCATAACTGGGATGCATGCCAGCAAAGCCACAATACAACACCAATCAATACATTCCTTGCACTATACCACTGCTACACCTGGCTCTCAGCGGAGCCTTGTCTGGCAGTGATACATTTACAGCCTTAAAAAAAACATAGCTGACTTGCTAAAACAAATGTGGTTTCAACTGACAATTGAGATGTACAAACAATGGCAAAAGGGGACGACAAGCGGATAAGAGGCAATCCGTAATTTTGATTAAGACATTAATGCTAGGACAGACGTAGTCAATATACAGTTGAAGTCGGACGTTTACATACACCTTAGCCAAATACATTTAAACTCTTTTTTCCCAATTCCTGACATTTAATCCAAGTAAAAATGTCCTGTCTTATGTCAGTTAGGATCACCACTTTATTTTAAGAATGTGAAATGTCAGAATAATAGTAGAGAATGATTTATATCAGCTTTTATTTCTTTCATCACATTCCCAGTGGGTCAGAAGTTTACATACACTCAATTAGTATTTGGTAGCATTGCCTTTAAATTGTTCAACTTGGGTCGAACATTTCAGGTAGCCTTCCACAAGCTTCCCACAATAAGTTGGGTGAATTTTGGCCAATTCATCTTGGCAGAGCTGGTGTAACTGAGTCAGGTTTGTAGGCCTTCTTGCTCGCACACACTTTTTCAGTTCTGCCCACATATTTTATAGAGGATTGAGGTCAGGGCTTTGTGATGGCCACTCCAATACCTTGACTTTGTAGTCCTTAAGCCATTTTGCCACAACTTTGGAAGTATGCTTGGGGTCATTGTCCATTTGGAAGACCCATTTGCGACCAAGCTTTAACTTCCTGACTGATGTCTTGTGATATAGCTTCAATATATCCACATCATTTTCCTGCCTCATGATGCCATCTATTTTGTGAAGTGCACCAGTCCCTCCTGCAGCAAAGCACACCCACAACATGATGCTGCCACCCCCGTGCTTCACGGTTGGGATGGTGTTCTTCGGCTTGCAAGCCTCCCCTTTGTATCCAAACATAACGATGGTCATTATGGCCAAACAGTTCTATTTTTGTTTCGTCAGACCAGAGGACATTTCTCCAAAAAGTACGATCTTTGTCCCCATGTGCCATTGCAAACCGTAGTCTGTCTTTTTTATGGCAGTTTTGGAGCAGTGGCTTCTTCCTTGCTGAGCAGCCTTTCAGGTTATGTCGATATAGGACTCGTTTTACTGTGGATATAGATACTTTTGTACCTGTTTCCTCCAGCATCTTCACAAGGTCCTTAGCTGTTGTTCTGGGATTGATTTGCACTTTTCGCACCAAAGTACGTTAATCTCTAGGAGACAGAATGCCTCTCCTTCCTGAGCGGTATGATGGCTGCGTGGTCCCATGGTGTTTATACTTGTGTACTATTGTTTGTACAGATGAACATGGTATCTTCAGGCATTTGGAAATTGCTCCCAAGGATGAACCAGACTTGTGGAGGTCTACAATTTTTTTTCTGAGGTCTTGGCTGATTTCTTTGGTAGGTCTTGGCTGATTTCTTCTAATTGCATTAACATAGGCTAATGCGATTAGCATGAGTTTGTAAGTAACAAGAACATTTCCCAGGACATAGACATATCTGATATTGGCAGAAAGCTTAAATTCAAGCAAAGAGGCACTGAGTTTGATGGTAGGCCTTGAAATAGTTCCACAGGTACACCTTCAATTGACTCAGGCTAATTGAAATCATTTATCAGAAGCCATGACATCATTTTCAGAAATGTTCCAAACTGTTTAAAGGCACAGTCAACTTAGTGTATGTAAACTTCTGACCCACTGGAATTGTGATACAGTGAATTATAAGTGAAATAATCTGTCTGTAAGCAATTGTTGGAAAAATGATTTGTGTCATGCACAAAGTAGATGTCCTAACCGACTTGACAAAACTATAGTTTGTTATCAAGAAATGTGTGGAGTGGTGGGAAAACAAGTTTTAATGACTCCAACCTAAGTGTATGTTAACTTTCGACTTCAACTGTAACTATTTGTTCAGCACTTTTGAAATGTACAGCGACAGAATTCAGAACATGGGCTGTTCTTACAGTGTTGTCCCTCTACACCAAGTCAGAACCGTAGGATAAATAAAGGGGGCATTTAAGCAGACAATGAAAACTCTTACAATATTCGATAATTACATTTCTGAAAAATAGGCTACATGTGCACCACCAAGTCAGAACAGTAGGCAAAATAAATAGGTGTAAATAGACCAAATTATTAGGGTGAGGCACATGGGCTAGTAACAGCTTACTACACAACATACACTTAGTGTTCAACATTAGCTAGAGTAAACATATCTCCCTGGCATATTATATAATTTATGCAGCAGCATACAATACATTTTTGGACTCACCTTATTGTGCTGTACTCACTTAAACAGGAAGGTGGCGCAGCAGTCCTTCATGGCCAAATTTAGTCGTAAAAATGTGTCGTAGCTCTAGATAGAAGCCTGAGTTCCCGATTTACAATTCCGAGTTCGATGAAAGTTCAAAAAGTATTTTCCCAGTGTTCTTGAATGCACTAAAGTAAGATTTTGCAGTTCCGAGTTAACAGTTGTTTTGAGTGCGGCACAAATCATGTTTCATTGACAGCATGGCCAATGTTGAATGTTTATCATTTTAAACTAGGAAAAGAGACTCTTAATCTTAGACTTGGACCACAAAGCCACTTCACTGCATACCAGGCTAATGTTTGCTTTGCAATGCTTGCATTGCACTGATTCTTTCCAAACCATTCATTGTTGAATTTGCGAATTTCAACTTGTGTAATGTTTATGTCCAATGGCCGATGAGCACCGATACGTTTTATCTATAATTTCTGTTCATTATTTCTCTTCATATGACAAGGATTAAAACGATTTTGCCAGTAGATTGTTGACTTGATTCATGATGATGACTGCTAGCTAAGATTTTGAAAGTATGATGTTGACATGATCAGTCCAATCAAAGCTACTGTAGATATAATGTGATTTGACGTCATTTTATCTATGGCCAATCACCTTGAGCCTACTTGGATGGGCACTTCTAATGTAACTCTATGGCAGCATCCAACAGGCTTGAATTGTCGAGCTCTACCCTTAGACTTGGCGGTGACATAGTGTCCCCGTGAGTGACAGAACACTGAGCCAATCACGGCGCAACGCTCCGTATTTTCTGCTGGCTTGCCCCACCACCACAGAAAGCACTGAGCTTTGAGGCTGAAACACCTGCATTTTGGAGCTGCCTTACTCAAAAAAGAGACCCTGTTTGTATGCAGCTTTATTAACGCAATGATACATGTATTTTTTTACAGTCTTTGCTAGCTGATATGTGACAGTATTAATGCCAATAACATGCAAAACAAGCAAGCCCCACCTGCCCTGAATGGCGGTGTTATGGTGTATCCAGGGTACATTCAAGTGTCCTTTCAACCTCTCCAAAGTGTCCGAATGTGGTAATTGCACTGTTTTTGCACACTGAATGTGGCTAAAATGTATTGTTCATTACAGAAACAAAATTTCTACAACGCCAACCTCTCTCAAACCTTGTGGTGGTGTCAGGGGACATACAGGGGATATGGATGCCTTCAGCGCGTAAGCAGACAATATAATATTTTTGATGCGGAAAGATATAGATTTGTTCCTACCAACATAAGTATTAATTTGATACAGACCAAATCGAAGCTTACCTTGTAAGATGTTTGCTGTTTGTTGAAAATATTGTGTAAAATAAACATTTTGACTCTGGGGGCTGGTGATCAATAACAGTAGGTCACAGGCAGACAAATAAGATACCCTCATGATCTGTGGAGTCCCGGCTTTCGGTGTGTATCAATGTATTCCGTGTTTACTTAATTTATGCTTCACAACGTTATCCGGAATGTAGGTAGCAGCCATCTTGAAATGAGGTCAGCGGCTCGGGCCTGCCCTTATAAAGTCGTATGCCCATATCAAAGATTTGAAGGCACCGATCATTAGCCAGCTTTCCGCATACACCTTACTTTTGCAGATAGGGGCTACCGTTCACACACCAGACTGAATTGAATTAAAAAAAAAAAAAAAATTGTACTGGCCCCCCGTGGGAATCAAACCCACATTTCCCTGTGGCTCAGTTGGTAGGGCATGGTGTTTGCAATGCCAGCATGGTGTGTGCAATGCCAAGGTTGTGGGTTTGATTCCCACGGGGGGCCAGTACTAAAAAAATTAAAAAAATAAAAATGCATGAAATGTACGCATTCACTAATGTAAGTCGCTCTGGGTAAGAGCGTCTGCTAAATGACTAAAATGTAAATGTAATAGGGTCCCAAAATAAGGGGACTTTACATTTAGGAGGATCAATTACTAAGAGTTTAATGGCTGTGATAGGAGAAAACAGAAGGGATAAACAACATTGTAGTTACTCCACAATACTAACCTAATTGACAGAGTAAAAAGGAAGCCTGTACATAATAAAAATATTCCAAAACATGCATCCTGTTTGCAACAAGGCACTAAAGTAATCCTGAATACAAAGTGTTATGTTTGGGGAAAATCCAATACAACACACGACTGAGTACCACTTTCCATATTTTCAAGCATAGTGGTGGCTGCATCATGTTGTGGGTTATCTTGTAATCGTGAAGGACTGGGGAGTTTTTTAGGGTAAAAAAGAGACGCAATGGAGCTTAGCATATGCAAAATCCTAGAGGAAAACCTGTTTGTCTGCTTTCCACTAGACACTGAGGGATAAATCACCTTTTAGCAGGACAATAACGCAAACACAAAGCCATCATCTAACATCTACACTGGAGT
This sequence comes from Salmo trutta, assembly GCF_901001165.1. NCBI lineage: Eukaryota > Metazoa > Chordata > Actinopteri > Salmoniformes > Salmonidae > Salmo > Salmo trutta. The sequence goes on along the minus strand of NC_042984.1, from coordinate 24,997,844 downwards.
TGCATACCAAGAAGACAGTGAATGTTCCTGAGTGGCAGACTTACAGTTTTGACTTAAATCGACTTTGAAATCTATGGCAAAACCTGAAAATGGTTGTCTAGCAATGATCAACAACCAATTTGAAAGAATGTTGAAAAGAATAATAGGCAAATGTTGCATAATTTATTTAATTTTATTTATTCAGGGGAGCCTTAATAAATGGTGCTCTGTGGGCAAAAATTCCATCAACACAACAAAAAGATAAACTACCAGACAGCTGTAAATACATTACATTAGGTTATTAAAACAAGGTTATTAAAACAAAACTATCTGAGATACATTTCTGTGAATTAGAGAACATACACTGAGTGTACAAAATATTAAGGACACGTGCTCTTTCCATGACAGACTTTCCAGGAAAAAGCTATGACATTTTATTGATATGATATCAAGGAATCATGGTAAGACCCAGATGCAGTCACGTTGAATTGACAATGGTTTAATATTCCAACAGGGGCAGGCAATAGACAGGTCAAGGCAGGCAGGGGTCAATAAACCAGAGGTGGGGCAACGGTACCAGACGGCAGGCAGACTCAGGGTCAGGGTAGGCAGTGTGGTCAGGCAGGCGGGCTCAGAGTCAGTACAGGCAAGGGTCAAAACCAGGATGCGAGAAAAGAGAGACTGGGAAAAGCAGGAGCTGAGAACAAAAATGCTGGTTGACCTGACAAACAAGACGAACTGGCAGCAGACAAAAAGAGAACACAGGTATAAATACACAGGGGATGATGGGGAAGATGGACGACACCTGGAGGGGGTGGAGAATATCTCAAGGACAGGTGCAACAGATCAGGGTGTGACATTACCCCCCCCCCCCCCCGCCCCCTCCCTAGGGGCGCCACCTGGCGTCCTACCTGGGCGTATACCTGGTTGACTTGTGTTTCGGCGTTGAAAATCTGCGATGAGGATGTCCCTGGCAGGGACCCAGCACCTCTCCTCCAGGCCATAACCCTCCCAGTCAACAAGGTACTGGAACCCCCTGCCCCGAGGTCGAACCTTCAGGAGACTTCTCACCGTGTAAGCTGGTTTGCCGTCGATGAGACGGGGAAGAGGGGTGGGCCTGGAAACAGGAGACAAAGGCCTGTAAGACATAGGTTTGACTCTGGACACATGAAAGGTGGGATGTATATGAAGGGTACGGGGCAACAGAAGACTAACAGCAGAGGGGCTAGTAATCTTGGAGATTGGGAGATTGGGAAATGGGCCGATAAACCGGGGGGAGAGTTTGCGGGATTCCACCGGGAGGGACAAATACCTGGTGGATAGCCATATCTTCTGCCCGAGACGATAGTGGGAGCCGAGGTTCGATGGCAGCGGCGGACAAACATCTGTGCAGAAGGTATGCCGACCTTTTCCTCCTACTCAGGGAAGAGCGAGGGCTGATACCCCAGGGAACACTCAAACAGAGATAGGCCCGTGGCAGAGCAGGGAAGGGGGTTGCGGGCATACTCGACCCACACCAGCTGCTGGCTCCTGGAGGTGGGGTTGGCAGAGACTAGGCAGCGCAGAGTAGTCTCAAAATCCTGGTTGGCTCGCTCCGACTGGCCAATGGACTGGGGGTGGAACCCAGAGGACAGGCTGACCGACGACCTAATGAGGGCGCAGAATGCCTTCCAGAACCGGGACAAGAACTGAGGCCCCCGGTCGGAGACGATGTCTACAGGCAGTCCATGGATCCGGAAGACGTGCTGCACCATGAGCTGGGCTGTCTCCTTGGCCGAGAGTAGTTTGGGAAGAGGAATGAAGTGAGCAGCCTTGGTAAACCCGTCGACCACAGTCAGGATGGCAGGGTTGCCCTTAGATGGGGGGGAGACCCGTCAAGAAATCCAGGGATATGTGGGACCAGGGACGGTGAGGGACAGGCAGTGGTTGCAGAAGACCAGCCAGAGCTTGCCGAGGAGTCTTATTCTGAGCGCAGACCATGCAGGCGGAGATGAAAGCGGCAACATCCGGGAACCATCATAGGCCACCAAAAGCGTTGTTGCATGAAGGCCAGGGTCTGAAGGGAGCCTGGGTGGCAGGCAAGCCTGGAGGAATGGGCCCACTCAGCGGACCACGGAGCGGACCGTGTCAGGGACAAACATCCGATTATCAGGTCCCCTCCCAGGGTTCGGCTTGGACCGCTGCACCTCCCAGACCTGTTTCCCTATACCCCAGTTGAGTGCTGTCACCAGGCACGAGGTGGGAAAGATGGTCTCGGGCTCCGAGGTGGTACCTGTGGGGCTATAGCGGCGGGACAGTGCATCCGGCTTGACATTCTTCGATTCCGACCGGTACGAGAGGGAGAAGTTGGAACTGTGTGAACAGCAGGGCCCATCTGGCTTGCCTGGAGTTGAGGCACTTTGCGGTGCGGAGATACTCCAGGTTCTTGTGGTCGGTCCACACGATGAATGGGTGTTCTGCCCCCTCCAGCCAGTGCCTCCACTCCTCCAACACCATCTTCACCACGAGAAGCTCACAATTCCCCACATCGTAGTTCTTTTCTGTGGCGTTGAGGTGGTGTGAAAAAAAGGCACAGGGATGTAGCTTGAGGTCCAGGGCAGAACGTTGGAACAGGACTGCCCCCACTCCGACATCAGAAGCATCGGCCTCCACCACGAACTGACAGGACAGGTCTGGATGAACCAAGATAGGAGCTGTGGTGAAGTGATGTTTGACGTCCCGGAACGCCCGGTCAGCAGCTGGAGACCACGTGAACGGAAACTTGGGCGAGGTGAATGCAGACAGGGGGGAAGCCAGGGTGCTGTAACCCCAGTTAACCTGTTGGGGCTAGGGGGCAGTATTTTCACGGCCGGATAAAAAACGTACCCGATTTAAACTGGTTACTAACTTGCCCAGAAACGAGAATATGCATATAATTAGTAGATTTGGATAGAAAACACTCTAAAGTTTCTAAAACTGTTTGAATGGTGCCTGTGAGTATAACAGAACTCATATGGCAGGCCAAAACCTGAGAAGATTCCATACAGGAAGTGCCCTGTCTGACAATTTGTTGTCCTTCTGTTGCATCACTATCGGAAATACAGCATCTGTGCTGTAACGTGACATTTTCTAAGGCTTCCATTGGCTCTCTAAAGCCGCCAGAAAGTGGAATGGGGTGTCTGCTGTCTCTGGGCAAAGAACAGCAGCAGAATTTGTAAGTGGTCAGCCTGGGGACAGTGAGACTGAGATGCGCGTTAACGAGACTACTCCATTTCTTTCTTTCAGCCTTTGAATGAATGCAACGTTGCCCGGTTTGAATATTATCGCTATTTTACAAGAAAAAATAGCATAAAAATTGATTTTAAACAGTGTTTGACATGCTTCTAAGTACGGTAATGGAATATTTTGAATTTTTTTGTCACGAAATGCCCTCGCCCTTCGGATACTGACCTGAACGCACGAACAAAACGGAGCTATTTCAAGATAACTATGGATTATTTGGAACCAAAACAACATTTGTTGTTGAAGTAGAAGTCCTGGGAGTGCATTCTGACGAAGAACAGCAAAGGTAATCCAATTTTTCTAATAGTAATTCTGAGTTTAGTGAGCCCCAAACTTGGTGGGTGTCTAAATAGCTAGCTGTGATGGCCGAGCTATGTACTCAGAATATTGCAAAATGTGCTTTCGCCGAAAAGCTGTTTTAAAATCTGACACCGTGATTGCATAAAGGAGTTCTGTATCTATAATTCTTCAAATACTTGTTATGTATTTTGTCAATGTTTATCATGAGTAATTTAGTAAATTCACCGGAAGTTTTCAGTGGGTATGCTAGTTCTGAACATCACATGCTAATGTAAAAAGCTGGTTTTTGATATAAATATGAACTTGATTGAACAAAACATGCATGTATTGTATAACATAATGTCCTAGGATTGTCATCTGATGAAGATCATCAAAGGTTAGTGCTGCATTTAGCTGTGGTTTGGGTTTATGTGACATTATATGCTAGCTTGGAAAATGGGTGTCTGATTATTTCTGGCTGGGTACTCTCCTGACATAATGTTTTGCTTTCGTTGTAAAGCCTTTTTGAAATCGGACAGTGTGGTTAGATTAACGAGAGTCTTGTCTTTAAAATGGTGTAAAATAGTCATATGTTTGAGAAATTGAAGTAATAGCATTTCTAAGGTATTTGAATATCGCGCCACGGGATTACACTGGCTGTTGAGTAGGTGGGACGCAAGCATCCCACTAGCCCAGAGAGGTTAAGAACAAATTTTATTTACAATGACGGCCTACCTCGGCCAAACCCGGACGACGCTGGGCCCATTGTGCGCCGCCCTATGGGACTCCCAATCACGGCCGGATGTGATTCAGCCTGGAATCAAATCAGGGACTGTAGTGACGCATCTTGCACTGAGATGCAGTGCTTTAGACCACTGCGCCACTCGGGAGCCCAGCTGCTAGACTTGAAATAATGGAACACTAGTGACTTTAATAATGTTTACATATTTTGCATTACTCATCTCATATGTATATACCGTATTCTGTTCTACTGTATCTTAGTCTATGCCGCTCTGACATTGCTCTTCCAAATATTTATATATTCTTAATTCCATTCCTTTAGATTTTTGTGTATTGTTGTGAAATTGTTAGATATTACTGGAGCTGGAAACACAAGCATTTCTCTTCACACGCAATAACATCTGCTAAACACGTGTACGTGACCAATACAATTTGACTTGTTATAACTATACTACCCCCTAACATGATCATATTAACAAGTGTTGTAGTTTTAGTATGTTTCTCTGACTCCTTACCTGTAAAAAGTAGTAATATTAGCAGCACTTAAAATAAGCTAAACTGCCTGGCAGCCATTTCCCCCAGTTGCTATGGTGACCAAGGTGTCACATGACTGTTTGTCTTGTAAATGGTTGAAAGAACAGATAACTTTTTGTCGACCAAGATTTTTTTTAGTTGGGAACAGCCCTAATGCAGACAATACAGTTATGTATGCCGTTGACCAAGCTACAGGGTATGTTAGAGCTGCAATTATCAAATTATCAAATGACATGTCAGACCCTGATCTGTTGCACCTGTCGTTGTGATTGTCTCCACCCCCCTCCAGGTGTCACCCATCATCCCCTGTGTATTCATACCTGTGTTCTCTGTTTGTCTTTTGCTAGTTCATCCTGTTCGTCTGATCAACCAGCGTTTTTGTTCTCAGCTCCTGCTTTACCTAGTCTCTCCTATTCTCGCCCTCCTGGTTTTGACCCTTACCTGTCCTGACTCTGAGCCCGCCTGCCTGACCACTCTGCCTGCCCCTGACCCTGCCTGCCGAACTGTAGCTTTGCCCCACCTCTGGATTGTTGACCTCTGCCTACCCTGACCCTGAGCTTGCCTGCCGTCCGGTACCGTTGCCCCATCTCTGGTTTACTGACCCCTGCCTGCCTTGACCTGTCTCTTGCCTGCCCCTGTTGGAATATTAAACCATTGTCAATTCGACATGTCTGCATCTGGGTCTTACCATGATTCCTGATAGTACGAACTGGCCATGACTGACCCAGCAGACCTGGGCCAGCTGCGCAATGCCATCTCCCCCTGGGGAGCCACCATCGGTAGGCAAAAGGAATTGCTTCGTGGCCTTGTGGAGGAGGTCCAAACGTTGGCTGAACGCCATGACCAGGCGTTGGACAGGTTGCTGGAGCAATTCTACGGGTTGTCTGGGAGGCCGCCTACCACGGTGGTAACCCCACAGCTCCTCAGCTGCTAGCAGCGCCATCTCATCGGTCGCTCCACCTTCTCGGGAGCCCCGCTTACCTCCTATGTAACGCTTCAATGGAGAGCCGAGCACCTGTCGGGCATTCCTAGCTCAGTGTGCCCTCCTCTTCGAGCTTCAGCCCTCCTCCTTCCCCTCAGATCGCTCCAAGACAGCCTCACGTGGGCTACTGCCGTATGGGAACAACACCTGGCCACATGCTCTAGTCTGGAGGGGTTTGTGGGAGAAGTGAGGAAGGTTGTTGATGCACTGTTCTCCGGGCGAGCCCAGAAGCTAATTCAGCTTTGGCAGGACTCCTGCAGTGTAGCTGATTATGCGTTGGTTTCCGCACGTTGGCAGCGGAGAGTGCTTGGAATCAAGAGGCACTGTTCAATATGTTCCTACACTGCGTCTCGGAGGAGGTCAAGGACGAGCTTGCAACCCGGGAGTTACCTATGAAGCTCGATTCCCTCATCGCTTTGATCATCCATATCAATGGGTGATTGAAGGAATGATGGAGGGAGAGGAAATTGGATTTTGCTTGAACTCCCAGGGATCCCACCTTGCCTCCAAGTCATCCCAGAAGCTCCCGATGGTCTCATTGCTGGGAGAACCCGAGGCCTCCCAACCTGCCCTGAGGGCTGCCAAAGACGGCCGAGTTACTGCTACCTGAGCCTATGCCACTTGGCAGAGCTGGGCTGTTGCCAGCGGAATGGCAATACAGGATCGATACAAAGAGTGGTCTGTAATGCAGGACTCTTGGTCATTTTGTGTCCACTTGTCCTTTAAAAGACCAGTCTCACCAGTAGGAGCGAGTACTCTGGTGAGCCATATGGAGAACGTTCCTGCTTCCCTTGCTCACACCCCTTTTCATGACATTCTGCTGTGGGGAGACCAGTCCAAATCTCTCCGGGTTCTCATTGACTCTGGGGCCGACGAGAGCTTTTTGGACGCTACCCTGGCGTCCGAGCTGAACATCCCCCTTCAACCCTTCTCCATTCCCATGGACGTTAGAGTGATGGATGGGCGCTCTATAGGCTGAGTCACCCACAACACCACTCCCATCAATCTACGTGTGTCAGGGAACCACAGCGAGGCTGTCCAGTTCCATTAGATTATGTCAGCAGAGTACCCAGCCAGAAATAATCAGACACCCATTTTTCAAGCTAGCATATAATGTCAAATAAACCCAAACCACAGCTAAATGCAGCACTAACCTTTGATGATCTTCATCAGATGACACACCTAGGACATTATGTTATACTAGGACATTATGTTATACATGCATGTTTTGTTCAATCAAGTTCATATTTATATCAAAAACCAGCTTTTTACATTAGCATGTGACTAGCATGTGACTAGCATTCCCACCGAACACTTCCGGTGAATTTACTAAATTACTCACGATAAACGTTCACAAAAAACATAATTATTTTAAGAATTATAGATACAGAACTCCTATATGCACTCGCTATGTCCGATTTTTAAAATAGCTTTTCGGTGAAAGCACATTTTGCAATATTCTGAGTAGATAGCCCAGCCATCACAGGCTAGCTATTTAGACACCCACCAAGTTTAGCCCTCACCAAAGTCAGATTTACTATGAGAAAAATGTTATTACCTTTGCTGTTCTTTGTCAGAATGCACTCCCAGGACTTCTACTTCAATAACAAATGTTGGTTTGGTCCCAAATAATCCATAGTTATATCCAAATAGCGGCGTTTTGTTCGTGCGTTCAAGACACTATCCGAAGGGTAAAGAAGGGTGACGCGCCCGACGCGTTTTGTGACAAAAAAAATCGAAATATTCCATTACCGTACTTCGAAGCATGTCAACCGCTGTTTAAAATCAATTTTTATGCAATTTTTCTCGTAAAAAAGCGATAATATTCCGACCGGGAGTGGTTGTTTTCGTTCAAAGAGAGAGAAAGTAAACATGGTGTCAGCTCGGGCACGCGCACCCCAGTCTCATTGTTCTCAGATCGACCACTTACAAAATGCGCTAATGTTTTTCAGCCAGGGCCTGCAAAGCCACCATTCAGCTTTCTGGCGCCTTCTGAGAGCCTATGGGAGCGTTAGAAAATGTCTCGTCATGCCAGAGATCCCCTGTTTTGGTTAGAGATGATCAAGAAGGCCATGAAATGGTCAGAGAGAGCGCTTCCTGTTTGGAATCTTCTCAGGTTTTGGCCTGCCAAATGAGTTCTGTTATACTCACAGACACCATTCAAACAGTTTTAGAAACTTTAGGGTGTTTTCTATCCAAATCAAACAATTATATGCATATTCTTGTTACTGGGCAGGAGTAGTAACCAGATTAAATCGGGTATGTTTTTTTATCCAGCCGTGCAAATACTGCCCCCTAGCCCCAACAGGTTAACTGACTTGCCTAGTTAAATAAAGGTTACATTTACATTTTTTATCAATTTTCATGTGAGATAGAAGCTGATTTTCAGTCTCTCGGTCCAAGATTTGAGGCACCTGTACTGACCTTGCCTACTGGATGATAGCCGGGTGAACAGGCAGTGGCTCAGGTGGTTGTTGTCCTTGAAGATATTTTTGGCCTTTCTGTGACATTGGGTGCTGTAGGTGTCCTGGAGGATAGGTAGTTTGCCCCCTTTGGAGAGCCCTGCGGTTGCGGGATGTGCAGTTGCCGAAACTGGCGGCAATATAGCCCGACAGGATGCTCTCAATTGTGCATCTGTAAAAGGTTGTGAGGGTTTTAGGGGCCAAGCCAAATTTATGCACCACAATGTCTGTGTGGGTGGACCATTTCAGTTTGTCAGTGACGTGTACGCTGAGGAACTTGAAGCTTTCCACCTTCTCCACTGCGGTCCCGTCAATGTGGATAGGTGGGAGCTCCCTCTGCTGTTTCCTGAAGTACACAATCAGCTCCTTTGTTTTGTTGATGTTGATTGAGAGGTTATTTTCCTGGCACCACACTCCCAGGCCGTTCACCTCCTCCCTGTATGCTGTCTCGTCATTGTTGGTAATCAACTTGATGATTGAGTTGGAGGCATGCATGGCCACGCAGTCATGGGTGAACAGGGAGTACAGGAGGGGGCTGAGCATGCACCCTTGTGGGGCTCAAGTGTTGAGGATCAGCAAAGTGGAGGTGTTGTTTCCTACCTTCACCACCTAGGGGCGGCCCGTCAGGAAGTCCAGGACCCAGTTGCACAGGGCTGGGATCAGACCAAGGGCCTCAAGCTTAATGATGAGTGGGTGAATATGGTGTTGAATAATCCATATTTATGTCCAAATACCTCCGTTTTGTTCGTGCGTACAGAGCACTATCCAAAGGCATAACGCGCGAGCGCGGTACCAGAGACGAAAAGTCAGAATGTTCCATTACCGTACTTAGAAGCATGTCAAACGCTGTTTAAAATCAATCTTTATGGTATTTTTAACGTAAAATTGCGATAATATTCTAACCGGACAACAGCGTATTCATTGAAGAAGAAAAAGAAGGAACTGCGCACTTGCGGGATCGCACATATCCAATCCCTTTGTCCCCAGGCAGTCCACTGATTGACTGAGCTCCTATTATCTGCCCAGTGACAGGAGAATGCTGAAAGAACTTTCTGAAGGTTGTTGACAGCCAATGGAAGCCTTAGGAAGTGCAACGTGACCCCACAGAACCTGTAGTTTCGATCTGTTATACTCACAGACACCATTCAAACAGTATTAGAAACTTCAGAGTGTTTTCTATCCAAATCTACTAATAATATGCATATTCTAGTTTCTGGACCAGAGTAGTAACCAGTTTAATTTGGGTACGTTTTTCATCCGGCCGTGAAAATACTGCCCCCTACACCTCAACAGGTTAAAGATGTTTATGCAGAATATATATATATATATATATATATATATAAATGTTTTTAATGCGTAAGTTTGCTAGCATGTTCTCCAGCTGCATTGGCTGCTAGCTAGGTGTGACCATATGAACATTTTTTTACTTGTTCCCAAATGAGGTCTGATTATCCTTTTGCTATTTCATATGTTGGGTTATAATTTTTTTGTATTTTGAAACAGATACCGATAGATTTGATTTGTTGAAAGGCTACTTGGCTAGTACCTGATGATGGTAACTAAGTCACATGACCCGTCATGTAAATAAGGAAGTGATTGCAATTAAACAGTAAAGTGATGTTAAAAAAAATGGCATATCACATTATTTCCAATGACATACACTACTGGTCAAAAGTTTTGGAATGCCTACTCATTCAAGGGTTTTTCTTTATCTTTACTATTTTCTACATTGTTTAATGAAGTAGTGGTTTCAGGTTTCAAGAAATGTTCATATTTGTATTAAAAATAAAAAACTGAAATATTACATTTTCAAAAGTATTCAGACTCTTTACTAAGGACTTTGTTGAAGCAAAACTACGAAATAACACATATGGAATCATGTCGTAACCTAAAAAGTGTTAAACAAATGAAAATATATTTTAGATTCTTCAAATTGCCACCCTTTGCCTTGATAACAGCTTTGCACACCTTGGTATTTAACTTATGTTCAGAAATTCTATGATTTTCTGGGTTTTAAATGCAAACCAGAATGTAAAAATAAAACATGACTCAATCCATTGCTTTAATGAGAGGTGCCATTGGTGCACACTTAGGAAGGTAGAACAGCGTTTCTTAAACTATGAGTCAGGACTCAGTGGACCCTGGGGATGTGAGAGGTGGGTTGCAAAGTCAATACATTTAGAATCACATTTAATACTATTTCTTCCTAATTTGGACTGTTGTAGGACAATTAATTCCTAATTTGGGTCTCGAGCTAAGCCCCTGAGGTAGAGAATCAGGACATAATACAAATCATGTCACATACACACAAAGGTTATGAGAGAGAGAATGCTGTATTGGTCAGAAAGACTGGGAGCTTCACCTCAGCAGAACCATGACCGGGAAAGACAGTCACCACCTGGGCCAAATTATTGTCACTGACTGTTGGTGTACTTTCTAAGAGCCATTTTGCCAGTCTATGGTCGAGATTCAAGAAAACTGCACAGCACAGAAAGCACACTGAGGATGATTACTTTCTGTGTAGCAGTGACAGTGGTTGTGATGTCAGTGCATCAAATTCAGCAATCAAAGGATCAAGGTGGGGAAGCCTTTATCCTGCATCATCAAACGTCTCTGCACTCACCATGACTAAGGCAGGGATGGCAACTCTTGCTGTACATGCTCCTGCTCTTGAAGACAAACTTGTGTTGAAGGAATAAGGGAGAAAAGAAACAGAAGGAAATGTAGGCAGCTTGAAATGGACATCAAATATCTAGCAATACTAGTGCCCTCAATGTTTAAAAGCAGTGAGGAGAGGAGCAACATGAGGGGCGACATGAAAGCTCCCACTAGGATGAACTCAAAACAAAAAACGAATTGCTCAATGGCTAACACTGAAACAAAACCCAAATTCTCGTTCCGTGTTACACACAGAATGTGAAGGATAGGATATACACACAGGAGGACCAAAACTCTTCCTAGAGCTGACCGCCCTGCCAAACTGAGCAATCGGGGGAGAAGGGCCTTGGTCAGGGAGGTGACCAAGAACACGATGGTCACTCTGACAGAGCTCCAGAGGTCCTCTGTGGAGATGGGAGAACCTTCCAGAAGGACAACCATCTCTGTAGCACTCCACCAATCAGGCCTTTATAGTAGAGTGGCAAGACGGAATCCACTTCGTAGTAAAAGGCACATTACAGCCCACTTGGAGTTTGCCAAAACGCGCCTAGAGGACTCTCAGACCATAAGAAACAAGATTCTCTGGTCTGATGAAACCGAGATTGAACTCTTTGGCCTGAATACCAAGTGTCACGTCTGGAGGAAACCTGGCACCATCCCTACGCTGTAGCATGGTGGTGCCAGCATCCTGCTGTGGGGATGTTTTTCAGAGGCAGGCACTGGGAGACTATTCAGGATCGAGGAAAAGATGAACGGAGAAAAGTACAGAGCGATCCTTGATGAAAACCTGCTCCAGGGCGGTCAGGACCACAGACTGGGGCGAAGGTTCATCTTCCAACAGGACAACCACCCTAATCACATAGCCAAGACAATGCAGGAGTGCTTCGGGACAAGTCTCTGAATGTCCTTGAGTGGCCCAGCCAGAGCCTGGACTTGAACTCGATCGAACATCTCTGGAGAGACCTGAAAATAGCTGTGCAGCAACGCTCCCCATCCAACCTGACAGAGCTTGAGAGGATCTGCAGAGAAGAATGGGAGAAACTCCACAAATACAGGTGTGCCAAGCTTGTAGCATCATACCCAAGAATACTCGAGGCTGTACTCGCTGCCAAAGGTGCTTCAACAAAGTCCTTAGTAAAGAGTCTGAATACTTTTGAAAATGTAATATTTCAGTTTTTTTATTTTTAATATAAATACGAACATTTCTTGAAACCTGTTTTTGCTTTGTCATTATGGGGTATTGTGTGTAGATTGAAGAGGGGAGAAAACAATTGAATCCATTTTAGAATAAGGCTGTAATGTAACAAACTGTGGAAAAAGGGCACTTTTCAATGGGAGCTTGCCGATCTGCATCTCACAGCCCGGCCAGGGGGCAGGATCTTATCCCGGTATTGGGATTCATTGTCATGTGACCATGGCGGGGAATTCAAAACTGCAAGAGTAATCATTTCAAATAATCAAATAATCAACTATTTTCCTCCATTTGAAAGATATATCTCCTAAATCTAACCACGCTGTCCGATTTTCAGAGGCTTTACGGAGAATGCATAAAGTTAGGTTATGTGAGGAGAGTACATTGACAATAGCTGCGTGTAATGTTTAGCCAATTCAAAGAAGGGCATCAACAGACAGAAAACTAGCAAGAATTATGCACTTACCTTTGACAATCTGCATCAGATGACACTCATAGGACATTATGTTATACAATACATGCATTTTTAGTTCCATCAAGTTCATATTTATATCCAAAAACAGCATTTACAGTCGCGGTGAAATTCAGAATTTTTTTCGGCTCGAATGCTCCCAGTGAATCCAGCATTACAAATCACGGAATTACTATTCGAAAACATTGGTAAATTATAATATTGTCATTCAAAGAATAATATATTATCATCTCGTAATTGCTACCGAATGGCCAGATCTCAAAATAACTTTACTGGGAAATCACATTTTGCAATAAACTGGGTACTATGCTAACAACAGCAAGCTAAGCTATAAGTTAAGCTAAGCTATACAGTTAGCATTAGCATCATCTAATATCGATAATAACATTCTAAATATCCCCTTACCTTTGATTATCTCCATCAGAAGGCGCTGCCAGCGATCCCAGGTCCAGAACAAATGTGGTTTCTTTTGACAAAGTTCATAATTTATGTCCAAATAGTTAGCGTTCAGTAGGCTCCCACAAAATGAGGTGGGCAGTGTAAAGTCACGCCGAAAAGCTAAAGAAAACCTAGTAAATAATCTATTTACGTTTGTTTAAACATGTCAAACGTTGTTTAGCATTAATCTTTTGGTCCATTTTTAACGTGAAACATCAGTAAACATCAGTAATATTTTCACACAACCTATCAAGTGTCTAGAATAAACGATTATGACAAAGACACTCTTCTCAGATTTATGCGCAGGCGCAAAAAATGAAGTGATGACGTGTCAACTTGTAAGCATTCTAATTCGGTCTGTATTCATCACAGATGCGTCAAACAACTTTATAAAGATCGTTGACATCTAGTGGAAGCCTTAGGAGTTGTGAACTGAATCCTTTCTCACTATGGTATCTATAAAACAATGACACTAAATAGTACAGTCACAAAATTCACTTTTTTTTAATCTATTTTTCACAGGTTTTTGCCTGCAATATGAGTTTTGTTATACTTACAGACACCATTCAAACTGTTTTAGAAAATTCAGAGTGTTTTCTATCCAAACCTGAACAATAATATGCATATTCTAGCTTCTGAGTTGGTGTAGGAGGCAGTTAAAAATGGGCACATATTTTTTTCCAAAATTCTCAATACTGCCCCCTAGATTAAACAGGTTAATGAGCATTTTTGACGCAATCATCAGTAAATCGAACAGTAACACATACATTTCCATACACCATTGCACAACAGGTTGAAGTCAAGAGGAGTTTCTTTACCATGATGCAACACAAACACACATCGCCATAAAAGAACCATCCCAAAATGATTTCAACTATGTGAACAGAATAGGTTTCACTCTTATTGTGCAGGTGATAGGTTATCTGATGTGCAAAAGACGCTGCTGAATGTGGTGTAAAGGTGGCAATGTGGAACAGACGACTAGTTCATTCTGCAGAATAATAGTTGCCCTATACGCCTACAGGAGGGAGCTGTTGAGGATGGATGTCTTATTGGTGAGTGCTGCCTACTCATTTGAGCACACAACATGGCCAAATGAATGTGGACACCTGCTCTTCGAACGTCTAATTACAAAATCATGGGCATTAATATGGAGTTGGTCCCCACTTTGCTGCTATAACAGCCTCCACTCTTCTGGGAAGGCTTTCTACTAAATGTTGTAACAGTGCTGCGGGGACTTTCTTCCATTCAGCCACAAGAGCATTAGTGAGGTCGGTCACTGATGTTGGCCGATTAGGCCTGGCTCGCAGTCAGCGTTCCAATTCATCCCAAAGGTGTCCGATGGGGTTGTCATGGGCTCTGTGCAGGCCAGTCAAGTTCTTCCACAGCAATCTCGACAAACCATTTCTTCATGGACCTCACTTTGTGCACAGGGGCATTGTTATGCTGAAATAGGAAAGGGCCTTCCCTAAACTGTTGCCACAAAGTTAGAAGCACAAAATCATCTAGATTGTCATTGTACTCTGTAGCGTTAAGATTTCCCATCACTGGAACTAAGGGGCCTAGCCCAAACCATGAAAAACAGCCCCTGACCATTTTCTCTCATCCACCAAACGTTACAGTTGGCACTATGCTTTGGGACAGGTAGTGTTCTCCTAGCATCCACCAAACCCAGATTTGTCCGTCGGACTGCCAGATGGTGAAGCGTGATTCATCACTCCAGAGAACGCGTTTCAACTGCTCCAGAGTCCAATAGCAGCGAGCTTTACACCATTCCAGCTGAAGCTTGGCACGTTTTCTACGCGTACAAACATTCTAAATTCCGTTCGTAAGTAGTATTTCAGAATAGTTTCTACGCAATATTTATAAATGAGGCCCCAAGTGTGGAAAGCTCTTAGAGACTTACCCAGAAAGACTCAGCTGTAATCACTGCCAATGGTGCTTCTACAAAGTATTGACTCAGGGGTGTGAATACTTATGTAAATGAGATATTTCTGCAATTAATTTTCAATAAATTTGCAAAAATGTGTAAAAACATGTTTTCACCTTGTCATTATGGAGTATTGTGTGTAGATGGGTGAGAGAAAAAAAATCTATTGAATCCATTTGGAATTCAGGCTGTAACAACAAAATGTGGAATAAGTCAAGCGGTATGAATTCTTTCTGAAGGCACTGTAAGCCCTTTCAGGCTGCATATGACTGTTCGTGGTCGATGTGTATATGATTTGTTTTGTTTGTGTTCTACTGTATGTCTTCTTCTTTTTTTCACTTTAGCTCCAAATCAAATCAAGCTCTCTTTACTCAGCATTGATTCTCCAAGGTGTGCATGTGGTTTGGATTACTTGATTAAAATGGTGTCTGATTGTACAATGTGATCATTAGTGCATTAGCTTGAGAAATTGATCATTAGCTTGAGACATTGATCACATTTTGTTGTGTTACAGCCTGAATTCAAAATAGATGCAATTAATCACACATCTCCACACAATACCCCAAAATGACAAAGTGAAAATGATTGCTAATCGATTGATAATGAACTACTGAAATATCAAATGTACATAAGTACTCACACCCCTGAGTCAATGCATGTTAGAATCACATTTGGCAGTGATTAAAGCTAAGAAGTCTTCTTAACATTAAAACTTGAAACTGTAACTTCACCCTAATCATTTTGGTCTTTATTGTGGATTCACTGCAATGTTGTTGATCCATCCTCAGTTTTCTACCATCACAGACGACACTGTAGTGGATTTAAAATCACCAATGGCCTCATGGTAACATCCCTGAGCAGTTTCATTCCTGTCCTGCAGCTCAGTTCAGAATGACAACTGTATCTTTGATGTGTCTGAGTGGTTTAATATATAATCCACAGTATAATTATTAGCTTGACCATGCTTAAAGAGATATTCAATGTCAGATTTTTTATTGCTGCCCATCTACCAATTATTGCCCTTTATAAGGCTTTCGAAAGCTCCCTGGTCTTTGTAGTTGAATCTGTGCTTAAAATTCAATACTTGACTGAGGGACCTTACAGATATTTGATGTATGGGGGACAGAGGAAGGGTTAATCATCGAAAAATCATGTCAATCCCTATTATTTCCCACAGAGTAAGTCCATGTTGCTTATTATGTGATTTGCTAAGCCAAATTGTACTCCTGAACTAATTTAGGCTTGCCTAAACAAAGGGTCTGAATACTTATGCAATTGCTATATTTTAGTTATTAATTTTGTATTTATATTTAAAAAAATCCAATTTGACAGAGTATTTTGTGTAGATTGTTGACAATGCTTTGCAAAAATGAAGAATTCCAAGGGGGTCGTAATATTTTTGCAAGGCACTTTACATCAATATTAACCTGTTTGTTTTGTTGATAAAATCAGACATTGGAGATGCATATAAAATTGGCACTAACTGACTGGGCGTGATAAAATGCACCACATAGCCTCATAATTGAAACTGGGTAGTGAACTGCATTTCATGCACTTCAGGACCGAAATGATTTTAGATAGCAAGAGTTTTAACATTTTGACTACAATGCCTCTACAAACTTGACATCCCAAGAAATTTGCTTCATTTAGTCCACTATTTGATCCAGTTTAAAGGAGTTTAGTACCCACAACAAAATAAGGGCACAGTGAATTTCACTTATTTCCCCCTCATTTCAAGATCATGACTGGGCGGTTCACAAAGCTGGGGAACTGACAGTCTCTAACAACACTGAGGAGTGAGGCAGCCATGTCACATTGCCTCCATGTCAGAGCGGCTCTCGCACCCCGTTTGCCAGGAGCCACCTCCCCTTAATAGGCAGAGTAAATTAGGTGTCAGTCAGAGTTCCTCTGTCTCTTTTCTGACATGTCTTGCGATCCTTTCACGTTTCTGGAATCCACTTTACATTGTGGGAGCGACAACAGAGCCACTTTGGGTTGTCCCATGCAGGGTGTCCCTGGGTCTGCTCAGAGAGAGAGAGAGAGCGAGAGCGAGAGCTAGACAGAATGAGAGGAAGAGTGAGAGAGCTAGACAGAATAAGAGGAAGAGTGAGAGAGCTAGACAGAGAGAGACAGAGAGGAAGAGTGAGAGAGCTAGAGAGAGAGAGCTAGACAGAAAAATAGCCAGACAGAATGAGAGAGAGAGGAAGAGTGAGAGAGACAGAATGAGAGACAGAGAGAGAGAGGAAGAGTGAGAGAGACAGAATGAGAGACAGAGAGAGAGAGGAAGAGTGAGAGAGACAGAATGAGAGAGAGAGAGGAAGAGAAAAATGATCAGTGTGCTGCACTCTCAGGCCTGTCAGAACCGTTGCAACAGAACTCGGGTCTTAACTCTCCCCCTCCACCCCCTCTTCTTCAAGGGCTGTCTGCATGGAGACACAGCTATCTCTTCCAGGGTCTGTAGACTGTACACCTCCTCTGGGAAAAGGGAGCCAGGAACGTGATGTCCACAACATTGTAAGGACTTACAGGAAAGTCTCAGAGGAGGCTTCATTCACAAGAGGCACCATCAGCTCCTCCTACAAGTAGTCAAAAGAGTAGACTTTGACAGGAAGAAAAGACAATGATGAATGTGGCTATAAAACCAGTGGCCGACTTCCACCTGTTTCCGTAAATCAGATACCAGGGGAGCAGCCAAGCTCGCTGGAGCGATGAGAAACTAGGCGATGAGAAACTAGGTGATGTGAAAAGCACTTTGGAAACAAATCTCTCATACATTTATGCCTTTTCCTGCTCAACAAATCCTGCTTTTTCTTATTGGGCCTAAATAACTGCCCTACATGTTGCAATCACCTTTAAATGTGTGATGTTTCTAAAGTGGTGTTCATCGCTTCATCATATGCCACTTCCTCAGCGACTTTGACAGTAGAAGTCTAAATTTCATCTTCATTTTAAAGGTGGATCACACTTTATTTGAATAGTCCGTTTGCTCTACAGATGGTCGTACTATCAACAAACTATTTGGGTTTGATACATTTTGGAGCAAATCAAGTCTGAAATGTTAAAGTGGAAATTACAAACTTTAGAAGCCTGCCGTGCAGGAAAAATATCATCAACAAAAGAGTGATCAAATTAAGATCCTACATCTATAAGGTTATGCTATGGTAAGGGTTAAGATTAGGGTTAGGGCTGGATTTAGCACAGAGTTAGTTGAAATGTTACTAATAGTCTGTAGAGCATCTACAGATGGACTATCCAAATAAAGTGTTACCTAAAGGTTTAACGTGAGTAATGCACAGCAATAAAGAACCAAAGTGCATAATCAGCCCTAACTAACCTAGTTTGTCATGTGACGCCTTGAGTGGCTCTTATTTTTTCATGACGCTAAATCATGCTGTCTCGAAAACCACCAGCACTCTTTATCCAATCACTCACATTATCATAGAATGTACTTCTAACATCACATTTGTGTCTGATGTTTGATGCCTTTACATCAAATAAATGAAAAAAACTGTGTACCCACTACAGTATACATGTACATTAAAGTCTATGGCTGCTTGTTACTGATAGTTCAGCAGTGTGTCTTCCTATTGTCTTCTGTTGAAAACAGATTCAATTAACTGGACTGCTACTGTTATTCTTGATTCATTGCTTTTTCCTTTCTTTCTGTGGTAACAATTGATTGAACATCTGAGTGAGCTAAAATGAACACCAATGATATTGCTTTATCTGTTTGTACTGCAGTTGTATTGATGTATTTACCTCCTTTTCCTCCTTCTCTTCTCCCACCATCCCTAAGGTGTGTCTTGAACAAATATTTGTTCAAAACAAAAGCTCAGCAGAAATTATCCTGTTATGGATAAAGCATTATGTCAGTTTATGCTCATGGGAAAACATGCTAACACCTCCTACGAGGAAATATGTGCATGTGTAGTCAAACCAAAGCATTCCGTTTGATCATGCCCCCCTATACAACTATATTCTCACCTCAATATCTCTATGAATATATGCATGTACACTTCTAAACCGTACTTAAACGTGTGGATAGAAATGTACAAGAAATGGGGCCATGATGCAAATCACAGTACATGGCCTGTCTCTGCGTCAATGTCCATATTGAATTCACCTGGGCCAGTGCTGACAATGACAAGTGTCAGCTGAGGGCTTGAGAGGGGCTGGACCCTTCTGCATGGCATACTGTACCAGTGAGCGTTCCATTTCTGGCAAGCGCACACAGGGCGAATGTTAGAGAATCTATCTTCAAAGGATTTTTTGTGCCGCGTACCTGCGCCAAGGTACTTCAAAGTGAATCGATCAATTATAATTTGGGAACATATTCTAATTTGAGTTAAACAGTGCAGCAGTACCCCAACTCCCCTCGAGTCTAAGCCTTGTTTTAAGATGGTCATACCAAGGATCATTTAGCTATTTGATTTGGAATTTTAGGACCCCTTTAGGTATATACACTGCTCAAAAAAATAATGGGAACACTTAAACAACACAATGTAACTCCAAGTCAATCACACTTCTGTGAAATCAAACTGTCCACTTAGGAAGCAACACTGATTGACAATAAATGTCACATGCTGTTGTGCAAATGGAATAGACAACAGGTGGAAATTATAGGCAATTAGCAAGACACCCCCAATAAAGGAGTGGTTCTGCAGGTGGTAACCACAGACCACTTCTCAGTTCCTATGCTTCCTGGCTGATGTTCTGGTCACTTTTGAATGCTGGCGGTGCTTTCACTCTAGTGGTAGCATGAGACGGAGTCTACAAACCACACAAGTGGCTCAGGTAGTGCAGCTCATCCAGGATGGCACATCAATGCGAGCTGTGGCAAGAAGGTTTGCTGTGTCTGTCAGCATAGTGTCCAGAGCATGGAGGCGCTACCAGGAGGCAGGCCAGTACATCAGGAGACGTGGAGGAGGCCGTAGGAGGGCAACAACCCAGCAGCAGGACCTCTACCTCCGCCTTTGTGCAAGGAGGAGCACTGCCAGAGCCCTGCAAAATGACCTCCAACAGGCCACAAATGTGCATGTGTCTGCTCAAATGGTCAGAAACAGATTCCATGAGGGTGGTATGAGGGCCCGACGTCCACAGGTGGGGGTTGTGCTTACAGCCCAACACTGTGCAGGACGTTTGGCATTTGCCAGAGAACACCAAGATTGGCAAATTCGCCACTGGCGCCCTGTGTTCTTCACAGATGAAAGCAGGTTCACACTGAGCACATGTGACAGATGCAAGACAATGCTAGACCTCATGTGGCTGGAGTGTGTCAGCAGTTCCTGCAAGAGGAAGGCATTGATGCTATGGACTGGCCCGCCCGTTCCCCAGACCTGAATCCAATTGAGCACATCTGGGACATCATGTCTCGCTCCATCCACCAACGCCACGTTGCACCACAGACTGTCCAGGAGTTGGCGGATGCTTTAGTCCAGGTCTGGGAGGAGATCCCTCAGGAGACCATTCGCCACCTCATCAGGAGCATGCCCAGGCGTTGTAGGGAGGTCAAACAGGCACGTGGAGGACACACACACTACTGAGCCTCATTTTGACTTGTTTTAAGGACATTACATCAAAGTTGGATCAGCCTGTAGTGTGGTTTTCCACTTTAATTTTGAGTGTGACTCCAAATCCAGACCTCCATGGGTTGATAAATTGAATTTCCATTGATTATTTTTGTGTGATTTTGTTGTCAGCACATTCAACTATGTAAAGAAAAAAGTATTTAATAAGATTATTTCATTCATTCAGATCTAGGATGTGTTATTTTAGTGTTCCCTTTATTTTTTTGAGCAGTGTATATATAAAAAAATAACAAATGATTTGATGAAACATAGAATTTGGCCTTAATGCTTTTAGCTCATAGAAACGCATTGAATAATAGATGCCTACATGGAAAAACAGATAGTAAAAAAGGAAATCCACAGAAAGTTTGTTTTGAAGGGTCTGTCCTATATGAGAAATATAAGAAAGAGCATTTTTTTTATTAACACTCGTTACACATACCTTTAGGCACTGAACTACACAACCGTTCAAAAGTTTGGAGTCACTTAGAAATGTCCTTGCTTATTAAAGAAAAGCACATTTTTTGTCCATTAAAATAACATGAAATTGATCAGAAATACAGTGTAGACATTGTTAATGTTGTAAATGACTATTGTAGCTGGAAACAGCAGATTTATTATGGAATATCTACATAGGGGTACACAGGCCCATTATCAGCAACCATCACGTCAACAGTGAAGAAGCGACTCTGGGATTCTGGCCTTATTTTTTTTAACTGGTACCGGGTTACCTTCAGACGAGTTCATGAGAGTCTCATCTTCCCAATCAGGCCAAACTTTTCAGTTGCTACAGACGTTTTCATGAGAAGACCAATTTTCGGGATGTCTCATCGTCTGACAAACACTGCTGCAACTCTGCCAGCTTTCACTGCATATGCGAAAGGCCAACATCGGCAGATGCGGTGGATATCTCCAGCTTGAACAGACATTTTTATGGGGATTTTTTTTATAATGCTAATTATATTTCCGCAGGGGCGCAGACATCGACTCTAGGGGGAAACCAGTACAAAGAGCACTTGAGCCTGTACAACTATTAGCTTCTGATTTTGGTTTATTTAGGATTTGCTTTTATCATCGTTTGTTGCTCAGCTAGTGTGAGGTGCAGCCTCTTATCAGCAAATAGAAATGGAAATTAGTTCCTACAGTCCATATTTGCAAGGACGTGCTTTGAGAGTTGGGAAAATGTACATTCAATCAAAAGCAGTAACTAGGTTTCAGGGACAATTAAAAACAAACATTCTTGGACTAGAGCAAGAAAGCATGGTTGAATATCAGTATATATATATATCGCAGTTTATTTTTGTTTCAGACTAAAGTTTTTTTATGAGTATATTAATCAAAACTTTCTTCCAGCAGAATTGAGACTGGTGTTTTTGGCTTTGATTGTTGCTCGGTTTGATAAGGCATATTGGCTTGAAGGAAAAAACAAGTGTGTAGTACTTTAGAATGTTTGTGAAAAATAGTCATATCCTAAGGTTTTCATGTATTAGTATTTGTATTTTATTCAACCTTTATTTAAATAGGCAAGTGAATTAAGAACAAAGATCAGAGTCAGAACTATCATTTGTTTTTCAAATTGGACTGAGTACAAAGGAAAAACAATGTCGGGTTAAAGGCAAGAAAAACTTCAACAAGCAACAGAAGTTTCCCTGCGCCCTTACGGTATATATAAAAACAGGATTTTAGATTTTTGTCCTGTTGGAAGGTGAACCTTCACCCCAGTCTGAGGTCCTGAATGCTCTGGAGCAGGTTGTCATCAAGGATCTCTTTGTACTTTTCTCTGTTCATCTTTGCCCAGTTCCTGGCTAGTCTCCATCCCCACTGTCACGTCCTGGCCAGTATAAGGTTAATTGTTTTGTAGTTTGGTCAGGACGTGGCAGAGGGTATTTGTTTTATGTGGTTCAGGGTGGTGTGTTTTGTAAAAAAGGGTGTTTGATTTAGTAATTCCGGGTGTTGGTTTATGTTTAGGTATTTCTATGTGGAGTCTAGTGAGTGTATGTCTATGTTTGGTTAATTGGGGTTGGGACTCTCAGTTGAAGGCAGGTGTTGTCTATCTGCCTTTGATTGAGAGTCCCATATAGTAGGGTGTGTTTGTGTTTGGTATTTGTGGGTGATTGTTCTGTGTTTAGCCTTAGGCTTTGCCAGACTGTTTGTTGTTCGTTTGTTAGTTCTCGTGTTTTTGTTATTTTTGTATTCATTTTTTTGAAAATAAATAATCATTTAAGATGAGCATACACATACCTGCTGCGTTTTGGTCCTCCTTCACCGACGACAACCGTGACACCCACAGAATTATGCTGCCACCATCATGCTTCACCGTAGGAATGGTGCCAGGTTTCCTCCAGAAGTGACGCTTGGCATTCAGGCCAAAACGTTACTCAAAAAGTTACTCATGGTCTGAGAGGCTTTATGTGCCTTTTGGCAAACTCCAAGCGGGCTGTGTCATGTGCCTTTTACTGAGGAGTGGCTTCAGTCTGGCCACTTTTCCATAAAGGCCTGATAGGTGGAGTGCTACAGAGACAGTTGTCCTTCTGGAAGGTTCTCCCATCTCCACAGCTCTGTCAGAGTGACCATCGGGTTCTTGGTCACTTCCCTGACCAAGGCCCTTCTCCCCCGATTGCTCAGTTTGGCTGGGCGGCCAGCAGTAGAAAGAGTCTTGGTAGTTCCAAACTTCTTCAATTTAAGAATGATGGAGGCCACTGTGTTCTTGGGGACCTTCAATGCTGCAGACTCGAGGAGGCGGGTCTCATAGCAAAGGGTCTGAGTACTTACAGTTGAAGTCGGAAGTTTACATTCACCTTAGCCAAATACATTCAAGCCAAATACATTCAAGCTCAGTTTCAACTGTATGTAAATAAGGTATTTCAGTTTTTCATTATCAATAAATTATTATTTTTTCATAAAATTGTGTGAAGATTGCTGAGGATTCTTTTTGAATTTAATCAATTTTAGAAAAGGAATGTAACGTAACAAAATGTGGAAAAAGTCAAGGGGTGTCACAACTTCCACCGAAGTCGGCTCCTCTCCTTGTTCGGGCGGCATTCGGCGGTCGACGTCACTGGCTTTCTAGCCATCGCCGCTCCATTTTTTCATTTATCCATTTGTTTTGTCTTGTTCCCTGCACACCTGATTTTCATTCCCCAATCATAATACATGCATTTATTCCTCTGTTCCCCCTCATGTCTTTGTGTGTGATTGTTTCGTGTTACGTGTCATTTTTGACTCGCTATTTCTGGTGTGCGTTTATTCCGTGTTTTATATCACGAGGTATGTTTATTTGTTTGGACTTTATTACTGTGACTGTTTGCGTGTTTTTGCACTTTGCAATATTGGATGGAGGTTTCGACGCAGTCGCGTCCGTCTGTTGGTTTCTCCTGCCTAAATAAAGTGTGCGCCTGTTCACAACTCTCAGTTCGCACTGGAATTCTGGACCTTGGCTGCCGGAGCAGGATGGAACGACAGGGCCCTCATTGACCACTACCGATGCAGCCTGCGCGAGGACGTCCGACGGGAGTTGGCTTGCAGGGATGCCACCATCACTTTTGACCAACTGGTGGATCTGTCCATGCGGTTGGATAACCTGCTGGTCACCCGCGGATGTCCAGAGGGGGCTCTGTCTCCACTGTGCGCATTCCCCCAGAATATGCCGATTTGGCTCTCGCCTTCTGTATAAAGAAGGCGACTCAATTACCACCCCATCGACGGGGGGATTGTGCGATAAATCTCCTGGTAGACGCTGCACTTCCCAGGAATCATGTGTATCCCCTGTCGCAAGTGGAGACAGTGTCTATGGAGACATATGTCTCCGAATCTCTGCGTCAGGGGTACATTCGGTACCGTTACCCGCTACCTCTTATCGCCACGGTGATTGAGTCAATGCACGGGGCGTGCTTCTTCACTAAACTGGATCTCAGGAGTGCGTACAACCTGGTGCATATCTGGGGGGGGAGACAAGTGGAAGACAGCTTTTAGTACCACCACAAGGCATTATGAGTACCTCGTCATGCCGTACGGGTTGATGAATGCTCCATCAGTCTTCCAAGCCTTTGTAGACTAGATTTTCAGGGACCTGCACGGGCAGGGTGTATATCGATGACATTCTGATATACTCCGCTACACGCGCCGAGCATGTATCCTTGGTGCGCAAGGTACTTGGACGACTGTTGGAGCATGACCTGTACATCAAGGCATGAGAAATGCCTGTTCTTTCAGCAGGCAGTCTCCTTCCGAGGGTATCGCATTTCCACATCAGGGGTGGAGATGGAGAGTGACTGCATTGCAGCCGTGCGTAATTGGCCAACTCCCACCACGGTAAAGGAGGTGCAGCAATTTTTAGGGTTTGCCAATTACTACCGGAGATTTATCCGGGGTTTTGGTCAGGTAGCTGCTCCCATTACCTCACTGCTGAAGGGGGGTCCTGTACGTCTGCAGTGGTTGGTTGAGGCGGACAGGGCTTTTGGGCACCTAAGAGCTCTGTTCACCTCGGCTCCTGTGCTGGCCCATCCGGATCCCTCTTCGGCGTTCATAGTGGAGGTGGACGCGTCCGAGGCTGGGATAGGAGCCGTGCTCTCTCAGCGCTCGGGCACGCCACCGAAGCTCCGCCCCTGTGATTTCTTCTCGAAGAAGCTCAGGCCGGTGGAGCGGAACTATGATGTGGGGGACCGGGAGCTGTTGGCTGTGGTTAAGGCTTTGAAGACGTGGAGACATTGGCTTGAGGGGGCTAAACACCCTTTCCTCATCTGGACTGACCACCGCAACCTGGAGTACATCCGGGCAGCTAGGAGACTGAATCCTCATCAGGCAAGGTGGGCCATGTTCTTAACCTGTTTTGTGTTTACCCTGTCCTACACCCCAGGATCCCAGAATGTGAAGGCAGACGCTGTCCCGGCTGTATGACACAGAGGAGCGGCCCATGGATGAGACTCCCATTCTCCCGGCCTCCTGCCTGGTAGCGCCGGTCGTGTGGGAGCTGGACGCAGACATTGAGCAGGCATTGCATACAGAGCCCGCTCCACTCCAGTGTCCCGTCGGGCGTCAATACGTTCCGTCTGCTGTCCATGACCTGTCGTCTCTTTCCTCTGCCCAGTCTCCCTACGGCCCTACAGACTGTGGAGGCCCTGTTTACACACGTCTTCCGGCACTACGGGGTGTCTGAGGATATATTGTCTGATCAAGGTCCCCAGTTCACTTCGAGAGTCTGGAGGGCGTTCATGGAACGTCTGGGGTCTCGATCAGCCTCAACTCAGGTTTCTACCCCGAGAGTAATGGGCAGGTGGAAAGAGTGAACCAGGATGTGGGCAGGTTTCTGCGGTCCTATTGCCAGGACCGGCCGGGGGAGTGGGCGGCGTTCATGCCCTGGGCAGAGATGGCGCAGAACTCTCTCCGCCACTCCTCCACTAACCTCTCCCCCTTTCAGTGTGTATTGGGGTACCAGCCGGTTCTGGCACCGTCACATCAGAGTCAGACCGAGGCTCCTGTGGTGGACGATTGGTTAAGGCGCGCGGAGGAGACATGAGAAGCCGCCCATGGTCACCTCCAGCTGGCCGCGCTGTGCCAAAAGACCAGCGCAGACCGTCACCGCAGTGAGGCCCCGGTGTTCGCACCGGGGGACAGGGTCTGGTTCTCGACCCGAAACCTGCCCCTCTGCCTGCCCTGCCGGAAGCTGGGTCTGCGGTTTGTGGGGCCATTTAAAGTCCTGAGGAGAGTGAACGAGGTATGTTACAAGTTACAGCTCCACCGGATTGACATATTAACCCCTCGTTTTCAGTTTTCAGTTTCACCGGAAGTTGTCCCGCTAGCGGGACGCCTAGCCCTAAAAGGATATATTATTAATCTTTTATTTTTATTGGCCAGTCTGAGATATGACTTTTTCTTTGCAACTCTGCCTAGAAGGCCAGCATCCCAGAGTTGCCTCTTCACTGTTGACGTTTGCGGGTACTATTTCATGAAGCTGCCAGTTGAGGACTTGTGAGGCATCTGTTTCTCAAACTAGATACTCTAATGTACTTGTCCTCTTTCTCAGTTGTGCACCGGGGCCTTCCACTCCTCTTTCTAGTCTGGTTAGAGCCAGTTTACACTGTTCTGTGAAGGGAGTAGTACACAGCGTTGTGCGAGATCTTCAGTTTCTTGGCGATTTCTCGCATGGAATAGCCTTCATTTCCCAGAACAAGAATAGAGTTTCAGAAGAAAGTATTTTGTTTCTGGCCATTTTGAGCCTGTAATCAAACCCACTAATGCTGATGCTCCAGATAGTCAACTAGTCTAAAGAAGGACAGTTTTATTGCTTCTTTAATCAGGACAACAGTTTTCAGCTGTGCTAACATAATTGCAAAAGAGTATTCTGTTGATCAATTAGCCTTTTAAAATTATAAACTTGGATTAGCTAACACAACATGCCATTGGAACATACATATATAGAGTTCAAGTCGGAAGTTTACATACACCTTAGCCAAATACATTTAAACTCAGTTTTTCACAATTCCTGACATTTAATCCTTGTAAAACTCCCCCGTCTTAGGTCAGTTAGCCTCTTATAGGATCACAACTTTATTTCAAGAAAGTGAAATGTCAGAATAATAGTAGAGAGAATTATTTATTTCAGCTTTTATTTAAAAAATTTATTTCAGCTTTTATTTCAGCTTTTATAGCTTTCATCACATTCCCAGTTGGTCAGAAGTTTACATACACTCAATTAGCATTTGGTAGCATTGCCTTTAAGTTGTTTAACTTGGGTCAAACGATTCGGGTAGCCTTCCACAAGCTTCCCACAATAAGTTGGGTGAATTTTGGCCCACTCCTCCTGACAGAGCTGGTGTAACTAAGTCAGGTTTGTAGGCCTCCTTACTCGCACACGCTTTTTCAGTTCTGCCCACATATTTTGTAGAGGATTGAGGTCAGGACTTTGCCACTCCAATACCTTGACTTTGTTGTCCTTAAGCCATTTTGCCACAACTTTGGAAGTATGCTTGGGGTCGTTGTCCATTTGGAAGACCCATTTGCGACCAAGCTTTAACTTCCTGACTGATGTCTTGAGATGCTTCAATATATCCACATAATTTTCCTGCCTCATGATGCCATCTATTTTGTGAAGTGCACCAGTGTTCCTGCAGCAAAGCAGCCCCACAACATGATGCTGCCACCCCCGTGCTTCACGGTTGGGATGGTGTTCTTCATCTTGCAAGCATCCCCCTTTTCCCTCCAAACATAACGATGGTCATTATGGCCAAACAGTTCTATTTTTATTTCATCAGACCTAAGGACATTTCTCCAAAAAGTATGATCTTTGTCCCCATGTGCAGTTGCAAACCGTAGTCTGGCTTTTTTATGGCGGTTTTGGAGCAGTGTCTTCTTCCTTGCTGAGCGGCCTTTCAGGTTTTGTCGATAAAGGACTCGTTTTACTGTGGATATAGATACTTTTGTACCCGTTTCCTCCAGCATCTTCACAAGGTCCTTTGCTATTGTTCTGGGATTGATTTGCACTTTTCACACCAAAGTACGTTCATCTCTAGGAGACAGAACGCGTCTCCTTCCTGAGCGGTATGACGGCTGCGTGATCCCATGGTGTTTATACTTGCGTACTATTGTTTGTACAGATGAACATGGTACATTCAGGCATTTGGAAATTGCTCTGAAGGATGAACCAGACTTGTGGAGTTCTACAATTTCTTTTCCTGAGGTCTTGGCTGATTTCTTTAGATTTTCCCATGATGTCAAGCAAAGAGGCACTGAGTTTGAAGGTAGGCCTTGAAATACAACCACAGGTACAGCTCCAATTGACTCAAATGATGTCAATTAGCCCATCAGAAGCTTCTAAAGGAATGACAGAATTTTCTGGAATTTTCCAAGATTTTTAAAGGCTTAATCAACTTAGTATATGTAAACTTCTATCCCACTGGAATTGTGATACGGTGAATTATAAGTGAATATTTCTGTCTGTAAACAATTGTTGGAAAAATGACTTGTGTCATGCACAATGCAAATGTCCTTACCGACTTGCCAAAATTATAGTTTGCTACCAAGAAATTTGTGGAGTGGCTGAAAAATGAGTTTTAATGACTCCAACCTAAGTGTATGTAAACTTCCGACTTCAACTGTATATATACAGTTCCAGTCAAAAATGTGGATACACCTACTCAAATATTTATTTGTAATACTTTCTACATTGTATAATAATAGTGAACACATAAAACTATGAAATAACACACATGGAATCATGTACTAACCAAAAAAGTGTTTTATATTAGAGATTCTTCAAATTAGCCACTATTTGCCTTGATGACAGCTTTGCACACTCTTGGCATTCTCACAACCAGCTTCATGGCTATACTAGTTCCTTTAGCAGACAAGATTATCTTAAAATTCCGTGGCATTTTTTTATAGTAGGAAGAATACAATTTGAGCAAAGCTGAATAAAATAAAAATATATAATCTCCAAACGATTTGAGGGAGTGCACACATGCAGCTATTATGCGTTGAGCAGTTAACAAATACATAGTTATTCCTATATGCTTACTTTAGAGTTATTAATGTAACTTTAGTTGTTCTACAAACGTTAGGCTATATGTTTCGATTTTTAATACATTGTCAGGCTGCATGGTGCGACTCTAATGATGATTCGAAAAAAGTAGCTTGAAAAGGCATGAGCTCTGCTTTGTTTTTTATGCAGGCTGTACACACTACATAAGTCACTCATTCACAATTTGACAAGCACTTGATAATGCCTAGAATTTCACGGCTGCATCCCGTTTGTGTGGCCGTAATGCACCCAAAAAAAAGTGACTTTTGCGGCCAGTGTGTGCTTCTCCCTGAGTACTGCTCGCTACATCATGTGATCGGGTCTTTCTCATAGGCTACAAGTGAAGACAGACACATTTCATTGCCAATAAAATAATCTTTCAAGTAGTTGACAATATCAGTGGGTTTGGTGATGAATGAGCAACTAAAATGTAATTTTAGGTGCTCTAAAGCTTTTTACTATCATTCTTGATATATATCTTTTATATATCTTTGTTTCATAGTATAAATTCTTCTGTTTATTCAATTTAGTCACATAATTTCTCAATTTGCAGTACGTTTGCCAATCGGTTGTGCAGGCAGACTTATTTCCCATTCCTTTTGCCTCATCCCTCTCAACCATAGAATTTAACAATTTGAAATTATTTATACTTTTACTTGTGGTATTTAAGTATATTTGAGCAATTACATTTACCTTTGATACTGAAGTATATTTAAAACCAAATACTTTTAGACTTTTACTCAAGTAGTATTTTACTGGGTGACTTTCACTTTTACTTGAGCCACTTTCTATTAAAACCTGTTAGGGTTAGGGTGGAGTATTTTCACGTTCAGATGAAAAGCGTGCCCAGAGTAAACTGCCTGCTACTCGGGCCCAGAGTAAAATATTTACATATTATTAGTAGATTTGGATAGAAAACACTCTGAAGTTTCTAAAACTGTTTGAATGATGTCTGAGTATAACAGAACTCATATGGCAGGCAAAAACCTGAGAAAAATCCAACCAGGAAGTGGGAAATCTGAGGGTTGTAGTTTTTCTATCTAATCCCTTTCCAAACTACAGTGTCTGTGGGGTCATATTGCACTTCCTAAGGCTTCCACTAGATGTCAACAGTCTTTAGAACCTTGCTTCATGCGTCTTCTGTTACTGGGAAGAGAATAAGAGCCCAGTCAATCAGTGGACTGCCTGTGACCAAGGAGTTGTTTACTGCGCGGTCACGCAGATGCGCCGCTCTTTCTTTTTCCTCTGTAATGAATACGCTATTGTCCGGTTGGAATATTATCAAATATTTATGTTTAAAAGACCCTAAGGACTAATTGTAGATGACCCTCCCACTCTGTCTGCCGTATTCTTTCTCTTTGTTCTTGTTTCCTTATTAAGATGCCGGTGGGCGGAGTTGGGAGGGTCGTCAGCTAGATGGGAAACACCTGGGCTCGGGTGTGTCCCAGGATAAAGAGACCTCTTCCACAGTCATTGAGAGACTCTCTCCAGGCAGACACTTTGTTGATGTTGGTTATAGTATTTTGGTGGCATTTTGGTTATTTGCTTTGGCACCTTTCAACACTCTGCATTATTACATTCAGGTATGTAAAACACTCACTTACACTACTGATTACACACACACCATTATTAATTGTTCATTTTGTTTAGTTACTTTATTTAATAAATATATATTTTGATACTCCTTGTCTCCACGTTGTCTCCCTTTTGTTGCGAACTCAGAGCCAGTTCGTAACAATTGTTTGACATGTTTCTACGAACGGTAATGACACATTTTGACTTTTTGTCTCTGGTTTTACGCTCGCGCATTTTGCCTTTGGATAGTGATCTGAACGCGCGAACAAAAGGAGGTATTTGGACATAAATATGGAGTTTATCGAACAAAAATAACTTTTCTTGTGGGAGTCCTGGAAGTGCATTCCGACGAAGATCAGCAAAGGTAAATGAACATTTAGAATACTATTTCTGAGTTTCGTTGACTCCAGAACTTGGCGGGTAACTGCATAGCTTGCTTTGATGGCTGAGCTCTATACTCAGAATATTGAACAATGTGCTTTCGCCGTAAAGCTATTTTGAAATCTGACACAGCGGTTGCATTAAGGAGAAGTGTATCTATAATTCTTTCAATAACTGTTGTAAATTTTATCAATGTTTATGATGAGTATTTTTGTAAATTGATGTGCTCATTCACCGGTGGTTTGGAGGCAAAACATTTTCTGAACATCACGCACCAATGTAAAATGGGGTTTTTGGATATAAATATGAACTTTATATTTATAGAGTTGGAGTTTTAAACCATTTTGCAACATCAAGCTCACGACTTAGTCTGCTTGGTCTATAGAGTGGTAGATTTCTTAACCATTTGTAACGTATTCAGCTGGCTCTGCACGTAACTGGTCTAATATGTTAATTCTTCAGTGCGTCCTTTTAAACACTTGGGGAAAAAAGGGCTTTCCATTACGTTTGGCATAATGTCCATGCTCACGTGGGTGTGGTTACTGACTAGATAAACTTGACATGAAAAAACATTTTCTCATTTAGAAGACTGAAGTCACATTTCTATCTTTTCAAAAGTATTCTCATACTTAATCATTCATTTTAGACAACATTCAGATGCAAACCTCATAATTAACGTGTAGCCAATTCTCAGATCCACAGCTCAATACTACTTGTCAAACATAGAGAACTGATACTATATACTAGTTGTTGGGGTGGGATTGGCATGGGGTCCGTGGGTGGCTTTTGACTATTTCTGTGGATTCCACATGTCTAACTCTGGCCCAAATCGGATGTTAGGTACTATATTTATTGAATGTTATAAATTAAAATGGCCAATCTGGGTGCAATCAATTAGCTGAAATTCTCAGAGATCGTTATATTTCAACAAAATAATGTTGCAGGAATGCTAAAATTCTGTGTTTCTAACAACAGAAACAATTTCAGAACAATCTGAGATGGGTGTCGAAATTCCTCTTTCTTGTGCTTTTTGAGGTGGAAAGACCCTGAGACTTTTTTGTGAAGTAGAGAGGCCCTTTATGTGGCTGTATGCCTCATAGTACAGATTCTCCAGCAATATATTAAACAGAGACTCTGGGGGCAGCATGGCTAAATAACTAATGTGTAAAAAAAAATGTTTATTCTCTGAATCAAGCCTCTTCTCTTCTCCTCACCACTAACCCACTTCTTTAAATAGATCTGCTCTATTCACTCTCTCAAATGTTCCGAAGAGAAAAATCGCTTCTGGCTGTCTATGTCCTACATAATGTAATTATGTAAAGCAAAAGAGAAAAAATCCTGCACACCACATAATCTACAACACAATTGACAGTTGACAATTTAGATTGAAACTAATTGAAAACGCAGATCTGAGATCAGCTTAAGTGAATGGAAAGGATGCTCAAAAAGATTTTAGAGGCAAATGTATGTGCAATTTGATTGTATGTGATGAATTGATAATGTTCCTTCACTTCCTCAACATGCTTTGTTCTTATCTTGTATCAAAAGAGATACATTTTTCTCCAACAGTAGCAAAACCAATTTGATAACTCAATCTTTATCATAATAGTCTAATGTTCTATTGAAACGTTACATGAGTTGCTCAGGACTCATTTTCTCTACAGAGAAAGATGAAGCCAGAAAGATGAACAGAAAAACAGGCTAATTTCTTCTACATTTTACTCTTGTTCATCAGCATACTGAAAGTTCTTATTTACTTCGCTAATGCTTTTATGGCAAGATTAACTATCGCATTCATACAGTATAGATGTCGCACACCTCACTAATTCTAACCCTTCCCATGAAGCACAATTTTTAGATTGGAGTCAAGTGACTGCAATCCAGAAAAATAACCCAGTTTTACAACACCTCCTCCTATCAATAATGAGGATGGAACTACTACTTGTGTCATTGTCCTGTTGGCTCAGATAATCAAAACCAATTAGTGTCCCCATCCACTATCCTATACTCAGACTCTTGTACGTTGAGCTACCTCACCCCTCTAAACACTTAGTCCCCTCTTCATAACCAGTGTCAATAAAGCCATGAGCATGTTGCTCAACTAAGCCTGCCAGTTCAATGAAGACACACAGAGCGAAGTGACATCGTTTTTTCAGTATTGACCCCTCAACTTCACACACCAGCCACATGCATGCAGGTCACATCTGAACCACTTATTTCATAGTATAGGAACATCAGTTTCTCAACCTTTTTTGTACCAGGGATCAGCAAGCTATGGTTTTCCTTCTTGGTCTGCTAAAAATGAACGGGATTGTTCGCCACTTACTGCCTAGTAAACTATGGGAGGATTCATTTTCATATGACATCCATCATGCGGATCAATGCTGTGTTCTCTTTCATAGATACCATGTGATATAGGGGCCAAACACAGAGGGACCTGAGAGACTAGTCGGCAACATCCCAGGGACTTGTGCTAGTCGAAGGACAGGGGGTTGAAAAATACACTGCACACCAGAAATGTGTTTATTAAGTCACATTCCAATTGACACAGGACTGCAGAAAGTCTAATCAAATCAAATTTATTTTATTTGATTTATATAGCCCTTCTTACATCAGCTGATATCACAAAGTGCTGTACACACAGGACTAGGATTGCAAAGGGAGGGTATATTACTGGAAACTTTCGAAGTTTACCAATAAACTACAAGAATTTTGGTAACTTTCAATGATTTTATATAATCTATCACAAGACACAGGTGTCTATAATTATCTCTAGCCCTCTGTGTGGAGTTATTCATATAATCTGATTTTTCTTGTTGATAAAAAAGAATGGCAAAGCTGTAAAATTATATTCTAAATATAAACCATCAACTTTGTGAATACCATTGGTGTTTAATATGAGGGTTTCATTTATTTTACAATGTCAATATGTATTGGTTGTCAATGTTTTGGCGTCAAACTGGTGGTAGTTATGAAAAAAGTAAATAGTTGGATGAGTTGCAGAGGTAATTGAAAATGACATTATTGATTAGATGCTTTTTTCGTTAATCAGGCTATTTTCTTGAATAATATGGTCTATCTACTAGAAACACATGGACAATATGGACACAGATGTATACAATGAATATATATATATATATATATATCAAAGTTATTTAAGTATAAATTACCAAAGTTAGATTGTCATAGATTTTCTGATAATTACCAAAATTACTGAAGATTCCGGAAACTTTGGTAAATTACCGGTAGCTTTGCAACTCTGCACAGGACTATCATCCTGAAGGAGGAAAGAATTGTGACTGCCATACTATGGGGCAGATGGAGGATGGGTAGCCAAACACTCTCAGAAAAATACATAAGAATAAAATGTTTCTAAACACTTCTACAATGTGGATGCTACCATGAATATGGATAATCCTGAATAATGATTAGTGAGAAACTTAGAGGCATAAATATCATACCCCCCAAAAAATGCTAACCTCCCCTGTTATTGTAATGGTGTGTCACGCCCTGACCATAGAGAGCCCTTGGTTCTCTATGGTGTTGTAGGTCAGGGCGTGACTAGGGGGTCTTCTAGTCAATTATATTTCTGTTTGGGTTTGAGTATGGTTCCCAATTAGAGGCAGCTGATTATCGTTGTCTCTAATTGGGGATCATATTTAAGGAATCCCTGTTCCCACCTGCATTGTGGAATATTGTTTGTGTTAGTGTTTTGTGCACTACGGCTTTCACGTTTGTAGTAGTTTGTTTATTGTTTTGTTTAAGTTTCACAGTAATAAAAGATGTGGAACTCAAATCACGCTGCGCCTTGGTCCGACATTGGAGGAAAAAGTGAGTTGGACCTGGGAGGAGATCCTGGGAGGACACGAGACCCTTCCTTGGCGGGAGTTGCCAAGGAGCATAGGGGACAGCAATGACGCCGGGGACTGCGGCCACAGAAACCCCAAGATTTCTTTTTGGGGGGGGGCACATGGGGTGGATGGCTGAGCAGCGGAGAGTGCCAGAGCCTGAATGGGAGTCTCTGGAGGAGTTCAATGAGGGATACCGGAGAGAGGTTTTGGCTAGGAGTATGCTGCAGCGCAGGCGTTTGGAAGAGCATGATACCAGTCCGGTGCCATCTGCGCCGACTCCACGCACCAGGCCTCCACTGAGCCTTCTCAGGTCGATACGTCCTGTGCCGGTTCCTCGCACTCGCCCTGAAGAGCGGGTCACCAGTCCGCTGCCACAGAAACCCCAAGATTCTTTTGAGGGGGGGGCACATGGAGCTGGCGGCTGAGCAGAAGGAAGAGCCAGAGACCGTCAGGGAGGTGATGGAGAAGTTGGGGGAGAGAGAGGAGAGAGATGTTGGTCAAGTGTGTTCTGCTCAACATTCGACCTGAAGAGCCTGTCAGCACTCTGGTGAAGTCTGTGCCGGCTTCACGTATCTGGCCTCCAGTGCACCTCCCCAGTCCGGTACATCCTGTGCCAGCTCTCCGCACCCTCCCTGAAGCGCGTGTCACCAGTCCAGTGCCACCTGTACCGGCTCCACGCACCAGGCATCCAGTGCGCCTCCCCAGTCCGGTACATCCTGTGCCTGCTCCCCGCACTCGCCCTGAAGTGCGTGTCACCAGTCCAGTGCCATCTGTGCTGGCTCCACGCATCAGGTCGCCAGTGCGCCTCCCCAGTCCAGGCACGGTGTCCAGTCCCGCTCCAAGGCCGGAGCTTTCCTCTGCGCTGGTGCCCAGTCCAGGCATGGCGTCCAACCCAGCTCCATGGCCGGAGCCCTCCTCTGCGCCGGTGCCCAGTCCAGGCATGGCGTCCAACCCAGCTCCAAGGCCGGAGCCCTCCTCTGCGCCAGTGCCCAGTCCAGGCACGGCGGCCAACCCAGTTCCATGGCTGGAACCTTCCTCTGCGCTAATGCCCAGTCCAGGCATGGCATTCAGCCCGGCCATGGCCAACTAACTATGTAAGGGATTACCCCCCTGATTTGGACAAAATAACATGGCAACATATTGGCATAGCACGAATCATACACACGATTGAAATAACCACCCAAATCGGCCCATCTCCGGGCCAATCATATGGCAATTTTCCGATGGCAATTGCCAATTGTAACACCCCAAATTTCCTTTAGATGGCGAGCGTGCTCCACCTTGGTTTTTCATACAGCAAATGATACCCAATTCTTACCCAAGTCTCAGATTTTGATAAAATGATATTTTTTTTGAAAACGTAGCATCTTGTAAAAAAGTGGTTTCTGGACCGTTTTTCGAATTTTTTTCGATTGTTATGTCAATTACACATGTATAAGAGCTGTATGTACATGCTTCTGACGTTTTTTATTGATGTCGTTTTTTGGGTTGCTTTTGCTTGTGCGCAAGGCATATGATTTGTGCATTTTGAATATGATTTCATAGGAAAAAAGTGACATTTTTTTTTTCATTTTTTTTGCAAAATGACATATCCAATGCTTTTTTTTGTCACTTGTGGAAGTATTGCAAGTGCCAAATTACAGCAAATATCCAAAAGATAGCTAGAGCTCTCCGCAGTGAATTTTCATATTGCAAATGTAACACAATTCAAGTCCCAAGTGTCAAATTTTGAAAAAATGACATATTTTTTGAAAACTTTTCAACCCTAAAAAAGTGGTTTCTGGACCGTTTTTCGAATTTCTTTTGATTTTTATGTCAATTACACATGTATAAGAGCTGTATGGACATACTTTTGACATATTTTATTGACATAATTTTTTGGGTTGTTTTTGCTTGTGCATAAGGCATTTGGAATATGTTTTGTGCATTTGGAATATGATTTCATAGGAAGTCAAAAGTGACATATTTGCTTGTGCATAAGGCATATGATTTGTGCATTTGGAATATGATTTCATAGGAAGTCAAAAGTCACATATTTATATTTTTTGCCAAATGCCATTAGAAATGTGCAAATTAAATGTCCAATTCTTTTTTTGTCAATTATACATGTATGAAAGTATTGAATGTGCCAAATCAGTATGTTTGTCCGTTTGCCATGTACGATCATAGGAAGTCGGTTTCCAAACCCAAAAGTCAGTGAACCATGTTCCAAATGGCATTTATACTGCCCAAATGATATATATCCCTATGTTGAGCCATCAATCAACGCAGATGGTCTACTTGTCATGTATGATGAGGGAGAAGTGGGACTCTGTTGCTTTTAACATTTTTAACGAATTTGACATGCTCAGAATGCATAATTGACTGGCCCGATGATCTCGGGATGGCCGTGCAGTGACTGTGGTTCCTCTCCATCGCTCGTTGTGTTGATTTCATCATGTCAACTTTGGTGATATTTTTTGCTGTTGAATCATCTTGCAAATGCGCGTTACATTTGCAATATTGCGCGTTACGTTTGCAATATGATTCAATGGGCATTTAGCATCACAAATTTAGGCATGCTCAAAAATACTGCAGAAATGCATTATTGACTGGCTCGATGAACTCGGGATGGCCGGGCAGTGACTGTGGTTCCTCTCCATTGCTCGTCACCCAGCAGTCAGCGTCCATCAGTCAATTAGATGTCATTTTGACACCAAACTGACAGCATCTGACACCAAATCCACTTTTTCCAACTCGTATAGAAGCCAACTATCACATATGTCAGAGAAGGCCCATAATTCACAGTGCTTTCAATTTTAACCATAAAAAAACCTAAAACACATAGTTACGTTATAGCTGCGGGTCCAGCTCTGACATTATGTGTAGGCCTATGTGAGGCGACCCCGAATCCCAAGTTTCGGCTCGATAGGTCATTCGGTGCCCGAGCAATGGCCTAATTGGTGCTGAAAATCCACTTTTTCAGGGCGTTACTACGGGGCCCCTGAATGAGCTATCGGACAGAGACATTGGGGTCCGTCTCTATGGGCCGAGGCGGTTTCAATGCACCTAGTCTTGCGACTCTGGGACATTTCTACATGTCGCCATGTCCGTGATATTCAAAATGAATTGAAAATATTGCAAATGTACGAGGCGGTTTCTCGGTCAGAGAACCTTCTAGAGCCCCATAAATCACCGTGCACTATCGACTTGAGCTCTAGAACAGGTTTCTAAAATTTCGGAGCTCTAGGTCTGACGGTTCTTGAATCGTTTGAACGAAAGTAACTATTGAAGGCGGTATAAGCCTCTAAGCCCCACACTATGTACCTATGGCCAAATTGTGTGTGTGTTTTTGTTTTTTTTGCAAAAAGAATAGACACACGTTGTCTTTGGGGTAGGCATATACAGAATCCTGAATATGAAGTCTCTACCTTAAGAATTGACTGAGAAACAGATGGTTGAGTTGCGTGATTTTCACTATCTGCAGGTGGCAATATGACAATAGCTCTTGGGTGTTTTTAACCACTTCCGGTTGTCACAGGAAGCTGTTGCTTCACACACGTTGTCTTTGGGGTAGAAATAAACAGAATCCTGAATAAGAAGTCTCTACCTTAAGAATTGACTGAGAAACAGATGGTTGAGTTGCATGATTTTCACTATGCGCACGTAATATGACAATAGCTCTTGGGTGTTTTTAACCACTTCCGGTTGTCACAGGAAGCTCTTGCTTCACACACGTTGTCGTTGGGGTAGACAGAAACAGAATCCTGAATAAGAAGTCTCTACCTTAAGAATTGACTGAGAAACAGATGGTTGAGTTGCGTGATTTTCACTATCTGCAGGTGGCAATATGACAATAGCTCTAGGCTATTTTAAACCACTTCCGGTTGTCACAGGAAGCTCTTGCTTCACACACGTTGTCTTTGGGGTAGACATAAACGGAATCCTGAATACGAAGTCTCTACCTTAAGAATTGACTGAGAAACAGATGGTTGAGTTGCGTGATTTTCACTATGCGCACGTAATATGACAATAGCTCTTGGGTGATTTTAACCACTTCCGGTTGTCACAGGAAGCTCTTGCTTCACACACGTTGTCTTTGGGGTAGACATAAACGGAATCCTGAATAAGAAGTCTCTACCTTAAGAATTGACTGAGAAACAGACGGTTGAGTTGCGTGATTTTCACTATGCGCACGTAATATGACAATAGCTCTTGGGTGATTTTAACCACTTCCGGTTGTCACAGGAAGCTCTTGCTTCACACACGTTGTCTTTGGGGTAGACATAAACGGAATCCTGAATAAGAAGTCTCTACCTTAAGTATTGACTGAGAAACAGATGGTTGAGTTGCGTGATTTTCACTATGCGCACGTAATATGACAATAGCTCTTGGGTGATTTTAATCACTTCCCGTTGTCACAGGAAGCTCTTGCTTCACACACGTTGTCTTTGGGGTAGACATAAACGGAATCCTGAATAATAAGTCTCTACCTTAAGAATTGACTGAGTAACAGATGGTTGAGTTGCGTGATTTTCACTATATGCAGGTTGACCATATGGCAATGGCTCTAGGCTGTTTTAACCACTTCCCGTTGTCACAGGAAGTTCTTACTCAACACACGTTGTCTTTGGGGTAGACATAAACAGAATCCTGAATAAGAAGTCTCTACCTTAAGAATTGACTGAGTAACAGATGGTTGAGTTGCGTGATTTTCACTATATGCAGGTTGACCATATGACAATAGCTCTTGGCTGTTTTTAACAACTTCCGGTTGTCACAGGAAGCTCTTACTTCACACACGTTGTCTTTGGGGTAGACATAAACAGAATCCTGAATATGAAGTCTCTACCTTAAGAATTGACTGAGAAACAGATGGTTGAGTTGCATGATTTTCACTATGCGCACGTAATATGACAATAGCACTTGGGTGATTTTAACCACTTCCGGTTGTCACAGGAAGCTCTTGCTTCACACACGTTGTCTTTGGGGTACACATAAACAGAATCCTGAATAAGAAGTCTCTACCTTAAGAATTGACTGAGTAAAAGATGGTTGAGTTGCGTGATTTTCACTATCTGCAGGTGGCAATATGACAATAGCTCTTGGGTGTTTTTAACCACTTCCGGTTGTCACAGGAAGCTCTTGCTTCACACACGTTGTCTTTGGGGTAGACAGAAACAGAATCCTGAATAAGAAGTCTCTACCTTAAGAATTGACTGAGTAACAGATGGTTGAGTTGCGTGATTTTCACTATATGCAGGTTGTCCATATGACAATAGCTCTAGGCTGTTTTAACCACTTCCCGTTGTCACAGGAAGTTCTTACTCAACACACGTTGTCTTTGGGGTAGACATAAACAGAATCCTGAATAAGAAGTCTCTACCTTAAGAATTGACTGAGAAACAGATGGTTGAGTTGCGTGATTTTCACTATGCGCACGTAATATGACAATAGCTCTTGAGTGATTTTAACCACTTCCGGTTGTCACAGGAAGCTCTTGCTTCACACACGTTGTCTTTGGGGTAGACATAAACGGAATCCTGAATAAGAAGTCTCTACCTTAAGAATTGACTGAGAAACAGATGGTTGAGTTGCATGATTTTCACTATGCGCACGTAATATGACAATAGCACTTGGGTGATTTTAACCACTTCCGGTTGTCACAGGAAGCACTTGCTTCACACACGTTGTCTTTGGGGTACACATAAACAGAATCCTGAATAAGAAGTCTCTACCTTAAGAATTGACTGAGTAACAGATGGTTGAGTTGCGTGATTTTCACTATATGCAGGTTGACCATATGACAATGGCTCTAGGCTGTTTTAACCACTTCCCGTTGTCACAGGAAGTTCTTACTCAACACACGTTGTCTTTGGGGTAGACATAAACAGAATCCTGAATAAGAAGTCTCTACCTTAAGAATTGACTGAGAAACAGATGGTTGAGTTGCGTGATTTTCACTATCTGCAGGTGGCAATATGACAATAGCTCTTGGGTGTTTTTAACCACTTCCGGTTGTCACAGGAAGCTGTTGCTTCACACACGTTGTCTTTGGGGTAGACATAAACAGAATCCTGAATAAGAAGTCTCTACCTTAAGAATTGACTGAGTAACAGATGGTTGAGTTGCGTGATTTTCACTATATGCAGGTTGTCCATATGACAATAGCTCTAGGCTGTTTTAACCACTTCCCGTTGTCACAGGAAGTTCTTACTCAACACACGTTGTCTTTGGGGTAGACATAAACAGAATCCTGAATAAGAAGTCTCTACCTTAAGAATTGACTGAGAAACAGATGGTTGAGTTGCGTGATTTTCACTATGCGCACGTAATATGACAATAGCTCTTGAGTGATTTTAACCACTTCCGGTTGTCACAGGAAGCTGTTGCTTCACACACGTTGTCTTTGGGGTAGACATAAACAGAATCCTGAATAAGAAGTCTCTACCTTAAAAATTGACTGAGAAACAGATGGTTGAGTTGCGTGATTTTCACTATGCGCACTTAATATGACAATAGCTCTAGGCTGTTTTAACCACTTCCCGTTGTCACAGGAAGTTCTTACTCAACACATGTTGTCTTTGGGGTAGACATAAACAGAATCCTGAATAAGAAGTCTCTACCTTAAGAATTGACTGAGAAACAGATGGTTGAGTTGCGTGATTTTCACTATCTGCAGGTGGCAATATGACAATAGCTCTTGGGTGTTTTTAACCACTTCCGGTTGTCACAGGAAGCTGTTGCTTCACACACGTTGTCTTTGGGGTAGACATAAACAGAATCCTGAATAAGAAGTCTCTACCTTAAGAATTGACTGAGTAACAGATGGTTGAGTTGCGTGATTTTCACTATATGCAGGTTGACCATATGACAATGGCTCTAGGCTGTTTTAACCACTTCCCGTTGTCACAGGAAGTTCTTACTCAACACACGTTGTCTTTGGGGTAGACATAAACAGAATCCTGAATAAGAAGTCTCTACCTTAAGAATTGACTGAGAAACAGATGGTTGAGTTGCGTGATTTTCACTATGCGCACGTAATATGACAATAGCTCTTGGCTGTTTTTAACAACTTCCGGTTGTCACAGGAAGCTCTTGCTTCACACACGTTGTCTTTGGGGTAGACATAAACGGAATCCTGAATATGAAGTCTCTACCTTAAGAATTGACTGAGTAACAGATGGTTGAGTTGCGTGATTTTCACTATATGCAGGTTGTCCATATGACAATAGCTCTAGGCTGTTTTAACCACTTCCCGTTGTCACAGGAAGCTGTTGCTTCACACACGTTGTCTTTGGGGTAGACATAAACAGAATCCTGAATAAGAAGTCTCTACCTTAAGAATTGACTGAGTAACAGATGGTTGAGTTGCGTGATTTTCACTATATGCAGGTTGACCATATGACAATAGCTCTAGGCTGTTTTAACCACTTCCCTTTGTCACAGGAAGTTCTTACTCAACACACGTTGTCTTTGGGGTAGACATAAACAGAATCCTGAATAAGAAGTCTCTACCTTAAGAATTGACTGAGAAACAGATGGTTGAGTTGCGTGATTTTCACTATGCGCACGTAATATGACAATAGCTCTTGGCTGTTTTTAACAACTTCCGGTTGTCACAGGAAGCTCTTGCTTCACACACGTTGTCTTTGGGGTAGACATAAACGGAATCCTGAATATGAAGTCTCTACCTTAAGAATTGACTGAGTAACAGATGGTTGAGTTGCGTGATTTTCACTATCTGCAGGTGGCAATATGACAATAGCTCTTGGGTGTTTTTAACCACTTCCGGTTGTCACAGGAAGCTGTTGCTTCACACACGTTGTCTTTGGGGTAGACATAAACAGAATCCTGAATAAGAAGTCTCTACCTTAAGAATTGACTGAGTAAGAGATGGTTGAGTTGCGTGATTTTCACTATGCGCACATAATATGACAATAGCTCTAGGCTGTTTTAACCACTTCCCGTTGTCACAGGAAGTTCTTACTCAACACATGTTGTCTTTGGGGTAGACATAAACAGAATCCTGAATAAGAAGTCTCTACCTTAAGAATTGACTGAGTAACAGATGGTTGAGTTGCGTGATTTTCACTATATGCAGGTTGTCCATATGACAATAGCTCTAGGCTGTTTTAACCACTTCCAGTTGTCACAGGAACCTTAGAATCGACACAGGTAGACCTCACAGTAGCCTGATGGATTGTTGTAGAAGACAGGTTCATAAGGCATTCATAACCCACATAGGCTTCAGGTTGAATTTTGGAGAATAGTCTATGTGTTCCTATGGGGAGAGAAGTCATTGCACACAGTTTGATCTAAACACCTTCTTTTCACTGTGAAGGGTTAATGCCACAGGGTCAAGGTTGGCTTGCACAGATCGGGAGGACCTCAGGAACGCTCCTGGTTCCTCTCCATCGCTCGTTGTGTTGATTTCATCATGTCACCTTTGGTGACCTTATTATGCTGTTGAATCATATTGCAAATACACGGATGCGCATTTGCAATATGATTCAATTGGCATTTAGCATCACAACTTTGGCATGCTCAAAACCACTGCAGAAATGCATAATTGACTGTCCCGATGAACTGGGGATGGCCGTGCAGTGACTGTGGTTCCTCTCCATCGCTCGTTGTGTTGATTTCATCATGTCAACTTTGGTGATGTTTTTTGCTGTTGAATCATGTTGCAAATGCGCGTTACATTTGCAATATTCCATGTTACGTTTGCAATATGATTCAATGGGCATTTAGCATCACAAATGTGGCATGCTCAAAACCACTGCAGAAATGCATAATTGACTGTCCCGATGAACTGGGGATGGCCGTGCAGTGACTGTGGTTCCTCTCGATCGCTCGTTGTGTTGATTTCATCATGTCAACTTTGGTGATATTTTTTGCTGTTGAATCATGTTGCAAATGCGCGTTACATTTGCAATATTCCATGTTACGTTTGCAATATGATTCAATGGGCATTTAGCATCACAAATGTGGCATGCTCAAAACCACTGCAGAAATGCATAATTGACTGTCCCGATGAACTGGGGATGGCCGTGCAGTGACTGTGGTTCCTCTCGATCGCTCGTTGTGTTGATTTCATCATGTCAACTTTGGTGATATTTTTTGCTGTTGAATCATGTTGCAAATGCGCGTTACATTTGCAATATTCCATGTTACGTTTGCAATATGATTCAATGGGCATTTAGCATCACAACTTTGGCATGCTCAAAACCACTGCAGAAATGCACAATTGACTGTCCCGATGAACTGGGGATGGCTGTGCAGTGACTGTGGTTCCTCTCCATGGCTTGATGGTGAGTTTTTTTTGTGATTTTTTGAAAAATGTCCAAAATGACTAGGTGCGCCCCATACTGGATGGGCACTGATGGAAGGTGCTCCCTACCCAACCGCGGACCCCTTGCACCACCCTAAAGGCATTTAAAAGCCTTCTAAAGAAATACTCCTGGTAACCCATTTCGGGTCACCATGTGCACTGATGCGCATTTGCAATATGATTCAATGGGCCTCAACATCACGAATTTGGCATGCTTAAAAACACTGCAGAAATGCAAAATGAACTGTCCCGATGAACTGGTGATGGCCGGGC
This sequence comes from Salmo trutta, assembly GCF_901001165.1. Taxonomy (NCBI): domain Eukaryota; kingdom Metazoa; phylum Chordata; class Actinopteri; order Salmoniformes; family Salmonidae; genus Salmo; species Salmo trutta. The sequence continues at coordinate 24,953,441 of NC_042984.1, read as the reverse complement.
AGTGACTGTGGTTCCTCTCCATGGCTTGATGGTGACATGAGAGAAGTGGGATTGTCGTTTTTTAGCAATTTTTTTGAAAAATGTCCAAAATGACTAGGTGCGCCCCATACTGGATGGGCACTGATGGAAGGTGCTCACTACCCAACCATGCACCCCTTGCACCACCCTAAAGGCATTTAAAACCCTTCTAAAAAATTACTCCTGGTAACCCATTTCGGGTCACCATGTGCACTGATGCGCATTTGCAATATGATTCAATGGGCCTCAACATCACGAATTTGGCATGCTTAAAAACACTGCAGAAATGCAAAATTAACTGTCCCGATGAACTGGTGATGGCCGGGCAGTGACTGTGGTTCCTCTCCATGGCTTGATGGTGACATGAGAGAAGTGGGATTGTCGTTTTTTAGCAATTTTTTTGAAAAATGTCCAAAATGACTAGGGGCGCCCCATACTGGATGGGCACTGATGGAAGGTGCTCCCTACCCAACCGTGCACCCCTTGCACCCTCTAAAGGCATTTAAAACCCTTCTAAAAAATTACTCCTGGTAACCCATTTCGGGTCACCATGTGCACTGATGCGCATTTACAATATGATTCAATGGGCCTCAACATCACGAATTTGGCATGCTCAAAAACACTAAAGATATGCAAAATTGACTGTCCCGATGAACTGGGGATGGCCGGGCAGTGACTGTGGTTCCTCTCTATCGCTCATTGTGTTGATTTCATCATGTCAACTTTGGTGATATTTTTGCTGTTGAGTCATATTGCAAACGCACGTTACGTTTGCAATATAGCGCGTTACGTTTGCAATATGATTTAATGGGCATTTAGTATCACAAATTTAGGCATGCTCAAAAATACTGCAGAAATGCATAATTGACTGGCCTGATGAACTGGGGATGGCCGGGCAGTGACTGTGGTTCCTCTCTGTCGCTCATTGTGTTGATTTCATCATGTCAACTTTGGTGATATTTTCTGCTGTTGAATCATATTGCAAACGCACGTTACGTTTGCAATATAGCGCGTTACGTTTGCAATATGATTTAATGGGCATTTAGCATCACAAATTTAGGCATGCTCAAAAATACTGCAGAAATGCATAATTGACTGGCCCGATGAACTCGGGATGGCCGGGCAGTGACTGTGGTTAATCTCCATTGCTCGTCACCCAGCAGTCAGCGTCCATCAGTCAATTAGTTGTCATTCTGACACCAAACTGATAGCATCTGACACCAAATCCACTTTTTCCAACTCGTATAGAAGCCAACTATCACATATGTCAGAGAAGGCCCATAATTCACAGTGCTTTCAATTTTAACCATAAAAAAACCTAAAACACATAGTTACGTTATAGCTGCGGGTCCAGTTCTGACATTATGTGTAGGCCTATGTGAGGCGACCCCGAATCCCAAGTTTCGGCTCGATAGGTCATTTGGTGCCCAAGCAATGGCCTTAATTGGTGCTGAAAATCCACTTTTTCAGGGCGTTACTACGGGGTCCCTGAATGAGCTATCGGACAGAGACATTGGGGTCCGTCTCTACGGGCCGAGGCGGTTTCAATGCACCTAGTCTTGCGACTCTGGGACATTTCTAAATGTCGCCATGTCCGTGATATTGAAAATGAATTGAAAATATTGCAAATGTACGAGGTGGTTTCTCGGTCAGAGAACCTTCTAGAGCCCCATAAATCACCGTGCACTATCGACTTGAGCTCTAGAACAGGTTTCTAAAATTTCGGAGCTCTAGGTCTGACGGTTCTTGAATCGTTTCAACAAAAGTAACTATTGAAGGCGGTATAAGACTCTAAGCCCCACACTATGTCCCTATGGCCAAATTGTGTGTGTGTGTTTTTGTTTTTTTTGCAAAAAGAATAGACACACGTTGTCTTTGGGGTAGGCATATACAGAATCCTCAATATGAAGTCTCTACCTAAAGAATTGGCTGGATGACATAGGGTTGAGTTGCGTGATTTTCACTATATGCTGGTTGACCATATGACAATAGCTCTTTGCTGTTTTTAACAACTTCCGGTTGTCACAGGAAGCTCTTACTCAACACATGTTGTCTTTGGGTTAGACATAAACAGAATCCTGAATATGAAGTCTCTACCTTAAGAATTGACTGAATGACAGATGGTTGAGTTGCGTGATTTTCACTATCTGCAGGTTGCTTATATGACAATAGCTCTAGGGTGATTTTAACATTTTCCGGTTGCTCCAGGAACCTTAGAATCGACACAGGTAGACCTCACAGTAGCCTGATGGATTGTTATAGAAGACAGGTTCATAAGGCATTCATAACCCACATAGACTTCAGGTTGAATTTAGGAGAATTGTCAATGTATTCCTATGGGGAGAGAAGTCATTGCACACAGTTTGATCTAAACACCTTCTTTTCACTGTGAAGGGTTAATGCCACAGGGTCAAGGTTAGGCTTGCACAGATCGGGAGGACCTCAGGAACGCTCCTGAGGTTGAATTGTGCTTCTAACCCTAATGGTTCTCTCACTGTCACCCATAAGCACTTGACATATTGGTGCAGGCCTCATTTTGGGCCTAGTTTTCTCACGGTCGCTGCGCTCATACCGAGCAAGCTACGGTCAAGCGGGGCATCTCATTGAACTCGTCTCAGCCTAGAGATAATGGTAATGCCATTGCAGGCTCTTTGTGTCTTTAAGCACCGCTCTGTGTCACTCCGTCCTTGCTGTGTGTGTGTTTGAGAGAGCTTTTCTTTGACATCTGATGGGATAAATGACTGATTTACAGTTCATGAGGGTTGCCTAGTCACACATATGAAGTTGTGGAAAGATCTGACCTTTTTAACCCTTCAAAGCAGCCCCTATGACACCATTATAAGGCATTTCTGGTTGACACAGGAATCTGAACGTTAGGCTCTTATAGAATATTGAGTTTTAAGTGTTTCTGTTAAGAACTGACTTATTTACAGAGGGTTGAACAAGTGTGTGTTGTTTCAGAAAATCACAGAAAATCACAGAAATCTCGCAGAGCTCCGAAACCTGCCTTAACGGACTCATCTGAACACGCTGCAACTGGATATGTAACTTTTTTGAAAAAAAAACCTCTTGTTGTTGAATATCACCAATGTGTCATTGTACAATTTCTCTGAAATGAACATTGGTAAATGCATGGTTCCTTTTCTCCTGACACCGTAGGCTCATGTAGTTTGATGTGAAGTGGTCAAATCAGCACTCTATTTTCCTCTTTGACTTTCAATCCCAGAAAAATAGCCTTAACTCGAAAAGCGTCGAGGCCTCGACTCCATCCTGTTCGGGGCCAACTGCCCATTATGCCAAACCCACGCAGACCGAGTTTCGTCTTCGAATTGTCTTCGGTTTAGGAGAAAAAGCCGTGTCGCATTTGGTGATATATGTTACATTTGCAATATGATTCCATACGCCCTCTCGTGGAATAATCCGGGACTGCAAGAAAATGACCAAAATTTGAAAATTTTATTAAACGGAAACCGAAGGTCCGAGAGACTCCGTTCGATGACTTCCTGGAAGATCCGGCCCCCGCGATCGGCCCGACGCCGTCCGCGGATTTATCGGACGTGGTCGGACGTCTAGTAAGGGAGGGTACATTTGCAACATGGACTTTCTCACTAACCATACGGATGGCGCACGCGATGTCCCTTCTGTATGTACAGTGCTCTAATTTCTAAAGGGTTCAACCGATATGGATGAAAATACTCTCAAATGAAAGCTGACTGTCACGTTCTGACCAGTAAAGGGATTATTTGTTATTGTAGTTTGGTCAGGACGTGACAAGGGGTGTTTGTTTTATGTGGTTCGGGGTTTGTTGGGATATGTGTTTATGTAGAGGGGTGTTTGTTTAGAGTGTTCCGGGGTTTTGGTTAATGTTCTGTTAGTATATTTCTATGGTCTAGTCTTTCTATTTCTATGTTTAGTTGATGGGGTTGACCTTCAATTGGAAGCACCTGCTCTTCATTGCTTCTAATTGAAGGTTTTATTTAAGAGGGGTGTTTTTGTCATGGGATTTGTGGGAAGTGGTTGTTGCACTGCTGTGTTAGTCTGCAATACGTTTCGTTTGTACGTTTTCTTGTTTTGTTAATTAAATGTTCAAAATAAAAGTTAAATTGAGCACTCAACCCGCTGCGCCTTGGTCCAGTATATACGACGACCGTTACACTGACAGTCTACACTTTAACCCCTCTAGGGGAGGTGGGACGAAATCGTCCCACACTGTTCAGTGACAAATCAGAGCGCCAAATTTAACAATTCAAAGTTCTCAAACATAGGACTATTTTACACCATTTTAAAGATAAGACTCTCGTTAATCTAACCACATTGTCCGATTTCAAAAAGGCTTTACAGTGAAAGCAAAACATTAGATTGTCAGGAGAGTACCCTGCCAAAAATAATCACACAGCCATTTTCAAAGCAAGCATATAATGTCACAAAAACCAAAACCACAGCTAAATGCAGCACTAACCTTTGATCTTCATCAGATGACACTCCTAGGGCATTATGTTATACAATACATGCATGTTTTGTTCAATCAAGTTCATATATCAAAAAACAGCTTTTTAGATTAGCATGTGATGTTCAGAACTAGCATACCCACCGCAAACTTCCGGTGAATTTACTAAATTACTCATGAATAACGTTCACAAAATACAAATTATTTTAAGAATTATAGATATCGCAGTGTCAGATTTTAAAATAGCTTTTCGGTGAAAGCACATTTTGCAATATTCTGAGTACATAGCCCGGCCACCACGGCTAGCTAATTTGACACCCACCAAGTTTGGCCCTCACCAAACTCAGATTTACTATCAGAAAAACTGGATTACCTTTGCTGTTCTTCGTCAGGATGCACTCCCAGGACTTCTACTTCAACAACAAATGTTGTTTTGGTTCCAAATAATCCATAGTTATATTCAAATAGCTCCGTTTTGTTTGTGCGTTCAGGTCAGTATCCGAAGGGTGATGCGCGAGCGCATTTCGTGACAAAAAATGTCAAAATATTCCATTACCGTACTTTGAAGCATGTCAAATGCTGTTTAAAATCAATTTTTATGCTATTTTTCTCGTAAAATAGCGATAATATTCCAACTGGGTGACGTTGTATTCATTCAAAGGCTGAAAGAAAAAAATTGAGAATTCTCATGAACGCGCATCTCCAGTGTCACTGTTCCCAGCCTGACCACTCACAAACGGAGCTGCTGTACTTCGCCCAGAGACTGCAGACACCCCATTACACTTTCTGGCACCTTCTGAGAGCCAATGGAAGCCTTAGAAAATGTCACATTACAGCAGAGATGCTGTATTTTCGATAGAGATGCCACAGAAGGAGAACAAATTGTCAGACAGGGCACTTCCTGTATGGAATATTCTCAGGTTTTGGCCTGCCATATGAGTTCTGTTATACTCACAAACACCATTCAAACAGTTTTAGAAACTTTTGAGTGTTTCCTATCCAAATCCACTAATTATATCCATATTCTCATTTCTGGGCAAGAGTAGTAACCAGTTTAAATCGGGTACGTTTTTTATCCGGCAGTGCAAATACTGCCCCCTAGCCCCAACAGGTTTTAACCTAATCATCATTGTATAATTTCAAATCAAAAGTGTTGGAGAACAGATCCAAAACAACAAAAAGTGTCACTGTCTCAATACTTTTGGATCTTACTGTATATGGCCATGTTAAAGACTGACAGGTCTACAAATCACTTTGCATCCTAAATAACTACTGGGCCGGCAGCCTTGCGAGAGTTAACACGCTTAAATGTCTTACTCACATTGGCCACGGAGAAGGAGAGCCCACAGTCCTTGGGAGCGGGCCGCGTCCGTGGGACTGTGTTATTCTCAAAGTGGGCGAAGGTGTTTAGCTTGTCCCGGAGCAAGACGTCGTTGTCCGCGACGTGGCTAGTTTTCCCTTTGTAATCCGTGATTGTCTGTAGACCCTGCCACATACGTCTTGTGTCTGAGTCGTTGAATTGTCTCTGTACTGATGTTTTGCCTATTTGATTGCATTATGGAGGGAATAACTACACTGTTTGTATTCAACCATATTCCCAGTCACCTTGCCATGGCTAAATGCGGTGGTTCGTGCTTTTAGTTTTGCACGAATTCTCGAATTCTGCCATCTATACACGGTTTGTAGTTTGGGTAGGTGTGGGTGTTTGAGTGAGAAAGACATGGAGGAGAACCAACCAGTAGAAGCACAACCCCCTTCATTATCGACGATTTGTGCCGACAACATCAAAGAGCCCTTCCAGACTCTGAAGTCAGGAGGAATTTCAGAGTTAGGTGTTAGGAAAAACATTAGAAACTAAAATATAAGCTTGTTTTTCTCCAATGTTTGTAAACAATGTAAATGTAAAAAAAAATATGTATAGCCTCAAACCATGGTTAAAACTATAGTTGATGGTCAGTCCTTGAGTCCATAGCTCTGTCTATGAATTTGAGAGTGGTTGCATTTCTCCAGGCCCATCCCTCAGCTTTTTACAAAATCAGAGGCATGGAGACCGCTCTGATACGGTTTGAACTAAGGATTCTAGCTGTAACTCAAATGTGCGTTTCTTTAAAAAATCCTTGAAATTGTGCATGCCGCAAAAAGGTTAAGTTGTGTACTTATACTGTAATTATACAGTACTTGTAATTAGTGTTTTAACACAAATACACAAGTATTGGGGCAGCTTTAGTTATTGGAAAATGGAATTAGTAGCCAATTTCTCAAGTCATTGTAGTGTTGCCTATAATCAGTCAGGGACCATGTATTCTTGGGTCACATTCACAATTAGAAAGTATTTTACTGCACAGAAAACAAATTGGTGATGAATTGGATCCCAAGCTGTAATGAAATATGGGGAAGTTAGAGCTACTTTTGTGACTTTGTTTGACTCTGTTCTTTATACTGTTGGACGGATGCAGTTTACAGAAGCTTGCGTCATGCTACTTAGTTGGTCTAGTGCAGGGGTATTCAACTCTTACCCTACGAGGCCCAGAGCCTGCTAGTTTTCTATTCTACCTGATAATGAATTGCACCCACTAAATCAGTGTCTGATTAGAGGGGAACAATTAAAAAAACGCAGAGGAACTGGCTGTGAGGTCCAGAGTTGAGTGTGAGGGGTCAGCGTTTGCAGAGGTGCCTAGCCAATATAGAAAAAGTCCTCCTGCAGCTATAGCTCGCTGTCCTTCCAAATGTTCCTCCATCAATAACTTTTACACTTTGGGCTGTATTCTGACACTTTGTACAAACCAGGACTTGAAATCTGTTGCTAACTTATGTGAAGATTTGAGTTAAAACGTACACATTCAAGTCAAAATTACAAATATTTGTTTTTAATAGATCCAGCATGAAACATGCATTCGGTGAGCTCATGATGGCTGTCCATGTTTACCATATTTGCACAACTTTAACACCAACCTGGGAGAGCCCAAGTGGTGCTTGAGTGTTCACAATTGATTACAGCCTATTATACCGCCCAGACCAATTGGATTTCATCAGCTGGCAGAAGTGTCTCAGAAGGATCAATATTGATCAATTGAGGCTGCAGCTGACATATTCATCTTGGATAATTAAGACGCTTAACAATGTTTCTGATGCTGAAGCAGCCAGTAGCAAGGCGAGAAAATACTGCCTGTCTGGTAACTTGTCTAATTACCACATGGCCTCACCTCTGTTAGATCCACTTTATTTGTTTTCCAAGCCCAAATGAGCCTCATTAGACGACTCAGTCTAATTAGAGGACATATATCTAAAGACTCCAGGGTGTCCCACACTACTATGAAAAATAAAATGCCATGAATCAATCTGCTTAGTCGCCAATGTTACGGACAGTTGAAAACAAAGCCAAAGCAACTAATGAAGCTGCGTGTTTTTTCAAATCTGGTTGGCTATGCATAAAGGGTGTCCGTTTCTAATAGGATTAGCATGTGTTTATGGGGTAATCTTTCTGCACTGTCAACTGATATCAAAGCTACACTGAACAAAAATATCAACACAACATGTAACGTGTTGGTCCCATGTTTCATGAGCTGAAATAAAAGTTCCCAGAAATGTTACATACGCACAAAAGGTGTATTTTCTCAAATTGTGTGCACAAATTTGTTTACATCCCTGTTACTAAGTGTTTCTCCTTTGCCAAGATAATCCATCCACCTGACAGGTGTGGCATAGCAAAAAGCTGATTAAACAGCATGATCATTACACAGGTGCACCTTGTGCTGGGGACAATTAAAGGCCACTCTAAAATGTGCAGTTTTGTCACAAAACAAAATGCCACAGATGTCTCAAGTTGAGGGAGCGTGCAATTGACATGCTGACTGCAGGAATGTCCACCAGAGCTGTTGCCAGAGAATTTAATGTTCATTTCTCTACCATAAGCCGCCTCCAACCACAGTTCAACCATGCCAGCCCAGAATTTCTGCACAAACTGTCAGAAACCATCTCAGGGAAGCTCATATGCATGCTCGTCGTCCAGAATCAATCAATAAATCAATCAAATGTATTTATGAAGCCCTTTTTACATCAGCCGATGTTACAAAGTGCTATATAGAAATCCAGCCTAAAACCCCAAACAGAAAGCAATGCAGATGTAGAAGCGCGGTACCGAGGACCCAGGCTCTGAAGGGTGGACAGTCCTCTTCTGGTTGGGCTGGGTTGAGATTATAACAGTACATGGCCAAGATGTTCAAACGTTCATAGATGACCAGCAGGGTCAAATAATAATAATAATTGCAGTGCAGTAGTTGTAGAGGGTGCAACAGGTCAGCACCTCAGGAGCAAATGTCAGTTGGCTTTTCATAGCCGAGCATTCAGAGTTAGAGACAGCAGGTGCGGTAGAGAGAGAGAGTCGAAAACAGCAGGCCCGGGACAAGGTAGCACTTCCAGTGAACAGGTCAGGGTTCCATAGCCGCAGGCAGAACAGCACGGCCAGGTGGACTGGGGACAGCAAGGAGTCAGCAGGCCAGGTAGTCCTGAGGCATGGTCCCAGGGCTCAGGTCCTCCGGGAGGGGAGAGGGAGCGAGAGTATTAGAGGGAGCATACTTAAATTCACACCGGATAAGACAGGAGAAATACTCCAGATATAACAGACTGACCCTAGCCGCATGACACAAAGTCTTGCAACATAAATACTGGAGGCTGAGACAGTGGTCCCGTCCGACGATACCCCAGGACAGGGCCAACCAGGCAGGATATAACCCCACCCCCTTTGCCAAAGCACAGCCCCCACACCCCTAGAAGGACATCTTCAAACCACCAACTTACTACCCTGAGACAAGGCTAAATATAGCCCATGAACATCTCCCCCACGGCACAAACGCGAGGGGGGAAGGGGGCGCCAAACCCAGACAGGAAGATCACGTCAGTGACTCAACCCACTCAAGTGACGCACCCCTCCGAGGGATGGGATGGAAGAGCACCAGTAAGCCAGTGACTCAGCCCCCATAATAGGGTTAGAGGCAGAGAATCCCGGTGGAGATAAAAGGAACCGGCCAGGCAGAGACAGCAAGGGCGATTCGTCGCTCCAGTGTCTTTCCGTTCACCTTCACACCCCTGGGCCAAACTACAATCAATCATAGGACCTACTGAAGAGATGAGTCTTCAATAAAGACTTAAAGGTCGAGACTGATTCTGTCTCTCTCACATAGATAGGCAGACCATTCCATAAAAATTTAGCTCTATAGGAGAAAGCCCTGCCTCCAACTCTTTGCTTAGAAATTCTAGGGATAAAAAGGAGGCCTGCGTCTTGTGACCATAACGTACGTGTAAGTATGTACGGCAGGACCAAATCGGAGAGATAGGTAGGAGTAAGTCCATGTAATGCTTTGTAGGTTAGCAGTAAAACCTTGAAATCAGCCCTAGCCTTAACAGGAAGCCAGTGAAGAGAGACTAGCACTGGAGTAATTCTAGCAGCCGTGTTTAGCACTAACTGAAGTTTATTTAGTGCTTTATCCGGGTAGCCGGAGAGTAGAGCATTGCAGTAGTCCAATCTAGAAGTGACAAAAGCATGGATTAACTTTTCTGCATTATTTTTGGACAGAAAGTTTCAGATTTTTGCAATGTTACGAAGATGGAAAAAAGCTGTCCTTAAAATAGTCTTGATATGTTCGTCAAAAGAGAGAACTGCAGTCAGGTCAAGACATAGGTAGCAGGCTGGAGTGCTGCAGAGATGGTTGTCCTTCTGGAAGGTTCTCCCATCTCCACAGAGGAACCCTGGAGAACTGTCAGAGTGACAATCGGGTTCTTGGTCACCTCCCTGACCATGGCCCTTCTCCCCCGATCGCCCAGTTTGACCGGGCGGCCAGCTCTTAGAATTGTTTTGGTGCTTCTAAACTTCTTCCATTTAAAAATGATGGAGGCCACTGTGTTCTTGGGTACCTTCAATGCTGCAGAAATGTTTTGGTACGCTTCCCCTTATCTGTGACTCGACACAATCCTGTCTCGGAGCTCTACGGACGAATCCTGAGACCTCATGGCTTGGTTTTTGCTCAGACATGCGCTATCTACTGTGGGACCTCATGTAGACGTGTGTGCCTTTCCAAATCATGTCTAATCAATTGAATTGACCACAGGTGGACTCCAATCAAGTTGTTGAAACATCTCAAGCATGATCAATAAAAGCAGGATGCACCTGAGCTAAATTTTAGGTCTCTTAGCAAAGGGCCTGAATACTTATGTAAATAAGGTATGTGATTTTTATTTTTATATATTTAGATTTTTTTCTAAAAACCTGTTTTTTCCTTGTCATTATTGAGTATTGTGTGTAGATCGTAACAAAATGTGGAAAAAGTCAAGGGATCGGAATACTTTCCGAAGGTACTGTATACAAGGGACCTACACAGAGGTCCTACATCCAGACCACAGAACCACCAGCCACATCCACACCCCAACCAATCAATACCACCCCAAACCAACCATGCCCACACCCCATATAGGCCCCCTAAGGTCAGACCTACAGTATGCCCTTCCTGTCAACCCCATGCCCCCACTCCCGCAAAGTGGGCCTCAAATTGAACGTCACACATACACCATGATCAGGCAAACAGGCCCAACCCTCACACTTACACTTACACTAACCCAAGTCAATGGCATGTACCAGATGCTCAGCAGGCTCTGCTCACACTTACTGGTCTGAGGCCAAACCACACGACTAACATTGGACACTTTATGGAACACAAAGCCTTAGCTCTCTCATTCTGGAATATCCAAGGCATGAGGTCATCTGCCTTTGGCCTAAAGAGCAGGAACCTGGACTTCAAAGAAATTAGAAATACAGACAATCATCCTACTAAAAACATGGTACAGAGGAGTTGGACCCACTGGTTGCCCTCTAGGTTACAGAGAGCTGGTAGTCCCATCCACCTATATACAGTGGGGGGGGAAAGTATTTGATCCCCTGCTGATTTTTTTTCATTTGCCCACTTACAAAGAAATGATCAGTCTATAATTTTAATGGTAGGTTTATTTGAACAGTGAGAGACAGAATAACAACAACAAAAATCCAGAAAAACGCATGTCAAAAATGGGAAATAAGTATTTGACCCCTCTGCAAAACATGACTTAGTATTTGGTGGCAAAACCCTTGTTGGCAATCACAGAGGTCAGACGTTTCTTGTAGTTGGCCACCAGGTTTGCACACATCTCAGGACGGATTTTGTCCCACTCCTCTTTGCAGATCTTCTCCAAGTCATTAAAACCTGTTAGGGACAGACGTTCCGCTAGCGGTATAGCGTGGCGCGAAATACAAATACCTCAAAAATGCAAAAACTTCAATTTCTCAAAACATATGACTATTTTACACCATTTTAAAGACAAGACTCTCCTTTATCTAGCCACATTGTCAGATTTCAGAAAGGCTTTACAGCGAAAGCAAAACATTAGACTATGTCAGGAGAGTACCCAGCAAAAAAAATATTCACACAGCCATTTTCAAAGCAAACATATATGTCACAAAAACACAAACCACAGCTAAATGCAGCACTAACCTTTGATGATCTTCATCAGATGACACTCCTAGGACATTATGTTATACAATACATGCATGTTTTGTTCAATCAAGTTCATATTTCTATCAAAAACCAGCTTTTTACATTAGCATGTGATGTTCAGAACTAGCATACCCACCGCAAACTTCCGGTGAATTTACTAAATTACTCACGATAAACGTTGACAAAAAACAAATTATTTTAAGAATTATAGATTCAGAACTCCTTTATGCAATCGCGGTGTCAGATTTTAAAATAGCTTTTCGGTGAAAGCACATTTTGCAATATTCTGAGTACATAGCCCGGCTATCATGGCTAGCTAATTTGACACCCACCAAGTTTGGCCCTCACCAAACTCAGATTTACTATAAGAAAAATTAGATTACCTTTGCTGTTCTTCGTTAGAATGCACTCCCAGGACTTCTACTTCAACAACAAATGTTGTTTTGGTTCGAAATAATCCATAGTTATATCCAAATAGCTCCGTTTTGTTTGTGCGTTCAAGTCACTATCCGAAGGGTGACGCGCGGGCGCATTTCGTGACAAAAAGTTTCAAAATATTCCATTACCGTACTTCGAAGCATGTCAAACGCTGTTTAAAATACATTTTTATGCTATTTTTCTAAGATATGCATATTATTAGCTAAGATATGCATATTAGTAGCAAAGATATGGATATTATTAGCAGATTTTGGATAAGAAAACACTCTGAAGTTTCTAAAACTGTTTGAATGATGTCTGTGAGTATAACAGAACTCATATGGCAGGCAAAAACCTGAGAAAAAATCCAACCAGGAAGTGTGGAAATCTGAGGTTTGTAGTTTTTCAAGTGATTCCCTATCCAATATACAGTGTCTGTGGGGTCATTTTGCACTTCCTAAGGCTTCCACTAGATGTCAACAGTCTTTAGAACATTGTTTCAGGCTTCTACTGTGAATGGGGAGAAAATAAGAGCATATGGAGTCAGATGACTGAGAAAATGACATGAGCTCAGTGGCACGCACTCACGTGAGAGTTAGCTGTGTTCATTTTCTTTTTTGAAGACAAAGGAATCGTCCGGTTGGAATATTATGGAAGATTTATGATAAAAACATCCTAAAGATTAATTCTATACATCGTTTGACATGTTTCTATGAACTGTAATATAACTTTTTGGACTTTACGTCTGAACTCACTGCGCGAGCACAGTGGATTTGGATTACTCGACTGAACGCGCGAACAAAATGGAGGTATTTGGACATAAAGGATGGACTTTATCGAACAAAACTAACATTTATTCTGGAACTGGGATTTCTGGGAGTGCATTCCGATGAAGATCATCAAAGGTATGTGAATATTTATAATGCTATTTTTGAGTTTTGTTGACTCCACTAAATGGCGGGTTTGGTTTTGTGACTGAGCGCCGTACTCAGATTATTGCAAAGTGTGCTTTCGCTGTAAAGCTTTTTTGAAATCTGACACAGCGGTTGCATTAAGGAGAAGTGTATCTATAATTCTTTGAATAACAGTTGAATATTTTATCAATGTTTATGATGAGTATTTCTGTAAATTGATGTGCTCATTCACCGGCAGTTTTGGGACGCAAAACATTTCTGAACATTACACGCCAATGTAAAATGGGGTTTTGGATATAAATATGAACTTTATCAAGCAAAACATACATGTATTGTGTAACATGAAGTCCTATGAGTGCCATCTGATGAAGATCAAAGGTAGTGAATAATTTTGGCTGTATTTCTGTTTTTTGTGACGCCTCTCCTTGCTTGTAAAATGGCTGTGTGGTTTATCTTATCTAGGTGCTGTCCTAACATAATCTAATGTTATGCTTTCGCCGTAAAGCCTTTTTTAAATCGGACAATGTGGTTGGATTAATGAGAAGTGTATCTTTAAAATTGGATATAATAGTTGTATGTTTGAGAAATTTGAATTCTGAGATTTTTGTTGTTTTGAATTTGGCACCTTGCTATTTCACTGGCTGAATAGTGTGTCCCGCGGGACGCTAGCGTCCCACATACCCCAGAGAGGTTAAAGAGTACCAGAACCCACTGGATTCTCCAATTACATTGCATTAACTACAGGACAAAATACAAACCCTCCAACCCAAAAAGGCCTGTGGTGTTGATGGTATTCTAAATTAAATAAAATATACAGACCACAAATTCCAATTGGCTATACTAACTCTTTAACATCATCCTTGGCTCTGGCATCTTCCCCAATATTTGGAACCAAGGACTGATCACCCCAATCCACAAAGTGGAGACAGATTTGACCCCAATAACTATTGTGGGCTATGCATCAACAGCAACTGTCATGACTTCCGCCAAAGTCGGTTCCTCTCCTTGTTCAGGCGGCGTTCGGCGGTCGACGTCACCGGTCTTCTAACCATCGCCGATCCACCTTTCATTTTCCATTTGTTTTGTCTTGTTTTCCTGCACACCTGGTTTACATCTCCTCTTAATTACTATGTGTATTTTGCCCTCTGTTCCCTCCATGTCTGTGTAGGGTATTGTTTATTGTCAGGTTGGTACGCTTCCGGCTGGTGGCGCCGGGTTTTGTGTTACACCCGTGCTTTGTGGCAGCCGGTACTTTGTACTTGGTTATTGTACATTGTGCTGCCTCACTTGTTCTTTGGGCATTTGTTTTTGTGATGCAGTTGCGTTCTGTTCATATAAATGCCTCAGTAAAGTGCTTTGTCCACTCATCTCTGATCTCCTGCACCTGACTTCCATGCACCAGCTACACCCAACGTTTGACAGCAACCTTAATGATAATGCAGAGGATTTTCCTAGCAGCAGACTTGTACATTTCCTCAGTGAAAACAATGTACTGACCAACTGTCAAATTGGCTTTTTAACAAATGACCTTACGACAGACCACGTATTCACCTTGCACATCCTAAATTGACAAACAAACCAAAACAAAGGCAAAGTCTTCTCATGCTTTGTTGATTTAAAAAAACTTGACTCAATTTGGCATGAGGTTGTGCTATGCAAATTCATGGAAAGTGGTGTTGAGGGAAAACCATATGACATAAATCAATCCATGTACACAAACAACAAGTGTACGGTTAAAATTGGCAAAAAACACATTTCTTTCCACAGGGTCATGGGGGTAAGACAGGGATGCAGCTTAAGCCCCACCCTCTTCAATATATATATCAACTAATTGGTGAGGGCACTAGAACAGTCTGTAGCACCCGGCCTCACCCTACTAGAATCTGAAGTCAAATGTCTACTATTTGCTGATGATCTGGTGCTTCTGTCCCCAACCAAGGAGGGCCTACAGCAGCAACTTGATCTTCTGCACAGATTCTGACAGATCTGGGCCCTGACAGTAAATCTTAGTAAGACAAAAATAATGGTGTTCCAAAAAAGGACCAGTTGCCAAATACAAATACAAATTCCATCTAGACAGTTGCCCTAGAGCACACAAAAAACTATACATACTTCGGCCTAACATCAGCACCACAGGTAACTTCCACAAAGCTGTAAACAATCTGAGAGACAAGGCAACAAGGCCTTCTATGCCATCAAAAGGAACATACAATTTGACATACCAATTAGGATCTGGCAAAAAATACTTGCCCTTTATGGTTGTGAGGTCTGGGGTCCGCTCACTAATCAAGAATTCACAAAATGGGACAAACACCAAATTGAGACTGCATGCAGATTTCTGCTAAAATATCCTCAGTGTACAACGTAAAACACCAAATAATGCATGCAGAGCAGAATTAGACCAATACTTGCTAATTATCAAAATCTAGAAAAGAGACATTAAATTCTACAACCACCTAAAAGGAAGTGATTCCCAAATCTTCCATAACAATGCCATCACCTAAAGAGAAATTAATTTGGAGAAGAGTCCCCTAAGCAAGCTGGTCCTGGGGCTCTGTTCAGAAACACAAACAGACCCCACAGAGCCCAAGGACAGCAACACAATTAGACCCAACCAAATCATGAGAAAACAAAAATATTATTATTTCCAATGTGTCAAGTAGTTAACAAAAAACAGTAAATTAAAATGCTATTTGGCCCTAAACAGAGAGTACACAGCGGCAGAATACCTGACCCCTGTGACTGACCTTAAGTTAAGGAAAGCTTTGACTATGTACAGACTCAGTGACCATAGCCTTGCTATTGAGAAAGGTTGCCGTAGGCAGACCTGGCTCTCAAGAGAAGACAGGCTATGTGCATACTGCCCATAAAATGAGGTGGAAACTGAGCTCCACTTCCTAACCTCCTGCCAAATGTATGACCATATTAGAGACACAAATTTCCCTCAGATTACACAGAACCACAAATATTCGAAAACAAATCCAATTTTGATAAACTCCCATATCTATTGGATGAAATACCACACTGTGATTTGTGACTTGTTGCCAAAAGAAAAAAGGCAACCAGTGAAGAACAAAAACCATTGTAAATACAACCCATATTGAAGTTAATTTATTTAGTCTTTTGTACTTTAACTATTTGCACATCGTTACAACACTGTATATAGACAAATGTCTTTATTATTTTGGAACTTGTGAGTAATGTGAACTTCATTTTTTGGGTAATTTCACTTTTGTTTATTATGTATTTCACTTGCTTTGGCAATGTAAACAGATTTTTCCCATGCCAATAAAGCCCATTGAATTGAGTGGTGGGGAGGGCCGGAGGGGTGTGTAAGTGTTGAGAGAGCAGTACAGCTATTGGTCGAGTCACGTGAGAGAGAGCAGCACACAAGCAAGTTGTGACAACTTCTTACCAGTTGTAGGTAGGCTATTTACATTGTCATTATGGAGAGATCTATTTCAAATCCATTTTCCATAAAACATTAATACGCTGGAACTGATGCACATCAATAAATAATGGAGACAAAGCACTAGAGAACGACTTTGGGCACATTGCATAAATTCGCTCGGCGGTGGGTTTAAATTGCAAACCAAATGTAATAAATAGCCTATAACTTCAGTTGTGGTTGTTGCCTTGTGTTATTATGCAGTTATTAATGGACGTGTTTAGTTCATTTAATTGGAAATGATCAAAGCTCTATCGCAATTGCCGATCAGTTGTTAGAACGCATTAGATTGACAGTAACAGTAGTCAGATTAGGCTACAGGTTATACAAATTCTAAAAATTAAACACTGGCTGTTGTTGACAAGCATATTCAGTTCACATACATATTATTAATATTAAATTCAGTGATTGAAATTATTACCCCATCCTCAGTAGCCTATTCCAGCATGCTATTGGGAAACACAAGCACTTCTTATCTCTTAAATCGCCTCTCTATTCATGTTGAATAAATTAGTATGTTAATTTGAACTAATCAAGCTGCTAAATCTTTCAGTGCATCTTGTCTAGGCTACTGTAGACTATCTGAAATGAGATGCAGGCCTATCAGGGGCTATAGGCTACCTGCCTTTATCCAAGCAAACCATGACAAAATTGAATTACAATCATAAACCCAGATTTGAGTCTGTATCCTATGCCAATTGAAATAAGTCAGTCAATCTCCCAAATGAGCTATTGTAGTCTTAACATTTAGCACATAACAGCACAATTGCCAGAAAATAGCTTAACATTAGTTTTTTTTAATGTTGATCCAAGTATTTCTTGCTCAGATATTGAGATCCTCTGTCCAACTTTCATCACTCAAACTGTCCTGTCGGATGTATCTATAGTTATGCACATACGCAAAGGGGATTTATTTACAATTATAAACCTGGTTCAAGCCCTGAATGCTGCTTGGCTGAAAGCCGTGGTATATCAGACCATATACCACAGGTATGACCAAAAGCTTAACTTTTTACTGCTGTAATTACATTTGTAACCAGTTTATAATAGCAATAAGGCACCCCGGGGTTTGGGGTATGTGGCCAATATACCATGGCTTACGGCTTTATCCAGGCACTCCGCGTTGCGTCATGCGTAAGAACAGCCCTTAACCTTGGTATATTGCCCATATACCATACCCCCTTGTTCAAATGATCTGGCGAGATTAATAAAGGGCAAATTATCTTTTCTCTTGCCACATATTCAAAATTCCAATAAATATGCTTTTGAGGAAACCACATTTTTATTGTATACATATGGCAACTCTTGCTATGGAAAAAAATGGACTAGTTCTCAGGCCTTTTGGGCGGGTTTTGAGTGGTCATTGGGCTAGAAATTGTCTCTTGAACCGGCAACCCTGCGTGCAGCTGTCACGCCCTGACCGTAGAGAGCCTTTTTATTTCTCTATTTGGTTAGGTCAGGGTATGATTTGGGTGGGCATTCTAGATTATGTATATCTATGTTTTTTGTATTTCTATGTTGGCCTGATATGGTTCCCAATCAGAGGCAGCTGTCTTTCGTTGTCTCTGATTGGGGATCATATTTAGGCAGCCTTTTCCCACTGGGTTTTTGTGGGATCTTGTTTTTGTATAGTTACTGTGTAGCCTGCAGAACTTTACATTCGTTCTTGTATTTGTTGTTTTGACGGTGTTCATTTTAATAAAAGGGAAAATGTTTGCCTACCACGCTGCACCTTGGTCTCATCCTTCAGACGAACGTAACAGCAGCTCACCCGGGTTACCAGAATATTCAAATGATTGACATATTTTCATTAAAATGTTATTGATTCATTTATTCATTCATACTATTTCATCCTACCACAAGAAAATAGTCCTACCACAAACCGGTCGTTCAATAATTTTGTTTTCTATCTATGGACGCGGCCCAGTTGTTCAGTCTTTTTGTTCTGTATCTATGGACGAGTCGTTCGTTCTAAATGTTCAATTGCCATACTGGCTGCAATGTTCTTATCCTTTGCTTGCTAGCTAGCCAACTACAGCTAACTTAGTCACATCAAAGTTTATTGGTCACATACACATGGTTAGCAGATGTTATTGCGAGTGTAGCGAAACATTTGTGCTTCTAGTTCCGACAGCGCAGTAATATCCAACAGTAATGTAACAATTGCACAACAACTACCTCATACACACACATCTAAGGGATGGAATAAGAATATAAACATATAAATGTGGATAAGGGATGACTGAACGGCATAGGCAAGATGCAATAGATGGTATAAAATACTGTATATACATATGAGATGAGTAATGCAAGATATGTAAACATTATTAATTAACATCAAAAAGTGCATGCAGAATAACAGCAAAGTAGCTGCAAATGCATAAGCTGTTTTCCTGTAAAAAAATTTGGGATACATCCATAACAATGAGCTAATAAGGTGCAATTTCTCCTGGCATAGAAAATGTGCTCACTTGTCAGGACACTGTTGTTCAGAGGAGCTAGCTAACAACACAGCTAAAACAATCACTTCAAACTGAAGCTGGAAAGACTGCAAACTAGTTGCACTTAATTTCGTTTTACCTTTTTAAAATTTACATTTATGTGTATATAACCATAAAAATGATGCCAGCTGATTTTGACTGGCTGAGAAACGCTGCCTGCCAGTCTCGTCCTGACACGTTCATTACTATGAGACAGCTGGAGATTGAATTTGAATATTGAAACAATGTTGCAAATGTCGGAGAGAAAGACAGCAAGGTTTATACAAATCCCAGTTGCTGAAAACTAAATGTTAGTCTTAAAACCGCACCTTTTTTTTCCATTTTCGCCTAAAATGACATACCCAAATCTAACTGCCTGTAACTCAGGCCCTGATGCAAGGATATGCATATTCTTGGTTCCATTTGAAAGGAAACACTGAGGTTTGTGGAAATGTGAAAGGAATGTAGAAGAATATAACAAAATCGATAATACAAAGAAAAGAAAAACCGTTCTTGTATTTTTTTGTACCATCATCTTTGAAATGCAAGAGAAAGGCCATAATGTATTATTCCAGCCAAGATGCAATTTAGATTTTGGCCACTAGATGGCAGCAGTGTATGTACAAAGTTTTAGACTGATCCAATGAAGCATTTCATATGTTCAAAATGTATCAAGACTGCCCAAATATGCCTAATTTGTTTATTTATAACTTTTTTTTTTTACCTTTATTTAACTAGGCAAGTCAGTTAAGAACACATTTTTATTTTCAATGATGGGCTAGGAACAGTGCCTTGTTCAGTAGCAGAACAACAGATCTTTTCCTTGTCAGCTCGGGGATTCGATCTTGCAACCTTTTGGCTACAAGTCCAACGCTCTAACCACTAGGCTACCTGCCACCTGAGATTGAGGATTGTGCAGTCAGATGGAACAGAGTAAATAGGCATTTTAATGTCATAGATTTAGCTTGGGGTAACTTGTGGAATAGACACCGGCTGGAATGCGGTTTTAACCTATCAGCATTCAGGATTAGACCCACCAGTTGGATAAATGTAAATAGACCATTGTCATATATGGATCTGTGCCATTTACTTTGATCTGGACTGTATTTACAGCTGTGGTCGTGAGTTGTGCTTGTTTTGAGATCAAAGCGTGAGCTGCATGTAGCCACGTCTGCACATTTTGTTCATATCCTTTGCTAGTTAATGAGTTATTAGCCCAGATATAGATCATTTGTAGTCAGCAATAGCGGATGGATTGCTTCCTGCACATCCGGCCCTGACAGAGATGGCCGCCTCGCTTCGCGTTCCCAGGAAACTATGCAGTAATTTTTTTTTTTTATGTATTATTTCTTACATTGTTATCCCAGGAAATCTTAAGTTTAATCAGAGGAACTATTGGATATAAGAGCATAAGAGCAACTTACCAACATTACGACCAGGAATACGACTTTCCCGAAGCGGATCCTTTGTTTGGACCACCACCCAGGACAATGGGTCGGATCCCAGCCAGCGACCCAAAACAACGGCGCCGCAGAAGAAGCGGTCTACTGGTCAGGCTCCGTAGACAGGCATATCGCGCACCGCTCCCGAGTTTACTACTTGCCAACGTCCAGTCTCTTGACAACAAGGTAGACGAAATCTGAGCAATGGTTGCCTTCCAGAGAGACATTAGAGATTGTAACGTTCTTTGTTTCACGGAAACGTGGCTCACTCAAGACACGCTATTGGAGTCGGTACAGCCACCTGGTTTCTTCACGCATCTCGCCGACAGAAACAAACATCTTTCTGGTAAGAAGAAGGGCGGGGGTGTATGCCTTATGATTAACGAGACGTGGTGTGATCATAACAACATACAGGAACTCAAGTCCTTTTGCTCACCTGACCTAGAATTCCTTACAATCAAATGTCGACCGCGTTATCTACCAAGAGAATTCTCTTCGATTTTAATCACAGCCGTATATATCCCCCCCAAGCAGACACATCGATGGCCATAAAGGAACTTCATTGGACTCTATGTAAACTGGAAACCATAATATCCTGAGGCTGCATTCATTGTAGCTGGGGATTTTAACAAGGCTAATCTGAAAACAAGATTCCCTAAATTTTATCAGCATATCGAATGCGCTACCTGGGCAGAAAAATCCTGGACAATTGTTACTCTCATTTCCGCGACGCATACAAAGCCCTGCCCCGCCCTCCTTTCGGAAAATATGACCACGACTCCATTTTGTTGCTCCCAGCCTATAGACAGAAAATAAAACAGGAAACGCCCATGCTCAGGTCTGTTCAATGCTGGTCCGACCAATCTGATTCCATGCTTCAAGACTGCGTCGATCACGTGGACCGCGATATGTTCCGCATAGCATCGGACAACAACATTGATGAATATGCTGATTTGGTGAGCGAGTTTATTAGTGAGTGCATCGGTGATGTTGTACCCACAGGAACTATTAAAACCTTCCCCAACCAGAAACCGTAGATTGATGGCAGCATTCGTGCAAAACTGAAAGCGCGAACCACTGCTATTAATCAGGGCAAGGCGACCGGTAACATGACCGTATACAAACAGTGTAGCTATTCCATCCGCAAGGCAATCAAACTAGCTAAGCGTCAGTATAGAGACAAAGTAGAGTCGCAATTCAACGGCTCAGACACGAGAGGTATGTGGCAGGGTCTACAGTCAATCACGGACTACAAAAAGAAAACCAGTCCCGTCGCAGACCACGATATACTGCTCCCAGACAAACTAAACATTTCTTTGCTCGCTTTGAGTCAATACAGTGCCAACGACACGGCCCTCTACCAAAACCTGTGGGCTCTCCTTCACCAGAGCCAACGTGAGTAAAGCATTTAAACGTGTTAACCCTCGCACGGCTGCCGGCCCAGACGGCATCCCTAGCCGCGTATTTATATTTAATTAATCCTTATCCCAGTCTGCTGTTCACACATTCTTCAAGAGAGCCACCATTGTTCCTGTTCCCAAGAAAGCTAAGGTAACTGAGCTAAATGACTATCGCCATAGCACTCACCTCCGTCATCATGAAGTGCTTTGAGAGACTAGTCAAGGATCATATCAACACCACCCTACCTGACACCCTAGACCCACTCCAATTTGCTTACTGCCCCAATAGGTCCACAGACGACGCAATCGAAATCACACTGCACACTGCCCTAACCCACCTGGATAAGAGGAATACCTATGTAAGAATGCTGTTCATCGACTACAGCTCAGCATTTAACACCATAGTACCCTCCAAACTCGTCATTAAGCCCTGGGTCTCGACCGCGCCCTGTGCAACTGGGTCCTGGACTTCCTGACGGCCACCCTCAGGTGGTGAGGGTAAGAAACAACATCTCCACCCCGCTGATCCTCAACACTGGGGCCCCACAATGGTGTGTTCTCAGCCCTCTCCTGTACTCCCTGTTCACCCATGACTGCGTGGCCATGCACGCCTCCAACTCAATCATCAAGTTTGCAGACGACACTACAGCGGTAGGCTTGATTACCAACAACGACGAGACGGCCTACAGGGAGGAGGTGAGGGCCCTCGGAGTGTGGTGTCAGGAAAAAAAACCTTACAATCAACGTCAACAAAACAAAGGAGATGATCGACGGGACAGTAGTGGAGAAGGTGGAAAGTTAACCTGTTAGGGCTAGGGGGCAGTATTTACACGGCCGGATAAAAAAACGTACCCGATTTAATCTGGTTACTACTCCTGCCCAGTAACTAGAATATGCATATAATTGTTGGTTTTGGATAGAAAACACCCTAAAGTTTCTAAAACTGTTTGAATGGTGTCTGTGAGTATAACAGAACTCATATGGCAGGCAAAAACCTGAGAAGATTCCATACAGGAAGTGACCTGTCTGACAAGTTCTTGTTCATCTTGGCTCTTTTTATTGAAGACTGAGGATCTTTGCTGTAACGTGACACTTCCTACGGCTCCCATAGGCTCTCAGAACCCTGGAAAAAGCTGAATGATATCGAGGCAGCCCCAGGCTGAAACACATTAGCGCGTTTGGATAGTGGCCGATCAGAGGGCCATTAGACTAAGGCTCGTGCACGAGGGGATCCCATGCTTTTACTTTCTCTCTCGTTGAATGTAAAAAGGCTTTGCCGGTCGGAATATTATCGCTTTTTTACGAGAAAAATAGCATAAAAATTGATTTTAAAACAGCGGTTGACATGCTTCGAAGTACGGCAATGGAATATTTAGAATTTTTTTGTCACGAAATGCGTCGTGCTCGTCACCCTTATTTACCCTTTCGGATAGTGTCTTGAATGCACGAACAAAACGCCGCTATTTGGATATAACAATGGATTATTTGGGGCCAAACCAACATTTGTTATTGAAGTAGAAGTCCTGGGAGTGCATTCTGACGAACAGCAAAGGTAATAACATTTTTCTTATAGTAAATCTGACTTTGGTGAGTGCTAAACTTGCTGGGTGTCTAAATAGCTAGCCCTGTGATGCCGGGCTATCTACTTAGAATATTGCAAAATGTGCTTTCACCGAAAAGCTATTTTAAAATCGGACATAGCGAGTGCATATAGGAGTTCTGTATCTATAATTCTTAAAATAATTGTTTTGTGAACGTTTATCGTGAGTAATTTAGTAAATTCACCGGAAGTGTTCGGTGGGAATGCTAGTCACATGCTAGTCACCTGCTAATGTAAAAAGCTGGTTTTTGATATAAATATGAACTTGATTGAACAGACATGCATGTATTGTATAACATAATGTCCTAAGATTGTCATCTGATGAAGATCAAAGGTTAGTGCTGCATTTAGCTGTGGTTTGGGTTTATGTGACATTATATGCTAGCTTGAAAAATGTGTGTCTGATTATTTCTGGCTGGGTACTCTGCTGACATAATCTAATGTTTTGCTTTTGTTGTAAAGCCTTTTTGAAATCAGACAGTGTGGTTAGATTAACGAGAGTCTTGTCTTTACAATGCTGTAAAATAGTCATATGTTTGAGAAATAGAAGTAATAGCATTTCTATGGTATTTGAATAATGCGCCACGGGATTCAACTGGCTGTTGAGTAGGCGTCCCACCTAGCCCAGAGAGGTTAATCAAAGTCAGTGGCATGTCGTTAGTAAAAATTGAAAAAAGCAAAAAGCAAGTGGCCTAAACAGCTACCCTGGGGAGTTCCTGATTATAACTGGATTATATTTGATTGGCTTCCATTAAAGAACACACTGTGTTCTGTTAGACAGGTAACTCTTTATCCACATTATAGCATGGTGTGTAAAGCCATAACAAATATGTTTTTCCAGCAGTAGACTATGATCAATAATGTCAAAAGCTGCACTGAAGTCTAACAAGACAGCTCCCACAATCCTTTTATCATCAATTTCTCTCAGCCAATTATTTACATTTTACATTTAAGTCATTTAGCAGACGCTCTTATCCAGAGCGACTTACAAATTGGTGC
Source organism: Salmo trutta (assembly GCF_901001165.1). NCBI lineage: Eukaryota > Metazoa > Chordata > Actinopteri > Salmoniformes > Salmonidae > Salmo > Salmo trutta. Next base: position 24,928,756 of record NC_042984.1, on the reverse strand, counting down.
ATTCACCATAAGATATCCAGTGGAACAACCACTTTACAATAGTGCATCTAAATCTTTTGGGGGGGGGGGGGGTTAGAAGGATTACTTTATCCTATCCCAGGTATTCCTTAAAGAGGTGGGGTTTCAGGTGTCTCCGGAAGGTGGTGATTGACTCCGCTGTCCTGGCGTCGTGAGGGAGCTTGTTCCACCATTGGGGTGCCAGAGCAGCGAACAGTTTTGACTGGGCTGAGCGGGAACTGTGCTTCCTCAGAGGTAGGGAGGCGAGCAGGCCAGAGGTGGATGAACGCAGTGCCCTTGTTTGGGTGTAGGGCCTGATCAGAGCCTGAAGGTACGGAGTTGCCATTCCCCTCACAGCTCCGTAGGCAAGCACCATGGACTTGTAGCGGATGCGAGCTTCAACTGGGGTGACGTGAGAGAACTTGGGAAGGTTGAACACCAGACGGGCTGCGGCGTTCTGGATGAGTTGTAGGGGTTTAATGGCACAGTCAGGGAGCCCAGCCAACAGCGAGTTGCAGTAATCCAGACGGGAGATGACAAGTGCCTGGATTAGGACCTGCACCGCTTCCTGTGTGAGGTAGGGTCATACTCTGCGAATGTTGTAGAGCATAAACATGCATCACTACTTTGATGTTTGCAGAGAATGACTGCATGTTGTCCAGGGTCACGCCAAGGTTCTTTGCATTCTGGGAGGGCGACACTGGATAGGTCTTTGAGCGGGCAGGTCTTTCCCGGGAGTTTTGTCAAGGTTGAGCTTGAGGTGGTGGGTCGACATCCAAGTTGAGATATCTGCCAGGCATGCAGATATGCGTGTCGCCACCTGGGTGTCAAAAGGTGGGGAAGGAGAAAAGTAGTTGTTTGTCATCCGCATAGCAATGATAGAAAACTCCATTTAAGGATATGACAGAGCTGAGTGACTTGGTGTGTAGAGAGAAGAGGGCCTAGTACCGAGCCCTGGGGGACACCAGTAGTGAAAGTACATGGTGCACACACAGATCCTCTCAACGTCATCTGGTAGGAGTGGCATGCCAGGTAGGATGCGATCCAAGAGTGTGCAGAGCCTGAGATGCGCAGCCCTGATAGGGTGGAGGAGTATCTGATGGTTCACGGTGTTGAAAGCAGTGGATAGATCTAGGAGGATGAGAACAGAGGAGAGAGAGCCAGCTTTGCAAGTGCGGAGAGCCTCCGTGACACAGAGAAGAGCACTCGGTTGAATAACCCATCTTGAAACCTGACTGGTTAGGGTCAAGAAGGTCGTTCTGAGAGAGATAACGAGAAAGTTCACCAGAGACAGCACACTCAACAACTCGGGCCATTTTGAAGTCAGAGGGGTCAAGGATGAGTTGATGAGGGAAGTGAGGAATGGGATAAGGTCTCCAGAGATGGTTTGGAGAAGGGAGGAGGGGATGGGGTTTGAGCAGGCCGGCTGTCGGGTGGCCAGAACTCACTAGTCGCACAAAGTCATCTGGAGAGAGAGTTGAGAACGAGGTCAAGGCGTAGAGTAGTTCTGTGTGAGTGAGACAAGCTCGCAATGAGTCACTCAGCCACGGAGCAGGAGGGGAGGGCTGAGCTGGCCAGGAGGAAAGGGGAAAGTGCGAGTCATAGGATGCGGAAAGGGAGGAGAGTAATCTCGAAGAGGCAGAATTAGGAGACAGGAGGGAGAAGGATTTAGTAAAAGGGAGAGATGATAGGATAGAAGTGGAGAGAGTAGTGGGAGAGAGAGAAAGCGAAGATTGTGACAGCGCATCCATCTGGGTAGGAGCTGAATGGTTAGGTTTGGAGAAAAGAGAGACAGAAAAGGAGACAAATTAGTGATCAGAGACCTGGAGTGGGATTGCAGTGATATTAGTAGGTGAGCAACCTCCAGTAAAGTTAAGGTCAAGCATATTATCTGCCTTGTGAGTTGGATGGTTTTGGGAAAGGGTGAGGTCAAAAGAGGCAAGGAGTGGAAAGAGAGAGTTGGAAAGAAATTCATTGAAGGCAGATGTTGGGAGGTTGAAGTCGCCAAGTAGGAAAAGCGGCGAGCCAACGTCAGGATATTAGCTTATCAAGGTGTCAAGCTCATTGAGGAACTCTCCACGGGCACCTGGTGGGCGATCAATAACAGGAATATTGCGTTTGAGTGGACAAGTGACAGTGACAGCATTGAATACAAATGAGGAGATGGACAGGTGAGAGAAAATAGAAAATCTCCACTTATGAGAAATGAGCAGACCTGTGCCACCCCGCTACGACCAGATGCTCTCAGACTATGAGAAAAAACATATTCAGATGAAGGAGCAGCTGGAGTAGCAGTGTTCTCTGGGGTGATCCATGTCTCCGTCAGGGCCAAAAAGTCAAGGGACTGAAGGGCAGCATAGGCTGAGATGACCATAGATCGGCAGTTCCAAACGCTGCCAGAGACCCGAAGTTCCACATGGGTTGTGCACGCAAGGTACACTAAATTAAAAGAGTTGGAGCCAAGGGGTGGGGAGCGACTAAAGCCTACAGGGAGAGGAGTGAACAGGAATAGAAAACACATACGGTAGTTGCCAAAGCTACAAAAGAGCAAAATTAGATAATCTGTAAATACAATAACTAGGTAAGATACTCAAGTGAGAGAGTGGTGTGGAGCCTTCCTCTCTTTCCTTCCTCAAACAACTCTGCAGAACAACTCCGCAGAACCGTCTATGTTTTGGCGATACTCTTAGTTTTGAGACAAAATCGCCACTAACACGACCGTTGCTTACAGCCGCCACTGAGAAACCAGGGGAGACTGAAGAACTAACACTGATTGCTAATTGCCTAGCAGAGGTGGAGAGCACACCTCCCTGTACTAATTACTGATTGCCTAGGAGAGGTGAAACCACTCCCTCTCCAATACAGCCACTGATTACCAAAACAAGTCACAAATTGCCATGCCCCTTGATTCTGGTTGACGTGTCGACAACTATATGCAAATTATGAGCAGTCAGCAGTTCACACACCAAGTAGGCCAACATTGAAATTAATTGGCTAGCTAGCTAACGTTAGCTAGCATAGGGATCTTCTTAGCTAGCCACTTCAAGTGGAAACATTATCGATAGCAAGCTGGCTAATGTTACATCCCATCAAACCTTATCATCAGGTGCAATGTTAGTTCTCCAAATCTTCCTCTCTAATGATTACACATAAGGGAAAGCCTTTGTATTTAGCTGGTTACATCAGTATCATAAATAGCTAGCTACTGACCAGTCACAGCCATCATGTCGTACGTTTGTTGTATGCATTCCTTGCCATCTTGCGCAATATTGTTGAATGCATTAGAATTTTATGGAGCTAATTTTCACTCCTATGCCGAGCAAGTGTGCGTGCGTTGCAGACTTGACAACATGTCCACGACACATGGCAACTGGCGGCAGACCACACCTTGTCTCTGGGAAATTGGACATCATTGGCAAAAGTGGGCATGTAAGTAATCCGTACTCAACCCATACACTTCCAAATCTAGTTTTGAACGAGACTGACATTATGACCAAAATTATCCTATTTACACTTTGTAGTCAATTTTGACACTAGAATTAATGTTTCTGACTCATATCGATGCCACATAGGCTGTCTATAACCAGAGAAGTTGGTTCTAGTAAGCATTTCCCCTTCGTTTTCACCCAGCATCTAAGGCTGTCATTAATTTTTACAACATTAATGTAATTTCCTAAGTGATTGTATGACTCTTAGGGATGTTTTGTGATTTAAGCCCATTGCATTAAAACATGTCTACTGTACAGCCCCATCAAAACTGTTACATAGTCTTCATATAGTTTTATTAAAAGCATTACTGCTTGGTGGATTGTTTGAAATATTTCTGAGTGTTAAATAATTTATTTCCTTTTCTGCATCAAAAGTTTGCTTTGTTTTACCAGAGGGATCTAATTCTTCCATAGAAGTTCCCGTGCCAATGTTAGTTAGCTACATTAAATACAAATACAACGTGACTGTAAGAAGTCTTTCTTGGTTTGACAGTAATTTATACTATTAACTCAGCTGAAGACTGTCTTTTTGTACTTCTTAAAACACATTACTTCCTCATGTATCAAAAGCTGAAATAAAGTACCCTTTTTAAAATAAAGAATTCGATCAAAGTTCAAGACCTTGTGTTTTTTCAAATGCTAGTCTACTTTAAAAGGAGAACTGGCAGACACAAGATGTGAAGATCTTAATATCATCTATCATAACTTTTGTCAGTCTTGATCGTCTATCTCTGTCTACTCAAATATTTATGCCAAAAATCTCCCTCTCAACACTTAGTACAACAAAAGAGTCAACTTGGTTTTTAAAATACTACATTTATCTCAAACTTTAGTGTTTATTTTGCAGATACCTGTTTTGATTTGTAATCATGATTAATTTAGAATATAGTTTACAAAAGTTCAATCAGGAAGGCTGGTCAGAATGCTTATTTAACTTCATCCAGTAAGCGTAACATAATTCACTTTGTTTCCTATTCTACGGGTATAGTGGGAATGAATACAAATGTACTATCAGCATAGCGTCTTGTTTCTTCTCCGCTTTCTTATTAGCCATGTACGGAATGTCATTCACCTATTTACCTTATAGCCGATAAGCACAATCATATACATTCTTAATGTTTGCTGTGTAATCCATAGGTGCATTCTTGCAATTATCACCCTCTCTTTCAACCAATGGACCTAAATCTTGGGATGTGTTCATACTGTATGTTCACTTGTTAGCTCGGCCCCAATTTATGTGCTCTCTGTCACCACCGGCCGCATGGCAAATGGCTCAACAAAAGACTATGCCTAAGGAGCAGTCAGCCCTTCCCCCGACAAAGGGCCAAAATGTATCCCTCTCTACAGTATCCAGGGGAATGGTTATTGTAATGTTTGTTAGGGATGATATTGCATCCAGGTTTGGTATCTATCTGAAACTTGTCCCCTAAAGATAACTCTTTCTGCTATCTATGTATATGGATGTATGATCTCTGTGGTAACTTGCACCTGTACAGGGTGAACTCTAAATTACTCTATGCAAAGGAAACTTATTGTCTTTAGGAATTTTGTCTAATCTACATTAGGTCTGATACCCCACACAAGCCTTTAGATGCTGTGACATTGAGTGGAGATTGGGCCTGGGTAATCAGGTTACCGTAACTTGGTATTGTTTGATTGGTCAATGGTGGTTGGTTTTAGTTTGAAAGGGTCACTTCAAGTGTTATAAATGTAATGAAATGCCTCTTATACTGCATCCTGCCCATGGAATAAGGCTGTATGAAATGCTTCTCTTGTAAGCTACCCAGGCCTGAGTAGGGCTGATTAGTTCATGCTTTGTCTTGTAAGTTAACCTTACTACTTGTCTCTGTGAATGGTTTGTCCTCTGACAAATCAACTGTAAATTTCGGTGTTCCTCAAGGTTCCGTTTTAGGACCACTATTGTTCTCACTATATATTTTACCTCTTGGGGATGTTATTCGAAAACATAATGTTAACTTTCACTGCTATGCCACACAGCTGTACATTTCAATGAAACATAGTGAAGCCCCAAAATTGCCCTCGCTGGAAGCCTGTGTTTCAGACATAAGGAAGTGGATGGCTGCAAACTTTCTACTTTTAAACTCGGACAAATCAGAGATGCTTGTTCTAGGTCCCAAGAAACAAAGAGATATTCTGTTGAATCTGACAATTAATCTTGATGGTTGTACAGTCGTCTCAAATAAAACTGTGAAGGACCTCGGCGTTACTCTGGACCCTGATCTCTCTTTTGACGAACATATCAAGACTGTTTCAATGACAGCGTTTTTCCATTTATGTAACATTGCAAAAATCTGAAATGTTCTGTCGAAAAATGATGCAGAAAAATTAATCCATGCTTTTGTTACTTCTAGGTTAGACTACTGCAATGCTCTACTTTCCGGCTACTCGGATAAAGCACTAAATAAACTTCATTTAGTGCTAAATACGGCTGCTAGAATCCTGACTAGAACCAAAAAACGTGATCATATTACTTCAGTGCTAGCCTCCCTACACTGGCTTCCTGTTAAGGCAAGGGCTGATGTCAAGGTTTTATTGCTAACCTACAAAGCATTACATGGGCTTGCTCCTACCTATCTTTCCGATTTGGTCCTGCCGTACATACCTATACGTACGCTATGGTCACAAGACGCATGCCTCCTAATTGTCTCTAGAATTTCTAAGCAAACAGCTGGAGGCAGGTCTTTCTCCTATAGAGCGCAATTTTTATGGAATGGTCTGCCTACCCATGTGAGAGACGCAGACTCGGTCTCAACCTTTAAGTCTTTATTGAATACTCATCTCTTCAGTAGGTCCTATGATTGAGTGTAGTCTGGCCCAGGAGTGTGAAGGTGAACGGAAAGGCACTGGGGCAACAAACCGCCCTTGCTGTCTCTGCCTGGCCGGTTCCCCTCTTTCCACCGGGATTCTCTGCCTCTAACCCTATTACAGGGTCTGAGTCACTGGCTTACTGGTGCTCTTCCATGCCGTCCCTAGGAGGGGTGCGTCACTTGAGTGGGTTGAGTCACTGACGTTGTCTTCCTGTCTGGGTTGGCGCCCCCCCTTGGGTTGTGCCGTGGTGGAGATCTTTGTGGGCTATACTCGGCCTTGTCTCAGGATGGTAAGTTGGTGGTTGAAGATATCCCTCTAGTGGTGTGGGGGCTGTGCTTTGGCAAAGTGGGTGGGGTTATATCCTGCCTGTTTGGCCCTGTCCAGGGCGATCATCGGATGGGGCCACAGTGTCTCCTGACCCCTCCTGTCTCAGCCTCCAGTATTTATGCTGCAGTAGTTTGTGTCGGGGAGCTAGGGTCAGTCTGTTATATCTGGAGTATTTATCCTGTCTTATCCAGTGTCCTGTGTGAACTTAAGTAGGCTCTATCTAATTCTCTCTTTCTCTCTCTCGGAGGACCTGAGCCCTAGGACCATGCCTCAGGACTACCTGGCATGATGACTCCTTGTTGTCCCCAGTCCACCTGGCCGTGCTGCTGCTCCAGTTTCAACTGTTCTGCCTGCGGTTATGGAACCCTGACCTGTTCACTGTGATTACTATTATTTGACCATGCTGGTAATTTATGAACATTTGAACATCTTGGCCATGTTCTGTTATGATCTCCACCCGGCACAGCCAGAAGAGGACTGGCCACCCCTCATAGCCTGGTTCCTCTCCAGGTTTCTTCCTAGGTTTTGGCCTTTCTAGGGAGTTTTTCCTGTAACTGAACATATATGCCTTGTATGTGATTTCATTAATTTGCTAAGTTTTTAAATAATACTTACGTTTTGTATTCACTTCTCATGACCATTTCCTTAGTCATCTAAATGTATAATACTTGATTGCACATGGTTTTACTATAATTTTAAATGGAGTCATATAGTCCAGTTGATCAAATGTAGATTGTTAAATATTTATCATCCAGGCATGTCCAGCCATGAGCTCCTCCAACTGGCTAATATTAATGTGCTTGGCTCATCTCTACAACTCCCAGATGATGGCATCCATTTCTCGGGAGAAGAGGTCAGGTTCTCCCAAAGGGAGGAAAAGGCTCCAGAAATCATCTTCACCAGCAAGGGCCAGACCCAGATGCAGACACGGGAGGCAGATGGTTTGAGTGTTTGATGTTTATTAGTTCCAAAAGGGGTAGGCAAGAGAATGGTCGTGGACAAGCAAAAGGTCAAAACCAGATCAGAGTCCAGGAGGTACAGAGTGGCAGGCAGGTTCGAGGTCAGGGCAGGCAGACTCGTCAGGCAGGCGGGTACAGAGTCCAGACAACAGGCAAGGGTCAAAATCTGGGAGTACTAGCAAAAGAGAGAATAGCAAAAGCAGGAGCACGGGAAAAACACGCTGGTTGACTTGAAACAGACAAGACGAACTGGCACAGAGAGACAGGAAACACAGGGGTAAATACACTGGCAAAAATAAGCGACACCTGGAGGGGGTGGAGACAACCACAAGGGCAGGTGAAACAGATCAGGGCGAGACAAGATGAGAGCCTTTTGCTGTCTCTGGTCAGGCGGGTCCTTCTTTCTCTGCTGCAATGCGTGCTGTGGCTGCCTTGACCAACAACCCGGTGCTGTGGCTATCCAGACATATTTTAAACCTCTGATCACAGGCTACAGCATATCCTTTCCATCACAGAGTTTGTGGTAGCATTTAGCAGAAGGAGAGCATGATAAAGGAGAAGAGAGAATGATAAATTACATCTCAAAAATTTGAAAAACTACAAACCTCAGATTTCCACACTTCCTGGTTGGATTTGTCTCAGGTTTTTGCCTGCCATATGAGTTATGTTATACTCACAGAGATCATTCAAACAGTTTTAGAAGCTTCAGAGTGTTTTCTATCCAAATATACTAATACTATGCATATCCTACCTTCTGAGACTGAGTAGCAGGCAGTTTACTATGGGCATGCCTTTCATCCGGACGTCAAAATACTGCCCCCTACCCTAGAGAAGTTAAGGAGAAGTTTATCTTTATTTCTATGAATAACACTTGTATTTTTAATCAACGTTTATGATGAGTATTTCTGTCAATTGATGTAGCTCTCTCCAAAATCATGCAAAACATTACTGAACATAACGCGCCAATGTAAACTGAGGTTTTTGGATATAAATATGAACTTTATCAAACAAAACATACATGTATTGTGTAACATGAAGTCCTATGAGTGCCATCTGATGAAGATCATCAAAGGTTAGTGATTCATTATCTCTATTTCTGCTTTTTGTGACTCCTCTCTTTGGCTGGAAAATGGCTGTATGTTTTTTTTGTGACCAGGCGCTGACCTAATATAATCGCATGGTATGCTTTCACCGTAAAGCCTTTTTGAACACGGACACTGTGGTGGTATTATTAACAAGAAGTGCATCTTTAAAATGGTGTATAATACTTGTATGTTGGAGGAAATATTATTATGAGGTTTCTGTTGTTTGAATTTGGCACCCTGCAATTTTACTGGGTGTTGTCAAATCAATTCCGTTACCGGGTTTGGCGCGGGAAGGGATCACTAAGAGGATAAAGGTCCTGGATGGCAGAGAACTCGGCCCCAGTGATGTACTGGGCTGTACGCATTACCCTCTGTAGCGTCTTACAATCAGATGCCAAGCAGTTGCCATACCAAGCGGTGGTGCAGCCAGTCAAGATGCTCTCAGTGGTGCAGCTGTAGAACCTTTTGAGGATCTGAAGGTCAATGCCACATTTTTTCAGCTTCCTGAGGGGAAAGAGCCATTGCTGTACCCTCTTCATTACTTTGTAAGTGTGTTTGGGCCATGATAGGTCCTTAGTGATGTGTACACCGAGGAACTTGGCTCCCAACCCTCTCCACTACAGCCCCGTCGATGTGAATGGGGGCGTGCTCAGCCCTCTGTTTCCTGTAGTCCACGATCAGCTCCTTTGTCTTGCTGACATTGAGGGAGAGGTTGCCAGATCTCCGACATCCTCCATATAGGTTGTCTCATTGTCATTGATGAGCAGGCCTGCCACCATCGTGTCATCTGCAAACTTAATGGTTTTGGAGGGTGGGTGAACAGGGAGTACAGGAGGGGACTAAGCACGCACCTCTCAGGGGCCTCGGTGTTGAGGGTCAGCATGGCGGATGTGCTGTTGCCTAACCTCACCACCAAGGGGTGGCCCATCAGAAAGTCCAGGATCCAGTTGGAGAGGGAGGTGTTAAGTCCAAGGGTCCTTAGCTTAGCGATGAGCTTGAAGGGCACTATGGTGTGGAACGCTGAGCTGTAATCAATTAACAGAATTCTCACGTAGGTGTTCCTTTTGTCCAGGTGGGAAAGTACTACTTTTTGATATGTACTTTACTTTACTATTTATATTTTTGACAACTTTTACTTTTACTTCACTACATTTCTAAAGAAAATAATGTACTTTTTACTCCATAAATTTCCCCTGACATCCAAAAGTACTCGTTACATTTTGAATGCTTAGCAGGACAGGAAAATTATCCAATTCACACACTTATCAAGAGAACATCCCTGGTCGTCCCTACTGCCTCTTACCTGGCAGACTCACTAAACACAAATGCTTCATTTGTAAATGACGTCTGAGTGTTGGAGTGTGCCACTGCCTATCCTTACATTAAAATAATAAGAAAATGGTAACGTATGTTTTCCTTAATACAAGGAATTTGAAACTTTTTTACTTTTGTTTTTGATACTTAAGTATATCTTAGCAATTACATTTACTTTTGATACTTAAGAATATTTAAAACCAAATACTTTTAGACTTTCACTCAAGTAGTACTTTCACTGTTACTTGAGTCATTTTCTATTAAGGTACTGTATCTTTACTTTTACTCAAGTATGACAATTGGGTACTTTTTCCACCACTGAACGCTAGCATGGCAGGATCTGGTGCCTTCTTGCCGTGGGCTCAAAACTAAAGAGAAAATCATACTTGCTTGTTCTAATGGTGTTGTACCTAGTCTGTTCTCATTTTTGTTTTGTCAACTTCCAGCATGTTCTCTGTGATGTATTCTATAGGAGTTTTGTAACTTTTCCTACCTTGGCTTAGTGCTAGCTTAGTGCTACCTCTGGAAATGATCTATTTTGGATTTTTCTCGCTATATAGCTATTGGATTTCCCTCACTGACTCTCCCTCGGCCCGGTGGGGTACCCGCCTCCACCTCACTTCGGTAGCTAACTCGGCCTGCACTCTTTAAATGTATTACCATTGGATGAGCCCCAGCCATCAAACTGTAACCTTGCAAGTTGATTTGTAACAATAAATGTATAAATGATTTGTTTGTAAGTTGGCTGAAATCAGTTGTCATGGGGCTACTGGCCATCACATCATCTGGCTCAGAGGTTCTTCCTTCGGAGATGAGGCTATTCCCCAAACTATTTAATAAAATGTAATATTTAATTCCGTCATTGTTGTTCATTCAGTTAAGCCTGTACTCGATTGAACTGCATTCAGTCCATTCAGTTCATTATTTTGCTTCTAAAGGACTGAGGGAATAATAGGTAATTGTGAGAGGAGAAGAATGGTTTGAGGAGGAATGAAAATGTGAACCTTCAAAGGACAGACAACTGATGGCCCGATGAACAAGGAAAAAAACATTCAAATAGGAGAGAGGAACAATGGAAAGAAGAATAAACAGTAGAATGGAAGGACGTTCTGATGAGAGAAGAAAGGAACCTTTGAGTACAGTAAATGAGAGAAGGAACCGAGGGCATATATGTGAGGACAAGACAGAGAGAAAGCATGAATAGCATGAGTGAACGAGAGACAGGAGCAAGTTATTCAACCCCTTATGTAACCTCTAATGCACTGAAACTATTGACTGGCTCAGGACGGCTTTATTGACTTTGATCTGAATTGAGTGACTTTCATGGTCAATTTTGCCCCCGCTGCAAGCTCAGCATGTCAATTCAGCCCCAGCCTTTTGGCGGAAAGGAAATGAGTTCCTTCCTTGAGTTGATGATCTGCTTTGAGACAGAGACAGATGTATGTTTTCTCTAACCTGTGCACACACACACACACACACACACACACACACACACACACACACACACACACAGTGGGTTCAAGTTAAAATGGCCTGTGTCATCCACCAGCCATTTAAGATACCATGTGATGCACAGTCTTTGTTAATTCTCCCTTGTGTTCTCTAGCTAAAGAGCTCTGGCTACTGGGAGACTCAGGGAGAAGCGTAAGGATAAAGCTAATAAAAAATGTAGAAGAACATCAGTACATACTTCCCTCAGAGCGAGAGCACTCATGATTTCTTCTGGTACGTAACATAAAAAGTATTTTTCCTCCTTCAATTTCACCACTGCAGCCATTTTTCGGGCAATTTGTTCTTACATGAGTTAACCATTGTGTTGATGGAGCAGTTGGACGGAGCAAGGGAACAGTTGAAGAGCACAACACACCTGCTACTACAGTGCCATACTTTTCCTATGAATAAAAACTGATACTTGTCCATATTCCTAACACTTATTAGGGTGCTGTTATTTTCTTCAGGAGTGCCCAATACTAATATCCCTAAAATTATTTCATTCAAAGTGTTGTGTCTTTGGCTATGCCGGATTAAGTGATATGACATGCTATTCTATAAAATCCTTTCTCTGTAATTAATATTACCTGATTGACTAATCATGTAAATATAATTAACTAGAAAGTCGGGACACCACGGAAGAGTGTTTATAGAGCTGTTATCTTCCGAATAAACTCTTAAAGACCTAGTAATATTTTACATCAATAGCAGTCATTATTAATCGTCACCTTATTTTCAGTCTCATATGCAAGTTGTAAATTCTTGGTTATAACTTCACAAACCCTGGCTAACAAGTTGAATCAGCAATACAAAATTGGGTTTAATTATTTATTTACCAAATACCTAACTAATCACACAGAATTACATATACACAGAATGCAAATTATGTCATACAGAAAACGTCCCTGGTGGACGTTACCTGTATGAGGCTTGTTACACAAAGAAAGGGTGTTGGGCTTGAATGAAAGAGTGGGAAGACTGAGGAACAAAAGAAACAGCTACGCTATCATAAATACAGTATCTTATGCATTCTAAATTACCGCCCATTTGGAAAAGGAAAATGCAATAAATATTTACTCTGAGCTGTGCTTCGGTAGGTTGGTCGTAGATGCTGGCCGTGTTGGCCAACAGAGATCTTCCTGTCCTCGGAAGAATGTCACTGGTGGTAAATTGGATACGTTGTAGTATCTTCGTTGTGTGTTAGACTGGATACGTCGTCCGTCCTTTCCTAGCCCACGTTTACAACGGTCGCTGCTAACTCAACGGCTAGGAAGTATCACTTCTGTAGTCAATAAGAGTTCAAAGTTCATACCATTCACAACCAAAGCTCATGCTGAGGTTGGCTTAGTTCTGTACTTGACATGTTAGTCCTTTTAACGCAGAGGCTGCAGACCTCACGTACCCGGAACTGGCTGGTTACATTTTCGTCACTGGCTTATATAGTGGAGAGGGGAGAAGGTTGTGTTTCATCGTTTATAACCCATGTCTCTTCACAGGGGCGGGCCACTGATTGAGCAGGGCTCTTTCCTTATCGTCACCTTATTTTCTCTCAATTGGAAGCTAAAATTACATTTAATCTCCTAACAAACAGTTTCAATATCAAACATTTAAATTGCACAACAATTCCATGTGAATCTGATAACCAGAATGTGTAGACTTTCCCAGGTACAGTTTATGTTGTCCTGTCATCAGTCATAATGTCTCAGATGACAACCGAACTGACATCCATACTCATTAAGTACCTGGTATATTTCCAACTGGTTCTATTACCGAAATATGGTTCCTTTCCCCCCACTTGTTTGATGTTCCCAGACTCTCTATGTTTAACAAAGGCTATTCGAGAGTCCTTCAGTAGGGTCAGAGAAAGAGGGGAAGGGAGAAAGGTATTTATGGGGGGTCATAAACCTTACCCACAGGCCAACGTCATGACAAAAGGTATATATTATATTAATATACATACATGTATGGTAACTTTTAATTAAGCATAATGTGAAGGATCTTCTCATGCATGCCTATTGTTAAGTAACTGAAATGCATTAGTAACACATTGTGATGTGTTAGGGATGTAGCTTTGTACATTATTTTATCAATTTGAATAAATTAGTACTAATATATGATGTGTCATTTTCTGGCTAGGATTATCAATCTGGTTTGGCTGTACTGCACTGTTTGCTTTCCTCTTCCTGTCATCACTATGTACACCACGATAGCCTGATATACTGGAACTCCATGCACACATCCAAGAGTAGACTGTGCCTAGGTGCTACACTATCCAAATCCAATCCTCATGGGTTTTGTATTTTTTTTCTGGATGTATGCCACACAGACCATAAAATCCAATACTTCATTGCTAGGCAACTAGTCTTTGCACAGAGGGGAAGAGAATGAGAGAGAGAGAGAGAGCGAGACACTAGGCTGTGTTCTGTTTGTTGTCAGAGATCTGCTGCTGGTGGGAGTAGCACAGCACAACCTAAAGAGACCAGATGATACAGAAATGAAAGAAAAACGATAACAGTAATTCAATCAAGTCTTTCAATGACTCCTATTTGATGGTCAATTACAACAGAATCATGTATGACGTGAATACTGTACTTTCACATTCCTCTCCAGATGGATTCTATCAGAATATTAACTGGTTTCATACTGTGAGATGTCGATTATTACCATACTGTATATTTACTGGGCAGAGTGCAGAGGGTGAACACAGAAGGGAGTTCAGCAGAATGGAAATGATGAGGTAATCATTCACCCTGATCTGAATTAATAAGGCCTCATTAAGCCGTTGTAGACACTGCAGCATGGAGGATAGACATCCAGAGCTTAGTGTGGATCGGCCCATCCACTTACACCAAGTCACAGGCTTCACAGGCAACATGCCACACTGCTTCTCTCTCACAGACCGACCGCTCAGTCAGACCGTATCACAGCTAATTGGTATACATCCATTTGTCTGAATTGACTGATCAGAGTTGCGTGGAAGTTCTTCAACGGTTCAGATCTGGTTAATTGACTTGTGGATGGATTTGCAAGGTCTTCATCAGTACGGGAGAGGTGTACTGTGTGACGGTTTGCTGCCTGCACACGATACCTTTTTCAGACAGTTAGTGAATATTGGCAATTGTCCACTAATTTGAAGTTATACCATATTAAAGGCAAGTCTGGTAAGTGCACAATGGATAAGTTCTAACTCTTTGAGTGCAGTGCAGTTCACCACCAATCCCAATTGAAATATAGTTTTTGTGCTGCAAATATGCTACAGTATCTGCATGCCTCAGTTTAGAGCACTCATTCACAACGTTCCCAAGCCCTTGTATATATCCCAAGTCCACTGTTAAAGCATATAGTATGTGTAAGCTTGAGTGGATTGAAAACACCTCAGTGGCCAAAAGCCTACTATAGACTATTTCTTCTATTCTCATCAGCTGTCATTAGCCTTTTTTGGTTTCCCCCTGGACAGTGCGCAATACAATACAGTACCTGGGCGATGAGAATGTGAATGAGAATGTTCATTCAATTCAATTAAAGAAGATCTAGAACCTTTCGGATTTCATTACCCAGAGTAAACACAATAACACCGAGACTTGGTCTTTTGTATCGGCCCCTTTCTGTTTTAAAAGTTCAATAGGTTAGTTGTCCGGCAGCAGATCTCAGAATAGGAAGGAAAATGGTTCCATGGAGTGGAAGCCTGTGGTTTTGGTTTTATTCCCAGGGTGCACTTGCCCGAGTAGACTGAAGGGCACTCGGGTTCAGAAAGCGCCCCATCTCTCCTCACACTAAATGGATGTGACAGGTAGCCATGGTAAACGCAACAGGGACACAGCACTGAAATTACGGACATGAAAACCACAGTGTTGCTGATAGTTTTTTTTCACTCGACATGGGATACCAATTGGAACACAACCAACCGGAAAGGCGGGAATAGCAATAGAATAGCAAGAGTTTGATGTGTCTTGGTTATTGCTGTTAAGATTAACCTTCAAAGTCACATCACAAGATAATGTGAAATAAATGTAATAAAACAACTATTTTTAAATGAGTTGATAGAAAATGCTCCTCTGTGTTATTAGAGCCAGTCATCTTAGATGAGGGAGCAACAGGTTTCAATATATTGTTTAGTGTCATAGCAACAGGTTCCAAAAAGGGCATGAGGCATACTACATATTAAATATTGCCACAGATAAGTTATTGCCCTGGTTTGTTCATTGACTTACTAATTCTGTTTAGGGCAAATTGTTGCAAATTGAGGTTTTAATGTAATAAGAGAGAGAAAATGTGGGGCCAATCAGGAGAATTGTTGCAAATGTCAACCAAGTAAAGAAGACTGAACTTGTTTTTAAATTGAATGAGCGGATGACTTCCAAGAAATTTGAATTTTTGCGAACTATTTTGTTGAATGCAACGTTCTTTGATTTTGGGTTCCTGCCACTCAATTGTTGTGGAAAGCAAACATGATTCTCAGGGGAGAGGTCATCCATAGGACACAAAGTGAGCTGTCCACGAAAACAAGGCTTTCTATTTCACTTAACAGACAAAGAAGGAAGCATAGTCCCTTTCTCATACACAGTGGGACTGACCACATATCTGTCTGTAACATCCAGAGACTACTTTGATGACTACTTTGATGGCTAAATCTCCTGAAAAAACCCCAGCAACAACTAAGGGAGCAGTTGAAATTTACACAACTGTTACCTGGAGGAAAATGGGGGAGGGTCATGGTTTTTCCATTTCAGTCAGGGGGAGGGTTTAGTATTTTTTTATTTAGTCCATGTCATTTGGAATTGATTGAATGTCATATTGCTTAATATTTGAGAATTAGTTGCTTATTATATCTTCATGTGTGCCCGATTCTGCACATCATCTCTGATTCTCTGCTGGGTGCACAATATGAAGTGCGCCTAGCCTGGTCTCAATAAAATTATCCATAGCCAATACTATAGGCTATAGGCCTAAGCTATACAACGAGAACGTTCAGAGAAGCACAGGGCAAAGTTATTAGCTTGCTACTGCTATAATTAATTTGAATAAAAACAACATGTTTCATTGACCATAATGAAGCTATTTATCAGAGTTATTGACCTCACAATAAGCCATATTCAAGTAATATACATAACTTACATTACTAAGAAGCGGCAGCCACGAAGATGGACAGCGCATGTGTTCTGAAAGTAGGCTAATTCGAGAAGGCCTAATTAATTTAAACAGTCTTCATTTTAATGTGGCTTTAGGCTACTTACAACAACAGGGCATTGTGTTGAGCCTACTTTTCCTATTCAAGAAATAAGAGGTTGGCCTACCTGTTTGACAGATTAAATTATAGTGTACTATCCATATAATTTGTCAGCCAATTCCTTCAGTCACCTGTCATGGATATTCTAATCAATAATGAGGAGAGACAAGGTCAATCACCATTCAGGATATTACTTTATTCAAAATGAATTAATTAAGGGATACTGCTGCACGATGGGAATTCCATTTGTGGATAACTTTGCAGCTTTTACAGACCGACCAGGTCTATTTCTTCGGGACAATTTACATCTTAACAGGTATGGCTCCAGCATCCTCTCCACCAACATGTCTCTTACTCTTGCCTCATGTAGAGCCTCTGATACCTGACGTTGTGTATTTTCGGGGGTTGACTTTTGGGATTGTACGCTCCCCTATCAGACTACGTTCAATGCTCCTCTCCCAGTTTCATTAATTAGTCCCTCAATTGCAAATATGGAACAAACTACAGTTAACAACCTTTCTGCAATTCCTAGATTATTGTCCAATCACCGTATTGCGAATACTACTCACATGCAGAGAGGTATTGTTAGTAGTAATCTTGTCCCCATAAAATTGAGCTCTGTCAATAGCTCGAAAATGGTTTATTGCTCATCCAGTGCAGCTTCAGGTGCTACCTTGGATACTCCATCTGATATGAATTCCTGTAGCAATGGCATTGGAATAATTCATTTGAATGCTAGAAGCCTGATATAAAAGTTGGACTTTATTGAAATGTTGGTCTCGCAATCAAATGTTGACGTATTGGTTGTATCTGAATCGTGGCTGTGTGATTCTGTGCCTGATTCAGATGTTCAGTTGATTGGGTACAATATTTATAGAGCTGATAGAGTTGGTAGAGGTGGTGGTATCGCGATTTATGTAAAATGCTGCTTAAATGTTTCTGTGTCCATATCAACCTCTGTCCCAAAGCAATATGAATGTCTAGTTTTAAATTTGGTACTTGGTAATAATGCTCGTTTAACTCTAGGAGGGGTATATCGCCCCCCCCTCAGCTCTTCCTTGTACTCTATGCAAATTATCTGATATACTGTCTAATTATGCAAACTCTGAATTACTGATTTTGGGAGATTTTAACCTGGATTGGCTTTCACCAGTATCCGATAAATTAAAAGACATTTGTACTGAGCTAAATCTAACTCAGCTGATAACTAAACCAACCCGTCCCAACTTTAAGAACCCAGTAAAATCTACTCTACTAGACATTATTCTAACAAACACCCCCCATAAATACACAGCCAGTGGGGTTTTTGCAAATGATATCAGTGACCACTGCCCTATTGCTTGTATTAGAGATACCAGGCTGAAACACTCTGATCCCTGTATAATCTCTAAGAGAAATTATAAACATTTCTCACAGCAAGCTTTTACCCTTGACTTATATCACTCTGAGTTTTTATCCACTTGCTGCTTTCTGGACACGGTTTTAGCCCTTGCTTTTTTCTCTTCTATTGTTACCTCTATGTCTGATAAACATGCCCCGCTTAAGAATCACAGAGTAAGAAACCGAACCAGTTCTTGGTTCTCTCCTGAATTGTCAGGTCTTTTCCTGCAAAAGAATCGGGCCTGGGCCTTGGCGAGGAAAACAGGTACTCCAGCTGATTGGCTGTTTTTTAGGCAATTGAGAAATAAATGTACTGCAGCTGTCAAAAAGGCAAAATCAAATTACTTCCTTAATGCTATGACAGATTCTGCAGGAGATCCTGCAAAATTCTGGAAAACCGTTAATTCACTGAAACGGGGGAATTCTGCTGTTTCTCTTCCTAAGCAAATTACCTCAGATTCCTGTATCCTAAGTGAGAAAAATGATATTTGTGATGCTTTTAATAAGCATTTCATCTCTGCTGGTTTTTTATTTGAAAGGAAAAGTGGCCATTGTGGCACTGGCCAGTTAGTTGATTTTTCGTCTTGCTTTTCAACCGTTACTCTGAAAAATGGTAACCCTGTTTTTAGTTTCCAGAAAATAACCGAAGCAGAGGTTCTAGCTGCCCTGTGTGCCATTGATACTAAGAAATCCTTAGGCGCTGACAATTTAGACCCGTTCTTACTTAAGTGTGCTGCACCTATCATTGCTGGTTCAGTGACACACATTTTTAATCTAACATTAAGCACAGGAATTATCCCTAAGGTGTGGAAAGCAGCTTTTGTTCTGCCATTACATAAGGGAGGTGACGGTAGTGATTTGGATAACTATCGACCCATCTCTAGGCTCCCTTGTCTGGCAAAGATCCTAGAATCTATAGTCAACAAACAGTTACAGTCTTTTCTTTCTGCTAACAGTATTCTTAGCACCAATCAATCTGGTTTTAGATCTAAACACAGTACCACATCGGCCACTATGCTTGTTGTAAATGATATTGCAAATGCCTTAGATGATAGAAAGCACTGTGCTGCGTTGTTTGTAGATTTGTCAAAAGCTTTTGACACTGTAGACCATGCTATCCTTTTGAGTAAGCTGTCATCTATAGGAGTGGGCACTGATGCCTGCCGATGGTTTTATGACTATCTTAAAGATAGAACTCAGGCCGTCATGGTCGACGGGGTCAAGTCTGACTCCTTACAGTTACTTAAAGGGGTGCCTCAGGGTTCAATAATTGGCCCACTATTGTTCTCACTTTATATAAACAACATTGGTGATGATGTCAAATATTGTAAATTCCATTTATATGCAGATGACACAGTGATGTACTCTATTGCTCCAACAGCGGACCAAGCTTTAATGCAGTTGGAGTCTGATTTTAGGATACTACAGGGGTCTCTTTTACAGCTTAAACTTGTTTTAAACGCTAAGAAAACAAATGTCATGTTTTTTTCTAGGTCTAAACTCTCAGTTAGAAACACTTTTGTAATCACTAGCTTGGATGGTACTCAAATCAAACAGGTCTCTGCATATAAATATTTAGGGGTATGGTTAGATGATAAGCTTTCTTTTAAAAAACATGTTACTGAATTGGGAAAAAAGCTCAAATTCAAGATAGGGTTCCTTTACAGAAACAGGGCTTGTCTGTCCTTTGTAAATAGAAAACAAATTGTGCAGGCTACTTTTATGTCCGTTTTAGATTATGGTGATATTATCTATATGCATGCATCGGCAAACACATTAAAACCACTGGATGCTATTTACCATTGTGCACTCAGGTTTATCACGGGTGATAGTTACAAAACTCATCACTGTATCCTATATCAACATGTGGGTTGGGCCTCTCTATCTGTGAGGCGAGAGCAACATGCTCTCTTGTTTATTTATAAAGCGCTTCTTTTAAAACTACCTCCATATATATCATCATTAATTTCCACTAGATATACAAATTTTAAAACCAGATCACAGATGTGGATTACATTACAGACTCCTGCGGTCTCCACAGAGTTGGGTAGGACTGCCTTTAGTTCCTTTGCGCCTTATTTATGGAACAAACTGCAGATCCAACTTAAGTTAGACACTCTGGTTTCCCTTGCCCATTTTAAAAATGTTATGGAGGATCAATATGATGTTGTCTGTGATTGTTTCTGTTGAATTGTGTCTTTGTTTTGTATGTTTGAAATGTTCTTGTCTGTATGCCTAAAACTGTACATGTCAACATGTTTACACAGGGCACAGCCGTAAAAGAGATCCAGGTCTCAGTCTGTTTTCCCTGTTAAAATAAAGATTTAAAAAAAATTGCAATAATGAAGCTGGTCGACGAACCACCCTTAGATGATTTGTTGAGAGCCCAACGAGCGGATTTGAGCCACAGCATTTTATAGCAAATTACATCCTCCTGAATGTTCATGACAAAGAACAGATGTATGGAATGGGTCAGAAGGTGAGATTTGAAATATGAGAAAGGAGTATCCCCCTGCCAGATAGCATTTGCTGTGAAGACTGTTCTTATTGTAAGGAAACCAGTTTGGCCCCTAAAACAAGGCTCCCATCTCGTCCCTGGTACCTCAGGGCACAGAAACACCAACTCATTCTATGGCATAAATCAATTATCAACTCCAGATACCCCTATCTCAAAAGATCCTCTCAGATCACACGGACAAAATAGAGTCCTAAGAACCCTATTCTGTTGCATAAAACAAACATTTGATGCAATAAAAGCATTATAACATAATCTTGTAATTTCACCAACAACACACCACACACTCCTTAAATATTTTAGTGTCAGTGAAGGACTTGCTGTGTTATATTAAAACCAGGGGTTGAATTGAGGGGTTATGTGAGGGTGTGGGGGCATTTTGGCTTTTGTTAAAGAAAAGGTCTTAAAGCATAGGCATACCCCTTGTTAGCTTAATATTTAGCAAAAAAATGTATGGACCTGATTATATAAAGCAATCAATAACTACACTTTAGTCAGCAATGCTAAAAACAAGCTGTAAAATGTCGGGGAAAGATGTGACTCCGATGCATATGGGATTTATTTGTTTTGTCTCTATGATTTGTTTTGTCTCTATGATGCTGCACTACAACCTATAGCCTAGGAGACAAAAATGTACTTTGCTTGGGAAGTGATGTTTGATTCTGTCACTATCAATTGACGTTCAACATTTCAACAGGCTATTAATAAACAACATACTAACTCTAAATCAGTCAAGTGCAAGCCAGGTAGCCTAAGAAGGAATAAAAATGAATTATTTAGGCTATATTATTATTATTTCAAGGCTATAGCCTGCCATTTAAGAAACACATTGTGAAGCATTTGTGACACGCTACAGGCTGGCAGGAACGCCCAGCATTTCAAAAACAGCTCTTCAACAACATGTCTATACATTTTGCATTTAGGCTGTATAAGATGAAATGTAAAAAAAATGATGACTTGGAATGAAATAATAATGAGAGTAAAATTCTTTAGGCTGTGCCTTTGAATTCACTTTTAGAAACACGAGTTTGGCCATTCTTTTTCTTTGAGGATCATGAAGTGAGCTATGCATGCCTAGTTTGTTTATTTAGCTTAGCAGATGCTCTTATATTCTTAAGCCCTAATAACAGTCAACACAAATCTACTTTGTAACAATAATATCATGGACTAAAATATAATACTGTAATGAAACAGGCAGGGAGCAGGCCTCGAACCCTCGACCTTCTAGCCCGAAGTCCAGCGCGCTATTGACTGTGCACCAAAAGCATGCTCAAGCGGCAGAGTCGATATCCGAGCTTATAAAGAGTCGTTACACTACTCCCTCCTTTCAAAGAGTGCATCCTCGCGCTAGTTTGTGACTCTACGTCTTATAGGACCGCGGTAACTGGCCAAGCACACGCACTGTCGTGGGTGCAAGGTCCGGTCACTTCTGACACCAATGCAATGAAACAGGCAGGGAAGCAGGTGTCACGCCGTGGCCATAGAGAGGTTTTTGTTCTCTATTTTGGTTAGGCCAGGGTGTGACTAGGGTGGGCATTCTATGTCCTTTTTTCTATGTTTTTGTATTTCTTTGTTTTGGCCTGGTATGGCTCTCAATCAGGGACAGCTGTACATCGTTGTCGCTGATTGGGAGCCATACTTAGGTAGCCTGTTTTCCTTTGGGTTTTGTGGGTGGTTTATTTCTGTTTAGTTATCTTACCTGACAGAACTGTTTGGCTGTCGTCTTTTGTTTATTTGTAAAGTGTTCCATTTTTCCTTTAAATTACAAAGATGAGCACTAACCACGCTGCGCCTTGGTCTACTCCATTCAACAGCCATTACAGCAGGCCTCGAACCCTCGACCTTCTAGCCTGAAGTCCAGCGTGCTATCGACTGTGCCGCAAAAGCATGCTCAAGCGGCAGAGTCGATATCCGCGCTTATAAACCCAGGGTTGTTACAATACATTTGAAAATTGTTTCCCAAAAGAAAATCATTTCAAATAAGTGTATATAGGCCTGCCTGATGATATGAGGCTGCTGTATTAAAAAACAAATGGCTTTTTCTCAAATTCATTGATGATCAGATACTTCAGTTGTACCTGGTTCTGTTGCGCAATTTTGTTTTACAGTTGATAGACAACTTTAGCACCATTCAAAACTTAGACTATCCTCTTTTTTAACAATAGCCTGTATAGAAATCAAAATGTCCCCGGTACTGCAGCACTTAGCTAATTCGTAGTCATGCTCTGTTGTGGTATTAAAAAAGGTGCTGCTTGTCTCCAGTCATGTAGAATTTCATGAAATACATTTATAAAAGGCTATTTCATTCTCGGACCGCAAATAAGATAGATTCATGCTACTTTCACCCTTACCCTTGACTGCTGTGGTCTGCGTATCCACAACATTCTGGCTAACATATAAAGCTTACAAAACAAAAAATAGTTTCTCTTTCCTAGGAGTGAGGGAAACAGTAGGCATGTCCTCTGATATACACTATGTTTTAATTACAATTTTGGGTATAGGGGAGGGAGACTTGTTTTTCAAAAAGCATTCAGGGACGGTCGGGTAAAAAATATATTTTACTGAAGGGAGGGCCATCCATTATTATTTCTGAGAGGTCCGATATTCTCCAGGTATTCTTCATTACAAATAACGCACAGTCCCTAAAAGCAGAAAAATATTTACTGGTGTTCAAAAAGAAATGAAAATGTGTAATTGTGCATCAGCAGAATGAGGGGCTAAGAGCAGCACTCTTCACATCATCTAATCACCATGTCTGATTAAAGGGGTTCTATGAACCAGCGTGTCACATTAATATGGAAAGGTCACATTGAGACACACAGCACACGTGACTGTGCATAGAATTCCATTTACAGTATATTCATTAGTTTCGCCTCTCCTTGGTCGACGGATAAATATTCCCACTTTTTAGGTGAATCCACTTACACTCATTTAAAAAAATATTTTTTACAAGTGACCTTAATGGCATAAAACACTATTGCAAGTAGCTACATCTCTCTCAGCATACACAGAATTCACTCTCAAAGTTCTGCTCTCCAGAACGCTAGTAAGGTTAGCTCCGGCGATTTCTGCAATTTGCCCTAATGGTTTTACATAGCTCATTCTCTGAAACAGTCACTTTGATTTACCTGTTCTGTGCAGGCAGCTGCAAGGACATTGAAATTCTGCCGGAGGGGTCCCATGTACAACAGTCGTAAATAATCCAGAGCGTGTGTTCAACAGATAAATGGCTTTTTGCTTGAGTGCCATCCCTCCTCTATGGTGCATGGTTGGACTGGAAGATAGAGGGGCCGAGGGTGGTCCCATCCTTCCCCATCACAGTTTACTCTCATATAGCACCACTGTTTGCTCATTGTGGCTTGTTCTCATTTGTTATTTAGATCATCGAGGTCTATTTTCCTCTATAACAGCTCCGAACATTAAGGTAATCTCTAAGAGCACATAGAGTTCTCCTCCAGAAACATATGGCTCCTGTATGCTCCTTTACAATAGCACATCTGTCTATTATCCTCTACATAAGCTGATAGAGGTATTTTATCACTGACTGTAGCAGTTTCTTGCGGTCCATGGTAATAACAGCTGTGCAACTACAGTAAGAGTAGACCAGTCCCATGTCCCCCTTTCATTATTTGTCTTTTCATATTCTTACTGAGACCCTTCATGGCCTGCCTGGCTGACTCATTTATTTATTCAACTCTTATTAACAGGTTCTTCTCACTGAGATTAAATCTATTTTTACAAGAGAGACCAGTTCAATGGTCATGATGCCTCTTGACAGGGCAATGATTCACTGAGTCACATTATGGTTTCTTCACCAACCATACCATCCACTGTGAATATTTCAAAACCTTTTTTAAATGCATGTTGTTCATTCGGTTTGAGCTAACTTTGTCGCTCACGTGGGGGAGAAAAAGAAAAGAGGAGAAGAAAAAGACAATCAACAGCCCGGAATGAAACCATGTCCTATTCAGAATGTCTTTATTAATATGTAAAGCCCATGTGAATGCACGATCCGACTCTTGTCACTTGAGGGGAGAGAGAACACCTCGTCAGAAGGCTTTAGAGCAAGAGAAGCTGGAAAGATACTCCTGTTCTGTTTGGGTTTTAGCTGAAGGCTGAAGCAGATAGAATTAGCCTGTTATCTGCTGGGTACTGCGATTATTTATTCCCTTGTTAAATTCCTACCTTCCCACTCCCCGTGCTCACTGAGGATATAGGGCCCAGCACACACAGCCCAAACTGGAGCCCAGACACTACCTGTCTACACTGGTGGCTGGTATAGATGATTGGGTAAAGAAATGTAGTGGTTCCCTTTTTAGGGGGAATGACCCATCTAACGACCCAGTTTTACCAGGCATTTCCTCTAGCAATCAAACTACCGGAGATCAGTCACTTTCAATGAAAGGAAGACACAAAAAGAGACAATCAACAAGTTAACGTTTGCTGACTATTTGAGTAGAATGTCCCCCATTTATGCAAACTAGAAGTTTGCGACATAATGGTGGATAAGCTAGGAGCCAATGTGCCATCTTGCATGCTGTTTGCTGTCTCTGCAATTCCTTGTTACTTTGCAGCTTCTGAAGAAACCATGGTATAAGCCCTCTAGATTTTCTTTTGACTCCAGATAAAAAGTTTTTTAGCCCATAGGCCATTCTTAAAATGGCACCCATTAGGATTTGTCCACAAACTACAAATGGGTCCCAAACCACCATTTTGGGAAACACTGACCTAGAGTGTAATAATTTTGTAGTGCTCCTTAGTTATTCAAATTAAATCTGTCTGTGCTCTGTCTGGTTCAGGTAGATGTTCTCTGAGGAGGACCATACTTGCGGCTTATTCAGGGAGGCAACACTGCATAATGGACAGATAGAAATGTATTGAGTAGAACAGTCTTAGAATCTCATACCCCTTGACGTATTCCACATTTTGTTATGTTACAGCCTGAATTAAAAATGTATTAAATAGATTAAATAAACACAAAACCCCATAATGACAAAGTGAAAACCTGTTTTAGAAATGTTGCAAATGTATTGAAAATGAAATACTGA
This sequence comes from Salmo trutta, assembly GCF_901001165.1. Lineage (NCBI taxonomy): Eukaryota > Metazoa > Chordata > Actinopteri > Salmoniformes > Salmonidae > Salmo > Salmo trutta. Next base: position 24,903,096 of record NC_042984.1, on the reverse strand, counting down.
AATCTAATTTACATAAGTAGTCACACCCCTGAGTCAATACATGTTAGAATCACCTTTGGCAGCAATTAGTCTTTCTGGGTAAGTCTCTAAGAGCTTTACACACATGGATTGTACAACATTTGCACATTCTTCTTTTAAAAGTTATTCAAGCTCATTCAAGTTGGTTGTTGATCATTGCTGGACATTTTCAAGTCTTGCTATAGACTTTCAAGCCGATTTAAGTCAAAACTGTAACTATGCCACTCAGGAAAGCTACTCCAGTGTATACTTGGCCTTGTGTTTTAGGTTATTATCCTGCTGAAAGGTATATTTGTCTCCCAGTGTCTGTTGGAAAGCAGATTGAACCAGGTTTTCCTCTAGGATTTTGCCTGTGCTTAGCTCTATCCAGGTTCTTTTTATCCTAAAAAACTCAGCGGGACACCTGTCGACAGCTTCCAGTGAAATTGGAGGGTACACATTTCAAATAAATAATCATAAAAATTATGGATATTAAACATTTAGGTACATACAAGTGTCTTATATCGGTTAACCTGTTATGGATAGGGGGCAGTATTTTCACGGCCGGATAAAAAATGTACCCAATTTAATCTGATTATTACTCCTGCCCAGATACTAGAATATGCATATAATTATTAGCTTTGGATAGAAACCACTCCAAAGTTTCTAAAACTGTTTGAATGGTGTCTGTGAGTATACCAGAACTCATTTGGCAGGCCAAAACCTGAGAACATTCCTTACAGGAAGTGCCCTCTCTGACCATTCCTTGGCCTTCTACACTCTCTTTATTGAAAACTGAGGATCTCTGCTGTAACGTGACACTTCCTACGGCTCCCATAGGCTCTCAGAAGGCGGCAAAACGTTGAATGATGCCTTTGCAGGCCCAGGCTGAAAAACAGTAGCGCATTTGGATAGTGGTCGATCTGAGAACAATGAGACTGGGGGCGCGTGCACGAGGAGACTCCATGTTTTTATTTTCAGTCTTTGAACGAAAACAACGACTCCCGGTCAGAATATTATCGCTTTTTTTACGAGAAAAATCGCATAAAAATTGATTTTAAACAGCGTTTGACATGCTTCGAAGTACGGTAATGGAATATTTTGACATTTTTTGTCATGAAACGCGCCGGGCGCGTCACCCTTCGTCACCCTTCGGATAGTGTCTTGAACGCACAACAAAACGCCGCTATTTGGATATAACTATGGATTATTTGGAACCAAACCAACGTTTGTTATTGAAGTAGAAGTCCTGGGAGTGCATTCTGACGAAGAACAGCAAAGGTAATCCAATTTTTCTTATAGTAAATCGGACTTTGGTGAGTACCAAACTTGGTGGGTGTCAAAATAGCTAGCCATGATGGCCAGGCTATCTACTCAGAATATTGCAAAATGTGCTTTCACCGAAAAGCTATTTTAAAATCGGACATAGCGATTGCATAAAGGAGTTCTGTATCTATAATTCTTAAAATAATTGTTATGTTTTTTGTGAACGTTTATCGTGAGTAATTTAATAAATTCACCCAAAGTGTTCGGTGGGAATGCTAGTTCTGAACGTCACATGCTAATGTAAAAAGCTGTTTTTTGATATAAATATGAACTTGATTGAACAAAACATGCATGTATTGTATAACATAATGTCCTAGGAGTGTCATCTGATGAAGATCATCAAAGGTTAGTGCTGCATTTAGCTGTGGTTTTGTTTTTTGTGACATTATATGCTAGCTTGAAAAATGGGTGTCTGATTATTTCTGGCTGGGTACTCTGCTGACATAATCTAATGTTTTGCTTTCGCTGTAAAGCCTTTTTGAAATCGGACAGTGTGGTTAGATAAAGGAGAGTCTTGTCTTTAAAATTGTGTAAAATAGTCATATGTTTGAAAAATGGAAGTTTTGGGTTTTTTGAGGAATTTGTAATTCGCGCCACGCCTATCATTGGATATTGGAGCAGGTGTTCCGCTAGCAGAACGTCTAGATGTAAGAGGTTAAAAGCTTAAATTCTTGTTCATCTAACTGCATTGCCCAATTTCCAATAGGCTTTACAGCAAAAGCATGCCATGCAATTTTGTGAGGACATCAACATATTTTTCCACCGGCACAGGCTTTGTAAACTCACAAATAGCGATTAAATATCCACTTACTTTTTGAAAATCTTCTTCTTATTTGCAATCCAAAGGGTTCCAGCTACAACATGCAAATCTTTCTTTATATCCCAAAAAGTCAGTTTAGTTGGCGCCATAGATTTTAGTAATCCACTCGTTCAACACGCAGAGAAAGGAATCCAAAAACTACTCACTACCCCTTGTTAAAACAAGTTAAATTACGTTTCTATTTAATCCTCAGGTACCCTAAAATGTAATTAAAATATAATATTTATTACGGAAAGAAGTGTGTTCAACAGGAAAGCAAAATTAGCAGGTGCGCATCCTCTTTGTCGCTCGCACGGACTGATTTCCAACTCTGACTCCCAGTAGTAAAACTCTAAATTCTTCCTCGTTTGGGAAGAAACAAGCATGAAACCTTGTACAAAGACTGTTGGAAGCGATACATTTTACATTTTAGTCATTTAGCAGACGCTCTTATCCAGAGCGACTTACAGTAGTGAATGCATACATTTCATACATTATTTTTTAATTTTTTTCGTATAGGAATTGCAATCTGGGAGCTGGAATTGCATATGCCCCTATGCTTTCCATTGCAAGAGCATCAATTGTGTTGTAGTTAATATTTTAACATTTCTTCAAACTTCAAAGTGTTTTCTATTCAATGGTACCAATTATATGCATATCCTGGCTTCTGGGCCTGAGTAACAGGCAGTTTACTTTGGGCACGTCAGTCAGACAGGAAGTGGAGAAAAATAGACCCTAGCCTGAAGAAGTTGATTACAAGCATCATGATGCAAAATATGGATTGTGGTACTCAGTAATGTGTTGTATTAGTATTAGTATTTATTATGGATCCTCATTAGGTGCTGCCAAAGCAGCAGCTACTCTTCCTGGGGTCCAGGAAAATTAAGGCAGTTTATACACTTTTAAAAATACATTCACAGATTTCACAACACACTGTGTGCCCTCAGGCCCCTACTCCACCACCACCACATATCTACATTACTAAATTCATGTGTATATATAGTGCGTATGTTATCGTGTGTGTGTGTGTGTGTGTATGTGTGTGTGTGTGTGTGTGTGTGTATGCATGTGTCTGTGCCAATGTTTGTGTTGCTTCACAGTCCCCACTGTTCCATAAGGTGTTTTTTAATCTGTTTTTTAAATCAAATTTTACTGCTGGCATGAGTTACATGATGTGGAATAGAGTTCCATGTAGTCATGGCTCTATGTACTGTGTGCTTCCCATAGTCTGTTCTGGACTTGTGGCATGTCTTGTGGGGTATGCATGGGTGTCCCAGCTGTGTGCCAGTAGTTTAGACAGACAGCTTGGTGCATTCAGTACCGACAGTATTGGATTTGTCCCCAAACATAAAACTATGGTGACACCATTTACCAGATTGCAGCAGCCACTACTCTTAAGCCATTGGATGCCGTGACAGTTTTAATACTCATCACTGCATCCTGTATCAGAAGGTCGGCTGGACCTCACTAAAGTCCCGTAGATCACTTCATTACTCCCTTCTTGTTTACTAAGCTCTGCTCCACAAGCTTCCAACATACCTCACTTCCCTGTTGAAATATAAAACATGAGATACTAAACCTGTTCACAGGGTTTGTAAACACTTGAGGTCCTGCTTGTCTCCACAAAGTTTGATAAATTCACCTTTAGTTTTAACGTACCACAGTTATGGAATAAACAAACAAATTACACCTGGATTCCCTGGTGCCGATAGGGGGGTTTAAAACCCTGTTGTTAAATTGGTTTACTGAAGTGTGCAATTGTTTCAATTGACTATTATAACTTGTAATAACCTAATGTAATGTATTTACCGCTGTCTTGTAGTTTTTATCTTTTTGTTGTGTTGATGGAATTTTTGTCCTCAGAGCACCATTTATTAAGGCTCCCCTGAATAAATAAAAGTAAATAAATTATGCAACATTTGCCTATTATTCTTTTCAACATTCTTTCAAATTAGTTGTTGATCATTGCTAGACAACCATTTTCAGGTTTGCCATAGATTTTAAAGTAGATTTAAGTCAAACTCGGCAGCTCAGGAACATTCACTGTCTTCTTGGTAAGCAACTCCAGAGTAGATTTGACCTTGTGTTTTAGGTTATTGTCCTGCTGAAAGGTGAATTCATCTCCCAGTGTCTAGTGGAAAGCAGACTGAACCAGGTTTTTCTCTAGGATTTTGAGTGTGCTTAGCTCCATTCCGTTTCTTTTTTATCCTGAACCCGCCACCCGTCAAATCAAATCAAATGTTATTTGTCACATGCCCCGAATACAACAGGTGTAAACCTTACCGTGAAATGATTACTTACAAGCCCTTAACCAACAATGCAGTTCAAGAAATAGAGTTAGGAAAATATTTAAATAAACTAAAGTAATTTTAAAAAATAACAAAAAATACACGGCTATATAATTTATTTATTTAATTTATTTAACTAGGCAAGTCATTTAGAACAAATTCTTATTTACAATGGCAGCCTACTCCAGCCAAAACTGGTCCAATTGTGCACCACCCTATGGGACTCCCAATCACAGACGGATGTGATACAGCCTAGATTCGAACCAGGGACTGTAGTGACGCCTCTTGCACTGAGATGCAGTGCCTTAGACCGGTGCACCACTCGGGAACCCTAAATGACATGGGTTCCAGTACTGAGTCAATGTGCGGGGGGTACAGGTTAGTTGAGGTAATTTGTACATGTAGGGGTAAAGTTACTATGCATAAATAATAAACAGCATGTAACAGCAGTGTAAAAACAAAGGGGAGGGGGTGTCAATGTAAATAGTCCAGGTGGCCATTAGTTAATTGTTCAGCAGCCTTATGGCTTGGGGGTAGAAGCTGTTAAGGAGCCTTTTGGAACCTAGACTTGGCGCTCCCGTACCGCTTGCCATGTGGTAGTACAGAGAGCAGTCTATGACTTGGGTGAGTGGAGTTTTTGAAATTTTTTTGGGCCTTCCTCTGACACCGCCAAGTATATAGGTCCTGGTTGGCAGGAAGCTTGGCCCCAGTAATGGGGTACAGAAATGAGGCATTCAAAAGTCAAGTCAAAAACTATTATTGCACACAGAGTGAGTCCATCCAACTTATTATGTGACTTGTTAAGCAAATGTTGACTCCTGAACTTATTTAGGCTTGTCATAACAAAGTGGTTGAATATTTATTGACTCAAGACATTTCAGCTTTTCATTTTTTATTAATTTGTAAAAATGTCTAAAAACATAATTCCACTTTGACATTATGGGGTATTGTGTGTAGGCCAGTGACACAAAATCTCAATCAGTTTTAAATTCAGGCTACAACACAACAAAATGTGGAAAAAGTCAAGGGGTGTGAATACTTTCTGAAGGCACTGTACATTACATTTCTATGCAATGTTGTAATTAATGCATTACACTGAATAAGCCCCTGATCATGATCTGTGTGGGTCTGTTTTGGGAAGGGAGTTAAGAAGGAATGAAGAACACATCAGTTGAGTGCAGTACAATCTGCTAATTAGCGGTAACTAAAATAGAAATATTGTGCATTCTGAAAATCAGCAGAGGGCATACAGCAATTGAAGAAAAAAAAGCCTTAAAATACATTCCCATGTAATACATCAAATTTGGAACATACATTGACTCTAACCCAGGGAGATTTAAAAACTCAAAGAACCCATGAAAGAATCTGGAGTGTAAATTATCTGTTATTCCTTTGTTGTTCCCATGAATTTTGTCAGTTCCAACAAATCCAGGAATTGAATCCTCCGCAGCATTACATTTGGGTCTCTCTTTGGCAACCAGAGTGAAACTAGAGAAATGAGCGAGAGCCATTGGTGTGTGTTAAAGTGTACCCTAGTTTGGCAGTGTCAAAAACATGTGAAGTAGGCGTAATTGTTTTATGTCCCCCTAGAATTTTGAATAAATGTCAATTTACAATAGAGGCAGTAAGCTAGCGAGGTTTCCAATATTGGAAACATGATAATGATAGAGACAGACCAACATCCATAGGGAAATGAAGAAGGGGGGTGGGGGTGGTAACTCTTGCAAATTCAAGGGTGAATGGCTTTAGTCTTTATCTAAGACATTCAAAGTTTTACTCTTTGTCTGAGAGATTTTACATTACTTTGATAAATCTAGGAAGTACAATCCGTCTGGGATGCTTTCACCTTTATGTCACCTTTACCTACGTCTGCAGCATTGATTTGCCTGAATGGGATCACATACTACTCCCATTCGTCTTTCCTCCTGACCAGACAGCAACATACAGTATGTAAGAGATTTCTCTTTTCAGGTTCAGTGAACATATTCAGGAACATTTGACAAAGTCCGTATGCTGTCTGTCTGCAGAAAGGCAGCCAAACAATAGAGCTAATTTTGGGTGGCTTATTTTTAGAGACGAAGAACTCAAATCTGGAGAAAGAAAAACGAGTAAAGGTGCAATGGCAGAAAGAGGGTTGAACATTAACAATTTAAGCCAAGGCCATAAGAAACAACAATGTACATATTTGACACAACCTATTTGTGGTTCTTACAGCTAGATGATGGAGAGAACTTTGTGACCAGCCTTCAGGCATTAAATTATAACGCTAACTAATAGTAGTACTAAAACTAGGCCACTCATTCTACTATGTGCAATAATAAAAGCAATACTTATTATCATTGTGAGCTTTCATTCCCTTGTTAAAAGTTATAGACAACTAATTTGGACAGCGATCTCAGAAGTCCTGAAACCTCTTGTCCTGACTGTGAAGAGGACATGTTCAAGTATCTGTCAATTGAATCATCTTTCTAACCACTGTAACATTGTTTCCCCTGGAACAGCATATGTGTGCAATTTAATTTAACTATTTCATTGAGTATTAAATAATGCAAATAAACTGCAGCCCATTGCTCTATTTAGAAACATAACCCTCCTCTGTGGGCAAAATCAGTTATTTAATTCTTCATGAGAAAAGAGGAAAAAAACAAAAGACATTGCCAGAGACTAGGCTTACGATAATTGAAGAGGGCTAAATACATTTCCATATAAAACAGACAAAATGCGAAGGGTTCTGTCAGGCGATTAAATGAAACTGACCCATATGATACAAAACACATTGATGAATTCTATCAAGGTTACAAGAAGAAAACACTGGGAAAGAAGGAGAGGGGGCATATGCAATGTTAAATTGTGTGAAGTTAACCCCTGGACTTGAAAGGGAATGGTGGTAGATGATCAAAGCGTGTGACTGCTGTGGGAACGCGCTATAAACAACAGGAATGTCATCGAACTAAACAGTGTGCCACGGAGCCCACATTATGTGACTTGTGCCAGTTAATGAAAATGTATGAATGAATAATCTCTCTCATGACAATTGCAGTTAAGTGAGGTAATACGAGCTAACAAGCTATCTATGGTCAAATGGTGTGTCAGTGGTAGCAGAAGGCCTATAGTGAAACACTATGCAGGCCACATCTCTCACAATAGCCCCTCAGTAGGGTTCATTGTTGGTCACAGAAATTTACATTTTCATATATCTATATATCAAACCCTATGGATACTTTAGACTGAATTGTCTCCTAACGACTTCTTCCACCATACAGGCTCAAAGGAAAACTGGTATTGCTGTTAAAGTGTAACAGACCAACATGGGCCAGTCTTTGTGTTTCAGAACCACAATCCAGTTCACTTCCAAAGCAATGTGACAATGTTGAGCAGAAATGAGTCAGACAGTCAGAACTGGAGCATCTTAAAACAAGGACAAGTCGCCAGCACAAAGAGGGCAAATCTCTCCATAGTTGGCTGTCCCATCGCTTAGGGCTCTTCGAACATCTGTTGAATTTATTAAGATCTAAACCTCTGCCAATTACCAGTGAGGAACACTGCCCCCAGTCAATCCTTAGCTCCGTCCTATTTTCCCATGTGCATGACTCGCACTGGCTGTTTGTTGACTGGTTGTTTGCACCTTTCTTCCCCTGCAGGTGTATAGCAGTATCTGGTCCAAGGACAGGACTGAGGAGACTTTACAAAGCAACAGAAATGAGGACCTTGCAGTCTGACGTGCTTCATACAGAAATCTATGCGCCAACACAAGTGGGTTGTGTGGGGGTGTTTTTTGTGTTTGTTTGCATTGCTCATCTCCTCTCTCTGGTAGCTATTTAACATAGATATATTAAAATTCAGAAATGTGTTTCATTCCTGGTGTTTTCATGTGCTGTGTTGTGCATAGGTGGCTGGACCTGAAACAAGAGGTGATTATGTTGGATTGGTGGCTGTTCAAAGGGTTTCCAAATGGGCAACTGCCAGATCACTGCCTGGTGGATAATGGACAGTATGTAAACAATTAATTCAAATTACATAATTTCCTTATACCAGAACACTCATATGGAATAAAAACATGCCACCCACCCAGCCTTTTCAAACATTTGAAAAGGCTTTGGCAGGTAGTCAAAATGGAATACATTTGTGACCGTAGAACAGTGTGGTTGGAGATAGGGCACATGCTTCAGGTCTTGGCTGCATCCATGACATGAGTATGCTTTGTGAATCTAATAACGCCTCCACGCTTGTGTAATGAAAAATAAATCCAACGCTGTGCTCTGTAGGAGTCAAAGCCAAGGCCATAAGAAACAACAATGTACATATTTGACACAACCTATTTGTGTGTACAGACATTGAAGATGACCCTCATTATGTTTTGATGGCTCTCATGCCAGGTGTATAAACCGTTTACATATCTTAAATATGTCACTGGAACAAAATGCAAACATATACTTCTGCACCTGGAAAAGGTGTTTCATTACCAACTCAGTCTCTCCTTCTCTCCCAATTACCCCTGTTATCTATAAACTTGCTTTCCTTTTTCTATCACCACCACGCCAGCTGAACCCCAGATGTTGTCCCTCATGGGTGTCTCTCACTATTGTACTTTCCACAAAAATGCTTTCTGCTAGCCCACTGTTGAATACAGGACGTATTCTGTATGCTTTGTGAAGTACTGTACCTCATCAGACCAAACCTTGTCCAAGCAAATGTTTACAATGTCTGGACACGAATCTAGGTGCCACACACACAAATATCCAATGACAGTTAGAGTAAGAGTATACTGTAGATTGCTGTTCTCATTGTCAGTTAAATGTAATCAATATCAAAAGGTAGGCCTGCTTATCTTGTATCCCTCATTTACTAAATGTCAACATTTGTGACATTTGAGGTGATCCCATTATTTAATAATGCCTACTCTATGGTCCAATGGCTTTCAGTGCAATGATTTCCACTCACTGATGACTGACTGGTAGCACCAGAACTAATTTACCCTGCACACATGAATCCATGGCTGGCTCATTAGCTATTACCCTGCACACATGATTCCATGCCTGGCTCATTAGCTACTCATGTAATGAAAATGTGGTGGGCTGTGTAACTGCATCTGGGTGTGTAAAGGCGTTCCCATTTTCTCATGCTCAACAGTGCAGCCCGGAAAACTGTTGCCATTTCTTTGTTTATACAAGAACGATGCAATGTCAAGCAGTGCACAACTTCCATCAGTTGTCTGTCAGCCATATCAAAATCAATTACACCCGTCAAAGTGAGTTGCTTATGCCTCTACAAAAAAGTAATTTCACACCAATTAAAAGCTACAACAACAGAATTTGTGATTCTGTATCATCGACTCCTTCAATCGTGCTTGCGGCCCAGACAATGACGTCATGGACATCGTGAGAAGATGGATCCCAATCCATCTGCAATCTGCTCTTTTAAACCTCAGGCACTTTAACTGTGGTGTTTAGACTTGATGAGTAAAACTAACATTTGAGAATACGTCTTGTCTTTCTGAGACAAAAAATACGGAGTGAAAAGAGAGGGGAGAGAACACACTATTAAGGGAGAGGAGAAACAAACACAGAGCAGCTGTTGAAGAGGCTAGATAATTAAAGCCATAGCACAATACATGTCTCTACCCCATTGACTTTTATGGCCAGTGTTAAACTGCCAGATTATATTTAATGGAAATTGGGTTGTCAGTGTGCCTTGAGAAATTAGAGAGAAAAATTAGAGCAGGTTACCAAATCACGTCATTGGTGCCCGTGTCAACAGCTATTTCTTCCTAAAGAGGCACAAGCATAAAAAAGGCAGGATGATCCTCTGCATCCATCCTTAGGTCATGGTGCTAAACATTCTTGCATCAGTTTTTTAATAGCTTGCCTGTGGGTTGTCACATCATTCCGACAGAGGAGAGAAAGAGAATCCAGTTGTCATGACGTTGGCCTGTGGGTAAGGTTTATGACCCCCCCATAAATACCTTTCTCCCTTCCCCTCTCTTACTGACCCTACTGAAGGACTGCTGTCCTGTTAAATATAGAGAGTCTGGGAACATCAAACAAATGGGGAAAGGAACCATATTTTGGTAATAAAACCAGTTGGAAATATTCTTTGGAACGTAATGAGTATGGATGTCAGTTCAGTTGTCATCTGAGACATTATGACTGATGACAGGACGACATAAACTGTACCTGGGAAAGTATCCACCCTCTAGTTATCAGAGTCACATGGAATTGTTATGCAATTGAAATGTTTGATATTGAAATTGTTTGTTAGGGGATTAAATGTAATTTTAGCTTCCAAATGAGAGAATTGGGTTTTCATAAGGAAAGTGCCCTGCTTGATCAGTGGCCCACCCCTGTGAAGAGACAGGGGTTATAAACGATGAAACACATCCTTCCCCCTCTCCACTATATAAGCCTTTGACGAAAAGATAACCACATGTTCCAGTACGTGAGGTCTGCAGCCTCTATGTTAGAAGGACATACGTCAAGTACAGAACTAAGCCAGCCTCGGCGTGAGCTTTGGTGGCGAATGGTATGAACTTTGAGCTTAATCACTACAGAAGTGATACTTCCTAGCCGTTGAGTTAGCAGCGGCCGCTGTAGACGTGGGCTAGGAAAGGACGGACAACGGATCCAGTCTAACAAACAGACGAAGATACCACCACGTATCCAATTTACCACCAGAGACATTCTTCCGAGGACAGGAAGATCTGTTGGCCAACCCGGCCAACATCTACGACCAATATACCGAAGCGCAGCTCAGAGTAAATATTTATTGCATTTTCCTTTTCCAAATGGGCGGTAATTTAGTAATGCATAAGATAATGTATTTACGATAGCATAGCTGCTGTTTGTTTGTTCCTAAGTCTTCCCGCTCTTTCATTCAAGCCCAACCCCCTTTCCTTTGTGTAACAAGCCTCATACAGGTTCCGTCCACCAGGGATGTTTTCTGTATGACATCATTTGTATTCTGTGTATTTGTAATTCTGTGTGATTAGTTTAGGTATTTAGTAAATAAATAATGAAACCTAATTTTGTATTGCTGATTCAACTTGTTAGCCAGGGTTCGTGAAGATAGCCAAGAATTTACAACTTTCATTATGAGACTGAAAATAAGATAAGGGTTAATATTGACTGCTATCGATGTAAAATATTACTAAGTATTTTAAGAGTTTATTCGGAAGATAACAGCTCTATAAACGTTCTTCCGTGGTGCCCCGACTTTCTAGTTAATTACATTTACATGATTAGCTTAATCAGGTAATATTAATTACAGAGAAAGGATTTTATAGGTTAGCATGTCATATCACTTAATCCGGCATAGCCAAAGACACGACACAGTCTTCAAGGACAAGGATATTCAGTTCCCAATCACCATAATCTTCCACACTCTGACTTAATGTGACACAACTGAGAACTGGGCCCATTTTTAATGACTGGAATGTACCTCAAACTATCTGGGTTGGCATTGTGTGTCTAGAAAATACACTGGTCAGAACATCTCTGTGTGCCCAAGACACTGTGAAAATAGGACTCCAAATGCATCATCAATGATGTGAATAAATATGGTTTCCAGAAAAACATCAACATCTTATAACAAAACCATGCATAAATGGCAATGAAAACTATCACAATAAGGGCAATCCCATGGTAACAGAATTACGATTTGACTTGAAAATGTATGCCAAACAAAAACCAATGCACAAGGACTACTTTTAACAATTTCCACTGAAAAGTGTACCGGATTTATGAATTTAGTGGAAGAACTGTGCAGATGCAAACTTTGGTAACATAATTACGGGAAAATCTCAGGTTTTTATGCGACCACGTTTTCCAAAAACGTAAAAATATGCTCCAAATTAAAATTCAACGATGTCTGCAGAAAGAATGGGGTGTCAGCTATGACATGGCTTTGAGTTTGAACTACAGTAAGTGAAGTGGATTTACACCCGGTAACAGAACTATGGTAACGGAATGATATCATGGGTCCCAGATTTGTACTATGAATGTCATTCTCCTCATGTTTTACAGGTTTGGACACCACAGCTCAGCACAGCAGAGCACAGTAGAGTAGCCTACAGTGTAGTACAATACAACACAGCAGAGCAGGGTAAAGTGAGTAGGGCACGGTAGAGTGAGTACAGTACAGTACAATACAGTACAGTGAGTAGAGTACAGTAGAGTACAGCCAATAACATACAGTAGTTCAGTACAGTGCGGCAGAGTACAGTAGAGTACAGTACAATAAAATGTACTGTACTATACTTTTCTTTACTGTATTGTATTGTACTCTACTGTGCTCTTCTCACTGTACTATACTCAGTAGTGGTATTCAAACTTGGTTTGACAACTAGACAACAGAAAGACAAAGAAAACAGTTATGAGCTGAACATAACAGTATGTCAGGGGAAGGGAGGACAGTAGAAGGTGACCCAACTGTGGTTTATGACTATTTGTAATTGTGGTTTCCCATTGTAGCTAACTCAGTTGCAGTAATCCCATTATTGATTTTTTTGGTACCAATTTGGTATCGGAATTATGAGTTTTAATCACATAATATATATATTTTTAAATTATATCAGTAAAATCGCTATAACTAGGACCAAAAGGCAACTCAACAGCTTCTACCCCCAAGCCATAAGACTGCTGAACAATTCATAAAATCGCCACCGGACAATTTACATTGACCCCCCCCTCCCTTTTGTACTGTACACTGCTGCTATTCACTGTTTGTTTGTTACCTATGCATAGTCACGTCGCCCCCACCTACATGTACAGATCACCTCAACTAGCCTGTACCCCCGCGCACTGACTCGGTACCGATGCCCCCTGTATATAGCCTCGTTATTGGTTTTCTTATTGTGTTACTTTTTATTATTACTTTTTATTTTAGTCTACTTGGTAAATATTTTCTTCTTCTTGAACTGCACTGTTGGTTAAGGGCTTATAATGAAGCATTTCACGGTAAAGTCTACACTTGTTGTGTTCGGCGCATGTGACAAATAAAGTTTGATTTGAACTAATTGGTAGGTCTACCAACAATTAGAAAATATCTTAAAGATATGTGGGTTTTTGGTAACGGAATGACAAGGCACAAGGCAATATTTCTTAAACTTACAGAAGGTTAACAATTTCTCCAAAACTAAATATAAGTGTTGATATTAGTTGGCAGGGGTCTTCATGGCAACGTTATTGTATTTTTATGTATTTCTGATTCCTTTTCAGAATTTTTCTGGTATATGTTTTTTAAAGACCCCTTTTCCATCTGTTTATCCAGAAATCAAAGTGTTTCCTTATGCCACATTTTTTTAATGGAAAATGGTTGAAAAATGTATCTATGCCTTAATATCCCCCAAAATATAAACTCTTAGGTTTCATTTGACACACAATTTGATATGCTCCTAAGAACTTCACATGTTGGTGCTCATGGGTTGTTTTCTATGGAAATGCCCATAAGCCAATTTGAGTGATAAACCACCATATGCATGTATTTGCTCTGCAATCTATTATGACAAACACATTTACTCACAACAAACCTACCTTTGCATGTGGTAAACACAATTCATACATGGGTTTGATTAACTAGCCAGCAGTATACCACCCTGCATCGCACTGCTGGCTTTCCTCTGAAGCTAAGCGGAGTTGGTTTTGGATGGGAGTCCAAATGCTGCTGGAAGTGGTGCTGGAGGGCCAGTTGGAGGCACTCTTTCCTCTGTTCTAAAAATAAATATCCCAATCCCCTAGGACAGTGATTGGGGACAGTGCCCTGTGTAGGGTGCCCTCTTTTGGATAGGACATTAAACATGTGTCCTGACACTCTGTGGTCATGAAAGATCCCATGGCACTTATCATAAGAGTAGATAGGGGTGTTAACCCCAGTGTCCTGGCTAAATCCCTATTCTGGCCACCTAATCATCCCCAGCTTCCAATTGGCTCATTCATCCTTCCATTTCTAAATCAACTAATATGCCAGCTTTATCATTTTAAAAAAGTTTTACCATTATGATAAATCAAATCAAATTTATTTATATAGCCCTTCGTATATCAGCTGAAATCTCAAAGTGCTGTACAGAAACCCAGCCTAAAACCCCAAACAGCAAGCAAAGCATGTGAAACATGCCACCAGAAATGTGCCACCAGTTAGGAGTACACCAATGATGGTAACACCAATGAGAACATTTTAGGTTTTTGAGGATTTTCTTAAATGGCCACATATGTTCAGATCTAAGGTCATTAACCCTTTAATATGATTAAGAATTTTTCTCACAATGTTATTTCCCATTCATTTAAATTGAGTAACAATGAGTGACACTTTGGATTAAGCGATACCACATTATCAATAGAATCCTCTGATTAACTAATAATTTTCTTTAATATAGACAGTGGCCCGCCCCCGATAACAGATTGCCACTGCAAGGTGTCACGTATACTTCCTCTCCAGCCTCTAGGTCATCAGGCTGCTGATTATCCCGCACACCTGTCACCATCGTCTCGCGCACCTGCACCTCAGTACACTCACCTGGACTCCATCACCTCCTTGATTATCTTCCCTATATCTGTCACTCCCCTTGGTTCTTTCCTCAGTTGTTATTGACTCTGTTTCATGTCTGTGCATTGTTTGTGTTTTGTGTTTATTGTTTTGTTTATTTATTAAAACACTCACTCCCTGTACTTGCTACCTGACTCAGTGCACTCGTTACAGAATAACACCTCACCTAAGGGAAGCATCAGGGAGTTTTTTTTGTGTCAGTGTAAATGATGTCGGGTCCGGGAGCCGCTACAGGCTCTCATGCCTCAGCCAGATCGCCAGGCTCCCCTGCCTCGGCCGGCTCATCCGGCTCCCCTGCCTCAGCCGGCTCGTCCGGCATTCATGCCTCCATCGGATCGCCAGGCTCCCGCGCCCCAGCCGGGCCGGCTGGGGGTGCGGGAACCTGTCAGACCACCCGGGGGAGCGGGAAGCTGTTGGACCGGCTGGGGCGCGGGAGCCTGGCCTGATCAGGAGCCTGACAGGTTCCCGCGCCCCCAGCCGGCTCGACAGGAATGCTACAAGGTCCTTGTATATCATTGTAATGAGTGATTTTCAAGGTGGTAACACCAGTGACATAAAATGGAGAGAAAAACATACTAGTAATAAAAATTTGTATTTTAATAGCCTTTATCTATACAATATATTAAGTACTTTTGTTCACTTTCTAGCATTCAAAATTATAGATGTCTCTAAATCCACAAAACATGTCACTACAACTCTACACATCCCTACTGGGACCGGCAAATTTGCTTAACCCAAGTACTTTACACCAGGGATTCCCAGGCTGCATTCCCAGCACGTAAAATACACACCCTCTCCCGTCAGCGCTCAAATTAAGTGGACACTTCTCATGACGTATGATAAGTTGACACTTGCAGGGCAAGGGGTGAGGGAAGAATTAATACATTTGAAATGGGCCGCACTTGCCCAGGAAATTCGTCACTCGTTCGTCCCAAAGGTTGTGTTTTCAGTCATCATGAAACCACCGGTAGCTGTTGTGTGTGTGTGCTTTATATGCACTGCAGTCAATTATGATTGCATTTCATATCTTGGCTAGAAGACAACGCATCCACGTGTGCGCCAGCTAATGTTTGAAAAGCTAACCAAACAAAAACATCTTTACTTTTACGATATGTGTTTGTGCCGTCATGTGCATTAGAAGCACAATTTCAAACTTATTTACATTAGTTTTTACTTACATGTTGACTTCTCCATATTGATGTTGTTTATACGTTTTGGCTGACTTTTCTTAGCGGATGTACAATCATCGCAAATGGAATTATGGGTTGTTTTAGGCACCGGAGTGAGCAGTATTACCCACTCGCACACTCGATTACAAACGAGAGCTGAGGGGCTTACGTTGCCAACTTCCCAAAAGGCATAAGGCGAGGGTAAGTGGAGGACGGTGTGTCTTTTACTTGTTTGAAACGAAGACCCAACTCGGTGATGCACCCCCGCTTTAAACAATGCATAAACATAACGTTTTGCAGTATAAAGGACATGTATTATGTTTTGTCATTGATAAACAGTTCAATATAAAAAAAACATGTTTGATGTGTAACTATTTGTAATTTTAAAGTGTTTTTCATGGTTGGAAAGGGACATAAATGCCACTGCAATTCAACAACGACCCTAATTCTATTTCAACACATTTCTGAACAGTTACTTATCAAGGTCAGCAGTTCATTACAGATTGTTGATAGACTTCTGCAAACTGTTTCTGTAACAATCAATACACAATCCCCAATTACTGCTGTGTCACAATCTACGGCTTAACCTTGTCACTCTGTATTGTGTCAACTGATCTTGTAAGTTGAGGTATTTGAAAAGAGAATGCCATCTTCCTAATTAACTAGACAAGGAATTCTGGTTTCCGCCGTCTCTGTTTGATGCTCCATGTTTTCTCAGAAGCAGGTAGCGCCAAATATGGTGGCTGTGAACTTATACCAACTAATTAGATACACAAGGAGCTTGTTAACGTGAGGCCGTTATACCTGACACTGAGTGTCCTCTGTCCTGGGAGATTTCACCCAGACAGATACAGTAGACTGAGTGACATTCTATTATACATTCCATTTTATTGGCTGCAACAGCGAAAAACTGCCGAAAAGCTGTTGTAACTTGCCAAAAAACTCATTACGGAAACTGTCAAATATCCGAGTTCCAGTGACATCAGTCGAACAACAATGCATGGTGTAATAAACTTGTCTGAAAAGGGAGATAGGACATGAGTTCTATTATGGTGAGCTTGTGTCCCACCTAATGCTGGGGCAATGAGGAAGATTGTGTACACACAGACACAGAGTTGTACTGTCTGAGCCTGGGTGTCTGAGCCTGGGTGTGGACTGTGGCAAAGCTGTGTGGCTGAGGAAGATGGAGGTATCTATTATGATTGGTATCAAATAATGTATCTTTCTTATGTGAAAAGAGGGAAAAAATCTATGTGGACAGAATGGGAGATGTCGATAAGCCTAGAGAATTACAATTGCACATCGATATTACATGTGGCAAGTCATAAAGACAATCAGTCATAAAGATAAATAAATATGTATCGCAGTGTCAGCTGTGAATATTTCTCAAACAAGTCAGGCTTACAACACGTTATAATATTCAGACAAAAACTCCTAATTGGACTGATTCACTCCCTAATTGAAAATATGCAATTATCAGAGCTGTGTGAAAAGTGAGTTCACATACATGACTCTAGTTAATAGGCATCTTTCAATTACTAAGGTCCTGCACATTCAGTTTTCACCATTAGGCAATCCGTTCACAAGTTTATACAGTACATGAGCAGTTGCAAAAAATAAAAAGAGATTGGCAAAACAAATATCAGATATTTTAGATATCAATGGTGTCTAGCCATTGGACCTCCCTTTAAGCTTTGACTCCCATGTGTGAGCCTCATGGAGTTTACTCTCAAAGATCATGTGGTTTCATTTGGAGGGTTGATAAAGGCTTGACCACGTAGCAGACCACGTGTAACAACACGTGAACAGGATTGGTACATCCGAACATCACACCTGCGAGACAGGTACAGAATGGCAACAACTGCCCGAGTTACACCAGGAATGCACAATCCCTCCATCAGACTGCCCGCAATAGGCTGAGAGAGGCTGGACTGAGGGCTTGTAGGCCTGTTGTAAGGCAGGTCCTCACCAGACATCACCGGCAACAACGCCGCCTATGGGCACAAACCCACCATCGCTGGACCAGACAGGACTGGCAAAAAGTGCTCTTCACTGACGAGTCGCGGTTTTGTCTCACCAGGGGTGATGGTCGGATTCGTGTTACACCGAGGCCTGTACCCTGGAGTGGGATCGATTTGGAGGCGGTGGGTCCGTCGTGGTCTGGGGCGGTGTGTCACAACATCATTAGACTGAGCTTGTTGTCATTGCAGGCAATCTCAATGCTGTGTGTTACAGGGAAGACATCCTCCTCCCTCAAGTGGTACCCTTCCTGCAGGCTCATCCTGACATGACCCTCCAGCATGACAATGCCACCAGCCATACTGCTCGTTCTGTGCGTGATTTCCTGCAAGACAGGAATGTCAGTGTTCTGCCATGGCCAGCGAAGAGCCCGGATCTCAATCCCTTTGAGCACGCCTGGGACTTGTTGGATCAGAGGGTGAGGGCTAGGGCCATTCCCCCCAGAAATGTCCGGGAACTTGCAGGTGCCTTGGTGGAAGAGTGGGGTAACATCTCACAGCAAGAACTGGCAAATCCAGTGCAGTCCATGAGGAGGAGATGCACTGCAGTACTTAATGTAGCTGGTGGCCCATATTTGCATTTACATTTACGTCATTTAGCAGAAGCTCTTATCCAGAGCGACTTACAAATTGGTGCATTCACCTTATGATATCCAGTGGAACAACCACTTTACAATAGTACATCTATATCTTTTTGGGGGGGAGTGAGAGGGGGAGGGTTTGAAGGATTACTTAATCCTATCCCAGGTATTCCTTAAAGAGGTGGGGTTTCAGGTGTCTCCGGACGGTGGTGATTGACTCCGCTGTCCTGGCGTCATGAGGGAGCTTGTTCCACCATTGGGGTGCCAGAGCAGCGAACAGTTTTGACTGGGCTGAGCAGGAACTGTGCTTCCGCAGAGGTAGGGAGGCGAGCAGGCCAGAGGTGGATGAACGCAGTGCCCTTCTTTGGGTGTAGGGACTGATCAGAGCCTGAAGGTACGGAGGTGCCGTTCCCCTCACAGCTCCGTAGGCAAGCACCATGGTCTTGTAGCAGATGCGAGCTTCAACTGGAAGCCAGTGGAGTGTGCAGAGGAGCGGGGTGACGTGAGAGAACTTGGGAAGGTTGAACACCAGACGGGCTGCGGCGTTCTGGATGAGTTGTAGGGGTTTAATGGCACAGGCAGGGAGCCCTGCCAACAGCGAGTTGTAGTAATCCAGACGGGAAATGACAAGTGCCTGGATTAGGACCTGCGCCGCTTCCTGTGTGAGGCAGGGTCGTACTCTGCGAATGTTGTAGAGCATGTACCTACAGGATCAGGTCACCGCCTTGATGTTAGCGGAGAATGACAGGGTGTTGTCCAGGGTCACGCCAAGGCTCTTAGCACTCTCCACATATAAAGTGTTACCGTTGCTTCTTATTTGGTGCATTAGTGACATCCACCAAACACTTTGCTGTACGGTATGTGATAGCCAAAACCTACACAACTCCCCCATACCCAATTACAGTCAATGATAATATAAGCAAATGTCATATGGTCTCAGAAGTAAATGCCTCATTGACATGTAGAGTTATGAAATAGCAGGTTGAATGCTTTTTGTCTAATTGGTAATTCCATCAAAAGCCTTGCAAATGAATTGCTGTTTTGCATATCTGGAGGGGTGATATTTTATAAAATTCAAAGCCAAGGTTTAATAAACACTAAACGGAGGCCATCAAGACTGCGGAAACAACGAGCTTCCTTAAAAATAACCTATGTTTAACCATGTGTTATGAGAATTATGTTCAGATTTATTTAGCCTGAATGTGTCACTGAACGCTCAATTAAGTATTTATGGTCAATTAAGTTCAATTATCAATGCATATCTCACATTAATTACAGAAAATTTTATGAATTATTGAAGTATCTGATAACCAATAAAAAGTATTTAAATGTATTCCATCTGAAATTCCAGTTATCACTGCTAAGACTCAAATATTTCTAATAAAAGTTTGCTCTATGTCCGGTTTGGATTTCTGGCAACTTTATAGTAAGGTGATATAAAATAAATTACATTTAGATTTGAAATTAGGAATGCAATTACAGCACATAGAATTTTGAAGCACACAAAAAGTTGACAATACATGCCCTTACCATGGTTAGGATTCAACTAATCCTGTAAGAGAGTATTGTGGTTTCTAAGAAAATGGAAGATGTGCAATAAGTAAAAATGTCATTATGGCCTCATTTATATAATTGCATAGAAAAATAAAGGAGGACCATTAAATGAGCTAAATAAGGCCCCATTCCTCAAAATACTATTCATTCATCCAACAATGATCTGGTACATTTGGGGAAACGAGGTGAGGTCATTGTTTCAAATGACCATGGTCACATTTGCGTCACATCAAATATAAATCATGGAGATATGGAGCAAAAGGCATAATAAATACAGACTAATCCCATATTGTATTGCGGGTTTCTGACTTTCTGAGTGTGTACCACAAACTTCCCATATAGATCAGTAAAAACACGTGCCCTGAAAAGTTATCTATTTGTGCATATATTTCACTTTTCCCAGCACTCCATCACACCTCTCTCATACTCATGGCGACATGTGTCAGGAGGAAATTGAAGGCATGGTTGTTATATGGCACTTGTAAGAGTCCCTACACCACACTTCCTGATTTATTTAGCTTTACCTCCCTGGGCTCTTCTCCCTTACCTCTCTTCCTCTCCCACTTCCTCTCTCTCTCTCTCTCTCTCTCTCTCTCTCCCTTTACAATTATCTCTTACAGCATGTGAGGTGATTAATGGCTTTCATTTGATGTCCTCTCCTACCCTCCACCGAGCACCAACAAATAAAACTAGAGCCAACACACAAATTGTCCCTCAGAAGAGCAGTAAAAGGGGAAATTACAGGGGCTGTGAGGGACAATGATGCAGAGAAATCTGGACTTTGGAAAGAAAAACATTTGCCTAGGTATCGAGCCTGGAAGGCTTTCTCCGTGTAGCCCCTCTCCCATGAGAAATCCCCCTATTGCTAATCTACAGTTATTGCTACCGCCGACGGCAGTCTGCAAATTAAAGGAGGGGCAGGAGATAACACTTAAATCTTAACGTTCCTCCTATTCCCATCTCTACTTTGACAGAACTCATTGCTACAAACAATTTACTCTTCATAAAAACAAAGTTGTTCTCTTGGATACGATGCAGGGTCGTCGGTTTTTAATAATATGGAAAGACAATGTGGTGTGGTTGGTCTGACAATTGGGAATGGGCCCAACAATGTAAAGTCGGATTTTGGAACAGCAAGTTATGGAATGATGTGCCTAATCGAAATTACAACAAAAGCTCATCAAAAGCATGACTTCAAGGATGCAAGAACCTGGATAATAATAAGTCCTGGTTGGTCAAGAATAAGGGGCTGGAGGATATCACAAAAAATCTAATCGCCACGTCATCACTAGACGTATAACTCCCGTGGAGACAGCTTGGACTCTTTGATAAGACATGACTCATATTGAAAATTTGACAGGGAATTACCTCCCCACCATATTCAGTAGGGCCTACATTACATAATGAGGAAAATGTACTACTGTACACCAATTCACAGAAAGATTTGATGACTTTCAAAGACGATAAGCATAACATAAACATATGTACAGTGCCTTCAGAAAGTATTCACACACTTCTACTTTTTCCACATTTTGTTGTTTTACAGCCTGAATTGGAAATGTATTAAAACTATATATTTTTTCAATAGCCTTCACACCCCATAATGTCAAGTTGGAAATATGTTGCATGGACAAGTCACAATAACAGTGTTTAAAGGCATACCTCTGGATTTTGACAATGCGTCCCTTCATCTACTTCCCAAGAGTCACATGAACACGTGGATACCATTTTTATGTCTTTGCGTGCAGTTTGAAGGAAGTTGCTACAGTAACTAGCTCTAGCACAATTGTCTACGGGTATATATTAGCATGCTAGCAAATACTTATAGACTTCCAGTCATTGCACTAATACCAGTTAGCATTGGCTTGTGAAACTACCTCTAATTTCCTTCATACTGGACACAGAGACATAATAATGGTATCCACGAGTTCATCTGACTCCGGGGAAGAAGATGATTTTGGCCTCATTGCCAAAAGTATCCCTTTAACATGATTATTGAATGACTACCTCATCTCTGTACACCACACATAAAATTATCTGTAAGGTAGCCTTCACACCCCATAATGTCAAGGTGGAAATATGTTTTCTGACATTTTTCGAAAGCTGAAATGTCTTGAGTCAATAAGTATT
Source organism: Salmo trutta (assembly GCF_901001165.1). Lineage (NCBI taxonomy): Eukaryota > Metazoa > Chordata > Actinopteri > Salmoniformes > Salmonidae > Salmo > Salmo trutta. The sequence continues at coordinate 24,880,698 of NC_042984.1, read as the reverse complement.
CAACCGCTATGGCAAGCCTAAATACTTTCAGGAGTAAAATGTGCTTCACAAGTCATATAATAAGTTGCATGGACAAGTCGCAATAACAGTGTTTAAAGGCATACCTTTGGATTTTGACAATGCGTCCCTTTATCTACTTCCCCAGATTCAGATGAACATGTGAATACCATTTGTATGTATTTGCGTGTAGTTTGAAGGAAGTTGCTACAGTAACTAGCTCTAGCACACAGGTTCAACCACAAAGACCAGGGAGGTATTCTAATGCCTCGCAAAGAAGGGCAACTCTTGGTAGATGGGTAAAAAGCATCTATCACATACCGTACAGCAAAAGTGTTTGGTGTATGTCACTAACGCACTAAATAAGAAGCAACGGTAACACTTTATATGATGTTGCTCTTACATGTAAACTCAGCAAAAAAAGTAACGTCCCTTTTTCAGGACCCTGTCTTTCAAAGATAAATCGTAAAAATCCAAATAGCTTCACAGATCATCATTGTAAGGGTTTAAACACTGTTTCCCATGCCTGTTCAATGAACCATAAACAATTAATGAACATGCACCTGTGGAACGGTCGTTAAGACACTAACAGCTTACAGACGGTAGGCAATTAAGGTCACAGTTATGAAAACTTAGGACACTAAAGAGGCCTTTCTACTGATTCTGAAAAACACCAAAAGAAAGATGCCCATCTGCTCATCTGCATGAATGCGCCTTAGGCATGCTGCAAGGAGGCATGATGACTGCAGATGTGGCCAGGGCAATAAATTACTATGTCGGTACTGTGAGACGGCTAAGACGGTGCTACAGGGAGACAGGATGGACAGCTGATCGTCCCCTACGGAGCTGTGAGGGGAACGGCACCTCCGTACCTTCAGGCTCTGATCAGTCCCTACACCCAAAGAAGGGCACTGCGTTCATCCACCTCTGGCCTGCTGGCCCCCCTACCTCTGCGGAAGCACAGTTCCCGCTCAGCCCAGTCAAAACTGTTCGCTGCTCTGGCACCCCAATGGTGGAACAAGCTCCCTCATGACGCCAGGACAGCGGAGTCAATCACCACCTTCCGGAGACACCTGAAACCCCACCTCTTTAAGGAATACCTGGGATAGGATTATGTAATCCTTCTAACCCCCCCCCCCAAAAAAAGATATAGATGTACTATTGTAAAGTGGTTGTTCCGCTGGATATCATAGGTGAATGCACCAATTTGTAAGTCGCTCTGGATAAGAGCGTCTGCTAAATGACGTAAATGTAATGTAAATGTAACAACACCTGCACAGGATCGGTACATTCGAACATCACACCTGTGGGACAGGTACAGAATGGCAACAACAACTGCCCGAGTTACACCAGTAATGCACAACCCCTCCATCAGTGCTCAGACTGTCCGCAATAGGCTGAGAGAGGCTAGACAGAGGGCTTGTATGCCTGTTGTAAGGCAGGTCCTCATCAGACATCACCGGCAACAACATCGCCTATGGGCACGATCCCACTGTCGCTGGACCAGACAGGATTGGCAAAAAGTGCTCTTCACTGACGAGTTGCGGTTTTGTCTCACCAGGGGTGATGGTCGGATTCGCATTTATCGTCAAAGGAATGAGCGTTACACCGAGGCCTGTACTCTGGAGAGGGATCGATTTGGAGGTGGAGGGTGGTCTGGGGCGTTGTGTCACAGCATCATCGGACTGAGCTTGTTGTCATTGCAGGCAATCTCAACGCTGTGCGTTACAGGGATGACATCTTCCTCCTTCATGTGGTACCCTTCCTGCAGGCTCATCCTGACATGACCCTCCAGCATGACAATGCCACCAGCCATACTGCTCGTTCTGTGCCTGATTTCCTGCAAGACAGGAATGTCAGTGTTCTGCCATGGCCAGCGAAGAGCCCGGATCTCAATCCCATTGAGCACATCTGGGAACTTGTAGGTCCCTTGGTGGAAGAGTGGGGTAACATCTCACAGCAAGAACTGGCAAATGTGGTGCCGTCCATGAGGAGGAGATGCACTGCAGTACTTAATGCATCTGGTGGCCACACCAGATACTGACTGTTACTTTTGATTTTGACCCCCCCTTTGTTCAGGGACACATTATTCCATTTGTGTTAGTCACATGTCTGGGGAACTTGTTCAGTTTGTCTCAGTTGTTGAATCTTATCTTCAAACGAATATTTACACATGTTAAGTTTGCTGAAAATAAACGCAGTTGACAGTGAGAGGACGTTCCTTTTTTTTGCTGAGTTTATAACACTGTCAATACTCAAGAAACATAATTCTAGAAATGTCATTGTAATCACATAGTAGTGCAGGTAAAAAAAAAACCCATTGAATATCCATTTGAGCATGGTGAAATTATTAATTACACTTTGGATGGTGTATCAATACACCAGTCACTATAAAGATGCAGGTGTCCTTCCTAACTCAGTTGCTGGAAATGAAGGAAACCGCTCTGGGATTTCACCATGAGGCCAATGTTGACCTCTTAGATGTAAAGTCGCCGGTTTATGTGACCTGTGTGGTTCTGGTACCGGTTCCGACTGACATTTTCGCTTATAAATCAGTCTGTGGCCACTGTATATCGAAATGGCCATAGCCCTGGTTCTCTCTACCATTTACTTTGCTCTTCTGACTGTCCATCAACTCCTGGCTGAACCCTACATCACAGCCACTGACAAAACACATGCCTGCAATCGTTACATCGTAGCGCAGCAGGAGAGAGTGGTTTCATCATGGTAGCACATTCAGATATTGATTCATTGCCATTCATCTTTCAGAAGGAAAATAACCTAAAATACAAGGTCATATCTACACTGGAGTTGCTTACCAAGTTGAGAACAAGTTCTCATTTACAACTGCGACCTGGCCAATATAAAGCAAAGCAGTGCGACAAAAACAACAACACAGAGTTACACATGGGATAAACAAACATATAGTCAATAACACAATAGAAAAATCTGTATACAGTGTGTGCAAATGAAGTAAGGAGATAAGGCAATAAATAGGCCAATAGTGGCAAAGTAATTACAATTTAGCAATTTACACTAGAGTGATAGATGTGCAGATGAGGATGTGCAAGTAGAAATACTGGTGTGCAAAAGAGCAAAAAACAAAAACAAATATGGGGATGAGGTAGGTAGTTGCTTGGATGGGCTATTTACAGATGGGCTGTGTACAGCTGGAGCGATTGGTAAGCTACTCTGACAGCTGACACTTAAAGTTAGTGAGGGAGAAATAAGTCTCCAACTTCAGTGATTTTTGCAATTCGTTCCAGTCATTGGCAGCAGAGAACTGGAAGGAAAGGTGGCCAAAGGATATGTTGGCTTTGGGGATGACCAGTGAAATATACCTGCAGGAGCGCGTGCTATGGGTGGGTGTTGCTATGGTGACCAGTGAGCTGAGATAAGGCGGAGCTTTACCTAGCAAAGACTTATAGATGACCTGGAGCCAGTGGGTTTGGCGACGAATATGTAGCGAGGACCAGCCAACGAGAGCCTACAGGTCGCAGTGGTGGGTAGTATATGGGGCTTTGGTGACAAAACGGATGGCACTGTGATAGACTGCATCCAATTTGCTGAGTAGAGTGTTGGAGGCTATTTTGTAAATGACATCGCCGAAGTCAAGGATCGGTAGGATAGTCAGTTTTACGAGGGTATGATTGGCAGCATGAGTGAAGGAGGCTTTGTTGCGAAATAGGAAGCCGATTATAGATTTAACTTTGGATTGGAGATGCTTAATGTGAGTCTGGAAGGAAAGTTTACAGTCTAACCAGACACCTAGGTATTAATAGTTGTCCACATATTCTAAGTCAGAACCGTCCAGAGTGATGCTAGTCGGGCAGGCAGGTGCGGGCAGCGATCGGTTGAAGAGTATGCATTTCGTTTTCCTAGCATTTAAGAGCCGTTGGAGGCCACAGAAGGAGTGTTGTATGGCGTTGAAGGTGTTGTCTGTGTAGAGGTGGATCAAAGAATCACCCGCAGCAAGAGCGACATCATTGATATATACAGAGAAAAGAGTCAGCCCGAGAATTGCACCCTGTGGCACCCCCATAGAGACTGCCAGAGGTCCGGACAACAGGCCCTCCAATTTGACACACTGAACTCTATCTGAGAAGTAGTTAGTGAACCAGGCGAGGCAGTCATTAGACAAACTAAGGTTGTTGAGTCTGCCGATAAGAATGTGGTGATTGACAGAGTCGAAAGCCTTGGCCAGGTCGATGAAGAAGGCTGCACAGTAGTGTCTTTTATCGATGGCGGTTATGATATCGTTTAGGACCTTGAGCGTGGCTGAGGTGCACCCGTGACCAGCTCGGAAACCAGATTGCATAGAGGAGAAGGTACGGTGGGATTCAAATGGTCGGTGATCTGTTTGTTCACTTGGCTTGTTCCGAGTTCAGTGAATGTTCCGAGTTCAATTTTGACTTAAATCTACAAGAAAATCTATGGCAAGACTTGAAAATGGTTGTCTAGCAATGATCAACAACCAATTTGACAGAGTTTGGAGAATTTTGAAAATAATAATGGGAAAATGTTGCACAATCCAGGTGTGTAAAGCTCTCACAGCTGTAATTGCTGCCAAAGGTGCTTCTACAAAGTGTTGATCCAGGGGTGTGAATACTTACATAAATGAGATATTTCTGTTTTTCATTTTCAACACAGTTGTTAAAAACATGCTTCACTTTGTCATTATGAGGTATTGTGTTTAGATGGGTGAGACAAAGTCAGACTGTAACACAGCAAAATGTGGGGTAAGAAGAAATGTTAAAATAATACAAAACTAGGAGCAGATTAACAAGGTTTGTATCTGACATTTTTCTTAGATGTTGATGTTTTAGTTAACTACATGGGAAAACTACATGTGGATATTTAAGGGGACCTCTAAGCAATTCAATCATATCTTTTTTAAGTCATTCATTAAGAAAGCCTTTTAGTCAAGGGGTATGAATACTTTCTTGAGTCAACTATTTGGGCCAGATGTGAAATGAGAACTGTTTATTTTCAGACATATTGGAAAATATTGTCTTTGTTCGGAACAAGAGAGATGCAAATACCACTAATGTCTGATGTAACCTATAAGAATCTACAGCAATTGCTCTTTGAAAACCTGATCACAATCTGACCTGCTTTTCTCTTGGCTTTCGAGAGATCCGCTTTCCCAGGCCATTTCTCAGCTGTCTTTCCCTGAGACCTGAAGAAAATGCCAGCGAATGACATTCAGCTCAGTTGAGGGTACATCAGTCCATCTGCTTAATGTAGCAGCTGTCTGACAACTTACCAAACCCTGTCTGAGCATCACTACCACATGCTCACTGCCCTTCCAAAAAGTGTACTCTATGTGAAACAAATACAAACAACCCCCCTAGGTCATTCAGATGTGGGGCTATAGGATGTGAGAAGAAGGAGACAGCTAATGCTGCCTGTAAGCCATGGTTGTCATGACATGCGAGATAAATATAATTTCATAATAATGAGAGTCAAACTATTAAAATGCTCATATCAAAGTGTTTTTAAACCACAAAATACAATTTCACCATCCTGCAAAAGCACCGCAGCCAAGTCACAGTACTTCTCAAGTTCGAGGAGATACTTGGTTTGTAATTAGCAAATGTTAAACTACAAAGGACACTCTTCCACAATATCCCAATGAAGCAAGGTATTTTGCAGAAGTGGATCCACAATCAGCAAAGTGACGGAACACACCGCCACATTTGACTTTAACAAGGAAACTAAACCAATGTATAAGGAGGGGATAAATCATTCAAATCACCTGTCCTAGAGGGAAAGTATCGCAGAGAGGGAAACAGCGGGTCTAAGAGAACTTTACAAGGCTCTCAATAAACATATGACATAATATTGAGAGAGTGTCATTAAGGCTGGCCTGCAATCTGATCCCAAATCGATGCATCGAGAATGAATGAAATGCAGTGGAGAGGGAGCGGAGGACCACAAGGGAACTAACTGTGGTGGGATTAGAAGGTGATTAGAACAATATCTCTGTGAATTACTACGCTGCCTGAGAAAGTGCTGCATTAGGGGAAACAAGGGAGTAGTAAAAGCCAAAGAAGGAGCCTATCTACTGTCCCGAATTTGTCGACGAGGCAAGTTTATGGTCTATCGTCAGCAAATCACAAGGAAATAAGAGTTTCAGTGTATACTGTGTGAAATAACACTAAATGGGCAATTCCACGTTGCTGTGCTATACTGTACTCTACTGAGCTCTTGTGAAGCATCGACGTCTATGATTGGTTCAGATTTGGTCCGATTTAGACCAACCAAATTTGGTATTTTTGTTACTGTACTGAACTCCACTCTACAGTACTGTATTGTACTGTACTGAACTACTCTACTCTACTTTTCTTTACTGTACTGTACTCTACCATACTGAACTATACTTTTCTTTATTGTACTCTACTGTGCTGTGCGGTACTGTACTCTGCTGTCCAAACTTGTGAACCCAACTATTGTTTGTGACTACTGTGATTTTTCATTATAGCCAATTCAATTGCAGAAATTCCATTAAATCCGCTTAGGATTCACCCCTTTTTTTCAATTTTCGCCTAAAATGACATACCCAAATGTAACTGCCTGTAGCTCAGGACCTGAAGCAAGGATATGCATATTCTTGATACCATTTGAAAGGAAACACTTTGAAGTTTGTGTAAATGTGAAATTAATGTAGGAGAATATAACACATTAAATCTGGTAAAAGTGTTGTATCAAGTCTGCACAAATGTGCCTAACTGTTTTATAGATACATTTTCAAGTTCAAAACTGTGCAGTCTCCTTAAACAATAGCATGGTATTATTTCACTGTAATATATACTGTAAATTGGACAGTGCAGTTAGATTAACAATAATTTTTGCTTTCTGCCCATATCAGATATGTCTATGTCCTGGGAAATGCTGCGCACGTCAGCTCAACCGTCCCGTAGGGGGTCACTGATCCCGTAGAGGTTAAAGATTTTTCTGAAATTCCGTTACAGATTTGGTAACGGGATTTTGAATTTTAATCACTTGATAATTCATAAACAAGATGTATATCAGTAAAAACACTATAACAAATTGATAGGTCTACCTTTACTTGTTACTTCTGTGAACTTTCATTATCCTCCCTCCTCATGAGGGAGAAAAATTAGAAAGTATCTTAAAGATATGTGGGTTTTTGGTAACGGAATTTCAAGGCACAAGGCAATGTTTCTTAAACTTACAAGAAGGCATAAAAATGTCTCCAAAATGAAATATAAGTGTTGATATTAGTTAGAAAGTGTCTTCAACATTATTGTGTTTTGATGTATTTCTAATACCTTTTAAGGCACCTTTAAGACCCCTTTTCCATCAAATCGAAGCCTTTGCTTATTCCTAATTTTTAGGATGGAAAATGACTGAAAAATACCATAACAGTCTATGCTCTTGCTTAAACTGACAGATTGTTATGGGGATTTTTATATTATTCTAAGTAGATTTATGCGAGGGTGCGGACATCGACTCTAGAGGGTTAATTTCTAAAAACGATCAACTCTTAGCTTTAATTTGACACCCAATTTGCTATGTTCCTTTGAACTTCACAGGTTGGTTCCTTTTAAATGGAAATTACCATACAGACAATGGGCCTCATTTCATTCACACCTAGAGATGTGCAAACTGCACAAAACAAACAAGCAAGGATATTTATCAAGTATCTCTGAAGAACCAGTGGACACAAAGTCCTCATAACGTCCTAGTCGTCTACAGCCAATTAGGAAAGGGACGTCAATGGGTATGGCAGTCGCCATACCCTAGATCAACAACAAAAATGTAAAATAGGCTAATAAAATCATTCCAATGTCAATTAAAAGGCAAATGCATGAAGACAACCAGGACGGCAGGCAGGACGGCAGGCTGTTTAGCGGTAGTAGAGAGCATGTTTTAGGACATGAAAACCTGGACCCCTCGGAGATGGCTAGGACGCTAGGTAACTGCTGTTTGACTTGACATGAAACTAAACTAGAGTTTTAATCCCTGTGCTGAGCTAGAGCATAGCAGCTAATTGCTGTTTGATGTGAATGAAGCTATAGCAGCTAAGGTAATAATGGATGGAGTCAATTCACCTTGTTTTTGCTGTTCTCCAAATAGCATTTTAGAATTTTTAAATTGTGTAGAATGCAGTTAATGAACTTCAACTTCAACATTCTCGCGACGACATTCCAGCGACATTTCTGATTAATACCAACTTGGAGCATTTCTGTTCTCTCAGCTCAGCTCCATTCTCTTTCTGCTGGACACTTCTGGGCTAGTCGATTTGCGGTTGGGTGCTCCCAGTGCTTGGGGTTTGTCACTGAAACTGAATTAGTGCAAATTTACGGTATTACTCCATGGGCTGTGCCACTGGGATGGTTTAAATCACTCCGGCGCCAAGCAATAAAAAATCTCAATGAGCAAATTTAAGACACTCCGGATATGAACTTTTCTTTTCTCTTCTCAAGCTTCACAAGGTTGACATTTAGAAATAACGAAGCCCCTTCAAGGAATGCTCGTAATCATCTTTGCTTTGTATTTTGGGCCATACTTCGCATTTGTCTGTTCCAGTTAAAGGATAGCATATATTATGAGGTATTCATAGTTTTAAAATGATTTCATGTGCTATTCAAAGGACTTTACGAATGTATTGTATAATTTACACCACAGCTACTACAACACACACTTCTTTTTTCACTGTCTCTTGGGTACATGTGCAATATTGACATAATGGGGATTGTAAGTGCCTTTGAGGTTGGTGTTACTTCGCATGTGAGGTTGGTGTTACTCTTTCGCTCCCTCTTTAGCCAAATATGCACCCCCCCTCCATTCCGCCTCCTATGCACCCAGTGAGGGGATGCCACTGTAGTAAAATGAGGGTCATAAACTCAACCAGATTCTTCACAGGCTAAAACCAGATTAGAGTTTAATCCAATGTACAACGGGCTACAGCTCCCATCACTCGCAGCAGCATCACTACAACATTACCCTAATAAAACAATAGAAGTACACCATCTTGGCCACCGTCTCTTCAATTCATATGTTTATGTTAATGACTGCATACCCAAGTCCTCATTTGTGGAACATCTTACATACAGAAGCCAACATCTTTAAACATCTATTTTATACATAAATAATATATTTTTCTATAGGGGCTACCGATTTCGCCACAGTAGCCTAACCTATAACTAATTATAATATTTTTCCTCCTTAAGGTGCTAACTTCTATAGTTGTCTTTGGATGGTCCCCATCCTGTCCACTCCTGCCGTCTTCCTCTGTAAATATCTCATGGTGCTTAATCCCCTACATACCCAACCATGTGTGATATTGGCCACCCTAGCTTGCTGGTTACCCTGTCCACCCACTGCACTCCAGCTATATTTTGTTCCTCGGCTAGTAGTAGTGGAATTATGGTTATTCTGACATTTCATTGCTCCAATTTCCCAGTGAGAGAAGCAGAATGTCCAGGTGACAGGCAGGCAGACATCTTTCTGCTAGAACTGGATGGAAATAAACAGACTCTAGCTATGGATGAGTATCGGGGAGAAATGTTGAGGAGACCAAGGGGGATCCTGGTGGAAAGAGACGTGTCTACTCTCTGAATTTAGGAGCAGGTTCATACAGGTTCCACAGTTTATAGTGTATACTATACAATTACATATACACTATAAAAATCATATATGAAATTGAGAGAAAAAAACAGTTCAAGCCTTGGTCAGGGTTGTACTCAAGTTCCTGTTATAGTTTAAATAGGCTGCAACAATGTACATTATTCCCAGACATTCACATAATGCCAGGCTATTTAATGGTATCCATAAAATAACTGCACTGCTCATATGTGGAATGGATTTGTGAACAAGTAGTGGGAATAAATACTACAGAGGAACTCCAGGGGCTTTTTCATTGTCTGTATACTGCTGTTGCCATTAGTTACAAAGCGATTGTATGTATTCCATTTCATGTGTGTGCGAGTGTGAGGAGGAACAAAAATGTGATTCTGCTGCATCTGTCTATCGATGTATGACCAAGTAAAATAGTTTACGCCATTCATAGACTTTGTTCAATTTCATCGAATAACCTATTTGGTACAATGTCTTCCTCAGCACAGTTTCTATTTTAAGTTGTGGCCTATGTATGCCTTTTTCCTCGAACGTTGCCCTTGTTTCCATAGCAATGACTTTTTCTGTGCTCCCACGCTTACTCTCCTCCTAGGTAGGCACTCACAGGCTGACTTCATAAACTGGTGGATCTCTGAGCATTAGACTAGAGTTTATGGTGAGACATTTCCATATACATAAGTGGTATACCCTTGAGGGGGTCCAAGGCGCTATTAGTAGACGTTCTTTGAAATGTTTTAATAACAGAATGTTTACTCCTGGCCTTGTCATATTAAGTGCAGAGTGCAGAAAACATTTAGAAATGTGTTAGTAAGAACTCTTGTGTGAGCATGTGCATAAGATTCTCAGACAATAGATAGAACAAACATTTATTTGCTTTGACCAAGGGTCAGAATTCTATGTTATAAGTCTAAAAATTACAGAATAGTGATGTAGCATACTAAGGGTACACATCTTCTGAAGTAACGTTTTCAAAAATGGAAATTCAATAGATTTTTCAAGGTTGGTTCCCTCACACCTCACACAAGCTGCATCCTGCTTTGACCAGTTCTGCTGATGTTGCGCAAACGTTAAGTGAATTATCTTGCCACCTTTGTGAGATTCCCCAAAAATACAAGATTAACTTGTGGGGGAGAGGGGTAGGGGAATATTGCGATGTTAGCACATGTTGTCATCTAGTTATAGTAACAGTAAAAAGTCACTTAAACAAGACGTCTTCGTTTTAACAACAGACAGTACACGATGGATGTTATAACATCACTTCATCTCAATTTTCAGGGCTTCTTCTGTCTTATTTTGTTCAGTTTTCAGGGCTTCTTCTGTGGTATTTCGTTCTGAGTTTTTGTTGCTTGTTCCTGAGAAGTGAAGCCAATTCTGGTTGTGTTTTCGGAAAGAATAGGAGTCTTCCCTCATTAGGCATTGATTCCCTCTGATGCCATGATTCATAAAGCTTAGCCTACTAATTCTTAGCCTGCAAGATGACGCCAACAGACATGGCAGCTCTGCTTCTAGCTCCTAAGCAACTTTACAGTATTTCGTTTTTTTGTGTGTTATTTCTTACACTATTAGCCCAGAATTTTGGGGGGGTCATTACATACAGCCGGAAATAACTTTTGGATATCAGAGCGGCAGTAACGCACCAGCACTGCGACGAGGAAAACGACTTTCCTGAATTGGATCCTTTGTTCGCACCCCCCAGGGCAATTGAACTTATCCCAGAAGCTGCACCAAGACACCGCTGGCGGAGAAGAGGTATTCGGAGTGGACTTCTAGTCTGACTCAGGAGGCATGCACACCATCCACCGCTTCCGAGTATATTACTCGCTAATGTTCAGTTTCTGGACAATAAAGTAGACAAGCTCAGGGCGAGGATCTCCTTCCACAGAGACATCAGGGACTGTAACATACTCTGTTTCACGGAATCATGGCTCTCTCCGGATATACTGTCCACGTCCATACAGCCAGCTGGGTTCTCAGTACATTGCACAAACAAGAATAAAGAACTCTCCAGGAAGAAGAAGGGCGGTGGTGTATGCTTCATGATTAACGTTTCATGGTGTGATTGTGAAAACGTACAGAAACTCAAGTCCTTTTGTTCATCTGACCTAGAATACCTCACAATCAAATGCAGACCGTATTACCTCCCAATAGAATTCTCTTCGGTTATAGTCACATCCATGTATATTTCCCCTCAAGCCGATACCACGACGGCCCACAAAGAACTACACTGGACTTTATGCAAAATGGAAACCACATATCTTGAGGCCGCATTTATTGTAGCTGGGGATTTTAACAAAGCAAATTTGAGGAAAATGCTACTGAGGATCTATAAACACATTGACTGTAGTACGCGTGCTGGGAAAACACTTGACACTGCTATTCTCTCTTCCAGGATGCCTACAAGGCCCTCCCCCGCCCTCCCTTTGGCAAATCAGATCACGACTCCATTTTGCTCCTCCCTTGCTATAGGCAGAAACTGAAAGAGGAAGAAACCGTGCTAAGATCTATTCAACACTGTTCTGACCAATCGGAGTCGATTCTTAAAGATTGTTTTGATCATGCCAACTGGGATATTTTCCAGTTAGCCTCGGATAATAACATTGATGTACAGTGTATAGGAGATATTGTTCCCACTTTGACTATTAAAACCTACCCAATGTCACGTCTACTCCCGTTCCTCCCCTCCGGCATTTGATGTCGCCGGTATACTAACCACCGGACCTGGGATCAATCATTACCCACACACCTGTATGTCATCATGAGGCACACCTGTACTCAAGAAAGCAAAGGTAACTGAACTAAATGACAATCGCACCGTAGCACTCACTTCTGTCATCATGAAGTGCTTTGAGAGGCTAGCTAAGGATCATATTATCACAACCTTACCTGACACCCTAGACCCACTTCAATTTGCTTACCGCCTCAATAGATCCACAAACGATGGAATCGGCATTGTACTGCACACTGCCCTATCCCACCTGGACAAGAGGTATACCTATGTAAGAATGCTGTTCATTGACTATAGCTCAGCATTCAACACCATAGTACCCTCCAAGCTCATAAACAAGTTTGGGACCCTGTGTCTGAACCCCGCCCTGTGCATCTGGGTCCTGGACTTCCTGACAACACCTCCACTTCATTGTTCCTCAACACAGGGGCCTCAAAAGGGTGCTTACTCAGCCCCCTCCTGTACTCCCTCCACACACGTCTCCAGCTCAGTAATCAAGTTTGCAGACGACACAACAATAGTAGGCCTGATTACCAACAGCCTACAGGGAGGAGGTGAGGGAGCTGGTGGAGTGGTGCTAGGAAAATACCTCTCCTTCAGCGTCAACAAAACGAAGGAGCTGATCATGGACCTCAGGAAAAAGCAGAGGGAGCACGCCCCTATCCACATCGACGTGACCGCAGTGGAGCAGGTGAAAAGCTTCAAGTTCCTCGCCATACACATCACTGACGACCTGAAATGGTCCACCCACACAGACAGTATGGTGAAGAAGGTGCAACAGCCTTCGGCAACTGCACCACCCGCAACCGCAGGGCTCTCCAGAGGGTGTTGCAGTCTGCCCAGCGCATCACCGGGGGCACACTGCCTAACCTCTAGGACAACTACAGCACCCGATGTCACAGGAAGGCCAAAAAGATGTTCATCCCGTTATCATCCAGAAGACGAGGTCAGTACAGGTGCATCAAAGCTGGGTCAGAGAGACTGAAAAACAGTCATCAGACTGTTAAATTGCCATCACTAGCCGGCTACCATCCGGTTACTCAACCCTGCACCTTAGAGGCTGCTGCCCTATATATCAAATCAAATGTATTTATATAGCCCTTCTTACATCAGCTGATATCTCAAAGTGCTGTACAGAAACGCATCCTAAAACCCCAAACATCAAGCAATGCAGGTGTAGAAGCACGGTGGCTAGGAAAAACTCCCTAGAAAGGCCAAAACCTAGGAAGAAACCTAGAGAGGAAACAGGCTATGAGGGGTGGCCAGTCCTCTTCTGGCTGTGCCAGGTGGAGATTATAACAGCACATGGCCAAGATGTTCAAATGTTCATAAATGACCAGCATGGTCAAATAATAATAATCATAGTAGTTGTCGAGGGTGCAACAAGTCAGTAACAAGTGTCAGTTGGCTTTTTCATAGCCGATCTTTGAGAGTATCTCTACCGCTCCTGCTATCTCTAGAGAGTTGAAAACAGCAGGTCTGGGACAGGTAGCACGTCCGGTGAACAGGTCAGGGTTCCAGCAGGTCTGGGACAGCAGGTCTGGGACAGGTAGCACGTCCGGTGAACAGGTCAGGGTTCCATAGCCGCAGGCAGAACAGTTGGAACTGGAGCAGCAGCACGGCCAGGTGGACTGGGGACCGCAAGGAGTCATCAAGCCAGGTAGTCCTGAGGCATGGTCCTAGGGCTCAGGTCCTCCGAGAGAGAGAAAGAAAGAGAGAATTAGAGAGCATATTTAAATTCACACAGGACACCGGAAAAGACAAGAGAAATACTCCAGATGTGACAGACTGACACTAGCCCCCCGACACATAAACTACTGCAGCATAAATACTGGAGGCTGAGACAGGAGGGGTCAGGAGAAACTGTGGCCCCATCTGATGAAACCCCCGGACAGGGCCAAACAGGTAGGATATAACACCAACTCACTTTGCCAAAGCACAGCCCCCACACCACTGGAGGGATATCTCCAACCACCAACTTACCATCCCTATATACATACTGTAGATATGGAATCACTGGTCACTTTAATAATGTTTGCATTAGAGGTTGACCAATTCTTATTTTTCAACGCAATACCGATTATTGGAAGAGCAAAAAAAGCCGATGCCTATTAATCGGCCGATTTTTATATATTTATTTGTAATAATGACAATTACAACAATACTGAATGAACAATGAACACTTTTATTTAACTTAATATAATACATCAATAAAATCTATTTAGTCTCAAATAAATAATGAAACATGTTCAATTTGGTTTAAATAATGCAAAAACAAAGTGTTGGAGAAGGAAGTAAAAGTGCAATATCTGCCATGTAAAAAAGCTAACCTTTAAGTTCCTTGCTCAGAACATATGAAAGCTGGTGGTTCCTTTCAACATCAGTCTTCAATATTCCATTTACATTTTACATTTTACATTCCCAGGTAAGAAGTTTTAGGTTGTAGTTATTATAGGACTATTTCTCTCTATACCATTTGTATTTCATATACCTTTGACTATTGGATGTTCTAATAGGTACTTTAGTATTGCCAGCCTAATCTCGGGAGTTGATAGTCTTGAAGTCATAAACAGCGCAATGCTTGAAGCATTGCGAAGAGCTGCTGGCAAACGCAGGAAAGTGCTGTTTGAATGAATGCTTACGAGCCTGCTGCTGTCTACCACCGCTCTGTCAGACTGCTCTATCAAATCATAGACTTAATTATAATATAATAAGACACATAAATATGAGCCTTAGGTCATTAATATGGTCAAATCCAGAAACTATCATTTCGAAAACAAAACGTTTATTCTTTCAGTGAAATACGGAACCGTTACGTATTTTATCTAACGGGTGGCATCCATAAGTTTAAATATTCCTGTTACATTGCACAACCTTCAATGTTATGTCATAATTACGTAAAATTCTGGCAAATTAGTTCGCAACGAGCCAGGCGGCCCAAACTGTTGCATATACCCTGACTCTGCGTGCAATGAACGCAAGAGAAGTGACACAATTTCCCTAGTTTAATTTTGCCTGCTAACAAGAATTTCTTTTAACTAAATATGCAGGTTTAAAAAAATATACTTCTGTGTATTGATTTTGAAAAAGGCATTGATGTTTATGGTTGGGTAAACATTGGTGCAACGACAGTGTTTTTTTCACGAATGCACTTGTTATTAAATAGCTAGCACCTTAGCTTGGCTCCTTGCTGTACTCGCATAACAGGTAGGCAGCCTACCACGCAGTCTCCTCATGGAGTGCAATGTAATCGGCCATGATCGGTGTCCAAAAATGCAGATTACCGATTGTTATGAAAACTTGAAATCGGCCATTCTGGTTTACATACTGCTTTCCTAATTTCATATGTATATACTATATTCTCTTCTACTGTATTTTAGTCAATGCCACTCCGACATTGCTCATCCTAATATTGATATATTTCTTAATTCTATTATTTTACTTTTAGATTTGTGTGTATTGTTGTGAATTGTTAGATAGGATGAGAACTGAGGATCCTGGTCGGAGACCATGTCCACGGCCAGTCCATGGATCTGGAAGATGTGCTGCACCATTAGCTGGGCCGTCTCCTTGGCAGAGGGTAGTTTGGGGAGAGGAATAAAGTGGGCGGCTTTGGAGAACCGATCCACCACTTTCAGGATGGCTGTGTTGCCATCAGACGGGGAAGACCCGTGACAAAGTTCAGGGAGATGTGGGACCAGGGACGATGGGGGACAGGCAGAGGATGGAGGAGACCAGCCGGAGCTTGCCGAGGAGTCTTGTTCTGTGCACAAACTGTGCAAGCTGCGACAAATGCGGATATGTCTGGGACCATGGTATGCCACCAAAAGCCGAAGCATCGGCCTCCACAACGAACTGACGAGATGGGTCCGGATGAACCAGGATGGGAGCTTTGGTGAAGCTATGTTTGAGAACGCCCGGTCAGCAGCTGGGGACCATGTGAACGGAACCTTGGGCGAGGTGAGTGCTGACAGGGGGGAAGCCAGTGCTGTAACCCTGGATAAAGTGGAGACAGAAATTGGTGAAACCCAGGAAACGTTGCAGCTGCACCCTGGACGTAGGCTGAGGCCAATCCATCACAGCTCTCACATTCCCGGTATCCATCTGGAAACTCCCAGCAGAGTTGATGTAACCCAGAAAGGGGATGGTGGAGCAATGGAACTCACACTTCTCCGCCTTCACAAACAGCTGATTCTCCAGAAGGCGTTGAAAGACCTGTCGGACGTGAAGCACGTGTTCTTGAGGGGAGCGGGAGAAGACGAGGATGTCATCAATGTGGACGAAGATGAACCGGTTCAACATGTCGCAGAGAACATCATTCACCAGAGCCTGGAACACAGCAGGGGCATTGGTGAGGCCAAAGGGCATAACCAGATACTCGTAGTGGACACTGGTGTTGTTGAAGGTGGTCTTCCACTCATCCCCCTCTCGTATCCGTACCAGGTGGTAGGCGTTCCGTAGATCCAGCTTGGAAAACACAGTGGCCCCCTGGAGCAGCTCGAAGGCCGAGGAGATGAGTGGTAGCGGGTATTAGTTCTTAACTGTAATGTCGTTAGTCATTGGTAGTCAATGCACAGATGCAGGGTCTTGTCCTTTTTCTCCACGAAGAAGAAGCCTGCGCTGGTGGAAGAGGGATGGATAAATTCAGCAGCTAGGGAGTCCCCAATGTAGGTATCCATAGCATTGGTCTCCGGTCCCGACAGAGAGTACAGACATCCCCGGGGCTGCGTGGTGCTGGGGAGAAGGTCAATCCCGCAGTCATAGGATTGGTGCTGCGGAAGCAACATGACCCAGGACTGCTCAACACCTCCCGGAGGTCCTGGTACTCCGCGGGAATAGCAGAGAGGTCCGGGGCACCGTCCGAGCCCCCAGGAAGACGTCCCTGGACAGGTTGTGCTGACTTCAGGCAATGGGCGTGGCAGAACGGGCTCCAGCCCATGATGGCACCAGTAGACCAGTTAATGAGGGGATTGTGTAGTTGGAGCCAGGAGAATCCCAATAACACGGGAATCAGAGGGGCAGGCAAGAGAAAGGTCACGGCAGGTAGGGGTCAATAATCCAGAGAAGGGGCAAGAATACCGGTCGGCAGGCAGGCTCAGGGGCAGGCAGAGTGGTCAGGCAGGCGGGTACAGAGATGGGACAGCCAAGGGTCAAAACCAGGAGGGCGAGAAAAAGAGAGGCTGGAAAAAACAGGAGCTGACAGGACGAACGCTGGTAAGCTTGACAAACAAGACAAACTGGCAACAGACAAACAGAGAACACAGGTATAAGTACACAGGGGATAATAGGGAAGATGGGCGGAGACAATCACAAAGACAGGTGAAACAGATCAGGGCGTGACAAAATTTCTTGCCTTAATGTAAACAAACTTAACAGTCACATTCGTTTCTGCCCTCGAGACAGAGTTGCCCTCAGACAAGATCCATTAAGGAAAACTCCAATGTGTCCCTCTAACTCTAACCAGCCAAGAATTTTGAGCATGTTTATACGACCATCAAGGTCAAACAATAGTACCAATCCAAGGCAAAATACATTCTAAGTCAACTCTTTCACCTGGAGCGATACTAAAGCTTTTATGGCAATCACTTCCTCTCTTTCTGGCATAACCTTGATAGTTTGTTAAGACATAACATATCCTGTAGTCTGCACCAGCTGCAGGCGCAGCACAATAACAATGACATTCTGTTTTCCCTCTAGGCCAAATATTTATTTTCAAGTTGAAGTTTTATTGGAAAAAGTATAGTGTTTGTCTCTGTATTGACAATATAAGACATTTAACTGAAAATATACTGAATGAAAATATAACCGCAACATGTAAAGTGTTTGTCCCACGTTTCATGAGCTGAAAAAAAAAGATCCCCGAAATGTTTCATACTGTATGCACAAAAAGCGTATTTTTTGCACAAATTTGTTTACATCCCTGTTAGTGAGCATTTCTCCTTTGCCAAGATAATCCATCCACCTTACAGATGTGGCATATTACAAAGCTTATTAACCAGCATGATCATTACACAGGTGCACCTTGCCGTCCTGACTGCAGGAATGTCCACCAGAGCTGTTGCCAGATAATTGAATGTTCATTTCTCTACCATAAGCTGCCTCCAACATTGTTTTAGAGAATATCGCAGTACGTTCAACCACAGTGTAACCACGCCAGCCCAGGACCTCCACATCCAGCTTCTTCACCAGTGGGATCGTTTGAGACCAGACACCCGGACAGCTGATGAATCTGAGGAGGAGTATTTCTGTCTGTAATAAAGCCCTTCATTCATTCTGATTGGCTGGGCCTTGCTTCCCAGTGGGTTGGCCAGTCTCCCAAGTGGGTGAGCCTATGCCCTCTCAGGCCCACCCTTAGCTGTGCCCCTGCCCCGAAATGTGAAATCCATAGATTAGGGCCTAATGCATTTCTTTTCAATTGACAGATTTCCTTAGTATATGAACTATAACTCAGTAAAATCGTTGAAATTGTTGCATGTTGTGTTTCTATTTTTGTTCAGTATAGTTGAGCCCCAGTGGGTGCAGGTCCAGTATGTGCTGACAGGTTGGCTCTCTCGCTGTGGTTGTGTGTGTGTGTTTGGTTTTACTATCCTTGTAGGGACATTTCACCGGTCCTCACAAGGAAAAAGGCTATGTTAGGTTTAGGGGTTGGGTTTAGGGTTAGGGGTTAGGGTTAAGGTTAGGGGTTAGGGAAAATAGGATTTTGAATGTGAATCAATTGTTTGGTCCCCACAAGGATAGTGTGTGTGTGAGTGCGGGTGTGAGAGAGGGTGGGAGTTCAAGAATATACCTCTCATGGGAAAGAGAGAGAGAAAGAGAGTTGGTACAGTAGATGTAGCTATTTGCCAGGCCCTCAGTGGGGAGTGTCTAGTATCACAGAGATGTACAGATTAGGATGGCAGGAGATCAATGGGGGCGGTTCATCCTCACAATCTTTAAAAGACCCCCTGCCCAGGCACACACACACATGCTGGAGAAGTAGCATTTTATATAGTGCCTTTATACAGCCACTGTTACTGACTAGCAGCTGTGTGATGGCTCAGCTGGCTCAGTAGTGTCAATGTGAGCCGAGATGATTAGTCATAGGATAATAATAATAATACATGGGAATTATATAGCGCTTTTCAAGGACCCAAAGTCGCTTTACAATTATAGAAATAAAAAAAATGAAAAACAATACATCAGACTAAACAAAACATGAATAAAGAGAGGGGTGGGCTCAAAGAAGGGAAAGAGTGATGTATCAGTGTATGGGGAGGGGAGGGTTGGACACAAACCCGGTTTAGGGTAAGGGGCGGGGATTGGGATTTGGATACACACACGGTACAGATCTGAATCCCATCGAAAACATATGGTGAGATCTGAACAGCAGTTGGTGGAAGGCACCCCCTCAAACACTGAAGAATTTGAGCAGTTTGCAGCTGAAGAGTGGGCCAAATGGCCAGTAGAAAGGTGAAGCAAGCTCATTGATGGCAGGCAGTTATCTTGGCCAAAATCTGCAAAAATAAGTAATAGATATGAGGTGCCAATAAGTTTGTCAATGCCATTTGTAATTTTGATATCATGGATGGTCAGTCCTTGCATTCATAGCTCTGTCTATGAATTTGAGAGTGATTTTGTTTCTCCAGCCCCATCCCTCAGCTTTTTACCGAAACAATGGAGGGCTACACACAGATACAGTGCCATCAGAAAGTATTCAGAACCCTTGACCTTTTCCAAATGGCCTACACACAGTACCCCATAATGTCAAAGTGGAATTATGTTTTTCGAAATGCTTACCAATTAATAAAACATTTAAAGCTGAAATGTCTTGAGTCAATAAGTATTCATCCCATTTGTTATGGCAAGCCTTAATAAGTCCAAGAGTAAAAATGTGCTTAACAAGTCACATAATAGTGTTTAACATGATTTTAGAATGACTACCTAATTTCTGTACCCCACACATACTGTACAATTATCTGTAAGGTCCTTCAGTCGAGCAGTGAATTTTAAACACAGATTCATCCACAAAGACCAGGGAGGTTTTACAACACCTCGCAAAGAAGGGCACCTATTGGTAAATGGGTAAAAAAAAGCAGACATTGAATATCCCTTTGAGCATGGTGAAGTTATTAATTACACTTTGGATGGTGTATCGTTACACCTAGTCACTTCCTAACTCAGTTGCCGGAGAGGCAGGAAACCGCTCAGGGATTTCACCATGAGGCCAATGGTGACTTTACAACAGTTACAGAGTTTAATGGCTGTGATAGGAGAAAATTGAGGATGGATCAACAACATTGTAGTTACTCCACAATACTAACCTAATTGACAGAGTGAAAAGACGTAAGCCTGTACAGAATAAAAAAATATTCCAAAACATGCATCCTGCAAAAAGGCACCAAAGCAATACTGCAAAAAATGTAGCACAACAATTCAATTTTTGTCCTGAGGACCAAGTGGGTCCCACTTTAAATGATGTGCAGCATATAAAGGCTTCATAAAGCCTCCAGAAACACTACATACATGAATTACAAATCATCTATAGCTGTATTTCATGCTTTATAAAGAGTTCATAAATGTGGCATAACTGTGAGACGTAACCACCCATGTTAAATGTGATATAACCCACTATGTCAAATATGAGATAAATCTGTGCTTTATAAAGGGTGGCATAAGCACCGCTTAATAAAGTCTTTATAAATCATATTAAATTGAGGCTTCACAAAGCATTTATAACCCTGTTTATGCATCTTCGTAGAGCATTGAAATGCCAGGATAGTGGGTTCGATTCCCGGGACCACCCATACATAAAAATGTATTCACGCATGAATGTAAGTCGCTTTGGACAAAAACATCTGCAAAATTGTATATATTATATTATTTTACTCTAAAACATTTTTAGAATGGCCCAACTTTTTTCCCTCTTGGGTGCATAGTCGATATTGGACCTGACCTCAATTTTCCCAAAAATGCTGTGCTGCAGGACGACACACCCTAAAGTGCACTTATGCACAGCAAAAAAACGTTGTCAGGGCCTTGTAAAATCAGTTTGAAAAAAAACAAAATGAGGCAAAAATTACAAAGTCAATTATTATTATTTTTTTTCCAGGTTATGAATGTCCCCCATTTTTTGGCGTTTCCCCCCATTTCTTTTACACTTTTTTTATAGAAAAGCAACAAAATTGGATTTTCGCTGTTCACAACAGTACTTAAACCACATTACGGGATGACTTTTCAGGTCTGGGAAAAATCAAAGAAACTAGTGGCCCTTTAATTCAGTGCACATGCCCTGCACTGTTGTTTGGTTAGCTGTGTTTCTGTTGTGCAATAAACGCACATTTGACGGGTTTGCAAATCAAATGCCCATTTGTGGTGCCACTTGACAGCAAAAAAGATCAAGTTAACCTTTATTTATTGTAATCTAAATTAGTTTGTAGTAGTTAAGTGTTGAGTTAGATTACATACAGTAGCTACCTCAATCATTATTTCAAATAATTTTGGTAACTTCACAGCAATTGAGATTCAGCTAGCTAATGTAGTAGGCTCAAGCTTAATAAAAATCCCCCTAGATACAGCCACGTCTCATAGTCACGTCATGAGATTTGTATATGAAAGAGGAATATAATAATACGAATTGAATGGAGTTTCCCATCTCCCCATTTAGAGTATTTCTGGCACAGGACAGAAATGCTCTTATCCAGTTGGTGAGATAAAGGCATTTCCTAACAGACGTGCTAACTTTATTTGTTGTTACTTTTACGGTTGGAACCAACATGCCGTACCTCCAGCAGGCAGAAAGGCAAGAACCATTCATCCGCTAGCTCAGAAACAAGCTACACTGTTCACAGCCCTGTGTAATGTTCAATTTAATTGCATTGCTGGACTTTTTTAAACTGTATTTGTCTTGTTTTAAAATGTACAAATAAAAGGAAATGTATGGTTTAAACATGTCTTTAATGTTAATTTGTTTTAGCTGTTAGTGATAATTCCCTAAGTGTTAATACATTTGTGTTTACATAATTAAGACTTTATGTATGTGTTATGAATGACCAAAGGTGTCTGACTTTATTGTAAGCATAGCATCATATGATATAAGGCATTTACAGTATGTGTTATAAATGACCAAAGGGGTCTAACTTTAAAGTAAGTTCAGCATGATGCGAAACAGAATCTTTATGGATGTGTCATGAGTGACCGAAGGTGCTTCACTTCAAACTAAGTATTACTGACGATTTATGAAGGTTCTCCCATGATCCACAAGTTACTGTAGGGTGTGAGAGGTATTTAAATAGTTTCAGGAACCTGCAAAGCTTGCATTTGTGTGTGTGTCAGAGCCAAGATTATTTGGAATAGTCCAACATGACACTACTGCTGGAGACCAGGGCTTAAATAGAACCTGTTACAATGGTGGCAACATTTTGTGGCTGATCTTTCAGCGAGGGAGTGGATGAATGTGTCAAAGACCTGACTGGGCCCAGCACCGCACGATATTGCTTGTTATATTGTTGTGTGCGTGTTTGTGTACTGAGGAACATGTAACTTGGTTCCAGAAGAAAGCCACTTTCAATTTTCTTATGTTGGAGGCTTTCATCAAGGGAAGTGCTTCTTGGTGTAAAGTCGTGCCCAGGCTATTGCACACATAGCACAAATAATCCTGGGATATCAACCATTCAAAGTTGGCCTTAGTGGGAGTGACCATAGAATTCTAAGGGAGAGTCCTTCCTGAGTAGAGTATTTATCATCAGGCTATGTCCTTTGCTAGCAAAAACATTCCCCCTGGTTGTCAACTAGTTAACACATCCACAAAGTGATAATTATGGCTAAATCCTGCTGATTTTCATAATTTCTCTTAACTCTAACTAACTCTAACTAATGAAGGCCAAGTTTGATGCGTTGGTCCACCAGACATTCCGTGCATTTGGGTGGAAATGTCTGGGAACGAGATTAGGTGTAATGTGACTAACATGACATCACTTTAGAGCATATCCTATCCTTCAGCACAACATGTCACCCTTTTTAAAGCACATGTTTATATAATATTCGACATAGTGGGTTATGCCACATTTGACAATGTTGATTATGTCACACAGTTATGAATACTTTATAAAGCATGACATACGGTTATAGATACTTTGTAAGACATCATTTAAAGTGGGACCATAGAGGGTCATGTTTGGGACAAATCCAATACAACACAATGAGATATTTCTGTATATATTTTTCAATTAATGTGCAAATATTTCTAACACGTTTTCAATTTGTCATTATGGATTGTTGTGTGTAGATGGCTGAGAAAACACATATATTTAATCTATTTTAAATTCAGGCTGTAACACAACAAAATGTCAAATAGGCAGGGTTGCACATTTTGGGGAATATTCAGAGGTGGAAACTTTCCGTGGGAATTAACAAGACATAATTGCAAATGATTAAATCCTTCTAATAGAAAAAAAACAAAAAAACAACTTAGTTATGAATTGAACTTTAATTAAATGAGTTGACTCTTCACATGGGATTTTTCAACTCTTGTATTGGTCAGCCTGTTGCGTGCTTTGGTGTGTAGGTTCCCAAACAAGGACCAGTTGCGCTCTGAGGCAGCTGATGTTGGTGGGATTTGGAGGATGATGGAGGCAACAAGGGACAGAGCCTTAGATCCACAAAGTGTCTTCCACCAGGTGGCGGCTGATATGTTTGCACGACTGCCATATTGCATCTCCATCCCAAAGCCCTTGCTTGGAAGTGTACTTCTCCAGACTGCCAAGAACCTTGCCCTCATCCAGGCCAAGGTGGCGAGACACGATAGTGATGACACAATATGCCTTGTTGATCTCTGCACCAAACAGGATGCTCTTGCCAGCATACTTGGGGTCCAACATGTACGCTGTGGCTATAAGGGGTGCGTACTGGCGACAGAGAAGTCAGGCGCAGGAGAGCAAAACTGATTTACAACGGCGCAGTTTAATAAATAAAACCACCGTTAACAGTACAATAAATCAATGGGTAAAACCTGCCACACACCAGCATAACGTGCACAAGCACTACAATAAACAATTCCGGACAAAGACATGGGGGGAACAGAGGTTTAAATACACAACATGTAATGATGGAATTGAAACCAGGTGTGTGGGAAGTCAAGACAAAACGAATGGAAAATTAAAGGTGGATCGGCGATGGCTAGAAGACCGGTGACGTCGACCGCCGAACGAACAAGGAGAGGGACCAACTTTGGCGGGCATCTTCCCTGTGGCTGAGCGTCTTCCCTGTGGCTCAGTTGGTAGAGCATGGTGTTTGCAACGCCAGCATGGTGTGTGCAACGCCAAGGTTGTGGGTTCGATTCCCACGGGGGGCCAGTACAAAAAAAAATGCATGAAATGAAATGTATGCATTCACTACTGTAAGTCGCTCTGGATAAGAGCGTCTGCTAAATGACTAAAATGTAAAAAATGTGACCAAAAGCCCTGTCTGCCTCAGCCAACCACTGCAAACGTACTGGGCCCCCGTTCAGCAGTGAGGAAATGGGAGCCGCTACCTGACCAAAACCCCGGATAAACCTCCGGTAGTAGTTGGCAAACCCTAAGAACCGCTGCACCTCCTTTACCGTGGTGGGAGTCGGCCAATTACACATGGCTGAAATATGGTCACTCTCCATCTCCACCCCTGATGTGGAAATGCGGTACCCAAGGAAGGAGATGGACTGTTGGAAGAACAGGCACTTCTCAGCCTTGACGTACAGGTCATACTCCAACAGGCGACCAAGCACCCTGCGCACCAGGGACACATGCTCGGCGCGTGTAGCGGAGTATATCAGAATGTCATCAATATACACCACTACACCCTGCCTGTGCAGGTCCCTGAAAATCCAAGCCTACAAAGGCTTGGAAGACTGATGGCACATTCATCAACCCGTACGGCATGACTAGGTACTCATAGTACCCTGAGGTGGTACTGAAAGCCGTCTCCACTCGTCTCCCTCTCGGATACGCACCAGGTTGTAAGCGCTCCTAAGATCTAGTTTAGTGAAGAAGCGCGCCCCGTGCATTGACTCAATCGCTGTGGCTATGAGCGGTAGCGGGTAACTATACCTCACAGTGATCTGTTTCAGACCTCGATAGTCAATACATTGGCGCAGACCTCCCTCTTTCTTCACAAAAAACAAACTCGAGGAGGGGGGTGAAGTGGGGGACCGAATGTACCCCTGACGCAGGGATTCAGAGACATATGTTTCCATAGCCTCCGTCTCTGCCTGTGAGAGGGGATACACGTGACTCCTGGGAAGTGCAGCGTCTACCAGGAAATGTATTGCACAATCTCCCCATCGATGAAAGCCAAATCGGCATATTCAGGGGAAATGGTCTGGACCTGGTCTGGACTTTCCACCATAGTAGCACCAACGGAAACCCCTAAACACCTCCCCGAGCACTCTCGCGACCACCCTGTGAGAGCCCTCTGTTGCCAAGAAACAGTGGGGTCATGCCAAGCTA
The DNA here is from genome assembly GCF_901001165.1 of Salmo trutta. Classification (NCBI taxonomy): domain Eukaryota; kingdom Metazoa; phylum Chordata; class Actinopteri; order Salmoniformes; family Salmonidae; genus Salmo; species Salmo trutta. The sequence goes on along the minus strand of NC_042984.1, from coordinate 24,854,910 downwards.
ACCAGGGTAGGCCTAACACCACGGGAAATGCAGGAGAGTCAATAAGGAAGTCAATAAGGAAGAGACTATTTCTCTCCTTGTGACCCTGCATCACCATGCCCAGAGGAGCGGTGGCCTCCCTAATCAACCCTGACCCTAACGGTCAACTATCTAAGGCGTGAACGGGGAAGGGCACAGCCACGGGAACAAAGGGGATCCCTAAACTATGGGCGAACAATCTATAAAATTCCCAGCCGCGCCTGAATCGACGAGCGCCTTATGCTGGGAATGCGGGGAAAACTCAGGAAAAGTGACATACAAAAACATATGTGCAACAGAAGGCTCTGGGTGAGAATGGTGCCGGCTCACCTGGGATGATGCCAGAGCGTCCTGCCTGCTGCCTCGATACCCAGAGGAACCAACCCGGCACCGACCGGCAGTGTGACCTATGCGGCCACAGAGCTGGAACCGTCCGTCGGGAGCTGGAACCCCGTCCGGTCTCCCTGTGCACCGCCCCTCCCAGCTCCATGGGTATCAGAGAGGGGGTGCGGGGGGATGGAACCAACAGACCCCGATCTGAATGTCCGCGGGTAGCCAGCAGGTTATCCAGCCAGATGGACAGGTCCACCAGATAATGGTCAATCAGGGCCCTGTCGTTCCATCCCGCGCCAGCAGCCAGGGTCCGAAACTCCAGGGCTACCTCCTGGGCGCTCCTTGTTCCCTGCCTCAGATGGAAGAGGCATTCACCTGCCGCTCTACCCTCGGACGGGTGGTCAAAGACTGCCCGGAAGTGGCGGGTGAACTCCTCAAACTGGTCCAACGCCGCATCTCCCTCTCTCCACACGGCGTTAACCCACTCCAGGGCTTTCCCAGTGAGGCACGAGATGAGGGCGGACACCCTCTCACGGCCTGAAGAAGCCGGGTGGACGGTTGCCAGGTATAAGTCTAGCTGCAACAGGAATCCCTGGCAGTTTGCAGCTGTCCCATCGTAATCCTGGGGAAGGGAGAGACGAATCCCACTGGGACCAGGAGAAGGAGGGGCGCGTAGTGGAGACCCCGGTTGTGCTGGTGGAGGCGCTGGTAGAACTCCCTGTCTCTCCCAGCGGTCCATTGTCTGGACAACGCGGTCCATGGCGTTGCCAAGATGGCGGAGCATTGCTGCGTGCTCCCGGACGCGCTCCTCCACCCCTATACCCGGGGTACCTGCTCCTGCTGACTCCATAAGTTTGGTCCGGAATTCTGTAAGGGGTGCGTACTGGCGGCAGAGAAGTCAGGAGCAGGAGAGCAAAAACTGATTTACAATGGCGCAGTTTAATAAATAAAACCACCGTTAACAGTACAATAAATCAATGGGTAAAACCCGTCACACACCAGCACAACATGCACATGCACAAGCACTACAATAAACAATTCCGGACAAGGACATGGGGGGAACAGAGGGTTAAATACACAACATGTAATGATGGAATTGAAACCAGGTGTGTGGGAAGACAAGACAAATGGAAAATGAAAGGTGGATCGGCGATAGCTAGAAGACCGGTGACGTCGATCGCCAAACGCCGCCCGAACAAGGAGAGGGGCCGACTTCGGCGGAAGTCGTGACAGTGGCGTGTATGGGCTTCAGGCAGAAGTCTCAACGCTTTTTTATGTATTTCAGAACTGCAGTTTCCTCTGCTTGGAGCAACAGGGAAGTGGGAAGGGCAGTACAGATTTCTTCTCTTACATCTGCAAGCAGAGTCTGAACATCAGACAGGATGGCATTGTCTCCCTCAATCCATGCAATGGCTACTGCTATAGGTTTCAGGAGTTTCAGGCTGCTTACCACTCTCTGCCAAAATACATCGTCCAGGAGGAACCTCTTGAAGGGACTGTCCATATCGGCAGACTGATATGGCCATATGTTGGAGAAACTCCTTCCCCTCCAGGAGACTGTCAAACATGACGATAACACCACCCCGACGGGTGTTGATGGGCAGCTTCAATGTGGTGCTCTTATTCTTCTCACTTTGCTTGGTGAGGTAGATTGCTGCTATAACTTGATGACCCTTCACATACTGAACCCTTTCCTTGGCTCTCTTGTAGAGTGTATCCCTTGTTTTCAGTGCCATGATGTCCTTGAGGAACAGATTCAATGCATGAGCAGCACAGCCAATGGGTGAAATGTGAGGGTAGGACTCCTCCACTTTAGACCAAGCAGCCTTCATGTTTGCAGCATTGTCACCAGTGCAAATACCTTCTGTGGTCCATATGGGAAGTTGATGACTGCCTTCAGCTCATCTGCAATGTAGAGACCGGTGTGTCTGTTGTCCCTTGTGTCTGTGCCCTTGTAGAATATTGGTTGAGGGGTGGAGATGATGTAGTTAATTATTCCTTGCCCACGAACATTCAACCACCCATCAGAGATGATTGCAATACAGTATGCTTTCTCTATGATTTGCTTGACCTTCACTTGAGCTCTGTTGAACTTCGCATCCAGCAAATTAGTAGTTAACCTCTCTGGGGTATGTGGGACGGTAGCGTCCCACTCGCCAACAGCCAGTGAAATAGCAGAGCGCCAAATTCAAAACAACAAGAATCTCATAATTCAGATTTCTCACACATACAAGTATTATACACCATTTTAAAGATAAACTTCTCGTTAATCCAACCACAGTGTCCGATTTAAAAAAGGCTTTACGGCGAAAGCATGCCATTAGATTATGTAAGGCAACAAAATCGGAAAAATTCCAAGGGGGTGAATACTTCCGCTAGCCACTGTAGGTCAAGGTGTATTTATACTTTCTGAAGGTACTGTAGACACAAATCCCTCACAGATATTACAGGTCCATAGGGGTTTTCTGTATCCAATCATTTCACTGTTGAAATACTGTAAATCATGTGAATTTTTGTTGCCAAGTATAAAGAAAAAAATATTATTCAGTTCCACTGAAAGTGAGCTTGACTGAAGTTGGGAGTTCTGATGTATGAAATGTGTTAATAATTCAACATTGCCAATTGAAAGATTTGCTGATGTTAATCATTGGGGTATATCATTATTTTTATCCTAAACTTTCTTCAATCAACATAGATTACCTTTGGGTTGAATGTACAGTCCATGTTGGTCATGTGTGGTCAATAATTAAAAAGGAAAATAACTTGTTGCCAAGTGAGAGTTTCAAAATTGTATTTAAAAAAAAATACATATAATAATCTACATGTCCCATTCACTCATTAGCATAGTTAAATGGTAACTATTTCTAGTCCTGAATGTAAGAAATAAATACTAAAAAATATGCAATAGTTGCAGAGAAATACCCGTTCTTAACTGTCAATTTTGTTACATATAGTTATGACTACCTCAAGTCTGCAATAACCTGATATGAAACTGGCAATACTATAGCATACCTTTTTTTACAATGAACACACAATCTTAGCTGAACATCGTTTGTTGCTATAAGCACAAACTTGGCAAGTTGTGCTAAGAGAATGAATGGAGATGCATTGTATTCCACATTCCCAGCAATTATCACACATAAAACATACAAGGTATCTGATGTCATTATTTGCTGTTGTGCAAAGTGGATTTCCCCACAGTATAAACAAGTGCAATTTAAACCATTCATCATAGCAGGGTAAAGTTGCTGCTTCTCTCTGTCCTTGTCACGACTTCCGCCGAAGTTGGTCCCTCTCCTTGTTCAGGCGGCGTTCGGCGGTCGAAGTCGCCGACCTTCTAGCCATCGCTGATCCTCTTTTCATTTTCCTTTGGTTTTGTCTTGTCTTCCATCACACCTGGTTCCAATCCCATCAATTACATGTTGTGTATTTAACCCTCTGTTCCCCCTCATGTCCTTGTCGGTGATTGTTTGTTGTAAGTGCTTGTGCATGTCTGTCCTGGTGTGCGTCGGGTTATGTACCCATTATTTGATTGTTCTGTTTTCCGGTGTTTTTTTTTGTTATTTAACTGCACCGTTTGGAAACACAGTTTTTGCTCTCCTGCGTCTGACTTCTCTGCCGCCAGTACGCACCCCTTACAGTCCTCCCCTTCTAATGAGAAAGCTGTGAAATATAACACCAATGCATACGTGGTCATTATTCAGGAAAATGTCCCATATTAAAGAAAAGAAAAAAGCATATATGAGTAGATACATCAAAAAGGTCATCATTGTGACTCTGAGGAAAAAAACTCCCTCTGAATAACTCCTTAGATTTACTCAATTTTAAAGGAATTTACTCTGAGTTTTAGATTTACATCGCAGCATACAGTAAGGAAATCCATTTTCATCCACACTGGTCCTGTTTGAGAAAGCTCTAATATGGTTATTACTTGCAACAGATGCCCCAGAGAAGTTATGGAACATTTAACACAATGCATAAAGCTTTACAACTAAATCCCCTAGCTCCAAAGGCAATGATGGAATATCATATTGCTCAGGTGTTGCAATTCAGAGTCGATATTCTGTATTTCATGAAATACCATTCTCTTCCAGGGACATGGCCAATGATAGCAAATTTTATTAAGCACAAACGGAACACAGAAATTCCATTCTGAGGCACTGAAGAGCTACGCAGACAGGCTGCACTGCCCAAATCCCACTCCCTTTAATTCTAGTCCTCATTGCGGGGCGTTAATGACTTACACAACAGCTGTTTCACCAGGAGCGTTTGGGTTTATGATTCTTCCATGTGAACCATAACCACCCACAGTCTGACTGATGCACAGCAACCAGTGACTATCTCTGAGGTAAAACAACAGCGTTCTCCTCACGAACGCTCTCTCTCTATCTCCCACTCTCTCTCTGTCAGACACTTTCTCTTTCTGACATACTCAAACACACACACACAAACAGACACACACATAATGCAAACACACTGTGTGTGTGTAATACATGTATGTGTTAGGGTGGACTAGAGAGAAAGAGAGGGGGAGAGAGAAATCAAAATAAATGAAATCACAGAGATAAAGAGAGAGAAATAAAGGCAGAAATGTGATGGCCCAGTCAATCATAGGATTAGAGTTACGAGTTAGGACTCAGAGCTCCAATTTTTAGAGTAGCATTTTTAGAGGAGAGAGAGAGAGAGAGAGAGAGAGAGAGAGAGAGAGAGAGAGAGAGAAATATGACAACCATCTGCTAGGGAGCCACTGGCGTTTACTCAGACAAATCCACTCGTTCAGTGGATCTGTACCCGCTAACGTAATAATAAGGGTATTGTACCAAGTCTATTTTATACAATTAAAGGTGATGCTGGTGTCCTCATCTTGCAACTTTTCAATTACATCTGCAATACATTTGATGCACTGTTGATTAGAGAGAGGTTTGGTTTTCTGCCAACTATGATAGTCCATAGAGAGAGAGAGAGCAACTTCTCATGCACTAAACCTGGCTTTCTAGACAGCCATTGGTATTCGCAGTGCTCTCTCACTCTTGAAAATCTTCATGCATTTATATTCATGCCTGCAAATGTTCAGACTCATGATACAAATATGACTCATAGCTCACCTTCAAACAATACAAATTGTTTGCTGTGTCCAAATCACATACATGTAGGCTATAGCAGGTGTGATTTCAACAGCTGACTGCACCTGTTTGACACATTCACCCCAAGGTGCAAAATAAGCGCACCACACTCATTCTCTCTGTGTCGCGCAAGAGCTGAGCTTGTCATATGTAATGTTTTCACTTATATGTCTGTGGTCATAATACTCAGTATGTTGAGTCTAGTGTGATGGGAGGTTGCCTACCTCCAACATCTTGCAATACAGGTGTGCAGATAGCCGAGGGCCAGACCAGAGCAGCGGGTTGTTTGTAGTGTGGTCTCCAATATCACATATTTTACTTTAAAATGACGTCAGAGGGGTGTCAGCCGAAGCAGGACTGGCAGATTGTTAGTCTGTGAAAGGCACGGAGAGGCAGGGAGATATAGCACCGGGTGATAACACTGCACTCTCTCTTCAAATGACAAGTGCTAATTTTCCCCTATACCGCTCACCGCGCGCAGCATCTCGCGCTCATAGACTTACTCTTCCAAAAGAACTCGTCTTCTCACTTGGTCTCCTGCTTCTTTTTTCTTTTTTAACCTATTACTTACATTAATTTGTTCAAACATGTACGAAATGTGGAATTTTGGCCAAAGGTGACCTGTCTGCATGTCGAAATTCTTCGGTGCATCTTTTCGGGGTTGATTGTTATAGCCTACCCAGTTTGAACTGTTATCTTTCCCGATGTTTTGCGATGCTCTGCCTCTCAGCAATTTAGAAAAGTGCGTGGTCATTTTCAGCGCCGAATCCACAGATGCCGCCGACGAATCACCTTGCCTTTCCGGTGTTCTTTTTCACAGCCTTTTGACTGTCCAGTGGAGTAAATTCGATGATTTATATAAAGACAAAGTTTGACCGACACAAGTGGTCAGCGGGCACCTTTTGGTAATCGGACAGTGGACGGACCACCTGTCCACGGGCTCGGTGCGTCCTTATCAACCTTATCAAATTGAAGGAAAGATAATTGCCAAGTAAGAATAAACAAGCGAAGTCCAATATATTTGCATCATCTCGCCTTTGGTGGTGTAATAGCAGGATTTACATCATATCTGGAGTAATTTTATGTGCGCAATATTGAAGGATATAGCCTTAGAATGTTTGCATTAATGACATTTGGAGTAAGGTTCATCACTTGAGTGTATTAGACACTATAGACTTTTGTGGAAACCATCTAAATGTGAGGAAACCTGGAAAACGGACTTGTTGTTGAGAAAATGTGGATAAAACGGTCTATTGCACGCAGGTAAGAATAATTTAGTCTCTACCTTATGTAATTAGCTTTATATAAGTTTCAAGGGTGTTATTTAATCTACAAAATATTATTATTTCAAATTTGCATACGCCCGTATCGAACGCTCTCTCTTCATAATCTATGCCATGGCAAGAGTTATGAGCGTCTGCTGGAATTGAATATTAGCCTACTGTATCGATTGTAGGGTTCACGGGAAATATAAATATTGTGTCTATAGTTCTATGGTGTGTTTATTGGCACAATGGTTTTGACATTGTGCATTCAATATGTTTAATGTGTGAGTTGATTTTGTGAGCTTCAACAGAAGACTGTTTCCAGCGTTATGACGAGAAATTGAGCAAAACTTTCACTTACCGTACGCTGGGGGTCGCCAAAGGTACATGCTGCTGCGCTACATGACTGCAAGCCCATGTTGGCAAATAGGTTGACACACCAGGGGCGTAATCACAGGTGGGCCCAGGGCGGCGTAAGCACGGGTGGGCCCAAGCACACCCACTGGGGAGCCAGGACTATCCAATCAAATTGAGAAAAAAATAAGCTCTTTACATGTCGTTGTTCCAAAAGGGGAATTATTTGTCTTTTTACCTAAACATGCAAACAGATAGAATTCATAGCAAGCAGTGCACTGGGTCAGTCAGATTTGATTGAATATAACAGAACAGATGAACTGGAATGCCCAAAATAACTAACTGAAAGCCACACCCGTAATAAGACACAAATATGACCGCATTGAGGCATATGTCACTGTGCTTCTATGGCTATATGCACCAAAATGAGAGCTTGGGACTATAAGGTTCTATCTGCAAAAATATGATTCTGAGGTAGTTGGCTTTACATTCATGAACCTTTATTGGTTTGAATGGTGTCAGGAATTTTTAACTTGCATTCTTTTGAATTTAACAACATGAATTGGGGTATTTAGAGGACTATATAGTACTATATCCCCCTATTTTCTTTTACACAAATGCAGATAGAACCTTATAGTCCCAAGCTCTTGCCATGCCACTGCCTATTTAATTTGTTAATTTAGCAAACTAAACACATCTGTATTATAGCTTTAAAAATGCTATATTTTTTCTCAGCCTCATGGCAAAATGTGTGGAATAGCATGAGATGAGCTATAAAGCTGCATATTTTCCTCTCTGCCCCATGGCAAAATGTGTAGAATTGCAGGAAATTTACCTTAAAACAGCAACATTTTCTCTCAGCTTCATGGCAAAATGTGTAGAATAGCATGAGATTAGCTATACAATTGCTAAATGTTATTTTTGCCCCAATGGCAAAATGTGAACATTTCAGAAACTCATCAGCTTTTTTTGGCCCACCCAAATTTCTGCAGGCCTACCCACCAACGAATGTCTGGCTACGCCACTGACACACTCACACCCACACACTTTCTCATTGCCTAACACAAGTCAAATATGTATGAATTACAAGCCATTAGTTGTACCAGAACTGTCAACCCTGTTTCAAAGAGACTATGCTATAGTAACCCTTGCAATGGGTGATTTTACTTGTATATGACCATTATGTGGCCATAGGCCTACAGTACATGCTTGGTCTTATTCATTGCATGAATGAATTGGCTAATATGTCTATGAGATAGCACCATTCATCACCACTAGATTCTTTGAAGTTTGTTCCTGTGGCTGCCCACATTAGAGCAGAGCTAATGTAAGCACATCCCTCTTGCCAAGTATGTTAATGTATACTGTTAATGTTTACGACAGCGGATACAAGAGCAGCGGAAAGTATCAAAAGCCAAGTGACATCCACCGTGGCACAGTGCCCCACCTTGTTACTCAGAGCACACAGCTGGTTAAATGCCTCTAACGAACTAGCTACTCCCTCTCACAAACTCAACTGAACATCAACTAACATCACTTCATTAAAGCCTCACAGCCAGTGATTCATACTGAATTCTGCAGTGTTCAGATAGAATGAGGCTGGTTGTTTAGTTGAGACAGGTCCCCCTCTGTGAGAGGCAGAAGAGGTGCGTTTTATTCCGAATAATCTTTAATTAGAAAAATAATAGTATGGGAGTGAACAAGCCTTTCAGGTGATTCAATGAACACAGAGTGGGAGGGATCCTACTAATTAGAATACAATTTCATGCTGAATTGTGTTTCTAATCACTAAACAGTTATTTATTTCCCACTGAAACAATGTTAATTAGGCATTAAGGATAATGTTGAGGGTTGACTTCCCAGTTGAACGATAATACGTTTGAACAGAGCATTGCTTTTGAAGATGCAGAAATTAGAAGCCTTTAGAATGATTGATCAGGTCAATGATATCACAGCTACTGTAGAGAGCTAGAGATCTCTGCCCCGCTTTAAAATGCCATTCATTATCTTTATATAAAAACTGGTTTAATCAGGCTGAAATATCATGGAAACAATTCGGAGAATTTTGAGATGCAGCGTTACATAGAGATTCAATTATCGTGTTATTACTATTCAGTGTTTTCAATCTGGTTATGTTTTGAAACATGATACTAGAGGATAGCCACAACAATTTAGCCTCCCTAATTCTAACATTGGATTGTATCACTATGCGTGTTACAGTGTGTGTATGTGTGTCTGTGTTTAGGAGAGTATATTGTGCATGAGGTGCAGTTCATTTGAACATCTGAAGGTGTAATAATACCACCATGTGTTGCTGTATGATAAATGCAACAGGAAACATACATAGTGTAGTAGCTACAGTAATCTGCTCATCTATGTTTGTAGATTGCAAATGAGCCATTTTGGACCTTGTTCAAACGTCAGCTGATAGTTTTCTTTTAGTTTTACACAGTGACATTTTGATTTTTATTGATTAAATTAATAAAGAGGCACAGGATTTTATTGAAGAGGACTTTCTGTGTTTACAAATGTAACAGCGAATTCCTACACCTTCTGCTGCAGAAATTCCTCCATTGGGCTGGAAATATGGCTGGCTAGAAACGCCTGAGCGCTAAACACAGTATTGACCAACCAAGCACGAAAGCATTGCTCATTATGCTAATCTAATATGTTGCCTACAGGGAGATGTGCCTACATGTTGTCTATACTGCAAGAATGTGGTAGGAAAGCATGTCACCTATTTGTGCCTTTTTATATGACCAAAGTTACTACTACTAAAGATGAATGAAAATGATTTATCTACGGAATAGGCTATTGACTCTTCGTGAACAGTTTCAAATTCTATAAACTCAAAGTAGACATTGTTCCCTTGAATCCCATCACCCCCAGGGTTCTCTCCTGGGATCTAAAAGCATAGTATGTGGGAGTGCCCCAAGATATTGATAGTTTTAAAAGTGAAAAATAAAAAGGAAAATGCTGCACACTGCTCTTCATGCTTCCAGGTGATTTTATAGTCTTAAAAGTGGCCTCAAATGGTTTGTTCTATTTAAAGATACTCCTCCTTATATTTCTCCTCACTGTGATGGTATAGGATAATAGAGTAAGTATGTGTGCTTGGCTCGTCTTAACCAATAGGGATTCCTCCCACTCTCTTCCTTCTTGGCATCAATGGGCCCTAGCTTGAGCTCTTTCCATGGACGTCACACATAGGGCTGCAAAAGGAGGGTATATGACTGGAAACTTTTGAAGTTTACCAGTAAACTACCAGAATTTTGGTATCTTTCAAGGATTTTATGTAATCTATCACAAGACATATTGGCCCTTTTGGGTACTTCAGATTATCAAATGTGTGTGTAATAATTATTATCACATGTAAGAAATATGAAATTATTGAATAAGGTGATTTTAAAATAAAAATTAGAATGACAAAGCTGTAAAAATGTATCCTAAATATGAACCTTCAGCTTAGTGAATACCATTGGTGTTTAATATAAGGGCTTCAACATGAAATAATCTTAATATATACACTACATGACAAAGGTATGTGGACACCTGCTCATCGAACATCTCAATCCAAAATCATGGGCATTAATATGGAGTTGGTCACCCCTTTGCTGCTATAATAGCCTCCACTCTTCTGGGAAGGCTTTCCACTAGATGTTTGAACATTACTGTGGGGACTTTCTCCCATTCAGCCACAAGAGCATTAGTGAGGTCGGGCACTGATGTTGGGCGATTAGGCCTGGCTCGCAGTCGGCGTTCCAATTCATCCCAAAGGTGGTTGATGAGGTTGAGGTCAGGGCTCTGTGCAGGCCAGTCAAGTTCTTCCACTCCGATCTCGAAAAACCATTTCTGTATGTACCTCGCTTTGTGCATGGGGGCATTGTCATGCTGAAACAGAAAATATAATTCCCCAAACTGTTTCCACAAAGTTGAAAGCACAGAATTATCTAGAATGTCATTGTGTGCTGTAGCGTTAAGCTTTTTCTTCACTGGAACTAAGGGGCTTAGCCCGAACCATGAGACCATTATTCCTCCCACACCAAACTTTACAGTTGGCACTATGTAGCGTTCTCCAGGCATCCTCCAAACCCAGATTCGTCCGTCGGACTCCCAGATGGTGAAGCGTGATTCATCACTCCAAAGAACGCGTTTCCCCTGCTCCAGATTCCAATGGCGGCGGGCTTTACATCACTCCAGCCAACACTTAACATTGCACATTGTGATCTTAGGCTTAAATATTAGTTCTTAGTTTGGAACTCAGTAGTGAGTGTTGCAACCGAGGACAGACAATTTTTACACGCTATGTGCTTCAGCACTCGGCAGTCCTGTTCTGTGAGCTTGTGTAGCCTACCACTTCATGGCTGAGCCGTTGTTGCTCCAAGACGTTTCCACTTCACAATAACAGCACTTACAGTTGACCGGGGCACTTCTAGCAGGGCAGACATTTGACGAACTGACTTGTTGGAAAGGTGGCATCCTATGACGGTGCCAAGTTGAAAGTCAATGAGCTCTTCAGTAAGGCCATTCTACTGCCAATGGTTGTCTATGGAGATTGCATGGCGGTGTGCTTGATTTTATACACCTGTCAGCAACGGGTGTGGCTGAAATAGCCAAATCCACTAATTTGAAGGAGTGTCCACATACTTTTGTCTTTATAGTGTATATTTTTTTACAAACTTGTATTTATGTTACCATGTCAATATGTATTTGTTGTCAATGTTTTGCCATCCAACTTGTGAAAAGAGTTATGAAAATAATCAATAGTTGGAAGAGTTGCAGAGTCAATAAAAAATAATGCCATTGTTGATAAGATGCTTTTTTCATTAATTTGGCTATTTTCTCTTGAACCATATGGTCTATCTACTAGAAATACATGGACAATATGAACACAGATATAATACATTTATACTAGATATGAAGGTATTCAACTATAAATAACCTAAGTTACGATAGATTGCCGTAGATTTTTTGTTAATTATCAAAATGACTGAAGATTCCGGAAACTTTAGTAAATTAACGGAATCTTTGCAAACCTAGTCACACATGTGACACTCCCTACGGTGAGCCCTGGCAATGGTCAGGTAGATCAGACAGCTACTGATGCTGGAGGGGAGGACTTGGCAGGGCTGCCCAGATCCTTTGGGAGGGGGTGAAGGGTTGGTTGGTTTTTTAGTGCGTCTTCAATGGATCCTACACATTGTAAATATATGGCTATGATTTTGACAACTTTCTATGAGCCAAGGGATGTAACTGGTTGTTTGATAGATGCCTTGCGTAGAAGGATGGTTTCTATGGACCTGAATTTAAATATTTTTTCCTAACCATTTCCTGACAACTCTTATTTTTGAGTGTGCAAAATAGCCCAGTGCACATAGTTTCACATATATAATGGCTTATGCAATATATCAATATATGGTTCATAAGCAATCTTACTTTTCAATATGCCCCCAATGAAAATGATGAAACAACATATTATTAGGGTTAGGCCTCGTGATACACTGCAAAGAATGTAAATGTTATTGTATTGAGATAATTAAGTTAAACTGACTTGTGAGTTGATCCCGCTCACCAAGAAAATGCATTTACTTGTTTTGATTTATTTAGCTTACCCAGAAATGCATCAAGATAATTTGTATTGTTTTAAGATATTCTGACTTGTTTCAAGCCTTTTTTTAGGTTAAAGTAAGAACAATTATCTGCCAGTGCACTAAGATAATTTGTCTTATTAAGATATAAGATCATTTATCTTACCCCGCTTGTATCAAGCTTTTTTGGAGGTTAAAATAAGCAAAATTATCTGGCAGTGCACTAAGAAAATGTACCTTGGTAAGACATCAAGTCAATGCATTCTAATGGTAGGAGATATATAGGTAAGATTTAAAAGAAACTGCAGTCTAGACTAGCGTCATGTCCAGAGGGTGGACATCAAGCTGCCTTACGCTACAGAAACAGATGGGCTTCAGGCCTATGGGGCATTCTAGCTCAGACAAGGCTATTTACTTACTATGTGTGATTTTACCAAGTAGCCTACCTCCCTTTACTTATGTATCAACTGCTGTAGTGCATTATGAAGTAAACCTCAATCTGATATTCAGATTCTTAATAGCCTTTATGGGGGTTATTAACTGGAGCCTCTGGAGCGTGATTATCCTCATTTGCTGTAAAAAAGGCTGTGTTGCATCTCTGAGCTTCCCTTCTGTGGAGGATTATGTGTGTGTGTGGTGTGTGTGTGTGTGTGTGTGTGTGTGTGTGTGTGTGTGTGTGTGTGTGTGATTACTAACACCCTGCACTCAGCAGTCTGATAAACCCACGAGGAGGGGGGAGCAGAACTGGTCCATGTGACACACAGCAGTGACAGTAAATAAAATCAAATCAAATGTTATTTGTCACATGCTTTGTAAACAACAGTGAAATGCTTACGTTTCATCACACACTGCCTGGCACCAACAGCTCGGACCACGCTATTAACACCTGATGTAACAGTATACATCTCAGTTTGACAAAAGGTGTGATGGGTCTGCACTCAAAAATATGTTTCAAAAAGCTTACTTCATTTTTTATTTAAATAAAAAAAAAAAAAATTCACTGCATCAGGGATAGCGTGCACAGACATTTAGGTTTTGCAGTCTTCTTCAGTGTGTAGGTACAAATCTTTTTAATTAAAAACAGCATTTGTGGGAAACGCAGGTGAGCACGAAGGGCAATTGAGGGAATCAGGCGTGAACCATTCATGAATCAGTTGCCTTACAGTAGGTGTCTGCTCACCTGGATACATTATATCAATTCATGAGATAGCTTACCACAAAGGACATTAGGCTCAGACGTTCATAAATATGTGGGGCTAACTCATAAATGATATGCAACATGTTATATGGACAGTGTTCTCGTCTAACAGTCTAAACTTATCCAAAAGGAATGAGCTGAAATCTAGTTCTTTGTTTAATCCGTGTGGGGATACAGAATTACATTTATACACAGTTCCTTCAGAAATTAGTCAGACCCCTTGACTTTTTCCACATTTTGTTATGTTACAGCATTAAACTGATTAAATATACTTTTTTTCTCAACAATCTGCACACAATACCCCATAATGTCAAAGTGAAAACAGGTTTTTAGAAGTGTTTGCAAATGTATTACAAATAAAAAAACGAAATACCTTCTTTACATAACTATTCAGACCCTTTGCTATGAGAATTGAAATTGAGCTCAGGTGCATCCTATTTCCATTGATCTTCCTTAAGATGTTTCTACAACTTGATTGGAGTCTACCTGTGGTAAATTCAATTGATTGGACATGATTTGGAAAGGCACACACCTGTCTAAATAAGGTCCCACAGTTGACAGCGCATGTCAGAGCAAAAACCAAGCCATGAGGTAGAAGTAATTGTCCGTAGAGCTCCAAGACAGGATTGTGTCGAGGCACAGAGGTTTTCTAATGATCAATTAGCCTTTTAAAATGATAAACTTGGATTAGCTAAAACAACGTGCCATTGGACACAGGAGTGATGGATGCTGATAATGGGCCTCTGTACGCCTACCATATGTAGATATTCCATAAAAAAATCTGCCGTTTCCAGCTACAATAGTCATTTACAACATTAACAATGTCTACACTGTATTTCTGATCAATTTGATGTTATTTTAATGGACAAAAATTTGCTTTTCTTTCAAAAACAAGGACATTTCTAAGTGACCCCAAACTTTTGAATGGTAGTGTAAATTAGCCAAAAAAATCTAAAAACCTGTTTTTGCTTTATGTGGTATTGTGTGTAGATTGACGAGGAAACATTTTAGAATAAGGCTGTAACATAACAAAATGTGGAAAAAGTCAAGGTGTCTGAATACTTTCTGAAGGCACTGTATCCTTGGGCGGCAGGTAGCCAGCCTAGTGGTTAGAGCGATGGGCCAGTAGCCAAAAGGTTGCTGGATAAAATCACCAAGGTAAAAATCTATCGTTCTGCCCCTGAACAAGGCAGTTAACCCACTGTTCCTAGGCCGTCATTGCAAATAAGAATTTGTTCTTAATTGCGTGGTGGATGAACTTTTTCAATCCTGACGCAACGCAATTCATTAACAAACTTCCGGTTTGGAGCGAGGAGTCGCACTACGCTTCACTCCACAGGTAATATTACACTTCACTACATGACCTTCACTACATGACCTACATGACCTCATCTTTACTAGATGCTGTTCTTCCACTAATCTCATTGCAACTCCTCTCCAAGTCTCCGACCACTACCTTGTATCCTTTTCCCTCTCGCTCTCATCAAAAACTTCTCACTCTGCCCCTACTCGGATGGTATTGCGCCGTCCCAACCTTCGCTCTCTCTCTCCTGCTACTCTCTCCTCTTCCATCCTATCATCTCTTCCCTCTGCTCAAACCTTCTCCAACCTATCTCCTGATTTTGCCTCCTCAACCCTCCTCTCCTCCCTCTCTGCATCCTTTGATTTTCTCTGTCCCCTATCCTCCAGGCCGGCTCGGTCCTCCCCTCCTGCTCCGTGGCTCGACGACTCACTGCGAGCTCACAGAACAGGGCTCCGGGCAGCCGAGCGGAAATGGAGGAAAACTCGCCTCCCTGCGGACCTCGCATCCTTTCACTCCCTCCTCTCTACATTTTCCTCTTCTGTCTCTGCTGCTAAAGCCACTTTCTACCACTCTAAATTCCAAGCATCTGCCTCTAACCCTAGGAAGCTTTTTGCTACCTTCTCCTCCCTCCTGAATCCTCCTCCCCCTCCCCCCCCTCCTCCCTCACTGCGGATGACTTCGTCAACCATTTTGAAAAGAAGGTTGACGACATCCGATCCTCGTTTGCTAAGTCAAGCGACACCGCTGGTCCTGCTCACACTGCCCTACCCTGTGCTTTGACCTCTTTCTCCCCTCTCTCTCCAGATGAAATCTCGCGTCTTGTGACGGCCGGCCGCCCAACAACCTGCCCACTTGACCCTATCCCCTCCTCTCTTCTCCAGACCATTTCCGGAGACCTTCTCCCCTACCTCACCTCGCTCATCAACTCATCCTTGACCGCTGGCTACGTCCCTTCCGTCTTCAAGAGAGCGAGAGTTGCACCCCTTCTGAAAAAACCTACACTCGATCCCTCCGATGTCAACAACTACAGACCAGTATCCCTTCTTTCTTTTCTCTCCAAAACTCTTGAACGTGCCGTCCTTGGCCAGCTCTCCTGCTATCTCTCAGAACGACCTTCTTGATCCTAATCAGTCAGGTTTCAAGACTGGGCATTCAACTGAGACTGCTCTTCTCTGTGTCACGGAGGCTCTCCGCACTGCTAAAGCTAACTCTCTCTCCTCTGCTCTCATCCTTCTAGACCTATCTGCTGCCTTTGATACTGTGAACCATCAGATCCTCCTCTCCACCCTCTCCGAGCTGGGCATCTCCGGCGCGGCCCACGCTTGGATTGCGTCCTACCTGACAGGTCGCTCCTACCAGGTGGCGTGGCGAGAATCTGTCTCCGCACCACGTGCTCTCACCACTGGTGTCCCCCAGGGCTCTGTTCTAGGCCCTCTCCTATTCTCGCTATACACCAAGTCACTTGGCTCTGTCATATCCTCACACGGTCTCTCCTATCATTGCTATGCAGACGACACACAATTAATCTTCTCCTTTCCCCCTTCTGACAACCAGGTGGCGAATCGCATCTCTGCATGTCTGGCAGACATATCAGTGTGGATGACGGATCACCACCTCAAGCTGAACCTCGGCAAGACGGAGCTGCTCTTCCTCCCGGGGAAGGACTGCCCGTTCCATGATCTCGCCATCACGGTTGACAACTCCCTTGTGTCCTCCTCCCAGAGTGCTAAGAACCTTGGCGTGATCCTGGACAACACCCTGTCGTTCTCCACTAACATCAAGGCGGTGACCCGATCCTGTAGGTTCATGCTCTACAACATTCGCAGAGTACGACCCTGCCTCACACAGGAAGCGGCGCAGGTCCTAATCCAGGCACTTGTCATCTCCCGTCTGGATTACTGCAACTCGCTGTTGGCTGGGCTCCCTGCCTGTGCCATCAAACCCCTACAACTCATCCAGAACGCCGCAGCCCGTCTGGTGTTCAACCTTCCCAAGTTCTCTCACGTCACCCCGCTCCTCCGCTCTCTCCACTGGCTTCCAGTTGAAGCTCGCATCCGCTACAAGACCATGGTGCTTGCCTACGGAGCTGTGAGGGGAACGGCACCTCCGTACCTTCAGGCTCTGATCAGGCCCCACACCCAAACAAGGGCACTGCGTTCATCCACCTCTGGCCTGCTCACCTCCCTACCTCTGAGGAAGCACAGTTCCCGCTCAGCCCAGTCAAAACTGTTCGCCGCTCTGGCACCCCAATGGTGGAACAAGCTCCCTCACGATGCCAGGACAGCGGAGTCAATCACCACCTTCCGGAGACACCTGAAACCCCACCTCTTTAAGGAATACCTGGGATAGGATAAAGTAATCCTTCTAACCCCCCCCCCCTTTAAAAGATTTAGATGCACTATTGTAAAGTGGTTGTTCTACTGGATATTATAGGTGAATGCACCAATTTGTAAGTCGCTCTGGATAAGAGCGTCTGCTAAATGACTTAAATGTAAATGTAATATAATTATTTTGTTCTCTAAAGTGTCTCGCAGCTGGCGAGGTGATATCTTAATGTCGGAAAGTGGATTTATGTTCTCAAAGGCACATTCAAGCCGCAGGATGTTTTTCCAAATAAATCTTATTGCAAGAACACCAACATAGAATTAAGTTATTTTGTAGAGCAAGTTATACATTACTTTATCACATAGGTTCTAGAAGTCTGAGGGCATACAAAGTTATAACATTTCCTTATTTTGCTACATGAGGTATATGATCTACATCCTTTTATGAATGCATATTTTCTCTCTCTGACCACATCAGATTTAACCAATATGTTTGATAGATTTCTTGATCATTTATAGGTGAATAAAGGTGGATTCTGGAAGGCAGAATTTATAGAGGAGTCAGATGATAGTACACTGCTCCAAAAAATAAAGGGAACACTAAAATAACACATCCTAGATCTGAATGAATGAAATAATCTTATTAAATACTTTTTTGTTTACATAGTTTAATGTGCTGACAACAAAATCACACCAAAATAATCAATGGAAATCCAATTTATCAATCCATGGAGGTCTGGATTTGGAGTCACACTCAAAATTAAGTGGAAAACCACACTACAGGCTGATCCAACTTTGATGTAATGTCCTTAAAACAAGTCAAAATGAGGCTCAGTAGTGTGTGTGGCCTCCACGTACCTGTATGACCTCCCTAAAATGCCTGGGCATGCTCCTGATGAGGTGGCGGATGGTTTCCTGAGGGATCTCCTCCCAGACCTGGACTAAAGCATCCGCCAACTCCTGGACAGTCTGTGGTGCAACGTGGCGTTGGTGGATGGAGCGAGACATGATGTCCCAGATGTGCTCAATTGGATTCAGGTCTGGGGAACGGGCGGGCCAGTCCATAGCATCAATGCCTTCCTCTTGTAGGAACTGCTGACACACTCCAGCCACATGAGGTCTAGCATTGTCTTGCATTAGGAGGAACCCAGGGCCAACCGCACCAGCATATGGTCTTGCAAGGGGTCTGAGGATCTCATCTCAGTACCTAATGGCAGTCAGGCTACCTCTGGCGAGCACATGGAGGGCTGTGCGGCCCCCCAAAGAAATGCCATGACTGACCCACCGCCATGACTGACCCACCACCAAACCGGTCATGCTGGAGGATGTTGCAGGCAGCAGAACGTTCTCCACGGCGTCTCCAGACTCTGTCACGTCTGTCACGTGCTCAGTGTGAACCTGCTTTCATCTGTGAAGAGCACAGGGCGCCAGTGGCGAATTTGCCAATCTTGGTGTTCTCTGGCAAATGCTAAACGTCCTGCACGGTGTTGGGCTGTAAGCACAACCCCCACCTGTGGACGTCGGGCCCTCATACCACCCTCATGGAGTCTGTTTCTGACCGTTTGAGCAGACACATGCACATTTGTGGCCTGCTGGAGGTCATTTTGCAGGGCTCTGGCAGTGCTCTTCCTGCTCCTCCTTGCACAAAGGCGGAGGTAGCGGTCCTGCTGCTGGGTTGTTGCCCTCCTACGGCCTCCTCCACGTCTCCTGATGTACTGGCCTGTCTCCTGGTAGCGCCTCCATGCTCTGGACACTACGCTGACAGACACAGCAAACCTTCTTGCCACAGCTCGCATTGATGTGCCATCCTGGATGAGCTGCACTACCTGAGCCACTTGTGTGGGTTGTAGAGTCCGTCTCATGCTACCACTAGAGTGAAAGCACCGCCAGCATTCAAAAGTGACCAAAGCATCAGCCAGGAAGCATAGGAACTGAGAAGTGGTCTGTGGTCACCACCTGCAGAACCACTCCTTTATTGGGGGTCTTGCTAATTGCCTATAATTTCCACCTGTTGTCTATTCCATTTGCACAACAACATGTGAAATTTATTGTCAATCAGTGTTGCTTCCTAAGTGGACAGTTGACTTGGAGTTACATTGTGTTGTTTAAGTGTTCCCTTTATTTTTTTGAGCAGTGTATATGCCAGTGTTTATTGGCAATAGACTTGATGCCATTACAGCTTGCTCATCAGTTACTCACCTGTGTTCCCTACAAATGCTGTTTTGAATTCAAAATATTTGTACCTACACACTGAAGAAGGCTGCAAAGCCGAAACGTCTATATACGCTATCCCTGATGCAATGAAAATAATAAAAAACACAAAATTAAGAAATCTTTATGAAATATATTTTTGAGTACGGACCCATCACACCTTTGGTTTGTCTGAATCACGGGTTTTACACACCAGCCAAGCTTCTGGGAGAGCGCAATGGTCCCCTTTTAAATACATCTGTTTGTCCAAGCTGCACAGCCTGATCTTATACATTTGATTAGCGAGTTATAGACTGGCCACAGTATGTGTTGGAGTTGATCAGACCTCGTACTGTAGCACAGCACTGTCAATGTCAGTCAGAATCAGTGGCGGTCAGTGCTGTTAATTTCTATTGATTTTATTTATATTACAGCATATTGGATGACTGCTATTCATATGCCAATCACCCAGTTCAATGTAACAGCGATATGTTTAGGTTACTACATGATACTCAAATTTTCCCTATACCCATCATGAGGTTGCTACAACCTAGCCTGTGAATGAAAGTTTACAACGTTGGTGCACACTGGTCGAGAGAAAAATTTGAGGTGGCAGTGACACATAGACAGACAGTGATTAATTCAATACCGCCTTGCATACTCCTGCCTGTGTAATTATTAGTCCAACAGTTGAAAAAAAGGGAGTTTCGATTGGACAAATTCTGGTATTTATTACCGTTTTGTTCCGTTTGCTTCCGTTTAAGAAATGTTTTTTCAAAGAATCGGGAGAATGAATACAACCCTGATCACGCGTAAACACAATTAACTTTCATAGCAGCCACAGTGTATTCCTTCTCGCATCTATGCATCTCCTCCTCTCACCTTTTCCCTTCACTTATGGACTTCAATGCACAACACAACAGCTGTATGTGACCAGGGAAAAAAAATGTACACGCCAAACCATATCATAACCGCTACACACAGCCTACATCGTTGTCACCATATTAGCTAAAGTAACGTCATAGTCCGCATAGATAATAGAACTAACGAGTTAGTAAACCTACTACAATCATGCCGTAATATTACAGTGTGCAGTCAGTAAGCAGTTTAACACTTAGTGTCCGGCCCCGGTGGCAATACATTTGTAAAGAGAAAGCTTACCTTGGAAGAGTTCCAGTGTTGTATTGAATAGTCATAGCCAGCTAGCTAACATAGCATCTCTCTGTTTAAGCAGGGTGTTTGAGTAGGCTAAACTAGTTAGCTGCATTTGCTAGCCAAGTAAGTGAAACTGAAAGTGGAAAAAATGTAAACATCTCTCTCTTGCATCTGCTTCATTTAGGAAGAAATTCATTTGTTCAAAACTGTTCAACTATTGTCTTTCTCTCTCTTTGAGTCAACTACTCACCACATTGTATGCACTGTAGTGCTAGCTAGCTGTAGCTTATGCTTTCAGTACTAGATTCATTCTCTGATCCTTTCATTGGGTGAACAACAATCAGTTCATGCTGCAAGAGCTCTGATTGGTTGGAGGAAGTCCTCCAGAAGTTGTCATAATTTTTGTGTAAGTAAGTAAGTCTATGGAAGGAGGTGAGAACCATGAGTCTCCTAGGTTTTGTATTGAAGTCAATGTTCCCAGAGGAGGACGGAAGCTGTCCACCGGCTACACCATGGTGCTACCATACAGATTGCTGTTGAGGCTACTGTAGACCTTCATTGCAAAATAGTGTTTTAATCAATTATTTGGTGACATGATTATATTTAGTTTTATCTAAAACGGATAACTTTAATGTTTTACAATTTAAATTTTAATTAAATTCACTGAGAGGATGGTCCTCTCTCTCCTCTGAAGAGCCTCCACTGGTCAGAATTGTGATTCACTGAACGGTGTTAAAGGTAGACTCAGCATTATTACATCAGCATACACAGCGAGGTGACTTCCTGCTTACAGAAACAGCAACAGCAGGATTCAAGACTGATACTAATTTGCGACCTCCCTTGAGGCATGCCCACGTTGGGAAGAGCCAATAGTGGCAGTATTGGCAGATTTTAATTTTGTTGTTGATGATATTTCTAAGCAGGAATTTGCCTCGCTGTGTATGAATTGAGGTACCAAATACAGTGCCTTCAGAAGGTATTCACACCTCTCAACTTTTTCAACATTTTGTTGTCTAACATCCTGAATGTAAAATTGATTAAATTTAGTTTTTGTGTCACTGGCTTACACACAATACCCCATAATGTCAAAGTGGAATTTATATAATTAAAAATGAAAAGCTGAAATCTTGAGTCTAAGTATTCAACCTCTTTGTTATGGCAAGCCTAAATAAGTTCAAGAGTAAAAATGTGACCCGATTCAGGAAACTAGGCGCATGTGGCAAGTCACGACTTCACAGGAGAGTCGTTTGAACGCAAAAAATGTGTTTTATCAAAATGCGTTTTGTTTTGAAGAAATGCCTTCTCAAATATGTGAACTTTCATGTGCCTTAATAACAAACTTGTATGCCATCTGTAAATACGAATAAAATTGTTTAATTACGAGCCTTGTTGGTTAAGCCACAGAAAAAGGCATCAACCTTCCCACTAGTCATGAGTGGGCTGGAAATGCTGAGAGATGAGTTCGGAGGCTTCTATTTATTTGAGCTTGTCAGTCTGTGTTGGTAATCCTGTCGAACGCGGCTTTACATTTTTTTTTATTGTGTAGTGGAGATGCATAAGTGTTGCTCTCCACTTTCTGGAAGATCAAGTTTTGAAATCAGTGGAATTAGAGCAGCTATTCCCAAACTGGGGTATGTGCAATGTCGTCGGGGGTACGCCAAATAAAAATGTAATTCACATTTTCAAACAGTCCATTTTGATTTTTTAACAGGGCTATACATTTGGGTGATTTTTTTTCTCGCCTCAGTAGCCTCGTTTCACTGCCAAAAATAAAATGAAGCCATCTAGTGTTCAGTGTCAAATACAGGTAGCCTAGTCAAATACAGGTAGCCTAGTCAAATAATTAACATCCAATCGCGGGAAACGTTCACTCTTGCGCAGACATTTAGAAACTAAACATGACAATTTGAAAAATAAGCCACGGGAGTTTTTTTGGGGCGAGAATTAAGACGACTTTTGAGTAGTAAGACATGTATAAAAGCAATAGATACCATTAATAAGAAGGGTCTAGAAGCGTCTTATATGGTGAGCTACCGAGTGGCTAGGACAGTCAAGTCCCATACTATTGTGGAGGACTTAATTCTTCCTGCTGCCATGGATAATGCTGTGACAATGCTGGGGGAAAAGGCCAGAAAAACTACACAGAAAATGCCTTCATCAAACAGCACTGTTTCCGACGCATCATTGACATGGCAGGAGATATTTTGAAACAATTACTGCTTTGCATACAAGCCAGTGAATTCTATGCGTTACAGCTGGATGAGTCAACATACGTGGCGGGCCTGGCACAGCTCCTAGTATGTTTGTTATGTTTATACTGAGTCAATTAAGGAAGACATCCTCTTCTGCGAACCACTGAAAGCCAGGAAACAGGAGAGGATATTTTTAAAGTACTGGACATCTTTGTGACATCAAATGGACTTTGGTAGTCAAGATGTGTTGGTATCTGTACTGATGACACAAAGTGGTAATGCCCGTGCAAGCAGTTGCTCCCGACGCCACTTAGGTACACTGCAGCATCCACCGAGAGGCTCTTGCTGCCAAGGGAATGCCTGACAGGTTGAAGACGTTTTGGACACTACAGTGAAAATGGTTAACTTTGTTAAAGTAAGGCCCCTGAACTCTCGTGTATTTTCTGCATTATGCAATGATATGGGCAGCGACCATGAAACGATGTTACAACATTCAGAAGTTGGCTGGTTGTCAAGGCAAAGTATTGACATTTTTTTTTTGAATTGAGAGACGAGCTTAAAGTTTTCTTTAATGACCATAATTTTCACTTGTCTGACCACTAGCGTGATGATGAGTTTCTCACACGACTGGCCTATCTGGGTGATGTTTTTTCTTGCCTGAATTATCTGAATCTAGGATTACAAGGACTCTCCTCAACTATATTCAATGTGCTGGACAGAATTGAGGCTATGATTAAGAAGTTGGATCTCTTCTCTGTCTGCATTAACATGGACAGCACACAGATCTTTCCATCATTGTATGATTTTTTGTGTGCAAATGAACTCAAGCTTACAGACAATGTCAAATGTGATATAGCGAGCACCTGAGTGAGCTGGGTGCGCAATTACGCAGGTATTTTCCTGAAACGGATGACACAAACAACTGGATTCATTATCCCTCCAGTCCAGTTGTCACGACTACTGCCGAAGTCGATGCCTCTCCTTGTCCGGGCAGTGTTTCGGCGGTCGACGTCGCCGGTCTTCTGGCCATCGCTGATCCAATTTTCATTTTCCATTTGTTTTGTCTTGTTTTCTAACACACCTGGTTCTCATTTCCCTCATTATGTGTTGTGTATTTAACCCTCTGTTCCCCCCATGTCTTTGTGTGGTATTGTTTATTGTAAGTGCATGTGCACATATGTTTGACTGGTGCGCATCGGGTTATTGTACCCATATTTTGTATTTTCTTATGCCGTTGGTTTTACTATTAAACTGCTCCGGCTATTTACCAAGTTCTGCTCACCTGCGTCTGACTTCCCTGCCACCAGTTATGCACCCTTTACACCAGTTACCAATATCTGAACCAGAGAGCCTCATCGAAATTGCAACAAGCGGTTCTGTGAAAATGTAATTTAATTAGAAGCCACTGCCAAATCGGATAGGGCTGCGCTCAGAGTATACTGCCTTGCCAAGTCGTGCTGTTAAGACATTGATGCCCTTTGCAACCACATACCTATTTGAGAGTGGATTCTCAGCCCTCACCAGCATGAAAACTAAATACAGGGGCAGACTGTGTGTGGAAAATTATTTAAGACTGAGATTCTCTCCAATACAACCCAACATAAGCACACCCTTCTCATTAACCTGTGGTGAGTTATTCACAATTTTTGATGAACAAAATATGTAATATATTAATATATATTTATATTATTATTTGTGCCCTGGTCCTATAAGAGATTTTTGTCACTTCCCACGAGCCAGGTTGTGACAAACTCACTCATTCTTATGTTCAATAAATGTTTTGTATAGTGTGTGTGTGGCAGGCTTACAATGATTGCAAAAAACAACATTTGAGGGTGCGCTGACCCTGGTGCTAGAGGGGGTACGCAGCTGGAATGTTTGAAGAGGTACGGGACTGTAAAAAAGTTTGGGAACCACTGAATTAGAGAATGATAGCTGAAAAGATGGAGAAAACGCCTGTCTCCGTATTACATCTTCAAACTAAGGACAATCGTGGTATGGCATTCCTGACAGGGAGACACGTCCATCATGCATGATGATGTATACAGGTAAGATAGCCTAGCGTTAGCTAGCTACATTTTCAGATATTACAAGTTTCTAATTTGACAGTGGTTTCATTTCAAGCTAAAGTATACTGTTAGCTAGGTAGTTAACATTATCTGGCTAGCTCCCTAGATGACATTATTATTTGTATCCCAGAGCTGTATTCATGGAGGGTAGCAACAACATGATTTGGTGTTGTGTTCATTGTTGTTTAACTAGCTAACATTACCTGGCTGGCTCGTTAGCTAACGTTACATGACGTGTGTGATCTTAAACATTTTTTACCTAGCTAGGTTCATTGTTTACCTAGCTAGCTAGCTACCTGTCTTAAGCTAAAGTGTACTAATAGCTAGCTAATGTTAGCTGGTTGGCTCCCTAGCTGACATTATTATTCGTAACCCAGAGCCGTTTGCTTTTCTAGTTAGAGCCTAATATTAGCTAGCTAACATTGAACCTGGTTGGTTAGCTCTCAGCACTGTGGCATTGTTGGCACTGTGTTCATTGTTGTTTAACTAGCTAATATTAGCTGGCTGGCTCATTAGCTAACGTGACGTGTGTACAACACCCGTTGAATATGGCCGGTGTCAGTAAACGTCTGCAAAAAAGCGTAATGAAATTGTTGCCAGCAGAGCTGGATAGGCTGTTTCCATGTTATCCATAGGTAAACAAATCCTCGACCAGAGCATCAAGTATGTGCTCCGAGAGCGAAACGAGATGGGTGGGGCTAATGAGGGTGTGAACAATGGTGAATGGGTGTAGACAAAGAGGAGCTCTTCACTAGATACCAAAACATTCAAAGGCCATTTTCTCAAAGTTGATCAACTTTCAAAGTAGAATTACTTTCCCATTGTTCCTCAAATGCAGTGTATGATATACCATTTTGTAGCTCTGTCTCTACTTATATCGAAAATAAAAAACACAATTTCAAATTTTGCTACATAAGACCGAATCCAGGTGGTAAGTCACAAATGTGCTTACCAAGTTACATAAGAAGTTGCATGGACTCACTCTGTGTGCAATAACAGTGTTTAACATGATTGTTGAATGACTGAGTGAAAAGAAGGAAGCCTGTACAGAGTAAAAATATTCCAAAACATGCAGCCTGTTTGCAATAAGGCACTAAAGTAAAATTGCAAGAAATGTGGCAAAGAAATTAACTTTATGTCCTGAATACAAAGTGTTATGTTTAGGGAAAATCCACCACAACACATCACTGAGTACCACTCTTCATATTTCCTAGCATGGTGGTGGTTGCATCATGTTATGGGTATGCTTCTAATCGGCAAGGACTATAACATTTTTTGGGGATAAAAATAAACGGAATAGGCAAAATCCTAGAAGAAAACCTGGTTCAGTCTGCTTTCCAACAGACACTGGGAGACAAATTCACCTTTCAGCAGGACAGTAACCTAAAACACAAGGCCAAATATACAATGGAGTTTCTTACCAAGACGACCATTAAATGTTCCCGAGTGGCCTAGTCTTGACTTGAAAAAGACTTGAAAATGGCTGTCTAACCAATTTGACAGAGCTTGAAATCTTTTTTAATAAAAATGTGCAAATAATGTACAATACAGGTGTGCAAAGCTCTTAGAGACTTACACAGAAAGACTCACAGTTGTAATCGCTGCCAAAGGTGCTTCTAACATGTATTAACTCAGGGGTTTGAATACTTATGCAAATTACATTTTTCTGTATTTCATTTTCACTTATGGGGTATTGTGTGTAGATGGGTAAACTTTTTTTTTTATTTCATCCATTTTGAATTCAGGCTGTGGAATAAGTCAAGGGGTATGAATACTTTCTGAAGACACTGTACAGTATGTGCGGACCCATCACAACAGAACAAGCCTTGAGAATATTCAGATTATGTTGTACAGGACTAACATTCTTGTGTTATGGTCAAATATGCCTAATATCTGCAGAAATTATACTTGTTATGTACATGACAAAGTTCTACTAAAAAGGGTTTGAATCAAAATTAATCTTTCAGACTCAACACCATACATGCATTTGGGATGTCAACTTCAAATATTCTCAATCTTGTCCAAAATATAGCACCATTCCACACCATCCATGCAATTGAAACATTCTATTCCAACTGCAGAGAACAGCTTGATTGAGTGGTGTGCTGGAGCCGAGCCTTGCCACAGTTGCCAGTGTGTGAGCACGTGATGGAGGATGTGCTACTATTTCACTGAAGCACATCCATCGCACTGAGTCGAGCCTGGGAGAGGGAGCGGCTGACCTCATACTTGATTCATGTAGTGAGCTTTTGTTGGATCAATACGGCCTCTACAAAGGATCAGATTTATCCGTCACGGCCCCTCCACTAACTAGCCTACTCCAGGCATGGAGGTCACCTCTCAGTGGCCCGCTATTCCGAAAACACTTCATAAATGAACAACAGGGATTTTCTGGGAATGGTTTCCCTTTTTCCCATTCCATCCACTTAGACAGTTATAGAGATGGCTGGATGGGAGTCGAAAACCTTGACTATGAGGGCTGAGTTGAATCGAACATTGTCCCGTTAGTCCTATCAGGAAGCTTGCAGCCTCTTTTTCAGCATGTGGGCCATGTACACAGTAGTGGAAGGCGTTGTGCTGAGGGATTAATTAGTTGAACGCTAAAGCGCTCATGGCTGTTGCATCTTGGATCTTCCACACTTTTGGTTTTGCCAGGCGTAGATTCCCTCAGCTAGTGGTGACACAACATTGCTTCATCCGCCCATAGTAGCAGCTGCTGCCTGCTCGGCCTTACAGGCATTGTGTGTGATATGGTTGACTTTTTACAGCTTTTCATGTGAGCACCTTAAGCACGTTATTGAAACACTTGAAAGATTAAGTACAATATTTACCACCCAGAGGCCTGTACTGAGGCAATCCATAAAGCTGCAGAACCTTAGCTAGAGCTGGCTGTGGTAATTTACTCTGAAATAGTGGATTTCTGCTGAGAAACCATGAGGCTGTGCTAGTTCCCTCAGTAACTGCTACATCTGTCTGCTTTTCAAAGCCATTCAACCATGCACTGACCAGAAACTGGAAACTGCACACTCCAAGTAATGTTCCAGTCTGTACAAATATCCAAAATAACACTGTTTGATTAATTATTTGAAAATGTCTGGAGATATGATTTTCTTGTGAAACACTAGGAGATACATGGAGGTACTTCATATTGTGGTGCCCCTCCTTGTCCCTAAGGTAAAAGGTTGAAGGTGATATATAATCATTATTAGGATCCCCATTAGCTGTTGCGAAAGTAGCAGCTACTCTTCCTGGGGTCCACACAAAACATGAAACATGACCCAGTACAGAAAATTAATAGACAAGAACAGCTCAAGGACAGAATTACATAACATTTTTAAAGGCACACGTAGCCTACATATCAATACATACACACAAACTGTCTAGGTCAAATAGAGGAGAGGCGTTGTGACGTGAGGTGTTGCTTTATCTGTTTTTTGAAACCAGGTTTGCTGTTTATTTGAGCAACATGAGATGGAACGGAGTTCTATGCAATAATGGCTCTACATAATATTGTAGACTTTCTTGAATTTGTTCTAGATTTGGGGACTGTGAAAAGACCTCTGGTGGCATGTCTGGTAGGGTAATTGTGTGTGTCAGAGCTGGGTGTAAGTTGACTATGCAAACAATTTGGGATTTTCAACGCGTTAATGTTTCTTAGAAAAATAAGAAGTGATGCAGTCAGTCTCTCCTCAACTCTTAGCCAAGAGAGAATGGCATGCATAGTATTTATATCAGCCCTCTGATTACAATGAAGAGCAAGACGTTCCGCTCTGTTATGGGCCAGCTGCAGCTTAACTAGGTCTTTCCTTGCAGCACTCGACATCACGACTGGACAATAATCAAGATAAGACAAAACTATAGCCTGCAGAACGTTTTGGAGTGTGGTGTCAAAAACGTTGAGCATTTACCAAGAGAGAAACTTGAAGTTAATGCTTATATTACTGTCCTCTTAAACATTTCCTACTTTCATCATTCCTGCCTCTGGAAAAGCTAGAAAAGCTAGAAAATACTGTATGGATACTTGGATGAGATAGTCCTTGTAAACCAGGAGTGTAGTATGTGTATCCTCTGTGCCTCCTATCTCCTGGCAGGTGGCGTTTCCACAGAGCTACAGTATGTGTGAGGACATGCTGGGCTGTGTTTGTCCTATCGCTTAATCTAAGAGCTTAAGCACACAGGCCTCTCCCACCCCAACAAAGGCAACCTCACAAATTCAACAGGCTCCAAATGGAGGCTCAATGGGCTCTCAGCCTTTTAAACTTTCCTAAGACGAGTGGCTTTAAACTGACTTACCAAAACCACACAGACAGCTAACAATATTCACAAAATGGGATCTCTTGAGCAAGCACAAGCCACCAGACCTTACAGTTGTATGAAAGCATTACTACCTTTTGCAGACTTAAATTGACAATATCACCAGCATGCTCAATATAGTCTCCATAAATATAGGGTTTAGGTTTTGCATATAAACTCTTAAATGTTAAAACAGAAGCTTAGATAATATAATCAATTATCAAATTAAATCAGTTCTATCCACACTTCCAAAATTCATGTCATCAATTAGCCTATGTGGGCTGATTTTCCAAACATTTAGCCACTGTTATCCAAAGCCTGCCAGAGGATGATGCTTTTCTCTTCTCCAGACCGTCCCTAGTCACCCACCTTTCCCCCTGTATGCCCCCTCCACGACACTGATACTCTTTAGGAGGCCAAGGCTTAGCCCTTTCTATCTTCAATTAACTTAATGAAACGACAGAGCATATTAAGACCGTTATTGGAAAAAGGGAAAAAACATGGGCAATAAAGGATTAAAATAACTAGACAAAATTGCTAATGGCCCTAGTTTGAAGCACTGCCACAATGTGACATTTACTCACGGGATTATGTGAGATAAGTAATGCATTGATGTCTCAAAAGAACACTTAATATTTTCCAGGCTTTGATAATAAGGCTGCAGATTCAGTGCCAACGGTAGTTTTGGATAGAATGCAAGCTACAGTAATATGGAATGAGGCACTTTATATCTTGTATTTCCTAATTCTGTATCCCGAGACTACCGGCACCACATTTACTTATTGTCTGTGACTGTGCATGTCTTAAAGTGAGATAGAATAGGCCTAGCTTTTTTTCCATGATGACTTGACTGTATGAAAGAATAACGAGCTTGAAAATAGATGGCACTTTTTCTCTTCTACTCATGTCAGAATATAGCACATTCAATGACAGAAGATATTTGGTTCTTCCCAAAGTCTGAAGGACTGCCGGGCTGGAGCTGGATACGTAAAATGTAAATTAAAATGTAATAATGGAAGCAGCCATGTATCCTCATCATTCATACATTTCTAATGTGGCTGCATTCATCAGTCCCTCCGAATCCCTCTCAGTATTTGGTATACATTCTGACATTCAATTTACCTTATCGTTAGTAATTCATTGAGTTTATTGGACTGGAAAGCAGGGCTGCCATATTTTTCATTTGAATAACACAATTTTCGGTGAAGTCCGGCCATTGTAAATGTCTATATACCTCCAGCAAATGGTAGCTGGTGTTTTTCCGAAATCACGGATTGATTAGCTCAATTGTACGCGGTTCATGCTAAGTAACGTTAGAGATGAACATCATTTCAGACATTAGCTCTTTTGAGGCACTTGCATTACAGTGCATTAAGCTTAATTCAGAGAAAGAGGATGCCATTGTCAATGAACGTTCTCCCCTTTCTCTCCAGTGGACTAAGTGTTAGTCTCACTCAAACTATCTGTAGAATAACAATTGGTCAGTGATTCATCCATCATCTGCAGAATCAGAATTTCCCTTGATAGCTATGTTAACCATTCCTGACCAGGGTGATTGAGAATAAGATCATTAAGAGAGATCGGTGCTGTAGATCTTCATAAGTACATCTCTAATAATTCCAGCCCAACCATTTACAAGTGCCAGTCTAAAGCACTGTAATATATCTCTCCTTTTCCTAATGATATCTGTATTGTAATGTGAGGCTGGTGATGGAGGTATTGGGAAAGAATTCTGTGGAGATTGTGTCTCCTCTGTTGACGTGAGTGCTTCACCTAATTGGCAAGGAAGGACCACATCATCTGCCCCCCATTCCAACCCTCAAACCTACCTAGCCATAAAAGTGCTTTTTGAGCAAGCAAACCCACCAGCCCTTCAAAAAAAACCAAAACAGTATGAAACTACAGGCTTCTTGAGGCCTTATTTGTTTTAATGTCTTGGCTGTTTCAAGGTTCTGATGTAGAGAGAAATCAGCCTTGGAGACACAGCTCATTTAACACAGCTCATTCACTTCACTACATTGAAGCGGGGGTTCATGTCTGTGCAATGTGAAAAGTTGTCATGGGGGACAGAAATTGGGCTTTTTGAATCCTCGTTTAAAAAAATAATATTGATAGGGGCCAGTTCAGTCGTTTAGTTCAGTCGTTTGGAGCAAGGCTGCTTAGCTATCCAGGCTTTAAAGTCCATTTCCACTGACCTCGACTTGAAAACAGTGATTATTCTGGGTCAGTCTCCCTTAAAGCTGCAACGTTCGTATTAATGGAAGTGGGAAGGGCAGTGAAAGACTGTTCTTATACCCTTCAATAGAGGTACAAAGAAACTGCATGACCCGCTTTCTTCCTTATCTACTTCTTCCTTATCTACTTAGGGTCAAGCTAATCTCCCAGTGATGTCTAAAGCAATATAGAAAGCAAAATACTAATATGTAAAAAAAATATATATATATATGTAAAAATATATATGTAAAAATATATATATATAAAAATAAAATATATATATATATATCAAAATAAAATATATATATATATATATATATATATATATATATATATATATATATATATATATATGCTGCATATGAATCATCGAGACACAACCACTTACAATTTTGGTAATTTACACTTCTAATGTAATTAATTATGGGGTAATGGCCATCCTATGGTGCTTGTGTGTGTTTTGTGTGCCAATCTAGACTTCGGGGTATTTACTTTCCCTCTCCTTCTGATGTTAATCATGATGCTATGAAATGCTCAACGTAGTCTTCCAATATGAAAAACATGTTTTCCAATTCCCATCAAGGTGAACTTCATTGTTCTGAAACAACAATGAATTGTTGCATGGAAGCATGTTCATTAGTTTCTGTCGATGAAACCTTTTATGACGTAGCTATAGCAGCATTCATTGGAACAAGACCAGCATGCTTTTTCCCATCCAGAATCACTGTTGAGGTTCACTGACACATTGTTGTTTGGGTTATGCACCAACATGATGTCAGCCTGTAATACCACATTCTGCTGCTGCACCAAAAACAATAGCAGAGCCCCGGTCCCCTCATCCTTCTCCATGCATGCTTGAAGCTATTCATAAAACCATGGGCCTCGGCTCTTCTCCGCTTTCCTCTTAACTGCATTCATGGGACCATTGTTGTAGTTTAATGAAGCAGTCAAATTTGCCCTGCTGACAGTGGGCTCCCAATCTCTGATTCTGTCTGCACTGCCCCTGTGAGTCAAATGAAAGGGATGGGTCCTTGTTCCAATGCCTGTATACGATCACATAGTTTCCCCCCAGAGGGGCAGGACTACCACACCACTGTGCAACTGTTCAAGAGCTCCTCTCAAGGTAATGCAACCCCCCCCACTCTTAAATTTGAAGTATCATAACCCCTATGGGGAAGGTGCTCTGGGCTGCCAGTTTCAGGAGAGGGGAGGTAGAATGACATTGTATGAGCTCCTGCTGATATTCAGCATAAGTGTCAGATGACTTTCAATGCTCTTCATGCAGAGATGGACCTGGTTCTTAGTGTCATTACTCAAACTGTGTGGTTTAAGTATCTCGTACCCCACTCCCGCATCCCCTCAAGGTGTTGGAAAGCCATGACAATGCTGTGTCTTTGCAGTGAGAAATAAGGAATAAAAAGCAGCCTTTTTAGACAACTTGACTAAAAATAACAGTCTTATGTCAGAATACACATACAGTGGGGGAAAAAAGTATTTGATCCCCTGCTGATTTTGTACGTTTGCCCACTTACAAAGAAATGATCAGTCTATAATTTTAATGGTAGGTTTATATGAACAGTGAGAGACAGAATAACAACAAAAAAATCCAAAAAAACGCATGTCAAAAAATGATTTACATTTTAATGAGGAAAATAAGTATTTGACCCCTCTGCAAAACATGACTTAGTACTTGGTGGCAAAACCCTTGTTGGCAATCACAGAGGTCAGACGTTTCTTGAAGTTGGCCACCAGGTTTGCACACATCTCAGGAGGGATTTTGTCCCACTCCTCTTTGCAGATCTTCTCCAAGTCATTAAGGTTTCGAGGCTGACGTTTGGCAACTTGAACCTTCAGCTCCCTCCACAGATTTTCTATGGGATTAAGGTCTGGAGACTGGCTAGGCCACTCCAGGACTTTAATGTGATTCTTCTTGAGCTACTCCTTTGTTGCCTTGGCCGTGCGTTTTGGGTCATTGTCATGCTGGAATACCCATCCACGACCCATTTTCAATGCCCTGGCTGAGGGAAGGAGGTTCTCACCCAAGATTTGACAGTACATGGCCCTGTCAAATGATGCGGTGAAGTTGTCCTGTCCCCTTAGCAGAAAAACACCCACAAAGCATAATGTTTCCACCTCCATGTTTGACGGTGGAGATGGTGTTCTTGGGGTCATAGGCAGCATTCCTCCTCCTCCAAACACGGCGAGTTGAGTTGATGCCAAAGAGCTCCATTTTGGTCTCATCTGACCACATCACTTTCACCAGTTGTCCTCTGAATCATTCAGATGTTCATTGGCAAACTTCAGATTGGCATGTATATGTATTCTTGAGCAGGGGGACCTTGCGGGCGCTGCAGGATTTCAGTCCTTCACGGCGTAGTGTGTTACCAATTGTTTTCTTGGTGACAATGGTCCCAGCTGCCTTGAGATCATTGACAAGATCCTCCCGTGTAGTTCTGGGCTGATTCCTCACCGTTCTCATGATCATTGCAACCCCACGAGGTGAGATCTTGCATGGAGCCCCAGGCCGAGGGATATTGACAGTTCTTTTGTGTTTCTTCCATTTGCAAATAATCGCACCAAATGTTGTCACCTTCTCACCACGCTGCTTGGCGATGGTCTTGTAGCCCATTCCAGCCTTGTGTAGGTCTACAATCTTGTCCCTGACATCCTTGGAGAGCTCTTTGGTCTTGGCCATGGTGGAGAGTTTGGAATCTGATTGATTGATTGCTTCTGTGGACATGTCTTTTTTACAGGTAACAAGCTGTGGTTAGGAGCACTCCCTTTAAGAGTGTGCTCCTAATCTCAGCTCGTTACCTGTATAAAAGACACCTGGGAGCCAGAAATCTTTGATTGAGAGGGGGTCAAATACTTATTTCCCTCATTAAAATGCAAATCAATTTATAACATTTTTGACATGCGTTTGTATTTTTTTGTTGTTATTCTGTCGCTCACTGTTCAAATAAACCTACCATTAATATTATAGACTGATCCTTTCTTTATCAGTGGGCAAACATACAAAATCAGCAGGGGATCAAATACTTTTTTCCCCACTGTAGGCATAAAATGAAAGAGGTCATAGAATTCCCATTCCCTTTCAGTCAACTGGAAATGGATCCTGTTATGTAAATCACTATACTCTTCCTGAGTTGTGAAATATGTAATTATTTATTAAATAAGGCACCCATTATGACACGCTTTGTAATAGATTATACCATTGTTCATAATGTTACATTTACATTTTGGTCATTTTAATAGCAGATGCTCTTATCCAGAATGTATGACTTGTGTTATAAAG
Source organism: Salmo trutta (assembly GCF_901001165.1). Classification (NCBI taxonomy): domain Eukaryota; kingdom Metazoa; phylum Chordata; class Actinopteri; order Salmoniformes; family Salmonidae; genus Salmo; species Salmo trutta. The sequence continues at coordinate 24,819,996 of NC_042984.1, read as the reverse complement.
GCTTTATAAATGCATACAGTACATCAGGAGGACTACAGTAAAGTGTTACCAATAAGGCATATCTGAAGATGGTGAACAATTTACCAGCACACCTAAGGTTAACCTTGTTAACACTGCTGTAAGTGTAAGGTCTCCACTAAACATGTCACCAGTTAAATGTTGTGCTGACTTTGCACATCCATTTTGGAGTAGGCCTACTGTAGCTGCTGAGAACATTATTTTTACTGTGGATGTTTTCCTATCTTATAGCTAATGGCCAGTTAGGGATGTGTATTGGAAATTGACCCTTTGCTAAGCCCCGCTGCAGAATGTTGGGAAACCAATCGCAGCACGCTGGTGAAAAGCAACTGTAGCTAACCATCTTGACTCTGATGCCTCAGGCAAGCTCAAGTTTTAACTGCATGGAAGCCAATAAGGGCAATGGCAAAAAACAGAGTTTTCATCAAAAATAAATAGTCTAAATGGCTAAATAATTGAATAGTGCACCAGTGGTACTGACTTTCAAATCCAAAATTAGATTGTTACTGTCACGGCTGTCTAGGACCAATGGAGATGTGGAATCAGGAGCAGGAGACAGAGGGCCGGAGCAACAGTGTTTTAATAATAATTGCAAATGCAATAGCCGTAGGGCACAGGGCGCGTGGCGAAGTCCGCCAGGGGAAAAACACATTCCCAAAATAAACGCACTGGAAAAAAGTGCACGGGGCGCAGCCCGTCAATATAATGGACAATAACAGCGAAAAAACAGCTTACACTCGCAACTGTCCTAAGTGGACATTAAACAATCCCGCACGAGAACCCCAACTGAAAATACACACTAAATAACCAACCAATAATGACAAACACAAAACAGGTGCGGGATAGACAGACAAAACCAAAAGACACAGAAACAACGATCGGTGGGAGCTAATAGGCCGGCGACAACGACCGCCGAGCGCCGCCCGACCGAGGAGGGGCGCCACCTTCGTTAGATACTGTGACAGTACGCCGCTCGCCGACGACGGCCTCGGGGACGGCCCGGAGGGCGAGGCGCCGGCCGATCCGGACGGCGACGGTGGAATTCTTGTAGCATAGGTGGATCTAGAATGTCTGCCGCCGGAACCCAGCACCTTTCCTCCGGACCGTACCCCTCCCAGTCCACGAGGTACTGCAGGCCCCCTACCCGACGTCGGGAGTCCAGGATGGCTCGGACTGTGTACGCCGGGGCCCCCCTGATGTCCAGGGGGGGCAGGGGGACCTCCAGCACCTCATCGTCCTGCAGCGGACCAGCTACCACCGGGCTGAGGAGAGACACATGAAACGAGGGGTTAATGCGGTAATATGAAGGGAGTTGTAACCTGTAACACACCTCGTTTATCCTCCTCAGGACTTTGAACGGCCCCACAAACCGCGGACCCAGCTTCCGGCAGGGCAGGCGGAGAGGCAGGTTCCGGGTCGAGAACCAGACTCTGTCCCCCGGATTATACACGGGGGCGTCACTGCGGTGGCGGTCAGCGCTCTCCTTGTGTCGGTCACCAGCCCTCCTTAGGCACTCCTGGACACCATTCCAGGTCTCCTGAGAGCGCTTCACCCATGCCTCCACCGCAGGAGCCTCCGTCTGGCTCTGTTGCCATGGCACCAGGACCGGCTGATACCCCAATACCACCTGGAAGGGTGACAGGTTGGTAGAGGAGTGGCGCTGAGAGTTCTGGGCCATCTCGGCCCATGGCACGAACTGTGCCGACTCCCCTGGCCGGTCCCGGCAATACGACCGCAGGAACCTGCCCACATCCTGGTTAATGCGCTCTACCTGCCCATTACTCTCGGGGTGGAACCCCAAGGTCAAGCTGACCGAGACCCCCAGCCTCTCCATAAACGATCTCCACACCCTGGACGTGAACTGGGGACCCCGATCAGATACGATGTCCTCGGGCACCCCGTAGTGCCGGAAGACATGGGTGAACAGGGCCTCCGCGGTCTGCAGGGCCGTAGGAAGACCGGGCAAAGGGAGCAGACGGCAGGACTTAGAGAACCTGTCCACAACGACCAGGATCGCCGTATTCCCCTGGGACGGCGGGAGATCCGTGAGGAAATCCACCGAGAGGTGAGACCAAGGCCGTTGTGGAACGGGGAGCGGCTGTAATTTCCCTCGAGGCAGGTGCCTAGGAGCCTTGCACTGAGTGCATACCGAACAGGAAGAGACATAACGCCGAACATCCTCAGCCAAAGTGGGCCACCAGTACCTTCCCTTCAGGCCCCGCACTGTCCGTTCCACCCCAGGATGACCCGAGGAGGGTAGAGTGTGGGACCATCGGATCAGGCGATCGCGAACACCAAGCGGAACGTATTTCAGGCCCACGGGACACTGCGGTGGAGTGGGTTCTGACCGACCCGCCCGCTCGATGTCCGCATCCACCTCCCATACCACCGGTGCCACCAGACAGGAGGCGGGAAGTATGGGAGTAGGATCGATGGTCCGCTCCTCAGTGTCGTAGAGACGCGACAGTGCGTCAGCCTTCCGGTTCCGGGAACCTGGAATGTACGAGAGGGTAAAGTGAAACCTCGTAAAAAACATGGCCCACCTTGCCTGACGGGGATTAAGCCTCCTCGCTGCCCGAATATACTCCAGGTTACGGTGGTCGGTCCAGATGAGAAAAGGCTGACGTGCCCCCTCAAGCCAATGTCTCCACACCGTCAAAGCCCTGACCACGGCTAACAGGTCCCGGTCCCCCACATCATAGTTGCGCTCCGCCGGGCTCAGCTTCTTAGAAAAGAAGGCACATGGGCGGAGCTTTGGAGGAACGCCCGAGCGCTGCGATAGCACAGCTCCTACCCCAGCCTCGGACGCATCCACCTCCACTATGAATGGCAAAGAGGGGTCCGGATGCGCCAGGACGGGTGCGTTGGTAAACAGAACCTTCAGACGATGGAAGGCTCTGTCCGCCTCTGCTGACCATCGTAGCCGCACCGGCCCCCCCTTCATCAGTGAGGTAATGGGAGCCGCCACCTGGCCAAAACCCTGGATAAACCTCCGATAATAATTAGCGAACCCCAAGAAGCGCTGCACCTCCTTCACAGTGGTTGGGGTTGGCCAATTACGCACAGCCGTCACGCGGTCACACTCCACCTCCACCCCCGAGGTGGAAATGCGATATCCTAGAAATGAGACGGCTCGTTTGGAGAACTCACATTTCTCAGCCTTGACGTATAGGTTATGCTCCAGCAGCCGCCCAAGCACTCTACGCACCAGGGACACATGCTCGGCGCGTGTGGCGGAGCAAATCAGGATGTCATCGATGTACACCACCACACCCTGCCCGAGCATGTCCCGAAGGACCTCGTCCACAAAGGATTGGAAGACAGCGGGAGCGTTCTTTAACCCATACGGCATGACGAGGTACTCATAATGGCCCGATGTGGTACTAAATGCGGTTTTCCACTCGTCTCCATCTCGGATACGCACCAGGTTATAGGCGCTCCTGAGATCTAATTTCGTGAAGAAGCGCGCCCCGTGAAATGACTCCACTGCCGTAGCAATGAGAGGTAGCGGGTAACTGAAACCCACTGTGATAGCATTTAGACCTCTATAGTCAATGCATGGGCGCAGACCTCCCTCCTTCTTCTTCACGAAAAAAAGCTTGAGGAGACGGGGGACTTAGATGGCCGAATGTATCCCAGTCTCAAGGACTCAGTGACGTATGTATCCATAGCCACTGTCTCCTCCTGAGACAGAGGATACACGTGACTCCTAGGAAGAACCGCGTCGGCCTGGAGGTTTATCGCACAATCCCCTCGTCGATGGGGGGGTAATAGAGTCGCCTTCGTCTTACTGAAGGCGATAGCCAAATCGGCATACTCTGAGGGAATGTGCACGGTGGAGACTTGGTCTGGACTCTCCACCGTAGTCGCACCGATGGAAACTCCTATGCACCTACCTGAGCACTCCCTCGACCACCCCGTAAGAGCCCTCTGCCTCCACGAAATCTGAGGGTTGTGCGTGGCTAGCCAGGGGATTCCCAGTACCACCGGAAACGCTGGGGAGTCAATGAGGAACAGGCTGATACGCTCCTCATGACCCCCCCACGTCTGCATAACCAGTGACACTGTGACCTCCCCTACTTGGCCTGACCCTAGCGGTCGACTATCTAGGGCGTGCACGGGGAAGGGGTGGTCCAGCTGAACCAGGGGAATCCCTAACCTCTTCGCTAAGCAAGGGTGCAAGAACCCCTTGCACCCAGCGGCCGTCCCATCGAACTCCCGGGGAGGAGTAATCCGGATACCGCCGGCGCCCGCTTCAGGGGGTGTGTGTAGGGGCGCAGGGTGAGGGACCGGAGCTGGTCCAGCTGGGGAAGCACCTCTCTCCCAGTTCTCCAACCGGGCCAACACCTGGTCCATGGCCTAGGCGGTGGAGGAGGCTGGCGTGTTGAGAGACCTGCTCAGCCATGGACGGCGCTTCTGCTCCTGCTGACTCCATAGATGGTGCGGGATTCTGTCACGGCTGTCTAGGACCAGTGGAGATGTGGAATCAGGAGCAGGAGACAGAGGGCCGGAGCAACAGTGTTTTAATAATAATTGCAAACGCAATAGCCGTAGGGCACAGGGCGCGTGGCGAAGTCCGCCAGGGGAAAAACACATTCCCAAAATAAACGCACTGGAAAAAAGTGCGTTTAGTGCAGCCCGGCAATATAATGGACAATAACAGCGAAAAAACAGCTTACACTCGCAACTGTCCTGAGTGGACAATAAACAATCCCGCACGAGAACCCCAACTGAAAATACACACTAAATAACCCCCCACTAATGACAAACACAAAACAGGTGCGGGATAGACAGACAAAACCAAAAGACACAGAAACAACGATCGGTGGGAGCTAATAGGCCGGCGACGACGACCGCCGAGCGCCGCCAGACCGAGGAGGGGCGCCACCTTCGTTAGATACTGTGACAGTTACATTGTTTGCTAGCTGTTTAACTAGCTCTCATTGACAGTCATTGAAGATGTTGCTAACAGTAGCATGCTAGCTAGCCAGTTAATAAAACATGTTTTTTTTCCTAATGTATGTTTGCAACAGTAGCTAAGTTAGCTATATTATGAATATACTGTAACTCATGTGCTGTAGACATCAGGATACGATTTGAGAGCACTAGTAACTCCAAAAGTGGTTAGTAGCTTTACTGCATGCTGACAGAAAATTCAGAGCCATCCAGTGGCTAGCAACAATACAAACTTAATTTTACCAGGTTTCCAGGTTACCAGGTTTCCCACCACAACATACCCCAAAGTCTCCAGAGTCCTATACTATGAATCAAGTTTGAGGAGTTAGACGTAACTTTGGTCAACACCTTTTAGCCAGGTACATTTCTATAGCAACAAATCGATCAGAAGTAACCCGCTCCGGGCAGGCTAACTCAGGGCTAACTCCATTTATCCTGAATTAAATGTCTGAGCCGCGAGTTCAGGACCAATAAAATCAGATTGCCCCTAACAAAGATTGCATCATCATCCCCCTTCATTTGAGGAAGATGATTGATTAAATATTTTATTAATACATTTTTATTTGTGTGTTAAAAAATAGCAATGTTAAAATACCTATCAGAATACACATTTAGTAATGACAGAATGCATTTGATGATTTAATACAATTATTTTATTGATACAATTGGGATAAAAGGTTATTGTGCATTGATAAGCACACCAAAGATGACATTAACGATAAGTAATAAAATAAAGACTGCATTTCTAAAAGCCTATTTCACACCATAGCCTGCTGAATTTTCTAGATAACTTTTATTAAATTTTGATTTCAGCACAAATGAAAATGTGGCACTGACTCGCCCATGGATTAATGTTTCGGCATTGTGCCAATGAAGAGTTCCGTGGTCGATTAGCCATGTGCGACATGCACACGCAGTTACAAGCCTGCTAGAGTTAGCGGCAGGTAGACAAGCAATATCCACCGTTGTAGTACAGATGAAGCGCTGGAATGTTTGGCAGCTGCCCTGAAGGACTACATGAAAGATGAAAGTCCTTTGGTCTTGTCAAACAATCTCACGATAATTGAAATATTATTAACAATGAGTTGCCCCAATGCCTCTACTCCTGTTACATGGAAACAAAGGTGAGATTAGGGACTGCAACAGGGCACCACCAACTTAGGGTGGGAAAACGGAATGCATTGCTGTTGAAAATAACAGGAAAACTGATTTCAGGATAGTTTCATCCCCTAAAAATGCTCATTTAACCCCTCAGATGTATACACGGACCATCCAAACTGTACCACCTACTGTAGAAATGAATCGCATGCTGTCTGAAGCTTGCAAATTTTTCACCATTGATTTGACCTCGGGGCCATTTTTAGATACTTTGTGTGGGAGAGAGCGGGATACAACAATAGCTGGCATAAACGCACCATCAATTGCTAGACACATCCCAACAGAATGCGTCACTCACTGTAAAGCCTCCGAAAATTTTAACATAAGCTTAAACCACGAGACTTGTCTCGGGGGCTATAAATCACATAAAAAGAGGGGAGCTGAGTGGAGGGGCCGGGGGGTGAACTAGATTATATAAAGGCCTGCCTTTCTCACCTCCCTCTGGTGAAGGACCTGGATCTGCCAAAGGCCTTGTTTCTGCTGCTAACTGACTCCCAGGAAGAGTTCTAATTACAACCTATATTAAACATAGGATTACTATACTGTGACCATGGCAGATCTTTGCTAGCCAAGCCAGAAGACAAACATTATAGAGATGATAACTGATTCGCTTCATAGGCAATGTTTTTCTTTAGCACTTTAACAAATATATTGTGGTTATACTGTTGGCATATTGTGTATTTTTATGGCCACTGGGTACACAACTGCCGACTGCATATTTTTCTATGTTACTGGGTACGTGACTGCATTTAGAGTATGCTGGAGATACAATGACTATAGAACAAACCTACAGTACTGCATTATTATTTTCTAGACCACATTCAATCAATTGATACAAACTGACAGGAGTGCACTATAGTCAGACCTTGTTTGTATGCAGCAAGGAACAGCCATTTATCCTTAGTGTTGTCTGTAGCTTGCATGACTTAAATGGTGTTTTCCCTAAACCTTTCTCGCTGGAGTGGTGTGCATAACCAGTTTCAGGTATCTGCCAAAATAAAAGAAGCACCGACATAAAGTGTCTTAATAGGGTGTTGGGCCACCACGAGCCAGAACAGCTTCAAAGCACCTTGGCATAGATTCTAGTGCAACACCATTCTTCCACAAGAAATTCCATCATTTGGTGTTTTGTTGATGGTGGTGGACAACGCTGTCCAAGGTGCCTCTCCAGAATCTCCCATAAGTGTTCAATTGGGTTTAGATCTGGTGACTGAGACGGCCATGACATATGGTTTACATCTTTTTCATGCTCATCAAAACATTCAGTAACCACTCGTGGATGGGGGCCCTAAGCATGATGGAATGTTAATTACTTAATTAACCCAGGAACAACACCTGTGTGGAAGCAACTGCTTTTCGATATACTAATTTACTGGTGTTTCCATTATTTTGGCAGTTACTTGTACATGGCGTTATTCTCCTTGAAACAAATACTTCACAGCTGTGCTGAAACTGCACATTCCTGTGTGCCTTGTCCTGGATGGTATTGTTAATCTCTATCGCTACCAGCATAACCACAACTGCATAGTGACACTACCCTCCTGTGTGAGATGAGGCTTTGCACTCAGTCCTCCTTGCCCTTTGTTTTCTCATAACCACTGAATGTTTTCCAGCCTGGCCTCATTACACACCTGAGATCTGAACACCAGGCACAAGCGCTCATAAATCCGTTCCCAAACAGGGAATTACAACTAACCATCCATTCAATTACTCTCTGATTACAGAGATGGATATCTCTCCCGGTCTTCCAGGTTTGTGCCTCTCGACCTTTCAGGAAACATTAGCCAACCATGTTCGATGACAAAAGCCCCCAGGGCTGACTCTGAACTGAAGTGGCCCATTGTGCGTTCGTCAGTGGCCCCTGAGTAGAGACCTGAAGGCCGTGTCTGAGACTGGGACAGTCTATGAACTGCCAACAGTGGGCAGGGGAGAGTCAAATGTCACTGGTTCTCTGTTACAAGTGTCTTAGTCATCCTGCCATTGAGCGTGAGGACCATTGAACCGTTGTTTCCCTCTCTCAGAATGCATAGATCACAGAGAGCCCAGTGCTATAGACTTAAAGCACAGCAAACATGCAGCACAGTTCACTATATCACTATGTCAATGAGCTGAAAAGGCATATAGGCCACATCCTTTATCCACAGCACGATCCGAGCTGTAATTCCATAAATACATTGAATGAATGATTTTTTTTCTTTCCTCCAAACATTTGAATCAGGATGATTTCCCAAATCCTTTGTTGAACTGACATCAAAAGAAGGTAATTCTATTCTATGCTCATTTAGCTTTTGGATGGCTTTTTGTTGCAAGTAATGGCTTTAAGTAGTTCTGCAGGATGGATTTCTGATGAATATGCATTTCCTTTTTTTAATGGATCACAGTTTCTTGTTTTCTGTATGTTTGTATTGAAAGTTTGTTAACACTTTACATGAAGCTTGCATGTATAATGCTACACAAGCCTTTATATACATTCTTACAATCAGGCTTATAAAATGCAGTTTCTCTAAGTATTAACATTTCAACTGACTTGAAATGTCTGTTATTTAGGCAGGATCATTAGGAGATTATTATAATATATTATAAGGGGGTCATTCTTGCTCATACCATGTCTTAGAATGTATTATAATACCTTTAGGCTTTATCTGTTACTAAAAGTTCCTACATAATTTATTATAATTTTTTTTGTGGAATGCATTTTCAGAATATACTTTAATTTCATTTGTGAAATCTCTACTGTGCCAGTTTGTAAACACAGCCTGATTTTCAAGAGTCAATTCACGAGAAAAAATGCTCTTTTAGGAAAGTGCTTTTTAGGCCATGGGCCTGCTTTAAACATAATCACAGAATAAAAAAATGTCATGACTTACCCTAAAATGCAATTTAACTATATAAATCAAGTCTTGAGTCATATGCCAATGATATTTTTATTAAAAGCGAAAACCTATGAATGTGTCACAGACTGACATTCCTCAAGCATGAGTGAGGCTCATGTGCTTAATTTAGAATGCCTGTCTAGGCCTAATCCTAACCCCCCTGACACTGGAATTTATATAGAGCTGCAAAATAATGTTACAGTAGATTTACTTTTTATTGGCACGCTAAGGTTGGCTCTATGTGGAATATCAACTGAAAACCTTCCTTCAGTAGATTCAAGTGTTAAGAGTGTTTTATCCAAAATTCTACTACAAAACACTCAAATGACCAATCTTACCTATACTGTAGGTAATTGAAACGGTTGAGTTCAAAAGCCTGGAATTTCACGGATCCCTCCTGCACTTTCATTACGCACACCTGGCCCCTATTCCCAGTGATTAGTAATTGTATAAGTGTGCCCTTGGTTTACCATTGTCCTGTCGATTATTGTTACAATGTCCGTTGGTCGTGTGAGTACCTGTGCTGTGTGTTTTGGCTTTCGTGCCATTGTGGAGGGCGCAGATGATTACGGGTCTCGTCCCATGTGATAATCATTGTGAGTGTGTGTTATTTATTCAAGGTACTCCTCGCTCTTTTGTTTGGGTTTCAACCCTGTGTGTTGTATACATGTTTGTTTGGTCTTCGTCCCCGTGCCTTTACATGGCACGCTGTAATTTGGGGTAATAAAACCCCCTATTACGCATTCCTGCGCCTGTCTCCCAAATCATTCATACCAACGTGACATGGAATTCAAAGAAAACCTCACTGCTTTAGAGAGGAAACACACCAGAGCAACGCATGCCAGTGGATAGGGTGGCCGTCCTATCGTCGCTGACCAAAATATCGGATGCCAATTTCAATTAGTTTCCAGACGATTCTAGATGTTGAATCGCGACTCTTTGTCTCCACCCAGCAGATGATCGCTAACACACTGCTGCTTCCCACTGCCATTCAACTCTGCTGTTTTTATTCTCTTACACCCACACAAATAATATTGTTACTGCCTCATACAAAAGCACATTTGAAATTCAACCCGTTAATTAACTATTAATAGGCAATATTTATGGGTTTTGTTGTTGATGAAAATGTAGATTTTTCCATGGATGAAGAATGGGATTCTTCCAGAGTGGAGAATATCTGCAGTGTGGGTTTGATTGAAGTCATGCCTTAAGCCACTCCCTGTTCTGGGAGCCCCCACAGTGACTAATGACTCATAACAGAAACATGACCCCATACCGCGTCTCTGCTCTGAGCATAATACTTGGAAGATCAATAGGTACAAGGAGAGAGATAACATTCACTGAGTAAACATACACTGAATGCATACATTATATTTCAGCAAGGTGTATGTGTGTGTGTACGTGCTCTCTCTCTAGTTGCCTGTTTTCTCCATTCAGGGAAGTCTTTACCTGACCTTCAAGCCCATGTCTCCAGGCGAACGGACACACTAATTAATGGGTCGCTCTACAGCTTCACAAAGTAATTCCCTTCCCTGTATGACTTCAGCTGCAGAATGGACCTGGCATATTGAGATCCAGGCACAGATAGCTGAGCCTGTCGGATGTCTAAAGAGAGCCTGAAAGATGCATATTGTTTACAATCAACTTATCCTTTGCCAGTCTCTCAGCACTAAGACGTGCATATGCATGTGGATATGTGGGCTCCCTCTCTGAGTAATTGTGTCCTTCCTCCTGTTTTACTGGGCATGAAGATCAATGAAGCTGCACCAACCATGATGACTCCCCCTCCCATGATCGCACAGTACCATCAGAATGTATTATGGTAATATTTATTATGGGGGTAGCAGTGGGGGGAAATTGCCAGAAGAATCAGAGGTACCAAAAATATTTTCCACTCTCGCTAGTTCTTTCTGCCAATAGCCTTTCTCCCTTTCCTTGCCAGCAGCGAATCAGACGCTAATGCTTGTGATGCAGAGATATTTATCATGCTACCTGTGTCATCACGTTTACGATCCCCTCATACAATTACCTTACTGCTTTCACAGAGCAACACGTTCATGATTACGGCATCGTAGGTGGCATATATGAACCACTGTACCATGGGATCTGGCAACCATTAGACCTACAACAACACTTTCCTTTACCCATGATAATTCACACTCACATAGGGCTGCAACAGAACAGTATGGCACTCTGCCACTCTTCTATGTGGCTGTAATGGAACCTAGTAGAGCAGTCGGATAGATGCTGAACCAAGGTGGTCATTAAACATCCCCTGGCACTTTTTGACAGGGCAGAGGTGTTATCCCCCATCACCTGCTAGAATCAATATTATTCAGGACGGGTAACGTCCCCTTATCAGAGACTACATTAATTTCGGAACCCTCAGATATAGCAGTCTTAGGTGAGTATGTAGTCATTTAAAAGTGTGCTTTTTAGAAAGTACACAGCTTGGTTTGAGAGCAGGACCAATCCAAGTCACCAGACATAACTATATACAGTAGACAATATTTTATATTTTAAGCTGTGGTCATGTGAACTTTCACCCTCTGTCAAAAATGTGAGAAACGTTTGGTGTATTTTCTCAGAACCTTGCACACATCAACAACCCACCAAAAAAGTCAACACTGAAATAACTAATAATTGTATTAAATGTATTAAAGTTCATTTTTTTCCTGCACTGTGCTTTTGAACACCAGCATTTTTCATAATATGGCGGTTGGGTTTTTCATGCCCCTCGGCAGTGTGCAAGTTTTTGCCCTTTTGATGTTTTATGATGACTGTGATTCCCATGCATGGAAAACAACTGCTGTTTAGTATGCACAGTCCCATCCTACTTTTACTATGTTTACTGTCTCCAAAAACCTTTCCAATGTCCAAATTCAATTCAATCATTTAGTGGATACAGTAGTTTAAACAAAATGGTTTAAGTCCTTGTTGAGTTTTGCTATTCAATTGTTAACTTGCTCAATAAAAAAGTTTTGGGCCCATGAAAAAATTCAAGTAATTGAAATTAAGGTACTACTAAAAAGTCATAGTCGACATGAGCTGGTAACTTGTCTGAAAATGTTTGTTTTTTATGGATTAGGTGTGTATTGTTTTTTGTTTACTGCTAGGTATTACTGCTCTGTTGGTGCAAGAAACACAAGCATTTTGCTGCACCCACGAAAACAAAATCGAGGGACGTGACCAATAAAATGTGATTGTGTTTATGAAATTGTTATCATTCAGTTGTTTTTCATAGCTAAAATTTGTATTGCTACTGATTTTGAGACACGGTAGTTTACGGGTGGGACTGCAAGTTTGTGTCCTGGATTCCTTTTAAATAGTAGTTAGCTGCTAGCCATCATGAAAATGGAGCACGGCTGGACACAAATGCTTCAGGTGTGAGATGATTTCCACACAATCACAAGATGCAGATAAGGTGGAACTGGAAAATGGACAATCTGCCCTAAATGCACCACCATCAAGCATCTTAGGGAAGAGATCTGGCTGTTATCTCGGCTGCGAGAAGAGGAAAACCTGTTTTCTAACTACACCAACCTTGCTGTAACCCAGACAAACCGAATCTCAGTTTTAAATGCCTCATATAGCAAAGCTGTTGATGAGTCGGGCAGCGTTGATCTGTCCCAATCTAACGGACAGATGTTAAGCTCAACTCTGCGGCCCATGGGAGCCTGGACACTCACAAGGCACAGGAGATCGGGGAGGCAGTCTGGACCCCCATTTATCCGAGAAGATCCAATCCAGCTAGCAAACAGCTTTGCCCTGCTTGAGACGGATTTACCAGTCCCGGGAGTGAGCGAGGATTCTGGGTGTATACCAACAGCCGGCGGCTGCCCAGTGGCACACTCCCCCATGGCCACCACAGTTCAGCAGGTCATTTCCTCATCGGATTCCATCACTACCACCATCATTGTGGGCAGCTCAATGTTGAGAGATCTTGGCCTGCCTACGGTCTGTGGACTGACCAAGATCCCATGTCACCCAGGAGCCTGTGTCCATGACATCAACTCCCTCCTGCACACAGTTCTGGCCAACTACTCCAATATTGACACCATCATCACTCACGTAGGTTTTAACAGACTTCGTTTTAGGTGATCTGAGGAACTGAGGGAGGACTACAAACACTGACTTGCTGTGGGAGCAACCAGCACTTTTTAAATGAGACGGGATTCACTCTAACCTCTGGGGTTCCAAGATTATTTCCTGCAACATCGCAAACTGTTTTAGAGACTGACAGACAGGGTCTGGTAGTGCTCCAAGCAACAGAGGACTTGGAAACCATATCAACTCCTATATATATGGCACTATGGTTATTGTGAGTAACCTAATTTATGTTCCTTTAACTCTGCCTTCTAGTGAGTTTATACAAACTATCATCTCCTACTATTCTGATAGACTGGAGAAAATGTGGTTGTAACATTAATAATTTGGTTGTTATTCCATTGGTTACCTCTAGGCAGATGCCCCAGGGACAGAGTGGCCCACACTCATTGAATAGCACTTTAAATGTTAGAGCAATCACTAGTAAAACCTCTCATCAATGACCTCATTACTGAGCTCAAAGTTGATTGCATATTTCTCACTGAAACATGGCTGTCTTCAGACTGTAGTGCCGCTCTTATTGAAGCCTCCCTCCCGGACTACAGCTTTTCATACTTTATCTGAAAGGGGAAAAAGGGTGGGGCGATAGCTTCTATATTTACTAATGCTCTCAGCTGTAAGGACATTTCATTTGGCGACTTTGGGTGTTTTGAACATCATGCTATACTGTTTCAATGTCAGCCACCAGTGCTGGCCATAACCCTGTGTAGGCCACCACCAAAGCCTCACTTTTTTACAGATTTCTCTGAACTATTGTCCTTGAAAACTATGATAAAATCATTGTGTTGGGTGATTTTAATATTCATGTTGAGAGACAGACTCAAAGGCCATTGAATTTCTGAATCTTTTAAACTCTGTGTTCTTTATCCAACATGTTACTGGGCCCACCCATAACCGCGACCATACTCTGGACCTGATTATTACCAAGGGGCTTTCTATTGACATATCCTCTATTGTTGATGTTGCTTTATCTCCTCACCACTGTGTATGTTTTACTACCTTGTTGCCCATAGCACAGGTTAATACTGAATGCATTATTAAGAAATGCTATCTTACCTCTGAAGTTGCTACAGATTTTATTGAGTTTAATAGCAAATTAAGGGCAACCATTGATGCCATAGCTCCAGTAAAGTTGAAAAAGGCCACATCCAAATGGAGAGCCCCTTGGATGAGTGAGGAAACAAATACATTAAAGAGAAATTGCAGGTCCCTTATGGTATTCTGAGAGTGCAACTTGGAATATACTGTTTAACAAGGCAATTAGAAAAGCCAGATGGGCTAATTTTTATAACTTGATCACTAACAAACCCGAAAAAGTTGAGAGTGCTCTTCTCAACCATTGATGGCCTGATAAATCCTACCACCGCAAACCTATGTGAACTTTCCTCCACATCTAAATGTGATGATTTTGCAGCATATTTCAGAGATAAGATAACAAACATTAGGCTGGGTATCACTCAAGGAAGACCTGATGAGAAGTTTGATATGTGCCCTATCCTACCACGCCAAGGCACTATGGATTTATTTTCCCAGGTTGACACAGACATGCTCAGGAGAAAGTGATATCACAATTTAAGCCTTCTACCTGCTTTCTCAATCCTATCCCCACCACCTTTTTCAAAACAGTTTTTAATTGTATATCTGTAGAAGTGCAAGCTATTGTTAATCCCTTCCTGTTCACAGGCACTTTCCCACTGCACTAAAAACTGGTGAAACCCCTTCTGAAGAAAAGTAATCTAGATTATTCAGCTCTTAGCAAACCTTCCATTCTTAAGCAAAATTCTGTATACTTTATTTTCAAACAGCTAAATTATTTTATTTTACATATCACATGTGACGTTCCACAAGTTTCGGTTTTGGGTGCGGTACTGTTCAGTTTATATTTGTTACCCCTTGGCAGCGTTATCAGAAAGCACAGCATTGATTTTCACTGCTACACAGATGATAAACAACTTTACATTTCTGTGTCACCAGAGGATTTTTGCTCCACAGATACATTATCAAATAAAATGAAATGTTATTTGTCACATGCGCCGAATACAACAGTGCTTACTTACAAGTAATGCTTACTTACAAGCCCTTAACCAACAATGTAGTTAAGAAAATAAAAATAAAAAATAAATAAAAGTAACAAATTATTAAAGATCAGCAGTAAAATAACAATAGTGATGCTCAATACAGGGGTACCGGTACAGAGTCAATGTGTGGGGGCACCGGTTAGTCGAGGTAATTGAGGTAATATGTACACTAACGTTCAAAGGTTTAGGGTCACTTAAAAATGTCCTTGTTTTTTAAAGAAAAACACATTTTTTGTACATTAAAATAACATCAAATTGATCAGAAATAAAGTGTAGACATTGTTAATGTTGTAAATTACTATTGTCTAGTTTGAGAAACAGATGCCTCACAAGTCCTCAACTGGCAGCTTCATTAAATAGTACCCGCAAAACACCAGTCTCAACGTCAACAGTGAAGAGGCGACTCCGTGATGCTGGCCTTCTAGGCAGAGTTGCAAAGAAAAAGCCATATCTCAAACAAACCAATAAAAATAAAAGATTAAGATGGGCAAAAGAAAACAGACACTGGACAGAGGAACTCTGCCTAAAAGGCCAGCATCCCGGAGTCGCCTCTTCACTGTTGACATTGAGACTGGTGTTTTGCTGGTACTATTTAATGAAGCTGCCAGTTGAGGACTTGTGAGGCGTCTGTTTCTCAAACCAGACACTCTAATGTACTTGTCCTCTTGCTCAGTTGTGCACCGGTGTCTCCCACTCCTCTTTCTATTCTGGTTATAGCCAGTTTGCGTTGTTCTGTGAAGGGAGTAGTAAACAGCTTTGTACGAGATCAGCAGTTTCTTGGAAATTTCTCGCATGGAATAGCTTACATTTCTCAGAACAAGAATAGACTGACAAGTTTCAGAAGAAAGGTCTTTGTTTCTAGCCATTTTGAAACTGTAATCGAACCCACAAATGCTGATGCTCCAGATACTCAACTAGTCTAAAGAAGGCCAGTTTTATTGCTTCTTTAATCAGGACGACAGTTTTCAGCTGTGCTAACATAATTGCAAAAGGGTTTTCTAATGATCAATTAGCCTTTTAAAATGATAAACTTGGATTAGTTAACACAACGTGCCATTGGAACGCAGGAGTGATGGATGCTGATAATGGGCCTCTGTATGCCTATGTAGATATTCCATTAAAAATCTGCCATTTCCAGCTAGAATAGTCAATTACAACATTAACAATGTCTACACTGTATTTCTGATTTGTTATTTTAATGGACAAAAATTTTTGCTTTTCTTTCAAAAACAAGGACATTTCTAAGTGACCCCAAACTTTTGAACAGTAGTGTAGGTACACTTATTAAAGTGACTATGCATAGATAATAGCCAATTGATTAGATGTTCAGGATTCTTGGTGGTAGAAGCTATTTAGAAGCCTCTTGGACCTAGCTAGACTTGGCGCTCTGGTACCGCTTGCCGTGCAGTAGCAGAGAGAACAGTCTATGACTAAGGTGGCTGGAGTCTTTGACCAATTTTTAGGGCCTTCATCTGACACCACCTGGTATAGAGGTCCTGGATGGCAAGAAGCTTGGCCCCAGTGATGTACTGGGCCGTGCGCACTACCCCCTGTAGTGCCTTGCGGTCGGAGGCTCAGAAGTTGCCATACCAGGTAGTGATTCAACCAGTCAGGATGCTCTTGATGGTGCAGCTGTAGAACCTTTTGAGGATCTGAGGACCCATGCCAAATATTTTCAGTCTCCTGAGGGGGAATAGGTTTTGTCGTGCCCTCTTCAGGACTATCTTGGTTTGCTTGGACCATGTTAGTTTGTTGGTGATGTGGACACTTTAAGCTCTCAACCTGCTCCACTACGGCCCCGTCGATGAGAATGGGGGCGTGCTCGGGCCTCCTTTTCCTGTAGTCCACAATCACCTCCTTTGTCTTGATCACGTTGAGGGAGAGGTTGTTGTCCTGGCCCCACATGGCCAGGTCTCTGACCTCCTCCCTCTGGTCGTTGTCAGTGATCAGGCTACCACTGTTGTGTCATCGGCAAACTTAATGATGGCCATGCAGTCAGGAGGGGACTGAGCATGCACCCCAGAGGGGCCCCCGTGTTGAGGATCAGTGTGGCAGATGTGTTGTTACCTACCCTTACCACCTGGGGGGCGGCCCGTCAGGAAGTCCAGGATCCAGTTGCAGAGGGAGGTGTTTAGCCCCTGGATCCTTAGCTTAGTGATGAGCTTTGAGGGCACCATGGTGTTGAACGCTGAGCTGTAGTCAATAAATAGCATTCTCACATAGGTGTTCATTTTGTCCAGGTGTGAAAGGGCAGTGTGGAGTGCAATAGAGATTGCATCATCTGTGGAGCTGTTGGGGCAGTATGCAATTTGGAGTGGGTCTAGGGTTTCTGGGATAATGGTGTCGATGTGAGCCATGATCAGCCTTTCAAAGCACTTTATGGTTACAGACCTGAGTGCTACGGGTCAGTAGTCATTTAGGGAGGTTACCTTAGTGTTCTTGAGCACGGGGACTATTGTGGTCTGCATGAAGCATGTTGATATTACAGACTCAGACAGGGAGAGGCTGAAAATGTCAGTGAATACACTTGCTAGTTTGTCAGCGCATGCTCGCAGTACACGTCCTGGTAATCCATCTGGCCCTGCAGCCTTGTGAATGTGTTTAAAGGTCTTACTCACATCGGCTACGGAGAGCGTGATCACACAGTCGTCTGGAACAGCTGATGCTCTCGTGCATGCTTTCGTGTTACTTGCCTCGAAGCGAGCATAGAAGTAATTTATGCTCGTGTCACTGAGCAGCTCGCGGCTGTGCTTCCCTTTGTAGTCTGTAATAGTTTGCAAGCCCTGCCACATCCAACGAGCATCGGAGCCGGTGTAGTACAATTCAATCTTAGTCTTGTATGGACGCTTTGCCTGTTTGATGGTTTGTTGGAGGGCATAGCGGGATTTCTTATAAGCTTCCGGGTTAGAGTCCCCCTCTATGAAAACGGCAACTCTAACCTTTAGCTCAGTGCGGATGTTGCCTGTAATCCATGGCTTCTGGTTGGGGAATGTACTGTACGTTCAGTCACTGTGGGGACGACGTCATCGATGCACTTATTGATGAAGCCAGTGACTGATGTGGTGTACTCCTCAATGCCATCGGAAGAATCCCGGAACATATTCCAGTCTGTGCTAGCAAAACAGTCCAGTAGCTTAGCATCTGCTTCATCTGACCACTTTCTTATTGACCGAGTCACTGGTGCTTTCTGCTTTAGTTTTTGTTTGTGCACAGGAATCAGGAGGATAGAATTATGGTCAGATTTGCCAAATGGAGGGCGAGGAGAGCTTTGTCCGAGTCTCTGTGTGTGGAGTAAAGGTGGTCTAGAGTTTTTTTTCCCCCTGTGGTTGCACATTTAACATGCTGCTATAAATTAGGTAAAAGGGATTTGAGTTTTTGATTATTAAACTGTATTAGTGATTTAAATACTCGGATGGCTCACAACTTCCTCCAGCTAAATCAAGACAATACCGAGGTACTTACTGTATTGTTGGAGCCAAAGCACAGAGAGAGAATCTGTCCGCACATTTTAATTCACGGGCAAAGAAGATAAAACACCAGGTAAAAAAACATGTCTTATTTTATATTCTGAACTGAATTTTGAATCACAGATTAGGAATGGGACCAAAATCTATTTTAAAAGCATGTCTGACATGTATTGGGGTGCACAATTGTGGATTGATTTAATTAAGGATCTGCCTTTTTTTTCACCTAAAATTACATACCCAAATCTAACTGCCTGTAGCTCAGGACCTGAAGCAAGGATATGCATATTCTTGATACCATTTGAAAAGAAACTCTTTGAAGGTTGTGGAAATGTGAAATGAATGTAAGAGAATATAAAACATTAGATCTGGTAAAAGATAATACAAAGAAAAGAACATGTTTTTTTGTAGTGTTTTTGTACCATCATCTTTGAAATGCAAGAGAAAGGCCATCATTTATTATTCCAGCCCAGGTGCAATTTAAATTTGCACACTAGATGGCAGCAGTGTATTTGAAATGTCTTAGACTGATCCAATGAATCATTGCATTTCTGTTCAAAATGTTGTATCAAGACTGCCCAAATGTCCCAAATGTTTATTAATACATTGTCAAGTTCATAACTGTGCACTCTAATCAAACAATAGCATGGTATTACTTCACTGTACTAGCTACTGTAAATTGGACAGCGCAGTTAGATTAACAAGAATTTAAGCTTTCTGCCAATATCAGATATGACTATGTCCTGGGAAATTGTCTTGTTACTTACAACCTCATGCTAATCACATTAGCCTATGTTAGCTCAAACGTCCCGAGGGGGACCCATCGATCCTGTAGAGGATATTATTAAGTTATGTACCCAGTAGGTCCCTCAGGTCCTCTGGCACAGGCCTTATAACTATCCCAAAGCCTTGGACCGAGAGGCAGCCTTTAGTTCAGGGATCAACTAGATTCAGGCATTGGCCGATTTCTTTTTTCTGGAGCGGATGGTCGGGGGGCCGGAACACAAATAGAAATAATCTGTCAACTGCAACTTGACCGCAAGAAGCCTAACAGATATGTTTGACTAACACATAATCATTTCGAACCCTGCTTACATTTGTGTACAATCACGTGTCTCTATATTATGCGTGGGAATACTTGGTAACAGATTTTTTTTTTAAATCACTTGGAGCTGATTGTGGTGTTTTTACAGTCTTTTATGTCTAACAATGAAAGTTCCACATAAACAAAATTGTTTTTTTTTTGCTCAGAAAACTTGGGGGGCCGAATAAAACCAACGGCGGGCCGCCAGTTGGGGAACCCTGCTTAAGTTACTATGCCTCTCGAATAGCCTGCCATATAACCTGAATGGGGGCAAAACTGTTGACAATTTTAAAAGATCTTAAAATACACCTTTTTAGCTTTGCTTTTTCTTAGGGTGCTTTTTAGTCATTCAGTTATTGTTATTAAGTTTATTCTCTAATGTTTGTGTAGACATTTTTTTTATTTAATCATTTTTTCCCTGTAAAGCACATTGTGTTGCATTCCATGTCTGAAATGTGCTGTATAAAAAAGCTTGATTTGATATGTAATGTCCTCTTACGACAGCACAACTGTTCACTCCAACAGCTCCTTTTTTCAGCAACGCCTCCAAATGACTTGCTGGCTTAAATTGACCAAGGACAATAAAGATTAGAGATACCCCATTTCAAGACACAAGGTGAGACCCAGATGCAGACACAGGAGGCAGGTGGTTGGAGTCTTACAATATTTATTAATCCAATAGGGTAAGGCAGAGAATGGTCGTGGACAGGCAAAAAGTCAAAACCAGTTCAGAGTTCAAAAGGTACCGAAGGGCAGGCAGGATGATCGGGCAGGCAGGATGATCAGGCAGGCAGGATGATCAGGCAGGCAGGATGATCAGGCAGGCAGGATGATCAGGCAGGCAGGATGATCAGGCAGGCAGGATGATCAGGCAGGCAGGAAAGTAGTCCAGAGTCAAGCAGGGGTCAAAACCGGGAAGACTATCAAAAAGAGAATAGCAAAAGGAGTACGGTAAAAACACACTGGTTGACTTGACTAACATACAAGACAAACTGGCACAGAGAGACCGGAAACACAGGGATAAATACACTGGGGAAAATAAGCGACACCTGGAGGGGGTGGAGACAATCACAGGAACAGGTGAAACAGATCAAGGCATAACACCCCATGATGAGGTTGTTCCCTCTGAAATCAATCGTTTTGCTTTGTCACATAGTAGCCATAGAAGGTTGCACTCGGCAGATCAATTCTTCTCTATAGAGGATCGTGAAAGGGCAATTCCACGGAAACAAAATGACGCTGAGACTCCGATTGTTCACATTAAAAGTATGACAAAGGAAAAACCATTGATTGCAAAGTTAAACAACCCATACAACTCTATGCACAAGGACTACTTTTAATAATTTCCAGATTTTGTTTGACAAAAACACATTTATTCGAAGAACATTGCAGATGTAAAGTTGGGTAACAGAATGACAGTACAATCTCTCTCAGTTTTTTATGTGACCACGTTTTCCAAAAACTCTGTTAAATGTTTACTCCGAATTAAGATTGAAGATGCAGAAATAATGGGGTGTCAGCTATGATATGACACCTTGAGTTTGAAAGTGAAATGGATTAAACACCCGGGAACAGAATGACATCATCGGTCCCAGATCTGTACTATACAGAAATGCATAATTATGAATGGCATTCTCATTATGGTGATGTATCCTGAATAGGTACACAAAGGTAGAAAAATGTTATATCCTTGTTTGCATGTTTGGGTATTATTCTACACACTGGCTATTATTCTAATGAGGACCAAATCTTTACCAATCATAGTTTATGCTTCACAAGTTTGGACATCACAGTAGAGCACAATAGAGCTCAGTAGAGTAGAGTACAGTACAGCACAGCACTGCACAGTACGTTACAGTATTTTACAGTACAGTAAATTATACTCTACTCTAGTGTGCTCTACTGTGCTGTACTAAACTCTACTCTACTGTACTGTATTGTACTGATATTTACTCTCCTATACTCTACTTTTCTTTACTGCACTGTACTGTGCTCTACTGTACTGTGCTGTCCAAACGTGTGAAACAGATTGGTTCAAATTTGTAGTGACCAAATTTGAAGTACCGGGAGAGGTTATATTAGAGAGAGACAGAGACAGAGAGAAAGAGGTTGTCCATATTGTTTTCACACTCTTGCTTTGACCACTATGCGACAGAAAGACAGAGAAAACATTGAGCTAAACATAACAGTATACCAGTGGAAGGGAGGGGTGACCCAACTGGGATTTGTGACCACTATGAACTCCCATTGTAGATATTAACCAATTCAGTTGCAGTCATTCTGATACAGATTTTTTGCTCATTCTGTTACCAATTTGGTAACAGAATGACATGTTTTAATTAATAAACCAAACTGTTATCAGTAGAGTAAAAACCCTGTAACTAATTGGTAGGTCTACCTCTATGAACTCCTCTCTGTGCAACTGGGTCCTGGACTTCCTGACAGGCCGACCCCAGTTGGTGAGGGTTGGTAACAATACCTCTGCCATGCTGACCGTCAACACCGGGGCCCCCAAGGGACGTGTGCTTAACCCCTCCAGTACTCCCTATTCACCCACGACTGTACGGCCATGCACGACTCCCACTCAATCATCAAGTTTGCTGACGACACAACAGTGCCTGATCAGCAACAACGACGAGACAGCCTACATGGAGGAGGTTAGAGCCCTGGTGGAGTGGTGTCAGGACAATAACCTCTCCCTCAACATCAACAAAACCAAGGAGCTGATCGTGGACTACAAAAGACCGATCATAGTGCAAGCTCCCATCCACATCGACTGGGCCATAATCTGGAGGGTCAAAAGCTTCAAGTCCCTCGGTGTCCAATCACTGAGGACCTGAAATGGTCCCATCACATCGACAATGCGGTGAAGAAGGCACAACAGCTCCTCTTTAACATCAGTCGGCTGAAGAAATTCGGCATGGCCCCTAAGAAGCTCATGAACTTCTACAGATATACCATTGAGCGCATTCTGTCGGGCTGCATCACCGTATGATACGGCAACTACACCGTCCTCAACCGCATGGCTCTTCAGAGGGTGGTGTGGTCAGCCCAACACACCATCAGTGTCACGGTGCCCGCCCTCCAGGTCATTTACAGCACTTGGTGTCGAAGGAAGGCTAAGAAGAAGATCATTAAGGACCTAAGCCACCGGGGCCAGACTGTTCACTCTGCAACCGTCTGGCAGACGGTACGGGTTCATCGGAGCATTGACCAAGAGGCTTGGAAACCGCTTTCATCACTAGGCCATCAGACCATTGAACAGCTATCACTAGCCGTCTTCCTGCCCGGTACTCAGTCCTGCAGCTTAGAGACTTTTGCGCACACATACTCCCACACACTCACACAAAACATATACACGCAGACTCGTGCACTCACGTATACACTCACACACGTGCATACGCCCATAATCATAAACACACACACTCACACACACACAGCCAATGCTGCTGTCCCATGTATAGAGAGACATGAAACACTGAACACTTCCTGTTTCTTTTATACCGTTTTTCACACTTTATTTGTATACTGTATTCTCAACATAGCTAATTCTAATATATCTACTACTGTACATCACATTTTAAGACGCTGTTTATACACACCGCATATTTATATACTGGATGCTTGTCATCGAAAATATGCCTGGTGCTGAACATACCTATCATTCTTAGTATATATTTTCGGTGTTTATATGCATAGATTGCATTTAGATTACTGATACAGTCTTATTTGGGTTGTTAATTGGATTCATTCTGACATTTCTTTATTTAATTCTTTATTCGTTTTTGATTATTGTGCACTTGTTTGATATTTTACTGCACTTAGGCCCTAGTAATATAAACATTTCGCTTCACCCGCTATAACATCTGCTTAAACTGTGTACGCAACCAATAAACTTTGATTCTCCCTCATGAATTATAAAATATAAAGTGTCTTAAAGATGTGAGTTTTTGGCAATAACAACTAGGTAGTATGGGGTGGCAGGTAGCCTAGTGGGTAGTGTTGTGCCAGTAACCGGAAGGTTGCTAGATCGAATCCCCAAGCTGACAAGTTAAAAATCTGCCGTTCTGCCCTTGAACAAGGCAGTTAACACACTGTTCCTAGGCCGTCATTGTAAATAAGAATTGGTTCTTATCTGACTTGCCTAGTTAAATATAAAAATATGTGACCGACTGCCTCATTTTGGTCTTATGTAGCAAAATTTGAAATTGTGTTTTTTACATTGGATAAAAGTAGAGACTCAGACCGAGAAAATTGTATATCACACACTGCAGTTGAGGAACAATGGGAAAGTAATTCTGCTTTGAAAGTAAACCCACTTTTGAGAAAATGGCACTTGAATGTTTTGATACACCTACAGTGCCTTGCAAAAGTATTCATCCCCCTTGCCATTTTTCCTATTTTGTTGCATTAGAACCTGTAATTTAAATGGATTTTTATTTGGATTTTATGTAATGGACATACACAAAACAGTCCAAATTGGTGAAGTGAAATGAAAAAATTATAAAAACTAAAAACCGGAAAGGTGGTGCTTGCATATGTATTCACATCCTTTGCTATGAAGCCACTAAATAAGATCTGGTGCAACCAATTACCTTCAGAAGTGACATAATGTGTTAAATAAAGTCCACCTGTGTGCAATCTAAGTGTCACATGATCTCAGTATATATACACCTGTTCTGAACGGCCCCAGAGTCTGCAACACCACCAAGCAAGGGGCACCACCAAGCAAGCGGCACTATGAAGACCAAGGAGCTATCCAAACAGGTCAGGGACAAAGTTGTGGAGAAGTACAGATCAGGGTTGGGTTATAAAAAAATATCCGAAACTTTTAAATCCATTATTAAAAATGGAAAGAATATGGCACCACAACAAACCTGCCAAGAGAGGGCCACCCACCAAAACTCACAGACAAGGCAAGGAGGGCATTAATCAGAGAGGCAACAAAGAGACCAAAGATAACCCTGAAGGAGCTGCAAAGCTCCACAGCGGCGATTAGAGTATCTGTCCATAGGACCACTTTAAGCCGTACACTCCACAGAACTGGGCTTTACAGAAGAGTGGCCGGGAAAAAATAAGCAAACATGTTTGGTGTTCGCCAAAAGGCATGTGGGAGACTCCCCAAACATTTTGAAGAAGGTACTCTGGTCAGATGAGACTAAAATTGAGCTTTTTGGCCATCAAGGAAAACGCTATGTCTGGCGCAAACCCAACACCTCTCATCACCCCGAGAACACCATCCCCACAGTGAATCATGGTGGTGCCGGGAATGGAGGACCAAAACGCAGCAGGAATGTGGATGCTCATCTTGATATTTATTTGAAAATAAAGTGAACACCAAAATAACGAAGAACTCACGAACAACCAAACAGTCTTGTCAGGCTCACACACGCAAAACACAGGTGGGTAGGAAAAACTCCCTAGAAAGGCCAAAAGCTAGGAAGAAACCTAGAGAGGAACCAGGCTATGAGGGGTGGCCAGTCCTCTTCTGGCTGTGCCGGGTGGAGATTATAACAGCACATGGCCTAGATGTTCAAATGTTCATAAATGACCAGCATTGTCAAATAATAATAATCATAGTAGTTGTCGAGGGCGCAACAAGTCAGTAACACAAGAGTAAGTGTCAGTTGGCTTTTTCATAGCCGATCTTTGAGAGTATCTCTACCGCTCCTGCTGTCTCTAGAGAGTTGAAAACAGCAGGTCTGGGACAGGTAGCACGTCCGGTGAATAGGTCAGGGTTCCAGCAGGTCTGGGACAGCAGGTCTGGGACAGGTAGCACGTCCGGTGAACAGGTCAGGGTTCCATAGCTGCAGGCAGAACAGTTGGAACTGGAGCAGCAGCACGGCCAGGAGAGCTGGGGACAGCAAGGAGTCATCAAGCCAGATAGTCCTGAGGCATGGTCCTAGGGCTCAGGTCCTCTGAGAGAGAGAAAGAAAGAAAGAGAAAGAGAGAATTAGAGAGAGCATATTTAAATTCACACAGGACACCGGAAAAGACAAGAGAAATACTCCAGATGTGACAGACTGACCCTAGCCCCCCGACACATAAACTACTGCAGCATAAATACTGGAGGCTGAGACAGGAGTGGTCAGGAGACACTGTGGCCCCATCCGATGAAACCCCCGGACAGGGCCAAACAGGTAGGATATAACCCTTTATAACACTTTGCCAAAGCACAGCCTCCACACCACTGTAGGGATATCTCCAACCACCAACATACCATCCCGGGACAAGGCCGAGTATAGCCCACAAAGATCTTCGCCACGGCACAGCCCAAGGGGGGGGGGGGGGCACCAACCCAGACAGGAAGACCACGTCAGTGACTCAACCCACTCAAGTGACGCACCCCTCCCAGGGACGGCATGGAAGAACACCAGTAAGCCAGTGACTCAGCCCCCGTAATAGGGGTAGAGGCAGAGAATCCCAGTGGAAAGAGTTATTATTTCTTGTTTGTTTCACAATGTAAAATATTTAGCATCTTCAAAGTGGTAGGCATGTTGTGTAAATCAAATGATACAAACCCCCCAAGAAATGTATTTTAATTCCAGGTTGTAAGGCAACAAAATAGGGAAAATGCCAATGGGGTATGAATACTTTCGCAAGCCACTGTACTGGAGATATCTTCTTTGTTTACACTCATTCAGCACCGTTCACACCCAGTTAAACCTTAGTCCCACCCATCTCTTTAAGGATTCACATATGAGACCATGTGGTAAACACACGCTATAGTAAAACAAATCTAAGTTTATTTGTCACATGCACAGGATACAGAAGGTATAAACTGTACAGTGATAGTACTTGCATACTTGCATAGTAGCAATATCAAAAATAGAAAGTGTCCAGATAAAAATATTTTATAAATATTTTATCGTTATTAGATGACGCTTACCCGACACACTTGTCTAAATTGATGGGTCATGTGAAGGAAATGCTATAACCACCCCTCATCCACATCTAGCTAAGTGGATGGGTCACTATTGTCTAGACATGTACACATGCTCATGAAATACAATCAATGGCCGTAACCACCCCCAGACACACCTGCTAATTTGATGGGTCATGTAATATTACGGCTGAAGTGGAGTCTTTTGTTTAGACATGTAGCTAGCTATGTAGCTAGCTAGCTAAACAATGAACTGGCATAACCCCAACTCATACTACTACAAATACAAACATTGTCATAGCTGTAGTATGAATCTGCAGGTAGCTAAATCTAAGAAACTCGGTTCAATGTTAACTAGCTAACATTAGGCTATAACTAGCAATGCAAATGGATTTCTGATTCGAATAACATTACTACACAGATCACACACGTAACCTTAGCTAGCAAGCCAGAAAGCTAAAGTTTGCTAGCTAACTAACAGTATGCTTTAACTTGCAATAAAAATTACTTTCTGACAAAATTTAAAAACATATCTGGAAAATGTAGCTAGACTCTTACCCGTGTAAATGGATGAACGCTTCATGGCAGACTGGAACCATTGAACTCCATTTTGTTTGTAGCTACATCTTGTTTGGCCAGCTTTGTGTCAAGTCACTTTGGTTCACACTGACCATGGCGTGTGCAGAAAGCAGCCCATCCCTTTTTCCTACTGATCTGTTGATAGCGCTTGCTAAATTCAGGGTATTAATGTTGTTGAGAAAAGTAGCAACACTTTTGTAGTTCTTGATGGCTATCGTTATATCTTTTCAAAAACGGCACAGTAGAAAGAACTGTCAACACATACTGAACAGCTCACGTTAAAGACAGAAGCGTGCTACATGGCAGACCAATCTCATCTCCTGGCATGTCCAGCTCATACATTAGTTCAGCCAATCATGGCTAGTGGGAAGGTTCCTGGCTTTTTCCATGGCTAAACCAAATAGGCTCAATTGTATTCATGGAATACAAGTTTGTTATTAAAGCACATGAAAATTCCCATGTTCTAGAAAGCATTTCTGCCCAAAACAATTTTCTTCAAAAATAAATGTATACTTTCAAATGCTGCTCCTGTGAAGTAGTGAGTTGCGACATACGCCTAGTTTCCTGAAATGAGTCACATATTTCCTAAACTTACAGAAGGCATGTAAAATGTGGTGTACCGCACGACAGCTCTATAGGTCAGCTACTCTTTCTATGTTTACCAATGTCCTGCCACTGGCATTAACCAAGCATGTGTGTCCATGTATGCTGATTATTCAACCATATACACATCCGCAACCACAGCTAATGAAGTAACTGAAACCCTTAACAAAGAGTTGCAGTCTGTTTTGGATTGGGTGGCCAGTAATACACTGGTCCTGAACATCTCTAAAACTAAGAGCATTGTATTTGGTACAAATTATTCCGTAAGTTCTAGACCTGAATCTGGTAATGAATGGTGCGGCTGTTGAACATATCGAGGAGACTAAATTACTTGGTGTTACCTTAGATTGTAAATTGTCATGGTAAAAACATATGGATTCAATGGTTGTAAAGATGGGGAGTAGTCTGTCCGTAATAATAGATGCTCTGCTTTTTTGACACCACACTCCACAAAGCAAGTCCTGGCTCTAGTTTTATCTTATCTTGATATATTGTACAGTCATATGGTCAAGTGCTGCAAAGAAAGCTGCTGCTGGCCCAGAACAGAGCGACACGTCTTGCTCTTCATTGTAATCAGTGGGCTAATAATATGCATACCAGTCTCTCTTTTGGTTTAAGTTGAGGAAAGACTGACTGTGCCACTTCTTGTTTTTATAAGAAACATTAATGTGTTAGAAATTCCAAATTGTTTGCATAGTCAATTTACACACAGAACCATCAGACATGCCACCAAGGGTCTTTTCACAGTCCCCAGGTCCAGAACCAATTCAAGGAAACCTACAGTATTATACAGAGCCACGAGTGCATGGAACTCCCTTCCATCTTATAAAGCGCAAGTGAACAGCAAACCTGGTTTAAAAAAACAAATAAAGCAACACCTCACGGCACAACACCTCTCCCCCATGTGACCTACTTGTTGTATGGATAAGAGCGTCTGCTAAATGACTTAAATGTAAAATGTAAATGTATGTACTGACATGTATGTGTAACTGATAGATGCGCACACACACATACTACATGTTAATGTTGTTAAGTATATGTAAATTATAAAGTATTTTGTCAGTAATGTCTTTTTCGTTATGTGACGGACCCCGGTAAGACTAGCTGTTGCCATTGGCGTCGGCTAATGGGGATTTACAAGCATTTCGCTACACCCACAATAGCATCTGCTAAACACGTGTATGTGACCAATAAAATTTGATTTGATCCTAATAAATCAAATCAAAATCGAATAATAACTACAAAACGAAATATAAGTGTTGATATTAGTTGGCAGGGGTCTTTACATCAACATGATTGTGTTTTGAGGTATTTGTAATACCTTTTAAGACTAAGACCCCTTCTCCATATGTTTGATCAGAAATCAAAGCATTTGCTTATTAAATTGTTTAGGATGAAAAATGGTTGAAAATATATGCCTTTTCTTAAGTATAGACTCTTAGCTTTCATTTGGCACCAAATTTGATGTGCTCTTATGAACTTCACTTGTTAGTGCTTATGGGAAAGTGTCCTGTTTACAGATATCAATCAGTGGAGGATTTGGAAACAGGGTAACATTTCACAGGTGTTTAAATGTTTGTTTGAGAGTTTTAATGATGATGATAATGATGACTAAAGTGATAAAGAATGTATTCCTTCCAATGTTAAATGTAGTATTGGTGCGATATCCTGTTTATAGATATCAATAACAGCAAAAACATTTAATCTGCCAATACTACCACTGAGCCCTCTTTTGAGACATGCCAATGGTGGCAGGTTTGAAGTCTGTTGTTGTTGATCTTTTATAAACAGGAAGTGGCCCCGCTGTGCATGCTGATGTCGTGTCTCTGAGTCTACCTTTAAGTTTTCATATTCAATATCGTACTCACATCAAGCCATGTCTAATTCTGACTTTATATTATATGACACCCTTCAATGCTATCTCGCAGCATAATCTAATTGCCCCTCGGGAATCAAGATGACATTCTATGCTGAATATTATGATCAGCTAAACTAGGCCTGACCTTTTTTTTTTTTTTTTTTACAGTTAATCATGACTGAATTGAAGAAGTAAACCTGTAAAATCAAGGATAAATCCTTGCTGCATTTGACAGCAGAAAGCAATATTTTAAAGCCTTAATCTTTGAAAATGTATTACACTATTTATTTAGTGTCTGACCTTTGTCATTTCAGGTGCTCAACTTGCCAGAGTTTAGTTAGTCAGAGAGCAGAACTTTGCCTGAGAGGAGAATCAGATCTTTCTGGAATACAGATGCGGACCGTACACAATGTTACATCAATATATGTTTCATTGTGTAGGTAACTAGACCTTCATCAATGTTCTTCTGTGATGCCAATCTCACAGTTAGAAAACACTTTTGGATGGCTTTCTGATGTAGATCAGTCCTAGATTAGGCCTAAAGTGCTTTTTAGTCTAATGCATGTCTGGGAAACCAACCCTTCATCTACAACTACTACTATCCCTTTTGGTTTAAAATGTGCACCGCCAAATCTAAAATGGCCTCTCTCCTTTTCTCTCCAGTCCGATGTCTGCTCTACGGCCGGGGAGCTGTCTAGGGCGTCAGGTGTGGATCCTCCTGGCCATGACCCACCTCACCCTGGATTTCTCCCTGTGTAGCCCCCTCAGTCAGGGCCTGGGGATCAAGCTCATCCCCAAACCTGTGCCTCGCCCCCGGCCCCACTCGGCGCCCCTCTGGGATACTCCCAACATTCTCCATTGGAGGACTGTGAGCACTCTGGCGCACCGGCTCCTCAACCCCGTTCCACTGCCAGACAGCAGGGGAGGGCCAGTGCCAAAGGTCAGGGGTCAAAAGTACAGGAGACTGGTACACAAAGGACAGCCATGTAAGGAGTGCCGGTTGAAATACACATCCACTGAGGCGGGGGATTCGGCAGCAGCGGTAGGTCTTCCCAGGGGGAGCAAAACAGACGTGGTGAGATTGTTACGGAGGGCTCGGAGACAGCTGAAATGGGATGCCGACGACAAATCTCAGGATGGCAGGACCACGACGGTGGCCGGATATATCGACTGGGGACCCACAGGGACGGAGGACAACTTTGACGATGGTGAGGGGAAAACGGTGGCCAACTCCACGCTGTCCACCAAGGCCTTGACTACTACCATGGCCACCACCACCACTACCACCACCACCAAGAGCCCCCAGAGGACATTCGCGGTAGTGACCACCCCACACCCTAGGAGGCTGAGCACCACCAAGGCCAGCGTCAGTTTAGGGGAAACTGTCAAACCACCAAAGCCATATGGAGACACACCAGGTAAAACTCCTTTCCTATGTTTTCTATCATGCAATTTCGAAAGTCATTCATCTGTATTTCTATCCTGTTTTAATAAGTGCAGCTGGATTTGGCGTGTCAAGGCTAGTCAGGAAGACAGCAGGATTGCATCACGTTATCATACACACATTGCTAACTGTTTGAAGCAATATTTTGGCACGAAGTGCCGTTGTCTGGGACAGATAATTGAAGAATGTTTTGAATATTTGTGTAAAAGAAGTGAAATATCATTCAGTGATGTAAGTGTTCTCCTTTTGACATATCTAGGGTATTGAGAGGGATGGGCCCCTCAAAATTGTTCAACTATTCAAAACACATTTTCCCTAACCATCGGCCAATTAATATTTTAGGACACTTAATCTTTCCCCTGAATTTAGAGGAGCTGTGACTCAGAGCGAACTGTTTTGTTTTATTCAGCAGTTTTTGGTTTCAGAATAGGCATATGCCATGTTTATACCTCTGTAGTTACATTGCCTATCGTAAGTATTCACCCCCCTTAGATTTCTTAACTTTTTATTGTGGGATTAAAATGGATTTAATTGTAATTTTTTTGTCAACGATCTACACAAAATACTTTAATGTCAAAGTGCTAGAAAAATTCAAAATGTAAAAAAAAAAAAAAAGAATATATCTTGAGTATTCACCCCCATTAGTCAATACATGCTAGAAACATTTTGGCAGCGATTACAGCTGTGAGTCTATTTGGGTAAGTCTCTGAGCTTTGCACACCTGGATTCTGCAATATTTGCACGTTATTATTATTTTTAATTCTTCAAGCTTTGTCAACTTGGTTGTTGATGGTTGGTAGACAGCCATTTTCAAGTCTTGTCATTAGATCATCTCCCATTCTCTGGTGGAAAGCAGACTGAACCAGGCTTTCCTTTACGGTTTTGCATGTGCTTAGCTCCATTCCATTAATTTTTTTATCCTGAAAAACTCCTCAGTCCTTGATGATGACAAGCATACCCATACCAGGATGCAGCCACCCCCATGCTTGAAAATATGGAGAATTGTACTGAGTGATGTGGTGTTGGATTTGCCCCAAACATAACAATTTGTATTCAGGACAAAAAGTTCAAACCTTTGTTACATTTTTTTGCTGTATTACTTAAGTGCCTTGTTGCAAACAGGATGCATGTTATGAATTACTTTTATTTTGTGCAGGCTTAGATTAGTATTGTAGAGTAACTACAATATTGTTGATCCATTCTCAGTTTTCTCCTATCACAGTCATTAAACTCATACTTTTTAAAAATCACCATTTGCCTCATGCAACTCAGTTTGGAAGGATGCCAGTATCTTTGTAGTGTCTGGGTGTATTGATACACCCCCCAAAGCCTAATTAATAACTTCACCATGCACAAAGGGATATTCAGATTCAGCTTCTTTTTTTTTACCAATCTACCAATTGGTGCCCTTCTTTTTGAGGCACTGGAAAGCCTCCCTGGTCTTTTATTTCATAGTTTTGATGTCTTCATTATTATTCTACAGTGTAGAAAATATAAAAAAAGAAGAAAAACCGAGGGCCTTAAATAAAATGACTGCCATAAAGATTTGCACATAGGAGAGATATGCACAAAC
Source organism: Salmo trutta (assembly GCF_901001165.1). Lineage (NCBI taxonomy): Eukaryota > Metazoa > Chordata > Actinopteri > Salmoniformes > Salmonidae > Salmo > Salmo trutta. The sequence goes on along the minus strand of NC_042984.1, from coordinate 24,787,318 downwards.
ATGACAGATATGGCAAACCTGAAAATCCATATTTTGGAAGTTATTACACCTGACTTTGGCAGGGAGTTGACGACAAGAAAAAGACAAGAAGTTCTCACACGTTGACAAGAAGTTCTCACACATAGAAAAAAAGTTATTAAGGTAGAAAGCGATTTGTAGTGGTAAAATCCCTGCCAAAAGTCAGGTGACCGAAGCGCTTCCAAATATGGAGTTGCAGGTTTGCCATATCTGTCATGTTTGTGCATATCTCTCCTATTTGCAAATCTTTATGGCAGTAATTTTACTTAAGGCCCTCGATTTACAAATACAAATCAAATGGTGTTTGTTTGCTGATAGTGAATTGCATTTGTGGATAGTGATTTACATTTGTGGAAAGTGATTTATATTTGTGGATTGGTGGTTTACATTTGGCGTGATATTGATCCCGTATTAAATGTTGTTACCGAAAATTACTGTCCATTTGATGTACAAAAGCAATGTGTGATTTTATGGCGAAGTCTTCATGCCGCGAACACATGAAGTTGACTGGCTATGCACATTACATTTACAGTGCCTTGCGAAAGTATTCGGCCCCCTTTAACTTTTCGACCTTTTGCCACATTTCAGGCTTCAAACATAAAGATATAAAACTGTAATTTTTTTGTGAAGAATCAACAACAAGTGGGACACAATTATGAAGTGGAACGAAATTTATTGTATATTTCAAACTTTTTTAACAAAACGCTCTCCATCCAACCTCACTGAGCTCGAGCTGTTTTGCAAGGAGGAATGGGCAAAAATGTCAGTCTCTCGATGTGCAAAACTGATAGAGACATACCCCACGCGACTTACAGCTGTAATCGCAGCAAAAGGTGGCGCTACAAAATATTAACTTAAGGGGGCTGAATAATTTTGCACGCCCAATTTTTCCGTTTTTTATTTGTTAAAAAAGTTAGAAATATCCAATAAATTTCGTTCCACTTCATGATTGTGTCCCACTTGTTGTTGATTCTTCACAAAAAAATACAGTTTTATATCTTTATGTTTGAAGCCTGAAATGTGGCAAAAGGTCGAAAAGTTCAAGGGGGCGAATACTTTCGCAAGGCACTGTACCATTTAATGAAATCAACGAAGAGGCTTGGCTTCATAAATGGACTATGCAGGTGGCAGTAAAACCAGAGTCATGTTTAATGATATATGACCTAGCACTATGTTAACTGACTTTTCCCATTGGGTAGATTTACATGAATGTCATACAATCACGTTCCCACTGCAGAGGGCAACCAAAGGGTCCACTGGAATATATTGACCACTAAACTGTACAAGTGTTAAAACTTCAAGACATTGTGGTTTATGGACATTTGGCCAGATGTGGTAAATGTCAATACATAACTATACAGTAGGATGATGTCATTGAACATATAGTGCCTTCAGAAAGTATTCATACCCCTTGACTTGTTCCACATTTTGTTGTGTTACAGACTGAATTCAGAATGGATTAAATATATAATGTTAAACACTATTATTGCACTCAGACGGAGTGCATGCAACTTAATAGTGTATGTGACCTGTTAAGCACATTTTTACTCCTTAACTTATCTAGGCTTGCCATAACATAAGGGTTGAATACTTATTGACTCAAGACATTTTAGCTTTTCATTTTTAACAAAAATAAATACATCTCAAAAGACAATTCCACTTCGACATTATGGGGTATTGTGTGTAGACCAGTAACACAAAATGTCAATTTAATAAATTTTACATTCAGGCTGTTACACAACAAAATGTTGAAAACGTTAATTGGTGTGAATACTTTCTGAAGGCACTGTATGGCATAGTGAAATGGGAAACTGCCATACTTCTACAGTAGACTATATCTTAACTTTTAGCGTTGACCCAGTGGTACAGATGTTTCACTTCATATGAACCCAGCCCCATCCAGACCTACTCAGCTGGATTTTCTCAGACTTTGCGGAACACGCACTCATGACTCTATTCTATGTGCACCAAAGTTACAATCTGTTTGTCTGAAGTGCCTTTTGAAAGCCTAACACTGTATTTTATACCTTAGCTAGCCATGTAGGCAATAGAATAAGCTTTGAAATGATTCCCACCTGACCCATATTGCAATGTATAATGGAATGTTTTTGGATTACGTAAACAACAACAGTAATTGTGTGTTGGTGGGGACGCAGGGCTGTGTTCGAAACAAAAAACTACCAGCATGCTTATGTTCCTCAATGGCAAATCTAGGAGAGCTCAAAAAAGTAGCCTATAGTTGAAGAGTGTAAGTTCTAAGTTTAGGTTTAAAACAAATAACAACTGCCCATTTTTCCTTGTGGATCAGAAAAAGTGTGTCCTTGATTTGGTTAACACCACATAGTACAGTGGTTTGTCCTTTAAAAGTTGCAGCTTACTGCAGCACAGCTTGCATGGTGCCGCAGAATTACATGGCACGTTATTTAAGTATCAGCTATTGTAACCACTAAAGCTAGTTAGAGCTAGTTTGACCACCAGAGGGGATCTTTGAGAAGCATTTGATTGCCTTCAATAGTGGCTGTACTAGAGAATTTAAAACCTTTTTTGTAAGACCATAGTATATGGAACTGATTTTAAGAAATGTTGCTTAATTAGTATGATTAATATTATGTTGTATCTATTCCAAGAAAAATGAAAAACCCTGAAAATATGGCACTGTACAACGTGACAGTCGGGAGTAGGCTACAATACAAAGAGCATAACATTTTCACACCCTAATTGTATAATTGTAGTCTAACCAATACCCAAACGGAGATTCAGTGAAAAATAAAAATCTCATTGATTTATCAAGACCAGTCCCCATGCTTGTCTCAGAGCAGCGCGAAAAGGTGCTAAAATAGTTGACCACAGCGAGTAGGCAATTGCTTCCATCCTATTACTTCAATATGCTCTTTAAATAAATAAGACCTACACCACTTTTAACAGCACATTACTGAACACTAGTGAGACACTGAACACTAGTGAGACTCATGTCGCCTATGGTAGGCCAACAGTATATCAGCTTTTTTTTTCAATGACGTGACCGCCAATAATTACATATGGGTCTCGCCATGGCGGCCAGCACGGGTATCAAACCTGCATCTGTAGCAACGCATCTTGCACTGCGATGCAGTGTCTTAGACCATTGCGCCGATCGGGAGGGCTATTATAATACTGTACATGGTGTCCAGGTCAAGTTAACCAAAACATGTATTTATTAAAGACTATCATAAAGAATGTTGGTACTTAATTATTTTGATCCAAGCCATGAATGAGCGAGTCACTCAGCTTTATGTAGGTGCAGGGCTATATGACTGTGCCATCAACTTGATAATATATAACAACATTTTTGAGGTGATTTTGTTTAAAAAAAACGAAAGTGAGAGATTGTAATCTGAATAAAGGCCAAAACGTTTATTTCTGTTTTTAGAGAGAGAGAAACACTGGGCCAATTGTGCGCCGTCCTATGGGACTCCCAATCACGGTTGGATGTGATACATAATAATAATACTTTTTGTTGTATTATTTGTTTTGTCTTTTCTGGTGGATTAAACTGAAATTCATGGCCGGTTGTGATACAGCCAACCTAATTAAGAAATAAACTCAGAAAAAAACGTCCTCTCACTGTCAAATGCGTTTATTTTCAGCAAACTTAACATGTGTAAATATTTGTATGAACATAACAAGATTCAACAACTGAGACAAAAACTGAACAAGTTCCACAGACATGTGACTAACAGAAATGGAATAATGTGTCTGTCATAAGCGTCGTAATGATCGGACCAAACTGCAGCGGGTATGTGAAACATCTTCTTGATATATTAAAGAAATGAACACTGAACAAAAGAATGACGGAAAACAGTCCTGTAAGGTACTCTGACTATACATGGAACAACCACCCACAAAACACAAGACAAAAACCCCTGCTTAAATATGGCATCTAATCAGAGGCAACGAGATACAGCTGCCTCCAATTGGAGACCAATCCCAAAAAATACCACATAGAAATACTAGAAAATCAAACATAGAAATACATAACATAGAACTAACCAAAAGAAACAACAACACAAAACAAACACACCCCTGCCACGTCCTTACCAACTACAATAACAAAATGACCCCTTTACTGGTCAGGATGTGACAGTACCCCCCCCCCCCCCAAAGGTGCAGACACCGAATGCACCTTAACCATAAGACACCAACAACAACCCACAACAAAAAACCCAAAACTAAAGGGAGGGAAGGGAGGGTGGCCACCATCACCGACAGTTCCTGTGCAAACACCCCCCCTTCCCCAATACTCCCTCCTGGCTCTGGTTCCGGCCTTAGTCCCCACTCTAACCTGTCCACCCCTGCTGAAGGCTCAGGGCTGTAGCCCACCGCTGAACGCTCTGGGCTGAGGGGTGACTCTGGCTGCGCCGGAGGGGCGGGCGACTCTGGCTGCGCCGGAGGGGCGGGCGACTCTGGCTGCGCCGGACTGGCCGGCGACTCTGGCTGCGCCGGACTCTGCGGGCGACTCTGGCTGCGCCGGACTCTGCGGGCGACTCTGGCTGCGCCGGACTCTGCGGGCGACTCTGGCTGCGCCGGACTCTGCGGGCGACTCTGGCTGCGCCGGACTCTGCGGGCGACTCTGGCTGCGCCGGACTCTGCGGGCGACTCTGGCTGCGCCGGACTCTGCGGGCGACTGGCTGCGCCGGACTCTGCGGGCGACTCTGGCTGCGCCGGACTCTGCGGGCGACTCTGGCTGCGCCGGACTCTGCGGGCGACTCTGGCTGCGCCGGACTCTGCGGGCGACTCTGGCTGCGCCGGACTCTGCGGGCGACTCTGGCTGCGCCGGACTCTGCGGGCGACTCTGGCTGCGCCGGACTCTGCGGGCGACTCTGGCTGCGCCGGACTCTGCGGGCGACTTTGGCTGCGCCGGACTGGCGGCCGATTCTGGCTGCGCCGGACTGGCGGCCGACTCTGTCGGTTCCGGACTGTGGGCCGTCTCTGTCGGTTCCGGACTGTGGGCCGTCTCTGTCGGTTCCGGACTGTGGGACGTCGCCGGAAGCACTAGACGGGGACTGCGCACTGAAGGCCTGATGCGTGGGACTGGCTTTTGAGGCGCCAGACTAGTGACACGCAGCACAGGGCTAGTGCGAGGAGCAGGACGTACTGGACTGGGCAGGCGCACTAAAGGCCTGGTGCGTGGGGCTGGCTTTGGAAGCGCCAGACTAGGGACGAGGAACAGGACGGACTGGGCAGGCGCACTGGAGGCCTGGAGGCCTGGTGCGTGGGGCTGGCTTTGGAGGCACCAGACTGGAGACACACACCACAGGGCTACTGCAAGGAGCAGGAACAGGGTAAACTGGACCCTGGAGATGCACTGGAGGTCTGGAGCATACGGCCTGCACAACCCTTCCTGGCTGAGTGCTCACCATAGCCTGGCCGTACTGAGAAGCTTTCACTGATTGCACCGACCTTTGAATGCGTCTGGGCAATACAGTGCCCATTTCCGCATAGCTCGGTGCTTTCTTGATCCGTCACTCCCCATAATAAGCACGAGGAGTTGGTTCAGGGCTATGGGGCCACTCCGCCTTAGCTGCCTCCAGCTCCTCCTTAGGGCGCCGGTACTCCCCAGCCTGGTGCCATGGTCCTGCCCCATCCAGGATCTCCTCCCAGGTCCATGACTCTTTATAGTCCTCCTGCTGCTCCTTCCTCCGCTGTTTGGTCCTCTTATGGTGGGTGGTTCTGTCATAAGCGTCGTAATGATCGGACCAAACTGGAGCGGGTATGTGAAACATCTTCTTGATATATTAAAGAAATGAACACTGAACAAAAGAACAACAGAAAACAGTCCTGTAAGGTACTCTGACTATACATGGAACAACCACCCACAAAACACAAGACAAAAACCCCTGCTTAAATATGGCCTCTAATCAGAGGCAACGAGACACAGCTGCCTCCAATTAGAGACCAATCCCAAACAATATCACATAGAAATACTAGAAAATCAAACATAGAATTACATAACATAGAACTAACCCAAAAAGTCCCAACACAAAACAAACACACCCCTGCCACGTCCTGACCAACTACAATAACAAAATGACCCCTTTACTGGTCAGGACGTGACAGTGTCCCTGAACAAAGGGGGGGGGGGGGGGGTCAATATTAAAAGTAAAAGTCAGTATCTGGTGTGGCCACCAGCTGCATTAAGTACTGCAGTGCATCTCCTCCTCATGGACTGTACCAGATTTGCCAGTTCTAGCTGTGAGATGTTACCCCACTCTTCCACCAAGGCATCTGCAAGTTCCCAGACATTTCTGGGGGGAATGGCCCTAGCACTCACCCTCCGATCCAACAGGTCCCAGACGTGCTCAATGGGATTGAGATCCGGGCTCTTCGCTGGCCATGGCAGAGCACTGACAGGAAATCCCGCACAGAACGAGCATTATGGCTGGTGGCATTGTCAAGCTAGAGGGTCATGTCAGGATGAGCCTGCAGGAAGGGTACCACGTGAGGGAGGAGGATGTCTTCCCTGTAACGCACAGCGTTGAGATTGCCTGCAATGACAACAAGCTCAGTCCGATGATGCTGTGACACAACACCCCAGACCATGACGGTTCCTCCAATTCCTAATCAATCCCGCTCCAGAGTACAGGCCTCGGTGTAATGCTCATTCCTTCGACGATAAACGCGAATCCAACCATCACCCCTGGTGAGACAAAATCGCGACTCGTCAGTGAAGAGCACTTTTTGCCAGTCCTGTCTGGTCTAGCAACAGTGGGTTTGTGCCCATAGGCAACGTTGTTGCCGGTGATGTGTGGTGAGGACCTGCCTTACAACAGGCCTACAAGCCCTGGTGTGATGTTCGGCTGTACCGATCCTGTGCAGGTGTTACACGTGGTCTGCCACTGCGAAGACGATCAGCTGTCCGTCCTCTCTCCCTGTAGCGCTGTCTTAGGTGTCTCACAGTACGGACATTGCAATTTATTGCCCTGGCCACATCTGCAGTCCTCATGCCTCCTTGCAGCATGCCTAAGGCACGTTCACGCAGATGAGCAGGGACCCTGGGCATCTTTCTTTTGGTGTTTATCAGAGTCAGTAGAAAGGCCTGTTTAGTGTCCTAAGTTTTCATAACTGTGACCTTAATTGCCTACCGTCTGTAAGCTGTTAGTGTCTTAACAACCTTTCCACAGGTGCATGTTCATTAATTGTTTCTGGTTCATTGAACAAGCATGGGAAACCATGTTTAAAGATCTGTGAAGTTATTTTGATTTTTACGAATTATCTTTGAAAGACAGGGTCCTGAAAAAGGGATGTTTCTTTTTTTTGATGAGTTTATAATTCTAAATTAATCATCATAATAATAATAATCGCTTTGTTTAAGAAATAACAGTATTTTGGAGATTATTTTGTTTTCAAATAATGTAAAATGAGCAAGAAAAAGGCCAATCCTTAACATGTGGTGAGACAGTGCTACTAATTTCTAAATAAAGCCAGTTTGTTATTTAGAATGATTCTGTTTTTAGAGGGAGAGAAACCAAAAACCTACAGTCATCTCATGGGTCTCCCAGTTGAGGCCGGCACAGGTATTGAACCAGCATCTGTAGCAACACAGCTTGCACTGCGATACAGTGTCTTAGACCTGCACTCATGCGCTGTACAACATGACTGGTCGGGAGTAGGCTACAGAACTACAGTAAGAGCAAAATAATCCTAACATTTCCACATCCTAATTGTAGTCTAAGTTTCTCTTAGAATAAAAACCTTAGTGTAACAACAGTTTTAGTAAGTAATACTGAAGTCGTGCACAATTATCAGTTTCTATTTAGGTTTATGTCACCCATTCATTGTCAGTTAGAGACACAGTTGCGCCTTGGGACCCAAAAGCATAATCAGTGCTCTAACTCCCCCTTGCGCTGGTCTGGAGCAATGAAGTAGTGACGCAGGGTACCGTACTAAACCACAAGTCCCGCAGCATAATCACAAAACTTTTAGTGGAGCAACCACTGTAATTTGTTCCTGAATATATACTGCAAATCAGTTTCACAAAAAATGTATAACAATTTTCTGGCCCATGAATAGCTATGAATGACTAAGGTCACTTTTTTTGTGATTCTGTGTTCTGGCATATTTATCAGTATGTTCCACCTTTTTGCCTAATCACACATGGTTCCCAACCCATATCTCCACAGGTGGCCGGGGTTTGGAGTCAGTTTGTGCACACCAAGAAGGCAGCAGATTGCTCGGTTTCAAACATTGTTACAATTAGTACGCACTTTGGACCCTCCTACCCCAGCAGCGTAGTCCATCACCGGACACACAGGATTTAAATAGCTGAGAATAAGCACATTAACCAAGATCCTTACATAGGTAGACCTAAAGGTAGACCCCAAGGCTCTACCTGCAGAATCTACCAGTGATCTAATGCCATCTTCAAAGGTCATGTGTTCATCCAGAGTGAAACCAAGGTATTTATAGAGCACAGTGTAGAATAATGGGGTTGTACCAAAACAAAAGTTGTGTGCACTTCTCTGCACTCCCTTCTTTATGAAATGATCAATGTGGGTCTTCTCTTGATTTAACGCTAGTCTCCATTTATTACACCATCAATTAACATTATTCAACATATTCTGGAGGTCATCTTCGGTTTCTGCAAGGAGATGTCCAGGAATATATCCGCAATTTCAACACCAAGTTTAGCATGTTTGATTTGTATGGCTAAATTATTAACATGTAGTGGAAATAAAGTGGGCGAGGGTGCGTCTCTCTGCTTTACACAGTGAGAAGTTGGAAACCAGCCAGTCCTTAGGTCATTGGCACTGGTCACTTTAATAATGTTTACATATTGTTTTACCCACTTCATATGTATATACTGTAGTCTGGCTCTGTAACTACTTCTGTAGACACCTTTTCTGTTCATATACTGTCCATGTCTATACACACAATCATATACATGCACTGTGTATATATTCCAGACTCTGACATTGCTCATTCTAATAGTTATATATTTCGTATTATTTTTGGGATTTGCGTGTATTGTTTTGTATTATTAGGTATTACTGCATTATTGGAGCTAGGAAAATAAGCATTTTGCTACACCCGCAAAAACATCTGCAAAATACAGTTGAAGTCGGAAGTTTACATACACCTTAGCCAAATACATTTAAACTCAGTTTTTCACAATTCCTGACATTTAATCCTAGTTAAAATTCCCTGTCTTAGATCAGTTAGGATCACCACTTTTATTTTAAGAATGTGAAATGTCAGAATAATATTAGAGAGAATGATTTATTTCAGCTTTTATTTCTTTCATCGCATTCCCAGTCGGTCAGAAGTTTACATACACTCAATTAGTATTTGGTAGCATTGCCTTTAAATTGTTAAACTTGTGTCAAACAATTTGGGTAGCCTTCCACAAGCTTCCCACAATAAGTTGGGTGAATTTTGACCCATTCCTCCTGACAGAGCTGGAGTAACTGAGTCAGGTTTGTAGGACTCCTTGCTCACACACGCTTTTTCAGTTCTGCCCACAAATTTTCCATAGGATTGAGGTCAGGGCTTTGTGATGGCTACTCCAATACCTTGACTTTGTTGTCCTTAAGCATTTTGCCACAACTTTGGAAGTATGCTTGGGGTCATTGTCCATTTGGAAGACCCATTTGCGACCAAGCTTTAACTTCCTGACTGATGTCTTGAGATATTGATTCAATATATCCACATAATTTCCCTCCTCATGATGCCATCTATTTTGTGAAGTGCACCAGTCCCTCCTGCAGCAAAGCACCCCCACAACATGATACTGCCACCCCCATGCTTCACGGTTGGGATGATGTTCTTCGGCTTGCAAGCTTCCCCCTTTTTCCTCCAAACATAACGATGGTCATTATGGCCAAACAGTTCTATTTTTGTTTCATCAGACCAGAGGACATTACTCCAAAAAGTACGATCTTTGTCCCCATGTGCAGTTGCAAACCGTAGTCTGGCTTTTTTACGGCGGTTTCGGAGCAGTGGCTTCTTCTGAGCGGCCATTCAGGTTATGTCGATATAGGACTCATTTTACTGTGGATATAGATTCTTTTGTACATGTTTTCTCCAGCATCTTCACCAGGTCCTTTGCTGTTGTTCTGGGATTGATTTGCACATTTCGCACCAAAGTACGTTCATCTCTAGGAGACAGAACGCATCTCCTACCTGAGCGGTATGACGGCTGTGTGGTCCCATGGTGTTTATACTTGCGTACTATTGTTTGTACAGATGAATGTGGTACCTTCAGACATTTGGAATTTGCTCCCAAGGATGAACCAGACTTGTGGAGGTCTACAATTTTTTTTCTGAGGTCTTGGCTGATTTCTTTAGATTTTCCCATGATGTCAAGCAAAGAGGGACTGAGTTTAAAGGTAAGCCTTGAAATACATCCACAGGTACACCTCCAATTGACTCAAATGATGTCAATTAGCCTATCAGAAGCTTCTAAAGCCATGACATCATGTTCTGGAATTTTCCAAGCTGTTTAAAGGCACAGTCAACTTAGTGTATGTAAACTTCTGACCCACTGGAGTTGTGATACAGGGATTTATAAGTGAAATAATCTGTCTGTAAACAATTGTTGGAAAAGTTACTTGTGTCATGCACAAAGTAGATGTCCTAACCGACTTGCCAAAACTATAGTTTGTTAACAAGAAATTGGTGGAGTGATTGAAAAATGAGTTTTAATGACTCCAACATAAGTGTATGTAAACTTCCGACTTCAACTGTAAGTGTACGTAACCAATATCATTTGAATAGATTAAATGTAATAGCAATGAAGCACCTAGGTGCCCAGTAACAGGCTCTGGCAATATTTGTGTATGTGCCTTTTTCTGATCATTATTCTTTAGTGATCCTGTGGCCCACTGTGTGAAGTAGATTTAAGCCTCCAGATGCTGGCTGATTGTTCCCGGTGATGTTTTGCTAGCTCCGCTCAGCTCTCTCAAAGCCACGCAGATGGAGCTGTCAGCTTCATTATGGATATGAGATGATTAAAACTGCCGTCCATCCTGCTGGCTGATCGCTCCAGTCTTGTTATCGCGTTCTGAAGTCGAGAGGTTAAACGAGGCAGTGGAGTCAATAAGTAAAAAATGAAATCCCACCAAAAATGTGATGAATTCATCGAAAATGTATAGAACCTGCTGCAGCTGCTAATTCAGGTCTTGTTATCACACTCTGAAGAGGTGAGGTTAAACGAACAGTCAGTTAAAATAAGTAAGGCCAGAATCCACCCAAAGCACATATAAAATGTAAGTTAAGTACAGTGCTCGAGTGCTTCAGTTAGGTATCTATATTTAAAGAGGTGTGCAAATTTGGCAAACGCCACGCCACCAATGCTACATTGTGACCTCTAAGAGCCTTGTAGAGGTGTAGGCTACAATAGAGTGAGAGGCTCTTCAGGCACAGAGAGAGAAACCTTACCCACTGGTTACCATGGCAATCTAATAATCTCGCCATTACTCTATATTGACTCTCGATAAGCTGGATAAAAATGAATTTTCTTCCCGAGCGTTAAATCTGGACTTAAATGCTGATGCCTGGTGACAGCCATGCAGAGTCGAGCCTTCTGACTTATAGAAACTCGGCCAAGAGGAGATGAAGAGTAGCCAGAATGAACAGATGCTATTTTACTTCATGTTTCCAATGCTCAGCTCTTTCATGGCTGACATCTCCTCTGAGAGGAAAAGGTGCACTACTGGCAAGCGACCATTTTAAAAACATGTTGTTGTTTCTGTATTAGCTAGACTCCAACACCTTATTCATCCAAACAGGTCAGGAGATAGCACATTGTTCCTTTACCCAATGTCAACTAGAAATATGAGGTGTAGATGTACATATTTTAGAATGCAATCTCTAACAGCAAATGTTCACAGTGCACGTCATTTGTTTGTTTTACACAAATTCAGACAGCATGAAGAAACATCAATATCATGTCAGATAATTGAGTGGGGAGGATATGCGAGGGATTATGGTTGAATACATCACACATACAACTTTCACTCTGTTATGTAGTCCCACTTGTTGGTGGCAATCCCCTTTCTGTACTTAAACATTGACTGCCTATACAAAGCATCAATTTGAAGAAATAGTTCTGTCAAAATTGACTACAAAGTGTAAGTAGGATAATTTTGGTCATAAAGTCAGCCTCATCTAAAAGTTTGAAACATCCGTGCATCACAACAGGTAAATGAAGTTTAGGTGTTAATTTGTCGATGTTAATTTGCCCACTAACATGGGGTGAACAGCTGCAGTGATTGCTCTCTATCCAATCGCATAGAGAGTGAGACAGACCTGCCCAGCAGCTCCGACTTTGTTTAGATAAGACAAAACGTTGCAAATTCTTTTACTTGAGAAATACTGCACCAACACCTTAATTAGATGTAAATTTGCGCAACTAAAACATCCTTGGCAAAATCATAAAAACAAATCACAGATTTCTTGAGTTATCTTAGATTCATTCTGGGGATTTTGAGGAAGTGAAATAGGACACACAGCGCAGAATCGGTCAGGAAACACACCTCCAAGACTTAAATCTTGTTTTTCTAATGAGCAACTGAAAGACACACGTGCCAATCGTTGCGTTCAGTGGCTCTTTAACACTAGAATAAGTATTTCATAGCCAGCTGTCCCCAAATGAAGTACAGGCATGCATGACAACTGCATTTACTGGTAAGTAACAACATCAGCGGAACTTGAACAAGAGTCTGACAAAATCTCCTCGACTGTCAAAGTTTGCTATCTAGAGTGATAAAATTATGCAGTGATACCTTTGACATTGGAAGAAAAGGTGTGTGGAATAATTGGCTCTGATCTCGCACTCTCTCTTTCTGTCTCTCTCTAAGTCTCTCTCTACTCTCTCTCTTAAGAAGCACCCTCTCTTCTTCTGTAAGTGTTTTAGATTGCTCGGTGACTCAGTGGAAATCAGGTCAGATTGACACTTTGACATCAGCGTTAATTGGCAATTGTGAGCCATCAGCAGGCTTTTCGACAGAAGGTTTCCCCTGCCCCATCTCTCCCTTCCCTCCCCGCTCAGGTACCACGTTTGGGAGGATGGATTGGAGAGGGGCCACTGGGAAGAGCGGAGGGGATAGGGGGGTTAAGTTTCACTGCATGTCAACCGTCACACTCTCCAGGAAGTTTAATGCATTATAAATGAGGGACAGATTCTGTACATTTGCAATGGTTGGGAGGAAGGGAGGGCTGGCTTGCTCTCGACAACGTCTCCATTCACAAATGAGGGCTATTCCCACATTTTTCATGAGCTTTAATGCTGCTAGCGGACGTGGGCTGTACGGCGGCATTAGGCCATAATGCTCAATGGCCATTTAGAATGATTGCCTTATAGCGTCAAATAACTCCTTGCTTAGAAACTGAGTTCCACATATTTTTCCTTTGCTCGGCAATGGCTGGTTATGCTTTTGTTATTGAGGCAATTTTGGGAGGACAAACCTGCTCAAAGGCAGTTCCCGCACAAATGGTCTGATAACAATTTAAAATCGATGCCCACAAGCAATTCAAATAGCCAGGCTATGAAATTGAGCAAGGGTCAAGGGTCCCCTGTGATGGGAAGCTAAGCCAATGTCCATTTATAGGGGAGGACACCGTTTCTGTTTCAAAAGTGGATGACTTCATTACTAAATGCACTGTTTGCTTCTGGTACCATTGACTTAACAGGTGAGCGTTTTCCGCTTGATGTCAGTGTTCCGTCTCGTTATCGAGGTTGGCAGTATGTTTTTTGTTGTTGTTGCCAATTAAGAGCTATAGTGCTGCTAGATTTTTATCAACTGGCTGTGGAGTTTTGCCACAGGCTTTTATCCACTACTTTTTAATTAACTGGATGTGCATACACATAGGTACTGTACAGTATATATGTATGTTAAGGTCAATGTGTTTGATAAACTATTTACATCTGTTGCTGATATTATATTCTATTGTTCCCCTACTGGGCTGGGCTAGGTAGTCTTTAATAAAAACAGATAGTGAGATTTTCTTAAAACGCCATGCTTTTTAATGGCATGTTCATCAAACTGTCAAGACCATGAAGGTGAAAACCTAATTTATTTCTTTCCGGGAGCCTTGGTGTGGCCCAAACTCTGCTGACACAGGGGTTAGTAGCTCTTTCTATCCCTCTCTTATTCTCTCTCTTTCCCCTTCTCACTCCCCCTCTCTTTGTCTGGCAGTGATTCTATCAAACAAAACCTAACCCAGCACCTCTAAAGCAAGGTGACTGCTAAAGGTGATTTTTCAGCCTCACTGCTAGAGCACAATGAGTTTGAGCTAGCAGGACCAACATTTCTCCCTTAAACTGGCAGTTCTGGACAGGGATAGAGAATCATCTGGACCGTCTCCCGGTTGTGTCAGTGGAATCATTATCTGACATTATCTTGTCTTGTTAATGTACTGCCCTAAAAGTAGGTTATAATGAGACGTAAGACTGTATTTGTATGGCCAGGGCTTCAGCCTGATATGAATTTGGTATAAGCTGGAAACCTCTGCCAGAGAAGCCTTTCATGCCGACATGAATGTAAAACAAAACAATTCTCCATGGAGACGTGGACTATTGATCCATGATCTATTATCCATGAACTTGGACAGGTGTTCATTTATTACTCCACACTTTCAACTTATGCCTTGATGTCAGCCAGGCTGGGAGGCAGGGGAGTGCGCAAGAGTGAAAGATGCAAATGACTGCCAGATAAGTTAATGTGTTTGCTGCAGAGGGACTGATTGCAGCTAAGGAAGGGAGGCATTCCTGAGACAGCCAGAGAAATCATTAATCCAAGGTTGACCTGGCTGCTTTGTGCCCTGCCCACAGAAGTTTGTTATCCAAGGGAATGTATATGCACAATGAGGGAGCTAGCATTTTACAATGACTGAGTGGCCGCTCCTTTTGAGCTATCCCGAAGACTAACTGGACTGGATCAGCAGACAATCACCTGGCTGATGAGGGTTTGGATGTATGGGCCCACAAGGACGTTTTCATCATGAAGAACTTGGCGTTCTGCTGCATGTGGCCCACTCATTGCTGGTGAATTGCCCCCCCCCCCCCCTCCCAACCCCACACCACCTCATCATACTGTATGTCGGCCATAGAGAGAAATCTGTGATGCTGACATGCACTGCTGTGTCTGTAGATTACCTTATTCCTTCAAAACTGAGGGATCAGCACCTTGCAGGGTTCTCCAGGGTTTAAGTAAAACAATACAGTGTTTTGTAGTTCAGTCATACGGAATGATTCGAACCAGCGAAACATCTGGAAGTCCGCATCTGTTTTTCGGCGTTGTGCAAAAGCAAGGCTGCGATTGGTGGATGGAGACTCATGGTTGGAGGTTTGTGTCACAATAAGCAGAGAGGGGGCACCACTGTGAACCATGTTATATGCCCTGTAGAAATGTGCAAATGTTTTTGTTTGTTCTTATTAGCGCCTTGGTACACATGAATTGATACCATGGCGGATGTTTTTTCAAAATTCTAAATATGTTACAGGATCCTAGTCTTATTATTTTTTACAAAAACTTCTGTAATTGGAGAAAGTAACGGGAAAGTAATGCTCCTTTAAAGTTGATAACCCCAATTTTGAGTTGGAACATAGCTAATACAAAATATGAACTTAAAAACTGTCTGGGTCATTCAAAAACAGCTTAGGCATGGATAACATGTACATTTGTATTTGAACTGAACTATCGGTTATTTTGAAGTAAAGACTTTGATATTAAGTTTTGACAAGTGAAAAATATTAGTGCTTTGAATTCACTTATATGGAATCAGGGAAGAGTTAAGAAACTCAAAGTGAGTTTTAAGGTTCCCACCAGTTCAGGAGAAGTTGTAAAAATGTTGTACAAAAAAAAGATAACTAATCTAATATGTAGGTGGTTGGCTTTGATTGAATACTTTATAGATCTGTTAAATAATGAAGAGAATATGATCAATACCTTCACAGATATCTTCCTCTGACCTTGAGTAGATTGCCCTTTGTGTTATGTGGAACGCATATGGTTATTACTACCGGCCTTTAAAACCATTCCATTCGTAACTAAGCGCTTCTTTGTGTTTTGTGTCCTTCTTTCTTTGCAGGTCTGGCAGTTCACCAGATTATTACAATCACTGTGTCTCTCATTATGGTCATCGCAGCCTTGATAACTACA
This sequence comes from Salmo trutta, assembly GCF_901001165.1. Lineage (NCBI taxonomy): Eukaryota > Metazoa > Chordata > Actinopteri > Salmoniformes > Salmonidae > Salmo > Salmo trutta. Next base: position 24,771,161 of record NC_042984.1, on the reverse strand, counting down.
CTTGTCCTTAAAAACTGGTAGGAAAGATTCTTTTATTTTGCAATTACTTCCTGACACACAAACAACACATCGCTTTTGAAAGTTTCAATTAAGCTTTTACCAGAGCCACTCATCCACAGTGGTACAAGGTATGATTTTATGTTTGTTTCTTGTCTTTGGTACGTGTTTTTGTAGCTGTGTACAGTCGGGGAATGGCCGTCACAGTAGCCATCAGCGGAAGATCCACCAGCAGGAGGAGAGCTGTCAGAACCTGACCGACTTCACCCCTGCCCGCGTGCCCAATAAAGTGGACATCTTCACCGCCTACAACGACAGCCTGCAGTGCTCGCACGAGTGTGTGCGCACCGCTGTGCCCGTCTACACGGATGAGATGATCCAGCAGACCCCTATATACAAGACCACCTACAACGGAAATAGGTACGCCAGCTTGAAATCGCTCTCAGCGCTAGGTTTCTGGGTCAGTTTGATCACTGTTTGTGTAAGTGCTTCCCTCTCACTTTTGGGTTGGTTATTATGAGCAGTGTTGGGGTCATTACTCAAAAAAGCGAATATATTACCTGTACCTCGTTACTTCTTTCAACAATAACAAATTACTTTACTTATTACTCCCTGGGAAAAGTAAAAAGTTACCCCCCAAAACGTTGCGCATCCTCACACAATGTAAATGTTACGTGGGCCTATACACCAACACAAGTAGCCTAATAATGAGCAACACAAAAAAGAGGGGTATTCTACCGTGGATAAGGGCAACGTTTCCTCTGCTACATACCCAGCTACAAGCTTGTTTAGCTCTCACAGCCTGTCCTCCTCAAAACAAGCCTTGATTGTTTGGATGAGGTAGGCCTACAGTCATCTTCAGCAGGAGGGGTCAGGCCTTGGGGTTTTTTCGCTACGAGTTTTGTCTTGGCGTGTTGCTTTTGAAGGTGCTTCAAGAGATTGGAGGTTGTGTTTCTAGCAGTGGATAAGTGTTTCTCTCCTGGGCACAGTTTACATTTTACAGTTATATTCTTGTCATTTTGTCATCCTACCAAATCAAAGTAATTGGGAGTACTTCCATGCTGAGAAACAATGTTTTAAATGCTTCTGCCATTTTTCAACTAAAACGGTCAGTACTGTAATAGGGCATGCGTGTGTAAACAGGAACTTGGTGAGAGGACGACAGAATAATCATCACAAATAATAACTATAATAGGAATAGGATACCTACAGTATCTTTGATCAATAACTGTAATATTGTTTCTCAAATTGGTACAGTACTCCGTTATATTACTCGTTACCCCAAAAAGTAATAGTATTAGTGTAATGCGTTACCCCCAACACTAATTATGAGTCGGGACAGAAGTTTCTCCTGGTATAATCACATATTTCGGAAAAAAGTCCTTGCCCTAAATGGTGTAAATCCTCTTTTTGTAAGTGGTATTGTTTTCCTTGCAAAGTACCTCTATATAGTGACTCCTGGACTCAGGTTCTCATTATCTTTGTGTCTCAATCCTTTGTCCTATAGACCTTCTCCCACTGAAAGGCAGCTGATTCCTGTGGCCTTTGTGTCAGAGAAGTGGTTCGAGATCTCCTGCTGACTATCTGAAGCCTTTTTTACATCACGTGGATGGAACAAACTTCCTGAATTTATGCTCTGGTGAGTACTATGTCACTTTTCCCTCCGCAAATCCTTTTCTGAGCCTTCTCAACCTTGATCACTGTGGTGTTAGTGTCCCAGTTTGGGAATAGAAGGGAAATGGCATATGGTTGTTATTTCGGCAAGGATTTTTCATAAACTGCACTGGAAAATTGTATTTAACGGCAAGATCACCGAAGGTCATTCATTAGCAATTATAATCCAATTATGTTTGATTCATGCCCTTCAACAACCTAGCCTTTATGAAAAATATTACGCATTTATGGGGTTGCGGCCCTCATTCAGGCGGCAAGTGTAATATTGTTTCAATGTTTTGTTATGGGAAAGGGGAACTTTCCCTTGACTTTCCTGTATTTTTTATGCATCACCGATAAGCTGGACTGCCTCCATTTGAAATTTCAAGCGTGAAAGTTAAACACATGCGCTGGGCTAGTGTGTGGCTAAAAGCCCAGGGGGCCACACGTCTGTTATTGACCCAGCTTTGAAAAGGAATAGAACGCCTGCAGGAACAGTAGCAGGAGGAAGAGGGCCAAGACCATCGTCTGTACAGACATTGGTCTCAGTCAGAGAAAGAACTAAAATGCCCCAGTTCTTCCTTCCAGCACTGCAGTCTTAAAGACCATGGAGAGCCATTGTAGTTAGATGGGCATAAACAATGTTATTGCAATGTAGATGCACATTGTGACATGGTACTTACAACTGGCAGTTACGCAACATACTGTAGGTTATTTACTGTGTTCAATGTTGAGTTTGACACATGCTTATTTTGCTTTAACTGCTGCTATTGGTTTTCTACAGCTCTTCTGACAATTTTATTTGCTAATGTCAAGATTTTTCTCCACAGGATCCTTTGGTAAACTTTTCCAACCAAGAGAAAGAAGCGACTCAAACGACACAGATGAAGATATTTATTTTTCTATAAATGATGACAAACCGAGCAGCCATACCGCTGCCACTCTATACTATTTTCCAGAGACCTGTGTTCATTTAGATATCTAGTTAGAGTTAATATAAACTATATTACTGGATGTGCCAGAGAAGACCATCTACGTCAGCGTCACCTTGAAGGGGACTAGGTTTCTTGGAGAGCTAGGAGACTTGGAGGATCTGCTCTCAGTGGAAAAAGCTGAGCTGTATTACTGAACAATGTGCCAATTACGCCACTATGTGCCATAATCTGTACAGAACAATTCATGGACAACTAAAGACAGTGCTATATTAACCCTGTATCAAACATATTCTTTTTAAAGAAAAATGAAGAAAAAAATATGTTTAAAAGTATTTGAATATGTTTTCTGAAATAGTCCAAAAAATATATATTATATGAAGCACTATTCATTGAGGGCAAGGGGAGAAAGAAGAAAACGGTAAATGCTTTAGTCAACACCTACATTTAATGCATTGTTACTATGTCCCATTTTAAAACCAGAGTAGTCTGTCTATTTTTATATACGAAAAGAGGTCAGTCAGTCACAACCTAAACAGTGCAGTTCCATGCCACATGATGTTTGGACAGCGGAACGCCATTAACAGTCCAATCAGAGATCGAATCCAAGCCCAGATTATTTTCCCTTTCGCTATGTCCTTTTTGTCAGAGGTTTTGGATTGTGCTTACTACATAAAAAAAGGGCTCTATGGCTGTCGAACATTGCATACCCTATGTCTTGTTGTGTTCAGTTCTATCTGAATTTGGATAGCTAAAGCAAACAGAGAGGATTAGCAGTATGTTTACATATATACTGACTCAGGTCAGTGTCCAATACACAAGTCTTCATTCCATTTTCCATCCCAAGCATTATTCACAAGGGATAAGACATGATGAGTTACTTTGAGTGGTGGTAGGATATGAGTGGTACCGCACAAGGGTGGAATTTAGAATTAACTTGTAAGAATACAATTATTCTAACTCTACAATTACAGTAAGTGAGAAATATTGAATATATCCTCTCAACTATATGAATAGTCAGTGTTTACCACTGTTTCCCAGTGTCTAATTGCAAATATTTGTCTTATTAGTCTTAAAACAAGGGTCATATTTATCAAGCAATGCTTCGAAGGCCACTAATAAGTGTGATTTGTGTGTATTATTGGGGGAATCATAATACCTTTTTGTGTTGCATTTATCAAGCACATGCTAATTGGAATTATAATTTGAATGATCATATTATCATCAAACACCTTTACAAATGGTGCCCTGTGCGAGAAGTATTTACATTCAGACGTAGTATTTTCAATACCATAATCTCTGAAATGCATGCAAATCAAGAAATGGAAAATAACAGGACATCTGAATAAAAATGGTAAAGTATTCCTTCAAATTAGGTCCACATTAGCTGTATATCTTGTGCTGTGAATGCAGACACAACCATTTTTAATAATGTTCCTCCTTAAAGCTCACTTATATGAAGGAATACACTATCCCTCTTTCATGTCTAGTGCAGTACAGTGAAAAACAACCATGTTCTTTCCTGGTTCCTGTGGGTTGCTCATAGATGCGATTTTGTTGAATATCAGCCTCATCTTAACCTCCAGCATCATCAATGAGATGTGGAACTAGCGGGATTAGGAGCAGCCAATCAGAGTCTAGAAGACTGGGCCACATGTAATGCATTAATTAATTGATTAGTTAATGCAATTCTACTATTAGTGAGTCAGGACACTTGAACATAACACAAAACATTTCATTACGCTAGTGGGTAGGTAGAAAGCACAGAAAATAACAACCCGTGACTGCAATTATTCGGTGTCGACAGCAACATGTACAGATTTAAAGATGGACTGGATTCTTGTCCGGATGTGGGATGATATCTGCACTTACTCAATGGGATGGACAAGATTCAGGCTTCAGCTATTCTGTTCCCAGATCTCAAGGTAGAGGTGGACCCATAGTACAGATCCTAAATCACTAAATCATAAGCTTATGTAACTGGAGGGGTAAAGAACTGACCTTGGATCTGTGGCTGGGGTGCAACTGTGACTCCTAGTACACCACTCTCCACTCACACACCAAAACACCATGAACGACCATGCCAATTCATCCAAACATGTACGCTGAGACCAAGTTGCGTCAACATAACATATATTTTTTGAACAAAAAGTGTTATCTTGATAGTCAGAGGGTTACTAAACTGTATATTATACATGTGTAAATGTATTTTCTATATATTTACTTCTATTTGTGTACAGGTATGTTCTATTTTTAAAGACCTGTCTCTTTTTGGGAAAGGTTTGGCTAGGTCGGGATAGTGTCTTTGTTTACATGTGAACTACCGTATTTCTTTGACAACACAAAATAACCTTGTGCCAAGCTTCCTACCTGCACTTTCAAGCAGTACCTGTATTATATATTTGGCTAATCAATACAATACTTAAATAGACACTGCAATATTTCACATACTGAAAAAGTTGTTAGAAGTAACAAAGCTATGGTCCAGGAAGAGAAGGTCTTTTGATTGTATACTATGATGAGATCGGCGTGCTGATGCTTGGGGTTTGGTTGGTAGAAGATGCACAATTATCAAATGCTGACAAACCATTTTCATATGAAATCTATTTGCTTCTGGAAATATGATTAGTCGTGGTGGAAAGGGAAAGTAATGTAAACCCAAGAATAATTGTTATGAGAGAAAGTTAGACTGAGTTAATTTTTTGTTAATTTTTGTTGTAATATTTAAAACTACATGTAACCACTCTAGAGACCAAGACATATGTGTTAGTTTTCTCTTTAAAGGCAGGGAAAACTATTAGGCCTATGACCTCGTACTATTTAGCATGAGTTGAAACCACAGATAAATTATCAGAAAGAAGTACAGTAGTAAAGAGAACAAAGAATAAGGGTTGAGGGTTTTTAGGGTAAATATTTCACTCCCCTTTGCATTTGCAGAGAACAAGTACATGAACAAGGATTTTTATGTTTTAGTTTCTTTTGGTTATGCTGGTACTGAAATGTATCGGGTATGTACTTATTGTCTTTCTTTCATATGATGATGACAAACACCACCAATGTTTTGCAACAAAATTCTCCACTTTCATGAACATCTTCATGATCAGATTTTTAGATAGCATGATTGTTTAAAGCCAGCTAAATACTACACTGTTTTTACCTCAATATTCTAAAGGAAGTTTGGGACATCATAGGAATATCAAGGGCACAATTTCTTTAATGTGAAAGGTTTCCTCAAGTGCTGTCTTACAAGCCTCAGATGTTCGAATATCCTCCCAAGCATTGTCCCCAATGCGCATTTCTTAAATTCCTAACATACTTTCAAATTGTTACATATGAAAGTGTTGTCTTGAAATACACTACATGGCCAAAAGCATGTGGACACCTGCTCATTGAACATCTCATTCCAAAATCATTGGCATTAATATGGAGTTGGTCCCCCCTTTGCTGCTATATCAGCCTCCACTCTTCTGGGAATGGTTTCCACTAGATGTTGGAACATTGCTGCGGGGACTTGCTTCCATTCAGCCACAAGAGCATTAGTGAGGTCGGGCACTGATGTTGGGCGATTAGGCCTGGCTCACAGTCGGCGTTCCAATTCATCCCAAAGGTGGTTGATGGGGTTGAGGTCGGGGCTCTGCAGGCCAGTCAAGTTATTCCACACCGATCTTGACAAACCATTTCTGTATGGACCTCGATTTGTGCATGGGGGCATTGTCATGCTGAAACAGGAAAGGGCCTTCCCCAAACTGTTGTCACAAAGTTGTAAGCACAGAATCATCTAGAATGTCATTGTATGCTGTAGCATTACTCCTCCTCCACCAAAATGTACAGTTGGCACTATGCTTTGGAGCAGGTAGCAATCTCCTGGCATCCGCCAAACCAAGATTAGTCTGTCGGACTGCCAGATGGTGAAGCATGATTCACCACCCCAGAGAATGCGTTTCTACTGCTGCACAGTCCAATGGCGGCGAGCATTACACCACTCCAGCCGACACTTGGCATTGCGCATGGTGATCTTAGGCTTGTGTGCGGCTGCTCGGCCATGGAAACCCAGTTCATGAAGCTCCCGACAAACAGTTATTGTGCTGATGTTGCTTCTAGAGGCAGTTTGGAACTCCGTAGTGAGTGTTACAACCGAGGACAGATGATTTTTACACCCTACGCGCTTCAGCACTCAGCAGTCCTATTCTGTGAGTTTGTCTGGCCTATCACTTACCACTTCACAGATGAGCCGTTGTTGCTCCTAGATGTTTCCACTTCACAAGAACAGCACTTACAGTTGACCGGGGCAGCTCTAGCAGGGCAGAAATTTGACAAACTGACTTGTTGGAAAGGTGGCATCCTATGACGGTGCCACGTTGAAAGTCACTGAGGTCTTCAGTACGGGCTATTCTGCTGCCAATGTTTGTGGAGACTGCATGGATGTGGGCTCCATTTTATACACCTGTCAACAACGAGTGTGGCTGAAATAGCCGAAGCCACTAATTTGAACGAATGGCAAAGTAAATGGCAAAGTAAATGTAACTTGACATAAGCAACTCACAGTTGCTTCTCTCAATTCCCTCAGTTCAGTTCATCCCTCAGTGTGAAATATCAGTGCCAACAACAGCACCCATGCTTCTCTGTGGGTAATACGAACATAACAGAGCTATTCTTTATCATATCTGCTGATTTTACAGTTAGCCCATAGTGGTTGAGGCAGTTCAATTGACTGTGAAGATGATTAATGACTAAAGGAGTTGCAGTAAGATCAGAGAAATATGAGACTGAACACCTTTTGTGAGCAAACAAATATCTACATAAGAGACAGACTGTATGTCCTCTAGCTGTCTCTTCAGTGATCCTTGACACTTATAGTACAGCATGTCACCTATGAGACAAACAAACTGTCAAATAATGAAAGGATGCAGTCAGTGCCATCAGCAAGAGGAAAGGTGTCACACATATTGTGCTGTATTTTGCTTCATGTTAATACTACAGTTAATAATCAGTCGTATTGATTGCGACCTTTTGACATATTCAGAACGTCAATTCCATGTTTGCCTGACGTCTTACTGGCCCAATCTTTTTTTTTTGTATCTATGAGATAGGATCCAGAACTTGAGTCTTAGTCTAATCACAGACCAGGGGGTTCAGGCTTAAGGTATTTCAATATGGCACTATACTGTTGGGGAACATATTATTATAATGAACATTGTGAGGAGCCTAGCAACGACTGATTGATAGCACTAGAATTCTTCTGGCCACAGGCTAATTACGGTACAGGGGGGATAGTGATACTCCTTGTTGTTCTGAAATAGTTAAAGAAAGGGGATAAATGCGTGGTGTTTGGATTGTTTTTGGGTGCATATTTTTGCTTTACACAGGGTCATTCATTCTCAAACTGCTTCCCTCATCATGTTTTTATGACTTTACGTATTGTGCGCTTAAACTGTATCTAAAGAGGAGGACTCCAATTCTCCTTGCGGATCATGTTTTTATTTTTCTATTCATAAGAGCTATTGTACTGATATAATCACCAGTGTTTGTCAATTGTGTTAATGACTTGAACTATGATTTAATCACGTCACCATTTCCTATTTGGCCATTTTGGGTCAAGCAGAGTCTGGTTGCATGAAACACATCTGCCTATGAGCATAGCTATATGCCACTGCACAAAAGAGGGCCTCAGACTGACACTCAGTATGATGCCTTGAAAATGGAGTGTATATTGATCTGGACTGGTTTAACATTGATATTTGAGATAGCACAGCTCAATCGATATATGGTTATCACTGGACAGGTCGTCAGATTGGAACAGAGTCAGCCGTGACAGTGAGGCATTGCCTCAGCATTGCCTTGTCACTCTCTCAGAGCAGATGAAGCCAAACCGATATATGTCTGAGAGATATTGGTAAGATGTTTGTTCAAGTATTGAAATAATTCGCAAAGGTAAATGGTAGACAAAAAAATATCTCTGACTGAGATGACATCTTTTTCTTTCTGGTGTTTCACACAGGTGCACACAACAACAGTTTGTTCAGCGAAACAATCACAAGAATCCATACTACTACTACACAAAACCTGACTGAAGTCTTGTTGTTGCCATAGAAAGGAAACATTTGTACTTTGTGACTCTTAAACTTTTTATATTTGTGTTTAATATATCAATGAGTAAATCTGTTACTTTTATATATGATCTATCTATGACTGTAGTACACACAAACGCACACAGAAGGACTGTATAAACAGTCAATTTCTGTGTCAGCTAAATGTTGTATAATTTTATTTTGTGTCTTATGGATCACATCTCTTTTTGTAGGTATTGGTAATGTTTAAATTTACAGGTGATTTTGATTTGGTTACTCTTGTACTTCTAAGCTCTGTATTTGCAAGCACTGTAAATGCGATTCTCATCGGATTCGTCCTCTGTACATTTAGTACTCTGATGTTCCTATAAATAAAATGTAAAACAACACAGACTGTCTGTCTAAATTCATGCTGGGGAGTTTGTCTAATAACACAAGTAAACTATTTGAATATGAGGAGTACCCACATACATTTGAGCTCCTTTCCTCCCATATCGCTCTCAAACAAAACGTCTAAGCAAAGCACCCAGGGGGGGTTGTCTCTCCCCCAAGTTACCCTGAAGTTTGCTGTGCCTGCTTGCCTGACTACCTGACTGCCTGCCTGATTAACAGTAAAATGCAACAAAAAAATAAGAGAATGAAATAAAATCATACATACATATAACTCATCTAATTATTTATATAACTCATTGTTAATAAACTCAGCAAAAAAAGAAACGGCCCTTTTTCAGGACCCTGTCTTTCAAAGATAATTCGTAAAAATCCAAATAACTTCACAGATCTTCATTGTAAAAGGTTTTTCACAATGTTTCCTATGCTTGCTCAATGAAACATAAACAGTTAATGAACATGCACCTGGTCATTAAGACACTAACAGCTTACAGACGGTAAGCAATTAAGGTCACAGTTATGAAAACTTAGGACACTAAACAGGCCTTTCTACTGACTCTGAAAAACACCAAAAGAAAGATGCCCAGGGTCCCTGCTCATCTGTGTGAACGTGCCTTAGGCATGCTGCAAGGAGGCATGAGGACTGCAGATGTGGCCAGGGTAATAAATTGCAATGTCTGTACTGTGAGACGCCTAAGACAGAGCTATAGGGAGACAGGACGGACAGCTGATCTTCCTCGCAGTGGCAGACCACATGTAACAACACCTGCACAGGATCGGTACATCCAAACATCACACCTGCGGGACAGGCACAGGATGGCAACAACAACTGCCCAAGTTACACCAGGAACGCACAATCCCTCCATCAGTGCTCAGACTGTCCACAATAGGCTGAGAGAGGCTGGACTGAGGGTTTGTAGGCCTGTTGTAAGGCAGATCCTCACCACACATCACCGGCAACAACATCGCCTATGGGCACAAACCCACCGTCACTGGACCAGACAAGACTTGTAAAAAGTGCTCTTCACTGACGAGACATAGTTTGTCTCACCAGGGGTGATGGTTGGATTCGTGTTTATCGTCAAAGGAATGAGCGTTACACAGAGGCCTGTACTCTGCAGCGGGATCGATTTGGAGGTGGAGGGTTCGTCATGGTCTGGGGCTGAGCTTGTTGTCATTGCAGGCAATCTCAACACTGTGCGTTACAGGGAAGACATCCTCCTCCCTCATGTGGTACCCTTCCCGCAGGCTCATCCTAACATGACCCTCCAGCATGACAATGCCACCAGCCATACTGCTCGTTCTGTGCGTGATTTCCTGCAGGACAGGAATGTCAGTGTTCTGCCATGGCCAGCAAAGAGCCCGGATCTCAATCCCATTGAGCACGTCTGGGACCTGTTGGATCGGAGGGTGAGGACTAGGGCCATTCCCCCCAGAAATGTCCGTGAACTTGCAGGTGCCTTGGTGGAAGAGTTGGAGAACATCTCACAGCAAGAACTGGCAAATGTGGTGCAGTCCATGAGGAGGAGATGCACTGCAGTACTTAATGCAGCTGGTGGCCACACCAGATACTGACTGTTACTTTTGATTTTGATGCCCCCCTTTGTTCAGGGACACATTATTCAATTTCTGTCAGTCACATGTCTGTGGAACTTGTTCAGTTCATGTCTCAGTTGTTGAATCATGTTATGTTAATACAAATATTTACACATATTAAGTTTGCTGAAAATAAACACAGTTGAAAGTGAGAGGACCTTTGCAGAGTTTATATTCAACATTTGTTATGTAAAATTGCCTTATTGGATAATATCGTTCCCATTATTCTGGGTTTTATTACGGGTTTTTGTCTGTATTATCAGTTTGTTTACAGTATCTTTACATTTGATTAATGTATTGCCTAAGTACGGAATGGCTCAATAATCAACAAACAGTAGTTTATGAGTTAAGAGGGCTGTAAGGGAGACAGGATGTAAGGCACGCAAATGTAATGAACTTTTTCTATAATGTCTAACTTTGTTTTTGATAGCTAAATCAGTCAAGCTGTTAATAATACAGTTAATTATAGCTTGGCAGGCACTATCCATATTTTTTATCATCTTTATTTCAATATCAATTTATTAAAAGAAAACTGTCCGTCGATTGGATTTCAACATTTGTCACTAGATGCTGTCCTGAAGAGAAAAAAACACTCCAGTTTTTTTTGCCTGCCTCGTGTGGCCAACTTTGCCAACATATTCTGTAACTTGTACGGTTATCACCTTGTACCTGAATTTCATATAATTTCCACAAGAGAAAGTTAGGTGTATTCCTGTTTGTGCAAACCACATTTCCATTTCAGTCATTATTTTAACAAAATGTTATTCTGGATTATGGATTGAACAACGGTCTTCCACTTCAACTACCACCTGACACAATGGTCTGACTTTATTTTTGTTTTTAAAAGGCTTTTGTAAATTGGGTTTCACATGGAGACGTGGTCTACCACCACCAGGGCGTAAGCCTCCTCTCCAGACACTCTTTGATGAATGTGCATGGGCAGAGTGAGTCCTCCTGCTGCCTGCCCTGGTCTCCTCTCCCTCTGTTCCCCTCAGGGAGGGCTGCCAGGCGGCATTAGTATGAGACAGGGCAGATCAGTCTCTACTCCCTCTGACAGTCTCTGAGCCCCTCAGTCCTCATACATTAAACAGAATTATGCAGCCCTACACAGACGCCTGGATCAATGAGGTCGACAGCACATGCCAACTGCTGCCAGAGAGACACTTTAGTGTGGTGAGAAAAAGTACCCACTGCAACCTGTGCCCATCAAAGGAGGTTCCATTGCCAGCTCAGACACTCCAGTCAGAGTTGATTAGCTTGTGGCTGTCTCGGTGTAGACACTTTGCACTTTTGACTGTCGGCTATGATGTAGTGCATGGCGAGAAGCCAGTGTTGCACAATGCTGATACCCCAGACGGGAAAATGTGTAGGGATGACTGTGACTGGCTTAGGCTTAGTCTGTGAATATTAAAGAGTATGTGGTCATGGACATGTATAAATAAAGGTAAGGCTGGGTTTAAAAAAATTGGTTTCTGGGATAGTTCAAGAATAACATTTGTATTGTCCCAACAAGAGTACAACACAATTTGAATCATGTAAATATGCAAAATAAGATTTAAAGTGTCGAACGAAGTAAGACTCAATTCAAAGCAGAGGAAACAGTTTAGATTGAATAGAAACCAGTCTTAACTACAATTCATATATTTATTAGCCTGACGTTTGCACATGATTGAGTGCAGAGCCATTTTGTTTCTAATATAGGATTTATGGATCAAACAGCCCCAAACAGCCAATCCACAAAGGACTGGCACAAGTGAATATTGTTTATTGTTTCTATCAAGTCATTTAAGTCAAGTCTGATGCATTAAGACAGATTGCAGTCTTCAATTATTCACAGTCCAATCTGCAAGTGACCAAACATTTTGGAGCGATCAACTAACGGATGTCTGTCACCGGGGAGAGAGTCCAAATGGGAACGAGGGAGAAGACGAGGTGCTAGCATTATAGTAGAAACCAAACACTCCAGTCATTGCGCTAAAGCTAGTTAGCATAGGCTCGTGAAATTACCTTTAACTTCCTTCATACTAGATGAATAAAAATGGTGTCCATGAGTTCATCTGATGCTGGGGAATTAGATAAACGGCTTCATTGCCAAAATCCTGAAGTATCCCTTAAAGCAATACATTTTTGAAATTACAAACCTGATTCATAGCTGCTGGAACCATCGGGTACAACTGAGTACTGTATCAAGGTTAAAGGATAACTCTGACCAAAAATAAACAAATGTGTAAATTGTACATTACCTTTTGAAAAAGTTTCCTTTTCACACCTTAACTTTAAGATTCATTGTTGAGGATTATAATATTCAGGAGTGAACAAATGACAATATTTACATACATACAGTCAGGTCCAAAATTATTGTCACCCTTGATAAAGATGAGCAAAAAAAACATTATAAAATAAATAATACAAATACTGAGCTACAGTTGAAGTCGGAAGTTTACATACACTTAGGTTAGAGTCATTAACCTGTTGGGGATAGGGGGCAGTATTTACACGGCCGGATAAAAAACGTACCCGATTTAATCTGGTTACTACTCCTGCCCAGTAACAAGAATATGCATATAATTATTGGCTTTGGATAGAAAACACCCTAAAGTTTCTAAAACTGTTTGAATGGTGTCTGTGAGTATAACAGAACTCATATGGCAGGCAAAAACCTGAGAAGATTCTGACCAGGAAGTGGCCTGTCTGACAAGTTGTTGTTCTTCTTGCCTCTGTTTATTGAAGACTGAGGATCTTTGCTGTAACGTGACACTTCCTACGGCTCCCATAGGCTCTCAGAACCCGGGAAAAAGCTGAATGACGTAATTCAAGGCCCAGGCTGAAACACACTAGCGCGTTTGGCAAGTGCTCTATCAGAGGGCCTTTAGACGAGGCTCGTGCATGAGGGGATAGCATGCTTTTACTTTTTCTCTCGTTGAATGTAAACAGGCTTTGCCGGTCGGAATATTATCGCTTTTTTACGAGAAAAGTGGCATAAAAATTGATTTTAAACACCGGTTGACATGCTTCGAAGTACGGTAATGGAATATTTCGATTTTTTTTGTCACGAAATGCGCAATGCTCGTAACCCTTATTTACCCTTCGGATAGTGTCTTGAACGCACGAACAAAACGCCGCTGTTTGAACATAACTATGGATTATTTGGGACCAAACCAACATTTGTTATTGAAGTAGAAGTCCTGGGAGTGCATTCTGACGAAGACAGCAAAGGTAATAACATTTTTCTTATAGTAAATCTGACTTTGGTGAATGATAAACTTGCTGGGTGTCTAAATAGCTAGCCCTGTGATGCCGGGCTATCTACTTAGAATATTGCAAAATGTGCTTTCACCGAAAAGCTATTTTAAAATCGGACATATCGAGTGCATAGAGGAGTTCTGTATCTATAATTCTTAAAATAATTGTTATGTTTTTTGTGAACGTTTATCGTGAGTAATTTAGTAAATTCACCGGAAGTGTTCGGTGGGAATGCTAGTCACATGCTAGTCACCTGCTAATGTAAAAAGCTGGTTTTTGATATAAATATGAACTTGATTGAACAGACATGCATGTATTGTATAACATAATGTCCTAAGATTGTCATCTGATGAAGATCATCAAAGGTTAGTGCTGCATTTAGCTGTGGTTTGGGTTTATGTGACATTATATGCTAGCTTGAAAAATGTGTGTCTGATTATTTCTGGCTGGGTACTCTGCTGACATAATATAATGTTTTGCTTTCGTTGTAAAGCCTTTTTGAAATCGGACAGTGTGGTTAGATTAAGACATGAAGGTCAGTCAATACAGAAAAGTGCAGTCGCAAAAACCATCAAGTGCTATGATGAAACTGGCTCTCATGAGGACCACCACAGGAGAGAAAGACCCAGAGTTACCTTTGCTGCAGAGTATAAATTCCTTAGAGTTAACTGCACCTTAGATTGCAGCCCAAATAAATGCTTCACAGTGTTCAATTGACAGACACATCTCAACATCAACTGTTCAGAGGAGACTGCGTGAATCAGGCCTTCATGGTCGAATTGCTGCAAAGAAACCACTACTAAAGAACACCAATAATAAGAAGAGACTTGCTTGGGCCAAGAAAAATGAGCAATGGACATTAGGCTGGTGGAAATCTGTCTTTTGGTCTGATGAATCCAAATTTGTGATTTTTGGTTCCGAAGTGTATTTTTGAGATGCAAAGTAGGTGAACTGATGATCACCGCATGTGTGGTTCCCACCATGAAGCATGGAGGAGGAGGTGTGATGGTGTGGGGGATCTTTGCTGGTGACCATGTCTGTGATTTATTTAAAATTCAAGGCACACTTAACCAGTATGTCTACCACAACATTCTGCAGCGATACGCCATCCCTTCTGGTTTATGCTTAGTGGGACTATCATTTATTTTTCAACAGGACAATGACCCAAAACACACCTCCAGGCTGTGTAAGGGCTATTTGACCAAGAAGGAGAGTGATGGAGTGCTGCATCAGCTGACGTGGCCTCAACATTCACCCGACCTCAACCCAATTGAGATGGTTTGGGATGAGTTGGACCTCAGAGTGAAGGAAAAGCAGCCAACAAGTGCTCAGCGTATGTGGGAACTTCTTGAAGAATGTTGGAAAAGTATTCCTCATGAAGCTGGTTGAGAGAATGCCAAGAGTGTACAAAGCTGTCATCAAGGGTGACTACTTTGAAGAATCTGAAATATAAAATAGATTTTGATTTGTTTAACACTTTTTTCATTACTACATGATTCCATATGTGTTATTTCATAGTTCTGATGTCTTCACTATTATTCTAGAATAGTAAAAATAAAGAAAAACCCTTGAATGAGAAGGTGTGTCCAAACTTTTGACTGGTACTGTACGTGTTTGTGAGAATCTCACCTTTTCACAGAGGGTTCATATTAGTGTGTAGCCCAAACTATTCGGATGCTACAGACAGAACTTGGCATATTGGTTGTACTGACTTCAGACGAGTCTCAAGACGCTTATGGGGGTTATAGAGCAAAACAGAGTCCCCAATTGTGTTCGTGAGAGGGATCCTAATAGTTTGTAGGCCAAACCTTTCGGATGCTACAGACAATTTTGTGAGAAGACTGATTTTTGGGATGTCTCATGGTCTGACAAACACTGCTTTAGCTCTGTCACCTTTCACTGCAGATGTGGAAGTGCGATGATGAGACGCATCCAAGGCAAAAAAACAGATATCTCTAGCTTAAACTGTCAGATTTCTATGGGTATTTTTTATTATGCTAATTGGGTTTCTGTGGGGTCGTGGACATTTACTCTAGGAGGTTAACAAAAGTGACGTGTGACTTTACAATATTACTTTGTGTGGAAAATAATGCATTATATTACTAGTAATATTATTTGCATTACTTTCATGAAAAAAATCACAATCTCACTGTTAGACTGTCGGAGCTACTGAGAGGCTACTTACTATTGGCTCTATTCAATCTGTAAAGCAGAAGCATTACAGATTCTGCGATATAAATGTAAAGGTAATTTCCTATTGAGCCGACATATGCAGCGTTTATTCTGAATGCTGTCTCCGCTAAAGCGGGAACATTGCCTTTACATTTCAATCATGCTGCAAAGCTGAAATCTGCGTTGCGGATTGAATAGAGATTTCCTGTAACTCAGGTTTGATCACAAGTTAATCCTTTCATCTGTGGCACTGCTTTCCTGTGCTAGTCTACAAGTGCTGCACTAGCATATGGCCTGCTTAATTAGCCATATACTGTAAGCCAAACATCTGTATAGATTTGCGATCCTTTCATTTAAAGTCTTTCTCTCAAGCCGACCAGTTCTGGTTATAGACGACACGTACATGGACACATAGAGATGTATTGAGGGCACACTGGCCACTAGACGGGTAACAGAATTTCTATATTTAATCACGTAATAATTCATGAATCAAATAGATATCAGTAAAAACATGAACTAATTGGTAGGTATACCTACAGTAGCTACTTCTGTGAACTTTTATTATCCTCCCTCCTCATGAGGGAGAGAAATTAGAAACTATCTTAAAGATATGTGGGATTTTGGTAACGGAATTACAAGACACATGTGACAATGTGTCTTAAACTTACACATGGCAAATAATTTCTAAAACTAAATATGTGTTGATATATGTTGACAGGGGTCTTTACTTCAACTTAGTGTTTAGAAGTAGCTTTAATACCTTTTTTAGATGCCTTTTCTATCTGTTTGACCAGAAATCAAAGCCTTTTCTTATTCCTAATTTTTAGGATGGAAAAATATAGACTCAGCTTTTTTGACACCAAATTTTACATGCTCCTATGAATTTCACATGTTGGTGCTTATGGAAATATCATTTTACATGGAAATGCCCTGTACTTTTCTACTGGATGTTGATCTCATCGGGACTATCATTGCTTGCATCCACAGCTCCATCTATACATTTGAGTGTGGTTTAATCAAATCAAATTTATTTATATAGCCCTTCGTACATCAGCTGAAATCTCAAAGTGCTGTACAGAAACCCAGCCTAAAACCCCAAACAGCAAGCAATGCATGTGAAAGAAGCACGGTGGCTAGGAAAAACTCCCTAGGAAAAACTCCCTAGGAAGGCCAAAAACCTAGGAAGAAACCTAGAGAGGAACCAGGCTATGAGGGGTGGCCAGTCCTCTTCTGGCTGTGCCGGGTGGATATTATAACAGAACATGGTCAAGATGTTAAAATGTTCATAAATGACCAGCATGGTCAAATAATAATAATCATAGTAGTTGTCGAGGGTGCAACAAGCACGTCCGGTGAACAGGTCAGGGTTCCATAGCCGCAGGCAGAACAGTTGAAACTGGAGCAGCAGCATGGCCAGGTGGACTGGGGACAGCAAGGAGTCATCATGCCAGGTAGTCCTGAGGCATGGTCCTAGGGCTCAGGTCCTCCGAGAGAACGAAAGAAAGAGAGAAAGAGAGAATTAGAGAGAGC
This sequence comes from Salmo trutta, assembly GCF_901001165.1. Taxonomy (NCBI): domain Eukaryota; kingdom Metazoa; phylum Chordata; class Actinopteri; order Salmoniformes; family Salmonidae; genus Salmo; species Salmo trutta. The sequence goes on along the minus strand of NC_042984.1, from coordinate 24,753,580 downwards.
ATATTTAAATTCACACAGGACACCGGATAAGACAAGAGAAATACTCCAGATGTAACAGACTGACCCTAGCCCCCCGACACATAAACTACTGCAGCATAAATACTGGAGGCTGAGACAGGAGGGATCAGAAGACACTGTGGCCCCATCCGATGATACCCCCGGACAGGGCCAAACAGGCCGGATATAACCCCACCCACTTTGCCAAAGCACAGCCCCCACACCACTAATTCCCCCAGCCCCATCCCTCAGCTTACAAACAAAGTCCTGCTGTTGACATTACAGATTGTGCCTTCAAGTAATTGTGTGGTGCAGCTATCTGGTTGTATAAGCGCAACAGAGAGTAACAATATGATGCACTATGCAATAAAATATAGGCTAAAGAGGAATGGTCAATAAAAGGCCTCTATTCAAAAAATCCTGCTAATGCTGCTGTTGTGTTTCAGTAGGCTCTGAGACACAGGTCCAACCTGCTCTGTATTCTGTAGCCAACTGTGGAGGTGCCAGCGATTGATGGCCAGGTTCTGTAGCACGTTAAGGATGGATGGATGGCCATGCTGTTGGAGATGGTGAGGATGAATGGATGGTTAGTCTATGGTACAGAGAGGATGGACGGATGCTCATATGATGTGCCACAGCACTGAGGTAGGTGCTGAGGATGGATGATGCCAATATACAGTAAGTCAGTGACTGATGGGCTTATAATTGGGCAGGGGAAACATGTATAGATACCATACCATCTACTACTGTGTAGCATATTAACCTAGGTAACGCAACCTGCTCTCACAAAACCAGACACAAAGCAAAATAAGTGGTACACTTCCTCAGAGTTAGATACAGTACAACACTTGTTGTGTTCAACAACAATCCCAACATCTTGGTTTCAGGCTATGCATCCCCCATAACATGAAGTCACTACTAAATTAACAACTCAATAAATGCATTCATAATCAAGATGCACAGTAGCTGCCCTGTGATGACGACAACTGCTAAACTGAATAATAACAACTCCAAAAAGTACTCCAAAAATGATAAACAGAATCCATAAAACCCCAAATATTACAGCAGAGACCGGAGGTGAAAACAAAAGATGGAACATGTAAAGGAGAGAGAAATCGAGAAAAAGGAGAATAGGAGGAGATTTTTGTGATTTATGGAAAGATATCTGCCACCGGGAGTTTGCATCGGAGGACCACTTGTGGTCACGTACTGTAAGAGTGGCAGGAAAGTGATGTATTGCCTTTCCAGGTTATTAGATGGGGACCCTGATAGGCAGTAAAATGAGTCTTTAGTGAGAAGAGAGCAGACTTTAGCCATCCTGTGTATTGGAACCCGCAGCTCTCATGTGGCGTTGACTTACCAGGCTTGCTTTTTAGCGAGGAGTTAATAATCCACAGCTTTCAATTTCCCACTTAAATCAACAGAAACCGAAGGCGGGCCAGCACAAAATGGAGGACGTGAGTCTTGTTGACACGACGAAGCCCAGTGGGGCCACAGCATTAATCTCATCACCAATCCATAAAAACCTCTAAGAGCGTCATTAATGTAGTGATATGGTTCCATTGGGAATAGAGTCAGGCACAGAAAAGTTTACTAGGCCTCAAGTATTTATTCATAAGGGCTCTGGGGAGAGTAAAGGACCAAGAAAGAATAAACATCATTAGAAGTGTTTTTGTTAACTCAATAAAGACCTACATGAACATATACAGTGCATTCAGAAAGTATTCAGACTTATTCTAAAATGGATTAATCTACAATCATCAATCTACACAAAATATCCCATAATGACAAAGTAAAAACAGGTTTTTAGAAATGTTTGTCTTCAGACCCTTTACTCAATACTTTGTTGAAGCACCTTTGGCAGAGATTACAGCCTCAAGTCTTCTTGGGTATGACCCTGCAAGCTTGGCACACCTGTATTTGGGGAGTTTCTCCCATTCTTCTCTACATATCCTCTCAAGCATTGTCAGGTTGGATGGGGAGCGTCGCTGCACAGCTATTTTTCAGGTCTCTCCAGAGATGTTCGATCTGGTTCAAGTCCGGTCTCTGGCTGGGTCACTCAAGGACAATCAGAGACTTGTCCCGAAGCCACTCCAGCATTGTCTTAGCTGTGTGCTTAGGGTGGTTGTCCTGTTGGAAGGTGAACCTTTGCCCCAGTCTGAGGTCGTGAGCGCTCTGGAGCAGGACCGTGGAGCAGACCGCGTCAGGCACAAGCATCCTGTTATCTGGACCCCCCCGGGGTTCGGCTGGGAATGCTACGCCTCCCGAACCTGCTTCCCTATTCCCCAGCTGAGTGCTGTCGCCAGGCATGAGGTGGGAAGGATGGTCTCAGGTTTTGGTGTAGTAGTCATGGGGCTATAGCGGCATGACAGCACATCTGGCTTGACATTCTTGGATCCCGGCCAGTAAGAGAGGGAGAAGTTGAACCGGGTATACAGTAAGGCCCAACTAGCCTGCCTGCAATTGAGGTGCTTGGCGGTGCAGAGATATTCTAGGTTCTTGTGGTTGGTCCACACAATGAATGGATGTTCCGCCCCCTCCAGCCAGTGCCTCGACTCCAACGCCATCTTCACTGCGAGAAGCTCACGATCCCCCACATCATAGTTCCTCTCCGTGGAGTTGAGGCGGTGGGAGAAGAAGGTGCAGGGATACAACTTGAGGTCCAGGGCAGACTGCTGGGACAGGACAGCCCCCACTCCAACATCCGAAGCATCGGCCTCCACCACGAACTGGTGGGACGGGTCAGGATGAACCAAGATGGGAGCTGTGGTGAAGTGATGTTTGAGATCCTGGAACGCCTGTTCAGCAGCTGGGGACCACGTGAACTGAACCTTGGGAGAGGTGAGTGTAGACAGGAGGAATCCGGTGTGCTGTAGCCCAGGATATAGCGGCGATAGAAGTTGGCGAAACCCAGGAACCAGCCTACGTCCAGAAGCTGTACTCTGGACGTAGGCTGGGGCCAATCCACCACCACTCTCACCTTCCCGGGATCCATCTGTACGCTCCCTGCAGCGACGATGTAACCCAAAGGGGATGGTGGAGCGAAGGAATTCGCACTTCTCTGCTTTTACAAAAAGCTGGTTCTCCAGGAGGCGTTGGAGAACCTGTCGGACGTGGAGCACGTGTTCTTGGGTGGAGCGGAGAAGACGAGGATGTCATTGAGGTAGACGAAGACAACGTGTCACAGAGAACATCATTAACCAGAGCCTGGAACACAGCAAGGACGTTTGGTAAGGCCAAAGGGCATGACCAGGTACTCGTAGTGGCTGCTGGCCGTATTGAAGGCAGCCTTCCACTCGTCCCCTTCCTGTAATCGTCCCAGGTGGTACGTGTTCTGTAGGTCCAGCTTGGAGAACACGGTAGCCCCCTGGAGCGGTTCGAAGGCCAAGGAGATGAGAGGTAGTGGGTAGGGGTTCTTCGCCGTGATGTCGTTGAGACCTCGGTAGTCGATGCACGGGCACAGGGTTTTGGCCGTCTTTTCCACAAAGATGAACCCTGCACCGGCAGGAGAGGCAGAAGGACAGATGAACCCAGCAGCTAGGGAGTCCTCAATGTAGGTCTCCATAGCCTTGGTTTCCGGACCCGACAGAGAGTACAGTCATCCCTGGGGCGGAGTGGTGCCTGGGAGAAGATCAATCCCGCAGTCATATGGTCGGTGCGGTGGCAGCAAAGTAGCCCGGGCCTTAATGAACACCTCCTGGAGGTCCTGGTACTCCGCGGGAATGGCAGAGAGGTCTGGGGCAATTTCCGAGGCCCCAGGAAGACATCCTAGGGTAGACTGTGCTGACTTCAGGCAATGGGCGTGGCAGAACGGGTTCCAGCCCATGATGGCACCGGCAGACCATTTAATGAGGGGATTGTGTCACTGGAGCCAGGAGAATCCCAATACCACGGGAACCTGAGGAGACTTAATGAGCAGGAACTGGATGGTTCCCTGAGACACGTAGTTTGATGGGGGTGGTATTGTGGGTGACCCGGCCTATAGAGCGCTCGTCCAGTGCTCTAACGTCCATAGCAATGGAGAGTGGCAGAGTGAGGATATCGAGCTCGGAAGCCAGGGTAGCGTCCATCAAGCTTTCATCGTCCACAGAGTCAATGAGGACCCGCCGTATGGCCCACCAGAGTACTTGCTCCTACCGGTGAGCCTGGTCTTTTAGGGGTCAGGTGGAGATGAAATGACCAGTAGTCCCGCAATACAGGCAGCTCTTAGTGTGAAGCCTGTATAGCCGTTCAGCTGGAGACGGCCTAGCTCTGCCTAGTTGCATGGGCTCGGTAAGAGGTGAATCGGCAGCCTTCGGAGACTCTCGGGGGAACTTGGGTATGCTCGGGTTCTCTCGCCAATAGAGCCGTCGGGTTCTTCCGGGATACCTCGGAGGCGAGTTAGAATCCTTGGATGGCGAGTGAAATCGAATCTCCTCTTCTTCCTTCATTCCCGTAGTCACCCATCAATCCGAATGGTCAAGGCGATGAGCGAATCGAGATCCATCAGTAGTTCCCAGGCAGCAAGCTCGTCCTTTACTTCCTCCGAAACTCAGTGCGGGAACATATCGAACAGTGCTTCCGGGTTCCAGTCACTCTCAGTTACCAACGTGCGGAAATCCACTGCATAGTCTGCCACACCGCGGGAGTCTTGCTGAAGTAACTTCCACACAGCCTCTCCCGGAAATTGGAGCATCGAAAACCTTCTTTACCTCTGCCACGAACTCCTCCAGACTGAAGCATATGGCCGACTGTTGTTCCCATACTGCCGTAGCCCAGGCTAGAGCCCTCCTGGACATCAGCGTGGTGAGGTATGCTATCTTAGAGCGGTCCGAGGGAAAGGAGGAGGACTGCAGCTCGATTATGAATGAACTCTGAGCAAGAAATGCCCGGCAGGTGCCCGACTCTCAATTAAAGTGCTCCGGGATAGGTAAGCAGGGTTCCCGGGAAACCGGGGTGACAGCGCTGCTAACAGCCAAGTTACTGAGGGGCTGGGAGGTTACCGTCGTGGTAGGCTTCATAGTAGACAACCCACGGAATTACTCCAGCAATTTGTTCAATGCTTGGTTGTGACGTTCGGCCAAGGTCTGGAACCCTTCAGTAAGACCACGAAGCAACTCCTCGTGCCTTCCAATGGTGGCTCCTTGGGAGGAGAGGGTGTTGAAGAGCTGGTCCGAGTCTGCAGATGCAGACAGTGTCGAAGAAACCTAAGTTTATTTCTAAAACAGGGGCAGGCAAATGACAGGTCAAAGGCAGGCAGGGGTCAATAATCCAGAGAGGGTGCAAAGGGTCCAGAATAGTAGTCTCAGGGTCGGGGCAGGCAGGGGTCAATAATCCAGTAAGGTGGGGTAAGGTACAGGAACGGCAGGCAGGCTCATGGTCAGGCAAACCGGTCAAAATTGGGAAGTACTAGAAAACAGGAGCAAGAAACAGGCAGGAGCAAGGGAACAAACGCTGGTAGGTTTCACAAACAAAATGAACTGGCAACAGACAAACAGAGAACAAAGGTATAAATACACAGGGAATAATGGGGAAGGAAGATGGGCGACACCTGGAGGGGGGTAGAGACAAGCACAAAGACAGGTGAAACAGATCAGTGTGTGACACTTATGTAAATAAGGTATTTCTGTTTTTTATGTTGTATAAATTTGCAAAAATTTCCAAAAACCTGTTTTTTGCATGTGTCATTATGGGGTACTGTGTGTAGTTTGATGAGGATTTTTTTTTAAAAATCCATTTTAGAATAAGGCTGTAATGTAACAAAATGTTAAAACATTCAAGGGGTCAGAATACTTTCCGCATGCACTGTAGATGGCTAATGCTTTCCCCATGAAAACAGAGATTAAATATTTTTGTCATATAATTTTTTTGCACAATCATATAAAAATAACTCAATTCAATGCAACCATTAGCGAACACTACAGACATGAGATTGCATAAGAATTATAGATTTGCCTGAAGTGGCTGGTAGTACATTATGCATAGTCAAATATTCAGTTCCTTAGACTTTGACCTCAAGGGGGAAGTGGAAAATCATTAAGTTATTCAGTGTTTAAGTCTATGTGTGATTTGTAATTAAACAACATTAGATCGATGTAAGGGGAGTACAGCACTGACAAAGAATTAGATGTGTTAGCCATAACCTCTGCAAACCGATGGGGAGGACCACATTTGTAATTAATACTTTCACTGCGTTGACATGAAATACATTTCAGATTCAGAGTTATAAATATTATTTATAAATTGAAAGGCTCAACTCTCAAACAAAAACACAAACCAATGTATGGTTTGTAAATGATTCAAATTAATTTATAAGATTCGATAAATTTAAAAAACGAACCGTTCTGTCATACAAAACTCTTAAAAGCGCCATAGTCATACAACTGACAGATGGTTTTGCTTTCTTTGTAGAGATGACTGAAACAGTCACAGAAATAGATATAATGAATTCAGACCGTGGTTCTCAATCTCCTTTAGGTGCTTCAGTATGTTGGTCATAAACGGGAAAGTCCCCTGAAAACAGCCAAAAGGTCAACCCAGCAGAGAAATGTCTGGAAAATATGAAAATCTTCAATCTGTGATTACAATCACAATGCTGCCTGTGGGCAATTATTAGCTGTAGATGTAGGAAGGCCTATGTGAGGAAAGCTTTTGTAATGCCTTCATTACAAAACATGATCCAAGGTTGAAATTCAACGCATTTTGCAATGTTTATTGCAGAAATGTTTGTGTTGTTGCATGTGGCTAAATATGTTGTAAGATTTGTGATGGTAGGAAATGACTTACATTTATTCTATTAGCATAGCGTGTTATTTTGGTTTGGTAGTTTGTTTTGAATCTCAAAAATCCCTATCATATGCTAATACATGTCTTTACCAAAAAACTAAAATACTGAAATCAGTTATTTGGCAATCGTCATCACTCTTGTCTATATCACTGTGTGTTTTCTGCAGTGAACATGCTCACCAACACTTAAACATCACTAATACAATAATGTCAAAGATATGACCACATGAAACCAAAATAACTAGCTCCCTTCCATGCATCCACCTGTGATCTGCAAACTTTCATTATTTTAACCCTACTTGACTCTTTTGTTTTGCGAAAAGGAAAAGTTACAAAGAGCAAAACTGACAGGAAAGCCTTTAGCTAAAAGCAACCCGAATCTGCCATCCCTTGGTAGATAGAGGCTGTGACTTAAATATTAAACTCTAAACTAGCTTTGCTCTCACTTAGCCCTCTGGTGTGATAGGGGGCGGTTAAGTAGTTTATACTGCTGGCTGACCTGAGTTGCCCTGGAAATTCAAAGTTCAAAAACAGAATTACCATTAGCAGCACTGCTACGTTTTGTTTGTGTTTTTGCTATGGCCATAAGCAGCAACTGATACACTGCCACTGTTGGTGGATGCTGCCTGGTTCGCCCAATAAAAATTATCCTCAAATCTCAACCTGTTGAATGAGGCCACCCCAACTAAAAGCACGTCTTGGGGTGAGATCACTCACTGTTGTGTTTGACTGTGCAGTTAAAGTCCCAGGTATTAGATAGAAAGTTGCAGCCCCTGTGGGGAAAACAACCTGTGGTTACCTTGGTTACCACGTTGGCTCACAGCAAATACTTGACCTTTTTCCAAACACAATTTTATTTTTGTCTGTTTGTCTTAGTCAATTACAAAACAACTTTTAACAAAAGTACAACATGTCTAAAGATTACTTTTCCAAATTCCCTGCTCCTGTGCATTCTCACTATTTAGAAAAATGTAATATTGTAGGGCTTCCCTCATGCCCCTTTTCATGATGGTGCTAGCAGCCACATGAGTGAGTTAAGCTAGCCAAGACCAACAACACAAACAAACGGACTATACAGCTACAAGTAGTGAGTGGCGTTACAAACCGGCTGTACTAAACAAGTAAAATGTCTTACCTGTGATGAAATGTTTTCCACACACATAGCTACATTTAGCCTACTTGGACACCGGGTCCCCACATTTCCCAATCTCCCATGCCACATAGCCTGAAGCCACAGGGCTCTTCTCTCAGGATCTATTTCCCTACGTGGGAGTATTGCGAACCGTAGGTCGGGATTTTTTACCTGGTTACATGTACATTGAACAACACAGCAGCTTTTGGGGATTTTTAGTTATTTCTGTATAACAAAAAATCAATGACGAAGTTGGCTCTTTTGCAATGGGGATTAAAAAGTTATACAGATGCACCATCGAGAGCATTCTGACCGGTTGCATCACCTTCTGGAATGGCAACTTCTCGGCACCCGACAGTAAGGCGCTACAGAGGGTAGTGCGTACAGCCCAGTACATCACTGGGACTAAGCTTCCTGCCATCCAGGACCTATATACTAGGCGATGTCAGAGGAAGGCCCAAAAAATTGTCAAAGACACCAGTCACCCAAGTCATAGACTGTTCTCTCTGCTACCGCACGGCAAACGGTACCGGAGCAGCAAGACTAAGTCCAAAAGGCTCCTTAATAACAATTTCTACCCCCAAGCCATAAGACTGCTGAACAATATCAAATGGCCACCTGGACTATTTACATTGACACCCCCCCACCCCTTGTTTTTTACTCTGCTGCTATTCTCTGTTTATTATCTATGCATAGTCATTTTACCCCTACCTACATACACAAATTACCTTGACTAACCTGTACCCCCGCATCATTGACTTGGTACCAGTACCCCCTGCATATAGCCTCGTTATTGTTATTTTATTGTGTTACTTTTAATTAAATGTTTTACTTTCTTGAACTGCATTGTTGGTTAGGGGCTTGTAAGTAAGCATTTCACCCTAAGGTCTACACTTGTTGTATTCAGTGCATATGATTTGATTTGAATTGAAAGAATGTTTGTTTTGTGGGCCTGGTCAAGGGGAATTCCTTATTATTACGTGAATATCAACGCAGAGTATTTGTTCAGAAACAGAACACATAGCTGAGCCAATGAGGAGAGAGAGGTCCTTTAGAGTGTAAAAGTGAGAAGATCAGGACTGGGCTGATCTGGACTGGTCTCCTGGGCCATGTTATTTTTAGGACCGCTCCTAAACTAGTGTTATAGGACTCCAAACCCTGTAATCCAGGCAATGAGAGGCAGTGGGGTGAGAGATAATCAAATACCTGTGTGGCTAGAGGGAATCCTTGATGATGAGGAGGAGAACCAGTAAATGCCCTGGAGATGGACCGAAATAGAGAAATAGGCCCCCATCTCAGTTGTTCTCCAGTCAGTCTGGACCTGCTCAAGTCTCTCTCTCCTCTCTCTGTCTCTCTGTCTCTTTCTTTCTCTCTTTCTCTCTATCCTTCTCTATCTCTACTCTTTATCTTTCTCTCTCTCTATACACTGAGTATACAAAACATTAACAACACCTGCTCTTTCCATGACAGACTGACCAGGTTAATTCAGGTGAAAGCTATGATCCCTTATTGATGTCACTTGGTAAATCCACTTCAATCAGTGCAGATGAAGGGGAGGAGACAGGTTAAAGAAGGATTTTTAAGCCTTTAAACAAATGAGACATGGATTGTGTATGTGTGCCATTCAGAGGGTGAATGGGAAAGACAAAATATTTAAGTGCCTTTGAACAGGGCATGGTAGTAGGTGCCAGGTGCACCAATTTCTGTCAAGAACTGCAATGCTGCGGGGTTTTTAATGTTTACATTTACATTTTTTTACATTTTAGTCATTTAGCAGACGCTCTTATCCAGAGCGACTTACAGTAGTGAATGCATACATTTCACACATTTTTTTATTTTATTTTTCCGTACTGGTCCCCCGTGGGAATCGAACCCACAACCCCGGCGTTGCAAACCCCATGCTCTACCAACTGAGCCACACGGGACCATGTTCAACAGTTTCTTGTGTGTATTAAGAATGGTCCACTACACAAAGGACATCCAGCCAACTTGACACAGCTATAATATATATATGCACACACTCTCTATCCCCTTGCCCATTCTCTCGCTCTATCACTATTTTTCATTGTGAAATAAGGATACCCTACGGGGCTTCCTTCCTGGTTTACTGTAGCTCATTGATAACTCTTTTAATATACATTGACCGTCCACAGGGGGGAAATCAATACCTTGAGGAGGCTTGTCCCTGGCTGAAATGAGTTGCCTTGCCTCTAACCATGCAAGAAATGTGGACAAAAGTTTGACAGTCAGTGTACATTTCAACAATCAATGGCATCAAGTTTGACAAGGAGAAAGGTGGGATAGATTCTGTGGGTGTGAAGTGCCTTGGTCAAATATGGTGTGATAAAACTGTAGTGATAAAAACAATTTATCACTAGAAGAGTTAGGAGTTTTATTTCTGCTTCCGTTCTGCAACTGTGAATGTTCTCCTATATATATAAGGAGATTTGGAGAATATTAGGGAGTGGGTTTGCCAGAATAAACTTGTTTTAAACACCAAGAAAACCAAACTTATGTTGGTCTGTTCCACTAGGAAAAGGCCAAAACAGCATGGGATACAATTAAGTATGGGAGGAGTACAAATTGAAGAAGTGGCAGAAACCAAACTATTAGGAGTGCAGCTAGACAACTGCTTATCATGGTCATCTCAAATATCTAATCTATGTAAAAAAATTATTAAAACAGCATGCATAATCAGAAGGATAGCTAAATATTTACCAGGAAAAATTCTTAAGCAAATAACACAAGCTTTAATTGAGAGTCAAGTGAACTACTGTTCTGTGGTCTGGGGAAATGGATCATCAAGTGAAGTTAGGAGGCTGCAGATTGCACAGAACAAAGCAGCAAGGATTGTTTTACGGTGGAGATATGGTTTTTCTGTTGCAGTCATACGCAATGTTCTTGGTTGGTCATCAATCGACAAGATAATTGAAAAAAACATGCTTATTTTATTTCATAATATACATCATTTAAAACGGCCAAGTACAATTCACAACGGCAATCAGTTGGTAAGAGACAGACATTCCGTAAATACTAGGAATAGATTGTCCACCATCTATGCGTTATCCAGACAGAAAAGAGAAATAGGCAAAAGAACATTTCGATTTAGAGCAATAAAGAAATGGAATAAATTAACTGAGCAAACCAGAAACCTTTCAATATATACATTTAAACATTATTTTAAAACAATTTAAATATAATACACAGAAATGTTGTGGGATTACAGTAGATGAAGAATTCATATTTTTTAGATTGATTATTTATTTTTATTACGTTAGTATATTATGTATGTTTGTAATAGTGTGTTATATGTGAAAATGTGTTAGTATATAAATTGTATTTTAATATTTAAGGACTCTTGGAAGATTAGTCCAAATGGGGACTAAAAGAGATCCAAAGAAAATAAAATCAAATATATACGCTTGGAAGCCCCATTTGCGGAAGATGGAATCAGTCTTTTGGAACTTGAAGAGGACTTAACTGCTTAGGGCAGAAAATGCAGTGAATCATATACTTCCAAATGTACTTGCAGATTTACTGTATATCTTATCATGTTATACTGAAGTATGAGATCCTGCCATGATAGTCAATTATTCATACATTTTTGAACAACATTGTGTGAGCACGGTCATAACAATATGTTATTCCTGGCGTCTAGGTTGGAGATGATGTGGGCGTCAGATCAGAGTCAAGAGAGAGAGAAAGAAAAGAGAGAGAAAAACACACACAAACACAGTACCAATGAACACACACTCAGACAAGCTACCACCCTACACAAAGTAATGTAATGGCGCTGTCTATGGCACCAAAGCTAAACGGTAGCAGTTAATTCACAGTGTTGTCCATGGTGCTTAGTGAAGTCAAGTACTTGAATGATATTAATGTTTTTCACCATGCATGCATGCACGCACAAAAACAGAAGACAGTTCAAACTAACATTATACAGTTGAAGACTAAAGGATTTCAAGCACCCATAATGACTTACCATAGTATGGTAATTTCCATGTAAAAGGACCCATGTGAAGTTTATAGGAGTATGCCAAATTGGGTGTCAAATGAAAGCTATGAGTCTTAAATTTAAGGCATATATACATTTTTTCAACCATTTTCCACTAAACCTTTGGAAAGCAAAAGCTTTGATTTCTGGTCAAACAGATGGAAAAGGGGTCTTAGAAAACATCTAACAGAAAAAGTCTTACAAGGTATTACAAATACATCAAAACACATTAATGTTGAAGTAAAGAGAGAAATGTTTCTGCCTTCTGTAAATGTATGAAATATTGCCTTGTGATTCCGGCTACCAAAACCCCACATATCTTTAAGATATTTTCTAATTTCTCTCCCTCATGAGAAGGGAGGTTAATGAAAATTCACAGAAGTAACAAGTAAAGGTATGCCTATCAAGTTAGTTACAGTATTTTTGATGATATAGATTTTATTAATTAAATGATTAAAACTCGAAACGTTGTTCCCAGATCGGTAACGGAATTTGTTAAGAACCGTAAATGGATTTTCTGCAATTGAATTGGCTACAATGGGAAAGCGTAATAGTCACAAACCATGACAAAAGTAATTTTTCCAACAATTGTTTACAGACGGATTATTTCAGTTATAATTCACTGTATCACAACTCCAGTGGGTCAGAAGTTTACATACACTAAGTTGACTGTGCCTTTAAACAGCTTGGAAAATTCCAGAAAATTATGTCATGGCTTTAGCAGCTTCTGATAGGCTAATTGACATCATTTGAGTCAATTGGAGGTGTACCTGTGGATGTATTTCAAGGCCTACCTTCAAACTCAGTGCCTCTTTGCTTGACATCATGAGAATATCAAAATAAATCAGCCAAGACCTCAGAAAAAAATTGTAGACCTCCACAAGTCTGGTTCATCATTGGGAGCAATTTCCAAATGCCTGAAGGTACCACATTCATCTGTACAAACAATAAAACAATAGTACACAAGTATAAACACCATGGGACCATGCAATTGTCTGTAACGCCCTGGCCATAGAGAGGGGTTTTTGTTCTTTATTTTGGTTAGGCCAGGGTGTTACATTGGGTGGGCGTTCTATGTTAATTTTTCTATGTTTTTGTATTTCTTTGTTTTGGGCCGTGTGTGGCTCCCAATCAGGCACAGCTGTAGTTCCTTGTTGCTGATTGGGAGTCACACATAAGGAGCCTGTTTTTCCTTTGGGTTTTGTGGGGGATTGTTTCTGTTTAGAGTGTTTCCTAACAGGACTGTTTTGCTGTCGTGTTTTGTTCATTTTTGTAGTGTTCTCTTTGTTGTAATTAAATTTCAAGATGAACACTAACTCCGCTGCACCTTGGTCTACTCTCTCTTCCGACAGCCGTTACATTGTCATACCGCTCAGGATGGAGACGCGTTCTGTCTCCTAGAGATGAACGTACTTTGGTGCGAAAAGTGCAAATCAATCCCAGAACAGCAGCAAATTACCTTGTGAAGATGCTGGAGGAGACAGGTACAAAAGTATCTATATCCACAGTAAAAAGAGTCCTATATTGACATAACCTAAAGGTTCTTAGCAAGGAAGAAGCCACTGCTCCGAAACCACCATAAAAAGCCAGACTACGGTTTGCAACTGCACATGGGGACAAAGATCGTACTTTTTGGAGATATGTCCTCTGGTCTGCTGAAACAAAAATAGAACTGTTTGACCATAATGACCATCGTTATGTTTGGAGGGAAAAGGGGGAGGCTTGAAAGCCGAAGAACATCATCCCAACCGTGAAGCACGGGGGTGGCAGCATCATGTTGTGGGGGTGCTTTCCTGCAGGAGGGACTGGTGCACTTCACAAAATAGATGGCGTCATCAGGAGGAGGGAAATTATGTGGATATATTGAAGCAACATCTCAAGACATCAGTCAGCAAGTTAAAGCTTGCTCGCAAATGGGTCTTCCAAATGGACAATGACCTCAAGCATATTTCCAAAGTGGTGGCAAAATGTCTTAAGGACAACAAAGTCAATGTATTGGAGTGGCCATCACAAAGCCCTGACCTCAAACCTATAGAAAAGTTGTGGGCAGAACTGAAAAGCATGTGTGTGCAAGGAGGCCTACAAACCTGACTCAGTTACACCAGCTCTGTCAGGAGGAATGGGCCAAAATTCACCCAACTTATTGTGGGAAGCTTGTGGAAGGCTACCCGAAACATTTGACCCAAGTTAAACAATTGAAAGGCAATGTTACCAAATACTAATTCAGTGTATGTAAACTTCTGACCCACTGGGAAAGCTGAAATAAAAAAATGTCTCTACTGTTATTCTGACGTTTCACATTCTTAATATTAAGTGGTGATCCTAACTGTCCTAAAACAGGGCATTTTTACTAGGATTAAATGTCAGGATTTGTGAAAAACTGAGTTGAAATATTTTTGGCTCAGGTGTATGTAAACTTCCGACTTGAAATGCATACTCCCTTTTACAGTACTCTACTGTACTCTACTATACTGAACTCTACAGTACTGTACTGTACTATACTATACTCTACTGTATTCTACAGTATCTTTACTCTAGTGAACTATACTGTGCTCCTCTGTACGCCAATATACTGTACTGAACTTTACTCTACTGTGCTGTGCTGTACTGTACTCTACTGTGCTGTACTCAACTGAGCTCTACTGTGCTGTACTTCGATGTCCAAATTTGTGAAACGTAGGCTTCTATGATTAGTTCAGTTTCTGGGTGGAGCTAATTAAAATGATAATTTCAAAATATTGAAAGGAGGATATTGCATATTTATACCTTTGTGTACATATTTAGGATACATTTTACCATGAAGACAATGGAATTCATATCCATAATTATGCATTTCTGTGTAGTACAGATCAGGGACCCATGATGAAATTCCGTTTAACGCAATTCCGTTACTGGGTATAAATCCACTTCATTTACTGTACTTCAATAACCAATGTTTTATGTCATAGCTGACACACCATTCTTTCTATGGACATGGTTGAATCTTAATTCGGAGTAGATATTTAAGAGGTTTTGGAAAACCTAAAATACTGAAATTCTATTACCTAACTTTGAATCTGCATAGATCTTCCAGTAAATGTGTTTTTGTAAGATTTTCATTGTCGTGACATGTCTTTGATTAATGTGATGACTGTTATTCATTGAATCCACCAACTATATTTAATTGTTACCCGATTGAATTAGTCTTAGTAACAATTAACTCATTAGGAATTTGGGGCTCTACCGTAGAAGTTGTTTAATGAGTTACTATCTCCCAAATTAAAATCAAGACAATATATATATGATATATGGATAACTAATTTATTAATCATTACTTCACTTCTTGAATCCACAAGAACCCCAGACTTTTCTGATCAGTCAGTTCTACACAAATTGATTTAATTATTTATTTTCTAGATAACTAAATAATAACACAGAATACACACACAAACTTACTACATGAGACAAAGGTCCCTAGCGGACTGACAGAATATAGCATTTTACCCAATGACATGGAGAGGGAGAGAGAGGAAAAGGGACACTTATCGTGGTCACATTTTATAACTATCTCACAATCATATAGTTTGCACACGAACTGCCACCCATTTGGAATAAGAAATCATGAATGTATTTACGTGTCGGTGTCTTTGTCCGTTGTGTAGTCCTGAATAGAACTACTGAGTTCACTCTTCCACTCCTGAAGCTGCTTAATTGAAGATAAGCCAGCCGTGCCGATGGTTCTAGTGGGGTGATGAGAGTAGTGTACTATGGGGATTTGAGACTCGAAGTAGGATGGGATGGTTTGAAAAGTTTGAGATATT
This sequence comes from Salmo trutta, assembly GCF_901001165.1. Classification (NCBI taxonomy): domain Eukaryota; kingdom Metazoa; phylum Chordata; class Actinopteri; order Salmoniformes; family Salmonidae; genus Salmo; species Salmo trutta. The sequence goes on along the minus strand of NC_042984.1, from coordinate 24,737,889 downwards.
TGACTTAGGACAGCTAATCAGCTGTACCAGTCATTGTCTGAGAGGGGAGTGTGTTGATTAATCCGAGTTCAGGATTCACACCACTATGGAAATGACTTGCAGCTCATTGTCTCTCTGGTCTAAAGGAAAGTCAGTTTATTTCTTCGCCTCGTGTTGAGGTTAAAAGTTTCAACCATTTCAAACATTTAGATAATGCCTCATGTTTCCTGGTCTCAAGGTGGATTTCTCTTCCAAGCCTTTATGCACTCTTGGTCAAAAGGGTGTTCCGTCATGCTGACAAGCTCTCTGACCTCACTTGGGGTGTGGCTAGTTACTGTGCATTGTATTATCAAAAATAATTATCTTATAGAAGACTAAAATCACATTACTATCTTAACAGAAATACTTTCATCATTTTCATATTATATGTACAACATATTGGATGAAAACTTAATAAAGGGAATATACTTTCAAGTTACAGTATTTACATATGAATATTACATTGTTTTCCATAGTTCAGTCTGACCATTCCTCCAACTTTTATGTTAGAAATATTATTCCTGTATTCACGTTTTGGACATTAGAGTTTTGGGCGGGCAAAAGTCTCTGGAGACAAAGAACATTCCTTTAGCCAATACTGGAGGGTAGAGAGAGAGTCCTCTCCTGCTTAATTTACGACAGGGTGAGGAGGTGTCAAAACCCCCACACCAGTTCCCTCCTCCCCTCTGCGGGTGAGAGAAGGTCTGATTATTGTCAGCCATTGCCAAGCTGATCTGACTCTTTGTAATCCTCACAGGACAGTCATGTCAGTCCCCCTATGGTGGGTTCAATCTTGGAATGATTCTGCAAGTTGCAACCCACCATAAAAATGACCACGGGATGTCCTGTTTTGTGGATCATCATAGCAGTCCCCCTCTGGTGGTTTACCCTGGTAGGATTTCTGCAAGCTGCATGCCACCAACAAGAATGGCCAGGGGATGTCCTGGTTGTGGATAGTCATTCAGGACCCGTCGTCCAGTTGTCCAGGCTGGTGGATCTAGGCTGTAACTTAGGCAGACATTAACAACGCACAACATTCAGGCAATACATCATTACATTTCCTCCCCAAATGAGCGGCGCTGTTCAAAAGTTATACAACATATAGTTACCACACCTTAATTGTCTAATTGGACTATATTGTGTATATATCTAGCTATTTAGCTATGTATTGCACAGGGCACTATCCTAAATGGATAACTACATGATAAGTCTACAGCTGCAAGGCACTAGTTTCGGACAGTCTACAGGGATGACATATGCACCTCTGGGGAGAAACTGGTGATTAATGTAGCTGTAGAATCAAAAGGGCTTCAGAGTAAATTTTCAACTTTACCAAGACTGGTATTTTTCTCAGACCCTTAAGTGATCCTGGTATAAAGCCTCATTAGATATTCAGTTGTACATGCGTGCTTATGCTTACACAAGCACACATGCCAAGGGAAAGAAAACCAAGTATCCAGGCAGGCTGCAACCTGTTCAGAATGAGTCTGACTTCATCAGATCATTTCCGTGTCATTGACCGTGTGTCAGTAAGAATTGGTGCCGACCTCAAGCCATATGCCAAGGGAACCTGTAGTGGTTTTATAACAAGTCAATGTGTCTTACACCATTACAGTGGCGATAGGTATGAAGGAGTCTATTTCATAGCTATGTTTTCCATGGAGGAGCTAACTTCATGACAGAAGTACTCTATAAGCACTGAAACAGTCATACGCGGTGTGATCATGGTTCATGACTTCTAATAACTTTCCTCCTGAATGGAGAGTTCTATTTATTAGCGGTATGTGTGTTAAAAACCTCTTAAGGATCAACCTCTTATTTTCGATTTTCACCTAAAATGTAATACACAAATCTAACTGCCTGTAGCTCAGAACCTGAAGCAAGGATATACATATTCTTGATACTATTTGAAAGGAAATACTTTGAAGGTTGCGGAAATGTTAAATTAATGTAGGAGAATATAACACAATAGCTCTGGTAAAAGGTAATACAAAGAAAAAAAACATGCATTTTTTGTATTTTTTGTTGTACCATCGTCTTTGAAATGCAAGAGTAAGGCCATCATGTAGTATTCCAGCCCAGACACAATTTAGATTTTGGCCAGTAGATGGTCACAGTGTATGTGCAAAGTTTTAGACTGATCAAACGAACCATTGAATTTCTGTTCAAAATGTTGTATCAAGACTGCCCAAATGTGCCTAATTGGTTTATTAATACATTTTCAAGTTCATAACTGTGCACTCTCCTCAAATAAAAGCATGGTATTCTTTCACTGTAATAGCTACTGCAAATTGGACAGTGCAGTTAAATTAACCTCTCTGGGCTGTCCCACCTATTCAACAGCCAGTTGAATCCCGTGGCGCATTATTCAAATACCTTAGAAATGCTATTACTTCAATTTCTCAAACATGTGACTATTTTACAGCATTTTAAAGACAAGACTCTCGTTAACCTCTCTAGGGGAGGTGGGACGAAATCATCCCACACTATTCAACAGCCAGTGACAAATCAGAGCGGCAAATTTAAAACCACAAAATGTCATAATTCAAAGTTCTGAAACATAGGACTATTTTACACTTCTCCTGAATCGAACCACATTGTCCGATTTCAAAAAGGCTTTACAGCGAAAGCAAAACATTAGATTATGTTAGGAGAGTACAATAGACACAAAAAACCACACAGCCATTTCCAAGCAACTAGCATGCATTACAAATACCCAAAACACAGCTAAATGCAGCACTAACCTTTGATGATCTTCATCAGATGACACTCCTAGGACATTATGTTATACAATACATGCATGTTTTGTTAAATCAAGTTCATATTTATATCAAAAAACAGCTTTTTACATTAGCATGTGATGTTCAGAACTAGCATACCCACCGAAAACTTCCGGTGAATTTACTAAATTAGTCACGATAAACGTTGACAAAATACATAACAATTATTTTAAGAATTATAGATACAGAACTCCTTTATGCAATCGCTATGTCCGATTTTAAAATAGCTTTTCGGCGAAAGCACATTTTGCAATATTCTGAGTACATAGCTCGGCCATCACGGCTAGCTAATTTGACACCCACCAAGTTTGGGACAACCTAAACTCAGAATTACTATTAGAAAAATTGGATTACCTTTGCTGTTCTTCGTCAGAATGCACTCCCAGGACTTCTACTTCAACAGCAAATGTTGTTTTGGTTCAAAATAATCCATAGTTATATTCAAATAGCTCCGTTTTGTTCGTGCGTTCAGGTCACTATCCGAAGAGTGACGCGCGAACGCATTTCGTGACAAAAAAATGCAAAATATTCCATTACCATACTTAGAAGCATGTCAAACGCTGTTAAAAATCAATTTTTATGCAATTTTTCTCGTAAAATAGCGATAATATTCCAACCGGGCAACGTTGTATTCATTCAAAGGCTGAAATAAAAAAATGGAGTAGTCTCGTGAACGCGCATCTCAGTCTCACTGTCCCCAGGCTGACCACTAACAAATTCTGCTGCTGTACTTTGCCCAGAGACAGCAGACACCCCATTCCACTTTCTGGTGGCTTTAGAGAGCCAATGGAAGCCTTAGAAAATGTCACGTTACAGCACAGATGCTGTATTTTCGATAGAGATGCAACAGAAGGACAACAAATTGTCAGACAGGGCACTTCCTGTATGGAATCTTCTCAGGTTTTGGCCTGCCATATGAGTTCTGTTATACTCACAGACACCATTCAAACAGTTTTAGAAACTTTAGAGTGTTTTCTATCCAAATCTACTAATTATATGCATATTCTAGTTTCTGGGCAGGAGTAGTAACCAGATTAAATCGGGTACATTTTTTATCCGGACGTGAAAATACTGCCCCCTATCCCAAAGAAGTTAAAGTAATGATGGACTGTTGTTTCTCTTTGCTTATTTGAACTGTTCTTGCCATAATATGGACTTGGTCCTTTACCAAATAGGACGTTCTTCTGTATACCACCCCTTCCTTCTCACAACACAACTGATTGGGTCAAAAGCATTAAGAAGGAAAGAAATTCCACAAATTACCTTTTAACAAGACACACCTGTTAATTGAAATGCATTCCAGCTGACTACCTCATGAAGCTGGTTGAAAGAATGCCAAGAATGAGCAAAGCTGTCATTCAAGGACAAGGGTGGCTACTTTTAAGAATTTAAAATATAAAATATATTTAGATTTGTTTAACACTTTTTTGGTTACTCCATGATTCAATATGTGTTATTTCATAGTTTAGATTTTTTTCGCTATTATTCTACAATGTGTAAAATAGTTTGAAAAATGAAGAAAACCTTTGGATGAGTGGGTGTGTCCAAACTTTTAACTAGTACTGTATATACAGTGGGGAGAACAAGTATTTGATACACTGCCGATATTGCAGGTTTTCCTACTTACAAAGCATTTAGAGGTCTGTAATTTTTATCATAGGTACACTTCAACTGTGAGAGATGGAATCTAAAATCCAGAAAATCACATTATATGATTTTTAAGTAATTCATTTGCATTTTATTAGACATGGCTTCGACTCTTATGGGTTAAATGTAAATTATATGAAATACAGTATATCACTTTTTTAAGTAACTAATGCCACCACTGTTGAGCACCAACTGACACCGGACATCCATTGACATTGAAAAGTAGTTGAAATTTGATTTCAACGTCCACAGATGTCATTTTTTGGTCTGGACCGGCTTTAGTTTTTGGTCTGGTCCAAATCAATTGGATAGCAGAGTAAAGCACAGTAAAGAAAGCTGAGTGAAGTTCCTTATAGTACAGTAGAGCACACTAGAGTTGAGTACAATATATTGTACTGTACTCAATTTGTACTGTATTGTACTGAACTTGAGGTGGAGGATGGCAGCGCTGAAGGCGGCAAACAGTGTGCCGATGAAGCCCTGTTTGACCTGTCTCCACAGTGAAGGGCTCTGACTCAGAGCCGCTGTTGATGAGCACTGTGGCAGACATGTCATCATGCAGCACCCTCAGTATTCTGATGAACCTGTAAGTTTAGCTGTATTTCTAGATTATCCTTCAAAGAGAGTAGCGGTCAACTGTGTTGAAGGCTTTTATGAAGGCCATGTACAATGGTTGCTTTTGTTACAAGCATTTATTTTGTGGTTGACGTACTGTGAAGATCTGCAGTACTTTTGGATGGGTGGAAGCCACACTGCGATTCTGGGAGTACTTCCTCAGACCGGAGTAGCAGTCGCTTGGCATGTGCAAGTATTTCGCCTGTGTTTGACAGGAGAGGGTTTGTCTCTGTGGTTCTCACACTATGCCTTGTTTCCCTTTTTGAAGATGGTCACTATCAGAGCATCCCTGAGCTCTGAGTGTAGTTCTTCCTTGTCCCAGATCTTCAGGAGTAGGGCATGTATGTGATTAAGGAGCTCTGGTTTGCCTTCCTTTAGGATTTCTGCTGGAATCCTGTCTAGTCCGACGGCGTTTCTCAGGCTCCTGATGGCATCTTGCATCTCGGTCACAATGGGAGGTTCCCCATATAATCTCTGATAGATCTCTGGGGGATTTGGTTGATAACCTCCAGTTCAGCATTGAGGATGTGGTTGCGAAGCTCTTGAAAGTGCTCTCTCAATAGGGTGTGGATTTCCTAATTGTCCTTCAGTCATGTTTGTCCATCCTTAGAGCGTAGGGGGTTAGGCTGTGGCAGCTTGAACCGTCACTGCCTTGGTGGCACTGAAGAAGCCTCTGGTATCGCCAGTGTCTGGCAGCTGCTGGAGTTACAGGGCTTTTGTAGTCCACCATGTGTTCTTGAGCTCCCTCACCCTGCGCTGGTCATCAACCTTAGCTCTGGAGTGAGCCTCTCTTTTAGCCTTCCAATTGATGCCATTCTGCCAGGCACAAAATGCCTTCCATTTCTTTGCTGCTCTTTTTCTGTGTCATTCTCATCAAACCAGTACTAATGTTTTCTGGACTTGTACCCAAGGGTGTTCTTGCAGGTGTCGAGAATTATTGATTTGAGCAGACCCCAGTTTTTGGATATCCTGAGTTTTTCCCCAAGCAAGACCTGGAGGTGTTGCAGAGTGACTAGGCTCTCAATGTTGAGTCTTGGCCGGGTCTGCTTCTTCTGAACCATCCTCTTCTGCATTAGTCTGATGGACATTGTGGAGCAGATAAGGCGATGATTTGTACAGTAGTCATCTGTGCTGGTTATGGCCCTGGTGACGTTCACTTCACAGCAGTCACTAGCTCGAACAATTACATAGTTACATAACACAATTATCTCCACCCGGCACAGCCAAAAGAGGACTGGCAACCTCTCATAGCCTGGTTCCTCTCTAGGTTCCTTCCTAGGTTCTGGCCTTTCTAGGGAGTTTTTCCTAGCCACCATGCTTCTACACCTGCATTGCTTGCTGTTTGGGGTTTTAGGCTGGGTTTCTGTACAGCACTTTGTGACATCAGCTGATATAAGAAGGGCTTTATAAATACATTGGATTTGATCATTAATGAGATCCCACCATTTGGAGCAGGGGTGCCTCAAAGATGCTTTGAGTTTATTTTTATGGCGGAAGAGAGTGTTATTGATGGTAAGGTCGTACTAAGAACATTTGATGAGAAGAAGAACTCAATCCATCCAACTCCAAGAAGAATGATCTTATCCTCCTTTGGGATGTTTGACGGTGTTGTGTCTAACCTGGGGTAGAAGGTCTCCTTTACATTCTTTCTGTGACTCTACAGTTGGAGCATAGGCACTTACAACTGTTGCCATCTGGTTGTTAGCAAGCACCAGATGGATGGTCATGAGGTGCTCACTGAATCCCAATGGGATGTTCAGAGAGGCGGCTGATGAGCTGGTTCTTGATTATAAATCCAACGCCATGGATCCTTGACTCATCAGCTTCTTTCTCTTTCCAGAAGAAGGTATACCCACCCTTCTTCTCCTTCAGTTGCCTTTCATCTGCCAGACGGGTTTCAGAGAGGGCAGCTAGGTTAATATGGCACCTTCTAAATTCTCTGGCTATGATCGTAGTTCTCTTCTTGGGCTAATCACTGGTTGCGCTATCCATTAGGGTGTGCACATTCCAGGCTCCAAAATGCGTTTTTCAATGTTTCTGACCGCATGTAGGTGATCCCTCTGGATGCAATAATTCAGACAGGAGTTTGAGGCAGGCTATTTTAAAGGCACATTTTCTAGCCCCTTCCCCTAATGGGGTGAGCAGATTGGATCCTAAAAGAGGGCTGCTCAGTCATGAGTAAGGCTGCCGAAGGACTCCATCTGCCTCAGTCCTTTTGGAGGACGCCTGTGCATGTCATTGTTTATCGTGGCGAGACTAATGCACGGGCAGTCAACACACGGTTGTGTGACAGATAGGGACTGGGCACCTACTCTGCTGCAGCCTTCCTCTGCCTTCACAGCTGTTGTGACTTGCCGTCATCTTAATTAAGCCTGCTCCATCTTTGAGGTCTTGGTTGGATCGCACTTTGTCTGGAACCTCCCCCTTGACCTTACCACCATGGGCGCACCTACCAGGACCTAGCTTATCTTCAGATGTCATCGCTCTCAGGATTATTGGAACTGCGCAACCTTCTCCACACCACGGCAAGGTCTGCCACACGGAATTCAAATCCTATACTAAACAGATGGCAGGCTGTTCAACCTCAACAACTTCAAAGTTATTTGCTTGTCAGATGAATCATTGGGTCAAAACTAAAGAACAGTACAAAACAAGAGAACACACATGGTTAATGTTCTGAAAAAAAATATATACATATATACAGTTGATGTTGGAAGTTTACATACACCTTAGCCAAATACATTCAAACTCAGTTTTTCACAATTCCTGACATTTAATCCATAAAAAAATCCCTGTCTTATATCAGTTAGGATCACCATTTTATTTTAAGAATGTGAAATGTCAGAATAATATTAGAGAGAATGATTTATTTCAGATTTTGTTTCTTTCATCGCATTCCCAGTGGGTCAGAAGTTTACATACACTCAATTAGTATTTGGTAGCAGTGCCTTAAAATTGTTTAAACCTCTTAGGGATCCCTTAACGCTCCAATCCTGTTAGCGGGATAGATTTGACAACATCCAGTGAAATTGCAGAGCGCCAAATTCAAACTACAGAATTATAAATATTCAACATTCACAAAAATATAAGTGTAATACATCAAAACAAAGCTCAACTTCTTGTTAATCCAGCCGTTGTGTTAGATATTTAAAAGGCTTTACAGCGAAAGCACACCATGCGATTATCTGAGGACAGCACCCCGCACACAAAAACATGAAAATAATTTTTCAACCTGGCAGGTGCGACACAAAAGTCAGAAATAATGATATAATAAATGCTTTACCTTTGAAAATCTTCATCTTTTTGCAATCCCAAATGTCTCAGTGACACAATGAATGGTCGTTTTGTTCGATAAATTCCTTCTTTATATCCCCAAAATGTCCATATATTTGGCGCATTTGATTCAGAAATACACCGGTTCCAACTCACCCAACATGACTACAAAGTATCTAATAGGTTACCTGTAAACTTGGTCCAAACATTTCAAACAACGTTTGTAATCCAACCTCAGGTACCCTAAAATGTAAATAATCGATAACATTTAAAACAGTTTCCAATATCGAAGAAAAACCACATGGACTGCGTTCTTGTTCACGCGCACCAGAAGACTAGAGACCTTCTGAGTGACACATAGAAAGAATAGGACTACCTCTTAATTTCTCAAAAGAAAAGCATCGAACAATTTCTAAAGACTGTTGACATCTAGTGGAAGCCATAGGAACTGCAATCTGGGCCCTAATAAATCAGGTTTCTCATAGAAAAGCAGTGGAAAACACAATGACCTCAAAAAATGTTTTCCCTGGATGGATTGTGCTCGGGGTTTCTCCTGCCAAATTAGTTCTGTTATACTCAGACATTATTTTATCAGTTTTAGAAACTTTGGAGTGTTTTCTATCCAATACTACCATGCATATGTATATCCTAGCTTCTGGGCCTGAGTAACAGGCAGTTTACTTTGGGCACGCTTTTCATCCAGATGTGAAAATACTGCCCCCTATCCCGAAGAAGTTTTAACCTGGGTCAAATGTTTCGGGTAGCCTTCCACAAGCTTCTATAGGATTGAGGTCAGGGCTTTGTGATGGCCACTCCAATACCTTGACTTTGTGGACATTAAGCCATTATGCCACAACTTTGAAAGTATGTTTGGGGTCATTGTCCATTTTGAAGACCCATTTGCGACCAAGCTTTAACTTCCTGACTAATGTCTTGAAATGTTGCTTCAATATATCCACATACTTTTCCTTTTTCATGATGCCATCTATTTTGTGAAGTGCACCAGTCCCTCCTGCAGGAAAGCACCCCCACAATATGATGCTGCCACCCCCGTGCTTCACAGTTGGGATGGTGTTCTTCGGCTTGCAAGCCTCCCCCTTTTTCCTCCAAACATAATGATGGTCATTATGGCCAAACAGTTCTATTTTTGTTTCATCACACCAGAGGATATTTCTCCAAAAAGTACGATCTTTGTCCCCATGTGCAGTTGCAAACCGTAGTCTGGTTTTTTTATGGTGGTTTTGGAGCATTGGCTTCTTCCTTACTGAGCGGCCTTTAGGTTATGTCAATATAGGACTCGTTTTTCTGCGGATATAGATACTTTGTACCTGTTTCCTCCAGCATCTTCACAAGGTCCTTTGCTGTTGTTCTGGGAATGATTTGCACTTTTCACACCAAAGTACGTTCATCTCTAGGAGACAGAACGCATCTCCTCCCTGAGCGGCTTGACGGCTGCATGGTCCCATGGTGTTCATTTTCCTGAGCTTTCGCATTCAGCATAACACAGGCGAATAGCACTGTCCATGACCATAATCCCCAAGTCTAACAATATTTTACCGACATGTTTAATTATTCAAGGCTCCTTTCTCTTCTCTTTGCTGGAGTTCGTTTATGAAAACAAAAGAAGCCATGCACCCTTGATGGGCTATCAGTAGGACAATAGACTCTTACCAAGTCCACCAATTGCATTGTTTTCTAACCACATCTGGATGGATCCATAACAAATTACTATGGGAATAAATATCACTGAATGTCAAAAAAATGTGAATAAAGTAGGCTAATGAAGGCAACAAATTCTTGCTTAAAGAAACATCCAAAGTCATCCAATTGTTATAATAGGATTTGACCACACATCTACCACACACCACACATCAACTATTTCAGCACCATTTTGCGCTGCTCTGAGACAAGCATGGTGTCTGGTCTTGATAAATCAATGAGATTTTTATTTTCTCTGAATCTCCATTTGGGTATTGGTTAGACTACAATTAGGTTGTGAAAATGTTAGGATTATTTTGCTCTTCACTCGCAGTAACTTAGTAGCCTGCTACCGACTTGTCATGTTGTACAGCCCCATATTTTCCTACTGGAACCATTGAGGGTTTCATTTTTCGTTTTTCTTGGAATAGAAACACCATAATATTAAGCAAATTAATTAAGCAACATTTCTTAAAATCAATCCTATGTTCTTACAATTTTTATTTTTTATTCTCTAGTACAGCCAATATTAAAAACTGTAACGCCCTGGCCATAGAGAGGGTTTTTTTGTTCTTTATTTTGGTTAGGCCAGGGTGTTACATTGGGTGGGCGTTCTATGTTCTGTGTCTATGTGTTTGTATTTCCTTGTTTTGGGCCGTGTGTGGCTCCCAAATCAGGCACAGCTGATGTTCGTTGCTGTTGATTGGGAGTCACACATAAGTGCATGTTTTTCCGTTGGGGTTTTGTGGGTAATTGTTTCTGTTTAGCGTAATTTCCAACAGGACTGTTCGGCTGTCTGTTTCCTTGTTTTTGTTTGAATAGTGTTACGGCAATCATTAAATATGTTGAACACTAACTCCGCTGCGTTTTGGTCCACTCTCTCTAAAGGCAGTCGTTACAAAAACAGTCAAATGCTTCTCAAAGATGCCCTCTGGTGGTCAAACTAGCACTAACTAGCATTAATGGCAAAAATGGCTGACACTTAAATAATGTGCCATGGAAATCTGCGGCAGCCCGCAAGCTGTGCAGCAATACGCCACAACTTTTAAAGGAAGAACCACTGTACTTAAAAACGGAAATCAACCAATCTTCTGCTGTTCACGCAATGGAAAGGTCAAATGCTTTACTATGTAAAAATTGTAAGTGCATGGGTGATGGAGAAAAACAACATTTTGCAGTTGGAGATAGGGGTGAGGGCTAGTGGGTCAGGGCAGGTGTGATGCAGTTGATGTTTGTACAGTATGATGTCGTTGTGTGTATGTGTGTTTTGTATTGATGATAAAATATAAAATACAATCTTATAAAAAGTAGAATGTCAAAACTTGCTTCAGAATCACTCCACCTAACAGTTTGGAATACAAAAGCTGAATGTTTTACACCATTCCCCAAAGAGGACCTCGAAGTTCCCCTGTACTCCCCTACACCCGCCCTCCATCCAACCCTCTTTTCCTCCATTCCTTACTATTGTAATGTGGAAGGAAAGAGAGAAGTGTTGAGAGCCTTGTTTTCAGCAGCTGCTGTGTGTGTGCCTGTTGAGGTTTTCCTAATTACCTCCCAAAGGAGCTCTGCTGCTGTCAGATAGAAAGAGAGGGAGAGGAATAGAGAATAAGAGAGAGAGGTTAGAGAGAGGAGAGAAAGAGATGTGCATGCAATCCCTCTCAGCCCTGTGCTCCATGTTGGCTGTCACTTCAGCTATCTTAGTATAACGTGTACATCTCCAGTATGCGCTTTAAAAAAAATATGGGCTTTTCCAAAGAGGCTAGATCTAATGGGTCATAACATAAGCATATAATAACTCTCATCATGCTGTGTTACTGTAGTTTGTGAAATGTTTATGTCAAAATCAGAATAATGGCATAACCAATTATATTTGTAGAACATTTCTCTGCAGGTCTAAGCAAGCAATGTCATGACTTGATTGCTAAACCTCCGGAGGCCATATCGGTCTTGACCAGACCATGGTCAGAACACCAGGGTTCCTCTTAAAGTAGCTAATATGTATCGAGTGTATGTATGGTTCTTTGAGATATCATGTGGTATTTGAACATGACTGTGTCAACAGACTAGCTCACTCACTCTGAAACTGGTCTTCACGTGTCACTTTTACCTTCCGTTGGCATTGTTGTTAGCATTGTTTTCAGCCTGCGACACCAGAAGCAGCTAACAGAGGCAGAAATCAGAAGCACAAGACACTTTATCAGTTGAGAGCACTTCAGAGAAACACTTGAAATTGACTTGAAGCGTAAAATAACACTTGCTTCACTGACGTATTACTTCTGCGGCCAGTGTAGCAAGTGTCATTGATTAAAGTTTTAACTGCGGATCACAGGCAAGAGAAAAATGCATGTGCAACGCTTGGGCAAATCGTTTTGTGTCGTATGCCACTTACTTAACCCAGAGGACACATCCACTCAGGGATTCCAATATACAGTTGAAGTCGGAAGTTTACATTAACCTTAGCCAAATACATTTAAAATCAGTTTTTAACAATTCCTGACATTTAATCCAAGTAAAAATTCCCTGTCTTCGGTCAGTTAGGATCACCACTTTATTTTAAGAACGTGAAATGTCAGAATAATAGTAGAGAGAAGGATTTATTTCATTTTTTTCTTTCATCACATTCCCAGTGGGTCAGAAGTTTACATACACTCAATTAGTATTTGGTAGCATTGCCTTTAAATGATTTAACTTGGGTCAAACGTTTCGGGTAGCCTTCCACAAGCTTCCCACAATAAGTTGGGTGAATTTTGGCCCATTCCTTCAGACAGAGCTGGTGTAACTGAGTCAGGTTTGTAGGCCTCCTTGCTTGCACATGCTTTTTCAGTTCTGCCCACAAATTTTCGAAGGTATTGAGGTCAGAGCTTTATGATGGCCACTCTGATACATTGACTTTGTTGTCGTTAAGCTATTTTGCCACAACTTTGGAAGTATGCTTGGGGTCATTGTCCATTTGGAAGACAGATATGCGACCAAGCTTTAACTTCCTGACTGATGTCTTGAGATGTTGCTTCAATATATCCACATCATTTTCCGTCCTCATGATGCCATCTATTTTGTGAAGTGCACCAGTCCCTCCTGCAGCAAAGCACCCCACAACATGATGCTGCCACCCCCATGCTTCACAGTTGGAATGGTGTTCTTCGGCTTGCAAGCCTCCCCCTTTTTCATACAAACATAACAATGGTCATTATGGCCAAACAGTTCTATTTTTGTTTCATCAGACCAGAGGACATTTCTCCAAAAAAGTACGATCTTTGTCCCCATGTGCAGTTGCAAACCGTAGTCTGGCTTTTTTATGGTGGTTTTGGAGCAGTGGCTTCTTCCTTGCTGAGTGTCCTTTCAGGTTATGTCGATATAGGACTCGTTTTACTGTGGATATAGATACCTTTGTACCTGTTTCCTCCAGCATCTTCACAAGGTCCTTTGCTGTTGTTCTGGGATTGATTTGCACTTTTCGCACCAAAGTACGTTCATCTCTAGGAGACAGAACGTGTCTCCTTCCTGAGCGGTATGATGGCTGCGTGGTCCCATGGTGTTTATACTTGTGTACTATTGTTTGTACAGATGAACGTGGTACCGTCAGGCGTTTGGAAATTGATCCCAAGGATGAACCAGACTTATAGAGGTCTCCAATTGTTTTCTGACATCTTGGCTGATTTCTTTTGATTTTCCCATGATGTCAAGCAAAGAGGCACTGAGTTTGAAGGTAGGCCTTGAAATACATCCACAGGTACACCTCCAATTGACTCAAATTATGCCAATTAGCCTATCAGATGTTTCTAAAGCCATGATATCATTTTCTGGAATTTTCCAAGCTGTTTAAACCTGTTAGTGACCCCTTAACATGCGAATCCCGTTAGCGGGATTGATTTGACAACAGCCAGTGAATTATCAGAGCGCCAAATTCAAAACAGCAAAAATCTCATAATTAAAATTTCTCACACATACAAGTATTATACACCATTTTATAGATAGGATTTCAAAAAGGCTTTACGGTGAAAGCAAAACATTAGATTATGTTAGGACATCACCTAAACAAGAAAAGCCACACAGCCATTTTCCTAGCAAGAAGAGACGTCACAAAAACCAGAAATACAGCTAAAATTAAGCACTAACCTTTGATGATCTTCATCAGATGGCACTCATAGGACTTCATGTTACACAATAAATGTATGTTTTGCTCGATAAAGTTCATATTTATATCCAAAAACCCCATTTTACATTGGCACGTAATGTTCAGAAATGTTTTCCCTCCAAACCTATCGGTGAATGAGCACAATGAGCACACATATTACAGAAATACTCATCATAAACTTTGATCAATATACAAGTGTTATGCACAGAATTATAGATACACTTCTACTAAATGCAAACGCTTTGTCAGATTTTAAAAAAGGTTCACGGCGAAAGCACAATTTGCAATAATCTGAGTACAGCCCAGAAGACACCAACAACAAGCAAACAGAAACTCGCCATCTTGGAGTCAATAAAACTATGGAATTACATTATAAATATTCACTTACCTTTGATTATCTTCATCAGAATGCACTCCCAGAAATCCCAGCTCCACAATAAATGTTCGATAAAGTTTATCTTTATGTCCAAATACATCCATTTTGTTCGCACGTTAGGTTCACTATCCAAATCCACAACGCGCATGCTCACTTAGTCCAGACGAAAAGTCAAAACAGTTATACTACAGTTTGTAGAAACATGTCAAACGATGTATAGAATCAATCTTTAGGTTGTTTTTAACATACATATTCAATAACATTCCAACCGGACCTATCCGTTCTCTTTAGGAATGAATATGAACTCAGCTCGCTCCCAAAGGCGACGCGCGTGACTGAACCCATGCCTTATAATGGGACACCTACTTCCTTGGGCTGTTATTCCCCTCAAATTCACCATACAATCCTCAAACAAGGTTCTAAAGACTGTTGACATCTAGTGGAAGCTTTAGGAAGTGCAAAATGAACCCTAAGTCATTGTATACTGTAAAGGCAATTCCTTGAAAAAAACTACAACCTCAGATTTCCCACTTCCTGGTTGGAGTTTTATCAGGTTTTTGCCTGCCATATGAGTTCTGTTATACTCACAGACATCATTCAAACAGTTTTAGAAACTTCAGAGTGTTTTCTATCCATATCTACTAATAATATGCATATTCTACCTCCTGGGCCCAAGTAGCAGGCAGTTTAATTTGGGTATGTTTTTCATCCGGCCATGAAAATACTGCCCCCTATCCCTAAGAGGTTTTAAAGGCACAGTCAACTTAGTGTATGTAAACTTCTGACCCACTGGAATTGTGATACAGTGAATTATAAGTGAAATAATCTGTCTGTAAACAATTGTTGGAAAAACTACTTGTGTCATGCACAAAGTAGATGTCCTAACCGACTTGCCAAAACTATAATTTGTTAACAATAAATGTGTGGAGTGGTTGAAAAACAAGTTTTAATGACTCCAACCTAAGCGTTTGTAAACTTCCGACTTCAACTGTATATTCATGTTAATAATGTTCAAATGCAAACATACCGTATATGTGTCAGAAAACGCAATGGTTATAGTGTAATCGGCTGTAAAGTTGTGAGGGAGCCCAATGCTATTTCATCAGATGGGGACCCTATCGAGTCTAGCATTTTTTGGGAGACAATTATTGTCATAGCATGCAAAACATTTTCACTTCTATACTGTATAATGAAAACGTACAGTTATGAGTATAACTACTGTTCCCTGATGAAGGGAAGGAGGTATAACATACTGTGGGGAGTCAACAACCAATCATATTCACCTGAAAACTGAATTCATGCCCAACTGGCCAAAGGATGCCAAGCGTGCCCTTTAGAAGCTCCGTCTTCCTGGCTATAATACCAGGTTTCGCATGAATTTTCTCAATTCAGTACCACTCTTCAGTGAGCCCAAATCCCCTGACGGCATGTGGCTAAAATATGTTATACCTCATTCCTTCCTTCAGGGAACAGTGGTTATATTCATAACTGTAAGGTTCCCTTTCAGTCGGTCACTCGGTATAACTCTATGGAGGCCAGATAAATGCGCAACCTGCGCACTGCCTAACACCTACTCCCGGACCCAGCCATAACAACACTATGAGCCACACTGGGAGCAGTTACATCCAAGCGATAAAACCTCAAACAGGTATGTGGTGAACCCCAACTCGCTGCAGCACAGATAACACCAATCGTCATGCCCATGAACAATGCCCAAGAAGCCGCAACACCCCCAGTCGAGTATTTAGCCTTTTATTAGCCAAAGCTGCAGCTCTTCATGGGGTCCACACAAAACATGTAAAATTACATAACATTAATAGATAATTACAGCTGAAGGACAGAACTACACTAAACAATACATAAACACAACATGTAAAGTTCTGGTCCCATATTTTGTGAGATGAAATAAAAGATCCCAGCAATTTTCCATTTGCACAAAAGCTTATTTATCTCAAATTTTGTGTGCAAATTTGTTTACATCCCTGTTAGTGAGAATTTTATCCTTTGTCAAGATAATCCATCCAACTGATAGGTGTGGCATATCAAGAAGCTGATTAAACATCATGATCATTACACAGGTGCACCTTGTGCTGGGGGGCAATAAAAGGCCACTCTAAAATGTGCAGTTCTGTCACAAAACACAATGCCACAGATGTCTCAAGTTTTGATGGAGCAATTGGCATGCTGACTGTAGGAATGTCCAACAGAGCTCTTGCCAGAGAATTGAATGTTCATTTCTCTACCATAAGCCGTTTTAGTGAATTTGGTAGTACGTCCAACCGGCCTCACAGCTGCAGACCACGTGGACCTCCACATCTTGCTTCTTTACCTATCGTCAGAGGGTGGGATGCAGAGGAGTATTTATGTCTGTAATAAAGCTATTTTGTAGGGAAAAACTCATTCTGATTGGCTTGGCCTGGCTCCCCAGTGGGTCGGCTCCCAAGCGGGTGTACCCATGGCTGGCACCTTTGTCCAGTCATGGGAAATCCATAGATTAGGGCGTAATTTATTTATTTCAATTGACTGATTTCCTTATATGAACTGTAACTCAGCTAAATTTTGGAAATTGTTGCATGTTGCATTTATATTTTTATTCAGTATACATCAATTAAATACAATATAAAACGACAATACATTAATAGACAGGTATAGAGCTACTGTACATACATTTAAAATAAGAATACACAATCATATTATAATGCCTTAGCAATCCATGCAACATGTACTCATAATAATGGCTATACTGCAGTCATCCACTTCATTAGAGTTGCTTACTGTTACAATTGCAGGCCCTGAGTACCCGCAAATAGTACCTGCAAAACACCAGTCTCAACTTCAGCAGTGAAGAGGTGACTCCGGGATGCTGGCCTTCTAGGCAGAGTTCCTCTGTCCAGTGTCTGTGTTCGTTTGCCCGTGTTAATCTTTTATTTTTATTGGCCAGTCTGAGATATGTATTTTTCTTTGCAACTCTGCCTAGAAGGCCAGCATCCCGGAGTCGCCTCTTCACTGTCAATGTTGAGACTGGTGTTTGCAGGTACTATTTAATGAAGCTGCCAGTTGAGGACTTGTGAGGCGTCTGACACTCTAATGCACTTGTCCTTTTGCTCAGATGTGCACTGGGGCCTCCCACTCCTCTTTCTATTCTGGTTAGAGCCAGTTTGCCCTGTTCTGTGAAGGGAGTAGTACACAGCGTTGTACGAGATCTTCAGTTTCTTGGTAATTTCTCGCATGAAATAGCCTTCATTTCTCAGAACAAGAGTTTCAGAAGAAAGTGCTTTGTTTCTGGCCATTTTGAGCCTATAATCGAACCCACAAATGCCGACGCTCCAGATACTCAACTAGTCTAAAGAAGGCCAGTTTTATTGCTTCTTTAATCAGGACGCCAGTTTTCAGCTGTGCTAACAGATGCAAAAGGACTTTCAAATGATCGATTAGCCTTTCAAAATGATAAACTTGGACTTGCTAACACAGCGTGCCATTGGAACACAGGAGTGATGGTTGCTGATAATGGACCTCTTTACGCATAAGTAGATATTCCATAGAAAATCTGCCATTTCCAGCTACAATAGTCATTTACAACATTAACAATGTCCACACTGTATTTCTGGTCAATTTGATGTTATTTTAATGGACCATTTTTTTTATTTTCTTTCAAAAACAAGGACATTTCTAAGTGACCCCAAACTTTTTAACGTAGTGTATATATTTAAATAATTTATAAGTCCAAATATGGATGTAGCACCTAGAGATTGTTAAGTCAATCAAAAGTGTGCAAGTTTGAGCATGTGTCCATTAGTCATATGGATCTTTTTTCTTATCAGCGTGAATTAGATTGAGCAATAAAAGCCCCACTTTTATTCCATAGGCTGGGATCTAAACTATACAGCTGTTGCAAGAGCACATTTTTTCACTGGCTGTCTACTGGTTTCAAAAACAAGTCTCTGACTTGTGGTCAGACTCGCTCAGGTAGAACAAATTTAAACTTGTGCCTTTTTTCAATGCTGATTTGAATGTCATTGAGAAATCAAAGAAGTGTCAAATATTTTTTTTCGCAACCATCTTTTTGGAAATTAAAAGTTCTCTTCGAAGTAATCATCAAGTTTTCAAAAGTTTCTGCAATCTGATTACAATATTTTTGCTGGTAACGTAACGGATTACAGTTACCGTTTTATTTAATCCATTATATGTAACGGATTACATGTAATCCATTACTCCCCAACTTTAGAAATGCCTCAGTGCTAGCAAAACAGTCCGTAGCTCTAGGTAATTGATATGCAGCGCCCTACGTACTGTTGACCAAATCTCCCATTCCGAGTAGCCCACACACAGCGCTCCCCATCCCAGTAAGGATGCGTCTGTAGTGATCACCCTGCAGAACACTACCCCGTCCATGAGAACCTCCTGCAACAGCAATCGCGCCCCCCTCCAAGGGGTCAATGCCCTTAGGCATTGGAGAGATGCGTCCAAATGAGTAGCAATCACCCAGCGCTGAAACAGAAGCGTCAACAGAAGTCCCAGCGGCACCACAGCTATCAGACCCAATAACCGCAGGCACAAGCGAAAAGGCAACCAATGCCCCAGTTGAATCCGTGCCAGACAGAGCAGGAATGCGTCCCTCCTCTGTTGGGACAAAACACATGATTCAGAACTGAGTCCAGAACGAGGCTTAGAAACTGAATGCGCTTAGCTGGAGTCAAACATGATGATGTGATTTACTATGAACCCCAGAGACTGAATATGGGAAACCAGCGTGGCATTGTGGAACTCCACCTGTTCCCTCGACTCCGCTGAGACCAGCCAATCGTCCAGATAATACTCTGATCCCCTGGCACTGCACCATAGAAAATGTGCAGGGCGACAGGGAGAGCCCAAAAAGCAGCATTATAAACTCATAGGCCCACCCTTGAAAAGATCCCTCCGATACTTTCTGTGGGGAGGATGTAGAGCCACATGAAAATACGCATCCTTCAGATCTATGGACAGAAACCAATCGTTGGCACGCACCGACTGCAATAGCTGGCGAAGTCTGAGCATTTTTAACTTGCAAACCTTAAGGTACTTGTTTAAAACATGCAAGCCCAGGATGGGACACAACGTTTCATTGCTCTTGGGAACTAAAAACTACTGGCTGTAATAACCACTCTGTACTTCTGACACAGGGACCACCCGATGGCCTGCTTTTGAAAATAGCACACTGCCAGTCTCCCATACATTATCTCCTGAAGGGGCAGAGGACCACCATGAGGACTGGGATAATTAGGTGTTTTTTATGCTTGTTTTCATATCCAACACTCTTGAAAACTGTGTGTCAGTGTGGGAAGGAACTGTGTTTATTATCCCCACACCTTGACGATACCGCACTCTCAATACCCCTGAACACCGAGGGACTTTGGGTAGAAACAATTTGCTTTCGTGGTACCGCTGTTCTGATACCCGGTCCATACTGGGTTTGGGGACTTCGGCAACCACTATCTTGCCTCCATTGACCCGAGAAACTTGGGAACACTGTTGCCACAGTAAATGCTTGGGGCTTCCCCAGCTCCAGGGTCTTATTCCATTCCTGCAGAAAATCAATATGATACATCTGCAGCATTGTGACAACATTTAACTACCAGATCGCCACACCCTTAGGCTAGTACACTTTGTCCAGCTGATCCGCCAAGAACCGGCACTGTTTATTCAGATGCACCATGCTAGGATTAGCCCCTTGTTAGCCTCTGGAGCTAAGTAACACTCCGGCTTCCCATCCATCTGTGGTGTGCAAATGAGCTCTGCCTCCTCCATACCCTCTACATTCATGAACTCTCCAAAACCTGGTAGCACCTGCCTGGCTGAATGAGGGGAATCCCAGGTCGCCTTTAGAACATTGGGTGAAATCTTTAAAACAAGGGTTAGCGACACCTCACCTCTGCTGGGACAGGAGGTAAATACCAATCCTGGAGGAACTCCGTTGCGGGGGAGAAGACGGCCTACGACAGAGATCCATCTCCCCCGCTAAATCCAAAGCCGGGGCTTTAGGCTGCCCCGGACTGATGTCATCCAATTAATACTCTGAAGACCCTCCAGAGCCAACCAGGGATAGTATATCTTCCCCGGAATCCGGACTCTAAACACTTTCAGAGAAACTGGAATGAGATGGTTAGCCTTTTTGAACTTACTCTTACCACTGGCCACAGACTACACCAGCAGAGCAGAAAGTAGTGGGTTTTCAGAAAATACAAATCCTACCCAAGCAAGGAAGCATTAGCTACACAAGTAGAGCAGAAAGTAGTTAGCAAACACAAAAACAGGTACCAAGACCCAAAACTCGCAACATCTAGAGAACGAGTACTCTCTCCCCACTAACAGACACCTAAGTCAGATCCGAATCTTGTAGTCTTCGTGTGCTTGAAAAGTTTATAAATTGCGTGACAAGTTCTTCCTTCAGGTGAGCTAAAGGGAGAAGAATTTCGGAAATTAATGTGAGCCCCGCTATTATAGCTAGGAAGGCGGGGCTTCCGAGGGTGGGCTCCACATCCATTGGCCCGTTGGGCGTGATTTCAGTTTTCTTCTGGTGAATTTGATTGGTTGTTGACTTCTTATAGTACGTTATACCGAGGGACTGACTGAAAGGGAACAACTCAATTCATTCATGTCCCTCCAGAACATGTTTTTTCCACACTCAATTTCAACACAGGTAGTCCTGCATATTTCTAAAGTGTAGGAAGTCTCTTTCCTGTGGACTGCTTAGGTCTGGGTGGTCCATCGTTTGTGCCACCCAAACAGAAAAGCGAGGCGAGAAGCAGAAGAATAATACGAAAATCAGTTCTGAAAAATCTCAAGGTAAATTTCAGCTTTGTAAATTCACTCATGGAAATGAAATGGGCCCTATTTATTTATTTATGTCAGGGTTATTACATTGGCGGTGTATTATTTCTCCGAGCCCCTTGCAGCCGGCATTAGTAAATGTGTGCTGACAGCAGAGGTTACCTTGAGCCAGCCGCTGGACCCGGGGGCTGTATGTCTTCATTTACCCTAGTATCTGCAGATGCCAGGAAAAAGGGAAAGTTATTTTCTGTGCCTAGCCCTCGGGGAAAACTGAGGCTAATGATCTTGGCCATGTTGATTGTTACCTTGCTCCTAGAATAGCAGTGCTTTTAGAGGAGCTGCATGAGTGTATAGAGAGAGAGAGACAGAAAGGACAGAAAGAGAGAGATTGAGAGTGAGACGAGAGAGGGGGGGGTGGCACACTGGCCCACCGCTAGGGTCGAAACCTCTAAACCCTGGTAGCCCAGAGACGTCAGGCCACTCTGTGATTGCTCTGCACCTATGGGTGCCCCTATTAATCATCTGTCTGACTGCTATATGGAAAGACTTTGGAGATCACACTTTACATGAAGGTAACATGTAGTTACAGTGGTTCCTCCTTTAAAAGTTGTGTCATACTGTGGCGCACCTTGCGTGCTGCCGCAGCATTCTGTGGCACGTCTTTGAATTGTCAGACATTTTTTCTGTTACTGCAAGTTATTGCTAGTTTGACCACCAGCGGGCATCGTTGAGAAGCATTTGATAGTATTCCGTATTGGCATTACCAGAGAATTTAAAACCTTTTTTGTAATAACATAGTATATGGGATTGATTTTAAGAAATGTGGCTTAATTATTTTGATTAAAATTATGGTGTTTCTATTCAGAGAAAAACTAAAAACGAAACCCTTGTTAGGATGGAATGGACGTCGGGAGTAGGCTACAGGATTGGAGGATTCTAAATTGTTCCAATATTTCTGTAAATCAGTGAAATTTATTCCCATAGTAATTCGTTATGGATCCATAACTAAATCAACATCTGCATTTTGAAAGAGTATTTTTATCCTTTTTTATTAACGAAATGTGTTTATTCGTATATTAGGCAACTGTCCAGTCTACAATACATACTGTAGTAAACATGGAAATGTGCCTAATTCCTTACATAAGGGAGAGCAGGCCATGACTGTACTTTAGAAGGCAGGGCACGCGGAAGACCGATGTTATTTCATAGTTGTGATGTCTTCACTATTATTCTACAATGTAGAAAATAGTAAAAGTAAAGAAATCCTTGAATGAGTAGGTGTGTCAAATTTTGACTGGAACTTGCTTAAATAATTTGATTAATATTATGGTGTTTCTATTACATGAAAACGAAAAACTCTCTGGGTTTCTGTTAGAATGGAACGGAAAATATGGCGCTGTCCAACGTGACAGTTGGCAGTACAGTACTGGGCTATTTAGCTAAAGAACCCCTGTGTCGGACGAGAGACACAGGGGTTCAAATCCTCGATGGGGAGGAAGGAGTAGGCTAAATTGTTTGCCTTCATTAGACAATTTTGTTCCAACATTTCTGTAAATCAGTGATATTTATTCCATTAGTAATTCGTTATGGATCCATAACTAAATCAACATCTGCATTTTGAAAGAGTATTTTTTTAGCATTATTTTATTAACGAAATCTGCTTATTAGGCTACTGTGCAGTCTACAATACATACTGTAGTAAACATGGGAAAGTGCCTAATTCCTTACTCAACACTAGGGAGACTCATTTCGCCTATGGTAGACCTACGGTATATCAAAACATATTTTTTTCAATGACGTGACTCCCTGACAATAATTACATTTAGAGGATTGGAGGACTCTAAATTAATATATAAGGGGCATTTTCCGTTAGGATCTCTGAGAATATCTAAGGGACTTTTATATAATTCTAAATGAGTTAATAATAATAATCGCTTTGTTTAAAAAGTAACAATATTTTGGAGATTTCTTTTTAATTTAATCTAGTGTGAGGCGAGAAAAACGCAATTCTTGAACATGGGTGAGACATTCTCACTAATTTGTAAATAAAGCCAGTTATTTAGAATTATTTATTTCTGGAGAAACCTAACTTGATTATTTAGCAGACATCACTTGCTTATATTCAGTCAACACATATCTTAAGAATTGAAAATCTTCGTTTCTCCATGCTTGTTTCAGAGCAGCGCGAAACGGTCCACAGCGGGAACCCGCCACATATGTTTACTCTGCCTGTCGGAGAGCTCACAGGTGTGCCTGGCATGGATTGTGACTCCATCTTGGTCCTTGCCCTTTCCAATGTGTTAGTGAGTCAATGATTCCAATGATTCGTCTGACAAACAAAGTACATTGCATCCTGCAGGCCCAGGCATGGATCAAAGCTGGTGAGACATTCAATAACGTCATCTTCATAGACGAATCAACCGTGTCCCTTGAGAGATTTGCTCAAAATTGCTACAGAAAAAAGGAAGAAGATCAAGAAGATAAACAAAAGCATAAAGATGTTGATGAAGAAATGCTGTTTTGAGTTAGAAATGTAACACTGTAGAGTACTTAAGCATCGAATACATTGCAAGTTGAGGGATTTCACAACAGTAGCCGGGCTGTAAAAAATCTATTGTCTTGCTAATAGAAAACATTTGCATGATGGGCTACATTCTTTATTGTAAGCACAATGTCACACATATTTTGTATCTACTTTCCAATTACTTTTAGAGTTTGGGATTTACAAATGTGCGCTTTTAATTATCGGTTACATTGTTTTAGTTAGAACGTGCAGACTTTTTTTCTTTAAATGATTGTTTTATGTAGGATGCTACATTTTTGACCAGTTGCAATTGTAAGTAGGACTAATAAAACAAATCCTACTTCTACTAGGCTGTTGAGCCTCATAGCCTACCTCAGCCAGTTATGTTATTTTATATAGGTCTAGGCTCCGAAGAAATAGACTCCAATTAAGCCCTGTTGTTGTTTGTAAAGTCAAATTAATATGAAGATTATTATTGAAATGAATGTGTAGGTTCTCACATTTTACATTTTAGTCATTTTAGCAGACGCTCTTATCCAGAGCGACTTACAGTAGTGAATGCATACATTTCATTTCATGCATTTTTTTGTTTGTTTTTTTGTACTGGCCCCCTGTGGGAATCGAACCCACAACCCTGGCGTTGCACACACCATGCTGGCGTTGCAAACACCATGCTCTACCAACTGTTGCACACCATCTGTTGGTGTGCAACATTTGTGTATCTCTCATGTCACACATCAAATTGAAACATATTGCCAATCTCTGCGGAGGAACGTTATTGTATTTGGCGCGGAGAAAGTGTCCACTTTAGGCCAGGGATTATAGGCCTGTTGAGGGAAAGCTCTAGTGTAAATCCCTGTAAAATGGATACCTTCTATACAGGGTTCTAGCGTGATCTGCCAAAAGAAGAGTGTAGCCTACCATCTATAGAAATATAATGACTATGAGGGCAGTTTCTAATTAGCAAAGCTGGTTTCATGAATTACAAAGAGTTATGGGATATTAGAACCCCGTTGTCTTAACCTTGTAATCTTCAACTTACATGTTAACTAGCCAGCTAGATGGATTTTGTCTTTTTCCTGGCATTATCTTAAATTGCAATTTTATTCCACCAACCTTATGATCTGCTTCAGACTGCTTGCATTCTGCCTAAGCAACGTAGCTACTGTAACGGCTGTCGTTCAAATGAGACCAAGGTGCAGCAGAGGCTGTGTTCATCTTACAAGAAGTTTAATGAAAAAAGAGAACACAATACAAAACCAAACCAAAAACTACCAGCCACAGTTCTGTCATAAAACAAACTAAACAGAAAACAATCACCCACCAACCCCAAAGGAAAAACAGGCTGCCTATGTATGACTCCCAATCAGCAACAACGAACTACAGCTGTTCCTGATTGGGAGCCACACACGGCCAACCAAAGAAACAAACCAACATAGAAAAATAAACATAGAATGCCCACCCATGTAACACCCTGGCCTAACCAAAATAGATAACAAAAAAAACTCTCTCTATGGCCAGGGCGTTATAGCTACAATGCTTGAGCTGGTCCCATGGTTGATTCAGAGTGGTAGACCCTCTGCATTTTTGTAACTCCATTGTCTTAACCTTCCCATCTTAAACCTAAGCATGGGTAAACTCAAAATGTCTGACAGTTAGTGGAGGCTCTTCAGAGGAGAGCGAATTTCATAAAAATAGTGAAAAATTAAAGGTATCCTTTTTAGATATACAGTTGAAGTCGGAAGTTTACATACACTTAGGTTGGAGTCATTAAAACTCGTTTTACAACCACTCCACAAATGTCTTGTTAACAAACTATATTTTTGGCAAGTCGGTTAGGACATCTACTTTGTGCATGACACAAGTAATTTTTCCAACAATTGTTTACAGACAGATTATTTCACTTAATCACGATTCCAGTGGGTCAGAAGTTTACATACACTAAGTTAACTGTGCCTTTTAACAGCTTGGAAAATTCCAGAAAATGATGTCATGGCTTTGGAAACTTCTGATAGGCTAATTGACATCATTTGAGTCAATTGGAGGTGTACCTGTGGATGTATTTCAAGGCCTACCTTCAAACTCAGTGCTTCTTTGCTTGACATCATGGGAAAATCAAAAGAAATCAGCCAAGACGTCAGAAAGAAAAGTCTGGTTCCTCCTTTGGAGCAATTTCCAAACGCCTGAAGGTACCACGTTCTTCTGTACAAATAATAGTACGCAAGTATAAACACCATGGGACTACGCGGCCGTCATACCGCTCAGGAAGGAGACGCATTCTGTCTCCTAGAGATGAACGTAATTTGGTGTGAAAAGTGCAAATCAATCCCAGAACAACAGCAAAGGACCTTGTGAAAACGCTGGAGGAAACAGGTACAAAAGTATCTATATCCACAGTAAAACGAGTCCTATATCGACATAACCTGAAATGCCACTCAGCAAGGTAGAAGCCACTGCTCCAAAACCGCCATAAAAAAGCCAGACTACGGTTTGCAACTGCACATGGGGACAAAGATCGTACTTTTTGGAGTAATGTCCTCTGGTCTGATGAAACAAAAACAGGCCATAATGACGATCATTATGTTTCAAGGAAAAAGGGGGAAGCTTGCAAGTCAAAGAACACCATCCCAACCGTGAAGCATGGGGGTGGCAGCATCATGTTGTGGGGGTGCTTTGCTGCAGTAGGGACTGGTGCACTTCACAAAATAGATGGCATCATGAGGACGGAAAAGTATGTGGATATATTGAAGCAACATCTCAAGACATCAGTCAGGAAGTTAAAGCTTGGTCGCATATGGGTCTTCCAAATGGACAATGACCCCAGGCATACTTCCAAAGTTGTGGCAAAAAGGGCTTAATGACAACAAAGTCAAGGTACCTGGATTCCATTCCACTGAGCACACGATTTTTGGTACGTTTGTCTAATCAGTTCCTAGAGCCCTCCAATCAGAGCTGCTTCCGGTCACAACTTGCAGACTTGTTTACGCTGCTGTGCGTTTTTGTTGCCGCTTTTACTTTGCTACCTGACGGTTTTTACTTTTTCATTACCGTATATTTTTACTTTTTCCCTCACTCAACTTTTTTTTTTTTCCTTCAACTTTCCTACCCCGGAGGTTTTATCTGGACATGGTTCGTCACGACTTCAAACAGCCGAAGCTAAGTAACATTAACATGATGCCTTCTAATTGCAGTCGTTGTACTCATAATATACAGGAGAACGATCGCCTTACGGCAAGGATAGCTGTGCTGCAAGCCCAGCTTCAGACGCAATCGTTAGGCAAGGGTCATTTCAGTGTAGGAAAGGATGAAACAGCGTCTGTGCCACCAGCAAGTACAGATAGTAACGTTAGTATAAACCCCCTCGCACGGTCCCCGCAGCCGGACATCTTTCTCATGGCTTCTGGAGGGAAACGCTGTAGGAATGCTCAACCGGTGTCGCTTATTCAGCCGACAGAAACTTTCAACCGGTTCTCCCCATTAAGCGAGTCGGAGTCGGAGGCCGAGACTTCTCTGGTCTCTGCTCCTCCCGTTGTGGGGTCTGAGACGCCGACGGCTCCCACCATTAGCTCTGACAAATTGAAAACCCTAGTCATTGGCGACTCCATTACCCGCAGTATTAGACTTAAAACTAATCATCCAGCGATCATACACTGTTTACCAGGGGGCACGGCTACCGACGTTAAGGCTAATCTAAAGACGGTGCTGGCTAAAGCTAAAACTGGCGAGTGTAGAGAGTATAGAGATATTGTTATCCACGTCGGCACCAACGATGTTAGGATGAAACAGTCAGAGGTCACCAAGCGCAACATAGCTTCAGCATGTAAATCAGCTAGAAAGATGTGTCGGCATCGATTAATTGTCTCTGGCCCCCTCCCAGTTAGGGGGAGTGATGAGCTCTACAGCAGAGTCTCACAACTCAATCGCTGGATGAAAACTGTTTTCTGCCCCTCCCAAAAGATAGAATTTGTAGATAACTGGCCCTCTTTCTGGGATTCACCCACAAACAGGACCAAGCCTGGCCTGCTGAGGAGTGACGGACTCCATCCTAGCTGGAGGGGTGCTCTCATCTTATCTACGAACATAGACAGGGCTCTAACTCCTCTAGCTCCACAATGAAATAGGGTGCAGGCCAGGCAACAGGCTGTTAGCCAGCCTGCCAGCTTAGTGGAGTCTGCCACTAGCACAGTTAGCGTAGTCAGCTCAGCTTTCCCCATTGAGACCGTGTCTGTGCCTCGATCTTGGTTGGGCAAAATTAAAAATGGCGGTGTTCGCTTCAGTAATCTTACTAGTATAAAGACCTCCTCCATTCCTGCCATTATTGAAAGAGATTGTGATACTTCACATCTCAAAATTGGGTTACTTAATGTTAGATCCCTCACTTCCAAGGCAGTTATAGTCAATGAACTAATCACTGATCATAATCTTGATGTGATTGGCCTGACTGAAACATGGCTTAAGCCTGATGAATTTACTGTGTTAAATGAGGCCTCACCCCCTGGTTACACTAGTGACCAAACCCCCCGTGCATCCGGCAAAGGCGGAGGTGTTGCTAACATTTACGATAGCAAATTTCAATTTAAAAAAAAAAAAACAATGACGTTTTCGTCTTTTGAGCTTCTAGTCATGAAATCTATGCAGCCTACTCAATCACTTTTTATAGCTACTGTTTACAGGCCTCCTGGGCCATATGCAGTGTTCCTTACTGAGTTCCCTGAATTCCTATCGGATCTTGTAGTCATAGCAGATAATATTCTAATTTTTGGTGACTTTAACATTCACATGGAAAAGTCCACAGACCCACTCCAAAAGGCTTTCGGAGCCATCATCGACTCAGTGGGTTTTGTCCAACATGTCTCTGGACCTACTCACTGCCACAGTCATACTCTGGACCTAGTTTTGTCCCATGGAATAAATGTTGTGGATCTTAATGTTTTTCCTCATAATCCTGGATTATCGGACCACCATTTTATTGCGTTTACAATTGCAACAAATAATCTGCTCAGACCCCAACCAAGGAAGATTAAAAGTCGTGCTATAAATTCTCAGACAACCCAAAGATTCCTTGATGCCCTTCCAGACTCCCTCTGCCTACCCAAGGACGTCAGAGGACAAGAATCAGTTAACCACCTAACCGAGGAACTCAATTCAACCTTGCGCAATACCCTAGATGCAGTTGCACCCCTAAAAATTAAAAACATCTGTCATAAGAAACTAGCTCTCTGGTATACAGAAAATACACGAGCTCTGAAGCAAGCTTCCAGAAAATTGGAACGGAAATGGCGCCACACTAAACTGGAAGTCTTCCGACTAGCTTGGAAAGACAGTACCGCGCAGTATCGAAGAGCCCTCACTGCTGCACGATCATCCTATTTTTCCAACTTAATTGAGGAAAATAAGAACAATCCGAAATTTCTTTTTGACACTGTCGCAAAGCTAACTAAAAAGCAGCATTCGCAAATGGAGGATGGCTTTCACTTCAGCAGTAATAAATTTATGAACTTCTTTGAGGAAAAGATCATGATCATTAGAAAGCAAATTACGGACTCCTCTTTAAATCTGGGTATTCCTCCAGGGCTTCATTGTCCAGAGTCTGCACAACTCTGCCAGGACCTAGGATCAAGGGAGATACTAAAGTGTTTTAGTACTATATCTCTTGACATAATGATGAAAATAATCATGGCCTCCAAACCCTCAAGCTGCATACTGGACCCTATTCCAACTAAACTACTGAAAGAGCTGCTTCCTGTGCTTGGCCCTCCTATGTTGAACATAATAAACGGCTCTCTATCCACCGGATGTGTACCAAGCTCACTAAAAGTGGCAGTAATAAAGCCTCTCTTGAAAAAGCCGAATCTTGACCCAGAAATTATAAAAAACTATCGGCCTATATCGAATCTTCCATTCCTCTCAAAAATTTTAGAAAAAGTTGTTGCGCAGCAACTCACTGCCTTCCTGAAGACAAACAATGTATACGAAACGCTTCAGTCTGGTTTTAGACCCCATCATAGCACTGAGACTGCACTTGTGAAGGTGGTAAATGACCTTTTAATGACGTCAGACCGAGGCTCTGCATCTGTCCTCATGCTCCTAGATCTTAGTGCCGCTTTTGATACCATCGATCACCACATTCTTTTGGAGAGATTGGAAACCCAAATTGGTCTACATGGACAAGTTCTGGCCTGGTTTAGATCTTATCTGTCCGAAAGATATCAGTTTGTCTCTGTGAATGGTTCGTCCTCTGACAAATCAATTGTAAATTTCGGTGTTCCTCAAGGTTCCGTTCTAGGACCACTATTGTTTTCACTATATATTTTACCTCTTGGGGATGTCATTCGAAAACATAATGTTAAATTTCACTGCTATGCGGACGACACACAGCTGTACATTTCAATGAAACATGGTGAAGCCCCAAAATTGCCCTCGCTAGAAGCCTGTGTTTCAGACATAAGGAAGTGGATGGCTGCAAATGTTCTACTTTTAAACTCGGACAAAACAGAGATGCTTGTCCTAGGTCCCAAGAAACAAAGAGATCTTCTGTTGAATCTGACAATTAATCTGGATGGTTGTACAGTCGTCTCAAATAAAACTGTGAAGGACCTCGGCGTTACTCTGGACCCTGATCTCTCCTTTGAAGAACATATCAAGACTGCTTCAAGGACAGCTTTTTTCCATCTACGTAACATTGCAAAAATCAGAAACTTTCTGTCCAAAAATGACGCAGAAAAATTAATCCATGCTTTTGTTACTTCTAGGCTCGACTACTGCAATGCTCTACTTTCCGGCTACCCGGATAAAGCACTAAACAAACTTCAGTTAGTGCTAAATACGGCTGCTAGAATCCTGACTAGAACCAACAAATTTGATCATATTACTCCAGTGCTAGCCTCCCTACACTGGCTTCCTGTTAACCTGTTTGGGGTAGGGGGCAGTATTGAGAATTTTGGAAAAAATATGTTCCCATTTTTAACTGCCTCCTACACCAACTCAGAAGCTAGAATATGCATATTATTGTTCAGGTTTGGATAGAAAACACTCTGAATTTTCTAAAACTGTTTGAATGGTGTCTGTGAGTATAACAGAACTCCTATGGCAGGCAAAAACCTGACAAGGTTTCAAGCAGGAAGTACCCTGTCTGACAAGGAGTCGTGCGTCTTGCATCTTTTTATTGAAAAGTAAGGATCTTAGCTGTAACGTGACAATTCCCAGGGCTCCAATAGGCTCTCAGAGCCCGCGAAATAACTGAAGGTTTACGAGGGAGCCTCAGGCTGAAACACATTATCACCTTTTGTAAGTGGCTGCTCCGAGGACCTTTGAATGATGCGCGTGCATGAGTCGCTTCTGAGGAGAAATTTTATTCGGCTGTTTAGGCTCAATGCATACTCCCGGTCGGAATATTATCACTAATCTACGAGTTGAATGGCATAAAAATTGGTTTTAAACAGCGGTTGACATGCTTCGAAGTACGGTAATGGAATATTTAGACATTTTTGACACGCCAATGCGCCATGCGCGAGACCGTGAAGAAGCATTCTAGAACTCACGAACAAAACGTCGCTGTTTGGATATAACGATGGATTATTTGGGACCAAACCAACATTTGTTATTGAAGTAGAAGTCCTGGCAGTGTATTCTGATGAAGAACAAGCAAGGTAAGAACATTTTTCTTATAGGAAATGTGATTTTGGTGGATGCTGACCTGGGTGGGTATCTAAATCGCTAGCCCTGTAATGCCGGGCTATGTACTTAGATTATTGCAAAATGTGCTTCATCCGAAAAGCTATTTTAAAATCGGACATATCGAGTGCATAGAGGAGTAATGTATCTATAATTCTTCAAATAATTGTTATGCTTTTTGTGAACGTTTATCGTGAGTAATTTAGCAAACTGTTAGTAAATTCAACGGAAGTTTGCCGGGGGTTATGCGTTTTCTGAACGTCACATGCTAATGCAAAAAGCTGTTTTTTGATATAAATATGAACTTGATTGAACAGACATGCATGTATTGTATAACACAATGTCCTAGGTGTGTCATCTGATGAAGATCATCAAAGGTTAGTGCTGCATTTAGCTGTGGTTTGGGTTTTTGTGACATTATATGCTAGCTTGAAAAATGGCTGTCTGATTTTTTCTGGCTGGGCACTCTGCTGACATAATCTAATGTTTTGCTTTCGTTGTAAAGCCTTTTTGAAATCGGACAGTGGGGTTAGATTAACGAGATTCTTGTCTTTAAATAGCTGTAAAATAGTCATATGTTTGAGAAATTGAAGTAATAGTATTTCTAACGATTCAAAAATCGCGCCACTGGAATTTCAGTAGCTGTTACGTAGGTGGGACGAAATCGTCCCACATACCCGAGAGAGGTTAAGGCAAGGGCTGATTTCAAGGTTTTACTGCTAACCTACAAAGCATTACATGGGCTTGCTCCTACCTATCTTTCCGATTTGGTCCTGCCGTACATACCTACACGTACGCTACGGTCACAAGACGCAGGCCTCCTAATTGTCCCTAGAATTTCTAAGCAAATGGCTGGAGGTAGGGCTTTCTCCTATAGAGCTCCATTTTTATGGAATGGTCTGCCTACCCATGTGAGAGACGCAGACTCAGTCTCAACCTTTAAGTCTTTACTGAAGACTTATCTCTTCAGTAGATCCTGTGATTAAGTATAGTCTG
The DNA here is from genome assembly GCF_901001165.1 of Salmo trutta. Taxonomy (NCBI): domain Eukaryota; kingdom Metazoa; phylum Chordata; class Actinopteri; order Salmoniformes; family Salmonidae; genus Salmo; species Salmo trutta. The sequence continues at coordinate 24,705,346 of NC_042984.1, read as the reverse complement.
GCCCAGGAGTGTGAAGGTGAACGGAAAGGCTGGAGCAACGAACCGCCCTTGCTGTCTCTGCCTTGTCGGTTCCCCTCTTCCCACTGGGATTCTCTGCCTCTAACCCTTTTACAGGGGCTGAGTCACTGACTTACTGGTGTTCTTCCATGCCGTCCATGGGAGGGGTGCGTCACTTGAGTAGGTTGAGCCACTGACGTGGTCTTCCTGTCTGGGTTGGCGCCCCCCCTTTGGGTTGTGCCGTGGCGGACATCTTTGTGGGCTATACTCGGCCTTGTCTTCGGACGGTAAGTTGGTGGTTGTAGATATCCCTCTAGTGGTGTGGGGGCTGTGCTTTGGCAAAGTGGGTGGGGTTATATCCTGCCTGTTTGGCCCTGTCCGGGGGTATCATCGGATGGGGCCACAGTGTCTTCTGATCCCTCCTGTCTCAGCCTCCAGTATTTATGCTGCAGTAGTTTATGTGTCGGGGGGCTAGGGTCAGTCTGTTACATCTGGAGTATTCTTGTCTTATCCGGTGTCCTGTGTGAATGTAAATATGCTCTCTCTAATTCTCTTTCTTTCTCTCTTTCTTTCTTTCTCTCGGAGGACCTGAGCCCTAGGACCATGCCTCAGGACTACCTGGCATGATGACTCCTTGCTGTCCCCAGTCCACCTGGCCATGCTGCTGCTCCAGTTTCAACTGTTCTGCCTGCGGCTACGGAACCCTGACCTGTTCACCGGACGTGCTCGTTGCACCCTCGACAATTACTATGATTATTATTATTTGACCATGCTGGTCATTTACGAACATTTTAACATCTTTACCATGTTCTGTTATAATATCCACCCGGCACAGCCAGAAGAGGACTGGCCACCCCTCATAGCCTGGTTCCTCTCTAGGTTTCTTCCTAGGTTTTTGGCCTTTCTCAGGAGTTTTTCCTAGGGAGTTTTTCCCAGCCACCGTGCTTCTTTCACATGCATTGCTTGCTGTTTGGGGTTTTAGGCTGGGTTTCTGTACAGCACTTTGAGATTTCAGCTGATGTACGAAGGGCTATATAAATAAATTTGATTTGATTTGATTTGATTTGGAGTGGCCATCACAAAGCCCTAACCTCAATCCTATAGAAAATGTGTGGGCAGAACTGAAAAAGCGTGTGCAATCAAGGAGGCCTACAAACCTGATTCAGTTACACCAGCTCTGTCAGGAGGAATGGGCCAAAATTCACCCAACTTATTGTGGGAAGCTTGCAATGCTACCAAAGACTAATTGAGTGTATGTAAACTTCTGACCCACTGGGAATGTGATGAAAGACATAAAAGCTGAAATAAATCATTCTCTCTACAATCATTCTGACATTTCACATTCTTAAAATAAAGTGGTGATCCTAACTGACCGAAGACAGGGAATGTTTACTAAGATTAAATGTCAGGAATTGTGAAAAACTGAGTTTAAATGTATTTGGCTAAGATGTATGTAAACTTCCGACTTTAACTGATATATACACTGCTCAAAAAAATAAAGATAACACTTAAACAACACAATGTAACTCCAAGTCAATCACACTTCTGTGAAATCAAACTGTCCACTTAGGAAGCAACACTGATTGACAAATAAATTTCACATGCTGTTGTGCAAATGGAATAGACAACAGGTGGAAATTATAGGCAATTAGCAAGACACCCCCAATAAAGGAGTGGTTCGGCAGGTGGTCACCACAGACCACTTGTCAGTTCTTATGCTTCCTGGCTGGTGTTTTGGTCACTTTTGAATGCTGCCGGTGCTTTCACTCTAGTGGTAGCATGAGAGGGAGTCTACAACCCACACAAGTGACTCAGGTAGTGCAGCTCATCCAGGATGGCACATTGTAAGCTGTGGCAAGAAGGTTTGCTTTGTCTGTTAGCGTAGTGTCCAGAGCATGGAGGCGCTACCAGGAGACAGGCCAGTACATCAGGAGACGTGGAGGAGGCCGTAGGAGGGCAACAACCCGGCAGCAGGACCGCTACCTCCGCCTTTGTGCAAGGAGGAGCAGGAGGAGCACTGCCAGAGCCCTGCAAAATGATCTCTAGCAGGCCACAAATGTGCATGTGTCTGCTCAAACGGTCAGAAACAGACTCCATGAGGGTGGTATGCGGGCCCGACGTCCACAGGTGGGGGTTGTGCTTACAGCCCAACACCGTGCAGGACATTTGGCATTTGCAAGAGAACACCAAGATTGGCAAATTCGCCACTGGCGCCCTGTGCTCTTCACAGATAAAGCAGGTTCACACTGAGCACATGTGACAGACGTGACAGAGTCTGGAGACGCCGTGGAGAACGTTCTGCTGCCTGCAACATCCTCCAGCATGACCGGTTTGGTGGTGGGTCAGTCATGCTGTGTCGTGGCATTTCTTTGGGGGGCCGCACAGCCCTCCATGTGCTCGCCAGAGGTAGCCTGACTGCCATTAGGTACCGAGATGAGATCCTCAGACCCCTTGTGAGACCATATGCTGGTGCGGTTGGCCCTGGGTTCCTCCTAATGCAAACAATGCTAGACCTCATGTGGCTGGAGTGTGTCAGCAGTTCCTGCAAGAGGAAGGCATTGATGCTATGGACTGGCCCGCCCGTTCCCCAGACCTGAATCCAATTGAGCACATCTGGGACATCATGTCTCGCTCCATCCACCAACGCCACGTTGCACCACAGACTGTCCAGGAGTTGGCAGATGCTTTAGTCCAGGTCTGGGAGGAGATCCCTCAGGAGACCATCCGCCACCTCATCAGGAGCATGCCCAGGCGTTGTAGGGAGGTCATACAGGCACGTGGAGGCCACACACACTACTGAGCCTCATTTTGACTTGTTTTAAGGACATTACATCAAAGTTGGATCAGCCTGTAGTGTGGTTTTCCACTTTAATTTTGAGTGTGACTCCAAATCCAGACCTCCATGGGTTGATAAATTGGATTTCCATTGATTATTTTTGTGTGATTTTGTTGTCAGCACATTCAACTATGTAAAGAAAAAGTATTTAATAAGATTATTTCATTCATTCAGATCTAGGATGTGTTATTTTAGTGTTCCCTTTATTTTTTTGAGCAGTATATATATATTTTTTAAGAACATTAACTGTGTAGGTAGATGTCGAAAGATAGATACAAACAATTTGTTGCAAGTTGGGGGGGGGGGGGGTCACACATAGCTCAAGTTGGGGAGGGGGGAGGGGTTTCACACCTAGCTCGGCTATTAAACAATTCTTTAGTAAAGGTTGAATATTCTATTGGTCAGCTAATTGCCCATCCTGCTAGCTTGTGAAAACTAATAATAATACTTTTCCACATGTTAAAGTGTTTTTAGCCACAATCAGCCCCAACCCCAATTAATACATTTGCGCAAAGTTGATAGCGTGCTGGACTTTAGGCTAGAATGTTGAGGTTTTGAAACCTGCTCCCTGCATGTTTCATTACATTATTATTCCGGTCTCAGAGCAAATAGCCAGGATTGTTACTCCCATCTGGTTCCTCGCTATCTTCCACTCGTCATTCAGCACTCTCGTGGAAAATCTGGCAGGATGTACTGTTTTTTATACTGTATATATGAATTACAAAGCAGCCTTTACTTAAATCATGTTTCTAGTTTATTGCATAGTTACAATGTGTAATCATTGATGTCCCAGGAGCAGGAGTGGGAAACACTGTTGAAGTGTATAATTGTATACATGCATGCAGACACAGCATAATTCACAGAATGGAGTTTGAAACACCTGGTATTGGATATGACAGAAAAAAAACTTGCTAAATAGTGATTTTTGTAAATTAACTTTATGACAAAAAAATATGCACAATCGTTTGTCTCAACATTAACTAACATATTCCTCTCAATTGTACATTTTTTGCTTGACTCGTTATGACGTTATAACTACTTACATTTGCTTCCCCTGTAATGTTATGTCAGCTATCTTTGCTGAAGAAAGTCACCAGGGAGCAGTGGCTCGCATCAAATTCGTCATTGGAACCACTCGATATGATTGGTCATATAAAAACCTTGGGACCCAAATGCATAATGAGTGCTCTACCTCCCCCTTGTGGTGGTCTGGAGCAATGAAGCGGTGACACTGCGTACCTCTAAGTCCCGTGGTGTAAGCTCACAACTATTAAAGGAGGAACCACTGTACCTTGAATATTGTAATGTATTTGTGTGATAACAAGCAGTAACTACACCGGTCACTAATTTCAGTTTCCTTTCATGAATTCAATTGTTTTACTTTATCAATAGTTTATGCACATTTAATTAGGTATTCCTTTTAAATGAATAGAAAGTGATGCCATTTTGGGGAAAAAATGACAGGGAACATAATAAATGACAGGGAACATGATGACCTTGGCATTTTTTTTCAAGTGACTATAGAAAAGGCTGCGCCCATTTTGTCAGGAGCAATGACCTGAAACATCAGCATATTATGTAACCATATAGCTTTTGTCACATGCACCAAATACAACATGCTTACTTACAAGCCCTAAACCAACAATGCTGTTGAAGTAATATGGCTTCAGGTTCATCTGCCTTACCTAAAGCAGATTATTGAGGGAAGCTGACATAGACCACCAAGTGCTAACAGTCAGCATCTGAATAACGTGTGAAATTATTGATAATGTATGTAATATCAACAGTGTTTTCTGGGTGATTTAAATATTGACTATGTTTCATTAAGCTGCCCACTCAAGAAAAAGCTTCAAACGGTAACCAGTGCCTGCAACCTGGTTCAGGTTATCAGTCAACCTACCAGGGTAGTTACAAACACTGCTTGAAAGCAGTGTCCAGATCTATCGGATGTAGTGTTCACAGTATAGTAGCCATATCTAGGAAAACCACATTTCCAAAGGATGGGCCTAATATAGTGTAGAAGAGGTCATACAAGAAGTTTTGTAGTGATTCCTATGTTGATGATGTAAAGAATATTTGCTAGTCTGTGGTGTGTAATGAGGAGCAACCAGATACTGCACTTGACGCATTTATGAAATTGTTTATCCCAGTTACTAATGAGCATGTACCCATTAAGAAAATTACTGTAAAAAAATGTAAATACCCGTGGATTGATGAGGAATTGAAAAGTCTGGCTGCACAACCGATAGGCAAACGTACTGCAAATTGAGAAATCATGTGACTAAACTGAATAAAAATAAGAGGAAACTACACTATAAAGATAAATTACAAAGATTGATAGTAAAAAGCTTTGGAGCACCTTAAATTAAATTTTGGGAAAAAAGGCAAACTCAGCTCCATCATTCACTGAATCAGATGGCTCATTCATCACAAAACCAACTGATATTGCCAACTACTTAAATAACTTTTTCATTGGCAAGATTAACTAACTTAGGCATGACATGCCAGCAACAAACGCGGACACTACACATCAAAGTATATGACCAAATTGAAATATTGAATTCTGTAAAGTGAGTGTGTAAGAGGTGAAAAAAGTATTGTTGTCTATCAACAATGACAAGCCACAGGGGACTGACAACTTGGAAAATTACTGAGGATAATAGTGGACAATATTGCCACTCCTATTTGCCATATCTTCAATTTAAGCCTACTAGAAAGTGTGTGCCCTCAGGCCTGGAGGGAAGCAAAAGTCATTCCACTACCTAAGAATTGTAAAAATAAATAAACTTTACTGGCTCAAATAGCTGACCTTAGTAAGGGTTGGTAACAGGGTTGGTAACACAAAATTATTGTGTTTGACCAGATACAATGCCATTTTACAGTAAACAAATTGACAACAGACTTTCAGCACGCTCATAGGGAAGGACATTCAACAAGCACAGCACTTACACAATTAACGGATGATCGGCTGAGAGAAAATGATAATAAAATGATTGTGGGGGCTGTTTTGACATTTTTTGCTCATAGTTTGCTGCTGGAAATACATATGTGTTATGGCTTTATAACCCTGCTATATTGTAGATAAAGAGTTACCTGTCTAGCAGAGGGTGTTCTTTAATGGAAGCCTCTCCAACATAATCCAGGAAGAAACAGGAATTCCCCAGGGCAGCTGGGGCAGCTGTCTAGGCCACTTACTTTTTTCAATCTTTACTAACGATATGCCACTGCTGCCTGCAACATCCTCCAGCATGACCGGTTTGGTGGTGGGTCAGTCATGCTGTGTCGTGGCATTTCTTTGGGGGGCCGCACAGCCCTCCATGTGCTCGCCAGAGGTAGCCTGACTGCCATTAGGTACCGAGATGAGATCCTCAGACCCCTTGTGAGACCATATGCTGGTGCGGTTGGCCCTGGGTTCCTCCTAATGCAAACAATGCTAGACCTCATGTGGCTGGAGTGTGTCAGCAGTTCCTGCAAGAGGAAGGCATTGATGCTATGGACTGGCCCGCCCGTTCCCCAGACCTGAATCCAATTGAGCACATCTGGGACATCATGTCTCGCTCCATCCACCAACGCCACGTTGCACCACAGACTGTCCAGGAGTTGGCAGATGCTTTAGTCCTGGTCTGGGAGGAGATCCCTCAGGAGACCATCCGCCACCTCATCAGGAGCATGCCCAGGCGTTGTAGGGAGGTCATACAGGCACGTGGAGGCCACACACACTACTGAGCCTCATTTTGACTTGTTTTAAGGACATTACATCAAAGTTGGATCAGCCTGTAGTGTGGTTTTCCACTTTAATTTTGAGTGTGACTCCAAATCCAGACCTCCATGGGTTGATAAATTGGATTTCCATTGATTATTTTTGTGTGATTTTGTTGTCAGCACATTCAACTATGTAAAGAAAAAGTATTTAATAAGATTATTTCATTCATTCAGATCTAGGATGTGTTATTTTAGTGTTCCCTTTATTTTTTTGAGCAGTATATATATATATTTTTTAAGAACATTAACTGTGTAGGTAGATGTCGAAAGATAGATACAAACAATTTGTTGCAAGTTGGGGGGGGGGGGTCACACATAGCTCAAGTTGGGGAGGGGGGAGGGGTTTCACACCTAGCTCGGCTATTAAACAATTCTTTAGTAAAGGTTGAATATTCTATTGGTCAGCTAATTGCCCATCCTGCTAGCTTGTGAAAACTAATAATAATACTTTTCCACATGTTAAAGTGTTTTTAGCCACAATCAGCCCCAACCCCAATTAATACATTTGCGCAAAGTTGATAGCGTGCTGGACTTTAGGCTAGAATGTTGAGGTTTTGAAACCTGCTCCCTGCATGTTTCATTACATTATTATTCCGGTCTCAGAGCAAATAGCCAGGATTGTTACTCCCATCTGGTTCCTCGCTATCTTCCACTCGTCATTCAGCACTCTCGTGGAAAATCTGGCAGGATGTACTGTTTTTTATACTGTATATATGAATTACAAAGCAGCCTTTACTTAAATCATGTTTCTAGTTTATTGCATAGTTACAATGTGTAATCATTGATGTCCCAGGAGCAGGAGTGGGAAACACTGTTGAAGTGTATAATTGTATACATGCATGCAGACACAGCATAATTCACAGAATGGAGTTTGAAACACCTGGTATTGGATATGACAGAAAAAAAACTTGCTAAATAGTGATTTTTGTAAATTAACTTTATGACAAAAAAATATGCACAATCGTTTGTCTCAACATTAACTAACATATTCCTCTCAATTGTACATTTTTTGCTTGACTCGTTATGACGTTATAACTACTTACATTTGCTTCCCCTGTAATGTTATGTCAGCTATCTTTGCTGAAGAAAGTCACCAGGGAGCAGTGGCTCGCATCAAATTCGTCATTGGAACCACTCGATATGATTGGTCATATAAAAACCTTGGGACCCAAATGCATAATGAGTGCTCTACCTCCCCCTTGTGGTGGTCTGGAGCAATGAAGCGGTGACACTGCGTACCTCTAAGTCCCGTGGTGTAAGCTCACAACTATTAAAGGAGGAACCACTGTACCTTGAATATTGTAATGTATTTGTGTGATAACAAGCAGTAACTACACCGGTCACTAATTTCAGTTTCCTTTCATGAATTCAATTGTTTTACTTTATCAATAGTTTATGCACATTTAATTAGGTATTCCTTTTAAATGAATAGAAAGTGATGCCATTTTGGGGAAAAAATGACAGGGAACATAATAAATGACAGGGAACATGATGACCTTGGCATTTTTTTTCAAGTGACTATAGAAAAGGCTGCGCCCATTTTGTCAGGAGCAATGACCTGAAACATCAGCATATTATGTAACCATATAGCTTTTGTCACATGCACCAAATACAACATGCTTACTTACAAGCCCTAAACCAACAATGCTGTTGAAGTAATATGGCTTCAGGTTCATCTGCCTTACCTAAAGCAGATTATTGAGGGAAGCTGACATAGACCACCAAGTGCTAACAGTCAGCATCTGAATAACGTGTGAAATTATTGATAATGTATGTAATATCAACAGTGTTTTCTGGGTGATTTAAATATTGACTATGTTTCATTAAGCTGCCCACTCAAGAAAAAGCTTCAAACGGTAACCAGTGCCTGCAACCTGGTTCAGGTTATCAGTCAACCTACCAGGGTAGTTACAAACACTGCTTGAAAGCAGTGTCCAGATCTATCGGATGTAGTGTTCACAGTATAGTAGCCATATCTAGGAAAACCACATTTCCAAAGGATGGGCCTAATATAGTGTAGAAGAGGTCATACAAGAAGTTTTGTAGTGATTCCTATGTTGATGATGTAAAGAATATTTGCTAGTCTGTGGTGTGTAATGAGGAGCAACCAGATACTGCACTTGACGCATTTATGAAATTGTTTATCCCAGTTACTAATGAGCATGTACCCATTAAGAAAATTACTGTAAAAAAATGTAAATACCCGTGGATTGATGAGGAATTGAAAAGTCTGGCTGCACAACCGATAGGCAAACGTACTGCAAATTGAGAAATCATGTGACTAAACTGAATAAAAATAAGAGGAAACTACACTATAAAGATAAATTACAAAGATTGATAGTAAAAAGCTTTGGAGCACCTTAAATTAAATTTTGGGAAAAAAGGCAAACTCAGCTCCATCATTCACTGAATCAGATGGCTCATTCATCACAAAACCAACTGATATTGCCAACTACTTAAATAACTTTTTCATTGGCAAGATTAACTAACTTAGGCATGACATGCCAGCAACAAACGCGGACACTACACATCAAAGTATATGACCAAATTGAAATATTGAATTCTGTAAAGTGAGTGTGTAAGAGGTGAAAAAAGTATTGTTGTCTATCAACAATGACAAGCCACAGGGGACTGACAACTTGGAAAATTACTGAGGATAATAGTGGACAATATTGCCACTCCTATTTGCCATATCTTCAATTTAAGCCTACTAGAAAGTGTGTGCCCTCAGGCCTGGAGGGAAGCAAAAGTCATTCCACTACCTAAGAATTGTAAAAATAAATAAACTTTACTGGCTCAAATAGCTGACCTTAGTAAGGGTTGGTAACAGGGTTGGTAACACAAAATTATTGTGTTTGACCAGATACAATGCCATTTTACAGTAAACAAATTGACAACAGACTTTCAGCACGCTCATAGGGAAGGACATTCAACAAGCACAGCACTTACACAATTAACGGATGATCGGCTGAGAGAAAATGATAATAAAATGATTGTGGGGGCTGTTTTGACATTTTTTGCTCATAGTTTGCTGCTGGAAATACATATGTGTTATGGCTTTACAACCCTGCTATATTGTAGATAAAGAGTTACCTGTCTAGCAGAGGGTGTTCTTTAATGGAAGCCTCTCCAACATAATCCAGGAAGAAACAGGAATTCCCCAGGGCAGCTGGGGCAGCTGTCTAGGCCACTTACTTTTTTCAATCTTTACTAACGATATGCCACTGCTGCCTGCAACATCCTCCAGCATGACCGGTTTGGTGGTGGGTCAGTCATGCTGTGTCGTGGCATTTCTTTGGGGGGCCGCACAGCCCTCCATGTGCTCGCCAGAGGTAGCCTGACTGCCATTAGGTACCGAGATGAGATCCTCAGACCCCTTGTGAGACCATATGCTGGTGCGGTTGGCCCTGGGTTCCTCCTAATGCAAACAATGCTAGACCTCATGTGGCTGGAGTGTGTCAGCAGTTCCTGCAAGAGGAAGGCATTGATGCTATGGACTGGCCCGCCCGTTCCCCAGACCTGAATCCAATTGAGCACATCTGGGACATCATGTCTCGCTCCATCCACCAACGCCACGTTGCACCACAGACTGTCCAGGAGTTGGCAGATGCTTTAGTCCAGGTCTGGGAGGAGATCCCTCAGGAGACCATCCGCCACCTCATCAGGAGCATGCCCAGGCGTTGTAGGGAGGTCATACAGGCACGTGGAGGCCACACACACTACTGAGCCTCATTTTGACTTGTTTTAAGGACATTACATCAAAGTTGGATCAGCCTGTAGTGTGGTTTTCCACTTTAATTTTGAGTGTGACTCCAAATCCAGACCTCCATGGGTTGATAAATTGGATTTCCATTGATTATTTTTGTGTGATTTTGTTGTCAGCACATTCAACTATGTAAAGAAAAAGTATTTAATAAGATTATTTCATTCATTCAGATCTAGGATGTGTTATTTTAGTGTTCCCTTTATTTTTTTGAGCAGTATATATATATTTTTTAAGAACATTAACTGTGTAGGTAGATGTCGAAAGATAGATACAAACAATTTGTTGCAAGTTGGGGGGGGGGGGGGTCACACATAGCTCAAGTTGGGGAGGGGGGAGGGGTTTCACACCTAGCTCGGCTATTAAACAATTCTTTAGTAAAGGTTGAATATTCTATTGGTCAGCTAATTGCCCATCCTGCTAGCTTGTGAAAACTAATAATAATACTTTTCCACATGTTAAAGTGTTTTTAGCCACAATCAGCCCCAACCCCAATTAATACATTTGCGCAAAGTTGATAGCGTGCTGGACTTTAGGCTAGAATGTTGAGGTTTTGAAACCTGCTCCCTGCATGTTTCATTACATTATTATTCCGGTCTCAGAGCAAATAGCCAGGATTGTTACTCCCATCTGGTTCCTCGCTATCTTCCACTCGTCATTCAGCACTCTCGTGGAAAATCTGGCAGGATGTACTGTTTTTTATACTGTATATATGAATTACAAAGCAGCCTTTACTTAAATCATGTTTCTAGTTTATTGCATAGTTACAATGTGTAATCATTGATGTCCCAGGAGCAGGAGTGGGAAACACTGTTGAAGTGTATAATTGTATACATGCATGCAGACACAGCATAATTCACAGAATGGAGTTTGAAACACCTGGTATTGGATATGACAGAAAAAAACTTGCTAAATAGTGATTTTTGTAAATTAACTTTATGACAAAAAAATATGCACAATCGTTTGTCTCAACATTAACTAACATATTCCTCTCAATTGTACATTTTTTGCTTGACTCGTTATGACGTTATAACTACTTACATTTGCTTCCCCTGTAATGTTATGTCAGCTATCTTTGCTGAAGAAAGTCACCAGGGAGCAGTGGCTCGCATCAAATTCGTCATTGGAACCACTCGATATGATTGGTCATATAAAAACCTTGGGACCCAAATGCATAATGAGTGCTCTACCTCCCCCTTGTGGTGGTCTGGAGCAATGAAGCGGTGACACTGCGTACCTCTAAGTCCCGTGGTGTAAGCTCACAACTATTAAAGGAGGAACCACTGTACCTTGAATATTGTAATGTATTTGTGTGATAACAAGCAGTAACTACACCGGTCACTAATTTCAGTTTCCTTTCATGAATTCAATTGTTTTACTTTATCAATAGTTTATGCACATTTAATTAGGTATTCCTTTTAAATGAATAGAAAGTGATGCCATTTTGGGGAAAAAATGACAGGGAACATAATAAATGACAGGGAACATGATGACCTTGGCATTTTTTTTCAAGTGACTATAGAAAAGGCTGCGCCCATTTTGTCAGGAGCAATGACCTGAAACATCAGCATATTATGTAACCATATAGCTTTTGTCACATGCACCAAATACAACATGCTTACTTACAAGCCCTAAACCAACAATGCTGTTGAAGTAATATGGCTTCAGGTTCATCTGCCTTACCTAAAGCAGATTATTGAGGGAAGCTGACATAGACCACCAAGTGCTAACAGTCAGCATCTGAATAACGTGTGAAATTATTGATAATGTATGTAATATCAACAGTGTTTTCTGGGTGATTTAAATATTGACTATGTTTCATTAAGCTGCCCACTCAAGAAAAAGCTTCAAACGGTAACCAGTGCCTGCAACCTGGTTCAGGTTATCAGTCAACCTACCAGGGTAGTTACAAACACTGCTTGAAAGCAGTGTCCAGATCTATCGGATGTAGTGTTCACAGTATAGTAGCCATATCTAGGAAAACCACATTTCCAAAGGATGGGCCTAATATAGTGTAGAAGAGGTCATACAAGAAGTTTTGTAGTGATTCCTATGTTGATGATGTAAAGAATATTTGCTAGTCTGTGGTGTGTAATGAGGAGCAACCAGATACTGCACTTGACGCATTTATGAAATTGTTTATCCCAGTTACTAATGAGCATGTACCCATTAAGAAAATTACTGTAAAAAAATGTAAATACCCGTGGATTGATGAGGAATTGAAAAGTCTGGCTGCACAACCGATAGGCAAACGTACTGCAAATTGAGAAATCATGTGACTAAACTGAATAAAAATAAGAGGAAACTACACTATAAAGATAAATTACAAAGATTGATAGTAAAAAGCTTTGGAGCACCTTAAATTAAATTTTGGGAAAAAAGGCAAACTCAGCTCCATCATTCACTGAATCAGATGGCTCATTCATCACAAAACCAACTGATATTGCCAACTACTTAAATAACTTTTTCATTGGCAAGATTAACTAACTTAGGCATGACATGCCAGCAACAAACGCGGACACTACACATCAAAGTATATGACCAAATTGAAATATTGAATTCTGTAAAGTGAGTGTGTAAGAGGTGAAAAAAGTATTGTTGTCTATCAACAATGACAAGCCACAGGGGACTGACAACTTGGAAAATTACTGAGGATAATAGTGGACAATATTGCCACTCCTATTTGCCATATCTTCAATTTAAGCCTACTAGAAAGTGTGTGCCCTCAGGCCTGGAGGGAAGCAAAAGTCATTCCACTACCTAAGAATTGTAAAAATAAATAAACTTTACTGGCTCAAATAGCTGACCTTAGTAAGGGTTGGTAACAGGGTTGGTAACACAAAATTATTGTGTTTGACCAGATACAATGCCATTTTACAGTAAACAAATTGACAACAGACTTTCAGCACGCTCATAGGGAAGGACATTCAACAAGCACAGCACTTACACAATTAACGGATGATCGGCTGAGAGAAAATGATAATAAAATGATTGTGGGGGCTGTTTTGACATTTTTTGCTCATAGTTTGCTGCTGGAAATACATATGTGTTATGGCTTTACAACCCTGCTATATTGTAGATAAAGAGTTACCTGTCTAGCAGAGGGTGTTCTTTAATGGAAGCCTCTCCAACATAATCCAGGAAGAAACAGGAATTCCCCAGGGCAGCTGGGGCAGCTGTCTAGGCCACTTACTTTTTTCAATCTTTACTAACGATATGCCACTGCTGCCTGCAACGCCCTCTACTGCCCATCCTGTGTCTCCTTGACCTGCCGCCACTCCCCCAGTACTCTTTCCCTCTCCCTCTCTGTGTGTGTGTGCGTGCGCGTGCGTGCGTGACGGTGTGGGCGGAGACAGGAGTGCTGGAGTCAGAGCAGATCCCCACCAGCTGCAACCTGTTCCATAATCAAGACTTCTACAAATACTCTGTCCTGACACTTCCACACTGCCAGATCATAATCTCTGCTCAGTCAGTCTACGTTTCTATCCATTTGTTTATATTCAGATCCTGTTGTGCCTGTTTTCCTTGCCTGACACTGTTTCCTCTCCGCTACAGTTCTGCCTGCTCTGACTCTGACCCCTGTCTCCCGTCCCACCCCTCGTCATCCTGCTACTCTGTCCTGAATTCCCCACTCTAGTACTCCCTTGGATTCCCCTCCGGACCTGCTTACCCTGTCTCAACCCCTCTCGACTAAGCCTCTGCACCTGGTTTCCAGCAACCCGCGCGAGCTTCCCCTGACCTGCACTCCATCTCCCCGGGTTTGAGTAAAGCCAGTGTGTCTATGTATGAGGATGACTCAACACTATACACGTTAGCTACTACAGCAACTGAAATTACTGCAACACTTAACAACGACCTGCAGTTAGTTCCAGAATGGGTGGCAAGAATAAGTTAGTCCTAAATGTTTCAAATGTTCTTCAGCTTGCAAGCCTCCCCCTTTTTCCTCCTAACATAACAATGGTCATTATGGCCAAACAGTTTTATTTTTGTTTTATCAGACCAGAGGACATTTCTCCAAAAAGTATGATCTTTGTCCCCATGTGCAGTTGCAATACGAAGTCTGGCTTTTTTATGGTGTTTTTGGAGCAGTGGCTTCTTCCTTGCTGAGCGGCCTTTCAGGTTATGTCGATATAGGACTCGTTTTACTGTGGAAATAGTTACTTTTGTACCTGTTTCCTCCAGCATCTTCTCAAGGTCCTTTGCTGTTGTTCTGGGATTGATTTGCACTTTTCGCACCAAAGTACATTCATCTCTAGGAGACGGAACGTGTCTCCTTCCTGAGCGGTGTGATGGCTGCGTGGTCCCATGGTGTTTATACTTGCGTACTATTGTTTTATTGTTTGTACAGATGAATGTGGTACCTTCAGGCATTTGGAAATTGCTCCCAAGGATGAACCAGACTTGTGGAGGTCTACAATTGTTTTCTGAGGTCTTGGCTGATTTCTTTTGATTTTCCTATGATGTCAATCAAAGAGGCACTGAGTTTGAAGGTAGGCCTTGAAATACATCCACAGGTACACCTCCAATTGACTCAAATGATGTCAATTAGCCTATCAGAAGATTCTAAAGGCATGACATAAGTTTCTGGAATTTTCCAAGACGTTTAAAGGCACAGTCAACTTATTGTATGTAAACTTCTGACCCACTGGAATTGTGATACAGTGAATTATAAGTGAAATAATCTGTCTGTAAACAATTGTTGGAAAAATTACTTGTGTCATGCACAAAGTAGATGTCCTAACCGACTTGCCAAAACTATAGCTTGTTAAGAATACATTTGTGGAGTGGTTGAAAAATTAGTTTTAATGACTCCAACCTAAGTGTATGTAAACATCCAACTCCAACTGTACACATTTTTATTCATTTGAGTCTTGTTTAACTAGGCAAGTCAGTTAAGAACAAATTGTTATCTTCAATGACGGCCTAGGAAGAGTGTGTTAACTGCCTTGTTCAGGGGCAGAACGACAGATTTTTAACTTGTCAGCTCGGGGATTCGATCTTGCAACCTTTCAGTTACTAGTCCAACACTAACAACTAGGCTACCCGTTGCCCCACATGCATACACACACATGATATCATCCGCACTATACACACACGTACACATGGATTGTGTTTTGTAGATATGTGGAAATCGAGTATGGACCTGAGGGCAAACACTTAGTGTGTTGTGAATTCTGTAATGGATGTTTTGTAATGTTTTAAAATTGTATAACTTCTTTAATTTTGCCGGACCCCGGGAAGAGTAGCTGCTGCTTTTGGAATGGGGATCCATAATAAATGCAGTTCAATAAATAGATTTAAAAAATAATAATTATAAACTAAAGTAAAAAAATTAAATAACAATAACGTGTATTGCTGGATTCTCTGTTAAACTTGGAACACTGCTATCCTAGAGACTGGTTTTTACATCAGAAGTTAATGGTTATCTGTAGGAGCCAGATGGCTTTGGAATGTGCTGGGTGGATGGGAGAAAGTCACAGGATTGCTATAGGGGATACAGATGGACATCTGTGCATTAGGCAAATGAGGGGTTGAGGTCAGGTCAGATCCCCTTAAGGGAGCAATTTTGGTTTATTACCCTATTACTTCATCTTCCTGTCAAACCATAATAGATGTAAGGATTGGAGAGAAGGAGGAGTGCCTAAATTGGAGTATATATGCTTGTGGTGGTGGAAACATGTTTGGTTTAATGCAGCTGCATTGATCCTCTGGGAAGCATTACACTTGGTTAAGCTTTCATAGTGTCTGTTGAGTTATTTACTCTGAGAATTAGAACCTAACACTATATACAGGGGGTACAGGTACCGAGTCAATGTGTGGGGGTACAGGTTAGTCGAGGTAATTTGTACATGTAGGTAAGGGTAAAGTGACTATGCATAGATAATAAACAGCAAGTAGCAGCAGTGTAAAAACAAAGGGGGTTAAACAGCTTTGAGCAGACAAACTCATGAACATAATCTGTTGTATCACAACTGATGTGTCAAATGCATTGTACATCAGCGTTACAAAACCATTATTGAACTAAGCTATTGTTTAACCACTCTGGAGTAAACATTTAGATGTTTTTGTCAAAAAGGAAAATCCTTGACCTTTCCCTCGTTCACATTAGCATTTTTCCCAGAATTACCACATCTACTGTAGCTCCCTTGCCCTCAGGATCTCCCCTTCATGACAATGGCAGAGGTGCAGACCATTGTGGATGGAGGAGCTGCGCTAGAATTTTAGCCCCACTGCCTAAATGAAGGGTTATTAGAGGTAAACACAGGCTGACAGTCTGTCCACTAAACCTGCGGGTGGACATTAACTGAGGAAGCTAATGGAGACATTTGTAATCAGGCTCTCCTGCTTGACGCAGATCTCTTACTCCCGGCTCATCGGCCTGTTTCAACACATTTGTAATGGGAATTCTACAGTGGAAATGTTTCACTCTGGTTGAATTACAATCCAAATACTGTATCCCTGCAGCTCTGGCAGCAGACTCCTTCTCCTAACCCCAGCGAACTAACTGACTTTCCCTCCCTGCTGGCGATTCATTCAACATGCTAAACCCCATCTATCTCGCCTTTTTTGCCCTTTTCTTTATCTTTTTGTACTTTTATCCTCTCTCTCTTTCTCTTCTCTCTGGTCTCCGGGTCCCCACGGCAGCCGCAGGTGCATTCAGGGGCACATAGGGACTGCCAAGGGCCCTGAATGGAGCCCTTTATAGGTCCATTCAATGGCTCCCTGTTCCCGGCATCATAGGAAACCACTATTATGGCTGTTATGATCTAGAGCCCTGGCATTTGCTCCCCTAGTGACGCTGGCTACGGGACATGCTGTGGGGTTTATGATGGTACATTTTAATCAGGCCCCAGATTCATCTGCCCGGACAAGCTAGATATGTAACTACAGCACCCGGGGCATGAAAACAGAGTGGGAATAACCAGGGAAGCAAGACACCCTGCTTAGCTAGGATTTATGGGGAATATGATCAGGGAGAACAATTTGTCAGCACATTGTCGCTACTAGCTACAATACCAGGGCTGACTGGATGGAGAACCAACTGCCTGGCTGGGAACTTATAGCTACTGGGTCGTTCCATTTGACTGCACCCCTTTTGATTTGAACGAAACTTTTCATACTTTTTTCCATTGGTAGAAGTGGTCAGAAAGTGACGGTTGAGTTTGATATCATTTAAAAGCTTACAAACAGGAGTGTCAAACAATTTAATAATTTATAGAATTTTTTATAACAATTTGTACAAAAATGTATCCTTTGACATCAATTATCTAAAAACGTGTAAACTTCTCATATGTTGTAGCTTTAAACCCTAACTTACATCATCTGAGGTGTATGTGTTGTGCCCACCATCGATTGAGACATAGCATATGCTTGAATACACGGTGGGTTTCATTTCAATCATAGAAATATAATTCATAGAATGGGCCTATCCCGTCAGACCAATGACTGTATATATGAGTGGTATGATGATAGCAGCACAAAACATGGTACAGACATTATTGGGCACAGACAACAGCACAAAGGCAAGAAGCAGCGAAACAGCCACAACGGTCAGTAAGAGTGTCCATGATTGAGTCTTTGAATGAAGAGATGGAGATAAAACTGTCCAGTTTGAGTGTTTTTTGCAGCTCGTTCCAATCCCTAGCTGCAGCAAATTGAAAAGAGGAGCGACCCAGGGATGTGTGTGCTTTGGGGACCTTTAACAGAATGTAACTAGCAAAACGGATGTTGTATGTGGAGGATGAGGGCTGCAGTAGGCATCTCAGATAGGGGGGAGTGAAGCCTAAGAGGGTTTTATAAATAAGCATCAACCAGTGGATCTTGCGACGGATATACAGAGATGACCAGTTTACAGGGGAGTATAGAGTGTAGCGATGTGTCCTATAAGAAGCGTTGGTGGCAAATCTGATGGCCGAATGGTAAAGAACATCTAGCCGCTCGAGAGCACCCTTACCTGCCGATCTATAAATTACGTCTCCGTAATCTAGCATGGGTAGGATGGCCATCTGATTCAGGGTTAGTTTGCAGCTGGGGTGAAAGAGGAGCAATTACGATAGAGGAAACCAAGTTTAGATTTAACCTTAGCCTGCAGCTTTGATATGTGCTGAGAGAAGGACATTGTACCGTCTAGCCATACTCCCAAGTACTTGTATGAGGTGACTACCTCAAGCTCTAAACCCTCAGAGGTACTAATCACACCGGTGGGGAGAGTGGCATTCTTCTTACCAAACTACATGACCTTTGTTTTGGAGGTGTTCAGAACAGGGTTATGGGCAGAGAAAGCTTATTGTTTAACACAAAATCCAGGGAGTATAGGACCGTATCATCTGCGGATAAGAGAGCTTCCTACTGCCTGAGCTATGTTGTTGATGTAAATTGAGAAGAATGTGGGGCCTAGGATCGAGCCTTGGGGTACTCCCTTGGTGACAGGCAGTGGCTGAGACAGCACATGTACTGACTTTATACACTGCACTCTTTGAGAGAGGTAGTTCGCAAACCAGGCCAAAGACCCCTCAGAGACACCAATACTCCTTAGCTGGCCCCAAGAATGGGATGGTCTACCGTATCAAAAGCTTTGGCCAAGTCAATAACAATAGCAGCACAACATTGCTTAGAATCAAGGGCAATGGTGACATCATTTAGGACATTTAAGGTTGCAGTGACACATCCATAACCTGAGCGCAAACCAGATTGCATACCAGAGAGAATACTATAGAAATCAAGAAAGCCAGTCAGTTGATTATTGCCATGTTTTTCCAACACTTTTGATAAACAGGGCAAAATAGAAATTGGCCTATAACAGTTAGGATCAGCTTGATCTCCCCCTTTAAATAAAGAATGCACTGTGTCAGCCTTTCAAGCAACCGGAACCTCCCCAGAGGAGAGACAAGTTAATAAGGTCAGAGATAGGCTTGGCGATGATAGAGGCTGCAACCTTGAAGAAGATAGGACCGAAACCATCTGACTGTTTTTGCGGGGTCAAGTTTAACCTTTAGCACCTCAGACAGTGACTGCCTACAGGGAGACACTTTTTAGTGGGGCAGAGGAAAAAGAGGGAGGAGCATCTGGGCTTGTCCCATTAGAAGGGGTGGGAGATTAGGAAATATTGGATGGGCAATGAGGCATGGCTGAGTCAAATAGGAATCCTGACTTAATGAAGTGGTGATTAAAGAGCTAAGCCATGTGCTCCTTGTCAGCAACAACCACATGATCAACATTAAGGGACATGGGCAGCTGTGAAGAGAAGGGTTTATTCTCCAGGTCTTTAACCATTTCCAAGAACATCTTGGGGTTAAACCCACAGAGAGAGAACTGTTCCTTAAAGTAACTAACTTTGGCCTTCCGGATAGCCTGAGTGCACTTATTTCTCATTTGCCTGAATGAGAGCCAGTCGGCCTGAGTATGTGTGCGCCAAGCCTTTCACCAAATGGAATTCTTGAGGTGGAGTAACTCTGCCAGATCACTGTCAAACCAGGGGCTGAACTTGTTTTTCATTCTCATTTTCTTTATGGGGGTGTGTTTGCTAACAATACCACTGAAAATATAAAAAAAGATGGTCCAAGTGTCTTCGACAGAGGGGATCAAGCTGATTCTATACCAATTTACAGAGGCCAGGTCATGAAGGAAGGCTTGCTCGTTAAAGTTTTTTAGTAAGCATCTATTACAAATCAGGACAGGTCGTTTCACTAAGCAGCCATTACGAATACAGGCTGTGATCACTAAGATCATTGCGGAAAACACCAGACTGATATCTATCAGGATCGTTTGTGAGGATAGCATCAAGTAGAGTAGCCTTTTCTAGGTGTTTGGAGTCATACTTTGTGGGATTAGTAATAATCTGAGATAGATTTAGGGAGTCCCATTGCTTTAGGACTTGGTCAGGTTGTTTAAGCATGTCCCAGTTTAGGTCATCTAACAAGGCAAATGTAGACTTAGTGTAAGGGGCCAGGAGAAAGGTTAGTACGGTACAGGCTGTTGCTGATGGTGGACGATAACACCCAGCAACAGTCAACAAAGAGCTATTTGAAAGTTTAATGTTTAAAACCAGCAAATCAAATTGTTTGGGGACAGACATGGTGGAGACAACTGAGCACTGAAGGCGTCCCTTTGCCACTCCAACTCCTTTGGAAGATCTGTCTTGCCGAAAAAGGTTATAACCAGAAAGGTTAACATCAGTGTTCAAAATGCTCTTTCTTAACCACGTCTCAGTAATGATCAACACGTCTGGATTGGAGCTGTGAACCCACTCTTCAATTGATCAATTTCAGGTAATGGAAGATTAACCTGGTAATTTAAATCAACGGATATCCCCATTCAAGTCAACATTCTCTGATGTGTGGAGCTCCAAACATCTTTGTGGTACCATCTGAAAGTTGACATTTAATTGTATTCCCATTTTAGTACATTTATCAGCTAAAACATGACACCCACCCTGGCATGTAAAATAGGGTCTAAGCAACAAGTTTACGTGTTTTTAGATCATTGACGTTAAATGTAGAAAAATTACAACAAAAAAATTATATAAATTAAAAAATAGTCTGACAACCCTTTTTGTAAGCTTTTCATTTAAAATCAAACTCAACTGTATCATATTTTCCAGTGATGAAGTCATGGATGTCTCATGGTATGGTGGGGTATGGAAAATGGGTAAACTTTGGGCACCTCTATCTCCTAAATGTTTTGTCATTCAGGTCCACAAAGTAATTTTCTGGCCACTTCTACCATAGGCAAATATGCATAGAAAATGTATTTCAAATCAAAAGGGGTGCGGTCAAAAAGTTATTGAAATGAAATGGAACTACCCTACTGAAGGTCTCTGCAGTAAAGTAGTCCTTATGTGTAGAACTTTCGACACTGGCTCAGAGGATTTGATAGTGCAGCTGACAATGACAAATTTACTCTGATTTCCAATAGTGCATGAGACGCCTATCAATTATTGATAGTGTGGCGGATGAATCAGAATTAGTTGGGTAACATAGATAATTAAGATGCTTTATTTGTATAATATGCTTATGTGAGATACTTGTCATTAGGATGGCGTGCCCTTTGGACTCTGGTGTTGACAGTTGTACTTTTCCCTTAGCTAGGGCTCAGTCACTTGGGGCCCAGAGAGGGGAGAAGTCAGAATGAAACATTGTCTTCATATGTGAATGTGTCTTTACCTATTCTTAAACCATGTGAAGGGATGGCGTGATTAATGGGGAACCAATTACTTGTCTCCACAATGCCTGTGCGCAAGTCACTCCCTCCTTTTCTATGTTGTGAGGTGTATGGCAGTGTCTGGGACCATTGTATGTCCTCTCTTTAGATCTTGCACTTATCCTGGGATAGTGTATGACTTAGAGGCTCACTCCCCTCAGTGAGCTTGTCCAGGAGTGGAGTCATGAGGGGGTATACTCGAGATGGGAGTATCTAGAGTTGTCAATTGATTTATGCCATTGGATGAGCTAATGGTTCTATACTGTACCAAGGAGAGACGGTTCCAGTTTGGGGTAGGAGGACCAGATACTGGTCTATACAATGAACACTGTTGATACAGCAGTTGCTGTCTGCTATGTTTTATAGATATCTTTCATACAGAACTTAACCTTTGTGAACTGTTCCTAAGATCTGTTGTTCGTCATGTACGTTGAGAGGGGTGGGTCTTGGGTATAAAAGATCTTTGTACTTTTGTGTAATCACTTTTCAATGGCATCATTGAAGGTCAAGTTCTTTTGCAAAAGCATCTTAATTATTAGAGATGTAGTTTTAAGTATAACTGACTTGTTTGTGAAGTTTGTAACTCTCCTCATTTGGTAATGCAGAAATTAGCCACCACAATAGTTATCATCAATAAATATCAATAGGCCTAGAAGAATCACCTGGAATTCCGTATGGTGTTTGTTTTCTCCAACCAGATGGCTGTCACAGCCTATGATGATGAAGAGTGACAGCAGCAATTGATACAGTATGTCCACAAAGGACACAAGAACATGCTAGGTAAATCTATTTTCATGATCAGGAATTATATTCCTGTAAGGAATTATGGCAGTCCATCATTAACCTACAGTAGTTTGAATGTCGGCCCACCCCACCTTATATATTCATGAAGGTCATTCTTTCACCAGTTTCAGGAAATGCTTCCAAGTTCTCATTGCCAATGCTGTTTTGAATGAAGGTGCAATTTGTTAATTATTAATTGATGCATGCACTTATGCCCCACAGAGATGATGATGATAGGCCTTCAGGAATTCCAGCAAATTCCAAATGGAAGAAGTCCTCTAACATTCGTTCTTTGCGTCTGAAAACAATGTAAGGAACGTACAAATTACAGCGTTGTTGTACACTAATGGGCCAAGACAATCTATTGATGTTAACCACATACTGGACACGAGTATCCAAGCGTATCTGCACTGATCCTTTATAAAAAAGACAACAACAAAGGGACAGTTCTCCTTTACCAGATGCATTACCCCATAACTCCCATATGGACGAAGGGGTCTTAGCGCTGGCACTCTCACTCAATCTAAATTGCCTCTATGGATTTCCAAAATGTACTGATCCTGCCAAAGATTCCATTGCTTTATTAAGTCTCTTATGGGGATACCACTGAAGCAACATGTAATGGACAGGCTGCCAGAGGAGAATGTGAGGAATGGGTGTATTCATTACTCACTCTTTGTTGATGCAGTTGTAAAGTGGGCCGCGAGATTAAGTGACAAAGTTTGTGGACTGCTCAAATATGTTTTTTAGGGAGAATTTGAATGACTGAGTGAGTAGGCCAACGAAGAGACCTTGATGCTTCACACCCTTACATGCAACATATTGATGTTCAATGTCACACTTCAATATGTTTGTACAAGGCTGAGCAGTTCATCTACTGTATGTCTCTATGCAGAAATGTCTTTATGTGCTTAATTAGAGATATGACCAACATCTGTGCTAGTAAAATTGTGCTATATTTGGTAACAGTCATGCATAAATGCCAGATGCTGTGCCAGTTCTGTGAAGTGGAATAGCTCATAAAAATTACACTGTTGAGCAGGCAGCAAAATACCAGTTATCAAGGGCAACCTGGTTCCTGGTTGCTTACGATCCTGATATTGGACATGAACTGTAGGCATAATCAAGTAATTGTGGTGTGGTGGTAATAAATGGCTTATTAGCTGCAGACAAATTCAGTATTACTTCTTCGGGATCGGTGTCCCGCTAGCAGTACAATTTCCGGTCAAACTGGAGGGCGTGTAATTCAAATAAATTATAATAGTTATTATAGTGGTTAGACATTTAGGTACATATAAGTGTCTTATATCGGCTGAAAGCTTAAATTCTTGTTAATCTAACTGCACTGTCCAATTTACAGTAGCTATTACAGCAAAAACATGCCGTGCAATTGTTTAAGGACGGTGCACACATCAAAATATATTTTCCACCGGCACAGGTTTCATACATTCACATATAAAGATTCAATATTCACTTACTTGTCACGCCCTGACCAGGTGAACTCTTCTATTTTGGTCAGGGTGTGGCATTTCTATAGTTTATTTTCTATGTTTTGGTATAGCCTTGCTTTGGGGCGTATTTCTATGTTGGGTTCTGTCGATTCCCAATCAGAGACAGCTGTCGCTAGTTGCCTCTTATTGGGGAATCATATTTAAGTTCCTTTCCCCCCCACGATGTTTGTGGGTTGTTGTCTCTTTGATTTTGAGCAGCTAACGTATCGGTATTTTCTTGATTTTGTGTACGTGTTTATTTCGGTGTAAAAGAATAAACATGTGTTCGCTCCCAGCTGCGTTTTGGTCCGCTTCCTCGTTACCTGACGCCGAACGTTAGAGAACAACCCACCAAACTAGGACCAAGCAGCAGAGGAATGAAGAGGAAGGATGGACATGGGCCGAGTTAAGGAGGAGCATTTCCAGGGCGATGGAAGAGTTTAGGGAGACCGAGAGGCATCCCCAAGAATTTTTTAGGGGGGGGGGCACAAGGGCTGTTTGACGGTGCAGGAGCTGCCCGCCAGTCAACAGTCACCAGAGCTGCCCGCCAGTCAACAGTCGTCGGAGCTGCCCGCCAGTCAACAGTCGTCGGAGCTGCCCGCCAGTCAACAGTCGTCGGAGCTGCCCGCCAGTCAACAGTCGTCGGAGCTGCCCGTCAGTCAACAGTCGTCGGAGCTGCCCGCCAGTCAACAGTCGCCGGAGTGGTCAGACTGCGCTGAACTGCCGGAGTGGCCAGACTGCGCTGAACTGCCGGAGTGGCCAGACTGCGCTGAACTACCGGAGTGGCCAGACTGCGCTGAACTGCCGGAGTGGCCAGACTGCCCTGAACTGCCGGAGTGGCCAGACTGCCCTGAACTGCCGGAGTGGCCAGACTGCCCTGAACTGCCGAAGTGGCCAGACTGCCCAGACTGTCCCGAGCTGCCAGACGTCCCCAGTCCAGTCCGGCCCGTCCCTGCTCCCCGCACCAGGTTAGTGGTGCGTGTCCCCAGTCCTGTCCGGCCCATTCCTGCTCCCCGCACCAAGCCAGTGGTGCGTGTCCCCAGTCCAGTCCGGCCCGTCCCTGCTCCCCGCACCAAGCCAGTGGTGCGTGTCCCCAGTCCAGTCCGGCCCGTCCCTGCTCCCCGCACCAAGCCAGTGGTGCGTGTCCCCAGTCCTGTCCGGCCCATTCCTGCTCCCCGCACCAGGTTAGTGGTGCGTGTCCACAGTCCTGTCCGGCCCATCCCGGCTCCCCGCACCAAGCCGGTGGTGCGTGTCCCCAGTCCAGTCCGGCCCGTCCCTGCTCCCCGCACCAGGTTGGTGGTGCGTGTCCCCAGGCCAGTCCGGCCCGTCCCTGCTCCCCGCACCAGGTTGGTGGTGCGTGTCCCCGGTCCTGTCCGGCCCGTCCCTGTTCCCCGCACCAGGCCCACGGCGCGTGTCCACAGTCCGGCACGGCCTGTGTCCAGTCCACCGGTGACCAGTCCTGTTCCGGTCGGCGGCTCCGCTCCGGAGCCTGAGCATGCCGCTCCACCGTGGTCCAGTCCGGGCCAGAGGGGTAGGGCTAGGGTAGAGGCAGGGGGAGAAACACGCCCGGGGCCAGAGCCTCCACCGAGGGTGAGGCGCCCACCCGGGTCCCCCCCTAATAGACTTTAGGTTGGTGCGCTGGGAGTACGCACCGTTGGAGGGGGGGTAATGTCACGCCCTGACCAGGTGAACTCTTCTATTTTGGTCAGGGTGTGGCATTTCTATAGTTTATTTTCTATGTTTTGGTATAGCCTTGCTTTGGGGCGTATTTCTATGTTGGGTTCTGTCGATTCCCAATCAGAGACAGCTGTCGCTAGTTGCCTCTGATTGGGGAATCATATTTAAGTTCCTTTTCCCCCCACGATGTTTGTGGGTTGTTGTCTCTTTGATTTTGAGCAGCTAACGTATCGGTATTTTCTTGATTTTGTGTACGTGTTTATTTCGGTGTAAAAGAATAAACATGTGTTCGCTCCCAGCTGCGTTTTGGTCCACTTCCTCGTTACCTGACGCCGAACGTTACATTACTTTTGAAAATCTTCCTCTGATTTGTCATCCAAAGGGTCCCAGAGATAACATGTAGTGTCGGGTTGTTAGATAAAATCCTTTTTTATATTCCAAAAAGTCTGTATAGTTGACGCTATTGAATTGAGTAATCCACTCGTTCAACTTGCAGAGAAAGGTATCCTGGCTTCAGGGCCTGGCTACAGGCAGTTCTCTTTGGGCATGTCATTCAGGCAGAAATGGAGAAAAAGGGGCCTGATGCCTAACAAGTTAAATATTATCGCCCATTAGATTTGACATAAAAATCCACACATCCATGCCATTAAGCAAGCACTGATAGTACAGTAGGGCGAGCAAAGGATTGAGGCAGCAACTAAAGAGTACATCCTTCAAATGTGTGCTTTCAACATAATTAATGAGCTTTTAGTTAAATAAAGGTTAAATAAAAATAAAATACTGAGGGTCACAGTGTTTAAAGTTGTTGACCAAGATTATTAAAAAAAAGACTAAGTGAATCTGCTCAGCCTTCCTTTCTGGTTCCCCTGTAATAAAACATGGACATGTCCCTGTGCTGAACTCAGTATTTCTTTAGCAAATCAACTACATGGCAACACTCGGTTAGCATTAGCTATATGCTAACACACAGTTAGTATCAGCTATATACCAACACTCAGTTACCTTCAGTTATATGCTAAAACTAAAGCAAATAAACTACATGCTTATACTCAGCTATGTTCTAACATTCAGTTGGCTGCCTCACTCCCTGTTTTCTATTGATCATATCACTATGGCTGCGGTTTCAGATAGTGAATCACTGTAAATATGTCTCCATTGATTTGTTTTGGTGTCTGCAACTATGACCAACGACTCACTAAGAGGACGTAACATGACACTCAATCGTGTCTCCGAAGCCAAGGAATTTGAACTCTCGGAGTGAATGTAAACATCGTTCTAAAAATTCTGCCAATGATTATCAAAAGGGAACATTCAAGGTTGGGAAATATAATCAGTTTTGACATGTCAGGATGTGTGGCTCTGAATCAAGATGCTTCTTATGGTTTCATATTTCATAAGCTATGGTTCAAGCATTCTGCAATTAGGAGACAAACACCAGCAACATAATGTACAAAATCAATGGACGTCTTCAAATTCAAATAATCAGAAGAATCAATTTCAGTGCAATCCTGTCCTTCAGGACTCAATGGCTTATGCTGTGAGATCATCTATGCCCAGGTAAACATTTCAATAAAATAGAAAATACTACATTTAGTATTGAAACATATCTGACATCAATAGATTCTAAGAAACAATGCTGCAATCTAAGAATCTAAGTAAGGATGTTTCTCTCATGGAGGATGTTTTGTCATGCTGATAGAATTTTAGATCAAATCAGTACACATTACTTTGAATGTCAACAAGGCAAGGCACTTAATGGAAATTACGTAAGCACCGAGCACTATGCCAGCCAATTACATTTGACAACATGGAAGAAGCACTTGCTCTGAGATTAAAAACGTGTTTACAAAGTGTCAAGCTTTGATGGGATAAAAATGCTTTGAAACCAAGAGCTGTTAGTCTCAAATAGTGTCCAAAAATTCTGAAAAGGTATTCACATTGTCATCAAGAATGTATTTCAGACCTTTTGAAACGCTTTGCGGAGACAACACAAATGATGTGAGAAACATTGTTGTTTCTCGTAAAAACTTGTAAGGGTCGTGAAGCTGTCTCTGTGTTTTACGTATCCCGCACTGATGCTGGAGACTGCGCTTTGCCGACGGAGACAGGAAATATAGTGCTGTCAACGTCCTCAAGGGAAGAGTCAAACAAGGATTTAAAGAAAGTTGAGTCTGCCTGATCAACACATACCAAACTTTCTCCACAGCGCTTTCCCTTTGTTCCCCACCTTCCACCATGAATTATTCATATGCAGAGCATCCATTTTAATATGAATCACTTTGGCAATGGGACAGTGTCGTTATTAGGCTGTGTTAATGAATCCATCCTGCTCGCTAGCTGGCTGGCTGACGCCAGTTTCCGTTTGTTTTTGTTTCAACGAAGGAGACCATGCTCTGAAGTATGTGACTGACATTTTGTAAGGCTATGGCAGAGATGTAGGAAGGTGGTTCAAAATAGGTCTTGCAAAGCACTGATGTCAGAGAGTCTTTGACAGTATACTCAGAGCGGTGGGTGTGAAAATGACTTCAGTGAGCTCTTTCCACAAAGGAAGGAAGATTGAGTTTGCATGTGTGGAACAAAAATAAGGGTCAGAGTAAAAGGGTGACCCTTTCCTGTAGTTGTTAGCTAAGTATCACGGACAAGGCCCCAATCATCAAGTTGACTTCTCCTCGAAAAATCTCCACAACATGTTGATCTACAAGTAGGAGAGTGATTCAACAACTCCATTGTTTTTTTCCCCCTCCGCCGTTGCAGTGACGTGATTGTTTTTTTTGTTCAACATGTCTCTGAATAGCATTGTATGGGTTTTCGTCTCAAGGAATTTCGAGGAGCACTCAAAATTCCTTTGATATCCCTGGCCTCGCATAGCCCCACTTGGCATTGGTAAAAAAAAATCTCTGTGCTAATGGTATACTTTGCACTCATGCATGACAAGATGTTTTAAATGACTCAGCCTTTATTCAAACTTTCTGCTTACTACTTGGAGAGTGCTGTGTATCAGTGGACATGTTTAGACTCCTCCAAAGGGAGAAAAAGCAGCATTAGAAAGAAGAGGCAGAGGTAATCAGTAATGCAGTTTCCTATGTCGATTTTTCTTCCCCACACCTGCTGAGTTCAGTCGGCAGAATTTGTTGAGTGGAATAATTATCTTATTTTTTTTTATTATTCTTCATTAAATAAACAAAGAGCTTTTTCCTTTTTTTAACGGGGAGTGTGTTGAAATGCAGCCATGTTCCACTCAGACGCTCACGGCGACAGAATTTCTATGTATTCATGCCACATGGTGAGAGGGCCCTCCTCTTGTTTCAAAGACAGGGAGGTACATTCCTCTTGTTTAAGGGTGATGAGAATCCCTGAGTCTGGTGGAGTCACATCAGTCTCTCTGGCTGTGTTTTCTGATCCGGTGGTTTTGCGTTAATAACTCACCCCCCCACACATAGCGGCAGCCCTCCCTGTCAGGGATCAAGCTACACAAGAGAGGAGAGAGAAGATTGTGTGCTGGAGATGAAATAAATCATGGACTTGTATAAGGGCAAATCACTGGGCTAAAGAAGTTGCTGGCCCATATACCATATTCTGTTTTGTCCTTATGTTAGGCCCTGATCTGGCTATGCCATATGGCTGTGGGTTACACTTGGTAATTTGGCAGACAAGATTTGTTTATAATTCCCGTGGCATTATTTGATAATGTTTTATAGTAAGAAGAATAGAATTGAGCATAGCTGAATAAAATAGGAAGGGTATTTTTCACAAACGACTTCGGAGAGAGTGCGCACATGCTGTGTTTATAAGCGCACAGGGCAAGACCCAGATGCAGACACGGGAGGCAGATAGTTAGAGTCTCTGATATTTATTATAATCCAAGGGGCAGGCAAGAGAATGATTGTGGACAGGCAAAAGATCATAAGGTCAGAGTCCAGGACTTGAACCCACAACCCTAGCATTACAAACACCATGCTCTAGACCGGAGATATGTCATCAGAGCACGCAACAGAACATTGTAATGTCTACACTTGGTTTATTGTTTATATTAAAACATTTTCATTAAATCTACTTTAATCAGAATTAAAGTTTTGTTGCTAAGGATTCCACAACGCGGTTAGCCTTTACGGCTGGGACTGCAAGTTTGTGTTCCTTTTTTTGCGTGCTAGCTGGCTGTACTCCAGACACCTGTCGTCATCGTGGGAAAGACTCATTGTTATCTTTTTGTTAAACAACTGGTTGCAGTAAAGAGCCAACCTGGATACTAAGGAGATCCTGAGGGAAATCGACGAGTAGAAACAGCTTTACTGTCACAGCTGTCTTTAGAAATGGACCAAAATGCAGCAGAGTTAGTGTTCAGCATCATTTAATTAAAAAAAAGATCACTGGAACACTACAAAACAAGAAAATACCCACAGATCAACAGTACTGACAGCATAACACTGAACAGAAACAATTACCCACAACCCCAAAGAAAAACACTCTCCTATATAGGACTCCCAATCAAAAGCAACTCAACACACCTGCCTTCAATTGGGAGTCCTAATCACCAACACAACCATTCACACACACAAAAACCCTGCCACATCCTGACCAAAACTAATCCAATTGCTCAGGATGTGACAGTACCCCCCCTCAAGGTGCAGACCCCGTAATGCACCTTACAAAAAGAAAACACAACAAACAATCCCCAATACCCCAACAAAACCAATAAACAATAACCCCTAAACAATAAGGAAGGGAAGGGAGGGTGGCTGCCGTCAACGACGGCACTGTGCTACACCCTCCCTCCCCAACCCATCTATCCTGGGTGGCTCAGGTGCGGGACGTGGACCTCTCTCCATCTTCGGCGTCGCCCACTTTGGTGGTGCCGATAGCTGCACCGGGCAGACGGGCTACTCGGGCTGACCCTGGCAGACGGACCACTCTGGCAGACCCGGGCAGTCGGGCCACTCTGGCTGATCCGGGCAGTCGGGCCACTCTGGCTCATCCGGGCAGTCGGACCACTCTGGCATCTCCTGACTGGCAGGCAGCTCTGGCGACTCCTGACTGGCAGGCAGCTCTGGCGACTCCTGACTGGCAGGCAGCTCTGGCGACTCCTGACTGGCAGGCAGCTCTGGCGACTCCTGACTGGCAGGCAGCTCTGGCGACTCCTGACTGGCAGGCAGCTCTGGCGACTCCTGACTGGCAAGGCTGGGCTGACACACTAGACGCCTGATGCGTGGGGCTGGTACTGGACGTGCCAGCCTGGAGACACGCACCTCCATGCTAGTGCGGGGAGCTGACCTGGGGCTCCATTCTTGCCCCGCAAAACTGCCCTTGTGCCCCCCCCAAAAAAAATTATTGGGGCTGCCTCTCGAGTTTACTAAACTCTTCCATAGCCCTGGAAACGCTCCTCCTTATCTCTGCCCACGTCCATCCTTCCTCCTCGTTCCTCTGCTGCTTGGTCCTGGTTTGGTGGGTAATTCTGTCACAACTGTCGTCATGGAGAGAAATGGACCAAAATGCAGCAGAGTTAGTGTTCAGCATCATTTAATTCAAAAAAAGATCACTGGAACACTACAAAACAAGAAAATATCGACAGCTCAACAGTACTGACAGCATAACACACTGAACAGAAACAATTACCCACAACCCCAAAGAAAAACACACACTCCTATATAGGACTCCCAATCAAAGGCAACTCAACACACCTGCCTTCAATTGGGAGTCCTAATCACCAACACAACCATTCACACACACAAAAACCCTGCCACATCCTGACCAAAACTAATAAAATTGCTCCCTCTGCTGGTCAGGATGTGACATTTACGCTATGGAGGAACAACATACTCCATCATGGAAAGATCCGACCAACTCACAAAATAACTTTAACCCGACAAAAAAAATAAAAAGAGATTAATCTACAGACACGGACAATTTACTTACCATTGACGTAAAGGCTAGTGCTCTGTCTGCAATCCATGCAACACTGGAAAAGTTATGTGAGGAGGTAGCAATGCTGAGGGGGAGTTTGGAGTTCAGCCAGAGTGAAATTCTCACGCTCCAAAGAGAAAACAAGACACTCACAGCCAAGGTAAAAATCCACGATTCCAACATGGATTGTCTACTCAGGGAAAACAGGGTGATGAAGGAGTCGCTACTAGACATAACAAGTCATAGCATGCATACTAAAATGGGATTCCTGAGGACGCATCCAATAATCCAGCAGGTGCGATCAGAGAAATCATGCAATCCACCTTGAAACTTCCTATAAAGACTGTAAACAAGGTGGCTTTCCACCGAGTACACAGACTTGGAGTTCGGAGCGACAAGGCCAAGGGTCCCCGACCGATCATCGCAAAACTTTAACACTACAAACAAAAGGAGCTGATCAAATGCATGCGAAGGGAGCTTAACCTCTAGGGGCCATGTGGGACGCAAGCGTGCCACCCCTGGTACACCCTATCAACAACAGGTGAAATATCAAGAGCGCCAAATTTGAAAACAATTAAATGTCATAATTCAAATTTCTCAAACATACAACTATCTTACACCCTTTGAAAGATAAACATCTCCTTAATCTAACCACGTTGTCCGATTTCAAAAAGGCTTTACGGCGAAAGCATAAAGTTAGATTATGTTAGGAGAGTACATTGACAATAGCTGTGTGTAATGTTTTGTCAATTCAAAGACAGGCGTCACCAAAAGCAGAAAACCAGCTAAAATTATGCACTAACCTTTGACAATCTCCATCAGATGACACTCCTAGGACATTATGTTAGACAATACATGCATTTTTAGTTCTATCAAGTTCATATTTATATCCAAAAACAGCGTTTTACTATGGCGTTGATGTTCAGGAAATCGTTTCCCTCCAATAACCGCCAGTCAAATCAGCACAACAAATTAAATAATTACTATTTGAAAACATTGGTAAAATATTATATTGTCATTCAAAGAATTATAGATTTACATCTCTTGAACGCAACCAGATTGCCAGATTTAAAAATAACCTTACTGGGAAATCACACTTTGCAATAATCTGAGCACTGCGCCCAGAAAAATACGCTTTGCGATACAGACTAACCGCCATGTTGGAGAGATCTAAAATCAAAAATACTATGTAAATAATCCATTACCTTTGATTCTCTTCATCAGATGTCACTTCCAGGAATCCCAGGTCCATAACGAATGTAGTTTTGTTCGAAAAAGCTCATCATTTATGTCCAAAAAGCTCCGTGTTGTTAGCACATGATCTATGCCCGCCGGACTTCACTTCATGAACAAGGGGGAAAAAAATATTTACGTTCGTTCAAACATGTCAAACGTTGTATAGCATAAATCATTAGTGCCTTTTTTAACCAGAACATGAATAATATTCAAGGCGGACGATTGCATTCTCTTTTAAAACATATTGGAACGAGAGTACCCAAAATGAACTCGCGCGCCAGAGTCTAATCGGCCACCACCGTTCCATGGCTCTTGTTCGGTCAGATCTCACAGTATAAGACTCAAAACACTTTGTAAAGGCTGGTGACATCTAGTAGGAAGTGCTCAACAATTAATAAGCCCCTGTGTGTTTCAATGGCATAGGCTTAACCTCTTACATCTAGATGTTCCGCTAGCGGAACCTCTGCTCCAATATCCAATGATGGGCGTGGCGCGAAATACAAATTCCTCTAAAATCCGAAAACTTCCATTTTTCAAACATATGACTATTTTACAGCATTTTAAAGACAAGACTCTCGTTAATCTAACCACACTGTCCGATTTCAAAAAGGATTTACAGCGAAAGCAAAACATTAGATTATGTCAGCAGAGTACCCAGCCAGAAATAATCAGACACCCATTTTTCAAGCTAGCATATAATGTCACAAAAACCCAGAAGACAGCTAAATGCAGCACTAACCTTTGATGATCTTCATCAGATGACACACCTAGGACATTATGTTATACAATACATGCATGTTTTGTTCAATCAAGTTCATATTTATATCAAAAAACAGCTTTTTACATTAGCATGTGACGTTCAGAACTAGCATACCCCCCGCAAACTTCCGGGGAATTTACAAACAATTTACTAAATTACTGACGATAAACGTTCACAAAAAGCATAACAATTATTTTAAGAATTATAGATACAGAACTCCTCTATGCACTCGATATGTCCGATTTTAAAATAGCTTTTCGGATTAAGCACATTTTGCAATATTCTAAGTACATAGCCCAGCCATCACGGGCTAGCTATTTAGACACCCGGCAAGTTTAGCCTTCACCAAAGTCAGATTTACTATAAGAAAAATGGTCTTACCTTTCCTGTTCTTCGTCAGAATGCACTCCCAGGACTTCTACTTCAATAACAAATGTTGGTTTGGTCCCAAATAATCCATCGTTATATCCAAACAGCGGCGTTTTGTTTGTGCGTTCTAGACACTATCCCAATGGTAAATCAGGGTCATGCGCATGGCGCATTTCATGACAAAAAAATTCTAAATATTCCATTACCGTACTTCGAAGCATGTCAACCGCTGTTTAAAATCAATTTTTATGCAATTTATCTCGTAACAAAGCGATAATATTCCAACCGGGAATCTACGTTTCGGTAAAAAGAGGGAAAAACAGAAAGGCGGGGGCGGCCAGTGCACGCGCCTAAGCCTTTTGTCTGCTGATAGACCACTTAGCAAAAGCGCTCGTGTGTTTCAGCCAGGGCTTTGAATTACGTCATTCAGAATTTTCCCGGGCTCTGAGAGCCCATTGGAGCCGTAGGAAGTGTCACGTAAAAGCAGAGATCCTTTGTAATGAATAGAGATGACAAAGAAGGGCAAGAAATGGTCAGACAGGGTACTTCCTGTACAGAATCTTCTCACGTTTTGGCCTGCCAAATGAGTTCTGTTATACTCACAAACACCATTCAAACAGTTTTAGAAACTTAGGAGAGTTTGCTATACAAAGCTAATAATTATATGCATATTCTAGTTTCTGGGCAGGACTAATAATCAGATTAAATCGGGTACGTTTTTTATCCAGCCGTGAAAATACTGCCCCCTAGCCATAAGAGGTTAATCTAACCACAGTGTCCGATTTCAAAAAGGCTTTACGGCGAAAGCATAACATTAGATTATGTTAGGACAGCGCCTAAACAACAAAAACCACACAGCCATATTTCAAGCAAGGAGAGGCATCACAAAAACCAGAAATACAGCTAAAATGAATCACTAACCTTTGATGATCTTCATCAGATGACACTCCCAGGACTCAATGTTACAAAATACATGTGTGTTTTGTTCGATAAAGTTCATATTTATATTCATAAACCCCATTTTACATTGGCGCATGATGTTCAGAAAATGTATTCCCTCCAAAACTGCCGGTGAATGAGCACATCAATTTACAAAAATACTCATCATAAACGGTGATAGAATTTACAACAGTTATTGAAAGAATTATAGATACACTTCTCCTTAATGCAACCGCTGTGTCAGATTTTAAAATAGCTTCACTGGCAAAAGCACATTTTTCAATATTCTGAGTACAGAGCTCAGCCATCAAAGCAAGCTATACAGTTACCCGCCAAGTTCTGGAGTGAACTAAACTCAGAATTAGTATTATAAATCTTCACTTACCTTTGCTGATCTTTGTCGGAATGCACTCCCAGGACTCCCACTTTCACAAGAAATGTTCGTTTTGTTCGATAAACTCCATATTTATGTCCAAATACCTCAGTTTTGTTCGCGCGTTCAGATCACTATTCCAAAGGCATAACGCGCAAGCGCAAAACCAGAGACGAAAAGTCAAATAGTTCCATTACCGTTCATAGAAACATGTCAAACAATGTTTACAATCAATCCTTAGGGTCTTTTTATCATAAATCTTCGATAATATTCCAACCGGACAATAGCATATTCATTACAGAGGAAAAAGAAGGAAGGGTACGCATGTGTGCTAGCGCAGTAAACAACTCGTTGGCCCCAGGCTTGAGTCAGCTCTAATTCTCTGCCCAGTAACAGTAGAAGCATAAAACAAGGTTCTAAAGACTGTTGACATCTAGTGGAAGCCTTAGGAAGTGCAAAATGACCCCACAGACACTGCAGTTTGTATAGGGATTAGATAGAATAACTACAAGTCACTTCCTGGTTGGATTATTTCTCAGGTTTTTGCCTGCCATATGAGTTCTGTTATACTCACAGACATCATTCAAACAGTTTTAGAAACTTCAGAGTGTGTTCTATCCAAATAATATGCATATCCTATCTTCTGGGACTGAGTAGCAGGCAGTTTAATTTGGGCATGTTATTCATCTGAATTTCTGAATACTGCCCCCTGTCACCAAGAAGTTAAATGTTCAACTCACTGTACCTGCTTCTCATCTCCAGCGTCAGTTCTTACACTTATTGACTCAAGACATTTCAGCTTTTAATTTTGTATTAATTTGTAAAATATTCTAAAAACATTAAACCACTGATATTATGGGGTATTGTGTGCATGCCAGTAAGAACACATCTCAATTTAATCCATTTTAAATTCAGGCTGTAACACAACAAAATGTGGGAAAAGTGTGTGAATACTTTCTGAAGGCACTGTAATAGGACTACTAAACTACTCTCCATGAAATTGACAATAAGCCTAACTAATAGCTAACATCAAAGACCGAATTAACATGGTTTGACGAGCCAGAGCAGACAATATTAACATGTTGATGACCCAGGGCCCTCCATTTAAAACAGTTATACCAAATACAACTTGCCAAAACCCTGGAATAGTTTCTTGGCACTCAGAGAATTACAACAGGATTGAGGGCTTTAAATCCATTTAAATGTTATTGAGAGAATATAAGGCTTGGCCAGCGGGTGTTCTGAACAGAAATTCAGGAGACAAATGATCCTTATGAGAGGTTATCTCTGCGCCATGGCAACAACAGTACTGCACCATACCCCGAGGCAGGCTTATGGAGTCAGCTCAACAGTGCCTGTCGTGGGCAGCTAGTCCTTGCATGGGCAGAGCCAACTGTCATCAAGTAAACATGTGATTCTGATTTAGGAACGGCAGTGCAAGGATGTGTGGATGAGTGAAAGATGTTAATCAGATTGCCAAATGTTCCAATGGATGATTTTCCTGTTTCTGGAGCCAGTCGCTGTTGTATGAAACTAATACATCAGCTGTAGGCTACATAATGACTGTTATTTGCCCATTCATTTTTTAGATACGGGTCAGCCCGCTTGTCAACCAGTCATTTTGACTCAGCTGTTACCACATTGCCTTCTGTTGAGCCAATTTTGTGCTTTATACCTCAGTTAGCAATCACAACATTTTCAGGCGTCTAGGAATGGTGGGTCATCAATTACGGGAACATACATTTTGTCAAAATGAAGTTAGAAAATCCTTGTGCTCACTCAACCACTTAGCGGTCCAGAAATGCCCCAGATCACCATAGCTTCTCCTGATTCCTTAATGGGTCACAAAAGGTAAGTGGAGCCAGTCAGCTGAACGGAATCACTGACCAAATTGAAGACTGCTGCTGGACCGATTGAGGAGGGGATTTTGGGAGGGTAATGTTGTCTCTAGATGTCCTGAAATTCGCTCACCTCTGTATTAGGAATTAATTGACTGTGTCCATTAGCCAACTGCCCACACTCTTCAACTTAGCACTCATACCATTGGCTTAAACTGGGGGAGTCTGACAAGGGACATTTGTTGCATTGGCTAAATCACAGCACAGCTTCATCCAACCCCTGGAGGATATCAGCAACTCAGAATGGACAGCAAAAGGAAGTGAAACCTTTTTTCATACCATGACCCCACCAGGTTTTACATAAAGTCTTAAAACAATTATGCAAATGTATGTGATACAATCAAGTAAAAATTATGTGATACAATCAAGTAAAAATTACCAAGAAATGTAATGGTAATATAGAGAAAGAAACAAAACTCTAATTCTTTGAGAGCCATTGGCTTCATCAATAATGCAGTGCAAATGGCTGTCAGGCTGTTCTACTCTACCACAGGGAGCTGTGAGGAAAGAGATCTCTAACAGCTCCCATTCTTATTAATAGAAGCCTATTAATTAACCACAGCCGTATCAAATATAGCACAGACAACAGACCCATGCTCAGCTGGAGAGGGCTGTCCGATCGCAGCCAGCAAATGTGTAGCTGGCCCAGGAACAGCTGCTCTGGGTCTTGCACCTGAGGTCTTCTCTAACCTTATCCTCTCCATCAGCACAGATACAGATTAGTGTGGCGCCACGTCACCTTGGCTGGGCACGTTTCAATGGCGGCCCAATCTGGAGGCCCTGCTACGTCACTAAGCCAGTGTTTTTTTTCACTTCCTGTGTCGACTTGCTCAGAGAAACAGAGGACAAGGGTTATAGGAGTAAATGTTTGTTTTTATGACATTTTGATTCATAGTGTTTAACCTATATTGTTAATAATGCTAATGTAGTTAATATACAGTACTGAACAAAACTGTATATTATAACAACTATATTATAAAATATGCAGTAACTGTACTATTGAGTACAGTAGCTCATCATTATGCAATGCATTGTCCAACATTCTATATACAGCTAAATGCTTTTACTAGCAGACAGAATTGTATGGTATGTTACAATTTTTTTTTCTTGATTGCCTTTTCTACATGCCAGCCTACATTAAGGGTTGTTCCTAAATGCAAATACACATCTGGCAGCCCAGAAAATGTACTTTATAAACAGCATCTCGTTTTCCATTGAGTGGATTGTGCTTACTGACCAGTGGTGTAAAGTACTTAAGTAAAAATACTTTAAAGTACTACTTCAGTCATTTTTTGGGGTATCTGTACTTTACTATTTATATTTTTGACAACTTTTACTTTTATTCCACTACATCCCTAAGAAAATATGTACTTTGTACTCACATATGTTTTCCCTGACAGTCAAAAGCACTCGTTGCATTTCAAATGCTCAGGCAGGACAACAATATGGTCCAATTCACACACTTAGCAATATAATGTGTCAAGATCCTTTCTGCCTCTGCTAGGGTTTCACATTATTCACAGGTAGCTTCGCTCACATGGAGTAATGTATTGACACATAATTTCATGGTGCTCTACACATCGATATGCTGTTGAGGAGCAGCACATTGCTCTATGACACAGAGGGAAAAACAAGGTGATGTGTTAGACTCCGACTGAATGAGGTTTTGATGGTTTTCGGTCAGCATCACAACGTAGTTTGTCTGGTATTGCATCCTGAGGCTAGTTCATCAGCTATCTAACCATGTTGGTCAATAAAACGAGTATCACATATTTTTCGGAAAGGGGTTTTGAGTTCAGAAATAGGTATTTAACCTAGGGCAATTCTACAGTAACAGAATGAGACAGACCTAGATTTTTTACAATGTCCATTGAAGAACATTATGGCGGTTTTGGCTGTTTGTGATATCATTCTGTTACCAAACTTAGCATCTGTACTGTTCTTCAAGTAAATGTGTTTTTGCAAAATTTTGTTAAAAGCAGTTCTTGTGTATAGAGTTGTATGGTTTGTTTAACTTTGTTTTTGTTTGACATACCTTTTAAAGTGAGAAATCTGACTCTCAGCATCACTCTGTTACCATGGAATTGCCCCCTAGCCAACATGCAAAGATTTATTTAGCTGCTTAGAACCATATGATGTCGCAAACTGGCATGTTGGCCTAACTGTTGATCACTTGCATTTGGTGTGTCATAGACTATTTTTTTGCCCACAAACATTACACATGATTGCACTATGTATATTCAAAGACAAAACTAACGTGAAATACTTTACAATGGGGTGTTTTCTTTGTAAAAATATCTTTATAGTAAGCCACAAGCCAAGTTCTCAGAGACAGGCTCCCTTTACAAAAAGGTAAGGATTTTCAGAAATGTGAACAACTATGCGATGATAACAGAGCTACAAGCTGTAAGACCACTCTCAGAAGATTGTTCCCGCTGGCTGAAAATTGCCTATAAACCATAGCCTTGGGAGTCTTGTTTCACTCAAAGAAAACTTTATTCTTTCTCTAACCTTATGTGGAATTGAAGAGGGATCAATGAAATTGCAATGGTGTTACAACTGCTATAGTGCACTCTCAAATATTGATTGGATAGTGTCTGTGGCTGAAGTCAATAGCCTGTGGATGTAACTTGAGACCAGAGTAATCCAGAGCCGAATCACTGGGCAGGACTATCAGCCAAAGGCCACTACGCGCTCCTGCAAAGCCAGGCCATTAAAAGATGATTGCGCCACCGTGAATTGCTCGAAAGAAATTTAAAGACAGCCGCCCAGACAAATCAAAGTTATTTTCCTCTCACATTTTATTGTCCAAAAGGGAATCACATCTGAGGTGGATGAGGATGAATACTAAGGACAGGTAAATGTTAACGTTGATGCGAGGACATGGAATACTGTTGTCTACCAGGTGCATAATCTTATGGTGTTTTAACATTTCTGATCATGTTAACTGTAGGTTATCTAAGTGTAATTATAGTGGCATATACACTACCGTTCAAAAGTTTGGGGTCACTTAGAAATGTCCTTGTTTTTGAAAGAAAAGCACATTTTTTGTCCATTAAAATAACATCAAATTGATCAGAAATACAGTGTAGACATTGTTAATGTTGTAAATAACTATTGTAGCTGGAAACTGATTATTTTTTATGGAATATCTACATAGGCTTTAACCAGAATAGGAAGAGGAGTGGGAGGCCCCGGTGCACAACTGAGCAAGAGGACAAGTACATTAGAGTGTCTAGTTTGAGAAACAGACGCCTCACAAGTCCTCAACTGGCAGCTTCATTAAATAGTACCTGCAAAACACCAGTCTCAACGTCAACAGTGAAGAGGCGACTACGGGATGTTGGCCTTCATTTCTCAGAACAAGAATAGACTGACGAGTTTCAGAAGAAAGGTCTTTGTTTCTGTCAATTTTGAGCCTGTGATCGAACTCACAATTGCTTATGCTCCAGATACTCAACTAGTCTAAAGAAGGCCAGTTTTATTACTTCTTTAATCAGAACAACAGTTTTCATCTGTGCTAACATAATTGCAAAAACGTTTTCTAATGATCAACACAACGTGCCATTGGAACACAAGAGTGATGGTTGCTGATAATGGGCCTCTGTATGCCTATGTAGATATTCCATAAAAAATCTGCCGTTTCCAGCTGCAATAGTCATTTAACTAGAATCTTATCTTTAAAATGGTGTGTAATACTTGTTTGTTTGAGAAATTTGAATTAGCATCCCACATGTCCCAGAGAGGTTAATGAACGGACAAGTGACAGAACAGCAACAGCGTCAGAACAAAAATGAGGGAACAAAACGACAATAACGCTGAAGCGAGGAACAACTTCGGGAACAGACAGATATACAGTAAGGGATGTAATGAAAGCAGGTGATTGAGTCCGTAGTGCTGGGCAGCCTGGCACCCTCAAGCACCAGGGAGGGAGAGCGCAATCCCGGAAAAAAACCCTCACCAATGCCCATTACAGCCCAAAAGGAATGTGGACAAACTCAAACATCTTGAGGCCCGAGCAAGAGAATCCCCCAGAGCCAGAACGCTCTGCTTAAAGACATTGTTTAAAAAAATTCTGCTTCCTGATTGTTTGTTTTTAGCAACAAGGGAGTTCTTTGGTGCATCAAGTGACACTGAGACAAATGACACTGAGAAGTCCGGACTAGGGCTGGTCACGACCGTATTATGGCGCCATAGTGAAATGGCAGCAGTTTTACAGGCGCCCAACCAATTGCGCTATGTGTTTTTTTTGTGTTATTTGTAACTTATTTTGTACATAATGTTTCTGCCACCGTATCTTACGGCAAAAAAGAGCTTCAGGATATCAGGACAGCGATCATTCACCTCAGATTAGACAAAGATTTTTTCTTCAACAAGCAAGACGCACAGGATATTCTCCAAACACCCGACAGGGCCAACATCCCCGTTATTTGTAAGAGGAAGTGATGCAGGTACAGAGGACAAAGAGCCAGATGCCTGGTCAGGACCCGGAAAAGGCAAGTGGGAAAGCTGCCATTACCATCAATACTACTCACCAACGTGAAATCATTGGACAATAAACTAGATGAGGTACGA
The DNA here is from genome assembly GCF_901001165.1 of Salmo trutta. Taxonomy (NCBI): domain Eukaryota; kingdom Metazoa; phylum Chordata; class Actinopteri; order Salmoniformes; family Salmonidae; genus Salmo; species Salmo trutta. Next base: position 24,663,791 of record NC_042984.1, on the reverse strand, counting down.
TCACGAATATCCTACCTATGGGACATCAAAAACTGCAATATCTTATGTTTCACGGAATCGTGGCTGAATAACGACATGGATTTTCAGCTAGCGGGATATACGCTGCACCGGCAAGATAGAACAGCACACTCCGGTAAGACGAGGGGGGGCGGTCTGTGCATATTTGTAAACAACAGCTGGTGCACGAAATCTAAGGAAGTGTCTAGATTTTGCTCGCCTGAAGTAGAGTATATTGTGATAAATTGCAGGCCACACCACTTGCCTAGAGAGTTTTCAGCTATACTTTTCGTGGATGTTTATATACCACCAGAGACAGATGCTGGCACTAAGACCGCACTCAGTCAGCTGTACTGTATAAGGAAATAAGCAAACAGGAAACCACTCACCCAGTGGCGGCGCTACTAGTGGCTGGAGACTTTAATGCAGGGAAACTTAAATCAGTTCTACCAAATTTCCATCAACATGTTAAATGTGCAACCAGAGGGAAAACAATTCTAGATCACCTGTACTCCACACACTTCCTCGCCCTCCATTTGATAAATCCGAATACAAATCTATCCTCCTGATTCCTGCTTACAAGCAAAAATTAAAGCAGGACTCGGTCTATTAAAAAAGTGGCCAGATGAAGCAGAGGACTGTTTTGCTATCACAGACTGGAACATGTTCCGGGATTCTTCCGATGGCATTGAGGAGTACACCACATCAGTCACTGGCTTTATCAATAAGTGCATCGAGGACATCGTCCTCACAGTGACTGTACGTACATACCCCAACCAGAAGCCATGGATTTCAGGCAACATTCGCACTGAGCTAAAGGGTAGAGTTGCCGCTTTCAAGGTGGGGGACTCTAACCCGGGAAGCTTACAAGAAATCCTGCTACGCCCTGCGACGAACCATCAAACAGGCAAAGTGTCAACACAGGGTTAAGATTGAATCATACTACAAGGGCTCCGACGCTCGTCTTATGTGACAGGGTTTGCAAACTATTACAGACTACAAAGGGAAGCACAGCTGTGAGCTGCCCAGTGACACGAACCTACCAGAAGAGCTAAATCCCTTCTATGCTCGCTTCGAGGCAAGCAAAACTGAGGCATGCATGAGAGCATCAGCTGTTCCGGACGACTGTGTTATCATGCGCTCCGTAGCCGACGTGAGTAAGACCTTTAAACAGGTCAACATACACAAGGCTGTGGGGACAGACGGTATTACCAGGACATGTGCTCCGGGCATGTACTGACCAAATGGCAGGTGTCTTCACTGACATTTTCAACATGTCCCTGATTGAGTTGGTGATACCAACATGTTTCAAGCAGACCATCATAGTCCCTGTGCTGAAGAACACAAACGCAACCTGCTTAAATGACTACAGACCCGTAGCACTCATGTCCGTAGCCATGAAGTGCTTTGAAAGGTCAGTAATGGCTCACATCAACACCATTATCCCAGAAAGCCTAGACCCACTCCAATTTGCATACCGCCCAAACAGATCCACCGATGATACAATCTCTATTGCGCTCCACACTGCCCTTTCCCAGCTGGACAAAAGGAACACTTATGTGAGAATGCTATTCATTGACTACAGCACAGTGTTCAACACCATATACCCTCAAGCTCATCACTAAGCTAAGGATCCTGGGACTAAACACCTCCCTCTGCAACTGGATCCTGGACTTCCTGATGGGCCGCTCCCAGGTGGTGTGGGTAGGTAGCAACACATCTGCCACTCTGATCCTCAGCACTGGAGCTCCCCAGCGGTTCGTCCTCAGTCCCCTCCTGTACTAGCAGCACTGTAGAAACTATTACATTACAACGGAACGACTTGATCAGTGTAGTGTTAGTTAGCTAGCTACATAGTTGTCTTTGCTGTCTTTGTATCTAAGATAATTGTGTAGTTTAGAGTAATTATTGAGGTTAGCTAGCCAGCCGCGACGCCTTGTCCAGACTCCAGACTTAGTCAACACACCTAGTCATCAAACCCACTGCTAGCTAGTGGGTTTGCTAGCTAGCCAACCGTTACCGACTAGCAGCGCTGTAGATACTAATACATTACAACGGAACGATTTGACTAGTGCAGTGTTAGCTAGCTAGCTACATAGTTGTCTTTGTCATAGCTTGATAATTGTGTAGTTTAGTAATTATCGAGGTTAGCTAGGTTAGCTAGCCAGCTATTTCCGTCCCCCGCGACGCCATTGTTCCATACCTAGCCAACTATTACCGACGAGCAGCATTGTAGAAACTAAATACATTACAAAGGAACGTCTTGATTAGTGTTATGTTATGTTAGCTAGCTACAAAGTTGCTTTTGTATAATAGCCAACCTCTACCGACTAGCAGCACTGTAGAAACTATTACATTACAACGGAACGACTTGATTAGTGTAGTGTTGTGTTAGTTAGCTAGCATTTTCGTCATTTTAGTCAATAAGATTTTCGCAACGTAAGCTTAACTTTCTGAACATTCGAGACGTGTAGTCCACTTGTCATTCCAATCTCCTTTGCATTAGCGTAGCCTCTTCTGTAGCTTGTCAACTATGTGTCTGTCTATTCCTGTTCTCTCCCCTCTGCACAGGCCATACAAACGCTTCACACCGCGTGGCCGCTGCCACTCTAACCTGGTGGTCCCAGCGCGCACGACCCACGTGGAGTTCCAGGTCTCCGGCAGCCTCTGGAACTGCCGGTCTGCGGCCAACAAGGCTGAGTTCATCTCAGCCTATGCTACCCTCCAGTCCCTAGACTTCCTGGCGCTGACGGAAACATGGATTACCACAGATAACACTGCTACTCCTACTGCTCTCTCCTCGTCTGCCCACGTGTTCTCGCATACCCCTAGAGCATCGAGCCAGCGGGGTGGTGGCACTGGAATCCTCATCTCTGCCAAGTGGACATTCTCTCTTTCTCCCCTGACCCATCTGTCTATCTCCTCATTTGAATTCCATGCTGTCACAGTTACCAGCCCTTTCAAGCTTAACATCCTTATCATTTATCGCCCTCCAGGTTCCCTTGGAGAGTTCATCAATGAGCTTGACGCCTTGATAAGTTCCTTTCCTGAGGATGGCTCACCTCTCACAGTTCTGGGTGACTTTAACCTCCCCACGTCTACCTTTGACTCATTCCTCTCTGCCTCCTTCTTTCCACTCCTCTCCTCTTTTGACCTCACCCTCTCACCTTCCCCCCCTACTCACAAGGCAGGCAATACGCTTGACCTCATCTTTACTAGATGCTGTTCTTCCACTAATCTCATTGCAACTCCCCTCCAAGTCTCCGACCACTACCTTGTATCCTTTTCCCTCTCGCTCTCATCCAACACTTCTCACTCTGCCCCTACTCGGATGGTATTGCGGCGTCCCAACCTTCGCTCTCTCTCTCCCGCTACTCTCTCCTCTTCCATCCTATCATCTCTTCCCTCTGCTCAAACCTTCTCCAACCTATCTCCTGATTCTGCCTCCTCAACCCTCCTCTCCTCCCTTTCTGCATCCTTTGATTTTCTCTGTCCCCTATCCTCCAGGCCGGCTCGGTCCTCCCCTCCTGCGCCGTGGCTCGACGACTCACTGCGAGCTCACAGAACAGGGCTCCGGGCAGCCGAGCGGAAATGGAGGAAAACTCGCCTCCCTGCGGACCTGGTATCCTTTCACGCCCTCCTCTCTACATTTTCCTCTTCTGTCTCTGCTGCTAAAGCAACTTTCTACCACTCTAAATTCCAAGCATCTGCCTCTAACCCTAGGAAGCTCTTTGCTACCTTCTCCTCCCTCCTGAATCCTCCTCCACCTCCCCCCCTCCTCCCTCTCTGCAGATTACTTCGTCAACCATTTTGAAAAGAAGGTTGATGACATCCGATCCTTGTTTGCTAAGTCAAACGACACCGCTGGTCCTGCTCACACTGTCCTACCCTGTGCTTTGACCTCTTTCTCCCCTCTCTCTCCAGATGAAATCTCGCGTCTCGTGACGGCCGGCCGCCCAACAACCTGCCCACTTGACCCTATCCCCTCCTCTCTTCTCCAGACCATTTCCGGAGACCTTCTCCCCTACCTCACCTCGCTCATCAACTCATCCTTGACCGCTGGCTACGTCCCTTCCGTCTTCAAGAGAGCGAGAGTTGCACCCCTTCTGAAAAAACCTACACTCGATCCCTCCGATGTCAACAACTACAGACCAGTATCCCTTCTTTCTTTTCTCTCCAAAACTCTTGAACGTGCCGTCCTTGGCCAGCTCTCCTGCTATCTCTCTCAGAATGACCTTCTTGATCCTAATCAGTCAGGTTTCAAGACTGGGCATTCAACTGAGACTGCTCTTCTCTGTGTCACGGAGGCTCTCCGCACTGCTAAAGCTAACTCTCTCTCCTCTGCTCTCATCCTTCTAGACCTATCTGCTGCCTTTGATACTGTGAACCATCAGATCCTCCTCTCCACCCTCTCCGAGCTGGGCATCTCCGGCGCGGCCCACGCTTGGATTGCGTCCTACCTGACAGGTCGCTCCTACCAGGTGGCGTGGCGAGAATCTGTCTCCGCACCACGTGCTCTCACCACTGGTGTCCCCCAGGGCTCTGTTCTAGGCCCTCTCCTATTCTCACTATACACCAAGTCACTTGGCTCTGTCATATCCTCACATGGTCTCTCCTATCATTGCTATGCAGACGACACACAATTAATCTTCTCCTTTCCCCCTTCTGATAACCAGGTGGCGAATCGCATCTCTGCATGTCTGGCAGACATATCAGTGTGGATGACGGATCACCACCTCAAGCTGAACCTCGGCAAGACGGAGCTGCTCTTCCTCCCGGGGAAGGACTGCCCGTTCCATGATCTCACCATCACGGTTGACAATTCCCTTGTGTCCTCCTCCCAGAGTGCTAAGAACCTTGGCGTGACCCTGGACAACACCCTGTCGTTCTCCACTAACATCAAGGCGGTGACCCAATCCTGTAGGTTCATGCTCTACAACATTCGCAGAGTACAACCCTGCCTCACACAGGAAGCGGCGCAGGTCCTAGTCCAGGCACTTGTCATCTCCCGTCTGGATTACTGCAACTCGCTGTTGGCTGGGCTCCCTGCCTGTGCCATTAAACCCCTACAACTCATCCAGAACGCCGCAGCCCGTCTGGTGTTCAACCTTCCCAAGTTCTCTCACGTCACCCCGCTCCTCCGCTCTCTCCACTGGCTTCCAGTTGAAGCTCGCATCCGCTACAAGTCCATGGTGCTTGCCTACGGAGCTGTGAGGGGAACGGCACCTCCGTACCTTCAGGCTCTGATCAGGCCCTACACCCAAACAAGGGCACTGCGTTCATCCACCTCTGGCCTGCTCGCCTCCCTACCTCTGAGGAAGCACAGTTCCCGCTCAGCCCAGTCAAGACTGTTCGCTGCTCTGGCACCCCAATGGTGGAACAAGCTCCCTCACGACGCCAGGACAGCGGAGTCAATCACCACCTTCCGGAGACACCTGAAACCCCACCTCTTTAAGGAATACCTGGGATAGGATAAAGTAATCCTTCTAACCCCCCCCCCCTAAAAGATTTAGATGTACTATTGTAAAGTGGTTGTTCCACTGGATATCATAAGGTGAATGCACCAATTTGTAAGTCGCTCTGGATAAGAGCGTCTGCTAAATGACATAAATGTAAATGTACTCCCTGTTCACCCACGACTGCATGGCCAGGCACGACTCCAACACCATCATTAAGTTGGCAGACAACGCAACAGTGGTAGGCCTGATCACCGACAATGACGAGACAGCCTATAGGGAGGAGGTCAGAGATCTGGCCGGGTGGTGCCAGAATAACAACCTATCCCTCAACATAGCCAAGACTAAGGAGATGATTGTGGACTACAGGAAATGGAGGACCGAGCACGCCCCCATTCTCATCGACGGGGCTGCAGTGGAGCAGGTTGAGAGCTTCAAGTTCCTCGGTGTCCACATCAACAACAAACTAGAATGGTCCAAACACACCAAGACAGTCGTGAAGAGGGCACGACAAAGCCTATTCCCCCTCAGGAAACCAAAAAGATTTGGCATGGGTCCTGAGATCCTCAAAAGGTTCTACAGCTGCAACATCAAGAGCATCCTGACTGGTTGCATTACTGCCAGGTACGGCAATTGCTCGGCCTCTGACTGCAAGGCACTACAGAGGGTAGTGCGTACGGCCCAGTACATCACTGGGGCTAAGCTGCCTGCCATCCAGGACCTCTACACCAGGCAGTGTCAGAGGAAGGCCCTAAAAATTGTCAAAGACCCAGCCACCCCAGTCATAGACTGTTCTCTCTACTACCGCATGGCAAGTGGTAGCGGAATGCCAAGTTTAGGACAAAAAGGCTTCTCAACAGTTTTTACCCCCAAGCCATAAGACTCCTGAACAGGTAATCAAATGGCTACCCGGACTATTTGCATTGTGTGCCCCCCCAACCCCTCTTTTTACGCTGCTGCTACTCTCTGTTTATCATATATGCATAGTCACTTTAACTATAAATTCATGTACATACTACCTCAATTGGGCCGACCAACCAGTACTCCCGCACATTGGCTAACCGGGCTTTCTGCATTGTGTCCTACCCACCACCCGCCAACCCCTCTTTTGCGCTACTGCTACTCTCTGTTCTTCATATATGCATAGTCACTTTAACCATATCTACATGTACATACTACCTCAATCAGCCTGACTAACCGGTGTCTGTATGTGGCCTCACTACTTTTATTGCCTTGCTACTCTATATAGCCTGTCTTTTTACTCTTGTTTTATTTCTTTACCTACCTATTGTTCGCCTTAATAACTTTTTTGCACTATTGGTTAGAGCCTGTAAGTAAGCAGTTCACTGTAAGGTCTCTTGTATTCAGTGCACATGACAAATACATTTTGATTTGATTACCGGCACACTGGCAGTCAGGAGTCATGACCACAGTCAAATTCCATGTGACCTTTGAGTCACGGTAACGAGGCTTCTCCAAAACTGTGCTCTGATGCCACTGATTGTCATTAGTAGGCTATCAAACTTGCTAACGGCCAGTAGCTAATGGCCTGCTACTCAGCCCTCTCTTGTCCCTCTAATCATTCTGACATCAATGCAAATGCAATCAAAAATCAAACACTTCATGGATCCTCTGTTGCGCAGCGAGAGCCAGCTCCTCATAGCTGGTTGACACATTGAATGAAGTGCAACATTTCTATAGGCTATGCTATTAAAAAGAGGATCTCATCAGCTTTTTATAGGCTAGGCCTACTATATTTATTTCTCAGCTTTCCTAATATTAAGCACATTGCTATGCTTTACAACTGGAGTAGCATGAAAACGAACCACAGAAAAGTGTCCTCCATTCTCTGTTCAAGTGCATACAGATCACGTCTTTTTTCCCCCTGCCCCGACAGGTGCATGATAATGGCCCATTCTAAATCAAAACTAATTTCACACATATTATTTAGTATATGTAAAGACAAAATCAAATTTAGAACAGTCTGATGAAGGAGAATGATGCCCAGCCTGTGCAGTATAAGGCAAGAAATAGCGCATACATTTTTTGCTACTTTTTCAAATCATAGTCACATGCATCATGTAGCCTGCCTAGACCATAGGCCTATATGTTTTAATAGGGTTTGTATAACAACTAAAGTGGCCAAATAACTCTAAAAGTAGCCTATAGACCTAGGGCTTTTGGAACTGGGTTGGAGAGCCCATAACCCAAAGAGCTTATAGTGAAACATCTGTTCTTATAAGCCCAATCATTGCGCAATCGCGTGTGAAAACAGAGTTTTGACTGGCTACTATTTAAAAGAGGATCCCAGCTTTTCTCTACTGTATTTATTGCTCAATTCTTAAAAATGAAGCACATTCACATTAATCTGCTTTACAGCCAGTGTAGCCTAACTGGCATATTAAAAACATAACTGCAGGAAGCGCTTCCTCCATTAGCTATTCGAGTGCAGGCTACTGATAAAAACATTTTTGTGGGCCATTTTAAATACAAAATAATTCCACACATACAGTACCAGTCAAAGGTTTGGACACATTTACTCATTCAAGGGTTTTTCTTAATTTTACTATTTTCTACATTGTAGAATAATAGTGAAGACATCAAAACTATGAAATAACACATATGGAATCATGTAGAAACCCAAAAAGTGTTAACCTTTTCATACATGAGTTCCAAATATCTCTAACGGTCACCCCAGCATGAGTTTTTTTATGCACGTGATGTTAGAATGTTCTCTCCATTCCAGAATGTGATTGTTACACATCAGTACATTTAATCCGCGCTGCCCTCAAACCAAGGCACGCAGCCTGTGTTTATTTATAGGCTGTTTCAACTGGTCAATAAAAAAAAAAATTCAAACAAGTTTTTATTTTCAAAGAACAGTTTGAATTGAGGTGTGTTCCGCCTCCTCATTCATTCACATAAAAATAGTAATTTTAACTTTTGCGGACAATTCCTTTTTTTGACATTTCTGACCCGGACAAAATTCCCCAAGCACTTCCCAATTGTTTGTGCAATTCAAGTCTGCAGACATTTGCACATCTCCAATCAGAACAGGATCTGCACACACGTGTTCACATTATCCGTCTGTTGCCCGCATCACAGTCATTGTTGTTTTCATCAATAATAATAACTTTGATTGAAATGCACACATTTCCAATGTAAGTGTCTTATTACGTTATAATACTTTATGTATGTCGTTTCTACTGTAGCTTACTGTATGTATGGAGCATAATATATTTGTGTATATTCCTTATAACCACGGACACGCGAGTTAACGTAACTCATTTCATAACCTTTATGGTGTTATATTCAATCATGCTTAGGTAGCTAGCTACATTCTTCTATTAGCTCTGTAAAACAATGCTAATTGTGGCAGAGAAGTATTAGCTTGTGTTGTATTTTGAAGCTACCCTGGCCTTATGACTCCCAAGTGGCGCAGCCGTCTACGGCACTGCATCTCAGTGCTAGAGGCATCACTGCAGACACCCTGGTTTGAATCCAGGCTGTATCACAACCGGCCGTGATTGGGAGTCCCATAGGGCGGCGCACAATTGGCCTAGCGTTGTCCGGGTTTGGCCGGTGTAGGCCGTCGTTAATAATTTGATGTTAAATGACTTGCCTAGTTAAATAATGGTTAAATAAATAAAAAATATATGACCATGGTTTGTTTTCATTTGGCCTATTTAGCATAGGTCTTTTCTGCCTTGCCTTGCCCCCTTCTGGAGCTCAAAAGTAACTTTTTCGTACTGTTATAACTCAAATTTGTGATTTTGTCAATGCAATGTTTATTATGTTACTTCTTTGTAATATTGTTTTATTTCTATATCCTTATATTGTATTCTAATTACTAATAATTCCTCTTTATTCTGTACTTTCAGAATCCACAAACAGTATTTGCCAATATCATAACTGGAACTGGAGCTGGACATCATTCTAGCTGAAGATTGAGACCAGCTTTTGTATGCCAGCGTACACTCCTTAACAGTTTTACTGGATGAAAACACATAGTCCAATATATAATACTTGTCTATTTTATTGCAGTATTGGTGGTGGTTGGTTGAACAACAACAACAAAAACTTAATTTACTAGAGGAAAAAAAATGAATATGCATAACCCATATTTCATATTCATGCAGTGACTGAACAACAACTGCATTTCCACCCCCACCTCTAAAGGCATAGTATCATGGCAGGTCACCTGTCAAGTCACCTGTCAGGTCAGTCAGTCACTAATTGCTGCAGATGTGCTCAATAGTGTTTGAGCATATGATACTCCCCAAAGCATGGTGAAATACATAGAGGTGTATCACAAACTAAACACATGTATTTTGTCAACTTCCTCTGCTTACTTCTCCTGGTGCCAGACAGGCAGACTTTGCAGTGCCTCCGTGTGCGAATACCTTGAGCAGCAGTTTGAGGGACTTTGCAGGGAAAATGCCGTGCAGTGAAGCGTATGGGGATTGTTCGCAGCAGGACGACCCCCAGTGGATGGGCACCGAGAGGTGTGGTGCTCCTCCAGCAGCTCTCTCATGATGTTCTCTCTGTACATTTGGTAGCTATTTACTTTACATATGAGGGAGTGGGGAGGATGAGGGAAGGGATAGGATGACGAGGCAGTGGGTAGGTGGGTGAGATATTGTGATTATAATTGCATAATGGAACTGTATGTGATTTGTGTGTGAACTGTACGTCCAATAACAAAAAATACCTTGTTCAGTAATCATCTCACCTGTTAGTTGGCGGTGAACTATGTGGTCATTGAGGGCAGCAGTGTCGATCAGATGGAAAAATATCTTCTTATGCCACTTGGTCGTTTCCAAGTGCATTCCACAAAGCTGTTCATCATGTCCGCCTTATCCACTGCCCCCATTTTGAGGTTATAGTCAAGCACACAGTCTGGTTAGATTTTTTCTCTCTCCCGTCAGGTGGTCCACTTTCCCTGTGGCTGACATGGTTGCTGTATGGACAGTGTAGAGGACATGGAAGTCTCGTTTGTCATGCCACTTTACTGCCAGCTGTTGACCGTTCTCCTTGAACTCCACCTCCCCTCTCTGCATCTTCCCGCATCCGAATGCCGGCATCCCCCCTTCCTGTTCGACCTAACTGTGCCACAGGCCCCTGTGCTGTTGGAGAGCAGATGCTGGAAGAGTTTGGGACTGCTGTACTAATTGTCCACATACAAAGTGTGTCCCTTGCCGAGATGAGGAGCCAGCATGGTCATAACCACGGACCCGGACACCCCAAGCCCCTTATAATGTTGGATGTCAGTGGTGGACCCTGTGTAAACTATAATGTCCTGGAGAAATCCTATCTTCACGTCGCACATGAATGACAAAGAACTTGACCCCAAACCTGTGCCTTTTGGAGGGAATATATTGACGGAACACCAGCATGCCTTTCCATAACATCAGGGACTCATCAATGCATAGGTTCTTGTATGGCACAAAGACCCAACCAAATGCTGATGTCAAGCTGGTAAGAACGTTTCTTATTTTGTATAACGGGTCATTTAGGATGGCAGTAGCATTGTTGACGAAATGCAGACATCGCAGCAGAACTAGGAAGTGGTCTTGGGAAAAGAGGGTGGCAAAGAAGGGAGTTGCAAACATAGGATCTGTGCTCCAGTATTCTCTTAGGGAGTTCTTCTTTACTATCCCCATGAGAAGGACTGTCACCAGGAAGGTATACATTTCACTAATTGTGGTTTTTACCCATTTAGCGAGTTTCCCCCCAACTGTCTCTCTCTTCTCCTGTAGCTCCAAGGCATAGTGATTAGTCTACTCTACTATGTCTCCCACCAGCTCCTCTGTCAGAAACAACTTGAAGCACTCTGACTCAGATGGAAATGGCAAGGGGCATTGCAATCCAGACTGGGACTCATCAAAGCAAACAGCAGGGCCAGGAGGGGTGAGATGGCTGGCGGCCTTCCAGCTACCACAGAACTCCTGTACTTCCACTGTCGGTTTGCCTCCATCACCATCAGCATCTTCAAAGGGACCTGGGACTTCGTCAGAGAACAAGGGGTCATCAGATTCAGGGTTCTCAATCGCTACAAGGTTAGGGGGCAGCTCGTCACTGTCATGGTCAGAATTTTAAAAAATCTCCAGAATTTCCACATTTGTGAGTTGTCTCCTTTTGAAAGACATTGCTAATGCTACAGCTTAGCTCACTAGCTACATACATGAACAACAACACTGAATGGCTCAGAGTGGGAGTGAGAGGTTACGTGATTGACTACCAGCACGCGCTACTTGTATCAATAAATCACAATCAGAAAATATTTTGTGTGGTAATTATTTACATATGTACTGTTTTATTCACATATTTCCAAGTACCGGTTACAAATCATGCATTCCGATTCTTGCATAGATTGTAATGGGCACATATTATGTGTGTAAAATATACTGCTCAAAAAAATAAAGGGAACACTTAAACAACACAATGTAACTCCAAGTCAATCACACTTCTGTGAAATCAAACTGTCCACTTAGGAAGCAACACTGATTGACAATACATTTCACATGCTGTTGTGCAAATGGAATAGACAACAGGTGGAAATTATAGGCAATAAGCAAGACACCACCAATAAAGGAGTGGTTCTGCAGGTGGAGACCACAGACCACTTCTCAGTTCCTATGCTTCCTGGCTGATGTTTTGGTCACTTTTGAATGCTGGTGGTGCTTTCACTCTAGTGGTAGCATGAGACGGAGTCTACAACCCACACAAGTGGCTCAGGTAGTGCAGCTCATCCAGGATGGCACATCAATGCGAGCTGTGGCAAGAAGGTTTGCTGTGTCTGTCAGCGTAGTGTCCAGAGCATGGAGGCGCTACCAGGAGACAGGCCAGTACATCAGGAGACATGGAGGAGGCCGTAGGAGGGTAACAACCCAGCAGCAGGACCGCTACCTCCACCTTTGTGCAAGGAGGAGCACTGCCAGAGCCCTGCAAAATCCCCAGACCTGAATCCAATTGAGCACATCTGGGACATCATGTCTCGCTCTACCCACCAACGCCACGCTGCACCACAGACTGTCCAGGAGTTGGCGGATGCTTTAGTCCAAGTCTGGGAGGAGATCCCTCAGGAGACCACCCGCCACCTCATCAGGAGCATGCCCAGGCATTGTAGGGAGGTCATACAGGCACGTGGAGGCCACACACACTACTGAGCCTCATTTTGACTTGTTTTAAGGACATTACATCAAAGTTGGATCAGCCTGTAGTGTGGTTTTCCACTTTAATTTTGAGTGTGACTCCAAATCCAGACCTCCATGGGTTGATAAATTGGATTTCCATTGATTATTTTTGTGTGATTTTGTTGTCAGCACATTCAACTATGTAAAGAAAAAAGTATTTAATAAGATTATTTCTTTCATTCAGATCTAGAATGTGTTGTTTAAGTGTTCCCTTTATTTTTTTGAGCAGTGTACATTTTTGAAGGTTGTACTGATTATGATGAGCTAAGCTAATTCCAACTGTGTGTGGAGCCATATTTGTTGACATGCAATACATTCTGGGTTTCACGTAATCGTCTGTCAGACCAAAGATGTTATAACAAAATGAGGTGAGTTAGGGTTCACTTATTTTTTGAGAACTTCCGGAAGTGAATGGTGGGATGTGAACAATGATAGACGACATACCCCCTACAACATGCATACTATAAACAGACCAAACTCATCTTGTCTTCTCTTATAATCTTTGGTTTCTGTGAGAGAAAAAAGAATGTCAGCGCGCAGAAACTACCCATCGTGCTTTCCAACAATCTTGAAGGAGTTCCCACATATGTTGAGCACTTGTTGGCTGCTTTTCCTTCACTCTGCGGTCCAACTCATCCCAAACCATCTCAATTTGTAAGGACAGACGCTGGAGACGAGAAGCAAGTACAGGGAGTGAACATTTAATGAAACACGGACAGGAACAGAATACGGACAGTGTCTGGACAGGGGAAAACAAAAACAACAATAACGGCTGACACGGGGATGAAACAGAGGGGAAAGGTAATCAAAACGTGAAGGAGTCCAGGTGAGTCCAATGAGCGCAGATGTGCGTATTGATGGTGACAGTTATGCGTAATGAAGGGCAGCCTGGCTCCCTCGAGCGCCAGAGAGGGGAAGCGGGAGCAAATCAAATCAAATGTATTTATAAAGCCCTTCTTACATCAGCTGTTGTTACAAAGTGCTGTACAGAAACCCAGCCTAAAACCCCAAACATCAATCAATGCAGGTGTAGAAGCACAGTGGCTAGGAAAAACTCCCCAGAAAGGCCAGAAACTAGGAAGAAACCTAGAGAGGAACCAGGCTATGAGGGGTGGCCAGTCCTCTTCTGGCTGTGCCGGGTGGAGATTATAACAGAACATGGCCAAGATGTTCAAATGTTCATAGATGACCAGTAAAATAATAATAATCACAGTGGTTGTCGAGGGTGCCACAGGTCAGCAACTCAGCAGTAAATGTCAGTTGGCTTTTCATAGCCGATCATTCAGAGTATCTCTACCACTCCTGCTGTCTCTAGAGAGTTGAAAATAGCAGGTCTGGGACAGGAAGCACGTCCGGTGAACAGGTCAGGGTTCCATAGCCGCAGGCAGAACAGTTGAAACTGGAGCAGGAGCACGGCCAGGTGGACTGGGGACAGCAAGGTAGTAGGGACAGCAGGACTACCTCAGGCCAGGTAGTCCTGAGGCATGGTCCTAGGGCTCAGGTCCTCCGAGAGAGAGAAAGGAAGAAACAGAGAAAAAGAGAGAAACAGAGATTTAGAGAGAGCATACTTCAATTCACACAGGACACCGGAAAAGGCAGGAGAAATACTCCAGATATAACAGACTGACCCTAGCCCCCCGACACAAACTACTGTAGAATAAATACTGGAGGCTGAGACAGGAGGGGTCAGGAGACACTGTGGCCCCATCCAACGATACCCCCGGACAGACCAAACAGGCAAGATATAACCCCACCCACTTTGCCAAAGCACAACCCCCACACCACTAGAGGGATATCTTCAACCACCACTTACCATCCTGAGACAAGGCCGAGTATAGCCCACAAAGATCTCCGCCAAGGCACAACCCAAGGGGTGGCGCCAACCCGGACAGGAAGATCATGTCAGTGACTCAACCCACTCAAGTGATGCACCCCTCCTAGGGACAGCATGGAAGAGCACCAGTAAGCCAGTGACTCAGCCCCTGTAATAGGGTTAGAGGTAGAGAATCCCAGTGGAGAGAGAGAGGAACCGGCTAGGCAGAGACAGCAAGGGCGGTTCGTTGCTCCAGTGCCTTTCCGTTCACCTTCACAGTCCTGGGCCAGACTACACTCAATCATAGGACCTACTGAAGAGATGAGTCTTCAATAAAGACTTAAAGGTTGAGACCGAGTCTACGTCTCTCACATGGATAGGCAGACCTTTCCATAAAAATGGAGCTCTATAGGAGAAAGCCCTGCTTCCAGCTGTTTGCTTAGAAATTCTAGGGACAGTAAGGAGGCCTGCGTCTTGTCACCATAGCGTATGTGTAGGTATGTACGGCAGGACCAAATCGGCGAGATAGGTAGGAGCAAGCCCATGTAATGCTTTGTAGGTTAGCAGTAAAACCTTGAAATCAGCCCTTGCCTTAACCTGTTAGGGTATAGGGGGCAGTATTGAGAATTTTTTGAAAAAAGTGTGCCCATTTTAAACTGCCTCCTACACCTACCCAGTAACTACAATATGCATATACTTATTATATATGGATAGAAAACACCCTAAAGTTTCAAAAACTGTTTGAATGGTGTCTGTGAGTATAACAGAACTCATTTGGCAGGCAAAACCCTGAGACAGATTCTGACAGGAAGTGGATACCTGATGTGTTGAATTGACTTTGAGCCTATGCCATTGAAAAACAAAGGGGGTGAATTATATTCTGGCACTTCCTATTGCTTCCACAAGATGTCCCCAGCCTTTACAAAGTGTTTTGAGTGTTCTACAGTGAGATCTGACCGAATAAGAGCCATGGAACGTGATGGTCCATCATTCACCCTGGCGCGCGATTTGATGGTGGGTACTCTCATTCCGAAACGTTTTAAAAGAAAACCCAATGGTCCGCCTTGAATTTTATTCATGTTCTGGTTAAAAAAGGCCCTAATGATTTATGCGATACAACGTTTGACATGTTTGAACGAACGGAAATATATTTTTTCCGTTCTTGAAGTGAAGTGAAGTCCGGCTGGCTTAGATCATGCGCTACAACACGGAGGTTTTTCGACATAAATGATGAGCTTTTTTGAACAAAACTACATTCGTTATGGACCTGGGACTCTTTGGAAGTGACATCTGATGAAGAGAATCAAAGGTAATGGATTATTTATATAGTATTTTAGATTTTAGATTCCTCCAACATGGCGGTTAGTCTGTATCGCGATGCGTATTTGTCTGGCGCAGTGCTCAGATTATTGCAAAGTGTGATCTCCCAGTAAGGTTAATTTAAAATCTGACAAGTCCATTGCGTTCAAGAGATGTAAATCTATAATTCTTTGAATGACAATATAATATTTTAGCAATGTTTTCTAATATTAATTAATTATTTTGTCGTCATGACTTGACTGCCGGTATTGGAGGGAAACGATTTCCTGAACATCAACGCCATAGTAAAACACTGTTTTTAGATATAAATATGAACTTGATAGAACTAAAAATGCATGCATTGTCTAACAAAATGTCCTAGGAGTGTCATCTGATGGAGATTGTAAAAGGTTAGTGCATAATTTTAGCTGATTGTATGGTTTTGGTGAGGCATGTCTTTGAATCGACAATGCATTGCACACAGCTATTGTCAATGTACTCTCCTAACATAACCTAACTTTATGCTTTCCCCGTAAAACCTTTTTGAAATCGGTAAACGTGGTTAGATTAAGAAGATGTTTATCTTTCAAAGGCTGTAAGTTAGTTGTATGTTTGAGAAATTTGAATTTGTACATTTATTTGGTTTCAAATTTGCCGCTCTTGAAATGCACCTGCTGTTGATAGGGTGCGCCACAGGTGGCACGCTAACGTCCCAGGTAGCCTCAAGAAGTTAACAGGAAGCCAGTGTAGAGAGGCTAGCACTGGAGTATTATGATCAACTTTTTGGGTCTAGTCAAAGTTCTAGCAGCTGTGTTTAGCACTAAATGAAGTTTATTTAGTGCTTTATCCAGGTAGCCGGAAAGTAGAGCATTGCAGTAGTCTAACCTAGAAGTGGCAAAAGCATAGATACATTTTCTGCATCATTTTTGGACAGAACGTATCTGATTATTGCAATGTTACGTAGATGGAAAAAAGCTGTCCTGGAAACAGTCTTGATATGTTCATCAAAAGAGAGATCAGGGTCCAGAGTAACACCGAGGTCCTTCACAGTTTTATTTGAGACGACTGTACAACCATCAAGATTAATTGTCAGATTCAACAAAGATCTCTTTGTTTCTTGGGACCTAGAACAAGCATCTCTGTTTTGTCCGAGTTTAAAAGTAGAACATTTGCCGCCAGCCACTTCCTTATGTCTGAAACACAGGCTTCCAGGGAGGGCAATATTGGGGCTTCACCATGTTTCATCGAAATGTACAGCTGTGTGTCATCCACATAGCAGTGAAAGTTAACATTATGTTTCCGAATGACATCACCAAGAGGTAAAATATATAGTGAAAACAATAGTGGTCCTTAAAACCTCTTACATCTACACGTTCCGCTAGCGGAACGTCTGCTCCAATATCCAATGATCGTCGGGGCGCGAAATACAAACTCCTCTAAAATCCGAAAACTTCCATTTTTCAAACATATGACTATTTTACAGC
Organism: Salmo trutta; assembly: GCF_901001165.1. Taxonomy (NCBI): domain Eukaryota; kingdom Metazoa; phylum Chordata; class Actinopteri; order Salmoniformes; family Salmonidae; genus Salmo; species Salmo trutta. The sequence goes on along the minus strand of NC_042984.1, from coordinate 24,646,546 downwards.
TATTTAAAGACAAGACTCTCCTTTATCTAACCACACTGTCCGATTTCAAAAAGGCTTTACAGCGAAAGCAAAACATTAGATTATGTCAGCAGAGTACCCAGCTAGAAATAATCAGACACCCATTTTTCAAGCTAGCATATCATGTCACATAAACCCAAACCATAGCTAAATGCAGCACTAACCTTTTATGATCTTCATCAGATGACACACCTAGGACATTATGTTATACAATACATGCATGTCTGTTCAATCAAGTTCATATTTATATCAAAAACCAGCTTTTTACATTAGCATGTGACGTTCAGAACTAGCATTCCCACCGAACACTTCCGGTGATTTTACTAAATTACTCACGATAAACGTTCACAAAAAGCATAACAATTATTTTAAGAATTATAGATACATTACTCCTCTATGCACTCGATATGTCCGATTTTAAAATAGCTTTTCGGATGAAGCACATTTTGCAATAATCTAAGTACATAGCCCAGCCATCACGGGCTAGCTATTTAGACACCCAACCAGTTTAGCCTTCACCAAAATCACATTTCCTACAAGAAAAATGTTCTTACCTTGCTTGTTCTTCGTCAGAATGCAGTCCCAGGACTTCTACTTCAATAACAAATGTAGGTTTCGTCCCAAATAATCCATCGTTATGTTCCATCAAGACGTTTTGTTCGTGCGTTCTAGACACTATCCCAACGCTAAATCTCGGCCACGAGCATGACGCAGAATGTGACAAAAAATTTCTAAATATTCCATTACCGTACTTCGAAGCATGTCAACCGCTGTTTAAAACCAATTTTTATGCAATTTATCTCGTAGAAAAGCGATAATATTCCGACCGGGAATCTGCCTGTCTGTATACTGAGGGAAAAACCGAAAGCCGGGGGCGGGGCGGGTCGCGAGCGTAAGGCTTAGTCCACTGAGTGACCACTTAGCTTTTGCTCTCCTTTGTTTCAGCCAGGGCTTTGAATTACGTCATTCCTGTTTTTCCCGGGCTCTGAGACTCCATTGGAGACGTGGGAAGTGTCACGCAACAGCAGAGATCCTTAGTTTTTGGGAGAGATGTCAAACAAAGAAAATAAAAGGTCTGACAGGGTACTTCCTGAACAGAAGCATCTCAGGTTTTTGCCTGCAATAGGAGTTCTGTTATACTCACAGACACCATTCAAACAGTTTCAGAAACTGTGGAGTGTTTTCTCTCCAAAGCTAATAATTATATGCATATTCTAGTTTCTGGGCAGGACTAATAATCAGATTAAATCGGGTACGTTTTTTATCCAGCCGTGAAAATACTGCCCCCTAGCCATAAGAGGTTAACAAGCGCATTCGTGAAAAAGCACTGTCGTTGCACCAATGTGTACCTAACCATAAACATCAATGCATTTCTTAAAATCAATACACAAGTATATATTTTTAAACCTGCATATTTTGTTAATATTGTCTGCTAACATGAATTTCTTTTAACTAGGGAAATTCTGTCACTTCTCTTGCGTTCTGTGCAAGCAGAGTCAGGGTATATGCAGCAGTTTGGACTGCCTGGCTCGTTGCGAACTGTGTGAAGACCATTTCTTCCTAACAAAGACCGTAATTAATTTGCCGGAATTGTACATAATTATGACATAACATTGAATGTTGTGCAATGTAACAGAAATATTTAGACTTAGGGATGCCACTCGTTAGATAAAATACGGAACGGTTCTGTATTTCACTGAAAGATTAAACATTTTGTTTTCTAAAGGATAGTTTCCGGATTTGACCATATTAATGACCTAAGGCTCGTATTTATGTGTGTTATTATATTATAATTAAGTCTATGAATCGATTTTTGATAGAGCAGTCTGTCTGAGTGGTGGTAGGCAGCAGCAGGCTCGTAAGCATTCATTCAAACAGTGCTTCAAGCATTGTGCTGTTTATGACTTCAAGCCTATCAACTCCCGAGATTAGGCTGGCAATACTATAGTGCCTATAAGAACATTCAATAGTCAAAGGTATATGAAATACAAATGGTATAGACAGAAATAGTCCTATAGTTCCTATAATAACTACAACCTAAAACTTATTACCTGGGAATATTGAACACTCATGTTAAAAGGAACCACCAGCTTTCATATGTTCTCATGTTCTGAGCAAGGAATTTAAACGTTAGCTTTTTTACATGGCACATATTGCACTTTTACTTTCTTCTCCGACACTTTGTTTTTGCATTATTTAAACCAAACTGAACGTTTCATTATTTATTTGAGACTAAATTGATTTTATCGATGTATTATATCAAGTTAAAATATAAGTGTTCATTCAGTATTGTTGTAATTGTCATTATTACAAATATATAAATAACAATTGGACGATTAATCGGTTTGGCTTTTTTTTAATCCTCTAATAATCGGTATCGGTATCAGCGTTGAAAAATCATAATCGGTCAACCTCTGAATCAAACCCCCTATTATTTTGCATGTCTTAAACAAGGGATACTCAGGGTCCCAGACACAATTCAGGTCTATTTCAAGATGTCAGCCAGCCTGCTCTGACGGAGCTCAGACCATACGGGTTGATGCAAGGCCCAGGGTTATTGAAGATATTAAGATTATGGTCAACAGATTACCTCCGTTCACTGAAAGTAATTTGCCTCCCCTTCTGGCCAGACAGGCTGTGTCGAAAGCCCTGTGTTCGCATCTGGCAACCCATTCAATTAATAATCTCCATTCTCTCACTGTCAACGGGCAAATCTCCCTAGACAGGTCTGAGTGACCTCACAGCTCCACCAAGCACAGTCAGTGTGGTTGCTAGATTGGGTGAAAAAAAACACAACCTTACACACATGGAAGAATGTGGGATCTAACTGTTATAATTAAAATGCACTTGTGGAGACAGTAATTCATCACCAGAGAAGCGGCATGCTTTCTTCCTAATTATTATGTAGTATTGTCTGTGATCAACAGTAAGTAAGTACGTTTTTCTCTGAGGCAATTATCTCTCCACTCTGTTTATTTATTTCACTGTTTTGAGAGATTAGCCTAATACATATGTATGATTAAAGTAGCCAGGTCCTTTGTTACTTCATGTAGAACTAATTAGAATTTAATGACAGCTTTTTATGGTTGAAAATCTGGCAATTAATCACTATTCTATGAATAATATATGACTACATTTATCACTTATATTATGGTAATGTACAGGAATTTATGAATTGAACTGCTGACAAAGCTCTAATTTATTGTGGAGTGTGTGTCTAGAATGTCTTGTTCACAGTGCCCTGGGATGCTGCAAACGGCCGAGACCATTTCAGTTGCTCTTGTTGAGGTAGAAGTTAAGCCATTTTACAGTGGCTTTTGTCACTGACCGTCTCAACTCTCAGAGCGTACAAAGTATTAAGTTGGCTCTGTTGGCGAAGAGCAATCAAAGACAAAAAGGACTGACCAAAACAATGAAATCTCTCTCATCTCTACCTGTTGACTAGGCAACAACACATCCGTCACGCTGACCCTCAACACAAGACATTCAACACGACGGCCCCTCATGTGAGCAACAGGGCGCTCTGGGTGAGCCTGGTGCCGACTCATCTGGGGTGACACGAGAGTACCCTGCCTGCTGCCTTGACTCCCAGAGGAACCTCCCCAGCACCGACCGGCAGTGTGCCCTCTGCGGCCACAGATGGTGCATGGAACGGCCCCTCCTCTGGTCGCCCTAAGTGCAGCACTTCCCAGCTCCATGGGCGTCGGAGCGGTGGTGCTGGGGGATGGATCCGACAGACCCCGATCTGGACGTCTGCGGGTAGCCAGCAGGTTATCCAGCCGGATGGACAAGTCCACCAGCTGGTCGAATGTGAGAGTGGTGTCCCTGCAGGCCAACTCCCGACGGACGTCCTCGCGCAGACTGCACCAGTAGCGATCGATCAGGGCCCTGTCGTTCCATCCCGCGCCAACGCGAACTCCTGTGCGCTCCTCGTCCCCTGCCTCAGGTGGACGAGACGTTCACTCGCCGCTCTACCCTCAGGCGAAAATTCATAGACTGCCCAGGGTGAAATCCTTAAAATGGTCCAACAACGCTTCTTCTTCCCCCCATACTGCGTTGGCCCACTCCAGGGCTTTCCCTGAGAGGCAGGAGACGAGGGCGACGACACTCTCTCAGCCCGAAGGAGCCGGGTAGACAGTTGCCAGGTAGAGCTCTAGCTGGAGCAAGAACCCCTGACAACCCGCCGCCGTTCTATCATACTCCTTCGGGAGGGTGAGCCGTATCCCACTGGGCCCGGGTGAAGGAGGGGTAAGTGATGGTGAGACTGGTGGTGCTGGTGGAGACGCTCGAGGGACTCCTCTTCTCTCCCATCGCTCCATGGTTTGTAGCACATGATCCATAACACTGCCAAGATGCTGCAGCATGGCAGCGTGCTGCTGGACTTGCTCCTCAACCCCTACTGCTGGGGCACCTGCTCCTGCTGACTTTTAGGTGCGTGTTTCTGTCAAGGTTGTGGGTAACTGGTGAAAGGAGTCAGGCGCAGGAGAGCTGAGATGCGTGGACAAGGTATTTAATTCAAGAAAACACCAGTATAAACACAATACTATGGTGCTGGAAAAATACCGGTACCACGAAATAGACGGGCGTAATAACAAAACCCGGTAACAATATACCAGCCGTCAGATACAGCCTTACAATAAAACAAACACGCACACAAACATGAGGGAAACCGGAGGGTTAAATATTGAACATGTAATGGGGGAATTGAAACCAGGTGTGTAAAAAACAAAGACAAAACAAATGGAAAATGAAAAGTGGATCGGTGATGGCTTGAAGGCTGGTGACGTCGACCGCCGAATGCCGCTCGAACAAGGAGAGGGACCGACTCCGGCGGAAGTCGTGACACTAATGAAGTGTGTGAACAAGCATTGCTTAGCTGTAGTTGGTCGTGGAATTTATAGATGTAGTTAGGAGATTTGTTTTAAATCACAAATAATGTAGAAAAGGGACTGACAACTGATTTGTGTCTGAATTTATGCTGCAGTAGTTTGTGTCGGGGGGCTAGGGTCAGTCTGTTATATCTGGAGTATTTCTCCTGTCTTATCCGGTGTCCTGTGTGAACTTAAGTATGCTCTCTCTAATTCTCTCTTTCTCTCTTTCTTCCTTTCTCTCTCTCGGAGAGATAACGCCTTGCTGTCCCCAGTCCACCTGGCCGTGCTGCTGCTCCAGTTTCAACTGTTCTGTCTGCGGCTATGGAACCCTGACCTGTTCACCGGACGTGCTACCTGTCCCAGACCTGCTATTTTCAACTCTCTAGAGACAGCAGGAGCGGTAGAGATACTCTCAATGATCGGCTATGAAAAGATGACATTTACTCCTGAGGTGCTGACTTGTTGCACACTCGACAACTACTGTGATTATTATTATTTGACCATGCTGGTCATTTATGAACATTTGAACATCTTGGCCATGTTCTGTTATAATCTCCACCCGGCACAGCCAGAAGAGGACTGGCCACCCCTCATAGCCTGGTTCCTCTCTAGGTTTCTTCCTAGGTTTTGGCCTTTCTAGGGAGTTTTTCCTAGCCACCGTGCTTCTACACTTGCATTGCTAGCTGTTTGGGGTTTTAGGCTGCGTTTCTGTACAGCACTTTGATATATCAGCTGATGTAAGAAGGGCTATATAATACATTTGATTTGAATTTCACCGTGATGGTAAAACAAGTGTTTACGTACTGTAAGTGGAAATACATATATTTTTGCAAATACGCTTTTGGAAATTCTTAAAAGGGACACAATGTTTAATTTTGAGGAAGTTACTTAAATAAGTTATTGATTAAAAATGAGACAACTTGCATCCAACACCTTTTCTGGTACTTTCAAAACAGCCCTTTCCCCCATCCCCACAGCATACATTAACATTAAAGAACCAATAAATACATATAAACACAGGCATTGCAGTTTCACAGTTTCTACTCTCCATATCAACACTGTTAGATCTGACAACAAGGCACTGGCTCCATTTTCATCCCAAGCCCTTTTCCCACATTTAAGACGGGTTCCTCCCATATACAAACACTGAGAGATACCGTACTAATGTCTATTCACATCAATACACCGATTATTTTTTCTCTGGGTTTACCCTCCTCTTCATTCCGTGACCCCACCCTCTCATCACGCTGCATGCTGGGTAAATCTTGAGTGTGCGGCGACACTCTGATGTACTGCACAAAGTCCTGAGTCGCACCCTCCCTCCAAATTGCCTTCGATGTACGAATTGTAAAATAAAAAATGTAATCAAGAAAAGAGCCTGAAAGCAACACAGTATGGATGGCAGTAGTAAATCTAAATCATGGAAACCTAATTAGAGCTGATCCATTATGGTCCCGACGACGGGTGACTTATTTTTGTGCGATTGCATTATTTATCACTGTTATAATTTTTGTCTCGTTGGATCGCGCCATTCTTGCAGCCACCCGTTTCACGAAATATGGATTATGCACTTTCCAGTGTAACAAGGGGAGATATCATGCTGATGAATTAAGTGGCTGTGTCATTTATGGAGTATAAATGGAATGAATCCCAGAATAGAGGGGTCTTTCATCTTTTCAGATAAGACTGTCCTGATTACATCTAAATGTAGAGCAACATTTAGAAGACTATCAATCAAGCCTACGAATGGAATGATGCCCTAAAATGGCTGTCTCCTTTAAATTTCCTGTTACACCTCTCTCAGCTAATGTTCCCATCCTCGTGTCCAACCACCCTCCACTTCCCCCTCCCATCCATGTGGGCCATGCCACACTGTGCCATGTTCCCTCCCCCCTGGGAGCTCGCCTTTGCATCTAGGGCTCTTTGAGTATCTTTTTAGCCTCCAATTCCAATACATTTGTTCCACTCTACCAGATCTCATTCATTTCTGTTCTCTAAGCATCGTGCCCCACGCCTCCCTTGGGGCATGCGTTTGAAATGCTGCAAGTCTCTTTTTCCCCCCAGTACAGTAACTGGGGCACTCAACCTTAAAACAAACTAAAGGCCTTACCACACAGTACGTCTTAATCAGTGTATTACAATTATTACATGTAACGCTCTGGGATTTGACCAAATAAAAATCTTGACATCAACCTGGCCATATTGTACGATTTGCCTCAGTTCTGTTGTCACATTCTGGGATTGTCTTGCGAGGTTACGTCAACTGTGACGTAGGCTACGTTAACTGGGCGTAACAAGCATGGCGTTGTAAGAACAACAACAAGCTGTTGCTATGTTGATGATTGACAGACACTGCTCCTCCTACCTCTGTGGCTCCTTATAATGAAAAGTTCAAATTGAAGAGGCACATCACAACATGGAAACGCTTAATGCCGAAATAAAGCACCATAGCTCGAATGCGATATGCACCTCCACAAAACATTGGCATTACTCAATACAAGCATTGCAATTTTGACATTCCAGGTGTGTTCATGTTATTTGTAACTACACAAAGCCCATTACTTGCGGCAAGTTTTTATTTTACAATGTTTGAACTCTATAGTCAAATTTTGAATAAAAAATGCATGGCGTCATTGCCGGCCGTGTTCCTATTGGTCAGTCACTGGGATCGGCTCGTGACACCAGCCACACTACACGATAAAGGACATACATTTCTGACACTGCCAGAACTTTATCAGAGCCTACGACCGGTGGTACTTAATCGTCAGAACTAGACCCTGTCATACTGAACAAGCCGAGATGTCCGACAATCGTTTATGACCTAAGAATTTGCCCACGATGTGGAGATTTTGTCTGGGGTGGCAAAGTGATCCGTTTACAAAGGAGACGTGTTGTCAATGTCATTACTTATTTGCTCCTCTCTAGTCTCTTGCATTTTTGGAGGGATGATACATTTTTCTGTGGCACCAGGAAAATCAAAGTGTGTGTGTGCATTTCAATGAGTGTGCGTATGCACGTTTGAATGAATATGTATGTTTGAATGAGTGTGTGTGTGTGTGTGTGTGTCTGTGTGTGTGTGTGTGTGGAGCTGGCAGGAACAGGAGAAATGAATTGTATTAGAGGCTGGTTCACATCATTGATGATGAGGTTTGTCCCAGATTAAATCCCCAAAGGAGGGGCGATTAGAATGTGTAGCTGTTAAGCTTTGTCATGTCACACTTTTCTCATCACATGTAATTCCTACACACTGCCCGGTATTCATAGAATACCATACCGCTGGTGATTATGGTTTCTGTAAATACTATATGTACATGTAGAGTGCATGCAATGATATGAATGAAATATCATGCCAAATGTTTTTCATATTTTTACCAGCATGTCGCTTATGATGACTATGGATCATCATGATGCATTAATTTAATGTTGTGTCTTTCACCAGGTCCTCAAGCCCTGTATATTGCGTTGGTAATCCAGCTCATAGATATTCCATGTTCAGCACCCCGCTGGGTAACGCACAGCAGCCATTTTCAACAAGGACTCTCACTATACATAAATTCATGAGGGATCACAGCCAATTCCAACATGGAAAAGAAAATAAAGCTAGACATAAGATTTAGAGGTTTAAAATGTTAAAGGGGAAGTTTGTTAGATGGTGAAGAACCATTTAAAATACTGAACTTCCTCTTTAACACTGTTTCACTCTGCATCTTAAATCGCCACAGCAGGCCAGGATATTTCTGTTTAACAGCCAAACCAAATGACAGCACCCCACACTGCACAGTATATCCATGTCACTACTGCTTCGGGGCATCGGAGGAAAGGGTGCCTCCAACTGGCCTGCTAACACCACTTTCAGCAGGAATTTGATTTTGCCTGAGGGCCACCCATGAAAGTATTAACAGGGCCCAAGCTTGTTTAGCCCTAGTAATTTTCCAGCGGAGATGGTGTCAACTTCTTTGTATTTCTCTGAAGCAGACTCTAGAGGCGAAAGAAAAGCACACCTATTTAGGCGAGGTGCTGGCTAACGGAGTAGAACACTTGAGAGCCGCACACTCTAGTAGCTCAGATGCAATCATTTAATAGCCAACGTTTTTGACAGACAAGCAGACTTACCTCTCACCTCAGAGAAAACACAAACCGCAAACAGCATACTTATGTCACATGTGGAATGAGGCAACAGTAATATGGCTAGACTCAAGTAACAGTAATAAGACTGAAGTAAAAGCCTAAATGTCATCTGGCCCAAAACGGAGCTCATGACACCGTCATCATAATTCAGTCATTTGTTGTAGGTTACTGAAGAGGGATGCTTATGGAAAGGGACATTTTGTTGACCTTATTAATTCAGGTTTTTTACAGCGAGTTTTCTAAGCATTTGACTGAAAGAAAACAAGGGATGTTGTTGGACAGAGTACCGTATGGTTGTAGATTTAAAGGGGAAGTCTGTCCAAATTACAAATAATATTTAACTGGCAAGTAATGAAATCTATGGATCCTGAGTTTGCCAACGATCATGGTCGATTATTACTCACCACAAATATGGCTTACATTAGCCTACTTTCACACAGATTAGCATTAGCTTAGAATCATCACTTCATTACATCATAGGACCCGAAGTACAGTAGCATGCTCCAAATAGCATAGATAAATCCATTCAATTTCAGTTGCAATAAAACACTCAAGCTTGCCCAGTTAAAAGAGATCTGCAGATGAGCATCATTGCATCCTGACCATAACGTTTTCCTTTTTATTTATTTTTTTACATTTTAGTCATTTAGCAGACACTCTTATCCAGAGCAGACACTCTTATCCAGAGCGACTTACAGTAGTGAATGCATACATTTCATTTCAAGATTATTTTTTGTTTGTACTTGCCCCCCATGGGTATCGAACCCACAACCCTGGCATTGCACACACCATGTACCAACTGAGCCACAGGGAAGACACTCCTGAAAACAGCGATCCTGAAATCAGCTGTCCTTAAAACAGTCTCTTGATTGGCCTCCCTCGGGCAGAGTCTGCAGTTCAACCCTTAAAGTTTGAGTACACTGGGACGACATAAGACGATCTAATACATTTGGAATCATGCAAAGCTTATTCTGCCATCTACAAACTGTGATTGTTGCGGAACTCCCAGAGATGCAGGTGCGTCCCTTTAAAGATCAACAGTTGAATGTCAACCTCTGATTACAAACCTGGTGTCTGCAGTTAGAGCAGACCCAGACAGAACAACATGTGGGTTTCTTATATCAGACGTCAAGACATTTGTCTAATTACCAGCTAAATGTCGCTACAGTGCCGTCGGAAAGTATTCAAACCCCTTAACTTTTTCCATATTTTGTTACAGCCTTATTCTAAAATGTATTAAATAAATAGAAATCCTCAGCAATCTACACACAATACCCCATAATGACAAAAAGTTGCAAATTTATTAAAGATGAAAAACAGAAATACCTTATTTACATAAATATTCAGAACCTATCGCACGCTATCTAACAGCTGTTGTTTGTATGGAAATGTTTTGTAGCCTTTATTTTGTCTCATTTCAACAGAAGTAAATGAACTTGGCTAACTTTTGCCAGTTTATGTATCATTAGAGAGACAGCTGGCAAGAAGTTGGCTAATGTTATCAAGCTAGCTAGCTCACTAACGTTATCTGTTATTTTGCATCACTCACACTAGAACTGAATCAAATGACAAAACCAGTGGCCAAACGATTGAAGACCGATATTCTTTTTCAGTGCGATGTGAGGTTTTATTAGTCAGCACAGCAATGTAATGTATTGAGCTGTCAGTTTCCCGACCTAATTCCCTACTTTTCACACTGACATAGTAATAAACAGCTCTACAGGCTTCAGTGTCACAGTAGCTACAGGACAGAAACTTAAGGTTAAAGCTATGGTCTGGCATCTGGGAATAATGGTTATTTCAATTATTGAACCATAGATTCCATTCTTGGATAATATAAAGTCTAAATGTACACCAAAGTAATTATTTTTCACACCTTATCTTAAGAGGATCTTTTGGTCAGGCAGCCAGGGAAGACCAGTCTGTGACAGAGCTGCGGGGAATTTTTGCAGATACAACACTTTATTCTCTCTGTGCAGCAAACACTGGACAAGCCAGATGCTTCAAATATTGAAACTATTAAAAGGCAGTCTGACAAACCTCCAAAGTTGATTTCCAAACTGTATCAAGGGTTGAAAGAGGCTTTTCCTGATGACACAAAACATGTCAAACAAAAATGTGAGGAAAACCTGGTAGGAGCTATTGATGAATGGATACAGATATGTTTGAATGCCCAGTCATGTTCATGTACTGTAATTTCAGACAAAGTATTGCAGTTTAAGACCATCCACAGAACACACTTTATGCCAGTGAAACTGAATAACATGCACTGAAATGTCATTCCTGTGCTGGGGACATGTCATCCCCCTGTGCAGGAGACATGTTGACATACAGTACCAGTCAAATATATGGACACACCTACTCATTCAAGGGTTTTTCTTTATTTTTTTTTACAATTTTCTATATTGTAAAATAATAGTGAAGACATCAAAACTATGAAATAAAACATGGAATCATGTAACCCAAAAAATATATTTTAGATTCTTCAAAGTTGCCACCCTTTGACTTGATGACAGCTTTAAATTCTCTCAATCAGCTTTATGAGGTAGTCACCTGGAATGCTTCTCAAACAATCTTGAAGGAGTTCCCACATATGCTGAGCACTTGTTGGCTGCTTTTCCTTCACTCTGCAGTCCAACTCATCCCAAACCATCTAAATTGGGTTGGGGTTGGGTGACATTGGAGACCAGGTCAGCTGATGCAGAACTCCATCACTCTCCTTCAAATAGCCCTTACACAGCTTGGAGGTGTGTTTTGGGTCATTGCCCTGTTGAAAAACAAACGATAGTCCTACGAAGTGCAAACCAGATGGGATGGCGTATCACTGCAGAATGCTGTGGTAGCCATGCTGGTTAAGTGTGCCTTGAATTCGAAATAAATCACACAGTGTCACCAGCAAAGCCCCCCCACACCATCACACCTCCTCCTCCGTGCTTCACGGTGGGAACCACACATGCGGAGATCATCCGTTCACCTACTCTGCATCTCACAAAGCAACGGTGGTTGGAACCAAAAATCTCAAATTTGGTCTCATCAGACCAAAGGACAGATTTCCCCCAGTCTAATGTCCATTGCTCGTGTTTCTTTGCCCAAGCAAGTCTCTTATTATTATTGGTGTCCTTTAGTAGTGGTTTCTTTGCAGCAACTCGACCACGAAGGCCTGATTCACGCAGTCTCCTCTGAACAGTTGATGTTGAGATGTGTCTGTTACTTGAACTCTGTGAAGCATATATTTGGGCTGCAATCTGAGGTCCTCATGAGAGCCAGTTTCATCATAGCGCTTGATGATTTTTGCGACTGCACTTGAAGAAACTTTGTAAGTTATTGAAATGTTCCATATTAACTTACCTTCATGTCTTAAAGTAATGATGGACTGTCGTTTCTCTTACCTTATTTGAGCTGTTTTTGCCTTGATATGGACTTCGTCTTTTACCAAATAGAGCTATCTTCTGTATACCACCCCTTCCTTGTCACATCACAACTGATTGGCTTAAACGCATTAGGAAGGAAAGAAATTTCACAAATGAACTTTTAACAAAGCACACCTGTTAATTGAAATGCATTCCAGGTGACTACCGCATGAAGATGGTACAGAGAATGCCAAGAGTGTGCAAAGCTGTCATCAAGGCAAAGGGTGGCAAATTTGAAGAATCTCAAATATAAAATATATTTGGATTTGTTTAACACTTTTTTGGTTACTACATGATTCCATATGTGTTATTTCATAGTTTTGATGTTTTCACTATTATTCTACAATGTAGGTCCTGTGTGGCTCAGTTGGTAGAGCATGGTGTTTGCAACGCCAGGGTTGTGGGTTCGATTCCCACGGGGGACCAGTACGGAAAAGAAAGATGTATGAAATGTATGCATTCACTACTGTAAGTCGCTCTGGATAAGAGCGTCTGCTAAATGACTGAAATGTAAATGTAAAAACCCTTGAATGAGTAGGTGTGTCCAAACTTTTGACTGGTACTGTTTGTTATGGTCTTGTGAAGGCTGGCTGAAATATGGCAAAGAGTTTGATCTTTTACCTCAGCATGTCTACCGACGCTCCCTTTTCCCTGTTTTTGTTTGCATTGAAATGTTGATACTGGAGACTGTTGTCAGAAGAAACTGTGTAACCAAGCATATATAGCAGCTAAGAAATGCATTGCCATTAATTGGAAGGTTGGTTGTCCTCCCACAATGTCACAATGGATGGCAGAAATGTAAAGTTATGTATCACTAGATTTGATTTATTACCTGTTGGGGCTAGGGGGCAGTATTGAGAATTTTGAAAAAAATATGTGCCCATTTTTAACTGCCTCCTACACCAACTCAGAAGCTAGGATATGCATATTATTACCAGATTTGGATAGAAAACACTCTGAATTTTCTAAAACATATTTTTTTTTACTTTTCGTCGTGACTTCCCCCCTCTACTTTTTAGTAGCCTACCGAAGCGCTAACAACTTGGGGTTATTTGGACATCAATTATGAACTTTGTCGAAAGAAACCACATTTGTTGTGGACCTGGGATTCCTGGAAGTGCTAATGGATGAAGATAATCAAAGGTAAGGGATTATTGACAATAGTATTATTGATATTACATGGTTACAAGATGGTGCTAACCTGTATATCCTAGCCTATTGTTCTTAGCACAGCACCCCGTTTATTGCAAAGTGTGATTTCCCAGTAAAGTTATTTTGAAATCTGGCAATGCAGTAGCATTTACGAAATGTTAAACTATAATTATTTGAATGACAATATTATAATTTACCAATTTTTTCGAATAGTAATTTTGTAAATTGTAACGTTGATTGACGGGAAGCATTTGAGGGGAAAAAAATTCTGAATTTCACCGCTACTGTAAAATGCTGTTTTTGGATATAAATATGAACTTGATGGAAAAAAAAATGCATGTATTGTATAACATAATGTCCTAGGAGTGTCATCTGAGGAAGATTGTCAAAGGTTAGTGCATAATTTTAGCTGGTTATCTGCTTTTGGTGACGCCTGTCTTTGAATTGACAAAACATTACACACAGCTATTTTCAATGTACTCTCCTAACATAACCTAACTTTATGCTTTCGCCGTAAAGCCTCTTTGAAATCGGACAATGTGGTTGGATTTAGGAGATGTTTATCTTTCAAATGGTGAAAAATAGTTGATTGTTTGAGAAATTGAAATGATTAGATTCTTGCCGTTTCGAATTTCCCGCCATGGTCTCTTGACAATGAATCCCAATACCGGGCAGGGATCCCCAACAGGGTATACTGGGCCTTGGCCTAACACCTGAAACCAATAATGAATGTTTCACTAAGATCCCAAAGTTGAGTGGGGTGTGTTGGGCTGGGTGCTGCAGGGTGGCGGACCCCTAGGAACAGGATGTCTGACCCAGCTATATTGTGTGCAAGTAAAAAGAGCTCTACAGTACTATTAGGCCTATGAGATTAATTATATGGAGAATGTGCTGTTTTTGTTTGTTAAAATGTGTGTAGGTGTTTTACTTATTTATTTTTAACCTTACCCTGGGAAATAATTTTAAAAAAGGTGGGAAGGAAATTGTGTTGGGAGAGAATTGAGTTATTGACAATAGTGGTGGGGGTTGGGTGTGCAGAAGATGATATAGAGGATGTCTTAATAAAGACAATCAAAGGTCTTTGTACTTAATTTTTTTATAGGTACCTTTGATCTATACTGAACAAAAATATAAACCCAACAGCAACAATTTCAACAATTTTACTGAGTTACTGTCACGCCTGCTCTCACTCCCACTCCCCCTCCCTGGCGCTCGAAGGCGCCAGGCTCCCCAGCATCACGCACACCTGCCACCATCAGTACATACACCTGCCTTTCCCCGTCACGCGCATCAGCGTATTATTGGACTAACCTGGACTCAATCACCTGTTTATTACCTCCCCTATATTTGTTCCATGCTGCTGCATTAATTGTCGAATGTCATTGTTTTGCCCGTGTGCTGACGCTGTGCCTGTCTTGATTCATGTCCGTTTCTTGATAAATGTTGACTCCCCGTACCTGCTTCTCATCTCTGGCGTCGGTTCTTACAGAATGCTGCAGCCATCTAACAAAGCATCGGGGAGTGCTGGCGTTACGGTTGGTGGCGACGTCTTGTCCAGGGGCCACCGCCGATGAAACCGGGGGTGCCTAAGCCAGCTCGAGAGGTTTTCTTGTCCCAGTTGGCTCGGCAGGTGCCCATCCCACGTCAGGCCTCAGCCGGATCGCCAGGGTTTTACGCCTCAGCCGGTTCGCCAGGCTCCCACACCCCTGCCGGTTTGTCGGGATTTTACGGCCAGCCGGATTGTCCAGAAAATCCTTTATCTTTGAAGGGAAGTACATGTCCAAATCCAACCCCCCAAAAAATCCTAACAGCAGAAAATCCAAAAGTTAAAATGAATGGTTCTGAAGTATTCTAATTAAATCACATTTTATTGGTCACATTCACATGGTTAGCAAATGTTAATGCAAGTGTAGTGAAATGCTTGTGCTTCTAATTCCGACTACGCAGTAATATCTAACAAATTCACAACTACTTTATACACAAAAATGTAAAGGGATGAATAGAATCTGTACAGTTGAAGTCGGAAGTTTACATAGACTTAGGTTGCAGTCATTAAAACTCGTTTTACAACCACTCCAAAAATTACTTGTTAACAAACTATAATTTTGGCAAGTCAGTTAGGACATCTATTTTGTGCATGACACAAGTCATTTTTCCAACAATTGTTTACAGACAGATTATTTCACTTATAACTCACTGTATCACAATTCCAATGGGTCAGAAGTTTACATACACTACGTTGACTGCCTTTTAACAGCTTGGAACATTACAGAAAATTTTCATGGCTTTAGAATCTTCTGACAGGCTAATTGACATCATTTGAGTCATTTGGAGGTGTACCTGTGGATGTATTTCAAGGCCTACGTTCAAACTCGGTGCCTCTTTGCTTGATATCATGGGAAAATCAAAAGAAATCAGCCAAGACTTCATAAAATAAATTGTAATGTAGGATATGTATACATTATTAAAGTGGTGTTATTTAAAGTGACTAGTGATACCTTTAAGTCCATTTATTTAAGTGGCCAGAGATTTGAGTCTGTATGTTGGCAGAAGCCTCTCTATGTTAGTGATGGCTGTTTAATAGTCTGATGGCCTTGAGATAGAAGCTGTTTTTCAGTCTCTTGGCCCAGCTTTGATGCACCTGTACTGACCTCGCCTTCTGGATGATAGCGGGGTGAATAAAGCAGTGGCTCGGGTGGTTGTTGTCCTTGATTATCTTTTTGGCCTTCCGGTGACATCAGGTGCTGTAGGTGTCCTGGAGGGAAGGTAGTTTGCCGCCAGTGATGTGTTGTGCAGACCGCACTACCCTCTGGAGAGCCTTGTATTTTAGGGCGGTGCAATTGCCGTACCAGGCAGTGATACAGTCCGACAGGATGCTCTCGATTGTACATCTGTAAAGGTTTGTGAGTGTTTTAGATGACAAGTCAAATTTCTTCAGCCTCCTGAGGTTGAAGAGGTTGTCACCACACTGTCTGTGTGGGTGGACCATTTCAGTTTGTCCATGATGTGTACGGTGAGAGAACTTGAAACTTTTCACCTTCTACGCTAGTGTCCAGTCGATGTGGATAGGGGGGTGCTCCCTCTGCTGTTTCCTGTAGTCCACGATCACCTCCTTTGATTTGTTGACGTTGAGTGAGAGGTTATTTTCCTGACACCACACCCCAAGGGCCCTCACCTCCTCCCTGTAGGCCGTCTCATCGTTGTTGGTAATCAGGCCTACCACTGTAGTGTCGTCTGCAACTTGATGATTGCATTGGAAGCATGCATGGCCATGCAGTCATGGGTGGACAGGGAGTACAGGAGATGGCTGAGAACACACCCATGTGGGGCCCCAGTGTTGAGGATCAGCGGAGTGGAGATGTTGTTTTCTACCTTCACCACCTGGGGGTGGCCCGTCAAAATGTCCAGGACCCAGTTGCACAGGGCGGGATCAAGACCCAGGGTCTCGAGCTTAATGATGAGTTTGGAGGGTACTATGATGTTAAATGCTGAACTGTAGTCAATGAACGACATTCTTACATAGGTATTCCTCTTGTCCAGATGGGATAGGGCAATGTGCAGTGTGATGGTGATTGCATCGTCAGTGGACCTATTGGGGCGGTAAGCAAATTGGAGTGAGTCTACGGTGTCAGGTAGGGTGGAGGTGATATGATCCTTGACTAGTCTCTCAAAGCACTTCATGATGACGGAAGTGAGTGGAACGGGGCAATAGTCATTTAGTTCAGTTACCTTAGCTTTCTTGGGAACAGGAACAATGGTGGCCAAGCATGTGGGGACAACAGACTGGGATAGGGATTGGTTGAATATGTCCGTAAACACACCAGCCAGCTGGTCTGTGCATGCTCTGAGGACGCAGCTAGGGAAGCCGTCTGGGCCGGCAGTCTTGCGAGGGTTAACACGTTTAAATGTTTTACTCACGTTGGCCACGGAAAAGGAGAGCCCACAGGCTTTGGTAACGGACCGTGTCAGTGGCATTGTATTGTCCTCAAAGCGAGCAAAGAAGTTGTTTAATTTGTCTGGGAGCAAGACGTCGATGTCCGCGACGGGGCTGGTTTTCTTTTTGTAATCCGTGATTGACTGTAGACCCTGCCACATACGTCTCGTGTTTGAGCCATTGAATTGCAACTCTACATTGTCTCTATACTGACGCTTTGCTTGTTTGATTGCCTTGCGGAGGGAATAGCCACACTGTTTGTATTCGGTCAAGTTTCCGGTCGTCTTGCCACGATTAAAAGTGGTTGTTTGCGCTTTCAGTTTTGCGCGAAGGCTGCCATTAATCCATGGTTTCTGGTTAGGGAATGTTTTAATAGTCACAGCGGATACGACATCGCCGATGCACTTGCTGATAAACTCACTCACCGAGTCAGCGTATACATCAATGTTGTTGTCTAAGGCTATCCGGAACATATCCCAGTCCACGTGATAGAAGCAATCTTGAAGCATGGCATCCGATTGGTCATACCAGCGTTGTATTGACCTGGGCACGGGCATTTCCTGTTTTAGTTTCTGTCTCGAGGCTGGGAGCAACAAAATGGATTCATGGTCAGATTTGTCGAAGGCAGGGCGCGGGAGGGCTTTATATGCATTGCGGAAGTTTGAGTAGTAATGATCCAGAATTACACCAGCTCGCGTCTCGCATTTGATATGCTGATCAAATTTAGGGAGTATTGATCTTAGGTTAGCTTTGTTAACATGTTATGGATAGGGGGCAGTATTTTCACGGCCAGATAAAAAAGAATATGCATATAATTATTTGCTTTGGATAGAACACACTCCAAAGTTTCTAAAACTGTTTGAATGGTGTCTGTGAGTATAACAGAACTCATTTTGCAGGCCAAAACCTGAGAAGATTCCAAACAGGAAGCGCCCTCTCTGACTATTTCTTGGCCTTCTTGATCATCTCTATCCAAAACAGGGGATCTCTGCTGTAACGTGACATTTTCTAACGCTCCCATAGGCTCTCAGAAGGCGCCAGAGCGTTGAATGATGACTTTGCAGGACATGGCTGAAAAACAGTAGCGCATTTGGATAGTGGTCGATCTGAGAACAATGAGACTGGCTCGCGCGTGCACGAGACGACTCCATGTTTTGATTTTCAGTCTTTGAACGAAAACAGGGTTTCCCGGTCGGAATATTATCGCTTTTTTACGAGAAAAATTACATAAAAATTGATTTTAAACAGCGTTTGACATGCTTCGAAGTACGGTAATGGAATATTTTGACATTTTTTGTCACGAAACGCGCCGGGCGCGTCACCCTTCTTTACCCTTCGGATAGTGTCTTGAACGCCGCTATTTGGATATAACTATGGATTATTTGGAACAAAACCAACATTTGTTATTGAAGTAGAAGTCCTGGGAGTGAATTCTGACAAAGAACAGCAAAGGTAATCCAATTTTTCTTACAGTAAATCTGAGTTTGGTGAGTACCAATCTTGGTGGGTGTCAAAATAGCTAGCCATGATGGCCGGGCTATCTACTCAGAATATTGCAAAATGTGCTTTCACCGAAAAGCCATTTTAAAATCGGACACCGCGATTGCATAAAGGAGTTCTGTATCTATAATTCTTAAAATAATTGTTATGTTTTTTGTGAACGTTTATCGTGAGTAATTTAGTAAATTCACCGGAAGTGTTCGGTGGGAATGCTAGTTCTGAACGTCACATGCTAATGTAAAAAGCTGTTTTTTGATATAAATATGAACTTGATTGAACAAAACATGCATGTATTGTATAACATAATGTCCTAGGAGTGTCATCTGATGAAGATCATCAAAGGTTAGTGCTGCATTTAGCTGTGGTTTGGGTTTATGTGACATTATATGCTAGCTTGAAAAATGGGTGTCTGATTATTTCTGGCTGGGTACTCTGCTGACATAATCTAATGTTTTGCTTTCGCTGTAAAGCCTTTTTGAAATCGGACAGTGTGGTTAGATGAAGGAGAGTCTCATCTTTAAAATGGTGTAAAATAGTCATATGTTTGAAAAATGGAAGTTTTCGGATTTTCGAGGAGTTTGTATTTCGCGCCACGCCTATCATTGGATATTGGAGCAGGTGTTCCGCTAGCGGAACGTCTCGATGTAAGAGGTTATTAAACTGTCTTGGCGCCCTGGTGGGTGGACTTTGCACAGGGTGAAAAGCGATTGCAAAGGTGATAGCTTTTGATAAACACTTTATCTGCATTCCCAATTAAACCTAGTTTGAAAATTATAACATATATTTTATGAAAAAGAGATGTTACATGTTTCTGAACGATGCATCATACTGCCTTGTTGACAACATGACCGAGCGGCACAGATTGCTGTTCGATTTGAGCAGGGCGTGCCTCCCTTTCCAGCTTCACCTGGTCACGTGACGGGCCATAGCCCGGTTCAACCCGGGCCCACTTAGTTAAATCCCCTCAATGCCAGGTTCTCTCCAAACCATTGGCCTGCAGGCCTAATTCAAAATGGCACCAGTGTGTTGGACACGCCTCTAACCACCCATACCTGCAGCCTTAACCTCCCTGGGCAAGGTGGGACGCTTAGTCAACAGCCAGTGGAATCGCGTGGCGTGAAATACAAATACCTCATAAATGCTATAACTTCAATTTCTCAAACATATGACTATTTTACACCATTTTAAAGACAAGACTCTCGTTAATCTAACCACATTGTCCGATTTCAAAAAGGCTTTACAGCGAAAGCAAAACATTAGATTATGTCAGGAGAGTACCCTGCCAAAAATAATCACACAGCCATTTTCAAAGCAAGCATATATGTCACAAAAACCAAAACCACAGCTAAATGCAGCACTAACCTTTGATGATCTTCATCAGATGACACTCCTAGGACATTATGTTATACAATACATGCATGTTTTGTTCAATCAAGTTCATATTTATATCAAAAAACAGCTTTTTACATTAGCATGTGATGTTCAGAACTAGCATACCCACCGCAAACTTCCGGTGAATTTACTAAATTACTCACGATTAACGTTCACAAAATACATAATTATTTTAAGAATTATAGATACAGAACTCCTTTATGCAATCGCGGTGTCAGATTTTAAAATAGCTTTTCGGCGACAGCACATTTTGCAATATTCTGAGTAGATAGCCCGGCTATCACGGCTACCTAATTTGACACCCATCAAGTTTGGCCCTCACCAAACTCTACTTAAACAACAAATGTTGTTTTGGTTCCAAATAATCCATAGTTATATTCAAATAGCTCAGTTTTGTTCGTGCATTCAGGTCAGTATCTGAAGGGTGACGCGCGAGCGCATTTCGTGACAAATAAATTCAAAATATTCCATTACCGTACTTCGAAGCATGTCAAACGCTGTTAAAAATCAATTTTTAAGCTATTTTTCTCGTAAAATAGCGATAATATTTCAACCGGGCGAAGTTGTATTCATTCAAAGACTGGAAGAAAAATGGAGTCATCTCGTGGACGCGCATGGAGTCATCTCGTGGACGCGCATCTCCAGTGTCATTGTTCCCTGCCTGACCACTCACAAAATTTCCTGCTGTTATTCACCCAGAGACCGCAGAGACGTCATTCCACTTTCTGGCGCCTTCTGAGAGCCAATGGAAGCCTTAGAAAATGTCATGTTACAGCAGAGACGCTGTATTTTTGATAGAGATGCCACAGAAAGAGAACAAATTGTCAGACAGGGCACTTCCTGTATGAAATCTTCTCAGGTTTTGGCCTGCCATATGATTTCTGTTATACTCACAGACACAATTCAAACAGTTTTAGAAACTTTAGAGTGTTTTCTATCCAAATCTAATTATATGCATATTCTCGTTTCTGGGCAAGAGTAGTAACCAGTTTAAATCGGGTATGTTTTTTATCCGGCCATGCAAATACTGCCCCCTAGCCCCAACAAGCCCTAGTGCTTAATAGGAAATGATCAACACAATACAGTGTTAACATACTGTACGTTAACACATTGCAATCATAGTTTCATCATTTCACAAAGTATTTCTTTTAGGGGCAATGTTTCATTTAATTTCACTTCATGATGTCAACACCTTACATGTTATTCAGCCACAACGTGCACTTATACAACTTTGCTACAGTATACACATTTATTTTTCAATTTAAACAGACTTCTTAAAAAATCTACAGGTTTGCTTACACTTAACCTGAGGGGGGAACTACAGCCTTCAGCTCACAGATGATGCAAAGTCACCACAGTAATCAACAGTCTAAGTGTATTCATACGTCATTAACCTTCAACCTTATCCACCCACTCTCAGTGGCTGTCTGATGGACATTAGCCAAGTGATCTTAGTCACAGCGTTTGCAATATGTCACAGGTCAGGACTTTTAACTTGCTGCTTAGTACACACACACCTACTCTCCACAGGACTGTGCACACATACCAGGCTCAAGACTCATTTGTCAGAGAAATATAGTTTCTTTCACAGACCAGATAAGAGCTACACTGCTCAATCTTGACCTGTTCGACAATGATCACTTTTACTAACAGAAAAAGTACTTGTATAACTACCTCAAAGTGTGGAATCTGGAATCATATCATCAATATGAAAAATGGATTGTATCTGGGTTTCGAAGGAGATATGGTTTTGTGGTAGCTGTTGCCTTTAGTTTTTTCTGTCCTTTGAATAAAGTGATTCCACAGTCACAGATACACAAACAGGGTGTTGTGGTTAACTCAGATACCTTATGAAATTATGTCGAAGGGATCAGGAAAGTGCCAGCTCCAGCTCACAAATAATTTTCTATTTGTGTGTGTTCTGGGGCCAATTTCAGATTTTATCTTTACTTCCTCTTTTAAATAACACCATTTTCAAAGCACTCTAATTTAGTGGCTCAAGCCTTGGAAATATCATGTCCTAAAATGTATTTATGTAAACAATATTTACTTGGTTTCCTCTTCCCTCCGTTCCAATTGAACGGTTGCCAAGGCGATGCTTTTAGACGCTGTGTATGATTGGATCAGCGTAGATCTCTCTTGGTCTCCAGTAATTGTGGCTCTGCATCCTTTCTCCCTGCTTATCTCCTGCATCTCCAACAGCAGTTTAATGGGGATTTTGAACTGTGACCTGTAAAGGGCCCCAGATTACACACTTCTGTCAGCCCTCGTTACTGCATTTCCAACAATTGTCCTGTTTTCCGCAGCCTCTGCTGTATATTTTAGAGCTGAAACGGCCACTTGCAGTGGCCAGCATCAATTCAATTAACTGGAAGGGTTGGCCAAGGGCCAAGCTGAGGCCTCGGTGGCACTGGGAGAGCCACATGTAACAGCCAGCACAAAATACATATTTTAAGTGAGAAGTAGGCATTGGTCTGGAGCCAAAAAAGAAAGAAAATGCATATGCGCACCACAATGTCTACTCCACCCATGCTCTACCAAGGATTTCCAGCACACAGCTTTGACGTACTACAGTAGCTTTGTCAGTCTATTGTACTTCAAACAACGTGTATGCAGGTTGCTTAGGATTCAAACCTTCTCTGCCTAATTCATAGAGGAGGTGCTCTCACAATAATATGATTTGTATCGCA
The DNA here is from genome assembly GCF_901001165.1 of Salmo trutta. NCBI lineage: Eukaryota > Metazoa > Chordata > Actinopteri > Salmoniformes > Salmonidae > Salmo > Salmo trutta. The sequence goes on along the minus strand of NC_042984.1, from coordinate 24,623,451 downwards.
TACAACTTACAGTATTGGATTTTTCACACACCACACTAATCCATTCCACTTCAAAGACTCGAGGGAATTTCCGGGGGTCAGGCCTGTACAACACTGGTCTGACCAATCAGAATCCATCCATTACTGGTCAATTTTAATTGGCTAGCTAAATGGCAATAGCAGCCAAGATGTTAGCATTGTCAGAAATGCTACAAAAAGACAGTACATCGTTGGTTCTCAATGGACAGAAATAAGCACGTGAGAGGGATAAATTATAAATGTAATCAACATTTTTGCCCCTACAAACGTATTAAATACAAAAGGTGGCAAGTCTAATGTTCACTTTATAGAAACTATAGTCTTGTTCTTATCCGACGCCTAGATATTGAGCTAGGTCAGGGCAATAAATTAATCCCCCCCCTCCAATGCCAACAACCCTGTTAAAAGTTGGTTCTCGGTAACGCCCAGACGGCTCATGATGAGATGTTGTGTACCGCCAATCAAGCTGATTTTCATCTGCATTGGTGTCATATTTGCTTACATATAATGGTAGGGAGATTTAACATTGAGCTTCAACCAATGCCATACTATTGTGGTGGTGAATTACAGCCCTTCATAGACTGAGAGCAGAGCTAACCAGTTGTACTGAGTAAAAAAACAATGGTGTATTATGATGATTTAAGATACACTTTACATATTTCAATAAAAAGACCAAAAGCATAGCAGATAATTTGTAAAACCTCACAATAGTACAATATTTGTATTAATTTTCATGGAGAGAATATCTCTTGAAAATAAATATTTAAATGGTTAACATTTAACAGGAATTATAATGGAATATTTTTTAATCTAAAGTTTAGCAATATCAATTTTTTATTTATTTATTTATTTCACCTTTATTTAACCAGGTAGGCAAGTTGAGAACAAGTTCTCATTTACAATTGCGACCTGGCCAAGATAAAGCAAAGCAGTTCGACAACATACAAAAACACAGAGTTACACATGGAGTAAAACAACATACAATCAATGATGCAGTAGAAAAAATAAGACTATATACAATGTGAGCAAATGATGTGAGATAATGGAGGTAAAGGCAAAAAAATGCCATGGTGGCAAAGTAAATAAAGTATGGCAAGAAAAAAACACTGGAATGGTAGATTTGTAGTTTGAAGAAAGTTAAAAGTTAAAATATAAATAATATGGTGCAAAGGAGCAAAATAAATAAAATAAATAAATACAGTAGGGGAAAAGGTAGTAGTTTGGGCTCAATTAAAGATGGGCTATGTACAGGTGCAGAGATCTGTGAGCTGCTCTGACAGGAAGCCAATTCTAGATTTCACTTTGGATTGGAGATGATTGATGTGAGTCTGGAAGGAGAGTTTACAGTCTAACCAGACACCTAGGTATTTGTAGTTGTCCACAAATTCTAAGTTAGAACCGTCCAGAGAAGTTATGCTGGATGGGCGGGCAGGTGCAGGCAGCGATCGGTTGAAGAGCATGCATTTAGTTTTACTTGTGTTTAGGAGCAGTTGGAGACCACGGAAGGAGAGTTGAATGGCATTGAAGCTCGTCTGGAGGGTTGTTAACACAGTGTCCAAAGAAGGGCCAGAAGTATACAGAATGGTGTCGTCTGCGTAGAGGTGGATCAGAGATTCACCAGCAGCAAGAGCGACATCATTTATGTATACAGAGAAAAGAGTTGGCCCAAGAATTGAACCCTGTGGTACCCCCATAGAGACTGCCAGAGGTCCAGACAGGTCCATCAATCAACTTTAGAATCACAAACAAGAACCACCCCCCCCCCCCCCCCCCCAAAAAAAAATATCACTATGGCTCGAGAGACATTCCAAAAATACTGTATATCACTATGGCTCGATTCAATTGACGTGCAAAACATATTCTCCTTAGCAGCTATAGCAGGTTTTATATTCTCATATTCTCTCCTTTCCTCTCATCTTGATTGCGCTGCATGCCACTGATTTAAGAAGCCAGATTGACTCGCTGCTAGGTATTTGACTTTGTCTACTCCACTCGTGTTAACAGTTATTTTCTGCCAAAGGAGTGGCAGCTCCTGCCACATGCTTGTCAATGAGCAAAGACGTGTGGTGTCAATATCTCTTAGTCCTGGGCCAGATACACATCTAAATGGCAGCAGGAGCACGGGCTCCATTAATACATTTAATCTGATCTTCATTTATATATATAGTTTTCCCACACTACTTTAATTTATGCATGTCCAGACATCATATTTAGCCTCACAATTAAGTGTTTTTAAAATGTTATTTTCAGGACAACCAGGGATACAAAACAATTTGACATAAATAGTTGTGTTCATGTGTTTTATTGACAAAAAAATAAGATCTGCCAAGCTAAAATCTCCTAAAAATGAATTTGTAAGAAAATGTTTCCTTAGTGGAAAATGAATATCCAACTACTCAGTGACAACAGTGTGGAGTTTGGAGTTTGTGACAGTAACTATGTGAGCTTATTGCATTATTATAGACACAAAGTGCTGGGATATCCTATGATTGTCTACTGTATGTAGAATAACTCCATACCTTCTAACGAATCTTGTGATTGTCATAGAGCAAAACATGTGCGTGTTTGTGAGAGTCTCAGCTTTTCATAGATGGGATCAGAATAGTTTGTAGCTCAAACTGTTCAGACTCTACAGACGTTTGTGTGATAAAAACAGGATCCGCCCTTGTCTCACAAACACCGCTCTAGCTCAAGTCTGTAGCTCAGGGGGGTTAGAAGGGGTTCTTCTAAGAGTTAGAAGTCCAAAACGTGCCGGAGTATTAACAGAGAAACTCGGTCAGACAGGGGTCTCCTTTTGAAAGGCTTGTCACTTATGCCGGGTGTACACTATACGATCTTGGCCTCGATTTAGCTGTCCCAGGCAAGTTTTTCGAGATCAGAGACAAAATCCCCATGTCATTCCCTTCTCGGGGTTAGCAACTGTCACCGATGCTCATTTAATGTGATCGGGTAAGAGACACAATCTGAGGACTACCGATCTCGTCTTTGAGCAGTCCCAAACATGTTTGATTTTATCGGCACAAAATCTGCAATGCTCTTGTAGTGTGACAAGTTTTTAGAACGGTTATCAGAAATAGCCAATGACAGCTACGTAGATATGTTTTTAGAACGGTGCTCAGAAATAGCCAAAGAGAGCTCGCCAGATGTCACAACGTCCACAGAAGGTGGCGCCACTCCCCGGTCGGGCGGCGCTCGGCGGTCGTCGTCACCGGCCTACTAGCTGCCACCGATCCATGTTTCATGTGTTTGTTAGTTATGTCTGTTTTGTGCGCACCTGTTTCGTGTTTGTAATTGGTGGGAGGGTATTTAGTTTGTCAGTTTCTTGTTTGGGGTTGTGTGGGATTGTTTCGTGTCTGCTGTTTGTAGGTTGGGGAATTTATTTTCCTGTCATTTTTATATCTTATCGTTTAGGCGTTAGGGTTGCTGGGCTGCGTCCCGAATATTTTAGAAGACTGTGTTAGTCATCCGCTATTGGAATTTTCCCTGCCTTTTCGGCTTTATATTTTGGACTGGTTTTTCCCTTTATTAAAATACTACGTGTTTCACATACCTGAGTCACCTGTGCCTGACTTCACCCCTTCCTGCAGAACTATCTTATGACACCAGAGAAGAAGCCATTGAGATGATAATTGTTTCGCATCACCTAAAATGTGTAGATTCTTGAGCAGGAGCAATGAATACCACTAGTATGCATTTGTACTTGCTTTTAACCAAAGCCAAAGTGTCCAATTGTTACTGCTCTGAAGTGCACAAGCAATGTTATTAAATTCGAAATGTTGGCTAGACATTTCAACTCTGTATGGCAAGCGTGAATGTCTGACTGAAAACTTTCATGAGGCTGCTTTGAGCGACAGCTCATTATAGATATGTTATATCTAATCACAATATTGTTTTTGCGAGACAGCGTGGTATCAACATTCCTCACAACTAAGTGAAGAATCTTAGTGTGTGACCCCCGTCTGTGCCAAATCATTTAGTGCGCACCACTACGCTTGCAAGACAAAACAAAATACAGGAAAGACGGTTGTTTAATGTGAGAGGCTCAGCCATGTTAGTATTTTAAAAGTCGTGTAGTATCCACCCAGCTTCAGGGCATGCTGTGTGGTATAACAATGAGGCAAGGTTGCATGTGTCTGAAACCACTGCAATATATCGTAACTGTTTAAAGGTAAGGTTGCACAATATATATTCCACAAATTTAACAGTGTAGATTGATTATATTCCATCCAAACTGTCTTTGTGCAAAAGTTTATACAAAAAATAATACTAATTATACACTTCTATTTTCGTAATTTGAATTACATTTGTCAAAAACTCATAAACCAACAATACATTGCGGCTTTGACATCAATAAATGAACAGACTGCTGGTGGCTTTGATGCATTCGTATTATTCCTGTCGTGACGTTGTATTAGTTAATGTGACGACTGTTGCTCATCGAATGATTAACGGTTTATAATTGCGTGATTAAAACCTGTCTGGGCTAGGGGGCAGTATTGAGAATTTTGGAAAAATATGTTCCCATTTTTAACTGCCTCCTACACCAACTCAGAAGCTAGAATATGCATATTATTGTTCAGGTTTGGATAGAAAACACTCTTAATTTTCTAAAACTGTTTGAATGGTGTCTGTGAGTATAACAGAACTCCTATGGCAGGCAAAAACCTGACAAGGTTTCAAGCAGGAAGTACCCTGTCTGACAAGGAGTCGTGCGTCTTGCATCTTTTTATTGAAAAGTAAGGATCTTAGCTGTAACGTGACAATTCCCAGGGCTCCAATAGGCTCTCAGAGCCCGCGAAATAACTGAAGGTTTACGAGGGAGCCTCAGGCTGAAACATATTATCGCCTTTTGTAAGTGGATGCTCCGAGGACCTTTGAATGATGCGCGTGCATGAGTCGCTTCTGAGGAGAAATTTTATTCGGCTGTTTAGGCTCAATGCATACTCCCGGTCGGAATATTATCACTTCTCTACGACATAAATGGCATAAAAATTGGTTTTAAACAGCGGTTGACATGCTTCGAAGTACGGTAATGGAATATTTAGACATTTTTGACACGCCAATGCGCCATGCGCAAAACCGGGAAGAAGCATTCTAGAACTCACGAACAAAACGTCGCTGTTTGGATATAACGATGGATTATTTGGGACCAAACCAACATTTGTTATTGAAGTAGAAGTCCTGGCAGTGTATTCTGATGAAGAACAAGCAAGGTAAGAACATTTTTCTTATAGGAAATGTGATTTTGGTGGATGCTGACCTGGGTGGGTATCTAAATAGCTAGCCCTGTAATGCCGGGCTATGTACTTAGATTATTGCAAAATGTGCTTCATCCGAAAAGCTATTTTAAAATCGGACATATCGAGTGCATAGAGGAGTAATGTATCTATAATTCTTAAAATAATTGTTATGCTTTTTGTGAACGTTTATCGTGAGTAATTTAGCAAACTGTTAGTAAATTCAACGGAAGTTTGCCGGGGGTTATGCGTTTTCTGAACGTCACATGCTAATGCAAAAAGCTGTTTTTTGATATAAATATGAACTTGATTGAACAGACATGCATGTATTGTATAACACAATGTCCTAGGTGTGTCATCTGATGAAGATCATCAAAGGTTAGTGCTGCATTTAGCTGTGGTTTGGGTTTATGTGACATGATATGCTAGCTTGAAAAATGGCTGTCTGATTTTTTCTGACTGGGCACTCTGCTGACATAATCTAATGTTTTGCTTTCGTTGTAAAGCCTTTTTGAAATCGGACAGTGGGGTTAGATTAACGAGATTCTTGTCTTTAAATAGCTGTAAAATAGTCATATGTTTGAGAAATTGAAGTAATAGTATTTCTAACGATTCAAAAATCGCGCCACTGGAATATCAGTAGCTGTTACGTAGGTGGGACGAAATCGTCCCACATACCCCAGACAGGTTAATTAACCTCTTACATCTACACGTTCCGCTAGCGGAACGTCTGCTCCAATATCCAATGATGGGCGGGGCGCGAAATTCAAACTCCTCTAAATCCGAAAACTTACACTTTTCAAACATATGACTATGTTACAGCTATTTAAAGACAAGACTCTCCTTTATCTAACCAAACTGTCCGATTTCAAAAAGGCTTTACAGCGAAAGCAAAACATTAGATTATGTCAGCAGAGTACCCAGCCAGGAATAATCACACAGCCATTTTTCAAGCTAGCATATCATGTCACATAAACCCAAACCATATCTAAATGCAGCACTAACCTTTGATGATCTTCATCAGATGACACACCTAGGACATTGTGTTATACAATACATGCATGTCTGTTCAATCAAGTTCATATTTATATCAAAAACCAGCTTTTTACATTAGCATGTGACGTTCAGAACTAGCATTCCCACCGAACACTTCCGGTGATTTTACTAAATTACTCACGATAAACGTTCACAAAAAGCATAACAATTATTTTAAGAATTATAGATACAGAACTCCTCTATGCACTCGATATGTCCGATTTTAAAATAGCTTTTCGGATGAAGCACATTTTGCAATAATGTAAGTACATAGCCCGGCGTTACAGGGCTAGCTATTTAGACACCCACCCAGTGTAGCCTTCACCAAAATCACATTTCCTATAAGAAAAATGTTCTTACCTTGCTTGTTCTTCATCAGAATACACTGCCAGGACTTCTACTTCAATAACAAATGTAGGTTTGGTCCCAAATAATCCATCGTTATATCCAAACAGCGACGTTTTGTTCGTGCGTTCTAGACACTATCCCAACGCTAAATCTCGGCCACGAGCATGACGCAAAATATGACAAAAAATTTCGAAATATTCCATTACCGTACTTCGAAGCATGTCAACCGCTGTTTAAAACCAATATTTATGCAATTTATCTCGTAGAGAAGCGATAATATTCCGACCGGGAATCTGCCTGTCTGTAAACTGAGGAAAAAACCGAAAGCCGGGGGCGGGGCGTGTCACGCGCCTAAGGCTTAGTCCATTGACTGACCACTCAGCATTTGCTCTCGTGTGCTTCAGCCAGGGCTTTGAATGACATCATTCCTGTTTTTCCCGGGCTGTGAGACTCCATTGTTGACGTGAGAAGTGTCACGTAAGAGCAGAGATCCTTTGTAAACGACAGAGATAATAAAGAAGGGCAAGAAATGTTCAGACAGGGTACTTCCTGAACAGAAGCATCTCAGGTTTTTGCCTGCCATAGGAGTTCTGTTATACTCACAGACACCATTCAAACAGTTTCAGAAACTTTGGAGTGTTTTCTCTCCAAAGCTAATAATTATATGCATATTCCAGTTTCTGGGCAGGACTAATAATCAGATTAAATCGGGTACGTTTTTTATCCAGCCGTGAAATTACTGCCCCCTAGATGTAACAGGTTAAATGAATTAAGCAATGAATCAAGCAATTATTAACTCATTAACCTGGGGCACCATGGGAACATTGTTTTGATTGAGTTTCTATTTCCCAAATGAACTCAAAGGATATCAGAATATCGATTTTACAACAGTCGCTAAATTAATCAATTTCCTCTACAGTCTCATTCTGAACGTCGCATAATCCGGGAATCTGCACGGACCCGGGCCTCACCAATGAATTTACCACACCAATCTTAGTTGATTATTTATTTACTAGCAAGCTAAAATGATGATAAAAATACACATACACAAAACACAGTCTAGCTATTGATTAGGACTTAGTATAACGGGCCAACACACTATGGCGCGTGTTACCCAAAATGGGGATTTAAAAGAGAGAGAAACAAAGGAAGTACATGAGAGAAATATACATTTGGGTTCATTTGTCAGCTATGCTTATTTAAAACCTAGCCTTGCCCCGAACTGCCACTCTTATGGGTCAGAATATAATGATGTAATTACGTGTTGGAGGTCTCAGGTGGGAAGCTCCGCGTGGGTTGTTTAGGCTTCTCAATGACGCACTTCTCCGGCGCAACTCTCTGGTTGTCCTCACGATGTCAGTGTCCTTCTTGGCTTAGTGGTCTGATCCCTCGCGGTCTTCTGAGGACAGACAGCTCTGTAGCTCAGAACTCACAGCGTTGGACTCGAACGGTGAAGATACCACGATTTGATGGAGAGTGGAGACTGTGTGGTTCGGCTTGAATTCACCCGCTTAGACACAGCTACTCGTCCGTAGCTCGTGTAGAAAAATATTTCTTTGTCTTCAACCTTGTGTTTCGTTTTGGGGTTCGTCGACTTTGTTAGACCTTCGCTGCAGCTTGGGGTCAATTAGTCTCCTATGTTAATTCTTCACTCTCCTGTCTTATACCCTCGGGTCAGAAGTGGGTGTAACCGCCTTTAGGGCAATTCTCTGGGCGGACCAAGTAAAGGGGCAAGGCCTAGATTTGACTAAAAATCCAATTTTAGACACTAACTTCACATTTCATCTTTGCCAAAACATTCTGTTTGATTTGGATATTTTCCACACAACGTACAATGTATAAACATCAGGCATATACTGGGAAAACTCTTAAAGGTACAATGTTTTCATAATAACGTCATCTCTTAACCTTTAAAAACAATACAAAAGTTACATACATTTTAATATTCCACCTCTCGTCATGACCACCATTGTGGCTGACGGAAACCATTGTTCCAAAGTCCCTTCATTTCATGTTTAATGTTCTGAGGCCAGTTCTCCATTGTTAGGACAAAGGAATTTCTCTGTGGCCTAAGGTTTATTATGGGCGTCATAAATGTCATAAAACCCCCACATCTTCAGACCCCTAGATCTCTCCTCCTCTGTTGGGGGTTTGGGAGATAATCTGTAGAGTGGTGGTCTCCTGTACCCTGACCTGATCAGGACAGTCATGACATTCCTCAGTGTTCCGGTGATGGAGGCGAATTGGGTAAGTAGGTACTAAAGTTATTTATTTCACCTTTATTTAGGCAGCCCAGTTGAGAACAAGTTCTCATTTACAACTGTGACCTGGCCAAGATAAAGCAAAGCAGTGCGACACAAACAACAGAGTTACACATGGGATAAACAAACGTACAGTCAATAACACAATAGAACAATCTATAAAGAGTGTGTGCAAATGTAGTAAGATTAGGGAGGTAAGGCAACAAATAGGCCATAGTGCCAAAATAATTACAATTTAGCATTAACACTGGAGTGATAGATGTGCAGAAGATGATGTGCAAGTAGAGATACTGGGGTCCAAAGGAGCAAAAAAATAAAAAATAACAATATGGGGATGAGGTAGTTGGGTGGGCCATTTACAGATGGGCTGTGTACAGGTGCAATGATCGGTAAGCTACTCTGACAGCTGATGCTTAAAGTTAGTGAGGGAGATATAAGTCTCCAGCTTCAGTGATTTTATCAATTCGTTCCAGTCGAGATCTGGAAGGAAAGGCGGACAAAGGATGAGTTGGCTTTGGGGATGACCAGTGAAATGTACCTGCTGGAGTGCGTGCTACGGATGGGTGTTGCTATGGTGACCAGTGAGCTGAGATAAGGTGGGGCTTTACCTAGCAAAGATTTATAGATGAGCTGGAGCCAGTGGGTTTGGCGATGAATATGAAGCGAGGGCCAGCCAACAAGAGCATACAGGTCACAGTGGTGGGTAGTATATGGGGCTTTGGTGACAAAACGGATGGCACTGTGATAGACTACATCCAATTTGCTGAGTAGTGTGTTGGAGGCTATTTTGTAAATTACTTCGCCGAAGTCAAGGATCGGTAGGGTTGTCAGTTTTACGAGGGTATATTTAGCAGCATAAGTGAAGGAGGCTTTGCTGCTTAATAGGAAGCCGATTCTAGATTTAATTTTGGATTGGAGCTGCTTAATGTGAGTCTGGAAGAAGAGTTTACAGTCTAACCAGACACCTAGGTATTTGTAGTTGTCCACATATTCTAAGTCAGAACCGTCCAGAGTAGTGATGCTAGACGGGCGGGCGGGTGTGTGCAGCGATCGGTTGAAGAGCATGCATTTAGTTTTACTTGCATTTAAGAGCAGTTGGAGGCCACGGAAGGAGTGTTGTATGGCATTGAAGCTCGTCTGGAGGTTTGTTAACACAGTGTCCAAAGAAGGGCCAGAAGTATACAGAATGGTGTCATCTGCATAGAGGTGGATCAGAGAATCACCAGCAGCAAGAGCGACATCATTGATATATACAGAGAAAAGAGTCGGCCCAAGAATTGAACCCTGTGGCACCCCCATAGAGACTGCCAGAGGTTCGGACAACAGGCCCTCCGACTTGACACACTGAACTCTATCTGAGAAGTAGTTGGTGAACCAGGCGAGGCAGTCATTTGAGAAACCAAGGCTGTTGAGTCTGCCGATAAGAATGTGGTGATTGGCAGAGTCGAAAGCCTTGGCCAGGTCGATGAATACGGCTGCACAGTATCGTCTCTTATCGATGGCGGTTATGATATCGTTTAGGTCCTTGAGCGTGGCTGAGGTGCACCCATGACCAGCTCGGAAACCATATTACATAGCGGAGAAGGTATGGTGGGATTCAAAATGGTTGGTGATCTGTTTGTTGGCTTTCGAAGACTTTAGAAAGGCAGGGTAGGATAGATATAGGTTTGCAGTGTCTCCCCCTTTGAAGAGGGGGATGACCGCGGCAACTTTCCAATCGTTAGGGATCTCAGAATGAAAGAGAGGTTGAACAGGCTAGTAATAGGGGTTGCAACAATTGCGGCGGATAATTTTAGAAATTATCCAGATTGTCTAGCCCAGCTGATTTGCAGGGGTCCAGATTTTGCAGCTCTTTCAGAACATCTGTTTGTCCTGTTATGTTGCTATAAAAAAATAAGAAAGCCAGCTATCTAAGTACACCGGGCCATGCAAAACAATCTATCCCACTCGGATCTAGCATGGTGTTTGGGGATGGAATAAGCTAGCAAGCAAACTACAACTACAACTCAAACACTGTACGTTTTGCAGAAATTAATGGTCAAATACCAATCGGATTAATGTAATTGTTTATTTCAAGGTGTCTTTGTTTTTGCTGAACTGCTTGATCCTTATTGGCAGATATAATGCAGGATATCATTGTAACATTCGCCAATGTTTGTGTTAGCCATTATACCTGGATTTACTGTTACTGCTGCTAGTAACATTAGCCCTCAGATTAGCATGTGTTTAGCTATAGCTACCATCAGCCAACAACAGAGTTTAAGCCAGATTGATTATAGACCTTAAATGTCTACTATGATGGTAAAGGTTTATTTTGATTTTGTGTAACTGTACGAGAAATGTTGCTGTGCTGAACTGCTAATAAGTGATGTGTTTCAAGGCTGCTAGTGGTTACCTAGTAGAGGTAAGCCAGCAGAGGGTGTAAAACGGGCTGTATAAGTGCTACAACAATTTTTTGGCCAATACAGAAAAAAAAAATCACAGGCTATATAGAGTGCCAAAATATATTTTTCTTAAACAATGACGACTCGGTATGATGTGGGTCTTTTCTTTTAGTTGGAAGGATGAAACCAATCAGAATGTTTAACAGCAAATACGTTTTGCAATCTTCCCTTTAAGCTGTTTATAAAACTCTAAATAGCCTGCTTCATGCTGACTTTATTCCAGAAGAGTCCGCCCCTTCACTGAGGAATGATCCAACTAACAGGACTGGATGTGTGTGGAACTGATTATGTTTACGGAGAGAGAGAGAGAGATAGCCTCAAGATACTTGGGACAAACGGTGGGGAGGCTTGTGGGAGACGACAGATGTCAACCAGACATGTCAACTGTACTGTGACACTTTTGTCTACCATGACACGTCTTCATGATATCTTAACCTAACAAGAGGGAGCAGAGATAGCCAACATAAAAGGATGGCATCATAAGCCCCGTTTCCAAATTAGGGGCCAAATTATGGCTGGCTCAAATAGAATCCTCAAATTTGAGCTGGGTCAAGGGAAACCCAGACCAGCGCAGCCCAGTTTCACAACTGGTGCCAGCTGGATTAGAATTTGGGCTGGTGATGCTGTTACTATGCAACCACCAGCTGATCACTGCTGGATGCTGACAGTGTTTATCTAGCTCGTCTGGGCTTGTTGCTGATAGCTAGCACATGGACAAGCAATACTACAGTAGTCAGACATGACACAAATTACCACCATAGCTGGTTCCTTTCTTCATTTTTGCACTACACAATAAACGTTTATTAGAACAGCCAGCCCTCTAATGCCAGCTATCCAACGTTAACTAGCAAATCAGAGTTTAAATGCTAGCTAAGCTAGCTAACGTGAACTAGCAGGAATTTTAGCTGGCCAGGTCGTATTGAAAGTTAGCTAGCTAGCTACATAATATCAAACCTGACATCTGGTTTGCTTGGTTAGCTAGCTAGCTAATAGCCAATGCCATGGCAAGCAAGGTAGGAATTAAGCTAGCTAGCCTGTTATGCTAGCGATGATGCTAGCCGTTTAGCTAGCTAATGTTACTAAGCTAAATACATGGCTCATGAGTCTGACTTGCACTGGCAGGACCATGGGGTAACATTAATTAAAGCATAGTGAGGGGGAATTCAAGTCTTCAACATCTTGCTAGCTAGCTAGCAACATGACATAATTTCACATTTCTGGAAGCAGTGGTGGAAATACAATTTGAGCTAGCCCACCAAAGCCAGCCCAACCCGGGTTGACAAAGTGCCAATGGAAATGAGGCTATAATGGCCATGTGGTATAGAGCAATCAGTTCTTTATACGTTGACCAGACACATAATTACTGAGAATATAAGTTATTATAACTCTAATGAAAATGTAAATATAGGAGTGATAATAATAATATATATAATTCCATTTGATGGGGAATACAATTCTTCTCAGATATCATTAAACATTCGTTATTTTCCTGATGCTAGTGCAAACAACAAAACAAACACAAAAAACAAAAGAGCGGGAGATGTTTCGGAGAGGGAATGTAGAAAATCAGAAGGCGCAGAAGAGGGTAGCTAGTGAGTCATTTAAGGAGGAGAGATGGGTCTGGCCCCTGTAGACGCCATCCTCCCATCCTTCAGCCCTCCACCTGCCACGTGGTTTAAGGGGTCTTCCATGTTGCTGGCCCTAATTGGGGCACCTTCCACGGGTTTGGGGAGACAGAGGGTCCCAGACCCACACAGGGAAGCTAGCATCATGCAGTTGGTGGCAAGAGAAGGACAAAGAGAAAATATAAAGGGCCCCATATCAAAGCCTCCTCCAAGCAACATGAAACAAAGTTGAGGCTGGGAAAAGAGCAAGCTTCTGAGACTATTTACTCTTCCAACTTGACTGCCTACCTGCCTGCGCTGAGAGGATAAGGAGAGACGAGCTGAATAGTAAAAAGGCAGTGAGCCTCCACTCTCTGTCTCTCTTTTTTTTAACTCTCTCTGTCCCTCACTCTTATGGCTCTCGCCTCCTCCTCCCATGCAGCTGGTTTGTGTTCATCTCCGTCTCTAATGATCCACTTAAATTCCATCTCTCCATCAGAAGTGTGCTGTGTTGCGATATGTGCCCCGGTTCACCAGAATATGTTCTGGTGGGGAGGTCAACAGTCCATGACCCTTGCTATATCCTAACATTCCCCCGATTAGTCAGTCTAGATGGGTGTTCCGCTTTGCTTCCCCCACCACCACCACCACCCCTTAACGGAATATTTTACCCCCCTTTCTCCAGGAATGTCCAGGCCCTGTTATGCGGGGCCCAAGGTGAGATGGCGGCCAAACATTTCTATTTGCCACTGTGGGGACTTGTGTGCTTAAGGGATTGATTAAGCCTCCCATCAGGGCACTGTTTGTACACTTTCTGATCCCCTAATAGGAATGGGGGTGGCCAGGGAAAGAGCAAAGACATTTAGCTGGCTAGGGGTGTCTGAAGGGAAAAAGCTATTTGAAAAAAATATCCCCATCTCCTCCTCTTTCCAAAGTTTCATTACACCATTTTATTTGAAATGAATACAGTTCATCTCATTTCAAACAATCTACTAAATAAGTAAAGCCTTTAGGCTCTCTGGTCAGAGAGCTGGGGAGTTTTCCGAAATTTCCTCCTTTTTTTACATTGCCATATATCCTGTAAAATAGTGAACCAAGTGTAAAATGGGCAGTTTCTCCCCTAAAAAAACTCCTAATGCTGACAGAATGAACTGCTTTAAGTTAGAAGGGCTGATGAAGAGACATTTTTAGTCAGGAGCATACTTTGCCATTCAACTCCCTAATTAACCATCATGAGGTCCTGCTTCCAGAAAATCCACTAGCATAATGTGGGCTTACATAAAGAACTAGGTATGCACTGTTACATGGAATGTTATTACTTGCAGATGAGTGAGAGAAAAGAAGAACACTAAAGTAGATTAGTAGGTTTGAATTGAACACTTCCTCTATTGAATATACGTGTGCTGTTTCCGACAAGGACTTGGCTTGTGTGTTTCCATAGTTGAGAAAGGCATTCAGACACAAGAATACTGTAAGAGGTGCGTTAAAGGCCTTGAACTGAAAGCGCATTCTAAAGTGTTGGCACAACACATTTAAGAGCTAGTTACAATTGTTTGTTGACACTACTGTGCCGTGCATTTATTGTCTTAAGCCTACAGGAACAAATACTATCTTTGCAAAAATAATGACTTATGCAGAAGAATTAGAGCATAAACTACAAATGTAATCCTGCTGTGTAACTCTTTGGTGTTTAAACTTGGAGGATGGTGGGGGTGGCATAGAGCTAGCACATCATTCGCTCTCTGTCAGTATTAGCCAGTGTAATTCAAAAGAGCTTTAATTACATTTTGAGGAAAGAGAGCGGTGGTTGTGTGTGTGAAGGCAGGAGGGCAAGGAGGCCATTCACCATGACATGAACGCCTGCCAGGCTGAAGAAAGAAACGCCAAGAAAGCAATGGAAAATGACTGTCAATCACTCTGTCAATCTACTGTGTGTGTGCCTATCCATCTGTTCATCCATGCATCCTTCCATCAATCTTTCTGTCTGCATTGTGTGTGTGTGTTTGCATGTGTACGTGCATGTGTATGTAAATGCATGTGAGTAAACACATGTGGACATTTGTGATTGTAACAGGGTTGGTTATGTTTCCATGTTGGTACAAGTCAGATGTTAAACCTGTTGAGGTGTAGGGGGCAGTATTTTCACGGCCGGATGAAAAACGTACCCAAATTAAACTGGTTACTACTCTGGCCCAGAAACTAGAGTATGCATATTATTAGTAGATTTGGATAGGAAACACTCTGAAGTTTCTAAAACTGTTTGAATGGTGTCTGTGAGTATAACAGAACTCATATGGCAGGCAAAAACCTGAGAAAATTCCAAGCAGGAAGTGGCCTGTCTGAGAATTTGTAGTTCCTCTTTTGATTCTCTATCGAAACTACAGTATCTGTGTGGTTACGTTGCACTTTCTAAGGCTTCCATTGGCTCTCTAAAGCCTTCAGAAAGCGGATTGAGGCGTTTTCTGTCTCTGGGCAGAGTATAGTAGCTCAGTTTCTCAGTGGTCTGCCTGGTGACAAAGAGATTGGATATGCGCATTCACTCGCGCACGCTGTTTTTTCTTTTCCTCTTTGAATGAATACATTATTGTCCGATTGGAATATTATCGCTATTTTACGAGAAAAATACCATAAAAATTGATTTTAAACAGCGTTTGACATGCTTCTAAGTACGGTAATGGAACATTTAGATTTTTTTTGTCTCAAAATGCACTCGCGCGTTACCCTTTGGATAGTGACCTGAACGCACGAACAAAACTGAGGTATTTGGATATAACTATGGATTATTGTGGAAGTAGCAGTCCTGGGAGTGCATTCTGACGGAGATCAGCAAAGGTAATACAATATTTCTAATAGTAATTCTGAGTTTAGTGTGCCCCGAACTTGGCGGGTGTCAAAATAGCTAGCCGTGATGGCTGAGCTATGTACTCAGAATATTGAAAAATGTGCTTTCGCCGAAAAGCTATTTTAAAATCTGACATAGCAATTGCATAAAGGAGTTCTGTATCTATAATTCTTAAAATAATTGTTATGTATTTTGTCAACGTTTATGATGAGTAATTTAGTATTTTCTGAACATCACACGCCAATGTAAAAAGCTGTTTTTTATATAAATATGAACTTGATTGAACAAAACATGCATGTATTGTATAACATAATGTCCTAGGAGTGTCATCTGATGAAGATCATCAAAGGTTAGTGCTTCATTTAGTTGTGTTTTGGGTTTTTGTGACATATATGCTTGCTTGGAAAATGGCTGTGTGATTATTTTGGTCTATGTACTCTCCTAACATAATCTAATGTTTTGCTTTCGCTGTAAAGCCTTTTTGAAATCAGACAATGTAGGTTAGATTAACGAGAGTCTTGTCTTTAAAATGGTGTAAAATAGTCGTATGTTTGAAAAATTGAAATTATTGCATTTTTGAGGTTTTAGTATTTCGCGCCACGCTGTTCCATTGGATATTGACTATTCGCTAGCGGAACGTCTAGCCTCAACAGGCTAAACTGAGTTTTTATGGATATAAAGAAGGACTTTATCGAACAAAGGACCATTTGTAATGTAACTGGGACCTTTTGGAGTGCCAACAGAAGACTTTCGTGTCACAACTCCCTGGTTGAAAATGATTTGTTATGCATTTGTGTGCTGGGCGCTGTCCTCAGATAATCGCATGGTTTGCTTTCGCCATAAAGCCTTTTTGAAATCTGACACGGCAGCTGGATTGACAAGTTAAGCTTTATTTTGATGTATTGCACTTCTGATTTCATGAAAGTTAATTATTTATAGTAATTTAATTTGAATTTTGCGTTCTGCAATTTCACCGGATGTTGGCCAGATGGGACGCTAGTGTCCCAATGATCCGCAAGATGTTAACACAGTGTCCAAAGAAGGGCCAGAGGTATACAGAATGGTGTCATCTGCGTAGAGGTGGATCAGAGAATCACCAGCAGCAAGAGCGACATCATTGATGTATACAGAAAAGAGAGTCGGCCCGAGAACTGAACCCTGTAGCACCCCCATAGAGACTGCCAGAGGTCCAGACAACAGGCCCTCCGATTTGACACACTGAACTCTATCTGAGAAGTAGTTGGTGAACAAGGCAAGGCAATCATTTAAGAAACTAAGGCTGTTGAGTCTGCCGATAAGAATGTGGTGATTGACAGAATCGAAAGCCTTGGCCAGGTCGATGAATATGGCTGCACAGTAATGTCTCTTATCAATGGCGGTTATGATATCGTTTAGGACCTTGAGCGTGGCTGAGGTGCACCCATGACCAGCTCTGAAACCAGATTGCATAGCAGAGAAGGTACGTGGGATTCAAAATGGTCAGTAATCTGTTTGTTAACTTGGCTTTCGAAGACCTTAGAAAGGCAGGGTAGGATAGATATAGGTCTGTAGCAGTTTGGGTCTAGAGTGTCTCCCCCTTTGAAGAGGGGGATGACCGCGGCAGCTTTCCAATCTTTGGGAATCTCAGACGATACGAAAGAGAGGTTGAACAGGCCAGTAATAACTGCCAAAGGTCCTTCAACAAAGTACTGAGTAAAGGGTGTGAATACCTATTATTATTATTTTAATAAATTTCCCAAAAATTCTACAAACCTGTTTTTGCTTTATCATTATTGGGTATTGTGTGTAGATTGAAGAGGGACATTTTTTTATTCAATCAATTTTAGAATAAGGCTATAATGTGACAGAATTTGGAGAAAGTGAAGGGGTCTGAATACTTTACAAATGCACTGTATGTGTATATCAGGAAATGTACAAGGTGAACTTGTAATAACACAGAGTTTACAAAACACCTCCCTAATATTGAGTTGCACCCCCCTGACCCCTTTTGCCCTCAGAAAAGCCTAAAAAGAAAAAAAGAAAAACACATTCATCAGTAATAAGGTCCTCAATCAGCTTTCTGAATTGCCCTAGAGAAACCAGAATATCAAATTTAACAACATTTTGAAGATTGTTCCACAAATTAGGTGCAAGAAAACTAAAAGCTGATTTACCTAACTCAGTAGAGACCAAAGGAATTTCCAGAGTTAGCCACCCCTGAGACCGGGTGTGGTAACTTGTATTTCTAAAGTTTAGTACAGTGGGACTTTTTGTAAAAGGACTTTATAAACGAAAACATAGCAATGTATCAACCTACATACTGGTAGAGAATGCAGTGATGAGTACTAAAATTGTCGCCTGTAATAAAGCGCAATGTGCTATGATAAACTCCATCTAATGGCTTTAATGAAGTGGCAGCTGCATTCATATAGATTATGTCGACATAGTATAAGACCGATAGGAACGTGGACTGAATAATCTGCATTCTACTATTTAGCGAGTCAAGACCTATTTTTATAGAAGCCGATATTTTATTTTTTGCTTCTTAATTAACTCATCAATATGCTTCTTAAAAGACAGCTTTCCATCTATCAAGATGCCCAGATATTTGTAAGCAGGTACACAATCAATATGGACACCATCCAGAGTTATTTTTATGCGCTCTAGAGAACAACATATACTGTATTCAGTACTAATTTCAGGTCAAAAGTTTAAAGTTTTTCTGTAACACAATGAAGGCAGAATTTAGTTCAGATGGAGTCTGGTCAACCATGGGGGCAATAGCATAAACAACAGTGTCATCGGCATACAAGTGCAAGTTCCAATTTTTACAGACAATGTTTCCCACATTTATGTCTATTTGGATGGATGTCCATTAGCCTGGCTGACTCGTGACACATGCGACTACACAGCGAGCTGTGACTTACTGGTCTGGAAACTCTGGCTTGTAAAAGCGGCAGGTTAGCTCAAATTTGAAATAGCTTTGAGCAACTTTTTAATTGGTTGTCATATGCACGCTATTTGCATGCTCCATGCTTCCTCATCAATTTGCTACGCCGCACTAGAGACGTAAACAGGCCAAGCTAAAGTTAGGTTAGGGTCTCCCTAAAACTGTAGGGAGACAAGTCAGTGATAGAGCTTTCTGAAAAGGAATAGAGAGACGACACTATGACATAGTAACAAACAACTTAGGGATTTAATTAAAATAGGAGCAACTTGGCATTTCGAGCATTTGTGCGAGGGGAGGATGTATTAGCGGTCTTGCCAACAGGCTTTGTGGAAAAGCTTCATTTACCAGCTAGCTAGCTAGTTCTAGTCTTCAAGTTAAGCTAACAATAGGTAGGCCTGTGCGTTTTGCAAATTTCTTTAATAAAAAGTAGACCTATGGCATACCCTCTCATACCACCTCAATTTGCGTCTTGGTTTTAACTTAACACGGAGGTAGGCTATTTAAAGAGTGCATGGTGGGTGGAGGAATTGACCGACAAATCTCAGGATATAGCAACCTATAGCCTTATTTCGTCTGTCAAACCGTTAGGCATTCCTATTATTTCTTAAATAAGAAGAAATAGGCTCCAACACAAAGCCCTCTTATTGTTAGTAAAGTCTAATTAAAATGAAAAGGGTTGAAAGGAATTATGCGTACTCGAATTTGCCTACTTTCAGCACCATGAGCTGTCCATAAATCACACACAATGGCGCCGGAGGGGAGGACTGCCGTCTTATCAGCTCTTAACCAACCATGCTATTTTTTTTTTAAATCACGTTGTTCGCAACTTGTTCTGAACATAATGTTGCTGCTACCATCTCTTATGACCGAAAAGAGCTACTGGACATCAGAACTGCGATTGCTCAAACTGGACGAAGAGTTCTTCTAGCTAACAGTACACATTAACTTGACATTAGGTCTATGCAGTTTTACTATGCGATAAAAAAATGAAAAGCCACGTTTGACATGATTACCTAGACATACTGACCAGCTCCAATAGGCAGATGCGTGATATATGGCAGACCAATACAAACTCATCGCTCGGCATGTCCAGTCTACTCATTTATCTCAGCCAATCATGGTTAGCGGGAAGGTTGCTCACTTTTTCTGTGACTAAACCAACTGGGCTCATAATTTAACAATTTTATTTGTATTTACAGATGGCATACAAGTTTGATATTAAGGCACATGAAAGTTCACATGTTTGAGAAGGTATTTCTGAAAAAAAACCATTTTGATAACAAAAAAAAAATTATGTTCAAACAGCTATCCTGTGAAGTCGTGACTTGCGACATACGCCTAGTTTTCCGGAATCGGGTCACATATGTGAACAACAGCTGGTGCACGATATCTAAGGAAGTCTCAAGGTTTTGCTCATCTCAGGTAGAGTATCTCATGATAAGCTGTACCTAGAGAGTTTTCATCTGTATTTTTCGTAGCTGTCTACATACCACCACAGACAGATGCTGGCACTAAAACCACACTCAATGAGCTGTATATTGCCATAGGCAAACAGGAAAACGCTCATCCAGAGGTGGCACTCCTAGTGGCCGGGGACTTTAATGCAGGGAAACTTAAATCAGTTTTACCTTTCTATCAGCATGTTAAATGTGCAACCAGAGGAAAAAAATTCTATACCACCTTTACTCCACACACAGAGACATGTACAAGGCTCTCCCTCACCCTCCATTTGGCAAATCTGACTATAATTCTATCCTCTTGATTCCTGCTTACAAGCAACCATATCTTACGGCAAAAAAGAGCTTCTGGATATCAGGACAGCGATCACTCACCTCGGATTAGACAAAGATTTCTTTCTACAACAAAGACAATGCACAAAACATTCTCCAAACACCCCACAGGACCGACATCCCCGTTATTTGCAAGAGGAAGCGACGCAGGTACAGAGGACAAAGAGCCGGATGCCTGGTCAGGACTAGGTGAAGGCGACTGGGAAAGCTGCCGTTACCGTCAATACTTCTCGCCATTGTGCAATCATTGGACAATAAATTAGACAAGGTACGATCACGAATATCCTACCAACAGGATATTACAGTTTTTGATGTCCCATGTTTCACGGAATCGTGGCTGAATGACGACATGGATATTCAGCTAGCGGGATATACGCTGCACCGGCAAGATAGAACAGCACACTCCGGTAAGACGAGGGGACGAGCGGGCGGTCTGTGCATATTTGTAATCAACAGCTGGTGCACAAAATTTAAGGAAGTCTCTAGATTTTGTTCGCCTGAAATAGAGTATATTGTGATAAATTGCAGGCCACACTACTTGCCTAGAGAGTTTTCAGCTATACTTTTCGTGGCTGTTTATTTACCACAACAGACAGATGCTGGCACTAAGACCGCACTCAGTCAGCTGTATAAGGAAATAAGCAAACAGGAAACAACTCACCCAGAGGCGGCGCTCCTAGTGGCAGGAGACTTTAATGCAGGGAAACTTAAATCAGTTCTACCAAATTTCTATCAACATGTTAAATGTGCAACCAGAGGGAAATACATTCTAGATCACCTGTACTCCACACACAGAGACGCGTGCAAAGCTCTCCCTCGCCCTCCATTTGGTAAATCCGACCACAACTCTATCCTCCTGATTCCTGCTTACAAGCAAAAAATAAAGCAGGAAGCACCAGTGACTCGGTCTATAAAAAAGTGGTCAGATGAAGCAGATGCTAAACTACAGGACTATTTTGCTATCACAGACTGGAACATGTTCCAGGATTCTTCCGATGGCATTGAGGAGTACACCACATCAGTCACAGGCTTTATCAATAAGTGCATCGAGGACGTCGTCCCCACAGTGACTGTACGTACATACCCCAATCAGAAGCCATGGATTACAGGCAACATTCGCACTGAGCTAAAGGGTAGAGCTGCCACTTTCAAGGTGCGGGACTCTAACCCGGAAGCTTCCAAGAAATCCTGCTATGCCCTGCGACAAACCATCAAACAGGAAAATGTCAATACATGGCTAAGATTGAATCACACTACACCGGCTCCGACACTCGTCTTATGTGACAGGGCTTGCAAACTATTACAGACTACAAAGGGAAGCACAGCCGCGAGCTGCCCAGTGACACGAGCCTACCAGATGAGCTAAATCACTTCTATGCTCGCTTTGAGGCAAGCAACACTGAGGCATGCATGAGAGCATCAGCTGTTCTGGATGACTGTGATCACGCTCTCCGTAGCTGACGTGAGTAAGACCTTTAAACAGGTCAACATACACAAGGCTGTGGGGCCAGACGGATAACCAGGACATGTGCTCCGGGCATGTGTTGACCAACTGGCAGGTGTCTTCACTGACATTTTCAACATGTCCCTGATTGAGTCTGTAATACCAACATGTTTCAAGCAGACCACCATAGTCCCTGTGCCCAAGAACACAAAGGCAACCTGCCTAAATGACTACAGCCACGTAGCACTCATGTCCTTAGCCATGAAGTGCTTTGAAAGGTTGGTAATGGATCACATCAACACCATTATCCCAGAAACCCTAGACCCACCCAATTTGCATACCGCCCAAACAGATCCACAGATGATGCAATCTCTATTGCACTCCACACTGCCCTTTCCCACCTGTACAAAATGAACACTTATGTGAGAATGCTATTCATTGACTACAGCTCAGCGTTCAACACCATAGTACCATCAAAGCTCATCACTAAGCTAAGGATCCTGGGACTAAACACCTCCCTCTGCAACTGGATCCTGGACTTCTTGACGGGACGCCCCCAGGTGGTGAGGGTAGGTAGCAACACATCTGCCACACTGATCCTCAACACTGGCGCTCCACAGGGGTGCGTGCTCAGTCCCCTCCTGTACTCCCTGTTCACCCACGACTGCATGGCCAGGCATGTCTCCAACACCATCATTATGTTTGTAGACGACACAACAGTGGTAGGCCTGATCACAGACAACGACGAGACAGCCTATAGGGAGGAGGTCAGAGACCTGGCCGTGTGGTGCCAGAATAACAACCTATCCCTCAACGTAGGCAAGACTAAGGAGATGATTTTGGACTACAGGAAAAGGAGGACCGAGCACGCCCCCATTCTCATCGACGGGGCTGTAGTGGAGCAGGTTGAGAGCTTCAAGTTCCTCGGTGTCCACATCAACAATAAACTAGAATGGTCCAAACACACCAAGACAGTCGTGAAGAGGGCATGACAAAGCCTATTCCCCCTGAGGAAACGAAAAAGTTTTGGCATGGGTCCTGAGATCCTCAAAAAGTTCTACAGCTGCAACGTCGAGAGCATCCTAACTGGTTGCATCACTGCCTGGTACGGCAATTGCTCGGCCTCTGACCGCAAGGTATTACAGAGGGTAGTGCGTACGGCCCACTACATCACTGGGGCTAAGCTGCCTGCCATCCAGGACCTCTACACCAGGCGGTGTCAGAGGAAGGTCCTAAAAATTGTCAAACCCAGCCACCCCAGTCATAGACTGTTCTCTCTGCTACCGCATGGTAAGCAGTACCGGAGTGCCAAGTCTCGGACAAAAAGGCTTCTCAACAGTTTTTACCCCGAAGCCATAAGACTCCTGAACAGGTAATCAAATGGCGACCCAGACTATTTGCATTGTGTGCCCCCCCAACCCCTCTTTTTACACTGCTGCTACTCTCTGTTTATCATATATGCAGAGTCACTTTAACTATACATTCATGTACATACTACCTCAAAAGGGCCGACCAACCAGTGCTTCCACACATTGGCTAACTGCATTGTGTCCCGCCACCCACCACCCCCTCTTTTACACTACTGCTACTCTCTGTTCATCATATATTCATAGTCACTTTAACCATATCTACATTCTACCTCAATCAGCCTGACTAACTGGTGTCTGCATGTAGCCTCACTACTGTATATAGCCTGTCTTTTTACATTTACATTTTAGTCATTTAGCAGATGCTCTTATCCAGAGTGACTTACAGTAGTGAATGCATACATTTCATACATTATTATATATATTTTTCCCCTACTGGTCCCCCATGGGAATGAAACCCACAACCCTGGCATTGCAAACACCATGCTCTACCAACTGAGCCACACGGGACCTTTTTTTACTGTTGTTTTATTTCTTACCTTACCTATTGTTCACCTAACATCTTTTTTGCACTATTGGTTAGAGCCTGTAAGTAAGCATTTCACTGTAAGGTCTACACCTGTTGTATTCGGCGCACGTGACAAATAAACTTTGATTTGAATTGATTTGAGCTTCAAGTTCCTTTGTGTCCACATCAACAACAAACTAACATGGTCCAAGCACACCAAGACAGTCGTGAAGAGTGCACAACAAAATCTATTCCCCCTCAGGAGACTGAAAAGATTTGGCATGGGTCCTCAGATCCTCTAAAGTAAATTTTTCTGCTAGTAAGCGCAGTTGGGCTGCTAAACACTCCCTTGTCTAGACTAGATTTGACTAAGTCATAATTGTGTTTGACACTGGTGTTAGGTGATGACCTATAACCACTGTCTACTTCCATTTCTGACCTAGAATCTTGACACTTACTTTATGTTACTCAAATCTGGCTTATTGTGAGGTCAATAACTCAGATACATAGGCCTCCGTCATGGGCAAGAAACATATTGGTTTCAATAAAATCTATTATAGTAGTAGCAAGCTATCAAAGTTCACCTCCGGTCCTCCTCATCTTCGCGCTCTCCTTCTCAAACTGAACAGAACATAGGCTAGCACTAGAGAGTGCATTTTTTGGACTATGCCTAATCAAATATTATATTCTGAAAAATCCTTTGACTCCTCCTGAACTGCCACTGTAGGCCTACACAGCACAGCCATGGGTTAGGCAGGACACCAAAAAGTTTTTGATTAGCAAGACCAGATTGGGATTGGAATATCTATTGCAGTGTGTAATGCAGCCTAGTTTTATTTACACCATCCCAGCAGCTGTCTTAGAAATATTACTTTGCTCTGTGCTTGTCCGAGCATGCACTTCATAGCCTATAGTCTATGGATTATTTGATTAATACCAATCTACCAATCAACTGGGACCGCTGGCTGGGCATTTCTTTCTTTAAAAACACAATTCAAGAGAGTTATGAAGTACGATCACAACGTTACACATGTATACTGGCATGCATGAGTATACCTGTGCATAATTGAATACACTGTATGTTTGAATCCAAATGCACCGCTATCCTTCCTCAATGCATTCGCCAAGGCTCCTATCAATGGACAGGGTCTGATTCATATGGAATACATTACAAATACGTTATAGGATGTCTGTGTTCTGACTTTCGTGTCAGAGTGGAATACAGGATACCGCCTCGGTGGACCTGTTGCAGAAGTCTTTCAGCACGTTGGAAATAATTGAAGCAGTCAGTCCAGTTGAAAGGCAGAAAGCCAGTGTGAGAGCGAATATGTGTGTATGTGAGAGAGAGAGAGGACTAAACAACCTTCCACAAAGGTTTCTGGGTGCTTCCCAATTATACCCACAGTCCTCTCTGGCGCTGAACCCCAATTACGGCCCGGAGAGGAGAGCAGAGCCGCATTAGCCTGAGAAACTGTCACCCTCTACCAGGACTGGAGACATGAAGAGCATAGCATATAGACACATACACACACATAAAATAACTTCCTGCCATACACACTGTAGTAGTTGTGTGTTCTGATCGTGTTTGCCTCATCTACTGTATGAAGCATTACCTGCTGTATAAAGTTGTATTTATTGTCAGGAAAAGGTATGTGGTTGCCTTGTCAGTAGGATGTATTGTAGCCTGGATACCAGTGAATTGTGCCATCATGCCACTGCTTGTCATGACAAACGTGACAAGGAGTTAACATGATAGCATAAACAGATCTGGGAACAGGCTAGCTAGATATATTGTAGAGTACTTTAAATGAATCAAGTTCTTAACTGAAGAAGTGCTGATGTTTAGATCTGTGTGTTTTTGGAGACCACTTGTGTGTAATAAACACTGATTGTCCTTCTTGTGGGTGTAACGTCTGCTTCCAACTCACACTCTCAAACATGTAGATCCCCTCTAATGCAGCTCACTTTCCAGCCCACTTTCCAGGTCACACTCTCAAACACATAGATCCCCTGAACGCAGCTCACTCTACAGATCCCAATCACCTGAATTCGGATCACCTGTTCACACACCTGTATGTCATTATCACATACTATTTAGTTCAGTTCTTTGCACCCCATCATTGTGAGGTATTGTTTGTTATGTGACACTCTTCTATTCGGAGCGCTGGGTGTCCTGTAATTTAATCCTCCCGTATGACAATTTTTGCCTATTCCCTGCCTGTACTATCAGATTTCCTGTTATCAACCTATTGCCTGATCTCCCAGATGACGTTACTAGCCTTTTCCCTGCCTGTACTGTTGCCTTTTTGGACCCCCTGTGTATGACCTTCTGCCTACCTCTGGACCCAGCTACCTGCCTCCTCCTGTGGTCCTTTACAATAAACACCTGCTGCACCCTGCGCTTGAAAACAGCTCCGTCTCCCATCGTGTTCATTACAGTAGGATCTTGTGTATCTGAAATGTAGTCTTTTCTTTTTTTACATATTTCACATTCTGTATGCTATCACACTATCATATTAAATCCTATCCACTACATGGTATCAATGGTGAGTTAGATAAACTGTTGCCACAAAAGTCCATCTGTGCCACAAAATTACAACAATTATATGGTATCTATTATTCCTAATATTATGAGAACTGATTTATTACTTTATTTAACCACTGTTTTGAGTTCTTGGTGCCATCTTTTGTTTAGTCGATGTCCACGCCCCCACAAATAATGTAATTGGCATAATACAAAAAATCCCCATATTTATATCACGTTTTAGGGTAAGACCCAGATGCAGACAACGTCAAAGTAACAGTTTATTTATCGAATAGTGGCAGGCAAAAAGCAGGTCAAGGGCAGGCAAAGGTCAGTAATCCAGAAAGGTGGGGCAAAGGTACAGGATGGCAGGCAGGCTCAGGTTCAGGGCAAGCAAAGGTCAGTAATCCAGGAAGGTGGGGCAAAGGTACAGGACGGCAGGCAGGCAGAATGGTCCATACCGGGAAAACTAGGGAAACAGGAACAATCGGAAGACAGGAGCAGAGGGGAAAATGCTGGTATGCTTGATGAAACAAAACAAACTGGCAACAAAAAGAGAACACAGGGATAAATACATGGGATAATGGGGAAGATGGGCGACACCTGGAGGGGGGTGGAGACCATCACAAAGACAGGTGAAACAGATCAGGGTGTGACAGTTTAAGATGGAGATTCTTTTTTTTGCCAATGTTGGCCTTCCACATCTGTGGTGGAAGGTGGCAGAGCTACAGCGGTGTTTGACAGACCAGGAGACATCCCAAAAATCTTCATACAAAAACGTCTGTAGTGTCCAAACAGTTTGGACTAGAAGTATGACTAATATGGCCCCACCATCAAAAGGTGAGACACTCATGAACACTTGTTGTTTTGCTCTAGGACACCCACAAGCCTCACTAGACTCATCTGAAGGTAGCCTGGTACCAGTTTAAAAATGTATGGAAGTATACATGGAAGTACTTTAGTGACCCCCCAAAAAAGGGGTTAAATATGAGTAAAAAAAATCTATAATTTCCATCATTTCTTATATCTCTCAGATATTACATATATTTCAAAACAAACTTCCTTTTATGTATCTGTTTTGCCTTATTCAATGCGTTTCTGAACTATTAGCAGTAAGGCGAAATTCAATGTTTAATCCAATCATTTTTGAATTAAAAACAAAAATAAATTATACTTACAGTGGTCCTAAAATTCCAAATAAGCTAAATGATCATGTCAAAAAAAAAAAAATTGTTAGCTTAGTATGGCCTTAGACCTTTGATCGCATTGTTACTTTCTTACACAAATGCAAATTGTGGTATTTTTTTCTGTTCACAGCCCAAGGATTTTTATGTATATCCACGTTTATGCATTTGATCACTTGTCTGAAGATTTTTGTAATATTGTGTAGTTAACCCTCCCTCTCCTTTTATCCCCACACTGCCTGTTTCATTTAACCACATAGAACAGTTTGATTGATATATTCATTTTGCCTTCCCTGTTCACCCCTAAAGCAATACTTTCCCCCCTTATATGTATGCCAGAGCACTCCACCATCAGCAAATAGCATTTGTGCTTCAGCAGGACATTATTCAAAATGGGCCTTTAGTAAATGCCCCTGCCTCAGCCATGGTTGTTTGGGATTAATTTGATAGAATGGGAGTTCTAAATATGCAAAAAAATGTGTTTTATGGAGCAGGGTCTCGGTTCATTTTTCGGACTTGTTTCTTTGGGAGAGATGTACTCTTCTGAAAATGTGCAGGGAATTGACACAGCTTTTGTGTTATAGGGCAGCTCAAATCGGAATATCCGTTGTCGTGTGTGTTATAAATTACAATTTCGCCATGGACAACACTGTGAAATGACTGCTCAGTCAATGACCATTGACTCAGCTTTGGTACCATGAACAGCAGCATTAATTGACTTTGCATGGACTTGGTACCACGGATAGTGCCATTACATGACTTTGCATATGATGGTACCCTGGACAGCATAATCAGGCTCCATGCCGTTGCATAGGGTGGTACCATGGACAGCACCATTACATGCCCTCTCATAGACTTCGTACCACAGACGGCGTCATCACATACCTTTTCATAGGACAGTGCCACGACAGTGACATTACGTTGCATATGGTGGTACCATAGACAGTGTCATTACATGCCTTTGCATACTTGGTACAGCTCCATTGCTCACAGTGCAATGGAAAGCAAAAGTGCTATTGGTACCATGATGACTAAGGATATAAACCATGCCACATTCACACCACTGAGTAAGCTAAGCCATCAAACAACTGCTAGTGGTCAATGAGAGTGCCTGTATAGAGAAACTGTATCAAGCTCCAGTTCTCCAGAAAATCTCACTTCCACCCCATCTTATATTTGTTGCTGGTCTTCGCAGGCAGCTTTATGGACACCTGAGCAGTGGGCCTACTGCAAATCCCTGACAACTTCAAGAGTTGCTAAAACCCAGCCAGGACTCTGGCCTAATGATCCATCTTATACTCTTTGTTGTTGGAAGGCTCCAAGTTAATCCATCTTTCAATTCTCACTTTAGATTTGGTTTCCCACTGATAAAGAATGAACGCCCAACTGGCTCCCAGCAACCTTTCCAACGGTCTCCTTGTCTCCTTGTTCTGATTATGTATTGTTAGATGCTGACGGTTGACCCTCTATTTCCTCCCACAGTGACCTTTCTCTGTTACTGTGAGGAGAGGGAGAGAGTTTTGTTTATGCTGCAAATAGTACGCATGAAAACACACATTGCTAACGCAGAATACCAGCATGAAAGACCCATCTGGCACCCTTTTGAAGTCAAACATTCAAACCAACTTTAAGAAAAAAAAATTCTCTATCTACTTTGAATGGGTATTGTCACATTGCCTCATTCAATGTGTTCTACTGTTCAGATCTGAACATACCAAGCCAAGGTCATCATGGTCCTTTCTGCCATGGCTCTTCCCTCCGTCTCGACACAATCCATCTTCACCTCGTAATTTGTGGCCATTGTTATATCTAGAGGATGTTTGTGGTTACAGTAAATATGGGATATCTACAGTATCCAGGTAACCCAGAGTAATGCTACACTACCCTCCTCTCCCTGTGGCTGAACCTAGTCTCACTACCTCATCCAGGAGTCTGTCAGTTAGCGCTGCTTTTCACGTCTTACCACTGTCCATCTATCTGACAATCAGCCCCCTGAGTGGAAGAGAGAGGTACCGCCATATGGTAAGGCCCACAGTACTGTTGTACTGAAGTTGAGCCCTGGGTGATTCAGCTGGGACCAGACTGAAGAGGGAGAGGTCATGGTAAAAACGGTGAAAGGTTTACAGTGGGAATAGGGGTTATAATGGGTTAGGATAAAGAGTGGGAGTGACAGGTTGGATCAGGGTTAAAGTGGAGGGATCAGTTTGCAATCTGGAGCAGGGATACTGTAGGGGCTGTAGGTCAGGGCTTTACTAGGTGGTCTTTTCTTTACAAGATTTACGTAAAATTATAGCTAGTCCTTCTCCCTCTGCCCGATATGCTCAGGGAATCGGATAGATAGCTTCAATATGTAAATGAGCTCATGGATTACTCAACATTATATATTACTGCCTTATTACGGTATGAAATATTTTCCCTTCAAGACATATTCAGACAAAATCTCTGTCTAGACTCCTCTAGTGTGGCTCCCATCATCACCAGTCTGGAACTCTTTCTCTCAGGCAGCCAGTCTATAAATGTGGAGTGTATGATAAAGCCTCAGAATTGATACTGTGTGTAAGGCCTCTTGGGACTGGCCATCTTTCATTTGCTTTTCCCCCCACCAAGGATGATATTGCAAGAACTGCACATTCAATGGGGCATGTTCCCTGGCACTCACTTCATTAAAATCCGAGCGGGATCTCCCAGTCTGTCACCGGAGGATTTACTGGCTTATAAAAGGGTTTTATCTCATGTATTCTCTGCCCCCTTTTTTTCGCCGGTCATGCTCACATGACATGAAAAATAAGATAAGAACAAATCAAAAGATAAAAACACAGTAGGTGCTATCATTTCACTATCTGTTTCATATTTGAAAGCATCGGACACTTTTGGAAAATAACTTCCTCCCTCCGAAATCTTCTCGGATAGGACAGAATAAATACACTTATGTCGCTTATCATACACCTCAAGGCATCTACTGTCTTGACAGTTGAATGGGTGACGTTTTCTTAGGGCCTCAAAGTATATAATCTGAGCATGACAACATTCTTATTCGCCTGTTGGGAATTAGAATAATCTGATGGATTGATCATGTCCTATTTACACCTTTATTTCACGCAAAATACAGGCCTCTTCCTGGAACTGACAGTTATCGTATTCCATCATAGCCTGTCCATTGTAGAGCTTAATGCTTTTACTGTTTTTTGCCAGATTATCCTGTCTTCAGGCCTGTGAATAAATCTTATACCGGCATTCTGAGGATAGCTTCAAGTGGAGGTCTCCCTTGGGCACAGCTCTAGGATCAGTCTAGGACCTTCATCTTTCCTATAAGGGGAGGAAAATTCACTGCTGACCAATGCTTAATGCAACTAGGCCCAACTTCACCCTCCACTGTGGATAGGGGACAAAGATATAGCAGGTTTTTAGGGGCCAGGCTTCAGACTGCAAATCTCAGCCTGGGGTTCATTACAAGCAAAAGGGCATAAAAGTGGAAGAAAATAACAAACTGCCTGGCAACAGAGGAGGAAGGAGGCCACAAGCAACCTATCCCTCTGAGCAACAAAGAAACCCAGGCTACCTCACAGAATGAGTGAGGACTGAGCTAATGAGAGCAAAAAGGAGAAACATGGGTCTGGGGTAGT
The DNA here is from genome assembly GCF_901001165.1 of Salmo trutta. NCBI lineage: Eukaryota > Metazoa > Chordata > Actinopteri > Salmoniformes > Salmonidae > Salmo > Salmo trutta. The sequence goes on along the minus strand of NC_042984.1, from coordinate 24,592,293 downwards.
GAACCTGAACTATGATCCTTGGCATAAAAACAACTCTTTCTGGACAATAAATCAACAGCAATAAATGTATCATCGATGACAAGTATTCTTGATCTCCATTATGTAATGCCTTCGCCTACTAGAAGTTGAGAAAGAAAATCTCCATATAAATCTAGCCAGACTGCTGACACAATGGAGGAGGCTTTAAACCTGTTTTGCACGTTTTATTAAGGAGTAAATCCACTCCCAAGTCTTGAAGGGGGGTCCTCATTGACACGTCTTCAAATGTTACACTAATGCTTATTTAGTCTTGGGCAAACACTTGTTCACGTGGTCTTCTTATTACGCGCCCAATGGAAATAAACAGGCAGCTTTGCCTCTGTCGTCAGCTGTGTGTGAATGCATTAAAAGTTCCCTTTCACAACATTAGCAGCCCTCTTGATCAGACCGCTGACAGATCTGTGGCAGACACCAAGCGTCTTTTTATACCGTCCGAATGAGTCATCCAGCTGAGCCGCTGTCGTCATCAGCACCACCACCGCCGCCACCCCACCATGAGACTGCAGTCTGCCATGAAAAATGTAAGCAGGCTAATTCCTATGGAATGAACTTTTTATAAGGGTGTTCACAGTAGCTCAACTTGGTGTGGTAATAACAGAGTTGAATGCAGTTTCCTGTACTGAGGTAATATTTTCATATACTGTATGTCTCACATGCGACTCTTAATAAGACTATGCAATTTGAATATTAACAAAGCCTATTAAAATGTATTATTTGACTCTAAGATGTGTAAGCAAGCATTAGGCTATGCATTATAGTTGACAAGCAATAATTAGGTCTGAGAATTGAATAACAAAGGCATGTTTTTTGTAAAATGTATGAATTCAAATACAAGGCATACGCTTAAGTTAAAAGGCAATACTGGCATTAACAAAGCATTACGTATCTAGGTATGATCAGAGAGAGAGAGAGTTCAAGGTCTGATTGTGCATTTCCATATAGGATTCAACCCAGTGGAACTTTTCAGTTCCATCTACACGGTCTGGCAACCGTATCTCACTGGGCTATAGCTCCGACTGACCTGCTTTCACTCGGGGCCAAAGCCAGGCCACTGGTGCTTTCAGCTTGAATTTACATAATGGCTAACTGTGAACTTTAACACCTTCTCACAAAGCAACTGTTTTGATTAGCAGAGGTTGTTGATTCTGCTCTTCACAAGTCCTCACTGTCAACCCTAGCTGTAGAAACACAATTTCTCTAGTACAGTGAGGGAAAAAAGTATTTGATCCCCTGCTGATTTTGTACATTTGCCCACTGACAAAGAAATTATCAGTCTATAATTTGAATGGTAGGTTTATTTGAACAGTGAGAGACAGAATAACAAAAAAATCCAGAAAAACACATGTCAAAAATGTTATAAATTAATTTGCATTTTAATGAGGGAAATTAGTATTTGACCCCCTCTCAATCAGAAAGATTTCTGGCTCCCAGGTGTCTTTTATACAGGTAACGAGCTGAGATTAGGAGCACACTCTTGAAGGGAGTGCTCCTAATCTCAGTGTGTTACCTGTGTAAAAGACACCTGTCCACAGAAGCAATCAATCAATCAGATTCCAAACTCTCCACCATGGACAAGACCAAAGAGCTCTCCATGGATGTCAGGGACAAGATTGTAGACCTACACAAGGCTGGAATGGGCTACAAGAACATCGCCAAGCAGCTTGGTGAGAAGGTGACAACATTTGGTGCGATTATTCGCAAATGGAAGAAACACAAAAGAACTGTCAATCTCCCCCGGCCTGGGGCTCCATGCAAGATCTCACATCGTGGAGTTGCAATGATCATGAGAACGGTGAGGAATCAGCCCAGAACTACACGGGAGGATCTTGTCAATGATCTCAAGGCAGCTGGGACCATAGTCACCAAGAAAACAATTGGTAACATACTACGCCATGAAGGACTGAAATCCTGCAGCGCCCACAAGGTCCCCCTGCTCAAGGAAGCACATATACATGCCCGTCTGAAGTTTGCCAATGAACATCTGAATGATTCAGAGGACAACTGGGTGAAAGTGTTGTGGTGATGAGACCAAAATGGAGCTCTTTGGCATCAACTCAACTCGCTGTGTTTGGAGAAGGAGGAATGCTGCCTATGACCCCAAGAACAACATCCCCACCGTCAAACATGGAGGTGGAAAGATTATGCTTTGGGGGTGTTTTTCTGCTAAGGGGACAGCACAACTTCACCGCATCAAAGGGACGATGGACGGGGCCATGTACCGTCAAATCTTGGGTGAGAACCTCCTTCCCTCAGCCAGGGCATTGAAAATGGGTCATGAATGGGTATTCCAGCATGACAATGACCCAAAACACACGGCCAAGGCAACAAAGAAGTGGCTCAAGAAGAAGCACATTAAGGTCCTGGAGTGGCCTAGCCAGTCTCCAGACCTTAATCCCATAGAAAATCTGTGGAGGGAGCTGAAGGTTCGAGTTGCCAAACGTCAGCCTCGAAACCTTAATTACTTGGAGAAGATCTGCAAAGAGGAGTGGGACAAAATCCCTCCTGAGATGTGTGCAAACCTGGTGGCCAACTACAAGAAACGTCTGACCTCTGTGATTGCCAACAAGGGTTTTGCCACCAAGTACTAAGTCATGTTTTGCAGAGGGGTCAAATACTTATTTCCCTCATTAAAATGCAAATCAATTTATAACATTTTTTACATGTGTTTTTCTGGATTTTTTTGTTGTTATTCTGTCTCTCACTGTTCAAATAAACCTACCATTAAAATTATAGACTGATCATTTCTTTGTCAGTGGGCAAACGTACAAAATCAGCAGGGGATCAAATACTTCTTTCCCTCACTGTACAACATAAGGGTGTAGGCTCGGCCCTGATTTATGCGGTCTCTGTCACCTAGAGCTGCATGGCAAATAGTCCAGGAACACAAGGAAAGCACAAAGGACAATACCCAAGGACTAGTCAGCTTTTCCCCCTCTGACGGGCCAAAATGTAACTCTGTTACAGTATCCAGAGAACTGACTATTGAATGTGTGATAGATAGCAGACATGGATACTACGTTATTCTATCTGAAACTTGTTTACTGAGGATAATTCTATGTATGTATGATCTCTGTGCTACAGTGCCTTGCAAAAGTATTCATCCCCTTGGCATTTTTCCTATTTTGTTGCATTACAAGCTGTAATTTGAATGGATTTTTATTTGGATTTCATGTAATGGATAGTCCAAATTGGTGAAATGAAATGTTTTTAGTTTTTATTTTTCAAAAAAAAAAAAAAAAAAAAAAAATAGTGGTGCATGCATATGTATTCACCCCCTTTGATATGAAGCCCCTAAATTAGATCCGGTGCAACCAATTACCTTCAGATGTCACATAATTAGTTAGATTGCACACAGGTGGACTTTATTTAAGTGTCACATGATCTCAGAATATATACACCTGTTCCGAAAGGCCCCAGAGTCTGCAACACCACTAAGCAAGGGGCCCCACCAAGCAAGCGTCACCATGAAGACCAAGGAGCTCTCCAAACAGGTTAGGTACAAAGTTGTGGAGAAGTACAGATCAAGGTTGGGTTATAAAAAATATCTGAAACTTTGAACATCCCACAGAGCACCATTAAATCCATTATAAAAAAATTGAAAGAATATGGCACCACAACAAACCTGCCAAGTGAGGGCCACCCACCAAAACTCACAGACAAGGCAAGGAGGGCATTAATCAGAGAGGCAACAAAGGGACCAAAGATAACACTGAAGGAGCTGCAAAGCTACACAGCGGAGATTGGAGTATCTGTCCATAGGACCACTTTAAGCCGTACACTCCACGGAGCTGGGCTTTACGGAAGAGTGACCAGAAAAAAGCCATTGCTTAAAGAAAAAAATAAGCAAACACGTTTGGTGTTAGCCAAAAGGCATGTGGGAGACTCCCCAAACATATGGAAGAAAGTACTCTGGTCAGATGAGACTTTTTGGCCATCAAGGAAAACACTATGTCTGGCACAAACCCAACACCTCTCATCACTCAGAGAACACCATCCCCACAGTGAAGCATGGTGGTGGCAGCATCATGCTGTGGGGATGTTTTTCATCGGCAGGGATTGGGAAACTTGTCAGAATTGAGGGAATGATGGCACTAAATACAGGGAAATTCTTGAGGGAAACCTGTTTCAGTCTTCCAGAGATTTGAGACTGGGACAGAGGTTCACCTTCCAGCAGGACAATGACCCTACGCATACTGCTAAAGCAACACTTGAGTGGTTTAAGGGGAAACATTTAAATGTCTTGGAATGGCCTAGTCAAAGCCCAGACCTCAATTCAATTGAGAATCTGTGGTATGACTTAAATATTGCTGTACACCAGCAGAACCCATCCAACTTCAAGGAGCTGGAGCAGTTTTTTCTTGAAGAATGGGCAAAATCCCAGTGGCTAGATATGCCAAGCTTATAGAGACATACCCCAAGAGACTTGCAGCTGCAATTTCTGCAAAAGGTGGCTCTACAAAATATTGACTTTGGGGGGTGAATAGTTAGGCACGCTCAAGTTTTCAGTTTTTTTGTGTTATTTCTTGTTTGTTTCACAAGAGATTTTTTTTTGCATCTTCAAAGTGGTAGGCATGTTGTGTAAATCAAATGATACAAACCCACAAAAAATCTATTTTAATTCCAGGTTGTAAGGCAACAAAATAGGAAAAAGGCCAAGGGGGTGAATACTTTCGCAAGCCACTAACTTATATCTGTTAGTGCTGAGCGATTACTGCTTTTTGAGCTTGGTTCAATTATCCAAAATAAATCCGTTTTCGATTTCATAAAAAAATGCTATAAGAGTATAACAATTATTAAAAGTCCCATGATGGTAGTGACTACCAATTCCTGCTTATCACCTTATTTATTATTTCATTCCAAGTCATCATATCATCTCTATAGAGCTGCTGCCTGTGCGGTCTGACAAAATCACTATTTTAGTAGTTCTTCAAAGTAAATAATGCATACTTTTATGACTGCTGAAGACGAAGTATGTATTTCAGGATCGCGAAGCAACTGCTTTCTTTCCCTCTTGATAGTGTGTTCTCTCTTCTCTCAGTCTCCGTGTCTGCTCCGCACAGACCGGACAAGTTTAAGCAGACGTGCAATGGATTATGGTCATTGTAGTTACATTAACTACCATATTTTCTGCGCTAAACTATGTACAGTATCGGCCTGTTGGAAAATACAACTCCCTGCTACATCACACAGTTCAGGCTTGATCTGATTTATCTCTACAGAAACTGCCCATCGAGCTCACAGGAAAAAAATATTGAACTGACATTGGTCAATTAGTTGTTTAAAAACAGAAAATTAACCAACATTTTCATTAATTGTTCAACACTAATATATGTACAGGGTGATATCTAAATTACTCTATGCAAAGAAAGGGGTTTTATGGTCCTCTCAGGATTTCTGTCTTATTTACATTGGTCTCATCCCCCGCACAAGCCTTCAGATGATGTGACACCCTGTGGAGATTGGACCTTGGTCGTCAGGCTACTGTAAACTTGATATCGTTCGATTGGTCAATGGTGGTTGGTTTTGGGTTGAGGTTACAATGTTATCATTGGAATTAAATGCCTTTGTTCTCTCTCTTATCCAGTACCTTTTTCATGGAGGAAGGTTGTATGATCAATTCTCATTTCCTAGGCTTTTAGGCCCCTAGCCTAGTAGACATCTATCTAATCATGCTTAGAATGATGCCTTGTAATACTTGTTAATGTGTTGTAACTTCATTTTATGCCTTGAAAATGTAATCAATCATTTTACAAAGTTATTAAATACACTTCTATTTAGAATTCCATTCTCAGACATTTCTTGATTGCCTATAACTAACTCAATTATAGTCTCCTATTTATTTTATTTTTAAATTATATATATATATATATATATATATATATATATATATATATATATATATATATATATATATATATATATATATATATATATATATATATATATATATATATATATATATATATATATATATATATATTTTTACCTTTTATTTAACTAGGCAAGCCAGTTAAGAACAAATTCTTATTTACAATGACGGCCTACCCCGGCCAAACCCGGACGACGCTGGGCCAATTGTGTGCTGCCCTATGGGACTCCCAATCACGGCCGGATATGATACAACCTGGATGGAGTCAGAAACAATTTCATAGGCTATTTGGCTTATTACATGAGGTAAATATAATATACATATATCCAACAATACTCCACTGCAAGGGTGTATACACTAGTGTAACACTGGTGTTACAGTTGAAAAGTAGCAAAATACTATTATAAACATCTTGAGCTTTGGATTCAAAATCTGAATTGTTAACTATACTGCATACTGTAAAAGTGAACTTCATATCACATCATCAGATCTACGGGATGTTATTACAACAGCACCCCTGGTTCTCTGAGGTGTGACAGAATGGGGGATTGTGAGAGCAACACACATAATTGAGAAACACAAAATAATCCCTGCATTCAGTTTAGAAGAGTCAGGTCGGGGGCTGGGCCGCCACACAGTTCTACACAATAGATGCAGTAAAGAGGTCAATGAAACGCAGACCGTGGGGGATAGAAGAAGGGCGCTGGATTTGCGCACATTCAACAAATCTGATCTAATGGAGTGGATATTCATCAAGTCCATCATGATTGATGTATTGTAATGGACCCAAAATGTAGTTTCTAAATTCCGATTTGGATATATTTGGCTGTTTTCGCTCCATAGCATTTAGACGTTGTTCCTTTTCAGGTTTAGAAGAAGTCTGCTAAATGCTAACTTCGTATAAATTGGTAACATAGCTAGCATACAGAAATCGGTGGTGGTAGTCAAAGTATTTTTTAACTGCAATGCATTTGATTGGTGATGATGACATCCAAGCATTATACTCAGATTTTTACCTCAACATAGTGTGAAATACACATAAACAATGTCCTAAACGTAGGCTAATTTTGTTGGGGGGCAATGAGGAGATATGGGATAGTCCCAGTCGGTATTAGATAGAATGTCGTGGCCTGCCCGCCTGTGGAGAAAACAACCTGTGGTTACCTAGGTTACCACATTGGCTCACAGCAAACACTTTACCTTTTTCAAATGCAATTGTCTTGTTGTCCGCTTGTTTTAGTCAATTACAAAACCAAGGGCGCAACTTTGGTTTAGAACTGGGGGGCATAACCTAACGTGGGGTCTGGGGGTCCTCCCTCAGATTTTTGGGGGGCATGTAAAGCTAATTTCATGCATTTCTACACAATCCAATCTGACCCATGGCCCTTCTTAACCGTCTCTATTTAGAACAAAAGATAAGCAAAAGTTCCCCCCATCTATGGTAGAAAAATATGAGATTATGTTTTAATACTGTTTATGCATCGAATAAGGTTTCTCAGTAGTCCCTCATCTGTGTCTGTGTGAAGTGAGTTGGCCTCTGGGGTTTGGGGTAACAACTGATTTATGATGGTCTTGTCCTCTCTCGGAGACTGCAATCCAATGATTGAATTGGTGTTTGTGTACTATGATGTACCAGGGAGGAGATGGCTCTGGTATGGATAGCAGATAAGAATAACCTTGTTTTAGGGGCCAAACCCCTCGTTTCTATACAATTGTAACAGTCTTCACAGCAAATGCTATCTGGCTAGGGGATACTCCTTTATCACATAGCAAAGCTCACCTTTTGACCCATTCCACACATCTGTTGTTTGTAATGTAGACTAAGAGGTTGTATCTTTGCTATAAAGGGTGTAACCCAAGTCTGTTTCGTTGGGTTCTCAGTGATCTACCGGGGAGGGGTGGAACCAGCCATGACTAAGCATTTTTAGATCTACTATATACGAACTCTGAATTGTCTATATTGTGGAGCTCTCGGCATTACGCTTCAGAGTGTGCGGTCGACCAGCTTCATTATTGCAATAATTAATCAATATTAAAATAAAGATGATTGTTTGAAGAAATGACAGTCTCCCCCACTTGGTTAGAATTTCCACCACACATCAGGCTAGGTAAGCAATCATTGTTAAATATGTTAAAGTGATTGATAACACAACTAGATCAAAGGTAATTCAATAATCAATAGCATAAGAAATGTAACAAATCAAGCACAAATACTTTTGATTGTCTTTATTAAGATATCCTCTATATCAAATTTCCACCAAATTGCCCAGGCAGTCCGTGCCACCTGCACGCCTGACCCCCACCAGTCTAGTCAATACCTCAACTCTCTCCCAAAATACATTTTCCCCCACATTTTTATTTTTACTTCAAAGGGAAAGGTTTGGAAACAAAAGTAAAACATAAAAAAATACAACTGCACATATACATTAACACACATTACATCCTCCATATCATTAATGTCATTGGTCTAATAGTATTGTAGAGCTATTTTTACACACTATAGCCGGGTTGTACTGTATTCCATATAAGGCATCCAGACTGAATTATACTGTTGCACAGTATACATTTCTGCCATCCATTGTGACATTGTGGGAGGATAACCAACCTTCCAATTAATGGCAATGCATTTCTTCGATGCTTGGTTACACAGTTTAGTTTGTTAACAGTCTCCAGAATGAACAACAGCCAGCCTTCACAAGTTCATAACATACGCAAATATGTCCCCTTTCGTCTTTTACATCTCCAGCAGAGGAATGATATTTCTGAGTGTATGTTATTCAGTTATACAAGCAAGTACGTTCTATGGATGGTCTTAAACTGCAGTAATTTATGTCTGAGATTATATAAACAGTAGCAACCCATCATTCAGGGCAGGTGGGGCAGATATTGTTTTGGGGGGGGGCTTGCCTGTTTTGCTTGTTATTTTGGCATTAATACGTGTCACATATCAGTCTGCAAACAATATTTAAAAAAAACATTGAGTTAATAAACCGCATACAAACATTCTCTTTTTTTCTTTCTTGAGAAAGGCATCTCCAAAATGCAGGTGTTTCAGCCTAGCTCAGTGCTTTCTGTGGTGGTGGGGCAAGCCAACAGAAAATACAGAGCGTTGCGCCTGATTGGCTCAGATTTGCCATGATTGGCTCAGTTTTTTTGTCACTCATGGGACAGTTTGTCACCCCCAAGTCTAAGGTTAGAGCTCAAAAAATGATGTCTCTTGGGTTCTGCCCTAGTTATATTAGAAGTGCCCTTCCAAGGAGCCTCAAGGTCATTGGCCATAGATAAAATCAAATCAAATCACGTTGTAGCTTTGATTGGACTGATCATGTCAACATCTTACTTTCAAAGGCTTAGCTAGCAGTCATCATAAATCAAGTCGACAATCTACTGGCAAATCCTTTTTAATCCTTGTCAAATGATGAGAAATAATGAAGAGAAATTACAGATAAAACGTATCGGTGCTCATCGGCCATTGGACATAAAAATTACACAAGTTGGAAATCGCAAATTCAACAATGAGTCGTTTGGAAGGAATCAGTGGCTAACTGCAAGCAGTGCAAAGCAATCAGTAACAGTAACCTGCTATTCAATGGAGTGGCTGTGTTTTTTTTCTCCAAGTTCCCACCATAAATCCAGAGAATGCCAGACTTTGATGACAAAGTTGGATGACAAAACCGCAGTGCCACCTTCATGTTTAAGTGAGCACATCACAAGCCAAGGTGAGTCCAAAAATGTATTGTATGCTGCTGCATAAATTATGTAATATGCAAAGGAGATATGTATACTATAGCTAAGAAAGTAATACTAAGTGTATGTTGTGTAGTAAGCAGTTAGTAGCCTATGTGCCTCACCCTAATAATTTGCTCTATTTTCACGTCTTAATTTCGGCTAACGTTTGTAACGAGTGCGCTGAGAGTCGGGAAGCAAGTACAGGGAGTGAGTATTTTAAAAAATGAAGAAAACAATAAACACGAAACACAAACGACGCACCGACATGAAACAGAGTCAATAACACCTGAGGAAAGAACCAAGGGGAGTGACAGATATAGGGAAGATAATCAAGGAGGTGATGGAGTCCAGGTGAGTGTACTGAGGTGCAGGTGCATGAGTCGATGGTGACAGGTGTGCGGGATAATCAGCAGCCTGATGACCTAGAGGCCTGAGAGGGAGTATACGTGACAACGTCACTGTTCTGACTCAGTGGTGCTGCATATGTAGCCTATAACCTGTTTTTGAGAAATGTCATAATCTAATATTGTAAGAGGTTTCATTGTCTGCTTATATGCCCCCTTTATCTGACTTGGTGTACAGGGAAAATACTGTAAGAGCAGCCCATGTTCTGCATTCTGTCACTGTACATTTCAAAAGTGCTGAACAGTTATATTGCCTACGTCCGTCGTCCCTCGCTCATTAATGTCTTAATCGAAATTACGGAATGCCTGTTATCCGCTCATCGTTCCCTTATGCCACAGTTTGTACATCTCAATTATCAGTAGAAGCCACATTTGTTTAAGCAAGTCAGCCATATCAGCTATGTTTCTTTAAAAGGCAGTAAACAAGGCTGAATTAGTTGTTTTGCTGCCAGACAAGGCTCTTCTGATAGCCAGGTTTAGCGGTGGTAAGGTTTCACTCCATTGTGCTGTAAAGAAAGCTCTGCTGTTTGAACAGCTTTATGTAGGCCCTAACAGTTTTGTGAGCCTCGCTTGTCTCCGTTACAGTGCAATTGATGTTTTGTTTAGTGTTGTGTAGTGTCTTTGCTGGCATGCATCTACATGTTTTTTTGTTGAGTTTGCCCCACCAAGATTTACATGCTAAAATCGCAATTACCATTATTCCCAGGTCCCAGACTGTAGCTTTAAGCTTAAGATGCTGTCCTGTAGCTACTGTAGGTCTACCAATCAACTCAAGATGGAACTTTGTATCATTCACTAATATTGTTAATATACTGCAAAATTTACCTGAGCTCTGTAGACTGGTCTTCCCTGGCTGTCTGACCCTACTGGGACATCTGTCACCACCTGATCCTAATAAGACATGATGATCATAGTGTTGTGTACTGTGACAGTGAAACCTGTAGAGCTGTTTATTACTATGTCAGTGTTAAAAGTAGGGAATTAGCTATGTAAACTGACAAATCAATAACATTACATTTGCTATACTGACTGTAATAAAAACTCACATTGTACAAAAGAATTGTCCGAATTATCGGTCTTCAATAGTTTTGTCACGCCTGCTCCCACTCTTCCCCTGGCGCTCGAGGGCGCCAGGATGCCCTGCATTACGCACTCCTGTCACCATCATTACGAACACCTGCCTTCCCTCGTCACGCGTATCAGCAATTTAATGGACTCACCTGGACCCAATCACCTGTTTATTACCTCCCCTATATTTGTCAGTTCCCCAGCTCTGTTCGCTGCTACTGTATTAATTGTCTTACGTCTGTGTATTACACGATTCTGACGCTGTTCCTGTCCTGTTTTAATGTCTGTTCCGGTTAAATGTTGACTCCCCGTACCTGCTTCTCTTCTTCAGCGTCATTCCTTACACATTTGGCCGCTGGTTTCATCATTTGATTCAGGTCTGCTGTGAAAGAGGCAAAAATAATATATACTTTTGCCCAGTTCTCTCTCTCTCTCTCTCTCTCTCGAAAATCAACTGGTGAAAGCTAACTACGTTTGTTTACTTCTGTTAAAACGGAACAAAATGGTTACAAAACATTTCCATACAAATAGCTGTTAGATAGCGACAAGGGGTGGCTATTATTACTATCTGATAGATAGCTACAGGCTACTGTAGAACTGAACTGACTGTGGTAGCTAATTCTTTCACCTTCAGTCAACAGGGGATGAAACATTAGCTAACATTACATGTCAGTTGCATTACTAGCTCAGCACTGGGAATAAACACTAGTTTAGTTTTTTGTTAAGTTAAACATCAGTTACCTTGCCAGCTACATCAGTCAACTAAAGAGTAGCCAGTTTCTGCTTTGATTGCTTTTACAACTCAGAAAAAGAGTGCAACACACACCCACTGACAGCAGCTGCCTCTTTAACTCTCACGTGCTGGTCCAGCCAGCCATTCAGAAGCTTTGCCGACACACAGCCTGCTCTGTGGTGTCAGTGTGGTCCTAAATACAGCCCTCTGAAACCTCCAAACAGCCTACCCGAACACTCTAACGTGTCCGGATGGTCCTGAAGCACAGTGCAATGATAACACTGGGAGAGACACAAATGCAATTTCTGAATGTGGGGGGGATCATGAGTTGTGCCACTGTACAAAAGTACATGCCTAAAGATTACTTTTCAACATTGCCGGCTCCCGAGCATTCTCACTTCTTACAAAAATGTAATATTGTAAGGCTTGCCTCATGCCCCTTTTCATTACGGTGCTAGCAGCCACATGAGTGAGTGAGTGAGTCCTAGCTAGCTAGTCAAGAGCAACAACACAGACAATACAGCTACAAGTAATGAGTGGAGTTACAAACTGACTATACTAAACAAGTTAAATGTCTTACCTGTGATAATGTTTACCACACACATAGCTATGTGTAGCCCACTGGGATACCGTGTCCCCGCATTTCCCATGCTGAATAGTCTGAAGATTTCTTGCAGGTCCTTTTTTCCTACGTGGGAACATTGTGAACTGTAGGTCGACATGTTGTACCTGGTGTGGTGTACAGCAGGTCAGCCACCAGGGGGAGACTCGTCAAGGCCAGGTGACAGACGGAGTCTACATCACGAGGCGATGGCTCCCTCTGCTGGATGTGGAAGGTCTCGACGAGCTCTCCGGCCAGGACTAATTGGGGCTGATTGTGGTTGGTGAGTAATCAAGGGGCTGCTTGCTCACTAGCAGGATGAGTCCCATAAAGCTGCAAGAAGGGCAGCACATGGAGAGGGGACTGGGGGAAGAGAGGTTACTCCCGTATAGTCGTGCACAGTCCAAGGGATAACGGAGAGAGCGCAGTTTTGTTCCCCACAGGATTCAACAAGACCCGGAGCCCAGAAGACGGTATCCCGGAGAGGTTCTCCTGGGGGAAACTATTCTTTTCTGTTTGTTATTTAAATAAACATCCTTCAAACCGAGCTAATCCAACTCTGTCCGTGTCTGATCTGTGTAAACGTCTTGACCAACCCCCCCTGGTGTGCCACACTGGTTACATGTACAGTACATTGAACAACACAGCAGCAAAATGTATGACCAATTTGGCACTTTTACAATGGGGGTCAATAGGAAAGAATCTGTTTTCCCCAATTTGTGGGCGTGGTCGAAGGGAATTCCTTTCCCATTGCAATGGGAATATCTTTCCCATTGCATTTCCATTATTTGGATTGAGATCCATTGCTCTCTTTACTGCATGCAACACACAAAGGATCGAAAACACATGCGCCCCTGCAGACAGACACAAACCAACAGGACCATCACGTCATTTCCGGTCACAACTTGCAGACTTGTTTACGTGCTGCTGTGCGTTTTGTTGCCAACCTTACTTTGCTACCTGACAACTTTACGGTTTTTACTTTTTAATTACCGTTTATATTTTTAGTTTTTACCTCAGACAACTTTTTTCATTCAACTTTTTCACTCCGGACGTTTTATCTGGACATGGTTCGTCAGGACTTCCAACAGCCGAAGCTAAGTAGTAACATTAACATGATGCCTTCTAATTGCAGTCGTTGTACTCATAATATACAGGAGAACGATCGCCTTACGGCGAGGATAGCTGTGCTGCAAGCTCAGCTTCAGATGGAATGGTAATTTCAGTGTAGAAAAGGATGAAACAACGTCTGTGCCACCAGTAAGTACAGACAGTAACGTTAGTATAAATCCCCTCGCACGGTCCCCGCAGACGGACAACTTTCTCATGGCTTCTGGAGGGAAATGCTGTAGGAATGCTCAACCGGTGTCGCTCATTCAGCCGACAAACTTTCAACCGGTTCTTCCCATTAAGCAGCGGGTCGGAGTCAGAGGCCGAGCCTTCTCTGGTCTCTACTCCTCCCATTACGGGGTCTGAGACGCCGAAGCTTCCCACCATTAGCTCTGACAAATTGAAAACCCTAGTCATTGGCGACTCCATTACCCGTAGTATTAGACTTAAAATTAATCATCCAGCAATCATGCACTGTTTACCAGGGGGCAGGGCTACCGACGTTAAGGCTAATCTGAAGATGGTGCTGGCTAAAGCTAAAACTGGCGAGTGTAGAGAGTATAGAGATATTGTTATCCACGTCGGCACCAACGATGTTAGGATGAAACAGTCAGAGGTCACCAAGCGCAACACAGCTTCAGCGTGTAAATCAGCTAGAAAGATGTGTCGGCATCGAGTAATTGTCTCTGGCCCCCTCCCAGTTAGGGGGAGTGATGAGCTCTACAGCAGAGTCTCACAACTCAATCGCTGGTTGAAAACTGTTTTCTCCCCCTCCTAAAAGATAGAATTTGTAGATAATTGGCCCTCTTTCTAGGACACACCCACAAACGGGACCAAGCCTGGCCTGTTGAGGAGTGACGGACTCCATCCTAGCTGGAGGGGTGCTCTCATCTTATGTACGAACATAGACAGGGCTCTAACTCCCCTAGCTCCACAATGAAATAGGGTGCAGGCCAGGCAGCAGGCTGTTAGCCAGCTTAGTGGAATCTGCCACTAGCACAGAAAGTGTAGTCAGCTACACTTTCTGTAGCTGACTACACTTTGTGTCCCCATTGAGACCGTGTCTGTGCCTCGACCTAGGTTGGGCAAAACTAAACATGGCGGTGTTCGACTTAGCAATCTTACTAGAATAAAGACCTCCTCCATTCCTGCCAATATTGAAAGAGATCGTGATACCTCACATCTCAAAATAGGGCTACTTAACACCTCTTACATCTAGGGGGCAGTAATTTCACGGCTGGATAAAAAACGTACCCGATTTAATCTGATTATTAGTCCTGCCCAGAAACTGGAATATGCATATAATTATTAGCTTTGGAGAGAAAACACTCAAGTTTCTGAAACTGTTTGAATGGTGTCTGTGAGTATAACAGAACTCCTATGGCAGGCAAAAACCTGAGATGCTTCTGTTCAGGAAGTACCCTGTCTGAACATTTCTTGCCCTTCTTGATTATCTCTATCGTTTACAAAGGATCTCTGCTCTTACGTGACACTTCTCACGTCAACAATGGAGTCTCACAGCCCGGGAAAAACAGGAATGATGTAATTCAAAGCCCTGGCTGAAGCACACGAGAGCAAAAGCTGAGTGGTCAGTCAATGGACTAAGCCTTAGGCGCGTGACACGCCCCGCCCCCGGCTTTCGGTTTTTTCCTCAGTTTACAGACAGGCAGATTCCCGGTCGGAATATTATCGCTTCTCTACGAGATAAATTGCATAAATATTGGTTTTAAACAGCGGTTGACATGCTTCGAAGTACGGTAATGGAATATTTAGAAATTTTTTGTCATATTTTGCGTCATGCTCGTGGCCGAGATTTAGCGTTGGGATAGTGTCTAGAACGCACGAACAAAACGTCGCTGTTTGGATATAACGATGGATTATTTGGGACCAAACCTACATTTGTTATTGAAGTAGAAGTCCTGGCAGTGTATTCTGATGAAGAACAAGCAAGGTAAGAACATTTTTCTTATAGGAAATGTGATTTTGGTGAAGGCTAAACTTGCAGGGTGTCTAAATAGCTAGCCCTGTAACGCCGGGCTATGTACTTACATTATTGCAAAATGTGCTTCATCCGAAAAGCTATTTTAAAATCGGACATATCGAGTGCATAGAGGAGTTCTGTATCTATAATTCTTAAAATAATTGTTATGCTTTTTGTGAACGTTTATCGTGAGTAATTTAGTAAAATCACCGGAAGTGTTCGGTGGGAATGCTAGTTCTGAACGTCACATGCTAATGTAAAAAGCTGGTTTTTGATATAAATATGAACTTGATTGAACAGACATGCATGTATTGTATAACACAATGTCCTAGGTGTGTCATCTGATGAAGATCATCAAAGGTTAGTGCTGCATTTAGATATGGTTTGGGTTTATGTGACATGATATGCTAGCTTGAAAAATGGCTGTGTGATTATTCCTGGCTGGGTACTCTGCTGACATAATCTAATGTTTTGCTTTCGCTGTAAAGCCTTTTTGAAATCGGACAGTTTGGTTAGATAAAGGAGAGTCTTGTCTTTAAATAGCTGTAAAATAGTCATATGTTTGAAAAGTGTAAGTTTTCGGATTTAGAGGAGTTTGAATTTCGCGCCCCGCCCATCATTGGATATTGGAGCAGACGTTCCGCTAGCGGAACGTGTAGATGTAAGAGGTTAATGTTAGATCCCTCACTTCAAAGGCAGTTATAGTCAGTGAACTAATCACTGATCATAATCTTGATGTGATTGGCCTGACTGAAACATGGCTTAAGACTGATGAATTTACTGTGTTAAATGAGGCCTCACCTCCTGGTTACACTAGTGACCATATCCCCCATGCATCCCGCAAAGGCGGAGGTGTTGCTAACATTTACGATAGCAAATTTCAATTTACAAAAAAAACCCAGCCGTTTTCTTCTTTTGAGCTTCTAGTCATGAAGTCTATGCAGCCTACTCAATCACTTTTTATAGCTACTGTTTACAGGCCTCCTGGGCCATATACAGCGTTCCTCACTGAGTTCCCTGAATTCCTATCGGACATTGAAGTCATAGCACATGGAAAAGTCCACAGACCCACTCCAAAAGGCTTTCGGAGCCATCATCGACTCAGTGGGTTTTGTCCAACATGTCTCTGGACCTACTCACTGCCACAGTCGTACTCTGGACCTAGTTTTGTCCCATGGAATAAATGTTGTGGATCTTAATGTTTTTCCTCATAATCCTGGATTATCGGACCACCATTTTATTACATTTGCAATTGCAACAAATAATCTGCTCAGACCCCAACCAAGGAGCATCAAAAGTCGTGCTATAAATTCTCAGACAACCCAAAGACTCCTTGATGCTCTTTCAGACTCCCTCAGCCTACGCAAGGACGTCAGATGACAAAAATCAGTTAACCACCTAACTGAGGAACTCAATTTAACCTTGCGCAATACCCTAGACGCAGTTGCACCCCTAAAAACTAAAAACATTTGTCATAAGAAACTAGCTCCCTGGTATACAGAAAATACACGAGCTCTTAAGCAAGCTTCCAGAAAATTGGAACGGAAATGGCGCCACACCAAACTGGAAGTCTTCCGACTAGCTTGGAAAGACAGTACCGTGCAGTATCGAAGAGCCTTCACTGCTGCTCGATCATCCTATTTTTCCAACTTAATTGAGGAAAATAAGAACAATCCGAAATTTATTTTTGATACTGTCGCAAAGCTAACTAAAAAGCAGCATTCCCCAAGAGAGGATGGCTTTCACTTCAGCAGTAATAAATTCATGAACTTCTTTGAGGAAAAGATCATGATCATTAGAAAGCAAATTACGGACTCCTCTGTAAATCTGCGTATTCCTCCAAAGCTCCGTTGTCATGAGTCTGCACAACTCTGCCAGGACCTAGGATCAAGGGAGACACTAACGTTTTTTAGTACTATATCTCTTGACACAATGATGAAAATAATCATGGCCTCTAAACCTTCAAGCTGCATACTGGACCCTATTCCAACTAAACTACTGAAAGAGCTGCTTCCTGTGCTTGGCCCTCCTATGTTGAACATAATAAACGGCTCTCTATCCACCGGATGTGTACCAAACTCACTAAAAGTGCCAGTAATAAAGCCTCTCTTGAAAAACCCAAATCTTGACCCAGAAAATATAAAAAACTAAGTCGGCTTATATTGAATATTCCATTCCTCTCAAATTTATTTTTGAAAAAGCTGTTGCGCGGCAACTCACTGCCTTCCTAAAGACAAACAATGTATACGAAACGCTTCAGTCTGGTTTTAGACCCCATCATTGCACTGAGACTGCACTTGAAGGTGGTAAATTACCTTTTAATGGCATCAGACCGATGCTCTGCATCTGTCCTCGTGCTCCTAGATCTTAGTGCTGATTTTGATACAATCAATCACCACCCTCTTTTGGAGAGTTTGGAAACCCAAATTGGTCTACATGGACAAGTTCTGGTTTAGATCTTATCTGTCGGAAAGATATCAGTTTGTCTCTGTGAATGGTTTGTCCTCTGACAAGTCAACTGTAAATTTTGGTGTTCCTCAAGGTTCCGTTTTAGGACCACTATTTCTTTCACTATATATTTCACCTTTTGGGGTTGTCATTCGAAAACAATGTTAAATTTCATTGCTATGCGGATGACACACAGCTGTACATTTCAATGAAACATGGTGAAGCCCAAAAATTGCCCTTGCTACAAGCCTGTGTTTCAGACATAAGGAAGTGGATGGCTGCAAACTTTCTACGTTTAAACTCGGACAAAACAGAGATGCTTGTCCTTGGTCCCAAGAAACAAAGATCTTCTGTTGAATCTGACAATTAATCTTGATGGTTGTACAGTCGTCTCAAATAAAACTGAAGGACCTCGGCATACTCTGGACACGGATCTCTCCATTGAAGAAAAATTTTCCATCTACGTAACGTTGCAAAAATCTGAAACTTTCTGTCCAAAGATGATGTAGAAACATTAATCCATGCTTTTGTTACTTCTAGGTTGGACTACTGCAATGCTCTACTTTCCGGCTACCCGGATAAAGCACTAAACAAACTTCAGTTAGTGCTATTTACGGCTGCTAGAATCCTGGCTAGAATCCTGACTAGAACCCCAAAATTTGATCATATTACTCCAGTGCTAGCCTCCCTACACTGGCTTCCTGTTAAGGCAAGGGCTGATGTCAAGGTTTTACTGCTAACCTACAAAGCATTACGTGGGCTTGCTCCTACCCATCTTTCCGATTTGGTCCTGCCGTACATACCTACACGTACGCTACGGTCACAAGACGCAGGCCTCCTAATTGTCCCTAGAATTTCTAAGCAAACAGCTAGAGGCAGGGCTTTCTCCTATAGAGCTCCATTTTCATGGAATGGTCTGCCTACCCATGTGAGGGACTCAGACTCGGACTCAAACTTTTAAGTCTTTACTGAAGACTCATCTCTTCAGTAGGTCCTATTATTGAGTGTAGTCTGGCCCAGGAGTGTGAAGGTGAACGGAAAGGCTCTGGAGCAACGAACCGCCCTTGCTGTCTCTGCCTGGCTGGTTCCCCTCTCTCCACTGGGATTCTCTGCCTCTAACCCTATTACAGGGGCTGAGTCACTGGCTTACTGGTGTTCTTCCATGCAGTCCCTAGGAGGGGTGCGTCACTTGAGTGGGTTGAGTCACTGACGTGGTCTTCCTGTCTGGGTTGGCGCCCCCCCTTGGGTTGTGCCGTGGCGGAGATCTTTGTGGGCTATACTCGGCCTTGTCTCAGGATGGTAAGTTGGTGGTTGAAGATATCCCTCTAGTGGTGTGGGGGCTGTGCTTTGGCAAAGTGGGTGGGGTTATTTCCTGCCTGGTCGGCCCTATCCGGGGGTATCATCGGATGGGGCCACAGTGTCTCCTAACCCCTCCTGTCTCAGCCTCCAGTATTTATGCTGCAGTAGTTTGTGTCGGGGGGCTAGGGTCAGTCTGTTATATCTGGAGTATTTCTCCTGTCTTATCTGGTGTCCTGTGTGAATTTAAGTATGCTCTCTCTAATTCTCCCTTTCTCTTTTTCTCTCTCTCTCTCGAAGGACCTGAGCCCTAGGACCATGCCTCAGGACTACCTGGCATGATGACTCCTTGCTGTCCACCTGGCCGTGCTGCTGCTCCAGTTTCAACTGTTCTGCCTGCGGCGGCTATGGAACCCTGACCTGTTCACTGGACGTGCTACCTGTCCCAGACCTGCTGTGTTCAGCTCTCTAGAGACAGCAGGAGCGGTAGAGATGCTCTCATTGATCGGCTATGAAAAGCCAACTGACATTTACTCTTGAGGTGCTGACATGTTGCACCCTCGACAACTACTGTGATTATTATTATTTGACAATGCTGGTCATTTATGAACATTTGAACATCTTGGCCATGTGCTGTTATAATCTCCACCAGGCACAGCCAGAAGAGGACTGGCCACCCCTCATAGCCTGGTTCCTCTCTAGGTTTTGGCCTTTCTAGGGAGTTTTTCCTAGCCACCGTGCTTCTAGACCTGCATTGCTTGCTGTTTGGGGATTTAGGCTGGGTTTCTGTACAGCACTTTGAGATATCAGCTGATGTAAGAAGGGCTATATAATACATTTGATTTGATTTGAAATACTCTTGTGAATTCCAAACAGTCCAAACCATGCAGTACCAATCAAAAGTTTGGACACACCTACTTACTCAAGGGTTTTTCTTTATTTCTACAATGTTGAATAATAGTGAAGACAAACTATGAAGTTACACATGGAATCATGTAATAACCAAAAAAGTGTTAAACATTTTATATTTTAGATTCTTCAAAGTAGCCACCATTGATTGGCCTTGATGACAGCTTTGCACACTATTGGCATTCTCTCAACCAGCTTCACCTGGAATGCTTTTCCAACAGTCTTGAAGGATTTCCCACATATGCTGAGCACTTGTTGGCTGCTTTTCCTTCACTCTGTGGTCCAACTCATCCCAATCTCTCACTTGGGTTGAGGTCAGGTGATTGCAGCACTCAATCACTCTCCTTCTTGGTCAAATAGCCCTTAAACAGCCTAGAGGTGTGTTGAGTCATTGTCCTGTGGAAAAACAAATGATGGGATTGGATGGCATATCGCTGCAGAATGTTGTGGTAGACATGCTGGTTAAGTGTGCCTTGAATTCTAAATAAATCACTGACAGTGTCACCAGCAGAGCACCCCCACACCTCCTCCTCCATGCTTCACGGTGGGAACCACACATGCGGAGATCATCCGTTCACTTACTCTGCGTCTCACAAAGCCACAGAAGTTGGAACCAAAAATCTCAAATTTGGACTCATCAGATCAAAGGACAGATTTCCACCGGTCTAATGTCCATTGCTCGTGTGTCTTGGCCCAAGGAAGTCTCTTCTTCTTATTGGTGCCCTTTAGTGATTTCTTTGCAGCAATTTGACCATGAAGGCCTGATTCACGCAGTCTCGTCTGAACAGTTGATGTTGAGATGTGTCTGTTACTTGAACTCTGAAGCATTTATTTGGGCTGAAATTTCTGTGGCTTGTAACTCTAACTTATCCTCTGCAGCAGAGGTAACTCTGGGTCTTCCTTTCCTTTGACAGTCCTCATGAGACAGTTTCACCATAGTGCTTGATGGTTTTTGCAAATGCACTTGAAGAAACTTTAAAAGTTTTAGAAATTTTCCATATTGACTGACCTTCATGTCTTACAGTGATGATGGACTGTTGTTTCTCTTTGCTTATTTGAGCTGTTCTTCTCATAATATGGACTTGGCTTTTCACCAAATAGGGCTATCTTCTATATACCAACCCTACCTTGTCACAACACAACTGATTGCCTCAAACGCATTAAGAAGTAAAACAATTCCACAAATTAACTTTTAACAAGGCACACCTGTTAATTGAAATACATTAAAGGTGACTACCTCATTAAGCTGGTTGAGAGAATGCCAAGAGTGTGCAAAGCTGTCATCAAGGCAAACTTTGAAGAATCTCAAATATAAAAAATATTTTGATTTGGTTATTACAGGATTCCATGTGTTATTTCATAGTTGATGTCTACACTGTTATTCTCCAATGTAGAAAACAGTGAAAATAAAGAAAATCCCTCGAATTAGTAGGTGTGTGCAAACTTTTGACTGGTACTGTACATGGTATGTAGTAGATATAAATTCTGTTAAGAAAAATGTGTTTTTTGTGTATGTTTTGCGAGGGTTCTTGTCAAGAAGTGACACATGAAAATGACAGTACTGCCAGCTTTGTAAGAAAATCTCTCTCCCTTTTTCCTCTGTTTCCCTCTCTTTCCCTGTCTCCTTCCCTCCCATTGTTTTCTCCCTCTGTCCACGACCTTTCTGACTATCTCCTTTCCTACCACCACTGACCCTAGAAGAAAAGGTGGCCCTGTCTGTCTAGCTAAGGCATGTGAGGACTGGAATACCAATGACTCTCGTCTAAAGCTAATCAATTCTCAGAGGTAGATCTGCTGTGTGCCTGTGATATCACACCCCTGATTACGGTCTCCAAAAGTAAGACAATCAATAGCCCCAAAATGTTAATGTCAAACTGAAAGCCTCGCTTTCTAAAATGCTCTCACCTTGTTGCCCCCTACAACCTATGAAGGTTTGAAATACACATCGAACAGATTTTGAGACAGTTCTTTTGAGAAGTGTAGTGCATTAGAAATACTTTATTGGCATAACATTCCAGAATATTCTGTCAGTTCTGTATATACTAACTTCCTCTGCATTAATACAATGAGATATTGAATGGTAAGGCATAATGTGAAGAGAGTATGATGCTGCATCTACTCAGGCCCTGTCATTAACATTCTTCTGAAGTAGTGGAGAAATGGGGCACTAGACTTACTGAGTCTACAAAACATTAGGAACTCTTATGATCCCTTATTGTTGTCACATGTTAAATCCACTTCAATCAGTGTCGATAAAGAGGAGGATACAGGTTAAAAAAGGATTTTTCAAGCCTTGAAACAATAAAGACATGGATTGTGTATGTGTGCCGTTCAGATGGTGAAACAGAACAAAAGAGTTAAGTGCGCATGAACGGGGTTTTGTAGAAGGTGCAAGGCCTACCGGTTTGTGTCAAGAACTGCAACGCTGCTGGGTTTTTCATATAACAGTTTCCAGTGTATCAAGAATGGTCCACCACCCAAAGGACATCCAGCCAACTTGACACCACTGTGGGAAGCATTGGAGTCAACATAAGCCAGCATCCCTGTGGAACGCTTTCGACACCTTGTAGAGTCCATGCACTGACGAATTGAGGCTATTCTGTGGGCAAAAATGGGTGCAACTCAAAATCAGGAAGGTGTTCCTAATGTTTTGTACACTCAGTGTATATCAAAGCATTGACGCAAAAGAGGCTGGGATGTATAAATAATAGCCCTAAGCTAGGGATGTGAATACATGCAATCACTTCATACACTTAGATACATCAAGATATAATTGGCTTTGCCACATAACTGACAAAGTCATACGGTGGTTGAAACTTGTGTGCGTCTAATCACTTCTGTGAAGAGTGCTAAAGAAGTTCTCCAATCATTAATATAAACATTTTTACCATAAAAAAAAGCAAACTACCGATATAGTATATCAGTGGATTCGGTGAGAAATCTCAAAACACGACTTCAGAGCA
Organism: Salmo trutta; assembly: GCF_901001165.1. Taxonomy (NCBI): domain Eukaryota; kingdom Metazoa; phylum Chordata; class Actinopteri; order Salmoniformes; family Salmonidae; genus Salmo; species Salmo trutta. The sequence continues at coordinate 24,569,143 of NC_042984.1, read as the reverse complement.
ACATTTAACTAAGCAGCTTACTATCAGTGTTTTACTTCTGACAACACTAGGTGAGAGATTTCATAATTTTCATAATTTTCCTTTTGATATTTTTCTTTTCATTCTAAATCACTTCTTTATTGTGCCCATGTTCACTGACAAAGAAGAGTGGGCATCAAAAACAGCAGTCGGAGGATGAAAAAGTATTATTTCTCTCAAGAGCTTCATGCCTGGCAGTTGTACAGCAGAAACATATACTGTCTTTGTAGTCCAATTCAAATCGCTGCCTAAACTTCAAAGAACCGTCTGAGCTACAAAGAGATTTGAAAGATCTATATCTGTATCTTTACATAATGCAACATCTATACTGCATTTTCCCAATGACGTTACATAGCTAATGTTCTACTAACTGCTCTATGTCATAAATACTATACCAGTATGGATGCTTGAATTAATAAGCTGAATGATAGTCAGGCCATTTCTAGCTCCGCAACCTGAAGTTGTGTTTCTGGGTTAGCTGCAGTCTCTGCCATAGAACATGTATTACCCCAATTCAGGTATGATATATTGAGCAACCGTAGTAAAAAAAAAATGGATACCCAAACACACAGCTAAGTAGTTTCCTCCCTCTCTGAATTCCACAAATGTCACTGCTTGTGGCCTAATACAATTTCAACAAACAGGACCCTACGAATACTATCAGGTTTTCTTTCCCTCCAAACCGCCTGTAAACTGTCAGGAAACGAAGGAGAGCGCTTTCCATATGGGATTATAATGACAGAACTACTTGACTTTGCTTTTTAAATTTTGTGGTTGCAAATTGAGTTTCGGGGTTGCAAGTACGATTAGTAAATGTGTAATTTAATATGTGAAAGATTTAACAACGGTCGAAAACTTGCAACTTGACGTTTGAATAAATTCAATAAGATTTGCAAGCATAATTTATTATCAGAATAATTGCAAATCCATTTACGACTATGAATATTCTGCTGTGAATCAAAAATACACTTGCAGATTTTCAATCTGCACACACTGAGTTCTCTCACTGTTGTCATGTTGTAGAAAGGTTTGTAAATTTGAAGGAAGTGATTTGCAAGTAAAATCTTGATTTGCACTCTGGGGCAGGACCTTTTACTCCTGACCAACCAGTTCCCTCTGCCAAAACCACAGCCGTCTAACCATTGGCTGGATTGTTCCATCAATCAAATATTAGGAAGTACCTACGCACATGAGCAAGAGAAGATGAGGTAAAGAAAACCAAAACGATCTACATGAAGGTAATCGTCTTTTATCAGTGTACATAGATTTTTTGGGGGGGGTGAAAAGTCATAACAGTAGTTTGCTTATCATGTGAAATATCATGATATAATGGTACATTTCAGACGAATTCCAGACCAGCCTTTGCATTGACAGCCGCTGTTGCGTTAGCTATATGGCCACTGACATTCATCCTAGCTTTACCAGGCAATTTTAGATACGAGGGGAAAACAAATCTAGTTAACCATCTGATTGATAGTTTATATAAATACCATTAATGTTAGCTAGCTAAATGGAAACTGCTAGGGGGATGGTAGCTAGCTAACTCCCACCAACATCACTTCACCATGTAGCTAACGTTAAATAGGTTTCTTGAAAAGGAAAACTATAGCTATAATTTAAAGACTTGTTTCTGACTTTTGAACACTTTTTGTCAAACTACTTCATTCCACTGCTTATTTATTTATTAATTGGTGACAGAAAAGTCTAATGCTCTTCCCAATTCCACTGCAAATAGACTACTAGACTGTGTTGGTTGGGTATTGTATTGTCATGAGTGTCCTGTGAGAATCCAAATAGGTCAGATCAGGTTTGCAATGATTAACTTCAACCAGATCCCCTCTCACCCGCAGAGGGTGAAGGAGGGAACACCTCACGCCCTGTTGTAGATCAAGGAGACAAGATGTAGGTCTCCCTCTCCAAGTTCACCAAAGGAATGTGTCTTTGTTTTAAGAGACTTTTCCTACTGAAACTCTAACACGTTCTAAAGCAAATACTGGAACAATATTTCTAACATGGGGAATGGTCAGAGGCGATCTACAGAACACTAATGTAATTTTGTGATATCATAAAAAAAGTTATAAAGGACATACTGTAACTTGGAAATTATACCCACTACATGTGTGAAGTGTCCATCCTATGCGTTGTAAATGAAAGAATTATGAAAGTATTTTTAAGAGAGGGATGTGATTTGAGGAAATATAAGAGATAGTTTCACATAACTTTGTACAAGTGACAAGTCACGCCCCCGAGTGAGGTCAGAGAGTGTGTCAGCCTGACGGAACTGCCCCTCTCAAACAAACTGCATAAATGATGGGTAACAAAATTAACATAACAGACCAGAGAGACGTAGAGCTGCAGCTGCACGTTTAGTGGTCTGAACTTTGACGATAAACTCACCTCCCGGACAACCACTGGTACGGCTGATTCGCTGTCCTAAGTAAAGTATCTTCGAAAGTGAATTTAAATTTAAGTGGGACCATTCTACTACTCTGTTCAAACCATCATATTACGCTACTCTCATCACCCCACTAGGAACCATCGACACGGCTGTCTAGCCTATCTTCAAAGAAGCATCTTCCAGATCGAATGGAAGGAGAATAAACTCTGTAGTTCTGTTCAGGACAACATGACAAGCCACCAGATACCGGACAACTACAGAGAGGAACTACAGTAGAAGACGTGTTTGAACCATTTTTGTACAATCAAAGCCTTACAGGCGTGCCGTGAAAAGGCCCAACCCCCTTTCCAAGGTGATCCGGTTCAGAGAGAGATACACGGCATAAATATATTCATGATTTCTTACTCCAAGCAGGCGGCGGTTCGTGTACAAAGTATAGGAGTACTTTAAGTGAGAGTAGTTTCTAAATGTACCAACGTTAAGTGTCTCTGTCCCTCTCTCTCTCTCTCTCGCCCACTCCATGTCTTTTAGAACAAGCAGCCTTATTGTTGTCAGTCCGGTAGGGACCTGTTTTTAACGTATTAAGTGTGTATCTTTATCCTGTGTTACCATTTAATTAGCTAGTAAATAGATAATTCAACCAATTGGTGTAGTACTGAATCATAAGTAAGGCTCAGGTTTTTGCAGATGCAAGGAGGTATCATTTGGCGGATGTGCACATTTACATGAGTGTTTAATTAGCCTAGTTAGTCAAGTTACTGACTGACGAGGTGTATTGCTTTTCATGTTTTTGTTATTGCATTTCAGGTGGAGAGGGAGTAAGATCACTAGAAAGCAGCATGCTGCCAGACCACCAATTGACACTAGAGGTATTAGTCAGTGCTTATGAATTGGATATTGTATGTGAACTGCCCATTTAGATCAATGATACTAACAAAATGGTAGGATTGTAAAGCAACATATGAAGTAAATGCTAACACAGCTTTGGTAATGAAAGGTACATAATGCTACTTCATTCCACTGCCTGTTTATTTATTGGTGACTGAAAGAGTAACGAAAACCTGTACACTCCTGTGTAAAGAACCTATGGCTGTCATGACTTCAATTGACTAAATACAGTAACCATTTTCTTTATTAATCTATGAGAACCTATGGCTGTCATGACTTCAATTGACTAAATACAGTAACCATTTTCTTTATTAATCTATGAGGGTTTGTCATGATTTCCAGGTGCCTGGTGGAGGTGAATAAAACAATACTCCAAGGCTGGACATATCCCTGCATCCAGTTTGAGGCCTGCTACAGGCAGGAACATGGAGCATTCCATGTCAGTAAGTCATGCATATTTAAAAATATGTATAGCTAATACTCCGCTCATATGAGGAGTGGAGAAGACCTATATACCATAAACCTGTCTACTCCTGTCAGATATACTGTGATTAGATAGTTTTGCAGGAGGCCCTGGGCCAATGGGTGGTCAGGGGTGAGGGCTTAGGGGTCAGAGTCTTTGGACCCTTATAATCCTCAATCAACAATATAAATGTTAACTTTTGCTTTCTCTTTCAAGAGCATTTAGTACCTTTATCTATCTCTCTACAGGTGCTAAAGAGACATCATATTCCAAGGACCTCCAAAGCCTTCAGCCCAACTACTGTACCTGCGATCTCTCCAGAGAACAGAGAAGTAAGCTCTGCTGGTGGTAATATACTTTATGCACTACGTAAACCTCCTTTACTATGGTAATGATATATAGCATATTCTAAACTGGGTGGTTCAAGCCCTGAATGCTGGCTGACAGCTGTGGTATATCAGACCGTATACTGCATGTATGACAACATTTATTTTTACTGCACTAATTACGTTGGTATCCAGTTTATAATAGCAATAAGGCACCTCGGGTTTGTGGTATATGGCCAATATATCACGGCTAAGAGCTGCATATAGGCACTCCTTGCGTCATAAGAACAGCTCTTAGTCACAGTATATTGACCATATACCACACCCACTTGGGACGTATTGCTTATTATCTAGGGCAACTGGTTGGATTGGATTTACTGTACTCACTCAAACTCATGCACTCTCCTCCCTCCAAGTCTCCTAGACTTTCATAAAAACGAACACGTCATCCCCTTATTCCCAGTCTACTGGAACATGGAACTCTAGAACAGCACATCAAAAAACCGGCCAACCTGTTGTCAGCTATCAGCAGACAGTTTCCTAAGGAAGGATACAACTATCAAGGGTTTAAATGGTCATATTTGGGAGATGACCACCAAATGCAATAAAGTTTTGTATAAAGTACTCATGGTCATTTTTTTTAAGGTTACTTACTTACTTACTTACTACTGCTTTCTAGTGATCTTACTCCCACTCCACCTGAAATGCAATAACAAAAACATGAATAACTGTACGCCTAGTCAGTCAGTAACTAGGCTAATTAACACATTAGCCAAATGATATCCAACCAATACAGCCTAGTAGTCTATTTGCAGTGAAATTGGGAGGGGCATTTTTCAGTTAATGGTAAAGCTAGGATAAATGTCAGAGGCCAGATAGCTAACGCAACAGCAAACGTCAATGCAAAGGCTGGTCTGGAGTTCATCTGAAATGTAGCATTATATTTCACATAATAAGCAAACTACTGTCATGACTTTTCACCCCAAAATCGATGTACACAGATAAAAGAGACGATTACCTTCTCATCCTCTCTTGCTCATGTGGGTAGCTACTTCCTGATATTTGATTGATGGAACAATCTAGCCAATGGTTAGGTGGCTGTAGTTTTGGCAGAGGGAACTGATTGGACAGGAGTAAAAGGTCCTGCCCCAGAGCAAGGTTTTACTTGCAAATCACTTCCTACAAATGTACAAAACTTTCTACAATGTGACAGTGAGAGAACTCTGAGAGAGCGCAGTTTCAAAATCTGCAGTGTATGTTTGATTCACAGCAGAATATTCATAGTCGTACAAGCTTCCAAATTAAATTACACATTTGCGAATTGTACTTGCAAGCACAACTCAATTTGTGACCACAAAATTTTAAATACAAACTCACGCAGTTCTGTCATCATTATAATACAACATTTCCAGCGCAGGCTTTTTTTGCGGAAAAGCAAATCACCAAAGGGACGAATTATAAATGGATCAAGTAAGTGGGAGGTAGCAGGGTGACTGGTATGAGTTGGTCCCAACATCAGAAGAAGAGTGTGAAGCGCAGTAGCATAATATCAGAGCGACAGGTTATTATTTCAGATGGGCTCTTCCTGTGTGCAGAACATTTCCACCTGTGAATGGCTCCAAAACTCGTTCTCATTATTTTTTCCACTCCTCTGGGGTGTCTGTGGGGAAAGTTTCAAAGACTGAGTGTTCCGGCAAGAACTGACGCAAATAGACAATCAAATGCAAATAGGGCGATTCCATCCCAGCGTGGTCCGGAAATAGTTTTGGTATCTCATATTGTTTATAACATAGAAACTTCATTGGGAGGAAGGATGTTTGACATGCTTTTTACATTTGTACCACCATTTCTGTGTTGAAAATTGAAGAAAGTAGCCATTTTAGGCAATTTATTGTGATCCATGAACTGTACATGACACAGACAAAATCTTGAAATCATTATATTCCTTTAGTGTGCTCTAAAATTTGGAGTATGTCTACATTCTGAAATACAATTTTTCACATGAATTTATTCAACATTAAAAATACTAGTATGAATATCTCAAAAGTCCCATTCTCTATTCTGATTATTTTTAGACATTGTTTGGAACAATATACTCTTCAAACACGAAAATATGACCCATTTTATACATAGAAATTGACATTTTAGGTCATAATAGCCAAGAGCGTCACGTGGACGCAATTTTTTTTAACATTAATTACTATACCATTTTTAAAGCCATGTCCCCCTTTCCCTGACCTTTCCTGAATAAGTCTATAGAGCAGTGTCATTGTTTTGCTGTTTGGTATTTTTGTTATTTTATTAAGATCCTCATTAGCTGTTGCAAAAGCAGCAGCTACTCTTCCTGGGGTCCCCACAAAACATGAAACATGACATAATACAGAACAGTAATAGACAAGAATATTATTGTTAGACTCTTATTATTATTGCTAAATCCTGCACACTTGCTCACCAATCCCCCCCCTTCCCCAAAACGTGTAAATATTGGACTATAAATTGTGCCTTCCAGTATTATACTTATGCTAAAATCTTTATTCTATTCTACTGAGACATTTACTTTATGTTCGTATTCTTATCTCGTATTATTTCTTAGTGTTGTTGCATTGTCGAAAAGGAACCTGCAAGTAAGCATTATAAGCAGTTTTAAGAGGACATGTCATATTTTCCTCATTCACCGGCAGTCAGTTTGACAGCTGATGATGGACCCTCGAAACAACACCTAAACTACAAGTGCCTTCGGAAAGTATTCAGACCACTTGAATTTTGTTACGTTCAGCCTTATTCTGAAATTGATTTAATTGTTTTTTTTTCCCATAATGATGAAGCAAACAGTTTTTTTGAATTTTTTTTGTATTACAAATTCAAAATTGAAATATCACATTTAAATAAGTATTCAGACCCTTTACTCAGTACTTTGATGAAGCACCTTTTACAGCGATTACAGCATCGAGTCTTCTTGGGTATGACGCTACAAGCTTGGCACACCTGTATTTTGGGAGTTTCTCCCATTCTTCTCTACAGATCTTCTCAAACTCTGTCAGGTTAGATGGGGAGCGTCGCTGCACAGCCAATTTCAGGTCTCTCCAGACATGTTCGATTGGGTTCAAGACCGGCTCTGGCTGGGCCACTCAAGGACATTCAGAGACTTGTCCCGAAGCCACTCCTGCATTGTCTTGGCAGTGTACTTAGGGTTGTTGTCCCGTTGGAAGGTGAACCTTCACCCCAGTCTGAGGTCCTGAGCACTCTGGAGCAAGTTTTCATCAAGGATGTCTCTGTACTTTGCGCCGTTCATCTTTGCTTGGTCCTGACTAGTCTCCCAGTCCCTGCCGCTGAAAAACATCCCCACAGCATGATGCTTCCACCACCATGCTTCACTGTAGGGATGGTGCCAGGTTTCCTCCAGATGTGACGCTTGGCAATCAGGCCAAAGAGTTCAATCATGGTTTCATCAAACAGGAGAATCTTGTTTCTCATGGTCTGAGAGGCTTTAGGTGCCTTTTGGCAAACTCCAAGCGGGCTGTCATGTGCCTTTTTACTGAGGAGTGGCTTCCATCTAGAGCACTCTACCATAAATGCATGATTGGTGGAGTGCTGCAGAGATGGTTGTCTTTCTGGATGGTTCTCCCATCTCCACAGAGGAACTCTAGAGCTCTGTCAGAGGGACCAGCGAGTTCTTGGTCACCTCCCCTGTTTGCTCAGTTTGGCCGTACGGCCAGCTATAGGAAGAGTGTTGGTGGTTCCAAACTTCTTACATTTAAGAATGATGGAGGCCACTGTTTTCTTGGGGACCTTCAATGCTGCAGACGTTTTTTGGTACCCTTCCCCAGATCTGTGCCTCGACACAATCCTGTCTCTGAGCTCTACGGACAATTACTTTGACCTCACGGCTTGGTTTTTGGTCTGACATGAATTGTAAACTGTGGGACCTTAAATAGACATTTGTGTGTCTTTCCAAATAATGTCCAATCAATTTAATTTGCCACAGGTGGACTCCAATCAAGTTGTAGAAACATCTCAAGGATGATCAATGGAAACACGACAATTTTGAGTCTCATAGCAAAGGGTCTGAATACTTATGTAAATAAGGTATTTCTGTTTTTAATTTTTTATACATTTGCAAACATTTCTAAAACCTGTTTTCACTTCGTCATGGGGTATTTTATGAGGATTTTTATTTATATAATCCAAGTTAGAATAGGGCTGTAACGTGACAAAATGTGGAAAAAGTCATGGGTTCTGAATACTTTCCGAAGGCACTATATTATGAAACGAATTTCACACATATAATAATAGAGAGCCTAAAGTCAAATAAAATTGACAATAGTCTGATGGGTGAGAATATTATAAATTGTATATGAAGAATCTGATTAACAGCACAGCTTGGAATTGACACAGAGGCAGGAAAACGGAGCCAAAAAGGGACTTTTTTAAACTATCCTACAGAGTAACAAGCAGGTAAAATGTTTTGATGTCATTGTAGTATCAGAAAGAGCAGATTCTGCTGTTTCCGAACAACCTTACCTTGCCAAAAAACTTAAAAATTATCACTTGAGCTCTATTTCAAAATATAACTTCTCCACGATTACTTATGCTCACCACCTGCACTCACAACACTCAAAGCACAGTAATATACACTGCTCAAAAAAATAAAGGGAACACTAAAATAACACATCCTAGATCTGAATGAATGAAATAATCTTATTAAATACTTTTTTCTTTACATAGTTTAATGTGCTGACAACAAAATCACACAAAAATAATCAATGGAAATCCAATTTATCAACCCATAGAGGTCTGGATTTGGAGTCACACTCAAAATTAAAGTGGAAAACCACACTACAGGCTGATCCAACTTTGATGTAATGTCCTTAATAACCTGTTGGGGTAGGGGGCAGTATTGAGAATTTTGAAAAAAATATGTGCCCATTTTTAACTGCCTCCTACACCAACTCAGAAGCTAGGATATGCATATTATTAACAGATTTGGATAGAAAACACTCTGAATTTTCTAAAACTGTTTGAATGGTGTCTGCAAGTATAACAAAACTCATATGGCAGGCAAAAACCTGAGAAAAATACAACCAGGAAACGAGAATTTTGTGGCTGTACTATTTTCGAGTCATTGCTAATAGATCACACAGTGACAAAGGATTCATTTCGCACTTCCTACGGCTTCCACTAGATGTCAACGATCTTTATAAAGTTGTTTGAAGCGTCTATGATGAACAGAGACCGGATAGACAACGAAGAGAAGTTGACGTCCCTGGGATGTCGTCACTTCATTATTGTGCGCACCTGCACGTGCATGTGAGGCGAGACATTTTTCAAAAACGGTTTTCAAGACACAGGAGAGGTCGGGTTGAAATATTACTGATGTTTCACGTTAAAAATGGCCCTAAAGATTGATGCTAAACAATGTTTGACATGTTTGAACGAACGTAAATAGATTTACGTTCCCCCCCGCCCTACTTTTGAGGATCCTACTGAACGCCTAACAACATGGAACAATTTGGAGTTATTTGGACATAAATTATGAACTTTGTCAAAAGACACCACATTTGTTGTGGACCTGGGATATCTGGAAGTGCCTTCTGATGGAGATAATCAAAGGTAAGGGGATATTTACAATAGTATTATTGATATTAGATGGTGCTAACCTGTATATCCTAGCCTATTGTTCTTAGCATGTTCATAGCATAGGACCCGGTTTATTGCAAAGTGTGATTTTCCAGTAAAGTTATTTTGAAATCTGGCAATGCGGTAGCATTTACGAGATGTTAATCTATAATTCTTTGAATGACAATATTATAATTTACCAATGTTTTCGAATAGTAATTTTGTAAATTGTAACGCTGTTTCACCGGAAGCATTTGAGGGGAAAAAAAGTTCTGCCACTGTAAAATGCTGTTTTTGGATATAAATATGAACTTGATGGAACAAAAATGCATGTATTGTATAACATAATGTCCTAGGAGTGTCATCTGATGAAGATTGTCAAAGGTTAGTGAATAATTTTAGCTGGTTTTCTGCTTTTGGTGACGCCTGTCCTTGAATTGAAAATGGATGTTTGTACTTTTTTGGCTATGTACGGTCCTAACATAATCTAACTTTATGCTTTTGCCGTGAAGTCTCTTTGAAAATCGAACAATGTGGTTAGATTAAGGAGATGTTTATCTTTTAAATGGTGTGAAATAGTTCATTGTTTCAGAAATTGAAATTATTCGATTTTTGATGTTTTGAATTTCCCGCCTTGCTAGCAATCCCAACTGGGGGACTAAGGCTAGCCCTAGCCCCAACAAGTCAAAATGAGGCTCAGTAGTGTGTGTGGCCTCCACGTGCCTGAATGACCTCCCTACAACGCCTGGGCATGCTCCTGATGAGGTGGAGGATGGTCTCCTGAGGGATCTCCTCCCAGACCTGGACTAAAGCATCCGCCAACTCCTGGACAGTCTGTGGTGCAACGTGGCATTGGTGGATGGAGCGAGACATGATGTCCCAGATGTGCTCAATTGGATTCAGGTCTGGGGAACGGGCGGGCCAGTCCATAGCATCAATGCCTTCCTCTTGCAGGAACTGCTGACACACTCCAGCCACATGAGGTCTAGCATTGTCTTGCATTAGGAGGAACCCAGAGCCAACCGCACCAGCATATGGTCTCACAAGGGGTCTGAGGATCTCATCTCGGTACCTAATGGCAGTCAGGCTACCTCTGGCGAGCACATGGAGGGCTGTGCGGCCCCCCCAAAGAAATGCCACCCCACACCATGACTGCCCCACCGCCAAACCGGTCATGCTGGAGGATGTTGCAGGCAGCAGAACGTTCTCCACGGTGTCTCCAGACTCTGTCACATCTGTCACATGTGCTCAGTAAAAACCTGCTTTCATCTGTGAAGAGCACAGGGCGCCAGTGGCAAATTTGCCAATCTTGGTGTTCTCTGGCAAATGCCAAACGTCCTGCACTGTGTTGGGCTGTAAGCACAACCCCCACCTGTGGACGTTGGGCCCTCATACCACCCTCATGGAATCTGTTTCTGACCGTTTGAGCAGACACATGCATGTGGCCTGCTGGAGGTCATTTTGCAGGGCTCTGGCAGTGCTCCTCCTGCTCCTCCTTGCACAAAGGCGGAGGTAGCGGTCCTGCTGCTGGGTTGTTGCCCTCCTAAGGCCTCCTCCACGTCTCCTGGTGTACTGGCCTGTCTCCTGGTAGCGCCTCCATGATCTGGACACTACGCTGACAGACACAGCAAACCTTCTTGCCACAGCTCGCATTGATGTGCCATCCTGGATGAGCTGCACTACCTGAGCCACTTGTGTGGGTTGTAAACTCCGTCTCATGCTACCACTAGAGTGAAAGCACCGCCAGCATTCAAAAGTGACCAAAACATCAGCCAGGAAGCATTGGAACTGAGAAGTGGTCTGTGGTCACCACCTGCAGAACCACTCCTTTATTGGGTGGTGTCTTGCTAATTGCCTATAATTTCCACCTGTTGTCTATTCCATTTGCACAACAGCATGTGAAATGTATTGTCAATCAGTGTTGCTTCCTAAGTGGACAGTTTGATTTCACAGAAGTGTGATTGACTTGGAGTTACATTGTGTTGTTTAAGTGTTCCCTTTATTTTTTGAGCAGTATATTTAAACTCAAAATATGCCATTCTGTTCTTTTGAAATGCATTTTCTTGGTTTCATAATGTTCCTTCAGACCTGCCCTTAACAAATTAATAATAAATTATACTGTCACAACCCTCCTTTAGGATTGCACATTCATCAAATCACCAGCAGAAGGAGTTCCATTTTCACTGTGTTGGTGGTGCTCATATAATTGATCATTACTTCAAAAGTAGCAGAGCCCACTCTGGAAATTGTATGTACAGTCGTGGCCAAAAGTTTTGAGAATGACACAAATATTAATTTCCACAAAGTTTGCTGCTTCGGTGTCTTTAGATATTTTGAATCTTCCAGTCTGTTATTCGAACTCAATCAGCATAACAGAGTGATCTCCAGCCTTGTCCTCGTCAACACTCACACCTGTGTTAACGAGAGAATCACTGACATGATGTCAGCTGGTCCTTTTGTGGCAGGGCTAAAATGCAGTGGAAATGTTTTTTGGGAATTCAGTTCATTTGCATGGCAAAGAGGGACTTTGCAATTAATTGCAATTCATCGGATCACTCTTCATATCATTCAGGACTATATGCAAATTGCCATCATACAAATTGAGGCAGCAGTCTTTGTGAAAATGAATTTGTCATTCTCAAAACTTTGGCCACGACTGTACTTGTTGAGTATATTGTTTTAAACAATATGTCTAAAAATTAACAAGATCAAATAACGGTACATATTTTGAATGTTGACTAAATTAATGTGATATTTGATTTATTTCAGAATCTAGATATACTCCATATTTCAGAGCACACTATAAGTACTCTAATGACACCAAGATGTTGTCTGTATCAAATACGGTTCACGGATCATAGGGTCTTACAGGAGGCATGAATAGGTTCCTCCCAATGCGAGAGATACCAAAAATGTTTTCGGGCCACACTGGTGTACGGATTGTCTTTACATTCATATCGGGCTATCTGTAGTTCACGTGGTATATGTGCTGGTCAATTGGTCACACTGACTAGACACTAATGTGATATGATTGATGAAGTTAGACACCTACATTACACTAGAATAATTCATTACCAGTACTCAAAACTACCCCAAACTATCCTAAACAACCTCAAAATACCAGAAACAACCCCAAACTGCCATTCCCAAACAACCACCTGTTTAGTGATAGCTTGTGGAGGTTTTTGTGTATAATTTTAGGGTGACATGTTGCTAGGTGAGAGACCTGGGCTGCTCTACATCAGCTGAATCCTTGTTTTAACAGAACAGGTGACAGCTGTGACAAAAACGTTTTCAGTTTTAATGACCAAAATGAATGAACTGCATGTGAAGTTGCACTGTGTGACGCCTGGTGGGGGAAATCAACGTTTGTAACTCCAGCAGTGGAAGATGATGCTTAACTCAGTGGTGAAGATCAGTCACATACTTATGTTGGGGGGCCGAAAGACGTACATAAACTCTTGTGGGTGCACTATTTCAAATGCAGTGCATAGTTTGGCTTGCTTATCAACCCATCTCACTGTCAAGTATAGCCAGGAAACCTCAGATACTGTACGCTACAGTAGCTGGAGAGTTGTTAGTTTCTTCTTCAGTTGTGTTCAACACAACTAGTAACACTATTAAAAAACAACACTACTGGTTAACAAATAACACAATTCTAAAATGTGGGAAGAGGATAAGAACTCCACACCACATGGCTAATCAGACCATTATGTTGTTTGTCAGTGTATCATTCAAAATACAAAGCATTTATCAAACTGATTTCCAAACCCCAATTTTGGTGTAGCAGCTGAAAGCTGCGAAGCGCAAGTATTCATGAAAGCAATTAAATCCCCAACTCTGCATAGCAAAGGAACAGAAAACAACCTTTTAATACTAAACAAAATAGCAAGTAGTGGTTTAACTATGCCAGCCTTGCCTAATTACGATAATAGCTAAATGTGCCACATAGTTCAAAATTCATTCTGTTGCTTGTTAATGGAACAGGTTGCAAGAGGGGCTGTTTGTGTGCATGGTAGCACACATAATTACACAAGATAGTGGCTAGAATATGAGCTTCTCAGAGATAACAAGGTGTCATCCCTGTAAAGCGGTTGACATGTTATTCTACGACACAGGGACACAGACATCTTCATTAGGCCTGTCATCTGACGAAATAAAATTCTGCTGTCTCAAAATGAGGTTTCCAGGAAGTAACAAGGAAAATGATTTTCCCCAGTGGATGCTGAGCTCTCATAACTACTCCTATTAATGGTGTTAAATCAGGTTTAATGCTTTTTGGTAGGTCAGGCAAACCTTGTGTCTCCTGATGCAAGCGTGGCGCAGACAGGATATTTACCTCCTCCATTTTCTTTCGAGACAGCAGCTTGTTACTTATTGCGTTCCATTATTATTGCCTCCAACTGGGGGAAATTTATTTAGATGAAACTGCACTGTTGTTTTCTTAATACATTTCGGGGGGGTGGAGGAATAATATCAAATTGTCGAAGGTTGTATGAGGAACAAAATATTACCATAAAATTGTTATGACCTCCAAGAAATGAAGCAATATCCAGCTGATTCCCACAGACACTGCAGCAAAGTCAATTAAAGCCAAGATTGCGGTGTACTTTTGAATGGATAAAAATGTCTAACAAACTCAAGTACTAGAGTTTTTCATCAACACAAAGCACTTTGTTTTCCCGAGGCATCGCTAAACTGACAGGAGTGTCAACAATGATCCAAAGGTTAATGAGAATATTAGACAAGGGTATGGAAGAGTCCTTGAGCTGAACTGAGCTGAGTGGGGAGCCAATGTATCAACGCCAAAGTGAGGATGATTATTTGAAACATTTCTCCGCATAGACTCTTGACCGTGGACTCCCACCAAATAATCCTTCCAGCACAACCTGAAGCAGTGTTATAGTATGTGTATTGCTCTTTTGTCTGGAATTTGTAATGATATGTTGGTTATTGAGCAAGACCTAAGCCATTTTCACCATCCATCCAAAACAATATTTTGTCAATGTAGTGATAACCTGGCAACTTAACTGCCAATATGTGTTGATCATTTAAAAACATAAACTCAACAGACATGAAGGACTAGTCTTTTTCTGACTTGTTCAGGAGCAGAACAACAGATTTTTACCTTGTCATCTCAGGGATTTGATCTAGCAACCTTTCGGTTACTGGTCCAACACTCTAACCACTAGGCTGCCTCCCCCACTACCTGCCTCCCCGTTAGAAGAATATAACTTACTAAAACACTGTCTAATATTTCACAATGTCATGGTATTGTACACATGCAGGAAAACACTATTAGTAAATAAAAAAATTAAAAACATAAGTGAAGTAATATTGTAACAGTTCCAGCTTGAGCCATTTCATGCTGGTGGTAGGGAATTTAGTTGCCTAGGTGACAAAGCTTCCAGGATTGCAGAAGCACAGGGTGGATAAGAGCTTAAATATATATTTTTTTATGAGATTGTATAAATGGGAGAAGGAAGGTGAATGGAGAATAATGGTGTCATGGTAGATTTACATAATGACTTGAGGGAGGTAAGGGGTGGCAGGTACAGTAGTGCTAACCACACATTTAAATGCTCTCTCTCCACTCTGGATGGTCATTTTGGTGACATGTTAATGTGATCCTTCACAACAGGATCATTACATAATCCAGCACAAATAGCCGGAAGCGATGCAAATGGGGGTTAATCGTAGAAAAAACTTGACGGTATTACTAGTTTGTGTAAAAATGTACGATTGTAGGTTTATTTGTATGATATAATAATTGGTATGGTTACTGTAGGGGAAACAAAGTTTAGGGTTGGGCTCAATTCAGAATTTAATTGAAAATGCCTCATATTTCCATTCAATTCTTGAATTTTAATTGCATTTGAATTTAAGTAGTAAACAGGATACAGAAATGCAATTAGATTTTGAATTAAAGGAAATACAATCGAATTCAAATGCCTTTTTTATTCTATATTATTAGGTGTAGTCTATACAAATATACAGTGCCTTCAGAAAGTATTCATACTCCTTGACTTATTCCACATTTTGTTGTGTTACAGCCTGAATTCAAAATGTAGTAAAAAAAAAATCTCACCCATCTACACACAATACCCTTTATAGACAAAGTGACAATTTATTGAAAATATCTAATTTACATAAGTATTCACATCCCTGAGTCAATACCTGGGTGTCAGAAGGAGAAAAGTAGTTGTGTCATTCACACAGCAATGATAGGAGAGACCATGTGAGGATATGACTTGGTGTATAGAGAAAAGAGCAAAGGGCCTAGAACCGAGCCTTGGGGGACACCAGTAGTGAGAGTACGTGGTGCAGACAGATCCACGTCACCTGGTAGGAGCAGCCTGCCAGGTAGGATGAAATCCAATAGTGTACTGAGCCTGAGATGCCCAGACCTGAGAGGGTGGATTGGAGGATCTGATGGTTCACAGTGTCGAAGGCAGTGGATAGATCTAGGAGGATGAGAACAGAAGAGAGAGTCCACTTTGGCAGTCAGGAGAGCCTCAGTCACACAGAGTAGCAGACTCGGTTGAGTGACCCATATTGAAGCCTGACTGGCTAGGGTCAAGATCATTCTAAGAGACAATGAGAGAGTTGATCAGAGACAGCACACTCAATTGTTTTGAAAATAAAATAAAGGGATACAGGTCTAGAGTGTTGATTTCCTGGAGGGGAGTGACTCGGGACATTTTGAAGTCAGAGGGGATGCAGCCAGTGGTGAGTTGAGGGAAGTGAGGAATGGGAGGTCTCCAGAGATGGTCTGGAGCAGGGGATAGGGTCGAGCGGGCAGGTTGTCGGGTGGCTAGACCTCACTAGTTGCAGGATTTAATGTGGAGTAAGAGGGGAAAAAAATGTTTTTCTAAATTCTTGCTCAGCTACCCACAGCCCTGTTCTGTAAGCTCGCAATGAGTCACTCAGTTATGGATCAGGAGGGAAGGGGACAGTGCTACTCATAGGATGCAGAAAGGGAGGAGAGTAGGGTCAAAGAGGTACACATCAGGAGACAGGATGGATAAGGATTTAGCAGAAGGGAGAGAGATGATAGGATAGAAGAGGAGAGAGGGCAAAAAGTGTGACAGCGCATGACCATCTGGGTAAGGGCTGAGGTGTGAGTGTTGACGAGGACAAGGCTGGAGATCACTCTGTTATGCTGATTGAGTTCGAATAACAGACTGGAAACTTCAAAATATCTAAAGACACCGAAGCAGCAAACTTTGTGGAAATTTATATTTGTGTCATTCTCAAAACTTTTGGCCACGACTGTACATACAATTTCCAGAGTGGGTTCTGCTACTTTTGAAGTAATGATCAATTATATGAGCACCACCAACACAGTGAAAATGGAACTCCTTCTGCTGGTGATTTGCTGAATGTGCAATCCTAAAGGAGGGTTGTGACAGTATAATTTATTATTAATTTGTTAAGGGCAGGTCTGAAGGAACATTATGAAACCAAGAAAATGCATTTCAAAAGAACAGAATAGCATATTTTGAGTTTAAATATACTGCTCAAAAAAATAAAGGGAACTACCCGCGAATTAAAATGAGTTGGATAGGTGAGAGGTAGAAAATAGAAAATCTCCAGTTAGGCAAAATGTGTAGCCCGGTGCCACCACCGCGGTGAGCAGATGCTCTTGGACTATGAGACAAAACCTAGTCAGATGAAGCGAGCAGCTGGAGTAGTAGTGTTCTTTGGGGCAATTCATGTCTCCGTCAGGGCCAAAGTGTCAAGGAACTGAAGGGAAGCATAGGATGAGATGAAGGTGGCATTCTTGACTGCAGATCAGAAGTTCCAAACGCTGCCAGAGACCTGGAATTGTACATGGGTTGTGCGAGCAGGTTACAGTAAATTAGAAGGATTGCAGCCAAGGGGTGGGGAGTGTCTGTTAAGCCTACAGGGAGCGTAGCAAATAGGTATAGAAAACACACATAGCTGCCAAAGCTGCAAAAGAGCAAAATGAGATCGGAAAATAACTTGGTAAGATACTCAAGTGAGAGACTAGTGTGGAGCCTTCCTCTCTTTCCTTCATCGACGAACAACGCCAAACAACTCTTAGTTTTGCCAACGAGACCATACTGACACGATCACCGCTTATATGGCTGCCATTGATTAATCAGGGGAGACTGAAATACTAACAATAATTACTAATTGCCTAAAAGAGGTGAAGGGCACACCTCCCAGTAGTAATTGCTGATTTCCTAGGAGAGGACAAACTCTTAAAATGAATGACCAAGGAAAGCAAAACCTGTACGCAAATATTCAAAGTTATTATATTTCATTTATCACTTACATTTTTTTCAATATAGGGAAAATACTACATCTCCCAGAATGGATTAGTTTAACCCTCAAGTTGACCCTGAGGCCTTCAAAAATGCTTTGTTGACTATGAACTTGCTTGTTTAGCCAACTGTGGGACAGACTATGTTTGTTCCCACACTCGGGATTATGACTCTCTATTGGTTACACAGTCTCTTGGCCTCCCATCCTATTCTAACCACCTCTCGCCGGCTTTGTATTCATGTTATCTCATGAAATTGTTGTACAACATGATCTTATTGCCATCTAATGCATATTCAAATGTCATAAATCAACACCGCAGAGCTCTCCCTGTTCTCTGCCGTGCGCTGATTGTATTAGTGCTGATGATATTTGGAAATGTGCATGTACACCCTGGCCCATCTACTGTTGCTCTGATATCTGCTTCACTGATCTCTGCTCTCGTAAAAGCCTGGGTTTTCTGCACGGTAACACTAGACGCTTATTACCTAAAATGGATCAATTGAAAGTGTGGGTTCGTGTTGGTCATTACTGAGACGTGGTTAAGGAAGAGTGTTTTGAACACTGATGTTAACCCTTCTGATTATAACCTTTTTCGGCAAGATAGCTCTTCCAAAGGTGGTGGAGTAGCAATCTTCACCAAGGAACACCTTCAGTGCTCGGTTGTCTCCACCAAGTCTGTCCCCAAAAATTTGATTTGCTGGTTTTAAGCATTAAACTTTCAAATAGCTCTTTATTGACTGTTGCTAGGTGTTATCGTCCTCCATCAGCACCGGCCTGCACCCTACCCTACCACCGCCTTCCGGCACCGACAGAGATGGCTGCCTCGCTTCGCGTTCCTAGGAAGCTATGCAGTATGTCAGATCAAACAGCAGTTTCTTTGTTTCTTCTGACCTAGAACGAGTATCTCTGTTTTGTCCGAGTTTAAAAGTAAAACATTTGCCATCATCCACTTCCTTAGGGTTGTTTTTTTTATGTGTTATTTCTTACATTGTTACCCCAGGAAATCTTAGGTTTTATTACATACAGTTGGGAGGAACTATTGGATATAAGAGCAACGTCAACTCACCAATATTACGACCAGGAATACGACTTTCCCGAAGAGGATCTCTGTTTTGCCCACCACCCAGGACAATGGATCGGATCCCAGCCGGCGACCCAAAACAATGACGCCGTAGAAGGGGCAGACGGAGCGGTCTTCTTGTCAGGCTCCGTAGACGGGCACATCGCGCACCGCTCCCGAGGGTAGCCTTCCAAAGAGACATCAGAGACTGAAATGTTCTTTGTTTTACGGAAACATGGCTTACTCGAGACACGCTCTCGGAGTCGGTACAGCCAGCTGGTTTCTTCACGCATCGCGCTGACAGAAACAAGCATCTTTCTGGTACGAAGAAGGGCGGGGGTGTATGCCTTATGATTAACGAGACGTGGTGTGATCATAACAACATACAGGAACTCAAGTCCTTCTGTTCACCTGACTTAGAAATCCTCACAATCAAATGCCGACCGCATTATCTACCTAGAAAATTCTCTTCGATTATAATCACAGCCGCATATATCCCCCCCAAGCAGACACATCGATGGCCCTGAACAAACTTCATTTCACTCTATGTAAACTGGAAACCACTTATCCTGAGGCTGCATTTATTGTAGCTGGGGATTCTAACAAGGCTAATCTGAAAACAAGTATCCCTAAATTCTATCAGCATATCGATTGGGCTACCAGGGCTGGCAAAACCCTAGATCATTGCTATTCTAACTTCCGCGACACATATAAGGCCCTCCCCCGCCCTCCTTTCGGAAAAGCTGACCACGACTCCATTTTGTTGCTTCCAGCCTATAGACAGAAACTAAAACAGGAAGCTCCTGCGCTCAGGTCTGTTCATCTGTTCAATGCTGGTCCGACCAATCGGATTCCACGCTTAAAGATTGTTTGGACTGGGATACGTGGACTGGGATATGTTCCGCATTGCGGCGAACAACAACATTGACGAATACGCTGAGTCGGTGAGCGGGTTTATTAGCAAGTGCATCGGCAATGTCGTACCCACAGCGTCTATTAAAACATTCCCATACCAGAAACCGTGGATTGATGGCAGCATTCGCACAAAACTGAAAGTGCGAACCACTGCTTTTAACCTGTCTGGGCAAGACCCTAGTCAACAGCCAGTGGAATCGCGCCGCGCGAAATACAAAACCTCATAAATGCTATAACTTCAATTTCTCAAACATATGACTATTTTACACCGTTTTATAGATACACCTCTCCTGAATCGAACCACGTTGTCCGATTTCAAAAAGGCTTTACAGCAAAAGCAAAACATTAGATTATGTTAGGAGAGTAACCAGTCAGAAATAATCACACAGCCATTTTCAAAGCAACTAGATGCATCACAAATACCCAAAACACAGCTAAATGCAGCACTAACCTTTGACAATCTTCATCAGATGACACTCCTAGGACATCATGTTACACAATACATGCATTTTTTGTTCGATAAAGTTCATATTTATATATAAAAACAGCATTTTACATCAGCGCGTGACGTTCAGAAAATCTTTTCCCTCAAATGCTTCTGGTGGATCAGCGCTACAATTTACAAAATTACTATTCGAAAACATTGTTAAAATTTAATATTGTCATTCAAAGAATTATAGATTAACATCTCGTGAATGCCACCGCTTTGCCAGATTTAAAAATTACTTTACTGGGAAATCACACTTTGCAATAAATGATGTGGTATGCCCAGAAAAATAGGCTAGGCTATACATGTTAGAGCCATCTTGGAACCATCAACATTCAAAAATACTATTGTAAATATTCCCTTACCTTTGATTATCTTCATCAGAAGGCACTTCCAGGAATCCCAGGTCCACAACAAATGTTGTTTTGTTCGAAAAAGTTAATAATTTATGTCCCAATAGTTCCTTCTTGTTAGCGCGTTCCGAAGGCTACTCAAAATGTACCGTAGTGCGCGGGACTTGTCCTCACGAATGTGCAAAAAATATATATTTAAGTTCGTTCAAACATGTCAAACGTTGTATAACATAAATCTTTAGGGCCTTTTTCAACCAGAGCTTCAATAATATTCAAGGCGGACGATTGCATTGTCTTACTAAACGTTTCGAAAGGGGAGGGTAGCCATGGGCGGTCGCGTCATTGTAGTAAATGGCCCTCCCCCTGTGACCAAGTTCCACAGCCTCTCTTTGGGTCAGTTTGTACCATAGAAGACTCAAACCACTTTGTAAAGACTGTCAACATCTAGTGGAAGCCTTAGGAAGTGCTAAATGATTAATAAGCCCCTGTGTGTTTCAATGGCAAATGTTTGAAGTGATTTCCACACATCAGATTTCCATTTCCTGTTAGGATTTGTCTCAGGGTTTTGACTGCCATATGAGTTCTGTTATACTCACAGACACCATTCAAGCAGTTTTAGAAACTGTAGGGTGTTTTCTATCCAAATCTACTATATGCATATTCCACTTACTGGGCAGGAGTAGTAACCAGATTAAATCGGGTACGTTTTTTTATCCGGCCATGCAAATACTGGCCCCTATCCCCAACAGGTTAATCAGGACAAGGTGATCGGAAACATGACCGAATACAAACAGTGTAGCTATTCCCTCCGCAAGGCAATCAAACAAGCTAAGCGTCAGTATAGAGACAAAGTAGAGTCGCAATTCAACGGCTCAGACACGAGAGGTATGTGGCAGGGTCCACAGTCAATCACGGACTATAAAAGGAAAACCAGCCCCGTCGCGGACCAGAACGTCTTGCTCCCAGACAGACTAAACAACTTCTTTGCTCGCTTTGAGGACAATACAGTGCCACTGACACAGTCCGCTACCAAAACCTGCGGGCTATCCTTCACTGCAGCCAACGTGAGCAAAATATTTAAACGTGTCAACCCTCGCAAGGCTGCAGGCCCAGACGGCATCCCCAGCCGCGTCCTCAGAGCATGCGCAGACCAGCTGGATGGTGTGTTTACGGACATATTCAATCAATCCTTATCCTAGTCTGCTGTCCCCACATGCTTCAAGAGGGCCACCATTGTTCCGGTTCCCAAGAAAGCTAAGGTAACTGAGCTAAATGACTACCGCCCCGTAACACTCACTTCCGTCATCATGAAGTGCTTTGAGAGACTAGTCAAGGACCATATCACCACCACCCTACCTGACACCCTAGACCCACTCCAATTTGCTTACCGCCCCAATAGGTCCACAGACGACGCAATCACACTGCACACTGCCCTAACCCATCTGGACAAGAGGAATACCTATGTGAGAATGCTGTTCATCGACTATAGCTCAGCATTTAACACCATAGTACCCTCCAAACTCATCATCAAGCTTGAGACCCTGGGTCTTTGACCCCGCCCTGTGCAACTGGGTCCTGGACTCCTGACGGGCCGCCCCCAGGTGGTGAGGGTAGGTAACATCTCCACCCCGCTGATCCTCAACACTGGGGCCCCACAAGGGTGCGTTCTCAGCCCTCTCCTGTTCTCCCTGTTCACCCACGACTGCGTGGCCATGCACGCCTCCAACTCACTCATCAAGTTTGCAGACAACACTACAGTGGTAGGCTTGATTACCAACAACGCCGAGATGGCCTACAGGGAGGAGATGAGGACCTTCGGAGTGTGGTGTCAGGAAAATAACCTTACACTCAACGTCAACAAAACAAAGGAGATGATCGTGGACTTCAGGAAACAGCAGAGGGAGCAGCCCCCTATCCACATCGATGGGACAGTAGTGGAGAGGGTAGAACATTTTAAGTTCCTCGGCGAACACATCACGGACAAACTGAAAATGTTCAACCACACAGACAGCGTGGTGAAGAAGGCCTCTTCAACCTCAGGACGCTGAAGAAATTTGGCTTGTCACCAAAAACACACAAACTTTTACAGATGCACAATCGAGTGCATCCTGTCGGGCTGTATCACCGCCTGGTACGGCAACTGCTCGGCCCATAACCGTAAGGCTCTCCAGAGGGTAGTGAGGTCTGCACAACGCATCACCGGGGGCAAACTATCTGCCCTCCAGGACACCTACACCTACGATGTCACAGGAAGGCCAAAAGATCATCAAGGACAACAACCACCCGAGCCACTGCCTGCTCACCCCGCTATCATCCAGAAGGCGAGGTCAGTACAGGTGCATCAAAGCAGGGACTATGAGACTGAAAAACAGCTTCTATCTCAAGGCCATCAGACTGTTAAACTGTAACGCGGGTTGTATAAAGGGGACCAAGGCGCAGCATGTAGAGTGCTCATACTTTACTTTAATGAAAACACTTAAACCAAAACAACAAAACGACAGGTAACTAACAAAACGGAAAACAACTACCCACACCAACACAGGAAAAACAGGCTGCCTAAGTATGGCGTCCAATCAGAGACAACGATAGACAGCTGCCTCTGATTGTAAACCATACCTGGCCAAAACATAGAAAAGAAAAACATAGAATGCCCACCCACCTATCACACCCTGACCTAACTAAACAGAGAAAACACAGCTCTCCTATGTCAGAGCGTGACATAAACAGCCATCACTAACATTGAGTGGCTGCTGCCAACATACTGACTCAACTCCAGCCACTTTAATAATGGAAAAATTGATGTAATAAATGTATCACTAGCCACTTTAGACAATGCCACTTCATATAATGTTTACATATCCTACATTACTCATCTCATATGTATATACTGTACTCTATACCATGACAATGCAGCAATATCCAACGAGTAATCTAACCTAACAATTTCACAACAATTACCTTATATACTTTACACGTGTGTGTATATAAGGTAATTGTTGTGAAATTGTTAGGTTAGATTACTCGTTGGATATTGCTGCATTGTCGAAACTAGAAGCACAAGCATTTCGCTACACTTGCATTAACATCTGCTAACCATGTGTATGTGACAAATACAATTTGATCTGATTTGATTTGACCTGCTCTAAGCTCTCTCCTGGCCCCTTACACTAAGTCTGAATTTGTCTTGCTAGGTGACCTAAACTAGAACATGCTTAAACCACCTGACTAAATCCTAAAGCAGTGGGACTCCCTAAATCTTTCTTAGATTATTACCAATCCCACAAGGTATGACTCCGAACACCCAGAAAAGCCTATTCTCCTTGATGGTATCCTCACAAATAATCCTGATAGGTATTAGTCTAGTGTTTTCTGTAATGACCTTAGTGATCACTGTTTTACAGCCTGTGTTCGTAATGGCTGCTCAGTGAAATGACCTGTCCTGATTTGTCATACACACTTGCTAAAAAACTTTAACGAGCAAGCCTTCCTCATGACATGGCCTCTGTTGATTGATATAGAATCAGCTTGATCCCCTCTGTCGAAGACGCTTGGACCTTCTTTTTTTATATTTTCAGTGGTATTGTTAACAAACACACCCCCATAAAGAAAATGAGAATTATAAACAGGTTCAGTCCCTGATTCGACCGTGATCTTGCAGAGTTACACTTCAAGAACTCCATTTAGCAAAAGGCTCGGCACACACATACTCAGGCTGACTGGCTGTCATTCAGGCAAATGAGAAATAAGTGCACTCTGGCTATCCGGAGGCCAAAGTTAGTTACTTTAAGGAGCAGTTCTCTCTCTGTGGGTTTAACCCCAAGAAGTTCTGGAAAACGGTTAAAGACCTGGAGAATAAACCCTCATCCTCACAGCTGCCCATGTCCCTCAATGTTGATGATGTGGCTGTTACTGACAATGAGCACGTCCCTCACTTCCCACCCCTTCTAATGCCCCGATGGTCCTCCCTCTTTTTCCCCTGCCCTGCTACAAAGTTTCTCCCTGCAGGTGGTCACTGAGTCCGAGGTGCTAAAGGAGCTCCTTAAACTTGACCCCCAAAAAAACATCTGGGTCAGATGTTTTAGACCCTTTCTTGTGTAATGTTCCTCCCCCTATCATCACCAAGCCTATCTCTGACCTTTTTAACCTGTCTCTCCTCTCTTGGGAGGTTCCCATTGCTTGGAAGGCAGCCACAGTTTATCCTTTATTTAAAGGGGGTGATCAAGCTGATCCTAAATGTTATAGGCCAATTTCTATTTTGCTCTGTTTATCAAAAGTGTTGGAAAAACTTGGCAATAATCAATTCTTGATTCTATAGTATTCTCTCTGGTATGCAGTCTGGTTTCTGCTCACGTCATGGATGTGTCACTGCAACCTTAAAGGTCCTCAATGATGTCACCATTGCCCTTGATTCTAAGCAATGTTGTGCTGCTATTTTTATTGACTTGGCCAAAGCTTTTGATACGGTAGACCATTCCATTCTTGTGGGCCGGTTAAGGAGTATTGGTCTCTGAGGGGGCTTTGGCCTGGTTTGCAAACTTCCTCTCTCTAAGAGTGCAGTGTATAAAGTCAGAATATATGATGTCTCAGCCACTGCCTGTCACCAAGGGAGTACCCCAAGGCTCAATCCTTGGCCCCACATTCTTCTCAATTTACATCAAGATACAAACAATATGGAGCCAGCTGGATTTTCCATGCATCGGCAGAACAGAGACGCTACCTCTGGTAAGACGAGGGGTGGGTGTGTGTGTTTTTTTGTCAATAACAGCTGGTGCGCGATGTCTAATATTAAAGAAGTCTCGAGGTATTCCTCGCCTGAGGTAGAGTACCTTATGATAAGCAGTTAAACTTAAATCAGTTTTACCAAATTTTCACCAGCATGTCACATGTGCAACCAGGGGGGGAAAAAATCCTAGACCACCTTTACTTCACACACAGAGATGCATACAAAGCTCTCCCCCGCCCTCCATTTGGCAAATCTGACCATAATTCTATCCTCCTGATTTCTGCTTACAAGTAAAAACTAAAGCAGGAAGCACCAGTGACTCGCTCAATACGCAAGTGGTCAGATGACACGGATGTTACACTACAGGACTGTTTTGCTAGCACAGACTTGAATAACTTCTGGGATTCATCCAATGGTATTGAGCAATACACCACCTCAGTCATCGGTTTCATCAATAAGTGCATCGATGACGTCATCCCCACAGTGACTGTACGTACATATCCCAACCAGAAACCATGGATTACAGGCAACATCCGCATCGAGCTAAAGGCTAGACCTGCCGCTTTCAAGGAGCGGGAGACTAATAGAGTATATGAACATTGTTAATAGAGTATAGGTTAATAGACTATATGAACATTGTTTCCAGAGAAAAGTGATACATTCTTTGGTATCTGTAAGTGTGACCTGTCAGATTCAATGCAACTCTCATGTTCTATGACTGAGTGGAATTTATTTGAATTAAATTCTACTTCATGTCACTCTAACTCAAATTCTACATCCTGTGGGGTGTGGACAATTCAATTCGAATTGAACTCACGAGTTGAATGGGAGTCAATTCAATATATGTAGATATTCTAAACTAAGAGTTTTGATAACTTTCAAATGTAGTAGCAGGTCCTTGTAGAATAAACAACCCTTCACAAAATACCATAAAAGCAGTGTTCTGCTAATAAAGCAATGTGCACCTTCACCTTTCATTGTCATTCCCAGCCGATACAGACGCTGTGCCTATCTGCATTTTGTCTGGTGGTAATGGGGCTACCTTGCAAACATGTCAGTGGTCATACCTTCCTGTGTTGTGTCCATATACAACAGGAGTTCCCTGGTCCTTGTGCAGAATACACAGGGGTTCTCCCTCCCATATTGATTCAATTCAATTCAATAATAAAAAAAGACAATACAAGTAAAAGTTGTGTCTAGTAAAATTTGAATACCGAGTGCCAGGTCTCTCTCTATTTAGAGACATCTGTATCAAGCCCGTCTGTTGGTCTGGACTTCATCACGTCATCGTGCAAGTGCTGGTTCCAAAGATGTACTTGTGAACACATACAAAATCACTGTTATATTAACAATGGCAGTTAGGGCAGGTGATATCTGACAAATAAACACTATGTTTATTATTTAGCTTCCTGCCATCCAGGACCTCTACACCAGCCGGTGTCAGAGGAAGGCCCTAAAAATGGTCAAAGACTCCAGCCACCCTAGTCATAGACTGTTCTCTCTGCTACCGCACGGCAAGCGGTACCAGAGCGCCAATTCTAGGTCAAAGAGACTTCTAAACAGCTTCTACCCCCAAGCCATAAGACTCCTGAACATCTAATCAAATGACTACCCAGACTATTTGCTGCCCCCTCCCCCCTTTTTTACACCGCTACTACTCTCTGTTGTTATCATCTATGCATAGTCCCTTTAATAACTCTACCAACATGTACATATTACCTCAACTTACCAGTGCCTCCGCCCATTGACTTTGTACCGGTACCCCCCGTGTATAGTCTCGCTATTGTTATTTTACTGCTGCTCTTTAATTACTTGTTACTTTTATTTCTTATTCTTACTCTTATTTTTTAAACTGCATTGTTGGATAGGGGCTCATAAGTAAGCATTTCACTGTACCTGTTGCATTCGGCGCATTTGACTAATAACATTTGATTTGATTTCTGGTCTTCCCATCAATGACCGTTGGTGAGCAGGCAAGAGGGGAGGCTACAGGTTAGGTCTTCGCCAGAGCCCCATTGATGGGTATGACAGCGTAGATCAGCTCCTGGCCCCTCATCAAAGATACTGGTCGGTCACACAAAAACAAGCACTTTATCAATCAATGGTGGTTATGATTAGCATGGTGGAACCAACCTGATCCATGCATTCACATTTCTATTTCACTTAAGATATCATGACAGCGATCTGGCTGGTTCCACCAGGCTAGGTTATGAAGGTGAATTGGGACAAAACTCAAAACTGTTTTGACCTTTGACCAGGTCAAATGTCACCAACCTAATTCAAGTGTCCTCCCTGTTCAATTTATAGGAATGCTCACAGCGAGGGCATGTCTGTGTGATGCTGAGGATCCCCCCTTGCTGGTCTTCTCTATGTTACATGTTCGGCCGCTAACTGGACATCTCTCGAACAACTGCAGCAGGAGATCATCATAAACAATGTATTACCTCATCTGAGGTGGTGTTGACTGGAAGGGCCTGTGACAGGGTGATACAATACACAGTAAATAGCATTTTGTTATAAAGAATGAACAAAGATTTCTGATAATGCACTTCACAACCAAAATGACTCTACTACTTGTATCTGCTTGGCTGGGTCATTACTTACTAGTTTATCAAATTGGGTATTTTTTAAGGCAACTTTTCACATAACATACATTACTGTTGTTGATGAAGTCATCTGTGTCATCAGGGCAGTAACTCGGGTCAAGCTAATTCTCAAATCAAATCAAATGTTATTGGTCACATACACATGGTTAGCAGATGTTAATGCAAGTGTAGCGAAATGTTTGTGCTTTTGGTTCCGACAGTGCAGTAGTATCTCACAAGTTATATAACAATTCCCCAACACCTACCTAATACACACAAATCTAAAAGAGGTGAATGAGAATATCTACATATAAATATATGGATGAGCGATGTAAGATATGTAAACATTAATCTTACGGCTGAAATCCCGTTAACGGGATCGTTATGACAACAGCCAGTGAAAGTGCAGAGCGCCAAATTCAAAACAGCAAAAAATCTCATAATTAAAATTCCTCAAACATTCAAGTATTATTCACCATTTTAAAGATAATATTCTCATTAATCCAACCACAGTGTCCAATTTCAAAAAGGCTTTACAGCGAAAGCACACCAAATGATTATGTTAGGTCAGCACCTAGTCACCTAAAAACATACAGCCATTTTCCAGCCAAAGAGACGAGTCACAAAAAGCAGAAAGAGATAAAATTAACCTCTATGGGCTAGGTGGGACGCTTGTGTCCCACCTACTCAACAGCCAGTGGAATACCGTGGCGCGATATTCAAATACCTTAGAAATGCCATTACTTCAATTTCTCAAACATATGACTATTTTACACCATTTTAAAGACAAGACTCTCGTTAATCTAACCACACTGTCCGATTTCAAAAAGGCTTTACAACGAAAGGAAAACATTAGATTATGTCAGCAGAGTACCTAGCCAGAAATAATCAGACACCCATTTTTCAAGCTAGCATATAATGTCACATAAACCCAAACCACAGCTAAATGCAGCACTAACCTTTGATGATCTTCATCAGATGACACTCCTAGGACATTATGTTATACAATACATGCATGTTTTGTTCAATCAAGTTCATATTTATATAAAAAACAGCTTTTTACATTAGCATGTGACTAGCATGTGACTAGCATTCCCACCGAACACTTCCGGTGAATTTACTAAATTACTCACGATAAACGTTCACAAAAAACAACAATTATTTTAAGAATTATAGATACAGAACTCCTTTATGCAATCGCTATGTCCGATTTTAAAATAGCTTTTCGGTGAAAGCACATTTGACAATATTCTGAGTAGATAGCCCGGCCATCACGGGCTAGCTATTTTGACACCCACCAAGTGTGGTACTCACCAAACTCAGATTTACTATAAGAAAAATCAGATTACCTTTGCTGTTCTTCGTCAGAATGCAATCCCAGGACTTCTACTTCAACAACAAATGTTGGTTTGGTTCCAAATAATCCATAGTTATATCCAAATAGCGGTGTTTTGTTCGTGCGTTCAAGACACTATCCAAAGAGTAAAGAAGGGTGACGCGCCCGACGCGTTTTGTGACAAAAAAATTCAAAATATTCCATTACTGTACTTCCAAGCATGTCAAACGCTGTTTAAAATCAATTTTTATGCAATTTTTCTCGTAAAAAAGCGATAATATTCCGACCGGGAAACCCTGTTTTCGTTCAAAGACGAAAAAATAAAAACATGGTGTTGGCTCGTGCACACGCCCCAGTCTCATTGTTCTCAGATCGACCACTATCCAAATGCGCTACTGTTTTTCAGCCATGGCCTGCAAAGTCACCATTCACCGTTCTGCCGCCTTCTGAGAGCCTATGGGAGCGTTAGAAAATGTCACGTTATGCCAGAGATCCCCTGTTTTGGATAGAGATGATCAAGAAGGCCAAGAAATAGTCAGAGAGAGCGCTTCCTGTTTGGAATCTTCTCAGGTTTTGGCCTGCCAAATGAGTTCTGTTATACTCACAGACACCATTCAAACAGTTTTAGAAACTTTAGGGTGTTTTCTATCCAAATCAAACAATTATATGCATATTCTATTAAATCAGGTATATTTTTTATCCGGCCGTGCAAATACTACCCCCTATCCCCAACAGGTTAATCACTAACCTTTGATGATCTTCATCAGATGGCACTCATAGGACTTCATGTTGCACAATACATGTATGTTTTGTTCAATAAAGTTCATATTTATATCCAAAAATCTCAGTTATGTTCAGTAATGTTTTGCCTCCAAAACCCTGGTGACTTTGCAGAGAGCCACATCAATTTACAGAAATACTTATCATAAACTTTGATAAAATATACAGGTGTTATGCACAGAATTAAAGATACACTTCTCCTTAATGCAACCGCTGTGTCAGATTTCAAAAAGCTTTACGGCGAAAGCAAACTTTGCAATAATCTGAGTACAGCGCTCAGACATCAAAACAATCCATACAGATACCCGCCATTTTGGAGTCAACAGAAGTCACAAATACATTATAAATATTCACTTACTTTTGATGATCTTCATCGGAATGCACTCGCAGGCATCCCAGTTCCACAATAAATGTTTCTTTTGTTCGATAAAGTCCATCCTTTATGTCCAAATACCTCCTTTTTGTTCGCACGTTCCATCGAGTAATCCAAATGCACTGTGCTCGCGCAGTAAGTTTAGACGAAAAGTCAAAAAAGTTATATTACAGTTCGTAGAAACATTTCAAACGATGTATAGAATCAATCTTTAGGATGTTTTTATCATAAATCTTCCATAATATTTCAACCGGACGATTCCTTTATCTTCAGAAATGAAAAGGAACACACCTAACTCTCACGGGAGGATGAGCGATTGAGCTCATGTCATTTTCTCAGTCATCTGATTCCAAATGGCTCTTATTCTCTCCCCATTCACAGTAGAAGCATGAAACAACATTCTAAAGACTGTTGACATCTAGTGGAAGCCGTAGGAAGTGCAACATGACCCCACAGAAACTGTATACTAGATAGGCAATCACTTGAAAATCTACTAACCTCAGATTTCCACACTTCCTGGTTGGATTTTTTCTCTGGTTTTTGCCTGCCATATGAGTTCTGTTATACTCACAGACATCATTCGAACAGTTTTAGAAATTTCTGAGTGTTTTCTATGCAAATCTACTAATAATATGCAAATCTTAGCTTCTGGGACTGAGTAGCAGGCAGTTTACTCTGGGCACTCTGGGCACCTTCTTTATCCAAGCTACTCAGTACTGCCACCCATAAGAAGTTGAAGTGGCATTATTTAAAGTTGCATTGTTTAAAATGACTAGTGATCCATTTGTTAAAGTGGCCCATGTTTGGCTCTCCATGTAGGCAGCAACCTCTCTGAGTTAGTGATTGCTCTTTAGCAGTCTGATGGCCTTGAGATAGAAGCGATTCTACAGTCCCTCGGTCCCAGCATTGATGCACCTGTACTAACCTCACCTTCTGAATGGTAGCGGTGTGAACAGGCAGTGGCCCAGGTGATTGTTGTCTTTGATTACCTTTTTTGCCTTCCTGTGACATCGGGTGCTATAGGTGTCATGGAGGGCAGGTAGTTTGCCCCCGGTGATGCGTTGTGCAGACCGCACCACCCTCTGGAGAGCCTTGCGGTTGCTGGCATTTCAGTTGCCGTACCAGGCGGTGATACAGCCCGACAGGATGCTCTCAATTGTGCATCTGTAAAAGTTTGAGTGTTTTTGGTGCCAAGGCAAATTTCTTCAGTCTCCTGAGGTTGAAGAGGTGCTGTTGCGCCTTCTTCACCACACTGGCTGCGTGGGTGGACCATTTCAGTTTGTCAGTGATGTGTACGCCGAGGAACTTGAAGAGTTCCACCTTCTCCACAGCGGTCCTGTCGATGTGGATAGGGGGGTGCTCCCTCTGCTGTTCCTGAAGTCCACGATCAGCTCCTTTGTTTTGTTGATGTTGGGTGAGAAGTTATTTTCATGGCACCACACTCCCAGGGCCCTCACCTCCTCCCTGTAGGCTGTCTCGTCATTGTTGGCAATCAGGCCTACTACTGTCGTGTCGTCTGCAAACTTTGTCTGACTGGTATGCAGGTTTATAGGAGAAGGACATACCATTAAAATAATCTCTCGACCCAAACTCAAAGAAGGGTCCCGGAACTTGTCAAAGTTTTGGGAAAAATCCACAGATGGTGACTCATACCCTGCTTGAGTCCACTCACTGCACATTGCAGCATTGGTTTCAAAACAACATCAATCTCGGAAACAATCAAGTCAATGGTTGACAAGTTAAGAACCACAAACTGGGCATTTGTCATGGTAGCCCCCCCTGAGGACAACAATGCAAATAGTAATAGTGAAACTTTCAAAACAACACAGATATAACGATCGTGAAAAATGTAGCGCACATAGGCCCTCATACAAAACAATATCCCACATCGCAGGTGGGAAAAAGGACACACTAAGTATGATTCCCAATTAGAGGTAACGATTATCAGCTGCCTCCAATTGGGAACCATACACACAAACACACACACCAACATAGAAATACACTGCTCAAAAAAATAAAGGGAACACTAAAATTAAACATCCTAGATCTGAATAAATGAAATAATCTTATTAAATACTTTTTTCTTTACATAGTTGAATGTGCTGACAACAAAATCACACAAAAATAATCAATGGAAATCCAATTTATCAACCCATGGAGGTCTGGATTTGGAGTCACGCTCAAAATTAAAGTGGAAAACCACACTACAGGCTGATCCAACTTTGATGTAATGTCCTTAAAACAAGTCAAAATGAGGCTCAGTA
The DNA here is from genome assembly GCF_901001165.1 of Salmo trutta. Classification (NCBI taxonomy): domain Eukaryota; kingdom Metazoa; phylum Chordata; class Actinopteri; order Salmoniformes; family Salmonidae; genus Salmo; species Salmo trutta. Next base: position 24,536,266 of record NC_042984.1, on the reverse strand, counting down.
GTGTGTGTGTGCACAAAGGCGGAGGTAGCGGTCCTGCTGCCGGGTTGTTGCCCTCCTACGGCCTCCTCCACGTCTCCTGGTGTACTGGCCTGTCTCCTGGTAGCGCCTCCATGCTCTGGACACTACGCTGACAGACACAGCAAACCTTTTTGCCACAGCTCGCATTGATGTGCCATCCTGGATGAGCTGCACTACCTGAGCCACTTGTGTGGGTTGTAGACTCCGTCTCATGCTACCACTAGAGTGAAAGCACCGGCAGCATTCACAAGTGACCAAAACATCAGCCAGGAAGCATAGGAACTGAGAAGTGGTCTGTGGTCACCACCTGCAGAACCACTCCTTTATTGGGGGTGTCTTGCTAATTGCCTATAATTTCCACCTGTTGTCTATTCCATTTGCACTACAGCATGTGAAATGTATTGTCAATCAGTTTTGCTTCCTAAGTGGACAGTTTGATTTCACAGAAGTGTGATTGACTTGGAGTTACATTGTGTTGTTTAAGTGTTCCCTTTATTTTTTTGAGCAGTGTATAATACCTAGAAACCCCCTAGTCACGCCCTGACCTAAAACACCATAGAGAACCCCGAGGGCTCTCTATGGTCAGGGCGTGACAGACACACTAGAGGAGACCAACTCATTTAGAAGACAAAACAAATCTTGAGATATGTATAGTTTTGATCTTAATCTGTATTGTATAAACAGCATATACTGGGTGTGGTTCTTCTGAGTGCCACTCATATCAGAGTTTTGCTGATAGGACTTGTGTGTCTCCAAGACCTAGTCTCTTCGTGGGCAGAACATGGACATGTTAGAAACCTTTCAAGACTGTCAGAAATTTTATTTTTTCCAACCCAAAAGCAAAGTCATATGATATCAGCAGCTGTGCTAAAGTATTCGCCAACTGTCGCTGGATACATTTTCACAGTCTCTTGGAGCCTTCTTGTTTTTCCTTCTTACAAGATAAAAAGTCCTTCTTGCTGGCGACTGCTTAAACCTTCCAGATGTCAGAAGTGCTCTTCCTTCAAACTGAAAGAGGCTTCCTTGGATCCTGAAATTTAAAGAGCCCAGCACTTTCTCCTAGAATGCTAATTGTCTTGCATTTGATTTGAGCAAACTTCAGAAACCAGACTAATAGTTCAGCTATTAAAATGATGACAGCTGTTACTTTGGACAAAGCCTTAAAAACCTGCTGTTTCCGAAGGCGGACGTAGGCACAATAGTTGTGCTTTCACAGAAGGAACAAGAGTGAGGCTTTTTCAAGTTCCTTTTAATCAACGTGCACAAAGGAAACCCCACTGATGGTTTTCTGGGGGAAAAGAGGCAAATTCTGAAAAAAATTAAAGTACAACAGTTCTATTGAAAATATTTGGATACACCATTGTCACTCTAGTAATTGAATTCCTCAGTGCTCAAAGTCACAGCTCAAACTCAAGGTGTGGTTCTAAGTATACATAAGGCTCTTCGGATACCAATCCTGGAAATATGAATAACAATGGAAATCCATCTCAATGTATGTATGTGAGGAAACTGAAAATGGATGTGCTACATTGCAAGGAGTTGGTAGAACTTCTTGTTCAGAGAAACTATATACTCCCCTTATTGATTGTCATCATATGTTGAGAAGCAAGGACAACGTCCAGAGACCTTGATGTGTAAGCCGATTTTCTCCCTGGCCTCATTCCTAAATATGTTTCATTGAGTTGTTGATTGAATGCTGATATGGGGCTCTCATCATCTGATTGTTTGCCAGCTGTAATTTCTGTTTCAATCTAATCAAATTAATTGGCAACAGTCAAGAGATTCATTAAAACTGTGCATTTATTTCCCATAATCTGGACCCTTATTAAATTAATTTAATACAAACAAATTGTTTGATTAGTAAAAATTGGTCACATTTAATTGTGCCAGCCTTAATGCGAATTTATACACAAGACAATGATCTGAATGTTAGTGTCTAAAACAAATGTGTTGATTTGCTGTCATAGTTATATGCTTGTGACTGGTCATTGATGCCCATCCAGACCCTACAGACTGTGATATTTGAGTGTAGAAATTGCTCATGAATAGAAGTGAGTTTGTGAGATCATGTTGCCATAAAAGTGCTTTGTTTAAAAATGCTGGTAAAAATGTATGGGGTAAGACATGACATTTTGCATTTTGGGACACCCTAAAATCCAAAAACAATTAGTTAATTTGTCACGCATGAATTCGTGTGGAATGATTTTTACAATCCCCAAGATATAGGGGCTGTGTATCAGGAACTAATTACACGCTTATTACCAACCAATTAGGGACAATGGAGCGCATGTGAGCCTACTGGAGAGAAATTTGACATCCTTCATTATCCTAAATAATTTACCAAAATCTAGAATTTTGTCCCTAAATCAAGAAAATTCACTAGTTCACTACCTATATAGCTGCCATTTTCTTTGTGTTCTGGCTTCTCCCCATGTCCCATCAACATATTATTCTCGTTTTGAGTGTGCCATTATCACAAAGCTACAGTAGTTGAAGTGGTCTCTGTCCTGATTTGTCCATGCAGCAGCTTTGTTGTAATGAGGCCCATGGAGGTTTGGTTTCAGGCTTTGTTAAATTCACCCTGTGGTTCTCTCTCTCCTCAACCAGACACACGGCCACTTTTCTGTCCCAGCTCTAATCCGCTCTCTCCCACTTCGCATCCCCAAGGTAAGGGAAATAGTGGGAACAACAGTGGGCCCTGACTCAGCCGTGCATGTTGGGTAGCGGAATTCTTGATCCTGGTCTTGGCAATTCTTCTTATTTGGGAATTGTACGTTTAAGACACTGAGGAGCCGAGTTCAGAATAGGGGAGGCTTTTCAAAGGCAGACATAGGGGATTTTCCTTTTAAATCCCAGGCTCCTGAATGTGCTAAGATTGGATACAGTTGGGATAAAAGCAATAAATGGGATAAATTACCCTCATGGTAACCAAGAACATAAATCTGTTATTTCGATTGCAAATTGGCAAACTGGAGTATGATACAAAAACAATTATGGGAATAATAATCTACAGTGCCTTGCAAAAGTTTCACCCACTTGGCGTTTTTCCTATTTTGTTGCATTACAACCTGTAATTTAAATAGATTTTTATTTGGATTTCATGTAATGGACATACACAAAATAGTCCAAATTGGTAAAGTGAAATGAAAAAAAATACTTAAAAAAAAAGAAATTGCCAAAAGGCATGTGGGAGACTCCCCAAACATATGGAGGAAGGTGCTCTGGTGAGATGAGACTAAAATAGGGCTTTCATTGATGGTCAAAAAGCTCAATGTCTGGCCCAAACCCAACACCTCTCATCACCCCGAGAACCACATCCCCACAGTGAAGCACGGTGGTGGCAGCATCATGCTGTGGGGATGTTTTTCACCGGCAGGGACTGGGAAACTGGTCAAAATTGAACGAATGATGGATGGCGCTAAATATAGGGAAATTCTTGAGGGAAACCTGTTTCAGTATTCCAGAGATTTGAGGCTGTGATGAAGGTTCACCTTCCAGCAGGACAATGACCCTAAGCATACTGCTAAAGCAACACTTGAGTGGTTTAAGGGGAAACATTTAAATGTCTTGGAATGGCCTAGTCAAAGCCCAGACCTCAATCCAATTTAGAATCTGTGGTATGACTTAAAGATTGCTGTACACCAGCAGAACCCATCCAACATCAAGGAGCTGGAGCAGTTTTGCCTTGAAGAATGGGCAAAAATCCCAGTGGCTATATGTGCCAAGCTTATAGAGACATACCCCAAGGGACTTACAGCTGTAATTGTTGCAAAAGGTGGCTCTACAATGTATTGACTTTTGTTTTTGGGGGGGGGGTGAATAGTTATGCACACTCAAGTTTTCTGTTTTGTTGTGTTATTTCTTGTTTGTTTCACCCAAAAATATTTTGCATCTTCAAAGTGGTAGGCATGTTGTGTAAATCAAATGATACAAACGCCCCAAAATACATTTGAATTCCAGGTTGTAAGGCAACAAAATAGGAAAAATGCCAAGGGGGGTGAATACTTTCGCAATCCACTGTACTTATGGTTCCACTTGGAGGGCAAGAACAAGAAGATACTCTCAACAAAAACATTTTCACTCAGAGAATTAGGGGTATACATGTAATATATTGAGGCACTGCTGTAGAATATAGAGGGTTCAACGCATGAATAGCTGGTGCACATTGTTCTGATCTCTTTTTGAGAAATCACTTTGATAGTTATCCACTTGTTTGTTTACATTTTCATCTACCACCCTGGATTTTCCTGGAGTCAATTTCCTGGGGTTGTGTAATGTTTTGGTTTTAAAATGCTGTCTTTACTCTGCCTTAGATTGTCAGAGGAAAATAAAGCCAAAATAAAGCCAAATCATTGTTAAAATAATGATATTTTGAAAAGTAGCTTGATGACTCTGTTGCTGTCAGTCAAGCTTATGTTTGTTATTATTTGTGTTTGGCTCTTTTAGTGCATTTTGCCCCATTTTTGTCATGTGGTTGCTATTCAAGAGTTGAAAGTTTCATCACAATTTTGTTTTGAACGTTCGTTTTGTACTGATGCCCAACTGAGCATTCTTGTCAATGCATCGTCAATGAGCACCCTATGAAGATACAGAAATACAATGGCATTCAAAATTAGGCAAATAATTTGTAGGAAAACCTTTTGTCATCATTAGCTAGTTTGCTAAGATTGAGGGGAAGTCACCTCATTTTAACTAGCTAATGCTAGCTAGCTATTTTTAACAAACCTTTCTAGCTAATGACAAAATGTCCATCTGTCTAAAGTAAATTTGACAACATGATAATGATGGTAAAGTTGTTTCCTACTAAACATTTGACTAGTTCAGCATTGTCATCATATTTCCAGGCACTATAGTGTAATTTACACTATACAGTTGTTAGACTCTGTCCAGAATGACTGAGTTTATCATAACTTTAGGGCACCACTATTGTGCCAGCGGTAGAGGGCGGCTTGAGAATGTTCATAACAATGGTATGCCTCGACCGAGTGACAGAGGTGTAACCTATGCTAGAATGACTATGTATGTGGATGATTCCACTTTCTATATGTCAGCATCCAAAGTCAGTGAGCTCAATGAAATTCTAAATAAGGAGTTACAGTCAGTATCAGAATGGCTGAAAACCTAAAGCATTGTATTTGGTTCAAAACATTCTGTAAGACCAAAACTTGAACTAGAGTACATAAAGAGTGTGATCATTGAGCAAGTTAAGGAAGCTTAACTCCTAGGTATAACATTGGATGGTCAATTATCATGGACAAGTCATATTTACAAAGTTGCTATGAAGAATGGGGAGGGGTGTGTGTGTTATTAGAAGCTGTTCGGTGTTTGACACAAATCAACTGTACTAGTGGTTCAGGCTCTGGTCTTGTCCCATCTTGATTTATGTCCGGTAATATGTTCAAATGCAGCAAAGAAAGACCTAGCAAAGCTTCAGCTGGCTAAAAACAGAGCAGCACGCCTTGCCCTTAACTGTCAATACAGAACTAACATCAACAAAATAAAGATTAACTGCTTCTCTTCTAGTTTTTATGATAAATATTACTGTGCTTAAAATTCCAGATTTCAAATATTATTCAGCTCAGACACCCATACTGTGCATACCCAACAAGACATGTCACCAGGGGTCTATTCAAATTGCCCAAGTCCAAAACAAATTCCCAGCAACGCACATTTTTTACAAAGCCATGATTGCATGGAACTCCTTTCCATCTCCAATTACTCAAGCAAACAGCAAAATGACCTTTAAAAAACAACTCATGGAACGGAAGGGACTGTGAGGGGACACACACAAAAACACAAGCATAGACAGACAAACTCTAACTCACACATTATTTTGTTTCTGTATTGTTTTTATAATTTGTTTGTTGCATTGCTTGTATGGCGTTGTATTTTACATTTGTGGGACTTTCCTTGTCTATCAATGTATCAGTGTTTTGTTACTTGTCATGTTTTGTGTTTTATTGGGGACCCCAGGAAGAGTAGCTGTTGCTTTCGCAAAAGCTAATGGGGATCCTAATAAACAAATGGAACAAACAGCCAAGAGGCATCACTATTTTCTCTTGCAATTTCTAGCACCAGTTTAATGTAGAAGCAGTAAATGCTCTCTTTTTTTCGCAGATAGTATTATTTTCCCATTATTTTGTTATTTGTTTATCTCTATCTTATGTTATTCTTACTATAGAAGTCCTGGAATATAGGATCTTGGACCTACTTGATTCAAGCCTCTGCCTCTTTCAACCCTTAACCTCTTATGGCTAGGGGGCAGTATTTTCACGGCTGGATAAAAAACGTACCCGATTTAATCTGATTATTTGGCTAAGGTGTATGTAAACTTCCGACTTCAACTGTATATGTCACGGCTGTTTTAAGAATGGGACCAAGGCGCAGCGTGTGTATTGTTCCACATCTTTATTTAACTGTGAAACTATGCAAGACATACAATAAACTAATAAACAAAAACAACACACCGTGACAAAAAGGTACAACATACACTAACTCAAAATACAATCTCCCACAAACCCAGGTGGGAAAAACAACTACTTAAGTATGATCTCCAATTAGAGACAACGATGACCAGCTGCCTCTAATTGGAGATCATCCCAAAAACCCAACATACAGAAACAAGAACATGACAACATAGAAAATCTAAACTAGACACAACCCCGTCACGCCCTGACCTACTCTACCATAGAAAATAAAAGCTTCTATGGTCAGGACGTGACAGGACAGGAAAGTATAAGAAAGCTCAAGAAATATTTGTTGACACATATTTAACCCCTTTTTTGGGGGGCTCAAAGCTTCTTCCATAGTTCCATACATTTTTTAAACGGGTACGGGGTTACCTTCAAACGAGTCCCGTGACACTTGTGGGGTCATAGAGAAACACGGAGAACACCATTGTATTCAGGAGAATCTCCTCTTTCCATAGAGTGGTCATATTAGTTGTTCAGGCCAAATCGGATGCTAGAGACATTTTCGTGAGAAGACCGATTTTTCGGGATGTCTCCTGGTCTGACAAAAAGCACTGTAAGCTCTGCCACTTTCCACCACAGATGTGGACGGCCGACTTAGGCAGATGCCATCTACTGTTATAATCTCCGCCCGGCACAGCCAGAAGAGGACTGGCCACTCCTCAGAGCCTGATTCCTCTCTAGGTTTCTTCCTAGGTTCCAGCCTTTCCAGGGAGTTTTCCTAGCCACGGTGCTTCTACATCTGCATTGCTTACTGTTTGGTGTTTTAGGCTGGGTTTCTGTATTGCACTTTGACATCGGCTGATGTTAAAAGGGCTTTATAAATACATTTGATTGATTGATGAGGTGGATTGAGACAAAGCCCAACAGATACATTATCTCTAGCTTAAACAGATGGATTTTGAATTATGTTAATTAGATTGACTCACAGTTACATCAATGGACTTAAAGATTAAGGAAATTATATTTTAAAGACCAGGTTGTCCCTAAAATCTAAGTACTAAGTACAATGAACAATTTAATGGTAATTTGGGGATATTTGTAAAAATGTTATTGTTACACCTCTACCAAGCAGCCTCACTGAGAGACAGGAAAGCATGGAAGAGACTGGTGTCTTGGCCTCATGGCTTTCTCCAGTGTGTCATTAGTCTGGCTAATTAGATAATAATGACTCGGTGTTTTCCATTACGGGGTCAGAGGAGGACACACGTGGTGTAGAGAGTTCCAAACCACCTTTCCTGTGCCAAGAAAAGTCAGCGGGGTTGACAAAGCAGCCTGCAGATAGCTCCCCCCTCTCCTTAGCTCAGAGAGCTCACACAACAACAACCATCATTTCCCAGGGCTAAGTACAAGCTGTAAGGATCTGTCCACAGACACAGCCGCATTTGCGGGTGCTGCTAACTTTGTATGTCTGGATAAGGGCCTGCTGGATACAGTACTTTGGAGGAAAACAACAAGACAAGCTTGTTAAGCTGTGGGTGAGAAATCTAGAGATGTCAGGTTTGAACTTCGTTTGTCTGTCCAGCAAGAAAGTAAAAAACAAAGTCCATTTTAACTTTGGAACTTCTGCCTTTGCTGGCATTCATCAATCTACCCACCTCACAAGTCTTTAGACAACTTGTTGTCTTGCCAAACAAGGATCTCTCTTCACTGTAGAACAATGGACAACACAAATTGGCAAATAAACTCTCTGAAGGAAACTGCGTAAACTGACTGAAAATTACATGGGTAGAAGTGTTGTGATGTGTGTACAATAAGACAATAATGTAAAATAATATGTGGTGCTATTTTGCTGCCCTTATTCATTCACATAAAAGTATACTGTTTGGTATCTGTACAATCAGACTGTCTTAATTCAAACGTTTAAAGAGTTTATAAAAGTGTACAAAGCAATCTTGCTGTCTATTCTGGCGATGAATGTGGGCGGACTCAGCTCCCTAAACCGTTCCCTCACCTGAACCAATCACAGCTTTCCTGAACGGAAGCCTCACCTATTCCTGTCCCAGGACTACAAAACTGAACGTGTGAAAACAGCACCTCATGTTTAGACCTTCGACCCTGGCGTGGTTGCTGTCATTTATGAACCAAATAACAATTCAAGGCCACCCCCCGCAGTGACCTTGTCAAACACTGGACTACTGAAATCCTTTTTTGGACTCTTTGTGCATGCAGAGCTCTCTGAAGACCATTGGGGTGCAGGCAGACTAAACGTAAGAGTATCCAGCTCCATCTAACCTATATTTTCCTTGATTAAACTGTGAACGTGTAAAAACATATCTATTACTCTATTATTAGGCATTTTTTCTCCCAAAAATACAGGCCTCTGTTAGTTTAGGACTTTTAAATAACTGCTTGTCTTTTGTCCGTTCAATCAAATGCTACTTAAATAGCCAACACATTTTCCATTCGTTTCTTAGTTTGATTTAATTTACCATTTTGCCAAAATCTTCATTAATCATTCATCCTGTACATTTATTGCTTAACCCTGTTTTTTTATAGTCATAATGAATAATCAAATTAATTATACGTTATCACATAACACCCTTTCTCTGCACATGAATTGTTGTTGTCACAGCAGGGAGCCACAAAGTGGTGGTTTCAAACAACATGAGGTAAAGGAAACACTTTACTTGACACCTAGCTTCATAACACATTATGACATAGTCATAACCATGTCATAATATGTTCATAACCCTGTCATGACATATTTTCACCTGTTGTGACAAAGTATATAGCATTATTTTATGTCTGGTTATGTCATAAGAGGGTCAAAACCCACATGTATTCAAATGTGTTTTTTCCCTGCCAAGAAGTATTACACTGTTATGAAGAAATATTCCCATACTGTCACTTTAATTGGACTAAGAAAATACACTTTATAACTGTCACATCCTGACAATAGTAAGTGGTTATTTTCTATGGTAGAGTAGGTCAGGGCGTGACAGGGGGTGTTTGTCTATGTTTTGTATTTCTATGTTCAGTTTCTAGTTTTGTATTTCTATGTTGGTTTTGTTGGGTATGATCTCCAACTAGAGGCAGCTGGTCGTCGTTGTCTCTAATTGGAGGTCATATTTAAGTTGATTTTTGTGGGTGATTATTTGTGAGTAGTGTTTGTTTCTCCTCTGTGTCACGGTTTGTTATTTTGTATATTTCAGTTATTTGATGTATTGCATAGTTTTCACGGATTAAATAAATATGTGGAACGAAAACACACGCTGCACTTTGGTCCGATCCTTTCGACATCCGTGACAATAACACTTTCATGAAGCATTATGTCCATCATAATCATATAATCCAGATAGGCTTATCACATACACGCCCTTATGTCAGTCATCACTCAAAAAGAGGTTGTCTTATCCTGCTCCTGAAATCTGCTCCTGCATTCAACCCAGTCATCAGCAATAAGGCATTGGGGTAGATGCATATCTGACGTCAATGTGTACGCAATTACAATGATAATTGAATATGGTCAATTTCTGAAAATGGTATGTAACATAAAAATACTGTTGAGAAGTAGGCTATGGTGTAATGGAATGTTTTGCCTTGTGTGGTAGGTTTTGTAGGTTTTGACACTCTTATGTAGATGTCCTAACCAGCCATAAAACCCACAAAACCATGGTAGGTTTTATGGGTTTTAACACTATTATGTAGGTGTCATAACCAGCCATAAAATAATGCAATGTGTCACAACAGATCTAAATACATGTGTCATGACAGTGTTATGACCATTTTATGACACATGTCAGCTGTTAACCATGTCAAAACGTGTCTTAACTAGTTCTGAGACTGCGTGTCAATTAAAGTGTTACCGGAAACACCTTATACAGTTGGTAAATCCGGGGAGGAGGATGAGAGAACTATATATTGTCAATAATGGCTTTCTAATGAACTGATTTGAGGAAAGTCCCTACTTGAAGAGATTTCTAGTGTCCATATTAGGACAGCTGTCATATGTCCATAGGACAGTTGTCTCAATATCAACACTATGTATTTCACATCAGATGACTATAAATCTGGATTATGTGCATCTGTGGAATTAAATGGAAATAACGTTTAGGAGATTCAATATATTCACTGAAGGAACTAGATGCGTTTGTCAGATTTTTGTTTATGAAAGGTATCTGCGAAACTGGAGCTCATTTCAGACAATTCATAAATTTGCGTCGTCTACTGCGATCTGCAGAAAATAACCCTCCGTCACTAGTTACAGTACAGCAATACTGTCACACTAGAATATGACCCTGTTTTAGGTATAACATTTTTACAATAGGACATTTTGTCACATCTGCTCAACTGCTGGGGCCTTTCTTACCCACTCCAAACATACATGATCAAGGCTGGACCATCCTTCCTGAATCTTATCTTTTATGGCCTCACATTGACGAATCAAACACTGAATATAGGAACTCAAACGCTGTAGAGACTCCTTAGATCTTGAGTCCTGGAGGTCTTGTTAAACCTGTATTATAGCTGTCTGTTGAACCTGGAAGCAGTTGCTGCTTAAGGTTTAAACCGGGATGGAAGGGCTTACCAATAGATAACGGCCAATTAAGTGTGGGAGGGCAAGGGAAAACTGAAAAGAAACGGTGCAGAGAATAAAGCCCGACGCAGCACATTTCACCTAACAAACTCCTCTTAACTGATGGAAGGAGACGTCCTCAGAGACTCATCAGTGGTAAACCACAGAAAGTGACTTCACAAGCCCTTTGGAAAGCCCGGATTGCCTCTTAAAAAAAGGTGAAGCGTAATAAATTGGGGGTTGAGATAAATGCCTTGAGGAAATGGTGGAGGGCTCTTTGCAGCTGTCTGATAATAGAAAATGACGGCATGGATTGTATGGACAGCTCAAGGGTCATTGTTTGAAACCCTGGTGGTGTAATGAATTTAACCTACCCAAAAGTAAACATTATTAGTTTTCCTGAAATTCGGCAAGATACTTCCCATTTTACACCCTCCTTTATCAATGTGTTGGTCCTGTTGAGTAAATGCATTTTGTAAAATAAATGTGTTAATGGATGTATTCAAATAGCAACAACCAGTTTATATTAATTAACATGATTGAATGACCATTTCAAAGCAAACAATAATGGCCATTGAAAACGAGGGACAATAGAGCACTTAAGTTTAAATAAAAAAATTATAGTTTGTTTTTGTGCTTCTACCTCTACACACATTCATTGTTCCATAACTTTCACTACTAAAGTAATTACATTGTAACTACACAGTTAACAACTGTTGCATCACCGCCTGGTATGGCAACTGCTCGGCATCTGACCGTAAGGCGCTACAGAGGGTAGGCCGCACGGCCCAGTACATCACTTGGGCCAAGCTAACTGCCATCCATGACGTATATACTAGGCGTTGTCAGAGGAAGGCCCTAAAAAATGGTCAAAGACTCCAGTCACCCAAGTTATAGACTCTCTCTGCTACCGCTCGGCAAGCGGTAACAGAGCGTAGGACCAAAAGGCTCCTACCCCCAAGCCACAAGACTGCTGAACAATTAATCAAATGGGCACCTATGCATAGTCACTATGTACAAATTACCTCACATTGACTCGGTACCAGTACCCCCATACATAGATAGCCTCGTTATTGCTATTTTATTGTGTTCCATTTTTTTTTAAACGTTTTTATTTGTTTTATTTTATTTAGTAAATGTTTTCTTAACTTTCATTGTTAGTTTAGGGCTTGTAACTAAGCATTTCACGGAAAGGTCTACATCTGTTGTATTCGGCGCATGTGACAAATACAATTTGATTTGATTTGAAAAAAATACAATATTGTTACAAGAGAAACTACAGTGCAATTACACCGTTGTAAGAGGAACTCAAAGTGTTACCAATGATCTAATACATGATGGATAAAATAAAGATAAAAAAACTTGATAAACAGAGTTCTACCTTGCAAACATCAACTCAGAGTTTCTAACTTGTTTCAATTCAGAAAAGCATTCGGTCGGTTTTGAGAAAATCGAGCCTTGAACATGTGAGTGACCCAACTCAATATACAGTGAGGTCCAAAAGTATTAGGACAGTGACACATTTTGATTGTTTTGGCTCTGTACTCAAGCACTGAAATGATACAGTGACTATGCAGTTAAAGTGCAGACTGTCAGCTTTAATTTGAGGGTATAATTTTGTATAAATCAAACCCCAAATCAAAAGCCATGGTAAATCACACATCACTGCTGACAAACTTCATCCCATCATCAGCCAAATGTTTTGGTCAGTGTTTTTCTATTTAAACGCAAATTAAGTTACCAGTTATGGGACAGTGTGCTCTGCCACCACACTTTGTTTAAAAAAATATATAAATAGATAGCAGCGTTTTCTTGCAACCCGTAGTGGTTTTTCATCAGGTATAGGGTAGCCTCTGCCGAGTCCCCACAACCGGATGTTACAGTTTTCAAATCAAACTTTATTTGTCACATGCGCCCTATACAACAAGTGTAGACCTTACTGTGAAATGCTTACTTACAAGCCCTTAACCAACAGTGCAGTTCAAGAAGAGTAAGAAAATATTTACCGAATAGACTAAAGTAAAAAAGAATAATAAAAAGTAGCACAATAAGAATAACGAGGCTATATACAGGGGGTACCGGTAACAAGTCAATGTGCAGGGGTACAGGTTAGTTGAGGTAATTTGTACATGTAGGTAGGGATGAAGTGAATATGCATAGAAAATACACAACAAGTAGCAGCAGTGTAAAAAAGTGAGGGGGGGTCAATGTAAATAGTCCGGTGGCGATTTTATTAATTGTTCAGCAGTCTTATGGCTTGGGGGTAGAAGCTGTTGAAGAGCCTTTTGGTCCTAGACCGCTTGCTGTGCGGTAGCAGAGAAAACTATAACTTGGGTGACTGGAGTCTCTGACAATTTTATGGGCTTTCCTCTGACACCGCCTATTATATAGGTCCTGGATGGCAGGAAGTTTGGCTCCAGTGATGTACTGGGCCGTACTCACTGCCCTCTGTAGCACCTTACGGTCAGATGCCAAGCAGTTGCCATACCAGGCGGTGATGCAACTGGTCAGGATGCTCTCGATGGTGCAGCTGTAGAACCTCTTGAGGATCCGGGGACACATGCCAAATCTTTTCAGTCTCCTGAAAAGATTTTGTCGTGCCCTCTTCACGACTGTCTTGGTATGTTTGGACCATGATAGTTCGTTGGTGATGTGGACACCAAGGAACTTGAAACTCTCGACCCGCTCCACTATAGCCCTGTCGATGTTAATGGGGGCCTGTTCGGCCTGCCTTTTCCTGTAGTCCACGATCAGCTCCTTTGTCTTGTTCACATTAAGGGAGAGGTTGTTGTCCTGGCACCACACTGCCAGTTCTCTGACCTCCTCCCTATAGGCCGTCTCATTGTTGTCGGTGATCAGGCCTACCACTGTTGTGTCGTCAGCAAACTTAATGATGGTGTTGGAGTTGTGTTTGGCCACACAGTCTTGGGTGAACAGGGAGAACAGCAGTGGACTAAGTACACATCCCTGTAGCTGTAGTCAATGACTAGCATTCTCACATAGGTGTTCCTTTTGTCCAGGTGGTAAAAGGCAGTGTGGAGTGTGATTTACATTGCGTCACCTGTGGATCTGTTGGGTATGCGAATTGGAATGGGTCTAGGGTGTCCGGGAGGATGCTGTTGATGTGAGCCATGACTAGCCTTTGAAAGCACTTCATGGCTACCGATGCGAGTGCTACGGGGCGGTAATCATTTAGGCAGGTTACCTTCACTTCCTTGGGCACAGGGACTATGGTGGTCTGCTTGAAACATGTAGGTATTACAGACTCGGTCAGCAAGAGGTTGAAAATGTCAGTGAAGACACTTGACAGTTGGTCCACGCATGCTTTGAGTACACGTCCTGGTAATCTGTCTGGCCCAGCGGCTTTGTGAATGTTGACCTGTTTAAAGGTTTTGTTCACATAGGCTACCAAGAGCGTTATCACACAGTCATCCAGAACAGCTGGTGCTCTCGAGCATGCTTCAGTGTTGCTTGCCTCGAAACAAGCATAAAGGGCATTTGGTTCGTCTGGTAGGCTCGCATCACTGGGCAGCTGGCGTCTGGGTTTCCTTTTGTAGTCCGTAATAGTTTGCAAGCCCTGCCACATCCGACGAGTGTCAGAGCCGGTGTAGTAGGATTCAATCTTAATCCTGTATTGACGCTTTGCTTGTTTGATGGCTCGTCTGAGGGCATAGCGGGATTTCTTATAAGTATCCGGATTAGTCTCCCGTTCCTTGAAAGCAGCAGGTCGAGCTTTTAGCTCGATGCAGATGTTGCCTGTAATCCATGGCTTCTGGTTGGGATATGTACGTACGGTCACTGTGGAGATGACGTCGTAGATGCACTTATTGATGAAGCCAATGACTGAGGTTGTATACTCCTCAATGCCATTGGATGAATCCTGGAACATATTCCAGTCTGTGCTAGCAAAACAGTCCTGTAGTGTCGCATCCGTGTCATCTGACCATTTCTGTATTGAGCGAGTCACTGGTACTTCCTGCTTTAATTTTTGCTTGTACGCAGGAATCAGGAGGATATAGTTATGGTCAGATTTGCCAAATGGAGGGCGGGGGAGAGCTTTGTATGCATCTCTGTGTGTAGAGTAAAGGTGGTCTAGGATATTTTTTTATTTGGTTGCACATGTGACATGCTGGTAAAAACTGATTAAATCTGATTTAAGTTTGCCTGCATTAAAGTCCCCGGCCACTAGGAGCGCCGCTTCTGGTTGAACTTTTTCTTATTTGGTTATGGCCTTATAAAGTTGGTTGAGAGCGGTCTTAGTGCCATCTTCATTCTGTGGTGGTAAATACGAATAATATAGATGTGAACTCTCTTGGTAGATAGTATGGTGTACAGCTTATCATAAGGTACTCTACCTCAGGCGAGCAATACCTCGAGACGTCTTTAATATTAGACATAGCGCACCAGCTGTTATTGACAAATAAACACACACTCTCACCCCTTGTCTTACCAGACATAGCTTCTCTGTTCTGCCGGTGCATGGAAAATCCCGCCAGCTCTATATTATTTGTACCATCGTTCAGCCATGTCTCATTTAGCCACGTCATTAACATCAGGGGAAATGGAATGGTTGCCTGTGACGTGACTTCCGCACTCTGTCTTAACTCCTCCTCGACATTTATTGGAATCTTTGAACAGTGCAGAAGAGAACTTCAAGAACCTCCCCCAACAGTTTTTTTTCTCTCATCAAGACCAGTATGTTTGGGATCTAGTTTCAGGTGTTTCTTTGACGCCTGCTATGTTAGGTATAATGTAACATAAAAGCACAATGGAACACAGAAATGGAGTCAATCCTTGTCATTGGAGGTAAACGACTGAATAACCATATATGTCTGACAAAATAGGTGACACTTACCTGCCTCTCAGGGTATATTTCAGTACTTCATATACTACTATTGGAAACATTCACCACCAGGGGTGTAGTGGAGGGTAAATGCAGTTCACTTGTGAACTGTGATGTGTGAGGTTTTCCCCACCTTTTGCAGAAAAAATGCATTGAAAGTATAGGGAACATTCATTTATTCACTGCGAATGGCAATCAGAGTTTACCTACCAATTGCTTTACTACTACATCAATGTTGAACATATTGAATAAAACCGGAATGTCAACTATTTCACTGTGGTATCTAAATCATTAGTATACTCCCTCTTTAGCCTCTAGGTCATCAGGCTGCTGATTATCCCGCACACCTGTCACCATCGTCAAGCGCACCAGTGCCTCATGACACTCATCACCTCCTTGATTATCTTCCTTATATCTGTCACTCCCTTTGGTTCTTTTCTCAGGTGTTATTGACTCTGTTTCATGTTGTGTTTTGTGCTTATTTGTTTATTTATTAAAACACTCACTCCCTGTACTTGCTTCCCGACTCCCAGCGCACTCTTTACAAACGTAAATATTTTAGAAATTGTATTTCAAATAGTGAGGATCTCACCATAAAGCTTTTACAATCCTCTATATGCAGGCAGATTGTGGCTACCAACCACCGTTACACATTCAAAGTAAACCTTACATTTTCAGTCACATCTTCTACCTCCGACGCCATGCTTGTCTTGTATTCAGTAAGTGTCTTAGAGTAGGAGTGATTTTGCATTTTAAATCATATTGCATAAGGGGTCGGAACAGATTCTCGATCGGCCCTCCTACCCTGAGACTGAGACACTGTGAATACGGGCCCATAACATTTCAACACTGAGCTTGAGTTTGTTCAGCAAAGCCATTGAATTTTTCCAAGGCCAGACTTCCTTGGGTTAAAACAGCGAACAATGCTGTGAAATGCGCTCTCCATTTCTCTACAACTTATTTGAGTGCCCTCTGCAAAGTAAAATGCACAGCGGTTGATACCACTACCATGGCGACATACTGGTGGACCCACCAAGGTTTCTGCCAGTTTGTTTTTATTTGGTTGGGGTTGAATGCCTTACCCTCTAGTTGCGTGAAAAGAAACATTTAATTCCATTACCCCCCCATCCCCAGAAAACACAACACAAAGCAGTAGGAACCCGACATGACAAGTGGTTTCACATTATCTTTCTGTTTGCTGGAAAGATATAGCAATTATTCCTTGTTTTCGAGAGAGCGGGAGAGAGAAAGATCCGCAACACCCGCAGAGCCCCATGTAACTCCTGCCTTGCTGGATTTTCATTAAAAAAATTGTTTCCCCCTGATCCTCGGGAGATGTAATTATTTTGCAGCCAACTTGTAAGACCATAGTTCCTGGGAATACTTCTCCCCCATCGACCAATCCTTGCGTTTATTTTTAACGGCTTGCATATTTCTCACATTACACATTTTTGTGCCGTTTCATCTGTGTGTATGAACATCATGGCAATTATGAAAACAATGAACAACCAAATACATCTATACTGAACAAAAATATAAACGCAACATGTAAAGTGTTGGTTTCATGGCCTGAAATTAAAGATCCCAGAAATGTTCCATATGCACAAAAAGCTTATTTGTCTCAAATGTTGGGCACAAATTTGTTTACATCCCTGTTAGTGAGCATTTCTCTTTTGCCAAGATAATCTATCCACCTGACAGGTGTGGCATATCAGGAAGCTGATTAAACAACATGATCATTACACAGGTGTACCTTGTGCTGGGGGCAATAAAAGGCCACTCTAAAATGTGCAGTTTTGTCACACAACACAATGTCACAGATGTCTCAAGTTTTTAGGGAGCATACAATTGTCATGCTGACTGCAGGAATGTCCACCAGAGCTGTTGCCAGATAATTTAATGTTAATAAGCCGCCTCCAACGTCGTTTTAGAGAATTTGGCAGTACAGTGGTTACTCCTTTAAAAGTTGCGCGCTTGCACCGTGGGACTTAGAGGTACCCAGCGACACGGCTTCATTGCTCCAGACCACCACAAGGGGGAGTTAGAGCACTCATTATGCATTTGGGTCCCAAGGTTTTTATATGACCAATCATATTGAGTGGTTTCAATGACGAATTTTGACGCGAGGCACCCTTGCCTTGTGGCGTTCTTCAACAAAGATGGCTGACAAAACATTATGGTGGAACCAGATGTAAGTCGTTATGTCATAACGAGTCAAGCAAAAAATGTACAATTGAGAGGAATACGTTAGTTAATGTAGAGACAAACGTTTGTGCATATTTTTTTGTCATAAAGTTAATTTACGAAAATCGCTATTTAGCAAGTTATCTGACTAGCTAACATTAGCCAGCTAGCTAGTGTTAAGAGAATTAATTTGTAATTCGTGTTGTTTAATGTTTTAGGGACTCCTGAGAACCAGCAAACCAGGCTGTCATCTTGTGAAACAGTGGATGTAAAGAATCTAGCTAGCTAAAGCATTTACTGCAAATGAAATGTACAATTGTGTAAGCTTGCCTTGCAATGCAGCTGAAGTAACATATCTAGCTAACTATTTACTTGCGTATTGTGTAGTGGAGGATAAAAATAACTGTATGCCTATGGATGTGTAGCTAGCTACAGTATGTAGCCAATCTGTGTATGGGCCCTAAAACGTTTGGTATGAATATTAGTTCAGAACCTATCTATAAACCTGAGCTATCATAGTTGTATCAACTTCAAGTCTGAATGGCATTAATGAAGCCTATGGATAGAGTAGAATACAATAACTTCTTTATGCCAAGGATGCAAGTCCTATATACACATGTACTGTAGTTATTACCACACATGAGATTCCCGCATTGTAGCCTGTACATTGAATATATTCACTGACCATGTACTCTTCTTTGGCAAATAAAGGTGCGGTTCAGGTATGAATCTCTGAGACATTCTTTTTCAGTCATATCAAACTACATTATTTGAATGATGCTGTGTCTGCATGTATGTATTACAATTATACACTTCAACAGTGTTTACCACTCCTGCTCCTGGGACATCAATGATTACACATTGTAACTATGCAATAGACTACAAACATGATTGATTTGTAATTCATATATACAGAATAAAACTATGCATATCTAACTCCCTTAATCTGCATTAATCCGAGGACACAGGATATGTAACGCCCTGGCCATAGAGAGGGGTTTTTGTTCTTTATTTTGGTTAGGCCAGGGTGTTACATTGGGTGGGCGTTCTATGTTCCTTTTTCTATGTTTTTGTATTTCTTTGTTTTGGGCCGTGAGTGTGGCTCCCAATCAGGCACAGCTGAAGCTCGTTGCTGCTGATTGGGAGTCACACATAAGGAGCATGTTTTTTCCTTTGGGTTTGTGGGTAATTGTTTCTGTCAGTATTTTGTTCCAGACAGGACTGTTTGCTGTCGGTTTAATCTTTTCTTGTTTTGTATAGTGTTCATGTTGTTGATATTAAATTCGAATAATGAACACTAACTCCGCTGCACCTTGGTCCACTTTTTCAGACGACAGCCGTTACAGAATTACCCACCACCAAAGGACCAAGCAGCAGGAGAACAGCATGGATGGATGGACGTGGGCGGATTTAAGGATGTTCGTGTCCAGGGCTATGGAAGAGTTAAGGGAACCCGAGAGGCAGCCCCAAGAAATTTTTGGGGGGGGGCACAAGGGCTGTGAAGAGGGGCAAGGATGGAGCCCCAGGCCAGCTCCCCGCACTAGCCCTGAGGTACATGTCTCCAATCTGGTACGCCCAGTACCAGCACCCCGCACCAAGCCCAAGGTGCGTGTCCCCAGCCCCGCCAGTCAACAGTCGTCGGAGCTGCCCGCCAGTCAACAGTCGTCGGAGCTGCCCGCCAGTCAACAGTCGTCGGAGCTGCCCGCCAGTCAACAGTCGTCAGAGCTGCCCGCCAGTCAACAGTCGTCAGAGCTGCCCGCCAGTCAACAGTCGTCAGAGCTGCCCGCCAGTCAACAGTCGCCAGAGAGGTCAGACTGCGCTGAACTGCCGGAGTGGCCAGACTGCGCTGAACTGCCGGAGTGGCCAGACTGCGCTGAACTGCCGGAGTGGCCAGACTGCGCTGAACTGCCGGAGTGGCCAGACTGCGCTGAACTGCCGGAGTGGCCAGACTGCGCTGAACTGCCGGAGTGGCCAGACTGCGCTGAACTGCCGGAGTGGCCAGACTGCGCTGAACTGCCGGAGTGGCCAGACTGCGCGGAACTGCCGGAGTGGCCAGACTGCGCGGAACTGCCGGAGTGGCCAGACTGCCCTGACCTGCCAGACTGCCCTGACCTGCCCGAGTGGCCAGACTGCCCTGACCTGCCAGACTGCCCTGACCTGCCCGAGTGGCCAGACTGCCCTGAACTGCCGGAGTGGCCAGGGACGCCCGCCAGCCCGGTGAGTCCGGTGCCTACGCCTAGGGACAGGCCTCTGTCATGTTTCCCCAGCCTGGTGAATCCTGGGTCAGTGCCGTCAGAGCAGCCAGGGTCGCCCGCCAGCCAGGCGCAACCATCGCCGCCCGCCAGCCGGGCGCAACCATCGCCGCCCGCCAGCCGGGCGCAACCATCGCCGCCCGCCAGCCGGGCGCAACCATCGCCGGCCGCCAGCCGGGCGCAGTCAGTGTCGCCCACCAGACCTTCGGCGCGGCCAGGTGCGCCACCGAAGAGGGCGACGTCAAGGGTGGAGCAGAGGCCACGTCCCGCACCTGAGCCGCCGCCGTAAGAGGGCCCACCCGGACCCTCCCCTTCAGAGTCAGGTTTTGCGGCCGGAGTCCGCACCTTTGGGGGGGGGTACTGTAACGCCCTGGCCATAGAGAGGGGTTTTTGTTCTTTATTTTGGTTAGGCCAGGGTGTTACATTGGGTGGGCGTTCTATGTTCCTTTTTCTATGTTTTTGTATTTCTTTGTTTTGGGCCGTGAGTGTGGCTCCCAATCAGGCACAGCTGAAGCTCGTTGCTGCTGATTGGGAGTCACACATAAGGAGCATGTTTTTTCCTTTGGGTTTGTGGGTAATTGTTTCTGTCAGTATTTTGTTCCAGACAGGACTGTTTGCTGTCGGTTTAATCTTTTCTTGTTTTGTATAGTGTTCATGTTGTTGATATTAAATTCGAATAATGAACACTAACTCCGCTGCACCTTGGTCCACTTTTTCAGACGACAGCCGTTACAGGATAGTATTTCAATGAGATACTTAATTTCAGGTATGAATCTCTGAGACATTATTTTTCAGTCATATCAAACTCCATTATTTCAATGAGATACTTAACTTCAACCAGTGGAGAATGGAGAATGTGAAACGCTTTATTGAAAGAAGTTGGTAGTGTTTTATCCAGGTGTTATATACATACATGCATTATAATTATTATAATTGTAATATTATAAATACAAGTTCAATCTGTACTTCAACGCACATATGGTGTGCATTATCAAACGAGGAAGAAAGACGATGTGGGGAGAGAGGTGTAAGAACAGCGGCAGACAGCATATGATTCATTTATTACAGTGCTACCCTAATATTCTCTCAATTCATCACAATTGTAACGTCTCCTAACCAGCCTTGGGCCTAAAGTTGGCCCGAAGGATATCTTAAGAGCGGGTAAGGTGGCGATAACAGGACTGGCTTCCTCTCTCACATCAAAACATACCTGTAGACGAGAGAGCATGATTAAGCCTTGTTTTTTTTATTCTAACTTTTCTAATGTTATTCTCAGTCATCTTAATTACATCTAGACGTTCCGTTAGCGGAACACCGCTCCAATATCCAATGATAGGGTGTGGCGCGAAACACAAACTCCTCGAAAATCCGAAAACTTCCATTTTTCAAACATATGACTATTTTACAGCATTTTAAAGACAAGACTCTCCTTTATCTAACCACACTGTCCGATTTCAAAAAGGCTTTACAACGAAAACAAAACATTAGATTATGTCAGGAGAGTACCCAGCCAGAAATAATCAGACACCCATTTTCAAAGCTAGCATATAATGTCACAAAAATCAAAACCACAGTTAAATGCAGCACTAAACTTTGATGATCTTCATCAGATGACACTCCTAGGACATTATGTTATACAATACATGCATGTTTTGTTCAATCAAGTTCATATTTATATAAAAAAACAGCTTTTTACATTAGCATGTGACGTTCAGATCTAGCATTCCCACCGAACACTTCCGGTGAATTTACTAAATTACTCACGATAAACGTTCACAAAAAACATAACAATTATTTTAAGAATTATAGATACAGAACTCCTTTATGCAATCGCGGTGTCCGATTTTAAAATAGCTTTTCGGTGAAAGCACATTTTGCAATATTCTGAGTAGATAGCCCGGCCATCACAGGCTAGCTATTTTGACACCCACCAAGTTTGGTACTCACCAAACTCAGATTTACTATAAGAAAAATTGGATTACCTTTGCTGTTCTTTGTCAGAATGCACTCCCAGGACTTCTACTTCAACAACAAATGTTGGTTTGGTTCCAAATAATCCATAGTTATATCCAAATAGCTGCGTTTTGTTCGTGCGTTCAAGACACTATCCGAAGGGTAACGAAGGGTGACGCGCGGATGCGTATCGTGACAAAAAATGTCAAAATATTCCATTACCGTACTTCGAAGCATGTCAAACGCTGTTTAAAATCAATTTTTATGGGATTTTTCTCGTAAAATAGCGATAATATTCCGACCGGGAGTCGTTGTTTTCGTTGAAAGACTGATAATCTAAAATGGACTCTTCACGTGCACGCGCGCACCCATCTCATTGTTCTCAGATCGACCACTATCCAAATGCCCTACTGTTTTTCAGCCATGGACTGCAAAGTCATCACTCAACATTCTGGCGCCTTCTGAGAGCCTATGGGAGCCTTAGAAAGTGTCACGTTACAGCAGAGATCCTCTGTTTTCAATAAAGAGAATAAAGAAGGCCAAGAAATGGTCAGAGACGGCACTTCCTGTTTGGAATCTTCTCAGGTTTTGGCCTGCCATATGAGTTCTGTTATACTCACAGACACCATTCAAACAGTTTTAGAAACTTTAGGGTGTTTCCTATCCAAATCAAACAATTATATGCATATTCTAGTTTCTGGGCAGGAGTAATAAACAGATTAAATCGGGTACGTTTTTTATCCGGCCGTGAAAATACTGCCCCTATCCATAACAGGTTAAATCAGGAGGTGAAATGCAAAACTGACCTTGGATCATTAACTCTGGCACTACTACATCTCTGTCTGTATTTCAATGTAAAGCATCTCTTTAATAATACCTCCGATTGACCTGCCCAAATGACATCTCACCTATGATCATGCTGTGCCCTCTGTGTCAGCCAGTTCAGATGCGGGAAGGGTTCACCAAAACAGCTGATATACCCTAGAGGATTTAGGGAGGAGGGGGAGAGGGATGAAGTGAAGAAGAGAGACTGTTATTGTGTGTGTGTGGTCTCACCTGGTGTCTACACTAAGTGGCTAGAGAGTACTTTATGCTGAAAAACAGACACAAGGACAAACAATAGAAGATAATATCAATAGAAGATACTGTATGTGATGCAGACACCTATCAGAGTGTACCTGAAGCATTTAAATATAGAGGGCTATGTGTCTCACCACCTGGCTATTGCAAGGCTAACCCCAGGGAAATCATGACTTGGCAGCAACAGATAGTCCAGTGAAAATGGCTTTATTTATGTGGTGTAAATCTGAAAATTAGCAACTGACATCTTAAGGGTTTTTTAATTAATGCATGTGAGACAGGTTCCATGTACAACAAGACAGGCAGAGATGGAGAAAAAGAACACAGAGCAGTTTAATTACCTCTGGTTATGGACACTTTTGCCAGCAATAAAGCTTCCACAGTCTGTTCCTCGGACAGTGAACATCTGGCAATATCTACATTTTCCACCCCTTAGTCAGCTCGCTCTCTGAAAGTAAAGAAAACAGCTTATTTTTTATAGATATGAAAACAATAACTGAGATATGACTGTTCAATCTAAAGCAGCAGATGTCATTTTTAGGATACGTCAATACAGCCCAGTGCTGCTTACCTGAGATGCCATCTTCGTAGGTGTCCATTTTGACTTCCTTTGTGTTGGAAAAAAGTTGCTTACAGAACAATTATTTTTGATTGAAAAAAAAATATTTTTGCTCTCGACAAGAAGACACATGTACCTCCATAGCATATAACAATTTGCCTGTGAATAACCACAACTTCATACAAACGTGCTACTGTATGCAGAATTCTTGATGCACAACCGAAGATGCTGCCATATCCTGCCAGCACGCCCACAAGCGAGTCACTCGGGAGCAGAATGATGACGTGTGTAAGAGGGAAAGGAATGAGATAGGAACAGCAATTTGTTGCAAATTATGGAGGAGGGCTAATAGCTGAACAATAGACTATTCAACTTTTACTAAAGAATAGTCTCTTAGCCGAGCTAGGTGTGAAACCCCCCCCTCCTATCACAGACCAGATTTGCCCTAACGACCAAGGGGTAGCTTGCTACTCAATGAAAAATAGTAATGACTTTTCAAATAAGTTACCTTACACGTTATGTTGGCTGACAATTTGTTAGCTACCCTGTCCTTACGAACCACATAGCATATCATTACAGCAGTATGTACCGGTATGTTAGCTAGCTACCTAACGTTAGTAGTTATACATCAAACTTGCCAGTATATTAACTTGATTATTCTTGTCATTCTTAGCTTAGCTTAATGGTATAGTCATTGTGCTTTCTCAATGGACATTCGGGTGCTTTCGTAAATTCGCTCTGGCTATCTATGGGCTGGACAATAGAACGAATCAAAATTCACCCAAGGCTGAAAAACGGTTTAATAAGAACGTTGGCTTAACTGGAACACTTGCACGAGCCCATAGCAAATTAATAGAATTGAACGTTTGCAAAGCCTGTTTTGATTGGAGTGATGCTAAGAATTCCATAAAAAAACGTATCCCTTTTTATTTTACCACTGCAATCTGTTCAAACTGGAAAAAAAACTTGTGTAGAAAGTAAACATTTGCACCTTGATGGTGTCAACTGTGCTTATGTCTGCGTAATGAAAAAGTAGGGAAAAAAATTAAAAAATTCGGACTATTTCTGGTCTAGCGATCGATGACAAATGAGCTCGCTGCCCAGACTTACATAATTACAAAGAGGAGATTCTCCTGATTAAGATGGTGCCTGTGTAACAGTTTTTCTTCTGTCCCTCTCCTCGCCCCTACCTGGGCTCAAACCTGCACACATAGACAACAGCCACCCTCGAAGCATCGTTACCCATCGCTCCAAAAAAGCTGCAGCCCTTGCAGAGCAAGGGGACCAACTACTTACAGGTCTCAGAGCGAGTAACGTCACCGATTGAAACGCTATTAGCGCGCACCCCGCTAACTAGCTAGCTATTTCACACCGGTTACACCCAACTTAAAAAAAATAGAAATATACACATTGCGAGATATTTGGCAAAATAGACAGACATGCCTATATTTCCCCCATAGGAAACAATGGGAAGACAGCAGAGTTCCAATATTATTTTTGTTGTTTACATTTTGTTGTTTACATTTTAACTATAAAACAATGTGAGCAGGTCTCATTGCCAAAAATAGCGAAGCAGGCATTGTGACGTTGAACAATAAGCTGGGAATAGAAAGTTCGGAAGGCGAGTTGGTGCCACGATGCTCAATAGAACTAATAGGAGCTGGCAAGGTGAAAAATGAACTAAAATAAGGCCTGTTTTTTCACGATTACTTCAAAACGGCATTTGAGAAGTATTTTACTCACCTGCTAGGGTGAGTAAAATGGTCAGAGTGGTCTCATTTGTGTCTGGAAGTAGCTAGCCAACGTTAGCTTGTGTGCTTGACTGCCGTTGCAAAGGCCAGAATGCTCAAATCATCCCTACTCCTCGGCCCGAACGTCCTGTGTGCGTTCCGAGAGCGAAACGGTCTGAATATACTAACTAACTTTTCTCTGAATGGTAACACCGTAATATTAATCAAATTAATTAAGCCAAATATCTTAAAATCAATCCCATATACTATCTTATTACAAAAAGGTTTTAAATTCTCTGGTAATGCCAATAAGGAATACCATCAAATGCTTCTCAAAGATGCCCTCT
This sequence comes from Salmo trutta, assembly GCF_901001165.1. Lineage (NCBI taxonomy): Eukaryota > Metazoa > Chordata > Actinopteri > Salmoniformes > Salmonidae > Salmo > Salmo trutta. The sequence continues at coordinate 24,510,311 of NC_042984.1, read as the reverse complement.
GGTGGTCAAACTAGCAATAACTTGCAGTAACAGAAGAAATGTCTGAGAATTAAATGACGTGCCACAGAATGCTGCAGCAGCACACAGGGTGTGCCGCAGTATGACACAACTTTTAAAGGAGGAATCACTGTACGTCCAACCGGCCTCACAACCGCAGACCATGTGTAAATACTGCACAAAAAACCTTAGTTTGTGGTACAATTGTGCAACTAAAACATTGGCAGAAACGTCAACATTCATTGAGTTATCTTAGATCCATTCTGGGGATTTTGAGGAAGTGAAATAGGCTTCCTACAGTGTCTCATTGGGAGACAAACGTCATTAACCAAACATGGAATCGGTCAGGAAATACGCCTCCAAGAATTGCGCACATGTTGTTACACAAAACTCAACTGACTGAAGATTAAATTGATTTCAATATTATTTAAATATATAGGCCTATGTAGCCTTTATTTTTTATGCAATCTTTTCAGTTTTCATATGAAGCCTATTTTTATTCATTCATTGTTTGTAACGATTGTAAAGACATTTGTCAACTTTTATATTTGTGGTCAACTTCAATCCGAAGTTATCGGCGGTCACAGAGAAACAGATAAACAGCTTGATTCTATGTATAGCGGAGATCTTGTGTACAGTATTAAGTGATCTACGAGTGGTCTGAAGCAGTCGGCAAATAACAAACATTTTCAAGTGTAACTTTAGTAACGATGGTTGTGGGAAACAGCGCAGAGATTTAACGATGCACCCACTAAAGTTCTAACGAGGAAATTAGCCTTAACCTGTTGTGGTATAGGGGGCAGTATTTTCACGGCCGAATAAAAAACGTACCCGATTTACATTTACATTTACATTTAAGTCATTTAGCAGACGCTCTTATCCAGAGCGACTTACAAATTGGTGCATTCACCTTATGATATCCAGTGGAACAACCACTTTACAATAGTGCATCTAAATCTTTTAGGGGGGGGTAGAAGGATTACTTTATCTTATCCTAGGTATTCCTTAAAGAGGTGGGGTTTCAGGTGTCTCCGGAAGGTGGTGATTGACTCCGCTGTCCTGGCGTCGTGAGGGAGCTTGTTCCACCATAGGGGTGCCAGAGCAGCGAACAGTTTTAACTGGGCTGAGCGGGAACTGTGCTTCCTCAGAGGTAGGGGGGCCAGCAGGACAGAGGTGGATGAGCACAGTGCCCTCGTTTGGGTGTAGGGACTGATCAGAGCCTGAAGGTACGGAGGTGCCGTTCCCCTCACGGCTCCGTAGGCAAGCACCATGGTCTTGTAGCGGATGCGAGCTTCAACTGGAAGCCAGTGGAGAGAGCGGAGGAGCGGGGTGACGTGAGAGAACTTGGGAAGGTTGAACACCAGACGGGCTGCGGCGTTCTGGATGAGTTGTAGGGGTTTAATGGCACAGGCAGGGAGCCCAGCCAACAGCAAGTTGCAGTAATCCAGACGGGAGATGACAGGTGCCTGGATTAGGACCTGCGCCGCTTCCTGTGTGAGGCAGGGTCGTACTCTGCGAATGTTGTAGAGCATGAACCTACAGGATTGGGTCACCGCCTTGATGTTAGTGGAGAACGACAGGGTGTTGTCCAGGGTCACCCCAAGGTTCTTAGCACTCTGGGAGGAGGACACAATGGAGTTGTCAACCGTGATGGCGAGATCATGGAACGGGCAGTCCTTCCCCGGGAGGAAAAGCAGCTCCGTCTTTCTGAGGTTGAGCTTGAGGTGGTGATCTGTCATCCACACTGATATGTCTGCCAGACATGCAGAGATGCGATTCACCACCTGGTTATCAGAAGGGGGAAAGGAGAAGATTAATTGTGTGTCGTCTGCATAGCAATGATAGGAGAGACCATGTGAGGATATGACAGAGCCAAGTGACTTGGTGTATAGCGAGAATAGGAGAGGGCCTAGAACAGAGCCTTGGGGGACACCAGTGGTGAGAGCACGTGGTGCGGAGACAGATTCTCCTGACGCCACCTGGTAGGAGCGACCTGTCAGGTAGGACGCAATCCAAGCGTGGGCCGCGCCGGAGATGCCCAACTCGGAGAGGGTGGAGAGGAGGATCTGGTGGTTCACAGTATCAAAGGCAGCAGATAGGTCTAGAAGGATGAGAGCAGAGGAGAGAGAGTTAGCTTTAGCAGTGCGGAGAGCCTCCATGACACAGAGAAGAGCAGTCTCAGTTGAATGACCAGTCTTGAAACCTGACTGATTTGGATCAAGAAGGTCATTCTGAGAGAGATAGCAAGAGAGCTGGCCAAGGACGGCACGTTCAAGAGTTTTGGAAAGAAAAGAAAGAAGGGATACTGGTCTGTAGTTGTTGACATCGGAGGGATCGAGTGTAGGTTTTTTCAGAAGGGCTGCAACTCTCGCTCTCTTGAAGACGGAAGGGACGTAGCCAGCGGTCAAGGATGAGTTGATGAGCAAGGTAAGGTAAGGGAGAAGGTCTCCGGAAATGGTCTGGAGAAGAGAGGAGGGGATAGGGTCAAGCGGGCAGGTTGTTGGGCGGCCAGCCTTCACAAGACGCGAGATTTCATCTGGAGAGAGAGGGGAGAAAGAGGTCAAAGCACAGGGTAGGGCAGTGTGAGCAGGACCAGCGGTGTCGTTTGATTTAACAAACGAGGATCGGATGTCGTCGACCTTCTTTTCAAAATGGTTGACGAAGTCATCCGCAGAGAGGGAGGAGGGGGGGAGGGGGAGGAGGATTCAGGAGGGAGGAGAAGGTGGCAAAGAGCTTCCTAGGGTTAGAGGCAGATGCTTGGAATTTAGAGTGGTAGAAAGTGGCTTTAGCAGCAGAAACAGAAGAGGAAAATGTAGAGAGGAGGGAGTGAAAGGATGCCAGGTCCGCAGGGAGGCGAGTTTTCCTCCATTTCTGCTCAGCTGCCCGGAGCCCTGTTCTGTGAGCTCGCAATGAGTCGTCGAGCCACGGAGCAGGAGGGGAGGACCGAGCCAGCCTGGAGGATAGGGGACATAGAGAGTCAAAGGATGCAGAAAGGGAGGAGAGGAGGGTTGAGGAGGCAGAATCAGGAGATAGGTGGGAGAAGGTTTGAGCAGAGGGAAGAGATGATAGGATGGAAGAGGAGAGAGTAGCGGGAGAGAGAGAGCGAAGGATGCGACGGCGCAATACCATCCAAGTAGGGGCAGAGTCAGAAGTGTTGGAGGAGAGCGAGAGGGAAAAGGATACAAGGTAGTGGTTGGAGACTTGGAGGGGAGTTGCAATGAGATTAGTGGAAGAACAGCATCTAGTAAAGATGAGGTCAAGCGTATTGCCTGCCTTGTGAGTAGGGGGGAAGGTGAGAGGGTCCTTACCCTCTCACCTTCAAAAGAGGAGAGGAGTGGAAAGAAGGAGGCAGAGAGGAATGAGTCAAAGGTAGACGTGGGGAGGTTAAAGTCACCCAGAACTGTGAGAGGTGAGACATCCTCAGGAAAGGAACTTATCAAGGCGTCAAGCTCATTGATGAACTCTCCAAGGGAACCTGGAGGGCGATAAATGATAAGGATGTTAAGCTTGAAAGTGCTGGTAACTGTGACAGCATGGAATTCAAAGGAGGCGATAGACAGATGGGTCAGGGGAGAAACAGAGAATGTCCACTTGGGAGAGATGAGGATTCCAGTGCCACCACCCCGCTGGCCAGATGCTCTCGGGGTATGCGAGAACACGTGGGCAGACGAGGAGAGAGCAGTAGGAGTAGCAGTGTTATCTGTGGTAATCCATGTTTCCGTCAGCGCCAAGAAGTCGAGGGACTGGAGGGTAGCATAGGCTGAGATGAACTCTGCCTTGTTGGCCGCAGACCGGCAGTTCCAGAGGCTGCCGAAGACCTGGAACTCCACATGGGTCGTGCGCGCTGGGACCACCAGGTTAGAGTGGCAGCGGCCACGCGGTGTGAAGCGTTTGTATGGCCTGTGCAGAGGGGAGAGAACAGGGATAAACATACACATAGTTGACAGGCTACAGAAGAGGCTACGCTAATGCAATGGAGATTGGAATGACAAGTGGACTACACGTCTCGAATGTTCAGAAAGTTAAGCTTACGTTGCAAAAATCTTATTGACTAAAATGACTAAAATGATACAGTACTGCTGGCTGGTGAAGTAGGCCTGCTAGCAGTGGCTGCGTTGTTGACTTTGTTTGAAAGTGTAGCTGGCTAGGTAACCTCGATAGTTTCAGTACTACACCTTTATCATGGTACAAAGGCAACTATGTAGCTAGCTAACATAACACTAATCAAGACGTTCCTTTGTAATGTATTTAGTTTCTACAATGCTGCTCGTCGGTAATAGTTGGCTAGGTTTGGAAAATGGCGTCGCGGGGGACGAAAATAGCTGGCTAGCTAACCTCGATAATTACTCGAAACTACACAATTATCAAACTATGACAAAGACAACTATGTAGCTAGTTAACACTACACTAATCTAATCGTTCCGTTGTAATGTATTAGTTTCTACAGTGCTGTTAGTCGGTAAAGGTTGGCTAGCTAGCAGTGGGTTTGATGTTGACTTGGTGTGTTGACTAAGTCTGGAGTCTGGAGAACGGCGTCGCGTCGCGGCGGACCAAAATAGCTGGCTAGCTTACCTCGATAATTACTCTAAACTACACAATTATCTTAGATACAAAGACAGCAAAGACAATTATGTAGCTAGCTAACACTACACTAATCAAATCGTTCCGTTGTAATGTATTAGTTTCTACAGTGCTGCTAGTCGGTAGAAGTTGGCTAGTTATCAGTGTTGACTAAGTTTGGGGAACGGCGTCGCGGAGGACGAAAATAGCTGGCTAGCTAACCTCGATAATTACTCTAAACTACACAATTATCTTAGATACAAAGACAGCTATGTAGCTAGCTAAAAAATTGCTCAGATCAAACAAATCAAACCGTTGTAATGTAATGAAATGAAATGTAATATTACCTGCGGAGCGAAGTGCAGCACGACTACTCGCTCCAAACCCGAAAGTCTGGTTACTACTCCTGCCCAGAAATACAGCATCTGTGCTGTAACGTGACACTTTCTAAGGCCTCCATTGGCTCTCTAAAGCCGCCAGAAAGTGGAATGGGGTGTCTGCTGTCTCTGGGCAAAGTACAGCAGCAGAGTTTGTAAGTGGTCAGCCTGGGGACAGTGAGACTGGAGACGCGCATTCACGAGAATTCCATTTTTTTTTCTTTCAGTCTTTGAATGAATACAACATTGCCCGGTTGGAATATTATTGCTATTTTACGAGAAAAGTAGCATAAACATTGATTGTAAACAGCGTTTGACATGCTTATAAGTACGGTAATGGAATATTTAGAATTTTTTTGTCACGAAATGCGCTCGCGCGCGTCACCGTTTGGATAGTTACCTGAACGCATGAATAAAACGGTGGTATTTGGATATAACTATGGATTATTTGGAACCAAAACAACATTTGTTGTTGAAGTAGAAGTCCTGGGAGTGCATTCTGACGAAGAACAGCAAAGGTAATCCAATTTTTCTAATAGTAATTCTGAGTTTAGGTGACCCCGAAGTTGGCGGATGTCAAAATAGCTAGCCGTGATGGCCGAGCTATGTACTCAGAATATTGCAAAATGTGCTTTCGCCGAAAAGCTATTTTAAAATCGGACATAGCGATTGTATAAAAGAGTTCTGTATCTATAATTCTTAAAATAATTGTTATGTATTTTGTCAACGTTTATCGTGAGTAATTTAGTAAATTCACCGGAAGTTTTCGGTGGGTATGCTAGTTCTGAACATCACATGCTAATATAAAAAGCTGTTTTTTGATATGAACTTGATTGAACAAAACATGCATGTATTGTATAACATAATGTCCTAGGAGTGTCATCTGATGGAGATCATCAAAGGTTAGTGCTGCATTTAGCTGTGGTTTTGGTTTATGTGACATATATGCTTGCTTGGAAAATGGCTGTGTGATTATTTGTGTCTATGTACTCTCCTAACATAATCTAATGTTTTGCTTTCGCTGTAAAGCCTTTTTGAAATCGGACAATGTGGTTAGATTAACGAGAGTCTTATCTTTAAAATGGTGTAAAATAGTTGATTGATTGAGAAAATTGAATTGTGGTATTTTGCACCGTGCGATGTCATTGGCTGTTGGCTAGGGGTTCCGCAGGCGGAACGGGGTTCCGCTAGCGGAACGTCTGTCCTCAACAGGTTTTAAGATGCTTTTGGGGAACCAGGCCCTTTCCTGCACCATTCTGAGGTCTACTGTGCTGTACTTCGATGTCCAAACTTGTGAAACATAGACATCTATGATTGGTTCAGTTTTGGTCCGGCCCAACAAAATTTGGTCTTGTTTGGGGGCGGAGTAAATTAAAATAATAGCCAATGTGTAGTAAAATACCCAAATATGCAAAGGAAGATATTGCATATTTCTACCTTTGTGTACCTATTCAGGCTATATCGCCATGTAGAGAATGATATTCATATCCATCATTATGGATTTCTGTGAAGTACAGATCAGGGACACATTATGTAATTCTGTTACCAAAATTCTGTTACCGGGTGTAAATACACATAACTAAAATATATGTTTTCAAAGTCAAGGTGTTATGTCATAGCTGACACCACATTCTTTGTGTAGACATCATCAAGTCTTAAAAAACTGAGGGAGATTTTACCGAAATTCTGTCACCAAACTTTGCCTCTGCACAGTTCTTCCAGTAAATTTGTTTTTCTAAAATGTTCAGTGTAAGTTGTTGAAAGTAGTCCTTGTGCATAGAGGTGAAATCATTTTTTTTTAAATCAATATTTTTTGTTTGGCATTCGTTTTAAAGTGAAAAATTAGTCTCAGCAAATTGTCGTTACTGTGGAATTGCCTTTAAGGCTTAAACCTTTTTAATATTTTTTCAGACTCTGTAGATTATCACTGATAATGAAACCTTGATCAAAGTGCACTTCAATGCAGTAGGATTCAACCCAGCCAAATGTATGATCTCTTACCCAAGCGTGAAAAGGAAGAAGTGTCAGGGTCTCTTTTGTGCCACAGCTAGCTGTGTGTGTAATGTACCCTTAAGAGCTCCTTAAGAGGTATATTATGTGACTGGAGGTCTTACGATTACAGACTGTAGAAAGGGAATTAGGGTTTCTTCACCGCCTGTTACTCACAACCCAATCTCAGCAAATGGCTGATAGCTGAGTTCAAGAGCAAATGACTGTTTACCACTTGTTCTCCAGGGGTATTTATCACTGGACTGTTAGTTTTTAGCTTCAAACAGTCAACGTTTCTATAGAATAGAAAAATAATACAATGGTTTCACTACTGTCAGTTCTACATCTTCAGTTTTTTTATACATAACTTACTTAAAGCGTGAATCAGCGATCATCGTCCGCCCCACTGCTTGTGGTGTGAATTCAGTTTGAATGAAAATATGGGGGTTGGCCCCGAGGTGCTCTGGACTGGGCTTTTGGGCAAGGTGTGTCTTTGTGATAAATCCCACCCACTCAAAGGACGTGGCTAAAGAGAGACAAACTTCAATCTAGCAGCTTACTGCTAGGTTGTTTGAATGACCACGATGTTAGCTACTTTTCCAGCTTGCTGATGAAGTTGTACTGCACCAAAGTTATGGGACTGTTTTCAGAAATCAGCATGTCTCTGACTGACAACTGACACTGGTGTTCCTCGCTCCTTTGTAACATTCGGCCAATGAGATAATGTCATAGCTAGGGCAGTCAGCTGCTGCTGCAGGACTCAGTGCACTAATCATGGCAGAACAACAACTGACTTATCATGAAAACTAATTGTGTTATTAGCTAGAACTACACTACACTACTACTTTATTACACTAGCTACCTTGAGGAGGGAGTATTTATTCAGAATTGAGTGTGTGAACTGGTGTTAGGATTGGAGACGAGCTCAGCTAGCATGTTAGCTAGCTAGCTATTTTCGTGCACATTTTATATTTAATGTAAGATTCTACAACCACAAAAATGTTTAGCTAGATGTGGAATTAAGTAGTTAAGACTTGTTCAGGAAGAAAACGTCAAAATTAGCAGAACTCAGGTACCGAGAGACAGCCGCCTGTCTCTCGGTACCTGAGTTCTGCTAATTTTGACGTACCGAGAGGGAGGTGAGTGGCGAGTGGTGTAATTTTACACTTGAAGGGTGAGACAGCCGCAGTGCAAGTAGCATAGTTTCATCGACTGCTGATTTCAGCTTTAACCTCTTATGGCTAGGGGGCAGTATTTTCACGGCTGGATAAAAAACGTACCCGATTTAATCTGATTATTAGTCCTGCCCAGAAACTAGAATATGCATATAATTATTAGCTTTGGAGAGAAAACACTCCACAGTTTCTGAAACTGTTTGAATGGTGTCTGTGAGTATAACAGAACTCCTATGGCAGGCAAAAACCTGAGATGCTTCTGTTCAGGAAGTACCCTGTCAGACCTTTTATTTTCTTTGTTTGACATCTCTCCCAAAAACTAAGGATCTCTGCTGTTACGTGACACTTCCCACGTCTCCAATGGAGTCTCAGAGCCCGGGGAAAAACAGGAATGACGTAATTCAAAGCCCTGGCTGAAACAAAGGAGAGCAAAAGCTAAGTGGTCACTCAGTGGACTAAGCCTAACACTCGTGACCCGCCCCGCCCCCGGCTTTCGGTTTTTCCCTCAGTATACAGACAGGCAAATTCCCGGTCGGAATATTATCGCTTTTCTACGAGATAAATTGCATAAAAATTGGTTTTAAACAGCGGTTGACATGCTTCGAAGTACGGTAATGGAATATTTAGAATTTTTTGTCACATTCTGCGCCATGCTCGTGGCCGAGATTTAGCGTTGGGATAGTGTCTAGAACGCACGAACAAAACGTCTTGATGGAACATAACGATGGATTATTTGGGACCAAACCTACATTTGTTATTGAAGTAGAAGTCCTGGGACTGCATTCTGACGAAGAACAAGCAAGGTAAGAACATTTTTCTTATAGGAAATGTGATTTTGGTGAAGGCTAAACTGGTTGGGTGTCTAAATAGCTAGCCCGTGATGGCTGGGCTATGTACTTAGATTATTGCAAAATGTGCTTCATCCGAAAAGCTATTTTAAAATCGGACATATCGAGTGCATAGAGGAGTTCTGTATCTATAATTCTTAAAATAATTGTTATGCTTTTTGTGAACGTTTATTGTGAGTAATTTAGTAAAATCACCGGAAGTGTTCGGTGGGAATGCTAGTTCTGAACGTCACATGCTAATGTAAAAAGCTGTTTTTTGATATAAATATGAACTTGATTGAACAGACATGCCTGTATTGTATAACATAACGTCCTAGGTGTGTCATCTGATGAAGATCATAAAAGGTTAGTGCTGCATTTAGCTGTGGTTTGGGTTTATGTGACATGATATGCTAGCTTGAAAAATGGGTGTCTGATTATTTCTGGCTGGGTACTCTGCTGACATAATCTAATGTTTTGCTTTCGCTGTAAAGCCTTTTTGAAATCGGACAGTGTGGTTAGATAAAGGAGAGTCTTGTCTTTAAATAGCTGTAAAATAGTCATATGTTTGAAAAATGGAAGTTTTCGGATTTTAGAGGAGTTTGTATTCCTTGCCCCGCCCATCATTGGATATTGGAGCAGACGTTCCGCTAGCGGAACGTGTAGATGTAAGAGGTTTTAATAGATTGGATTCTATTCAATTATATCAGCTGACCAATTTGGTTTATGTGTTCAATAAGGCCCTAGTTTACAGCATCCAATGGTTTTAATTATGTACATTTACTGTTGTGCAATGTTAACCTCTTATGGCTAGGGGGCAGTATTTTCACGGCTGGATAAAAAACGTACCCGATTTAATCTGATTATTAGTCCTGCCCAGAAACTAGAATATGCATATAATTTTTAGCTTTGGAGAGAAAACACTCCAAAGTTTCTAAAACTGTTTGAATGGTGTCTGTGAGTATAACAGAACTCCTATGGCAGGCAAAAACCTGAGATGGTTCTGTTCAGGAAGTACCCTGTATGACCATTTATTTGCTTTCTTTGACATCTCTTCCAAAAACTAAGGATCTCTGCTGTTACGTGACACTTCCCACGTCTCCAATGGAGTCTCAGAGCCCGGGAAAAACAGGAATGACGTAATTCAAAGCCCTGGCTGAAACAAAGGAGAGCAAAAGCTAAGTGGTCACTCAGTGGACTAAGCCTTACGCTCGCAACCCGCCCCGCCCCCGGCTTTCGGTTTTTCCCTCAGTATACAGACAGTCAGATTCCCGGTCTGATTATTATCGCTTTTCTACAAGATAAATCGCATAAAAATTGGTTTTAAACAGCGGTTGACATGCTTCGAAGTACGGTAATGGAATATTTAGAATTTTTTTGTCACATTCTGCGCCATGCTCGTGGCCGAGATTTAGCGTTGGGATAGTGTCTAGAACTCACGAACAAAACGTCGCTGTTTGGATATAACAATGGATTATTTGGGACCAAACCTACATTTCTTATTGAAGTAGAAGTCCTGGGACTGCATTCTGACGAAGAACAGGAAAGGTAAGAACATTTTTCTTATAGGAAATGTGATTTTGATGAAGGCTAAACTGGTTGGGTGTCTAAATAGCTAGCCCGTGATGGCTGGGCTATGTACTTAGATTATTGCAAAATGTGCTTCATCCGAAAAGCTATTTTAAAATCGGACATATCGAGTGCATAGAGGAGTTCTGTATCTATAATTCTTAAAATAATTGTTATGCTTTTTGTGAACGTTTATCGTGAGTAATTTAGTAAAATCACCGGAAGTGTTCGGTGGGAATGCTAGTTCTGAACGTCACATGCTAATGTAAAAAGCTGTTTTTTGATATAAATATGAACTTGATTGAACAGACATGCATGTATTTTATAACAATGTCCTAGGTGTGTCATCTGATGAAGATCATAAAAGGTTAGTGCTGCATTTAGCTGTGGTTTGGGTTTATGTGACATGATATGCTAGCTTGAAAAATGGGTGTCTGATTATTTCTGGCTGGGTACTCTGCTGACATAATCCAATGTTTTGCTTTCGCTGTAAAGCCTTTTTGAAATCGAACAGTGTGGTTAGATAAAGGAGAGTCTTGTCTTTAAATAGCTGTAAAATAGTCATATGTTTGAAAAGTGGAAGTTTTCGGATTTTAGAGGAGTTTGTATTTCGCGCCCCGCCCATCATTGGATATTGGAGCAGACGTTCCGCTAGCGGAACGTGTAGATGTAAGAGGTTTTAATAGGGTTCTGTAATAACTTTTGAAAATAGAAGTCCAGTTATGTGACTATGTTGCTATTGTCCAAGCCGAAGTGCACTTTACATTTATTCCAATAGAATGCCTGTTCGTCCTTTCAATCATTGTGTTCTTTTCAAATGGAAACTGCAGACCGTTCAAGGTTGGCTTACTGTTGCAGAGCTGCGTCAATGGCGTTGTTTCAAGCTGAACAAAAACAAATCCATCCAATCCTTCCACTGTGTGAAAGTGCTAAAGGGAAAGGTAAACCTCAACAATACTGGCAGCACTAAACCGACCCTGAAGTTGTCAATTGTAAAAAAAAAAATAACTATGTGCAGAAATATTAAATCAAGAAATGTCCTCAGGGCGTCCCCAGTTTTATGTGCACCTTGGAAACCACAATGCTTTATAAATGATTGAGAGTGTTATGTAAGCTACTCCAGGATGTTATTCGTACCGTGAAGGCTTTTAAAAAAAATACACATTCTCTGCTATGTGCCCCCCAAAAATACCTTTCCTCTTTCAAGCAGCAAAACTGGTGCCAGCAAGTATCTTCTGTCCGTGTTTCGTCAATCATGCTTGTGATGGAGTGTTGAGGCTTACTCCCATTCTAACCTGTTCAAACAACTGTGGCAAGTGCCTGTCAACAAGCTGATCCTGATGTGACAAGTCATCAAAAAGCAAACGTTCCATCTAAGGCGCTCTCTGAGCAGACACGGAGCCCCAGTAAGCACTCTCTCAAAGAGATCAGGGAATTTTGATCAGGTGAGATTGATCAGGGGAGATTGGTACACCAACATCTGGAGCTGGTGAAAGGAAAGAAGAAGAAGTGCTTAAGGAATGGGACCAGTGCTCAATCATTACATCACCACACCCAACACACACCCACTCTCACACCCACTCTCACACACACATACAACGTGGTTATGCTTAACAGGAAGCTCTCAATATGCTCTTTGATCTTGCAGCTTACATAATATAATTAAGCAGTTTAAGCTGGCTTTCTTCACTCATACAGAAAACACTGCAATGGCGAGAGGTGGTTGTGCAAGGCCGAGAGGTGACCCCATCAGCAGCCTCCATACAATACAGTGCATTCGGAAAGTATTCAGACCCCTTGACTTTTTCCACATTTTGTTACGTTACAGCCTTATTCGAAAATTGACTAAATCGTTTTTTACCCTCATCAATCTACACACATAATACCCCATAATGACAAAGTGAAAACAGTTTTTTAATGTTTGCAAATGTATGATATGTGGCAAACCTCTAGAGTGGCTGCCTGCCACTCTAGAGATTTGAGTCCCGTTCACTGCCAACAGGAATCGCTTGGTTCCACTGCTCTCTGTGTTTTCTTACCCAGAAGCGCTGCATCCTCCTTAAGGCTTCTACAAAGAGATTCTGGAGAGGTGGCCTCACAGATATGATTCAGGACAGGCAGATGGATTATGACCAGGAACAGTAGGAAATAGAGAAGATATAGAAACTATGGGATCCATTCCATTTGATTATCACAACCATTTGAATAATTTAAAAAGTAAATGGGAAAAAGAGGGGGGTATTATGGATGGAGCATTCAGGAAAAATATAACTGTACAAATCTAGCCTTGAGTGGTGAATTTTAAGGACGGCATCATGCATTATTCATGATTATTCATTTCTGGCAATGATTGCATGAAAACAAATTGCACACTGTGTAGGGAATTGACAAACACATTACAGTGAAAGTAGAAATATTAACAAAGCAGTTCCCCGCTCCCATTCAGGTAAAAAGCTGAGGGATCGGGATGGAGAAATGTAACAACTCTCAAATTCAAAGACAGAGCTATGGATCCAAGGACTGGCCAGCCATGATATCATTGTAGTTTTAACCCTTTTGAAGCTAAACTCTGCAAAAAAAAGAAATGTCCTCTCACTGTCAACTGTGTTTATTTTCAGCAAACTTAACATGTGTAAATATTTGTATGAACATAACAAGATTCACAACTGAGACATTAACTGGACAAGTTCCACAGACATGTGACTAACAGAAATGGAATAACGTGTCCCTGAACAAAGGGGGGGGGGGGTCAAAATCAAAAGTAACAGTCAGTATCTGGTGTGGCCACCAGCTGCATTAAGTACTACAGTGTGTCTTCTCCTCATGGACTGCACCAGATTTGCCAGTTCTTGCTGTGAGATGTTACCCCACTCTTCCCCCAAGAACCTGCAAGTTCCCGGACATTTCTGGGGAGAATGGCCCTAGCTGTCACGATTGATTTGGACTGGCGGATAGGCAGAATCAAATGCAGGATACAGAGGTGCTGGAGGTGAGTGTCTTTTAATACAACTGACACACACAAACGCCGAAAAGCACAGGGCGCTATACAAAGTTCACGTATTTTTTAACTGCGCCCATAAAACACAAAATATAATTCCAAGGCGCAAAAAGGCAAGGAGCGCAGCCCGGTAAATCCCTCGACAAAACTGTCGGTAACACAATGTAGACAATAAACAATCCCAAACTGAAAACACACATTAAATAAGTCCCCACTAATGACATACACAAAACAGGTGCGGAACAGACAGACAAAACTAAACGACACAGAAACAACGATCGGTGGCAGCTAATAGGCCGGCGACGACGACCGCCGAGCGCCGCCCGACCGAAGAGGGGCGCCACTCTCGTTGGAACCTGTGACACTAGCCATCACCCTCCGATCCAACAGGTCCCAGACGTGCTCAATGGGATTGAGATCTGGGCTCTTTGCTGGCCATGGCAGAACACTGACATTCCTGTCTTGCAGGAAATCACACACAGAACGAGCAGTATGGCTGGTGGCATGTCAGGATGAGCCTGCAGGAAGGGTACCACCTCCACCTCCAAATTGATCCCACTCCAGAGTACAGGCCTCGATGTAACGCTCATTCCTTCGACGATAAACGCGAATCCGACCATCACCCCTGGTGAGACAAAACCGCAACTTGTCAGTAAAGAACACTTTTTGCCAGTCCTGTCTGGTCCAGCGATGGTGGGTTTGTGCACATAGGTGATGTCTGGTGAGGACCTGCCTTACAACAGGCCTACAAGCCCTCAGTTGAGCCTCTCTCAGCCCATTGCAGACAGTCTGAGCACTGATGGAGGGATTGTCATGACGTTGGCCTCTTTGAGTACAGGGAGGACAGTTGACCCCCTCCCCCCTTTGCACCATCCCCCAACCTACCTTCCCCCACCCAGGCCCTGTGTGAAAGGGTTGTAAAAACTCTAAGAGGAGAATCTCTTGCCACATGGCCCATAGAGAGACACAGGAAATTCTTCCAACTCACAGAATTGGGGAGCCAAGCGACATTTGTGTTCTGGAGAAGGTATGGAAGATTGGTGAAGAATCCAGCTACGAACTGGTCGGCTTGGTACAATTTTGTGATACTCAGAAGAGACGATATAGCCATATTACCATAAAACTGTTTATATAATAGCCTCAGCGATGAGACTTGCATCCACATGGTTGTATAAAATGTATTAATAAGGATAAAGCTATTTGTAATACATTGAGATGCTATGTACTGATGTTAATGTGATAGAATTGTATTTCTGTACCAAGCTTAACTCAGTCATCGGCACACCCCCCAGGGACACAGACAGGACCAGGCGTCATTTGACACGCCTGTTCTAGGGTCACCTATAAAAACCCCACCCTGATTTACTTTCTTCAGACCAGGCCTCCACTCCATGGCGAGTTGGCCAGTAGGTTTGACCATCCAATTCCTATACTGAAAGTGAACTACACCACGTGGTTAACTTTTAGACTATCGAGACCGACAGAATAAGAACAAGTCTTTGATATTAATTAATAGTCTGCAGCTAGAAATTATATCATTGAACGCGAAGAACGACGAAACATCCATTCTATGACGACATTAATGAATGTCGCTCTGAAAGATCCATTCTAACCGAGAGAGAGAGAGAGAGAGAGAGAGAGAGAGAGAGAGAGAGAATGCGGACAAAACTCTCCAACAGAACAGAACTCTCCAACAAGGATCCCGAGGACACACTGAGCGTAAATATATATTGATTGCAATTGTTCCCGAATGAGTGAGCGTTCATGTGCAAAGGATTAGCATATCAATTGTTAATATTAATGAACTCTGTGTGCCACAGCTGACCTTTTATGATCCATTGTTCAACAGGCCGACCTGCCTGTTTAGCCCACAAGGGCACATTCCTCTACCAATTCTTTGTGACGATAATTACTGTTTATATATTTTCTGTTAATTACTTAGTGTAGTAAATAAATGATTTTAAGACAATTGATGTATGGATGATTTTAGTAAAGACTGGGTTCGTGCAGATACAACAATTTACGACGTTTGGAATGAGACTGGACGCGAGGTAAAATACACCATTTAAACCAGAAGATAATCGGCCTATACTATAATATAATATTATAATATAGGAAAGTTATATTAGGAAAATTATAACTTTGTAATCTGAATATTTTCCTTGGTGCCCCGATCTCCTAGTTAATTACAATTAAACGATTAATCAGTTTAATCGCCTGATATTAATTACAGGGAGTTAATTGATAAACATGTCTTCAGTTTAATGGTACCCCAAAGACACGACAGGATTGTGCGTTCCTGGTGTAACTCGGGCAGTTGTTGTTGCCATCCTGTACCTGTCCCGCAGGTGTGATGTTCTGATGTACCGATCCTGTGCAGGTGTTGTTACACGTGGTCTGCCACTGCGAGGACGATCGGCTGTCCGTCCTGTCTCCCTGTAGCGCTGTCTTAGGAGTCTCACAGTACGGACATTGCAATTTATTACCCTGGCCACATCTGCAGTCCTCATGCCTCCTTGCAGCATGCCTAAGGCACGTTCACACAGATAAGCAGGGACCCTGGGCATCTTTCTTTCAGTGTTTTTCAGAGTCAGTAGAAAGGCCTTTTTATTGTCCTAAGTGTTCATAACTGTGACCTTAATTGCCTACCGTCTGTAAGCTGTTAGTGTCTTAACGACCGTTCCACAGGTGCATGTTCATTAATTGTTTATGTTTCATTGAACAAGCATGGGAAATAGTGTTTATACCCTTCACAATGAAGATCTGTGAAGTTATTTGGATTTTTACGAATTATCTTTGAAAGACAGGGTCCTGAAAAGGGATGTTTCTTTTTTTGCTGAGTTTATATAGTGTTAGATTCAATGTACTTTGTTCACAAACATTGGAGTAAAACAAGCTTATATTTTGGGTTTTGATGGCGTACTACAGTTAACTAAGCTCATGAGGCTTTTTAAGTTATATTCTTCAAGAATCAACGAGTACAAATCATTAATTTATAAGTCAAAAAATGATGCAGCAACTGCTGATTGCCCCTTTAATTAATGTCTCGTTTTAAGCCGGCATGTTTCAAGGACTTGATCATTGTTAGTATTTGACAACTTGTCATTCCGTATGAATTTGAGCTCAAGTGATGATACAGAAAAGGAACTATTTTTTTGGAATAGTAGCTTGCAGCTGGATGATGACTGTGATGACCAGGCCTGAGTTGCTGCTCTCTCCCAAGTTATGTGTATTATAAGCATTTTTGTTGTTTACAATTTAAACAAGACAAAACTGGCTATTTGGTGAGGTCTAGATACTTATTGTAAAGTCGGGGATGTGTGACAGAGGTGAAATTGCACCCCTACTAGGGTGCGGACTCACAACCCTCCACATCGTAATGCAACACACTCAAGAAACACCATCAATACCACTGACCCAGAAAATCCAAGGCATTTCTGAATCAGACAGTACTTCTAGGTCTCAGATGCACTCACTCTGCCATAATCTACACCGTATTGAAACCACTGACACATATGAAAAAGACTATTCTTGTACTGACAAGTAGTTCCCTTCATAGTGACAATATAGTACTAAAATCGAAACATAGGCCTATCCCAAGTGTCTTCTGCGGAGCACTCATTTACATTTAATGATCTGAGGCACTAAAATGGCAGCGTGACCTCACACAGTCAGCACTACTCACACACACACACATTTCACATTCACACATACACTTTACAAACGCCTGAAAGAAAGAAAACTTCTGAATATACAGTATTTAAATTCCCCAAATTCACCACTCAAAGCATTGCTATCGAAATAGTTTAGGAATTCGGAAATATGGCTTTCAAATGTACAGGTTGCCAGTTGTTCCTTGACTTCGGGAGTCGCTCCATTTCCCTAAGAGGAGGCCTTTTTTTAGCCTACGTTGATGGATTAGACAGATATGACGTTAGTAAACTGTAATTAAACCCAGTCTGTCCAAATCTGTCAGATTTTTAGATACCTTCTGTCACTAATCAAAATAACGTGTGAAAAGGGGGTGTGGGGGGAGGATGGAAACCTATTTTCAGTCTGGCTGGAGGAATTAACAGAGACGGTGAGAGAGCAGCATCAGAATGTGAGAAAAAGCCTGTCACACGCGAGGCAAAAAGAAGCAGCTCTCATGCAACTGTGGGAGCAAAAGGAAGCCCACTCCCAATAAAATACAACAAGGTACATTAAAGTACAAGACAGTGGAAGACCACCAGAATAAGGTCATACAATGTCATTATAACACTTTCATCTCAATGTCTGAGTGTACAGTACCAGTAAAAGGTTTGAACACACATACACACCTTTTCTTTATTTTTACTATTTTCTAAATTGTTGAATAATAGTGAAGACGTCAAAACTATGAAATAACACATTTGGTGTTAAAGTGTTAAACAAAACAAAACATATTTTATATTTGATATTCTTCAAAGTAGCCATCCCTTGCCTTGATGACAGTGTTGCACACTCTTGGCATTCTATCAACCAGCTTTATTTATTTTATTTCACCTTTATTTAACCAGGTAGGCTAGTTGAGATCAAGTTCTCATTTACAACTGCGACCTGGCCAAGATAAAGCAAAGCAGTGTGACAAAAACAACAACACAGAGTTACACATGGAATAAACAAACATACAGTCAATAATACAATAGAAAAAGTCTATATACAGTGTGTGCAAATGAGGTAGGATAAGAGTTCATGAGGTAGTCACCTGGAATGCATTTCAATTAACAGATGTGCTTTGTTAAAAGTTACTTTGTAGAATTTATTTCCTTCTTAATGCGTTTGAGCCAATCAGTTGTTTTGTGACAAGGTAGGGGTGATATACAGAATAAAGCCTTATTTGGTATAAGACCAAGTCTATATTATGGCAAGAACAGCTCAAATAAGCAAAGAGAAACGACAGCCCATCATTACTAAGAAATTAAGGTCAGTCAAAACGGAAAATTTCAAGATCCTTGAAGGTTTCTTCGTGTGCAGTCGCAAAAACCATCCAGCGCTATGATGAAACTGGCTCTCATGAGGACCGCCACAGGAAAGGAAGACCCAGAGTTTCCTCTGCTGCAGTTATAAGTTCTTTAGAATTAACTGCACCTCAGATTGCAGACCAAATAAATGCTTCACAGAGTTCAAGTAACAGACACATCTAAACATCAGCTGTTCAGAGGAGACTGAATGAATCTGGCCTTCATGATCGAATTTCTGCAAAGAATCCACTACTAAAGGACAGCAATAATAAGAAGAGACTTGCTTGGGCCAAGAAACACGAGCAATGAACATTTGACCTGTGGAAATCTATCCTTTAGTCTGATGAATCCAAATTTGAGATTTTTGGTTCCAACCGCCGTGTCTTTGTGAAAAGCAGAGTAAGTGAACCAATGATCTCCGCATGTGTGGTTCCACCGTGAAGCATGGAGGAGGAGGTGTGATGGTGTGGGGGATCTTTGCTGGTGACACTGTCTGTGATTTATTTAGAATTCAAGGCACACTAAACCAACATGGCTACTACAGCATTCTGCAGCGATATGCCATCCCATCTGGTTTGCGCTTAGTGGGAGTATCATTTGTTTTTCAACAGGAATGACTGTAGTATTGACTGTAGGGTTTTGCGGACATGACTGTAGTATACTATAGTATTCACTGTAGTGTTTTTGCGGATATGACTGTAGTATACTGTAGTATTTACTGTAGTGTTTTTGCAGACATGACTGTAGTACACAGCAGTTTTTACTGTTGGAGTTTTACGAAATGACTGCAGTATATGTAATATTTACTGTAGTATTTTTGCAGACAGGACTGTAGTATACTATAGTTTGCACTGTAGTGTTTTTGTATACTTTACTGTAGTATTCACCGTAGAGTTTTTGCGGACATGACTGCAGCATACTGTAGTATTGACTAACGCGTTTTTGCAAACATGACTGTAGTATACTGTAGTATTTACGGCAGTGTTTTTACAGACATTAATGTAGTATTCACTGGAGTTTTTGCGGACATGACTGCAGTATACTTTAGTATTTACGAACATGTTTTTGCGGACATGACTGTAGTATACTCTAGAATTACTGTAGTGTTGTTGCGGACATGACTAGTGTTCTCTAGTATTTACTGTAGTGTTTCTGCCATCATGACTACAGTATACAGTAGTATTTACTAAAGTGCTTTTTTGGACATGATGACCGTAGTATATTGTAGTAACACCTGCCAACTAGAGTTAGCTAAAATAACTACCAGACTAGGTTAATGACAGGCCACTTATTGAGTTGGGTCAACAGTTCTGAGCAATGCAACAGACCAGTCAATACCTTAGCAAAAATGTATAGTTGATATCGGCTTCTAATGGCTGCAAAATGCTAACGGCTCAGTCAAACAGCCAATTTGATTCTATTAATCTCTTCACTACTTGTAGTGTTAATGGACACATGTTAGTAATTGTTGCACTTTTTGTGTATTCATTGCCTTTCTTATGATCACTAGACCCGCCATGCCACGCAGCCATTGATAAATTAACCTACTATAGCTCCGGCCTAGCATGCCACATGCTCTTGCACCCCCTTTCTGGCAATTCATTGTTAACTGTTGCTATATTTATGCATAGCTTTACCAATTGATTGCTTATTTTATTTGCATATTGTCATTGATTATTGCCGTTATTATTTGAACCTTTCTGTGTCTCCTTTTAGATAAATCATACTCCATACAAAGCCAACAATTCAAGACAAAGTCTCAATTCAAGAGAAGTGTCTGATGTCAACAACTGTAAATGATTCCCTGCCATGTATCATTACCTGAATCTATAAAGGCTCAAAACTGAACTGCAGCTCTGCCTCCGCCTGCTCTTTGACTGGAGTCCCACAGTAGATGGGCATCACCATAACCCTAACCTCAGTCAGTGACAGGCTAGGTAACAAAGTTCTGGTCAGTATTTCCCTGGGCACCCTTATTAGAGGAGGACATGCAGGAAATGTATACAAAACATGTTTAGGTGAGAGTTTTGTACCTGTGTGTATAGGATGTGTGTATAGGATGTACGGCGTTGTTGCTGTTGGTTTATTTCTGTGAGCAATCATTTTGTGACCATGCTGTCTTGAGGAAATGTTTGGGGTGTGGTCAATTGTTCTGAATGGTATGTGTTGAGCTTGACCATTAGTGAGTTTATTCATTTGTGACAATATTCATGATGTTCATTGTGTAATGCCACTGCAATAATTTTATTTTGTTTTCAGTTGTTTTTTTTGGAGAGGCTTTGCTGGTTTGAGGTCCAGGCAGTTTATTGACAGCTCACTCCAATTTAAGTAAAGTAATTTGTATTTCTAAAATATCTATTGTTTATGTAAATGCAGTGGTTAAGTTTTTTTTATTTTCTACCATCAGATGCACAGTATTGTTTGTCACTGTTTTTGTTCATCATGTGAATTTAGTCAGCTGAATCTCTGAAAGCACTGTAGTATTTCAGAAAGCTACTGTATCTAGTGGAAGTAAGAGCTCTAAGAAGTCATTTTGGTGTTCTCTTGTTAATGTGTATACCACATTAACGTGTGTGAGTGTGTGTGTGTGTAACAACAATGACTTCGTAGATCTGTCAAACTTGTTCTTTCTATCTGCTTCTGTGCTGTGTCCGTTCAATGGGCCGAGCCCTAGAACCTGCGTGACCTAACGTTTAGATGTTAGAACTAAGTTGTTGTCTGGTCCGTTGCATTGGCCTGTCACGAACCTATGTCTTATGTTCTCGTTGAGGAGTTCCCCTCAATGAACAGTAGGCCTAGTCTGGTAGTTGTGCCATTTTAGCTAACCCTAGTTGGCATTTGTTACTACAATATACTACAGCATAGTGTGCAAAAACACTACAGTGAATACTATAGTATACTACAGTAATTTTTGCAAACACACTACAGTGAACACGATAGTATAAAATTCATGTCCACAAAAATTCTACAGTGAAGTCTGTTAAAACACTACAGTGAATACTACACTGAGTATACAAAACATTAAGGAAACCTGCTCTTTCCATGACATAGACTGACAAGGTGAATCCAGGTGAAAGCTATGATCCCTTATGATGTCACATTTTAAATCCACTTCAAATCAATGTAGATTAAGGTGAGACAGGTTAATAAGTATTTTTAAGCCTTGATACAATTGAGACATGGATTGTGTATGTGTGCCACTCGGAGGGTAAAGGGGCTAGACAAAATATTGAATTGCCTTTGAACAGGGTATGGTAGTAGGTGCCAGGCACACAGATTTGTGTCAAGAACTGAAACGCTGCCTGGTTTTTCACACTCAACAGTTTCCCTTTTGTATCAAGAATGGTCCACCACCCAAAGGAAATCCAGCCAACTTGACACAACTGTGGGAAGCATTGGAGTCAACTTGGGCCAGCATCCCTGTTGAATGCTTTCGACACCTTGTAGAGGCTGTTCTGAGGGCAGAAGGGGGTGCAACTCAATATTAGGAAGGTGTTCCTAGTCTTTGGTATACTCAATGTATAGTATATACATTTATTTAGACCATAGTATGTTATATTATTTAATGTGGGTTTTCTGTAAATGTGTAACATCTTTGAACTAGGCCCACAATGGGAATAAATGTTAATCTTTTGTGTTATTCTCAACAAATTTCTAAATGCATTTTATCAGCAGCAAAGAAGGTCCCGAAGAACACAGTGGCCTCTGCCATTCTTAAATGGAAGAAGTTTGGAACTACCAAGACTTTTCCTTGAGCTGGCCGCCCAACCAAACTGAGCAATCGATGGAGAAGGGCCTTGGTCAGGGAGGTGACCAAGAACCCAATAGTCACTCTGACAGAGCTCCAGAGTTCCTCTATGGAGATGGGAGAACCTTCCAGAAGGACAACCATCTCTGCAGCACTCCACCAATCAGGCCTTTATGGTAGAGTGGCCAGACGGAAGCCACTCCTCAGTAAAAGGCACATGATGTTTTGCTATCACAGACTGGAACATGTTCCGGGAATCTTCTGATGGCATTGAGGAGTACACCACATCAGTCATTTGCTTTATCAATAAGTGCATCGAAAACGTTGTCCCCACAGTGACTGTATGTACATACCCCAACCAGAAGCCATGGATTACGGGCAACATTCGTGCTGAGCTAAAGGGTAGAGCTGCCGCTTTCAAGGTGCGGGACTCAAACCCGAAAGCTTACAAGAAATCTTGCTATGCCCTGCAACGAACCACCAACAGGCAAAGCGTCAATACAGGGCTAAGACTGAATCACACTACACCGGCTCCGACACTCATGTTATGTGGCAGGGCTTGCAAACTATTACAGACTACAACGGGAAGCACAGCCGCGAGCTGCCCAGGAGCTAAATCACGAGCTAAATCACTTCTATGCTCGCTTCTATGCTTGCTTCGAGGCAAGCAACACTGAGGCATGCATGAGAGCATCAGCTGTTCCGGACGACTGTGTGATCACGCTCTCCGTAGCCGACGTGAGTAAGACCTTTAAATAGGTCAACATACACAAGGCTGCGGGGCCAGACGGATTACCAGGACGTGTGCTCCGGGCATGTTTTGACCAACTGGCAGGTGTCTTCACTGACATTTTCAACATGTCCCTGATTGAGTCTGTAATAGCAACATGTTTCAAGGAGACCACCATAGTCCCTGTGCCCAAGAAAACAAAGGCACCCTGCCTAAATGACTACAGACCCATAGCACTCACGTCCGTAGCCATGAAGTGCTTTGAAAGGTTGGTCACATTATCTCAGAAACCCTAGACCCACTTCAATTTGCATACCGCCCAAACAGATCCACAGATGATGCAATCTCTATTGCACTCCACACTGCCCTTTCACACCTGGACAAAAGGACCACTTATGTGAGAATGCTATTCATTGACTACAGCTCAACGTTCAACACCATAGTACCATCAAAACTCATCACTAAGCTAAGGATCCTGGGACTAAACACCTCCCTCTGCAACTGGATCCTGGACTTTCTGACGGGCCGCCCCCAGGTGGTGAGGGTAGGTAGCAACACATCTGCCATGCTGATCCTCAACACTGGAGCTCCCCAGGGGTGCGTGCTCAGTCCCCTCCTGTACTCCCTGTTCACCCACAACTGCATGGCCAGGCACGACTCCAACACCATCATTAAGTTAACCTCTTATGGCTAGGGGGCAGTATTTTCACGGCTGGATAAAAAACGTACCCGATTTAATCTGATTATTAGTCCTGCCCAGAAACTAGAATATGCATATAATTATTAGCTTTGGAGAGAAAACACTCCACAGTTTCTGAAACTGTTTGAATGGTACCTGTGAGTATAACAGAACTCCTATGGCAGGCAAAAACCTGAGATGCTTCTGTTCAGGAAGTACCCTGTCAGACCTTTTATTTTCTTTGTTTGACATCTCTCCCAAAAACTAAGGATCTCTGCTGTTACGTGACACTTCCCACGTCTCCAATGGAGTCTCAGAGCCCGGGGAAAAACAGGAATGACGTAATTCAAAGCCCTGGCTGAAACAAAGGAGAGCAAAAGCTAAGTGGTCACTCAGTGGACTAAGCCTTACGCTCGCGACCCGCCCCGCCCCCGGCTTTCGGTTTTTCCCTCAGTATACAGACAGGCAGATTCCCGGTCGGAATATTATCGCTTTTCTACGAGATAAATTGCATAAAAATTGGTTTTAACCTGTTAGGGTATAGGGGGCAGTATTTTCACGGCTGGATAAAAAAATGTACCCGATTTAATCTGGTTACTAATCCTACCCAGTAACTACAATATGCATATACTTATTATATATGGATAGAAAACACCCTAAAGTTTCAAAAACTGTTTGAATGGTGTCTGTGAGTATAACAGAACTCATTTGGCAGGCAAAACCCTGAGACAGATTCTGACAGGAAGTGGATACCTGATGTGTTGAATTGACTTTAAGCCTATACCATTGAAAAACAGGAAGTGAGGAATGTTTTGGCACTTCCTATTGCTTCCACAAGATGCCCCCAGCCTTTACAAAGTGTTTTGAGTCTTCTACAGTGAGATCTGACTGAAGAAGAGCGTTGGAACGGCGATGGCCCATTAGACACCTGGCGTGCGATTTGATGGTGGGTACTCTCATTCCGAAACGTTTTAAAAGAGAACCCAATGGTCCGCCTTGAATTTTATTCATGTTCTGGTTAAAAAAGGCCCTAATGATTTATGCGATACAACGTTTGACATGTTTGAACGAACGAAAATATATTTTTTCCGTTCTTGAAGTGAAGTGAAGTCCGGCTGGCTTAGATCATGTGCTACAACACGGAGGTTTTTGGACATAAATGATGAGCTTTTTTGAACAAAACTACATTCGTTATGGACCTGGGATTCTTTGGAAGTGACATCTGATGAAGAGAATCAAAGGTAATGGATTATTTACATAGTATTTTCGATTTTAGATCTCTCCAACATGGCGGTTAGTCTGTATCGCAATGCGTATTTTTCTGGCGCAGCGCTCAGATTATTGCAAAGTGTGATTTCCCAGTAAGGTTAATTTTAAATCTGGCAAGTCCATTGCGTTCAAGAGATGTAAATCTATAATTCTTTGAATGACAATATAATAATATTTTACCAATGTTTTCTAATATTAATTAATTATTTTGTTGTCATGACTTGACTGCCGGTATTGGAGAGAAACGATTTCCTGAACATCAACGCCATAGTAAAACGCTGTTTTTAGATATAAATATGAACTTGATAGAACTAAAAATGCATGCATTGTCTAACATAATGTCCTAGGAGTGTCATCTGATGGAGATTGTAAAAGGTTAGTGCATAATTTTAGCTGATTTTATGGTTTTGGTGACGCCTGTCTTTGAATCGACAATACACTACACACAGCTATTGTCAATGTACTCTCCTAACATAACCTAACTTTATGCTTTCCCCGTAAAACCTTTTTGAAATCGGTAAACGTGGTTAGATTAAGAAGATGTTTATCTTTAAAAGGCTGTAAGTTAGTTGTATGTTTGAGAAATTTGAATTTTGACATTTATTTGGTTTCAAATTTGCCGCTCTTGAAATGCACCTGCTGTTGATAGGGTGCGCCACGGGTGGCACGCTAACGTCCCACATAGCCCCAAGAAGTTAAACAGCGGTTGACATGCTTCGAAGTACGGTAATGGAATATTTAGAAATTTTTTGTCACATTCTGCGTCATGCTCGTGGCCGAGATTTAGCGTTGGGATAGTGTCTAGAACGCACGAACAAAACGTCTTGATGGAACATAACGATGGATTATTTGGGACCAAACCTACATTTGTTATTGAAGTAGAAGTCCTGGGACTGCATTCTGACGAAGAACAAGCAAGGTAAGAACATTTTTCTTATAGGAAATGTGATTTTGGTGAAGGCTAAACTGGTTGGGTGTCTAAATAGCTAGCCCGTGATGGCTGGGCTATGTACTTAGATTATTGCAAAATGTGCTTCATCCGAAAAGCTATTTTAAAATCGGACATATCGAGTGCATAGAGGAGTTCTGTATCTATAATTCTTCAAATAATTGTTATGCTTTTTGTGAACGTTTATCGTGAGTAATTTAGTAAAATCACCGGAAGTGTTCGGTGGGAATGCTAGTTCTGAACGTCACATGCTAATGTAAAAAGCTGGTTTTTGATATAAATATGAACTTGATTGAACAGACATGCATGTATTGTATAACATAATGTCCTAGGTGTGTCATCTGATGAAGATCATAAAAGGTTAGTGTTGCATTTAGCTATGGTTTGGGTTTATGTGACATGATATGCTAGCTTGAAAAATGGGTGTCTGATTATTTCTGGCTGGGTACTCTGCTGACATAATCTAATGTTTTGCTTTCGCTGTAAAGCCTTTTTGAAATCGGACAGTGTGGTTAGATAAAGGAGAGTCTTGTCTTTAAATAGCTGTAAAATAGTCATATGTTTGAAAAATGGAAGTTTTCGGATTTTAGAGGAGTTTGTATTTCGCGCCCCGCCCATCATTGGATATTGGAGCAGACGTTCCGCTAGCGGAACGTGTAGATGTAAGAGGTTGCTGCCTGCCATCCAGGACCTCTACACCAGGCGGTGTCAGAAGAAGGCCCTAAAAATTGTCAAAGACCCAGCCACCCCAGTCATAGACTGTTCTCTCTACTACCGCATGGCAAGTGGTAGCGGAATGCCAAGTTTAGGACAAAAAGGCTTCTCAACAGTTTTTACCCCCAAGCCATAAGACTCCTGAACAGGTAATCAAATGGCTACCTGGACTATTTGCATTGTGTTCCCCCCCAACCCCTCTTTTTACGCTGCTGCTACTCTCTGTTTATCATATATGCATAGTCACTTTAACCATATCTACATGTACATACTACCTCAATCAACCTGACTTACCGGTGTCTGTATGTAGCCTCACAATTTTTATAGCCTCGCTACTTTATAGCCTGTCTTTTTACTGTTTATTTTATTTCTTTACTTACCTATTGTTCACCTAATACCTTTTTTTGAACTATTGGTTAGAGCCTGTAAGTAAGCATTTCACTGTAAGGTCTACACATCTCTGGACAGACCTGAAAATAGCTGTGGAGCGACACTCCCCATCCAATCTGACAGAATTTGAGAGGATCTCCAGAGAAGAAGGGGAGAAACTCCCCAAATATCGGTGTTCCAGGCTTGTAGCAAAATACCCAAAGATACTCAAGCCTGTAATCGCTGCAAAAGGTGCTTCAACAAAGTATTGAGTGAAGGGTCTGAATACTTGTGTAAATATAATATTTCAGTTTTACATTTTTTATACATTTGTTTTTGCTTTGTCATTATGGGGTAGTGTGGGTAGATCGATGAGGGATAAATGTAATAAATTTGAGAATAAGGGGTTTGAATACTTCCCAAATGCACTGTAAGTAGTTTTCTTTTGGTATCTGTACTTTACTATTTATATTTTGTACTACTTTTACTTTTACTTCACTACATTCCTAATGAAAATAATGTACTTTTTACTCCATACATTTTTCCTGGCACCCAAAATAGTCATTACATTTTGAGTTGCTTAGCCGGACAGAAAAATTGTCCAATTCAGGCACTTATCAAGAGAACATCCCTGGTCATCCCTACTGCCTCTGATCTGGCAGACTCACTAAACACACATGCTTTGTTTGTAAATTATGTCTGAGTGTTGGAGTGTTCCCCTGGCTATCTGTACAAAAATAAAACATAGAAAATGGTGCCATCTGGTTTTTATAATAAGGAATTTAAAATTATTTATACTTTTACTTTGGATACTTAAGTATATTTTTAGCAATGACATTTTTGATGCTTACGTATATTTAAAACCAAATGCTTTTACTCAAGTATTATTTTACTGTGTGATTTTCACTTTTACTTGAGTTGTTTTTTATTAAGGTATGTTTACTTTTATTCAAGTATGACAAATGGGTACTTTTTCCACCACTGAGTATTCTACAGTATACTGCAACATTTTAAGTAAGCACTACATGATCAAGGGATACTACAGTGTGTAGTGTAGTTTTCTACTCTACAATATGCTACAAAAAGCTATCGTGAGCACTACACGATCGAGGGGATATTACAGTGTGTAGTATAGTATTCTACGGTTTACTGCAAAATTTTATAGTAAGCGCTACATGATCGAGGGATACTACAGTGTGTAGTATAGTATTCTCCAGTATACAACAAAAATATATTGTAAGCACAACAAAATTGACAGATCCTACATTGTGTAGTATAGTATTCTCCATTATACCACACAATTCTAAAGTAAGCACTACACAAAAAATCAAATTTCAATCAAATGTATTTATAAAGCACTTTTTACATCAGCCGATGTCACAAAGTGCTCTACAGAAACCCGGCCTAAAACCCCAAACAGCAAGAAATGCAGATGTAGAAGCACGGGGGTTAGGAAAAACTCCCTAGAAAGGCAGGAACTTAGGAAGAAACCTAGAGAGGAACCAGGCTCTGAGGGGTGGCCAGTCCTCTTCTGGCTGTGCCGGGTTGAGATTATAACAGTACATGGCCATGATGTTCAAACGTTCATCGATGACCAGCATGGTCAAATAATAATAATAATCACAGTGGTTGTAGAGGGTGCAACAGCTCAGCACCTCAGGAGTAAATGTCAGTTGTCTTTTCATAGCCAAGCATTCAGAGTTAGAGACAGCAGGTGCGGTAGAGAGAAAGTCGAAAACAGCAGATCCGGGACAAGTTAGCACGTCCAGTGAACAGGTCAGGGTTCCATAGTCACAGGCAGAACAGTTGAAACCGGAGCAGCAGCACGACCAGGTGGACTGGGGACAGCAAGGAGTCATCAGGCCAGAGGAGGGAGAGGGAGAGAGAGAGAATTAGAGGGAGCATACTTAAATTCACACAGGACACCGGATAAGACAGGAGAAATACTCCAGACATAACAGATTGACCCTAGCCCCCCGACACAAACTATTGCAGCATAAATACTGGAGGCAGAGACAAGAGGGGTCAGGAGACACTGTGGCCCCGTCCGACGATACCCACCGACAGGGCCAACCAGGCAGGATATAACCCCACCCACTTCGCCAAAGCACAACACTAGAGGGATATCTTCAACCACCAACTTACTACCCTGAGACAAGGCTGAGTATATAATCAAAGGATACTACAGTGTGTAGTATAGTATTCTACAATATAATACAACATTCTAAAGTAAGCACTACATAATCGAGGGATACTACGGTGTTAAGTATAGGATTCTACAGTTGACTACATAATTCTATAGTAAGTTCTATAGTATTTTTCTATGTGGGTATGTATTTCCACGAAGACTCAGCTCATAGACACATGCTGGAGAAAACCATCCTCAGCCTACAGTGACACAATGCAGGAGGACAGATTATTGACTAAATATATGATATACTCAAAGTGCCAAAATCTGTTAACTCCCACAGCATAAAAATAAATAAAGAGAGTTTCACACTCTATATATAAATCTATATATAAACTCCCAGTAATTTATTGGATAAAACGCCAACCTTTCGGCATCACTGTGCCTTCTTCAAATCAAAATCAAATCAAATGTATTTATATAGCCCTTCGTACATCAGCTGAAATCTCAAAGTGCTGTACAGAAACCCAGCCTAAAACCCCAAACAGCAAGCAATGCATGTGAAAGAAGCACGGTGGCTAGGAAAAACTCCCTAGAAAGGCAAAAAACCTAGGAAGAAACCTAGAGAGGAACCAGGCTATGAGGGGTGGCCAGTCCTCGTCTGGCTGTGCAGGGTGGATATTATAACAGAACATGGTCAAGATGTTAAAATGTTCATAAATGACCAGCATGGTCAAATAATAATAATCATAGTAGTTGTCGAGGGTGCAACAAGCACTTCCGGTGAACAGGTCAGGGTTCCATAGCCGCAGGCAGAACAGTTGAAACTGGAGCAGCAGCATGGCCAGGTGGACTGGGGACAGCAAGGAGTCATCATGCCAGGTAGTCCTGAGGCATGGTCCTAGGGCTCAGGTCCTCCGAGAGAAAGAAAGAAAGAGAGAAAGAGAGAATTAGAGAGAGCATATATAAATTCACACAGGACACCGGATAAGACAAGAGAAATACTCCAGATGTAACAGACTGACCCTAGCCCCCCGACACATAAACTACTGCAGCATAAATACTGGAGGCTGAGACAGGAGGGATCAGAAGACACTGTGACCCCATCCGATGATACCCCCGGACAGGGCCAAACAGGGCCAAACAGACAGGGCCAAACAGGCAGGGTAATGTCATGAATGCTTGAACTAGGTTATGTAGACAAACAGTGCAATTAGTGCAACCAATGACAATGGTGAGGGGTGTGTCATAATTATTAGGTTGATAAGAATGAATTGAGTGAAACTATAAAAAGACAATAGTTTACAGCATGTTGAATATATTAGACTACTCCCACATAATTAGATACATCAACATACATTACTGCTTAACTTAATTTCACATATATATTTAATTGTTTTCAATTTCATAAAATGTTTGTTACATGTAATCTTTTGGTTCAACCATAATGCATAAAAAGCATCATCAACAGGGGGAACGTATTGGGTGTACGCTGATAAGCTGTAGAAAGAATATATTAATTTATAAGACCCTTCAAATGTTCATAAGAAGGGCCTGAGATCAGGTAATGTTTTTTAGATAGGATATCCAATAGGCCTCCCTCTGTATTAGTAGGATGTTTATGTTACCTCCTCTCTTTGGTAGAATAACATGCTCAATGCCTGTGTATTTGAGGGAGGAGATAGGTTGGTCTTCAACAAAGTGAGCTGCTCCTGGATAGTCAGTGTTCTTACACCTGATGCACTGTTTGTAGGACAAACAAAAATTGTATTTTTGTTTGTCCTACGTAGGCTTTCCCACATGAACAGGTGATGAGATGTCTTGCATGAAATGATACCCCCTCCACGAAGACTCAGCCCATAGACACATGCTGGAGAAAAATATCCTCATCCTTCAGTGATACAATGCAGGAGGACAGATGCTTGACTAAATACATGATATACTTGTGTTCCACTACAGAGTACACAAAGTGCCAAAATCTGTTAACTCCCACAGCATCACCACAAGTGTGCCCATTTAGGACCCATTTAGGTCAGAGCCCTGGTGGGCACAGACAGGACAGAATGGTCCAGTGAGCATGTGCTGTAAATGGAATGATTGTCCAGGGACAGACAGCCACAAACAGTGTGACTAAAATGTCGGTAGTAACAGGGCCCCACCGCAATACCTAGCGGTCCAAGTCCAGTGCCAAGTGCTTACTCACCTCACTCTTGAAACATTTTACATGTCGATTTATCCTTTGCTATATCACTCTTAATTAGCTTGTATGTCTTGGCACATAATTAATGTTGGCTATCAAATCAATCTCTCCCGTGAACTTGTTCAATGGGAAGTGGGGTACGGGAATGAGTGGCATGCCTCAACGTCCATGTTTTATCCACGTTGAGTAGGTGTTTTGTTCGAGATGTTACATACTATTAGCCAACATGATAGGCTTGTCAGTGCATGTCGGTCTTGCCGGATTATAATATCAGCTGTCAGTTAGTGTAACGGTTTTGCCTTCATGATGATGAGAAAGAAGCTAAGTTAGGTACAGAAAGAGAGGGAAAGATAAATATTTCATGGAACTCTTGATAAAAGGCCTAACAAGCTAAATTATTGAGAGGACAAGTCTCCATTGAACTGCACCCACAGCCAAACAGTGTATCGTTAATTATTTACCTCCCTTTACTCCAAAATACCTCATCAGTTTATAAGTTAGCTGACCTATGACATCTCTGAGCGTCCCTCACCTGAGGTGAAATACGTCTTCAGACAGGGCTTGTATTGACATGGGAAAAAAGGATGACAGATTTATTTCAGCACCATGCAGGTTTTAGAAGTCCGTATAGTGGTAAGTTTAATGGTCTTAGCTCAGTTGGTAGAGCATGGTGCTTGTAATTCCCGGGTAGTGGATACGATTCCGGGGACCACACATACGTAAATTGTATGCATGCATGACTGTAAGTTGCTTTGGATAAAAGCGTTTGCTAAATGGCATATAATAGAAGCCATTTTCTGGAGCTTGAGTGGCTGTGGTTTGAGCCAACGGGTCTAATGAGACTGAGTGATGGATCTCTCATCTTGTTCCAAATAGAGATACACATTAAAGAACAGATATGGCAACCATAATACAAATGTTCTCTAGCTGTGCCAGTGCTCTTGGTGCTCTGTGCTCGTCGTCATCATGCTTGACCAAAGCCACCTTCATAATATGTTGTGAGGCAATATTCAGAGATATGTTTAGGCTGCATTATTAGCTTCTTAGATATAGTGTAATAGATGGGTTTATTAACATGGTAATCTGCCTAGATATGATTAACATGATTGGTTAATCCTGTGGCTTATTAACTTTGATATGTTGATCGAACATGCCCCTTTGTTGTACTTACCATGCCCCTTTGTTGTACTACCATGCTTTGGATTAGTAAAGTTACCAAATGGAGCTCCTCTCCAGAGATAATGGACTAGAGTCAGATGACTTGGACTCGAGTCTGACTAGTCACACATTTGCAGTGGTGGAAAAGTACTCAGTTGTTATACTTAAGTAAAAGTAAAGATACCTTAATAGAAAATGACTCAAGTAAAAGTGAAAGCCAGCCAGTAAAATACTACTTGAGTAAAAAGTAGTTGGTTTTATGCATACTTAAGTATCAAAAGTAAAAGTATAAATCATTTCAAATTCCTTATATTAAGAAAACCACACGGCACCATTTTCTTGTTTTTTATTTACGGATAGCCAGGGGCACACTCTAACATCATTTACAAACGAAGCATGTGTGTTTAGGGAACCCGCCAGATCAAAGGCAGTAGGGATGATCGGGGTTGTTCTCTTGATAACTGCGTGGATTTGACAATTTTTCTGTCCTGATAAGCAATCAAAATGTAAAGAGTACTTTTGGGTGTCAGGGAAAATGTGTGGAGGAAAAAGTAAATAGTAAAGTCAAGTACAAATATAGCCAAAAACTACTTAAGTAGTACTTTTACTTAAGTGTTTTACACAGCTACAAATTTGCTGACGTGAGACTCGACTTGATATAAAATAAAATAACTTGACTTGGACTTGGAGCCTCAAGACTCGGGACTCAACTTTAACTTGAGACTGATGACTAGAAATGATCTGGCCAATGTTTTGTCACTCATTTTGTGGCACAGAGTCTACATGGATTACTCTACTCGCAGCCAGAGACAGTAGCCGCAGCATCGCCCTTGTAAATAAAAAAACATGCAAATTGGACCAGATTGGCTAGTGAAACCCACACTTGAATGGACCAGCAAACTGTCAATCAACACAGGTCGGGTAAGCTAGCAAACAGATTGCTTATTTGCTGTAGAGCTATAGGATTGGGTGCAGCTCGAATGTCAAATTGTAGGGAGAGGATTGTAATAATATATAAACATGCAGCTCCAAAAATTGCAAAAATTGTGATCAATAATATTAACTGTTTACTTTGCAAGCTCCCCAGCAATGGGGCAACAATTACTAGCATAGGCTTACTGGTCTTTTGGTGAGTAACAATTACTTGAAATTTATCATTTACTTATGAAGCTTGCATTTGGAATTTGTTGTTATAATGAATTATTAGCTACTGTGGGAAGACACTCTCAAAACTCCCGCTAGTGAAGAGTACTTTTTTCTATTGTTGAAATGTTTGCTTTTGCTTTCACAAGTTTAAATGCACAGGCCCTATGTGGTAAATCTATATTCTATTTAATATTAAAATATTTGCTAGCGTTTCCTCATTCCATCCTGTACTGTTTATTGCAACATGTAGACATTTCTCTTTCATGTTTGATAGGCCTACGATACATTTTCAATTAGTCAAACATTTCTTACCCTGGTCTGAGTTGGGCGCGATGTTTATAGTACAAATGAACGTTCACAAGATTCATGAGGTAGATGTTCTGTTTATTTCATTCAATGTATGGTTCCTTTGTTCATATTTCCCGGGTTATGTCAGAGTTCTGTGTGTCTGTGTCCTATGTCTGTCATTTTTGTTGTGCATAATAGGAGGGCGCACCTCTCAGTGCGTGAATGCTTTGAGTCAGAGCGTTGAATAAGAGAAAATTATTGTTCATGTGATGGGTTCGGTTTTCTAAACTTTAAATATCATTAATCATTAGTTATAATAGAGACATGAGGGGTGCCATAGCCGAGGGGTGCCATAGCCGAGGGTCTACACCAGGAGTTAATGGTTATCTGTAGGAGGAAGGGTTATGGTGGGTGCAATTAAGCTTGGAATTGGCTGAGTGCAGGGAAAACGGTTACATGTGGCAGTACTGATAAGGGGAGAGAGCTGTGGACAAGGGGATCGAGGTCAGGTCACGTTGAGGGAAAAGGAACCGCTTATTGCCTGTATCACTTAGTTTCCTGCCTAGCAATAAAGATGCAATGTTTAGCGATGAGGAGACTCCACCCAAATTGGGTATGTATACTGCTACGGGTGGAACCATGTCTTTGTCAGTACAGCTGTTTGATCCTCTGGGATGAATCAACTTGGTTTAAGCTTTCATAGTGTCCGTTGAGTTCTTGCTCTGATAATTAGAACCTAACACATGTAAGTGTGGTGTTGAAATATCATAAAAAATAATTACGTCTGATTAAGATGAATGTACCACTGTAACAATGGATGTGGAAATTGCCTTTTACATTGTAGAACCAGTTTATTGGTTGCAATTTCCAATTGCATAATTGTATGGTCCAGGAGACCAGTTTGTTTGACCTGTTGGATAGATTTGATTTGGTGTTTCAAGGGGAGGCTGTATAGTCTTACCCTCTACCTGTGTCTGTTCAGATAGCCTCTGTATCAGGTTTAACCTGTCCTATTTCTTTTGGGCTATTGCCCATGTCACATCCTGACCAGTAAAGGGGTTATTTGTTATTGTAGTTTGGTCAGGACGTGGCATGGGGTGTTTGTTTTAGTCCTGGGAGTGCATTCTGACAAAGAACAGGAAAGGTAATCAAACTTTTCTAATAGTAAATCGGAGTTTGGTGAGGGTCAAACTTGGTGGGTGTCAAAATAGCTAGCCTGTGATGGCGTGCTATCTACTCAGAATATTGCAAAATGTGCTTTCACCGAAAAGCTATTTTAAAATCGGACTTAGCGAGTGCATAGAGGAGTTCTGTATCGATAATTCTTAAAATAATTGATAAGTTTTTTGTGAACGTTTATTGTGAGTAATTTAGTAAATTCACCGGAAGTGTTCGGTGGGAATGCTAGTTCTGAACGTCACATGCTAATGTAAAAAGCTGTTTTTTGATATAAATATGAACTTGATTGAACAAAACATGCATGTATTGTATAACATAATGTCCTAGGAGTGTCATCTGATGAAGATCATCAAAGGTTAGTGCTGCATTTAGCTGTGGTTTTGGTTTTTGTGACATTATATGCTAGCTTGAAAAATGGGAGACATAATCTAATGTTTTGCTTTCGTGGTAAAGCCTTTTTGAAATCGGACAGTGTGGTTAGATAAAGGAGAGTCTTGTCTTTAAAATGGTGTAAAATAATCATATGTTTGAAAAATTGAAGTTTTTGTATTTTTGAGGAATTTGTAATTCGCGCCACGCCTATCATTGGATATTGGAGCAGGTGTTCCGCTAGCGGAACGTCTAGATGTAAGAGGTTTTAAAGGAAACAGACTTGCACTGATGGGCGGTAAACTGGATAGAGAAACTACAGCTGAACTGGTAGAACATCTTTACAGTTGAAAAGGGTGGTGTTTTCAGAAGGGCCAAATTTCGTCAAAGATTTCAAAGCAAAGATCAGGATGCCTTGATGCTTAGCCCATTTTCCAGAAGGCAAGACTAGTGCCATACGCATTGAAGGAAGTGGTGGACAAAGAGTTGGATAGGCTCGAGAAGACAAAGATCATCACCAAAGTCGAAAGGAGTGACAATAGTCATTGTTCCAAAGAGTGACAAATCCATTCGGATATGTGGCGATTTTAAGGTCACCATCAACCAGGGTGTGGAAGAGGAAATTTATCCCTTACCAAACACTGAGGACTTTTTCACTACACCAGCTGGAGGGACATCATTCAGAAAATTTGATCTTCCGCAAGCGTACCAGCAGCTCCAGTTGGACACAGTTGGACACCATGGGCTGTACTGTACAGGTATCATCGCCTCAGCTATGGTGTCTCAAGTGCTCCTTCAATCATTCAGTCGGTTATTGACCAGCTCCAACAAGGAATCAAACATGTCACTTGTATCACAGCTGGTTCTAAGGAGGAACATCTGAAAAAGCTGGATGAAGTGCTCAAACATCTGGAGAAGTACAGAGCACGAGTGAAACTCTCAAAGTGCAAGTTTTTACAAAGCAGCGTGGAATACATGGATCATCAGATTGACAAGGAAGGACTGCATCCCACAGACAAAAATAGTTGCAGCTCTTGTCAAATCAGCCAAGCCAACCAACGTAACAGAACTGAAATCGTTACTAGGCCTGCTAAACTATTATGGCAGATTCCTATCAAACCTGTCGACCTTGCTCCAGCAGTTGCACAATCTGTTGAGAATAGATGAACCATGGAGTTGGACTGTCGCATGCGACGCAGCATTTGAGAAAAACAAACAGCTGCTTCTACAGAGTAATGTCCTGGTGCACTATGACACCCAACGACCCCTGAAGCTTCCCTGTGAGGCATCACCATATGGTGTGGGCACCGTGATCTCCCACATCATGGATAATGGAGGAGAAAAACCCATCGTGTTTGAATCGCGGACGATATTAGACGCAATGAATTGCGTCCAGATTGAAAAAAAGGCCCTGTCAATCATTTTTGGAGTCAAGAAGTACCTACAGTATACGGACAAAAGTTAACGTTAATCACAGATCACAAGCCTTCGCTGCCTATCTTGTGACCCAAGTCTGCGGTTCCAACCTAAGCGGCATTAAGAATGCAAAAATGGGCACTCATAACCATGACGTACATCTATGACATTGAATACCAGAAGTCAGCTGATCACAGTAATGCAGACGCGTTGTCATAACTACCAAGAGAAGAGAAAGACATCCCAGCTGAGGAGGGATGCATGTTCTACTTCTCACAAGTGGATGAGCTGCCAGTGTGTGCAAAAGACATTGAGAAAAGTACAAGAAAAGATCTGCTACTCAGTGTGGAAATAACCCTGTAAATGGGTGGCCAAGCTACGTGACGGATGAAGCACTGAAACTATACTTCATGTGAAGACACAAGTTGTCTGAAGATCAAGGCTGTGTACTCTGCGAGGGATCATACCCCTAGCACACAGACAGAGACTGTTGGAGGACTTTCACCATGAACATCCTGGCATCCGTCGGATGAAGGCCTTATCCCGTAGCTACAATACATGACCAAAAGTATGTGGACACCTGCTGGTCGAACATCTCATTCCAAATATGGAGTTGGTCCCCCCTTTATTGCTATAACAGCCTCCACTCTTCTGGGAAGGCTTTCTACTAGATGTTGGATTATCGCTGCAGGGACTTGCTTCCATTCAGCCACAAGAGCATCAGTGAGGTCGGCACTGATGTTGGGCGATTAGGCCTGGCTCGCAGTCAACATCCCAAAGGTGTTCGACAGGGTTGAGGTCAGGGCTCTGTGCTGGCCGGTCAAGTTCTTCCACACCGTTCTCAACAAGCCATTTCTCTATGGACCTAGCTTTGTGCACGGGAGCATTATCATGCTGAAACAAGAAAAGGCCTGAATTGGGCTTAGCTCACAATTGTTGTAATGCTTAATATATATATGTGAGAAGTTACAGGGTAAAATATTAAGGAGGAGTGTAATAGATTGGTCTATTAACATGGTAATCTGCTCACTCTGCCCCTACTCAGATGGTATTGCGCCGTCGCAACCTTCGCTTTCTCTCTCCTGCTACTCTCTCCTCTTCCATCCTATCATCTCTTCCCTTTGCTCAATCCTTCTCCAACCAATCTCCTGATTCTCCCTCCTCAACCATCCTCTCCTCCCTTTCAGCATCCTTTGACTCTCTATGTCCCCTATCCTCCTGGCCGGCTCGGTCCTCCCCTCCTGCTCCGTGACTTGACGACTCATTGCGAGCTCACAGAACAGGGCTCCGGGCAGCCAAGCGGAAATGGAGGAAAACTAGCCTCCCTGCGGACCTGGCATCTTTTCACTCCCTCCTCTCCACATTTTCTTCCTCTGTTTCTGCTGCTAAAGCCACTTTCTACCACTCTAAATTCCAAGCATCTGCCTCTAACCCTAGGAACTCTTTGCCACCTTCTCCTCCCTCCTGAATCCCCCCCCCCCTCCCTCTCTGTGGATGACTTTGTCAACCATTTTGAAAAGAAGGTTGACGACATCCGATCCTCGTTTGTTAAGTCAAACGACACCGCTGGTCCTGCTCACATTGCCCTACCCTATGCCTTGACCTCTTTCTCCCCTCTCTCTCCAGATGAAATCTTGCGACTTGTGACAGCCGGCCGCCCAACAACCTGCCCGCTTGACCCTCCTCTCTTCTCCAGACCATCTCCGGAGACCTTCTCCCTTACCTCACCTCGCTCATCAACTCATCCTTGACCGCTGGCTACGTCCCTTCCGTCTTCAAGAGAGCGAGAGTTGCACCCCTTCTCAAAAAACCTACACTCGATCCCTCCGATGTCAACAACTACAGACCAGTATCCCTTCTTTCTTATCTCTCCAAAACTC
Organism: Salmo trutta; assembly: GCF_901001165.1. Lineage (NCBI taxonomy): Eukaryota > Metazoa > Chordata > Actinopteri > Salmoniformes > Salmonidae > Salmo > Salmo trutta. The sequence goes on along the minus strand of NC_042984.1, from coordinate 24,471,615 downwards.
TTGAACGTGCCGTCCTTGGCCAGCTCTCCTGCTATCTCTCTCAGAATGACTTTCTCGATCCAAATCAGTCAGGTTTCAAGACTGGTCATTCAACTGAGACTGCTCTTCTCTGTGTCACGGAGGCTCTCCGCACTGCTAAAGCTAACTCTCTCTCCTCTGCTCTCATCCTTCTAGACCTATCTGCTGCCTTTGATACTGTGAACCATCAGATCCTCCTCTCCACCCTCTCCGAGTTGGGCATCTCCGGCGCGGCTCACTCTTGGATTGCGTCCTACCTGCCAAGTCGCTCCTACCAGGTGGCGTGGCGAGAATCCGTCTCCGCACCACGTGCTCTCACCACTGGTGTCCCCCAGGGCTCAGTTCTAGGCCCTCTCCTATTCTCGCTATACACCAAGTCACTTGGCTCTGTCATATCCTCACATGGTCTCTATAATCATTGCTACGCAGACGACACACAATTAATGTTCTCCTTTCCCCCTTCTGATAAGCAGGTGGCAAATCACATCTCTGCATGTCTGGCAGACATATCAGTGTGGATGACGGATCACCACCTCAAGCTGAACCTCGGCAAGATGGAGCTGCTCTTCCTCCCGGGGAAGGACTGCCCGTTCCATCATCTCGCCATCACGGTTGACAACTCCATTGTGTCCTCCTCCCAGAGTGCTAAGAGCCTTGGCGTGACCCTGGACAACACCCTGTCGTTCTCCGCTAACATCAAGGCGGTGACCCGATCCTGTAGGTTCATGCTCTACAACATTCGCAGAGTATGACCCTGCCTCACACAGGAAGCGGCGCAGGTCCTAATCCAGGCACTTGTCATCTCCCGTCTGGATTACTGCAACTCCCTGTTGGCGGGGCTCCTTGCCTGTGCCATTAAACCCCTACAACTCATCCAGAACGCCACAGCCCGTCTGGTGTTCAACCTTCCCAAGTTCTCTCACGTCACCCTGCTCTTCCGCACACTCCACTGGCTTTCAGTTGAAGCTCGCATCTGCTACAAGACCATGGTGCTTGCCTACGGAGCTGTGAGAGGAACGGCACCTCCGTACCTTCAGGCTCTGATCAGGCCCTACACCCAAACAAGGGCACTGCGTTCATCCACCTCTGGCCTGCTCGCCTCCCCACCTCTGCGGAAGCACAGTTCCCGCTCAGCCCAGTCAAAACTGCTCCCTCACGACGGCAGGAGTCAATCACCACCTTCCGGAGACACCTGAAACCCCACCTCTTTAAGGAATACCTGGGATAGGATTAAGTAATCCTTCTAACCCCCCCCCACCCTCCCCCCCAAAAAGATATAGATGTACTCTTGTAAAGTGGTTGTTCCACTTGATATCTTAAGGTGAATGCACAAATTTGTAGGTCGCTCTGGATAAGAGCGTCTGCTAAATTACTTAAATGTAAGTGTAAATGATCAGTGAGCTGCAATCGTACAAGTTAATGATCAGATAAATTAAGGTTTATTTGTGTGCAGCTTTTCACAAATGCTTTGAGCAAGCATAGCCAGTGGCAAGGAAAGGCAAGAAACATTTGCCTCATTCCCATTATAGAGCCAAACTCAGCCAAACTGTACTGGGCTTGGCGGGGTTATGTATCCATCCTACTGTAGTTGCTGGAACCATGCTGGAAAGAACAATGTGAAGAAAAAAATATCCGAGCCAGCACAGTATGTTTCGGGTCGACCCTAAAGTGTGAATCAGGCAACAGAAAGACCAGACTGAGGAGCCCATCCTCCTTTGGCTGCAGCCTGGTCTCATAGACTAGACGTAACATAGTATAAATAAATCCGGGACACTCAAATTGGTATGATATGTTATGTTTGGTATGATTACATAAGACAGATGGTTACTTAAGGTAAAAATAAGAATAATGCGAACATCTAGCAACCCAAAGGTTGTAAGTTCAAATCTCATCATAGACATGCCACTAAGACATGCCACCAAATGTCTCTTCAGAATCCCCAAGTCCAAAACAGACAGTGGGAGGCACACAGTACCACAGTACATAGAGCCATGTCTACATGTAACTCTGTTCCACCTCAGGTAAGTGATGCAAGCAGTAGAATCAGACTTAAAAAAAAACAGATAAAAATACACCTTATGGAACAGCAGGGACTGTGGAGAGATGCACACACAAGCACATACACATGATAAGACAAGCACTCTACACACACGTGCACATGGATTTTGTATTGTAGATATGTGTACGTAGAGTAGTGGCCTGAGGGAACACACTTAATGTGTTGTGAAAAGTGTTATGAAATGTCATGCAATATTTTAAATTGTATATAACTGCCGTTGCTGGACCCCAGGATCATTTATAAATACAAATACAAACTTTAGCATTTTAGCTAATTATTAACTTTTGAACTACTTACTACTTTTTCACTACTTCCCCTGACCCTAACCCTTTTAGCTAACCCTTCCTCTAACCCTAAGCTTAACTCTTTAACCTAAATCCTAAACTTAACCCTAACCCCTAGCGTAGCTAACGTTAGCCAGCTACCCACCTAGCTAGAATTTGTAACTTCGTAACATATTGTAAGTTTTTGAAATTTTTAACATATTGTACACTTTGAAAATTCATAACATATCATACGAATTGTAATTGGGTGATGGACATCCGCAAATTAATACATATTATAGGAAATGGAGTGTCTCGGATTTACATAGAGAATAATCTGAAATGCTCTGAGACCAGGTTGTTGACTAAAATACTTTGTGCACTGCCTTCACCAATTAGCCTCCAAAAGTTTTCATCAACCTATTTCTACAGTCATGAAAAGTAAATGAGACTCCAACTCAATTGGCAGTACACTGTGATCACATCTTTGTTGAGTTTCATCACATTTCTTTCTGTTTCCATTCCCTTTCTCTATGCCATCAGGTTCATGGGAACTAAATAATCCTTTCCTCACATTTGTTTCAAACCGGGACAAGATGTTCTTGTTTATCCACAATGCTTTCCCGCTGGCATGGATGGGGTTCTGGTAAATTTTTTATTTGTCAGTAAAGTGGGTTTTCTAATTAACCTCATTGCGTATGCGGATTGAGGCTATCGGCAGCAGGAAACTAAACTGGTCTCCGATGTGTTGTCTATTTTATTAAGACCTAGTTCTACAGCCCAAAACATAGCCTGTGAAGTTAACTACAGTAGTCTCCAGTAAGCCTTTGCCAGAAATATACACAATGCATTGACAATATCCACAAGTTTCCCTTTGAAAATGTCCAAACATTTACTGTCATTTGTTTCACTCCCTTGCACTATAAAAACATACCATGTTACACATTTTAATGCTACATTACTGATGAAACAGCAGAAAACAATATGAACGTCATTGGCCCACTAACACAGTTTTTCTTTCACTTTCTTTGTGTCCTCTGTCTAGTCTAACAGCCAAAATAACACATTTGATGACAGCTGCACCTTTGGCATATCAATGCAGGCCCTGTAGCGGAAGACCTTGGGGGGAGACGGTTCCATCTATTATTTTGTTATCTCATGTGGGGGAATTGAATTGGGTGAGAGCATCTATACAGTAATCATCCTGTCAGATTCTATTAATTTTGTGTTTCAGTAAGCGTGATGCAAACAACTTCCTTGGTAGACTGGCTGTGAAGATTTGTCCCATAACTGTTGAGCGCACATTGTTTGACATTCTATCAGTTTGTCAAGATGCTAAGGAGAGAATAATTCCTCCAGCGTGTCCTTGAACATAGCTTTGTTGTCAGGCATGCTGGTAAGGAAGAAATTGAAAATATGATGGAAAGGAACATGTTAGCCTTTGTCAATATGGAATGGGAAATTTGTGGGCATGTATTGCATTCCAGTTTAGCAGAAGGGCTTTTCCATGTAAAAGGACTCATGAGCACTGTAGCACAAGAACTCAGGGAGCCCGAGTGTATGACTGATGTTTCCACTCTGTAAATCAGTTTTGTTAACCACATTACATATTGCAAAGAAATGTAAATGTTCAAGTTCAAAGCTGGGTGGTTGTTACAGTGACAAAACACTGATCGATAATACCCAACAAAGCTTGCGGGATGTTAATGGTTTATTATTTTGATGTATCCACTTTCTAAAAATCTGTACCAGAAAATGATGGAAAAGGTGTCTGTATTTCATTATTTCCAAGGTAACCTTGAGTGCATTGTTGGAAAACTCAAATTTTATCACAAACCCTTGCTGTTCAATTGAAATGTGATGCAGAGTGGACAAATTGTATGAAGTTTGCTCCTATGAAACTACGGCTGAACGAAATAAAACACTGTCTGTGTTTGTCTGACCTCTTGCTTTGCGGCATCATGACCCTGATCTCATTTGATGGTAATCATCCCCAAACCTTTGACACAGAGGTTGATTTGAATAAAAATTGTGGCTAACAACACTATATTCCAAGCACTTAAAGTGACTTCTGTAACCATAAAAGCCTTGGTTTCATACATGTTAACATTAGAAGCCTCCTCCCTAACTTAGTTTATTTCACTTCTTTAGCACACTCTGCCAACCCGGATGTCCTAGCCGTGTCTGAATCCTGGCTTAGGAAGACCACCAAAAACCCTGAAATTTCAATCCCTAACTATAACCTTTTCTGACAAGATAGAACTGCCAAAGGGGGCGGAGTTGCAATCTACTGCAGAGATAGCCTGCAGAGTTCTGTCTTACTATCCAGGTCTGTGCCCAAACAATTTGAGCTTCTACTTTTAAAAATCCACCTTTCCAGAAACAAGTCTCTCACCGGTGCCGCTTGGTACAAACCACCTTCTGCCCCCAGCTGTGCCCTGGACACCATATGTGAATTGATTGCCCCCCACCTATCTTCAGAGCTCATGTTAGGTGACCTAAACTGGGACATGCTTAACACCCAAGGCCATCCTACAATCTAAGCTTGATGCCCTCAATCTCACACAAATGATCAATGAACCTACCAGGTACAACCCCAAATCCGTAAATACGGGCACCCTCATAGATATCATCCTAACCAACCTGCCCTCCAAATACACCTCTGCTGTCTTCAACCAGGATCTCAGCGATCATTGTCTCATTGCCTGCGTCCGTAATGGGTCTGCGGTCAAACGACCACCCCTCATCACTGTCAAACGCTCCCTAAAACACTTCAGCGAGCAGGCCTTTCTAATCGACCTGGCCTGGGTATCGTGGAAGGATATTGACCTCATTCCGTCAGTAGAGGATGCCTGGTTATTCCTTAAAAGTGTTTTAATAAGTATGCTTCACTCAAAAAATGTAGAACCAGGAACAGATATAGCCCTTGATTCACTACAGACCTGACTGCCCTTGACCAGCACAAAAACATCCTGTGGCTTACTGCATTAGCATTGAATATCCCCTGCGATATGCAACTTTTCAGGGAAGTTAGGAACCAATATACACAGGCAGTTAGGAAAGCAAAGGCTAGCTTTTTCAAACATACATTTGCATCCTGTAGCACAAACTCCAAAAAGTTCTGGGACACTGTAAAGTCCATGGAGAATAAGAGCACCCCCACCCAGCTGCCCACCTGACCGGGGTTGGGGTAGCCATGCTTTCCACCTGGCTACCCCTACCCCGGTCAACAGCCCTGCACACCCCACAGCAACTCGCCCAAGCCTCCCCCATTTCTCCTTCACCCAAATCCAGATAGCTGATGTTCTGAAAGAGCTGCAAAATCTGGACCCCTACAAATCAGCCGGGCTAGACAATCTGGACTCTCTCTTTCTAAAATAATTTGTTGCAACCCCTATTACTAGCCTGTTCAACTTCTCTTTCGTATCATCTGAGATCCCCAAAGATTGGAAAGCTGCCGCGGTCATCCCCCTCTTCAAAGGGGGAGACATTCTAGACCCAAACTGCTACAGACCTATATCTATCCTACCCTGCCTTTCTAAGGTCTTCGAAAGCCAAGTTATCAAACAGATCTCCGACCATTTCGAATCCCACCATACCTTCTCCACTATGCAATCTGGTTTCTGAGCTGGTCATGAGTGCACCTCAGCCACGCTCAAGGTCCTAAACGATATCATAACCGCCATCGATAAGAGACAATACTGTGCAGCTGTATTCATTGACCTGGCCAAGGCTTTCGACTCTGTCAATCACCAGAGTCGAATCGGCAGACTCAACAGCCTTGTTTTCTCAAATGATTGCCTCGCCTGGTTCACCAACTACTTCTCAGACAGAGTTCAGTGTGTCAAATCAGAGGGCCTGTTGTCCGGACCTCTGGCAGTCTCTATGGGGGTGCCACAGGTTTCAATTCTCGGGCCGACTCTTTTCTCTGTATACATCAATGATGTCGTTCTTGCTGCTGCTGATTCTCTGATCCACCTCTACGTGGACGACACCATTCTGTATACTTCTGGCCCTTCTTTGGACACTGTGTTGGACACTAACCTCCAGACGAGCTTCAATGCCATACATCACTCGTTCCGTGGCCTCCAACTGCTCTTAAATGCAAGTACAACTAAATTCATGCTCTTCAACCGATCGCTGCCCACACCTGCCCACCTGTCCAGCATCACTACTCTGGACGGTTCTGACTTAGAATATGTGGACAACTACAAATACCTAGGTGTCTGGTTAGACTGTAAAATCTCCTTCCAGACTCACATTAAGCATCTCCAATCCAAAATTAAATCTAGAATTGGCTTCCTATTTTGCAACAAAGCATCCTTCTCTCATGCTGCCAAACATACCCTCGTAAGACGGACTATCCTACCAATCCTTGACTTCTCATTTACAAAATAGCCTCCAAAACTCTACTCAGCAAATTAGATGCAGTCTATCACAGTGCTATCCATTTTGTCACCAAAGCCCCATATACTACCCACCACTGTGACCTGTATGCTCTCGTTGGCTGGACCTCGCTTCATATTTGTCGCCAAACCCACTGTCTCCAGGTCATCTATAAGTCTTTGCTAGGTAAAGCCCCACCTTATGTCAGCTTACTGGTCACCATAGCAGCACCCACCTTTAGCATGCACTCCAGCAGGTATATTTCACTGGTCACCCCCAAAGCCAATTCCTCCTTTGGCCACCTTTCCTTCCCGTTCTCTGCTGCCAATGACTGGAACGAACTGCAAAAATCACTGAAGCTGGAGACTCATATCTCCCTCACTAGCTTTAAACACCAGCTGTCAGAGCAGCTCACAGATTACTGCACCTGTACATAGCCCATCTGTAAATAGCCCATCCAACTACCTTATCCCCATGCTGTCATTTATTTTCCTCCTTTGCACCCCAGTATCTCTACTTGCACACTCATCTTCTGCACATCTATCACTCCAGAGTTTAATTGCTATATTGTAATTATTTCACCACTATGGCCTATTCATTGCCTTACCTCCCTTATCCTACTTCATTTGCACACACTGTACGTAGACTTTTTTCTATTGTATTATTGACTGCATGTTTGTTTATTCCATGTGCAACTCTGTTGTTGTTTGTGTCGCACTGCTTTGCTTTATCTTGGCCAGGTCACAGTTGTAAATGAGAACTTGTTCTCAACTAGCCTACCTGGTTAAATAAAGGTAAAATAAAAACATTTAAAAAAAAGTAATCTGTCCACAATCCACATACACAAGGTTCGACATTGGACTCATCATAGACAGGAGACACGCAGATCATGAATATGGACCTAATACATTTCTCCTAGATCCAAGATTTTTGAAATATTGTATGTTGACGTAACGTCTGCCACATTCTTCCCATGAAAGGTAACAGGCTTACTTCATCCATTTGAATATAAACAATACTTTGCTTTTGTCTTTCTTTCCCTCTGAAGCTTAGTAGTAGGCAGACTAGGCACATCATTCACAGACTGAGTTTACTTGGCGTTCCGCATACATCCCAGACAGGAACAGGAAAACCTAGCTAGGCATGAGAGGGAATGTGAGTGGCACCTGCCACAAATATGGGTCAAAGCATGAGAGGGAGATGCCTTGTGAGTGACATCTGAGACCCAAGCACAACATCGCATGAGGCATGGCAAATGAAGACTGACACAGCAAAGTCAAAATTCACTGTTTTTGCGCCTGCTCTGTGCTCGTTGGTCTCTGTCTGTTGCTTTTGCTGATTCTACAGGTTCAAATGATTGGTCGAACAGATGAATGCCAACAGTGTGCATGAATGAACAAGTCATCATCAATAACTGCTTTGTATACGAGGGGTAAATTGGTTCAAGTGTGCCTCTAAATATTTGCCTATCAATCTAACAAATTGCGAGACTGTTGCATTTGTACCGGTACCCCCTGTATATAGCCCCACTATTGTTATTTACTGCTGCTCTTTAATTATTTGTATTTCTTATCTCTTACTTTTTGGGGGGTATTTTCTTAAAACCGCATTGTTGGTTAAGGGCACATGTGACAAAAATAATTTGATTTGATTTCTCATCTCATCCAACTTTGGAAAGTATTCATACCTCGACTTGTTCTTACGTTACAGCCTTATTCTAAAATGGATTAAATAAAACATTTTCCTCAAAGATTTAGACACAAAACCCCACAATGACAAAGTCATTAAAGGTCCCCAAGAACACAGTGGCCTCCATCATTCTTAAATGGAAGAAGTTTGGAACAACCAAGACCCTTCCTAGAGCTGGCCGCCCAGCCAAACTGAGCAATCGGAGGAGAAGGGTCAGGGAGGTGACCAAGAACCCGATGGTCACTCTGACAGAACACCAGAGTTCCACTGTAGAGATGGAAGAACCTTCCAGAAGGTAGAGTGGCCAGATGAAAGCCAGTCCTCAGTAAAAGGCACATGACAGCCCGCTTGGAGTTTGCCAATGATGAAACCAAGATTGAACTCTTTGGCTTGAATGCCAAGCGTCACATCTGGAGACAACCTGGCGTGGTGGTGGCGGCATCATGCTGTGTCAATGTTTTTCAGCGGCAGGGACTGGGAGACTAGTCAGGATAGAAGCAAAGATGAACAGAGCAAAGTACAGAGAGATCCTTGATGAAAACCTGCTCCAGAGCGCTAAGGACCTCAGACTGGGGCGAAGGTTCACCTTCCAACAGGACAACGACCCTAAGTACACGGTCAAGACAAAGCAGGAGTGGCTTCGGGACAAGTCTCTGAATGTCCTTGAGTGGCCCAGCCAGAGCCCGGACTTGAACCCGATCGAACATCTCTGGAGAGACCTGAAAATAGCTATGCAGCAACACTCCCCATCCAACTTGATTGGGCGCTTGAGAGGATCTGCAGAGGGAAATGAGAGAAACTCCCCAAATACAGGTGTGTCAAGCTTGTAGCATCCTACCCAAGAAGACTCGAGGCTGTAATCGCTGCCAAAAGTGTTTCAACAAAGTACTAAGTAAAGGGTCTGAATACTTATGTAAATGTGATATTTCCATTTTTTCTTTTTAATACATTTGCAAAAATGTCCAAAAACCTAGGGTATTGTGTGTAGATTGATGAGGGGGAAAAAAACTATTTTATACATTTTAGAATAAGGCTATAACATAATAAAATGTGGAAAAAGTCAAGGGGTCTGAATACTTTCCGAATGCACTGTACATATTTTGGAGCATGTATTTTAGCATCCCCCCCCCCGTTGCCCTCAGAACAGCTTCAATAGTCCGGGCATGGACTCTACAAGGTGTTGAAAGCGTTCCACAGGGATGCTGGCCCATGTTGACTCCAATGCTTTGCACAGTTGTACAATCAAGTTGATTGGATGTCCTTTGGGTGGTGGACCATTCTTGATACACATGGGAAACTGTTGAGCGTGAAAAAACCAACAGCATTGCAGTTCTTGACACAAACCGGTGCAGCTGGCACCCCGTTCAAAGGCTCTTAAATCTTTTCTCTTGCCCATTCACCCTCTGAATGGCACACATACACAATCCATGCCTGAATTGTCTCAAGTCCTAAAAATCCTTATTTAACCTGTCTCCTCCCCTGCATCTAAACTGAATGAAGTGGATTTAAAAAAAAGTGACATCAATAAGGGATCATAGATTTCACCTGGATTCACCTGGTCAATCTATGTCATGGAAGGAGCAGGCATTCTTCATGTTTTGTATACTCAGTGTATTTGGTTGTGTTATCCAATCAGATCATGGTTTGAATACTCACTCTTGGGAGCGCCAGTGTTAAAGTTCTAGTACATAGGGCTAGTTGCCCAAACACAGGTTAAGGCTCGTCTTGGGAAAAAAAACAGATTTTCCATACAGCATTCTTTTTAGTCCAGAACTAGCCTTAGTCTGTGGCCGGGGAACTGGCCCAAAGTGTAGAGAGGCCCTAACTTGTTATGGGAATCAAGACTGTTTCAAGGACAGCTTTTTTCCATCTACGTAACATTGCAAAAATCAGAAACTTTCTGTCCAAAAATGACGCAGAAAAATTCATCCATGCTTTTGTTACTTCTAGGCTGGGCTACTGCAATGCTCCACCTTCCGGCTACCCGGATAAAGCACTAAACAAACTTCAGTTAGTGCTAAATACGGCTGCTAGAATCCTGACTAGAACCAAAAAATTTGATCATATTACTCCAGTGCTAGCATCCCTACACTGGCTTCCTGTTAAGGCAAGGGCTGATTTCAAGGTTTTACTGCTAACCTACAAAGCATTACATGGGCTTGCTCCTACCTATCTTTCCGATTTGGTCCTGCCGTACATACCTACACGTACGCTATGGTCACAAGACGCAGGCCTCCTAATTGTCCCTAGAATTTCTAAGCAAACGGCTGGAGGTAGGGCTTTTTCCTATAGAGCTCCATTTTTATGGAATGGTCTGCCTACCCATGTGAGAGACGCAGACTCAGTCTCAACCTTTAAGTCTTTACTGAAGACTTATCTCTTCAGTAGGTCCTATGATTAAGTATAGTCTGGCCCAGGAGTGTGAAGGTGAACGGAAAGGCTGGAGCAACGAACCGCCCTTGCTGTCTCTGCCTTGCCGGTTCCCCTCTTTCCACTGGGATTATCTGCCTCTAACCCTATTACAGGGGCTGAGTCACTGGCTTACTGGTGTTCTTCCATGCCGTCCATGGGAGGGGTGCGTCACTTGAGTGGGTTGAGTCACTGACGTGGTCTTCCTGTCTGGGTTGGCGCCCCCCCCTTGGGTTGTGCCATGGCGGAGATCTTTGTGGGCTATACTCGGCCTTGTCTTAGGACGGTAAGTTGGTGGTTGTAGACATCCCTCTAGTGGTGTGGGGGCTGTGCTTTGGCAAAGTGGGTGGGGTTATATCCTGCCTGTTTGGCCCTGTCCGGGGGTATCATCGGATGGGGCCACAGTGTCTTCTGATCCCTCCTGTCTCAGCCTCCAGTATTTATGCTGCAGTAGTTTATGTGTCGGGGGGCTAGGGTCAGTCTGTTACATCTGGAGTATTTCTCTTGTCTTATCCGGTGTCCTGTGTGAATTTATATATGCTCTCTCTAATTCTCTCTTTCTTTCTTTCTCTCGGAGGACCTGAGCCCTAGGACCATGCCTCAGGACTACCTGGCATGATGACTCCTTGCTGTCCCCAGTCCACCTGGCCATGCTGCTGCTCCAGTTTCAACTGTTCTGCCTGCGGCTATGGAACCCTGACCTGTTCACCGGAAGTGCTTGTTGCACCCTCGACAACTACTATGATTATTATTATTTGACCATGCTGGTCATTTATGAACATTTTAACATCTTTACCATGTTCTGTTATAATATCCACCCGGCACAGCCAGAAGAGGACTGGTCACCCCTCATAGCCTGGTTCCTCTCTAGGTTTCTTCCTAGGTTTTTTGCCTTTCTAGGGAGTTTTTCCTAGGGAGTTTTTCCTAGCCACCGTGCTTCTTTCACATGCATTGCTTGCTGTTTGGGGTTTTAGGCTGGGTTTCTGTACAACACTTTGAGATTTCAGCTGATGTACGAAGGGCTATATAAATACATTTGATTTGATTTTGATTTGATTTGATTTGAATACCCCGTCATCAAACAATAATTTCTGATGGCTTCTTCTCACTTCACCAGAAATATTGATAACATTTTACATTTTGTATAGGTTTTAATTTAATTTAAAGCAGGTTTCTTTATCCATTAAAATATAAAATTGATCAGAAATACAGTGTAGACATTGTTAATTAATGTTGTAAATGACTATTGTAGCTGGAAACAGCAGAATGTTTATGGAATATCTACATAGGCGTACAGAGGCCCATTATTAGCAACCATCATTCCTGTGTTCCAATGGCACATTGTGTTAGCTAATCCAAGTTTATCATTTTTAAAGGCTAATTGATCATTAGAAAACCCTTTTGCAATTATGTTAGCACAGCTGAAAACTGTTGTCCTGATTAAAGAAGCAATACAACTGGCCTTCTTTAGACTAGTTGAGTATTTTATTTAACCTTTATTTAACTAGGCAAGTCAGTTAAGAACTAATTCTAATTTTCAATGACAGCCTAGGAACAGTGCGTTAACTGCCTTGTTCAGGGGCAGAACGACAGATTTTCACCTTGTCAGCTCAGGGATTCAATCCTGCAACCTTTCAGTTACGTGTCCAACACTCTAACCAGTAGGCTACCTGCCACCCCGTATCTGGAGCATCAGCATTTTTGGCTTTGATTACAGGCTCAAAATGTTGTTTCCAATAGCCATCTACAACATTAACAATGTATACACTGTATTTCTGATCAATTTTATGTTATTTTAATGGACAGAAAATGTGCTTTTCTTTAAAAAACAAGGACATTTCAAAGTGACCCCACACTTTTCAACAGTAGTGTATATATTAGGAAAAAAGTGTTATTTGTATCCTGGTATTGACCACTCAGAATTAACAGTCAAGGCAATGAATTTCAAACCCAATGTCAAACTCAAGGAAAGGCCAATCTGGCATGTACGGGTGTGGAGACTGCAATTGCAAATCCAATTTAGGTTTGATTGATTACTGTGCTGGCTACTTAATTAGGTGAGCAAGCAGGCTAATAACTGACGTAGCTACATAGAGCACATTTCCTAGAGCCTCTCTGAACATGTCCTAGTGGCCATGTTATGTCTGGCACTTATCTGTTGAGTTGTATCCTCCATAATTTGGTTCAATTGATCATCGATTAATTCCACTCCCAATTTTGCAGTCTTTGCTCAATGAACTCGGAGGAATTTTACGTCTTCCCTCCATGACACATAATCTTCTGTCGGGTTTGTGAATGACAGCTCTGGAGAAAAAAAACTTGACCTTGTGATGCTTAAATCGACCAGGAATTTATGCAGGACAGAGAGCTGCTGGACAATATCTTGATTTTACTGGATGCAATCCTTTTGTTGTTATCAGTAGAGACAGCCTTTTGGATGATAACCCCAGGTGAGGCTGCTACTAAATAAATAGACTCAAGTACAAAATACATTTAATTCAGGTTTACCGTGAACGCCAGGTACGGTGCGATGTAGATCATACTAAACCGATTGGACGATCTGCCAGCCTGCAATGGATGTCATGGTTGGATATCTCATGCAAATTGTATTTCTTCAGCAGAGTGATGTTTTGGATAGTGATGCAACTGAGCTGAAACACTTAGCATAATTTTTTTAAGTCTTAAAGGGACAGTTCACTCTAAAAATCTGTACTCAGACCTCGAAGGTAGTCTAATGTTGAAATGAGTCCACGTCCATGTGATCTGTTGTGTGGATCAGTCCTAAATGAATGAAAAAGCAAGCCACAGAATAAAACGGGGAATTTATAAAGAATCTATCGTTCCCATTCATTGAGGCATAGCTGGCATGTGATACTGTCTAAAAAAATCCCGACCTACCATCAGAACCCAAAATATAAGCTTGTATTTTAAAATGTAAACAAATACTATACAGTATAGCATCAAAACATGGTTAAAACTATAATTTTGATATCATAGATGGACAATCTTTGCAACCATAGCTCTGTCTATGAACTTGAGAGTGAATACATTTATCCAGCCCCATCCCGCTTTTTTGTTATTGTTTCTACTGCTGATTGCTGTTTTAAGATATAAGCCTAAATATCCATGTGCTTAGTGGTGCCACACTACAGTATAGGTCTGTCACGTCATGACAGGTCATAGGGCTTAATGCATGCAGCATGGCTTTGCACTGCATCATTTTAGCACTTTTTTAACATCAAATTACCTCCAAATTAAACTATAAGCCTACATACAGTATAATATACGTTTCTGCTTTCATGAAGTAGAAACTACTTCAAGTGTATAGGAAAGTACAGGAATCATCAAATCAAAATAGTCATTCCATGCAATTTCAGCAAGCCATGAAACCCACCATCTCAGATTGTTCTGAAATTGTTCCTGTAGTTAGAAACAGATGAGATTAGCATTCCTGAAACATTTTATTGAAATGTTATTCGATTTCGGAGAATTTAAGCTAATTGATTGCACCCCAATTGGACATTTTAGTTTGTAGGTTTCAGATAATATTCAATAAATATAGTACCCAACACCTGAACCATCGCCAGATTCACACAGAATACATTACATAGTATGCAGAAGCAATACCACATCTTCATACTACTTTAGTCCAAATCGGATGTTGGGTACTATATTTATTGAATATTATCTGAATCCCATAAATTAAAATGACACATTTTGGTGTAATCAATTAGCTACATTTCTCAGAGATCAAATCATATTTGAACAAAATAATGTTTCAGGAATGCTAATTGTATCTGTTACTAACTATATAACTGATTTCAGAACAATCTGAGATGGTGGGTGTTGAAATCCTCTTTCTTGTGCTTTTTGAGGTGGAACAACACAACATTCTCATATGCAGCAGGGATTTCAAACCAAAGCAAACCATCATTAGCATGCAGTTTGCAAACACAGCAGCGTTGAACCTCTGTTTTCTGATGGTTGAAGTGCCAGGGTGGGCTGAGTGACATGGCTGACTCCAGGAGGCTGGAGTGCATTCATTAGAGACTGTTGAGTGATGTCAGAGAGACAGATGGTAATGTAAGACAATGCACTGGAGTGAGAGGTGGGGGGAAGGCGGCAGAAAGGAGATGCTGGCACATCAAAGCAGGATAGGAGACTTTTGATGCAGCAGAGGCTAGCAGGACAAGACTCAAGCCATGACAGCTAGCCAATGTGTGCTTTTGTAGGGTTGTTGTTTTGTCTGGTCCCGGGGGGAAAGTCTTACAACAGGAAAAGCAGCCATCAAACTGTGAGAACGCACGATCATGACGCGCTACCGGGGCTATGTTCAGGGTGGTGAAACGTTTAGAACGTTGCAGATAGAGCAACGTTCTAAACGTTGAGATTCGATTCCCTATTTTACCTGACAGACAATCTGTTCAACACAATACATTTATTTCTGAACAGGCCCTCTTGAATAGATACGCATCTGTATACAGTACATAAAGTAACAGAATGGGTCACGACCTGGAATGGTTCGAACCCTCTGCACTAAAACACTTCATACCCAATAAGCATTGTCAATACCACTGACACAGATAGGCCAAGGTGGGCAGCAGAATCCCCAAAAGATCAGATATATCCAGCAGCAATGAATGAAAAATGGAAATATCTTAATGTTCAGTTCTAGGCCTTGTTTCCCAGTTGCGATGTAACTTAAGCATTACAATGACTGTACCAGATGCATCGTTATTTACTATCTAACTTTTTAAGAGTGTTTCCCAAATAAGCACTATGTGTGTCGCATTAGACCATGTTTCGATACTGATACTGTAGGTTCGAAGGAAAAGCAGCGCTGCTCCCGGATCAGCTTTCTCCATTCAAATTTTATCTTAAAGATCCTGAACATTGAAAATCATGTTTTTCATCAAATTGGGTGATATCTGGATGAAACCTGTTCAAAGTAAGGTGACCCAAGAATGAAAAATTACTGTAGCTGGTACATTGATAGTTTGATCATAAAGTTACTTGTCCCCTTCCCGTGTCAAACATTGTGATTCAGGAGGCAGGCATTACCAACGATTTACTTGCGGCTTTATGCAACGTCACATAAAGCCAAAAATGTTATACACGAATTGTAGCGTCTTATCATCTTAACTAATTTAAATATTTACCGCCTTAAAACCGTCATCACATGTTCACCTACGCCTTGCTTTGGCTTTGTTTAGAAACCGTAAGCTAGCTATTAGTAGAACGTACGATCAAAGATACTGGTAACCTTTCATCTGTGGTGTGACTGTTAGCTAGCAAGCTACTTACCAGCATGCCAAAGAATTAAGACATGAGACAGCAGTGTCTGCTTTTCATTTCACTTGGACATGCTGCATAGAAATGTACGATTATGTCAAGCGTGTGCAGTGCACATTTCGAGGGAAGTTGCTTTATCAATTGGGGAGAGCATTCGGTGTGTCTTGCCAGGAAGCTAATCATTGACAGTGGCTCTTGCAAGCACTGCCTTTGCTGTCCTCGCTGTTTTCTGGTGAACAGTTTGACAGCTAGCATAAACAGTAGCCCAATATATCCATAAGTTGCTTTTTTTCTTGTTCGGCTTCATGAACAATTTGTAAACTGAAATACAGAAAGGAAACATCCCTTAATACCAAACATAACGAGACAAACCTAACATTTAAGCATAACAACTTAAATACAAAATATAAATACAGACGTTACAGAACAGTAGTCAAACTAGAAGCATAACCATAGAACAGTTGCTACCTAACATAGTAGGCCTGTAACTTCAGCTCATAACTGTAAAAATAAAAACACAACCTTTAAATAAACATTTCTTTCATTGTATTATATGTAATGTTGTTGTGATACTTACAATACAATGCTTACAAAGGGCATAAATGAAGATCAAACAAATGTAATGATCTCTGTTTGATGGTTGATAGAGCTGTTTGTAAATGTCCATCATCATGGTAACCACATGCCCCTAGGCCAAAGAT
Source organism: Salmo trutta (assembly GCF_901001165.1). NCBI lineage: Eukaryota > Metazoa > Chordata > Actinopteri > Salmoniformes > Salmonidae > Salmo > Salmo trutta. Next base: position 24,454,798 of record NC_042984.1, on the reverse strand, counting down.
TTTGTATAACTAACCCAAGATAGACCATAGCCTGTCCTTTCCAGTGAGAGCAAATGAATCACAGTGGGCAGAACAAGTGAGGTGGGCAGAGCCAAGCACAAGTTAGCGAGAGCCTATTGGTGCATTCCAGCATGTATTAGCATATTTCCATTGGAACGCCTACTCTGTGAAGTGGGTGTGTCAATTCGCAATTGCACTACTTCTGAATAACTTATGTTTTTTTACTATGGCAAATGGTAAAGTCATAAAAACTTTGTCCACTGTTCTTAACATATTCTAGTTTTGGAAACAGAAAAATGTATGGAGATAAAATGTTCAGAATGTCAGCCAAAATCCATCTCGCTCCATCTTCTCCTACTGCCTGCCACAGTTGCCATATTCAGTAGTGAATGGAAACACCAAACGGATGCTTCACATTTATACATCCAGTGAAATATCTTTCTCATTGTTCTATCTGTGCTGAGGTTGCTTGCTAGCAAGGAATCTCTTTACATTCTAGATTGTCCCAGACTATATTACATAGAACGCCCGCCTGTGGGGAAAGCAACCTGTGGTTACCTATGTTACCCCATTGTCTCACAGCAAAAACGTTTAAATGCTATTTACTTGTTATCCTGTTGGGGCTACGGGGTAGCAATGAACCCTGAGATGGGATTGCTAGCAAGGCTGGAAATTCAAAACATCAAAAATCTAATAATTTCAATTTCTCAAACAATCAACTATATTACACCATTTAAAAGATAAACATCTCCTTAATCTAACCACATTGTTCGATTTTCAAAGAGACTTTACGGCAAAAGCATAAAGTTAGATTATGTTAGGACAGTACATAGCCACAAAAGTACAAACATCCATTTTCAATTCAAGGTCAGGCGTCACCAAAAGCAGAAACCAGCTAAAATTATGCACTAACCTTTGACAATCTCCATCAGATGACACTCCTAGGACATTGTGTTATACAATACATGCATTTTTTGTTCCATCAAGTTCATATTTATATCCAAAATCAGCATTTTACAGTAGCGGTGAAATTCAGATTTTTTTCTTCTCTGAAATGCTTCCGGTGAACAACGTTACAATTTACAAAATTACTATTCGAAAACATTGGTAAATTATAATATTGTCATTCAAATAATTATAGTTTAACATTTCGTAAATGCTACTGTATTGCCAGATTTCAAAATAACTTTACTGGGAAATCACAAGTTGCAATAAACTGGGTGCTGTGCTAAGAACAATAGGCTAGGCTATATAGGTTAGCATCATCTTGTAACCATGTAATATCAATAATACTATTGTCAATAATCCCTTACCTTTGATTATCTTCATCCATTGGCACTTCCAGGAATCCCAGGTCCACAACAGATGTGGTTTCTTTTGACAAAGTTCATAATTGATGTCCAAATAACTCCAAGTTGTTAGGCTTCGGTGGCTACTAAAAAGTAGCGCGGGGGGGTGGGAAGTCACGGCAAAAAGTTAAAAAAATAATCTATTTACGTTCGTTCAAACATGTCAAACGTTGTTCAGCATCAATCTTTAGAGCCATTTTTAACGTGAAACATCAGTAATGTTTCAACCCGACCTCTCCTGTGTCTAGAAAAACGTTTTTGAAAAATGTCTCGCGTCACATGATTGCGCAGGTGCAGGCAATAATGGAAGTGACGACATCCCAGGGAGGTCAATTTCTCTTCCTTGTCATCCGGTCTCTGTTAATCATAGACGCTTCAAACAACTTTATAAAGATCGCTGACATCTAGTGGAAGCCGTAGGAGTTGCGAAATGAATCCTTTCTCACTGTGTTATCTATTAAACAATGACTCAAAAAAAATAGTACAGCCACAAAAAAAAAAATTTTCTCAGGTTTTCTCAGGTTTTTGACTGCCATATGAGTTTTGTTAGACTTACAGACACCATTCAAACAGTTTTAGAAAATTCAGAGTGTTTTCTATCCAAATCTGGTAATAATATACATATCCTAGCTTCTGAGTTGGTGTAGGTGGCAGTTAAAAATGGGCACATATTTTTTTCAAAATTCTCAATACTGCCCCCTAGCCCCAACAGGTTTTAACTGCCTGTTTTAGTCAATTACAAAACTACATTTAGGAAAAGTACATGTCTAAAGATTACTTTTCAACATTGCTTTCTCCAGAGCATTCTCACTACTTAAAAATATACATATATCGTAGGGCTTCCTTCATGTTCCTTTTCATGACAGTGCCAGCTACCGACGTAACATTAAGCTAGCCAAGACTAACAACACAAACAAATGGACTATACAGCACCAAGTAGTGAGTGGAGTTACAAACTGATTATACTAAACAAGTTAAATGGCTTACCTGTGATTAAATGTTTTTCACATACATAGCTACGTGTAGCCTACTTCAAAACCAGGTCCCCACATTTCCCTCTCTCCCACAACAAACTGCCTGAAGCCACAGGACTCATCTTGCAGGCTCTACATTTCCAAAAATGTAACCTTTATTTAACTAGGGAAGTCAGTTAAGAACACATTCTTAATTACAATGACAGCCTAGGAACAGTGGGTTAACTGCCTTGTTCAGGGGAAGAACAACTGATTTTTACCTTGTCAGCTCTAGGATTTGATCTAGCAACCCTTCAGTTAGTGGCCCAATGCTCTAACCACTAGGCTACCTGCCGCATTGTGATCCATAGGTCTGGATTTTTTACCTGGCTACATATACATTGAACAACAGAAGTTTTTTGGCATGTTTTGTTCTTTCTGTATTGAAAAATCTACGACGAAGTTGGCTCTTTAACAATGGATGTGAATGGGAAAGAATGTTTGTTTTCCCCAATTTGTGGGCATGGTCTAAGGGAATTCCTTATTATTACAGGAATATTGACTCAGAGTATGGCAGTGACGTTCTATTTGCTAATGAAAACATTGGGTCGCTGACCATAATGTAAATGTCAGAGTTTAATAAATGTGATACGGTAGCCAACATTTTTTTTTGGGGGGGGGGGCTAATGTTAAATAATGCAACTATGGCTGCTTTGACTTGTGAATTGATATTTTCTGTAACACACCTGATAGTCACTCTATGGTTTTTGTACTTCCATCTGTAAGCCCCCTACTTTGAGTCTTAGAACTGCCAGCATACAGCTGGCACAAAGGAATGTTGTCCACTAAAGGAGTTGCGGTTTACTGTATATAGTATTTGTAATTTACCCCTTAAATGCATATTTGCAATTCCATTGTGTGGGTTGTTGTCTTACAGTTGAGGTAGCTTTTGTCATTGTGGCTAATCATGAGGATTCCATCTCCTTTTGTCTTTCCACTATCATCAAGCTGTAATGATAGGCATTTTAGAAAATTCAACATCTACTTTGCCTGCAAAGGTCTCCCGGCAACCACCAGAGCAGGAATGCTGTGATACAAAATCAGCTTTCGGAATGCAAAGAATGGGAAATATGCTGTGAAGCCTGTGAAGACAGACCCAACATTGTCACACCCTGATCTGTTTCACCTGACATTTGATTTGATTTGATTTGACATTGTGCTTGTCTCCGCCCCCCTCCAGTTGTCGCTCATCTTCCCCATTATCCCCTGTGTACTTATATCTGTGTTCTCTGTTTATCTGTTGCCAGTTCGTTTTGTTTTGTGAAACCTACCAGCGTTTGTTCCCCTGCACCTGGCTGTTTCTAGTCCTCCGGGGTTTTAACCGTTCTGCCTGCCGTTTTACACCTTGCCACACCTCACTGGATTATTGACCCCTGCCTGCCCTGACCCTGAGACTGCCTGCCGTTCTGGACCTTTTGCACCCGCTCTGGATTACTGACCTCTGCCTGCCTTTGACCTGTCGTTTGCCTGCCCCTGTACTAGAAATAAAGGTTTGTTTCTTCAACACTGTCTGCATCTGGGTCATACCCGATATAACATATTGTAAGTCATAGTTTTTCATTTCAAATCAGCATCAATGGAACATTTCAGACACACACAAATGCCAAATGCAAACATTGAACAGTTTTTCAAAAGAAGTACACAATCAAATATTGCATAAGTAGAATGAGTAGATCACTAAATCAACAAATTGATACCATAACTCAGAACAGTTAATAAAAGGAAATCAAATTAACTACACATGTAACAAACATTTTCCTTTTAAAAAAACAGTACAAGCTCCTGCATCTTCTCTTCAACTAGGTCACCCTTGATCCAGCACCGTATGTGGGGAAGCTGTTTGAACTATCCATCCCAGGACCGCTGTTTGCCCAGTGTGAGAAGGCCATAGCTGGATTTGTTTCCAAGTTCAATCTTGGGGGTGATTGAAGCCAAGTGGGTGACTGAAGCCTGCTTGATTGAAGCGGGGTACATTGGTCCCCCACATTTTGTTACTTTGTAGTCTTTTTCATTCAGACATTCAGACAGGAGATGAGTGTTACAAATTGTGCAAATCAATGGGTCCTGCACACTGTAGGGTGGCCGGGTGCCTATATTAGGCTTACTGCTCAAATCTTTTATGTCATGATGTCTCACCATTATTTCTCAGTTTAATTTCGCATGAGTGTTCATGTTGATACATTTTTTGGCTATGCTGGTCGACTGTAAATTATCTAATACATATCAATACAAACAATTCATAACATACACTACCTGGTGAAAAGCATGTGGATACGCCTTCAAATTTGTGGAATTGGCTATTTCAGCCACCCCCGTTGCTGAAAGGTGTATAAAATCGAGCACACAGCAATGCAATCTCCATAGCAAACATTGGCAGTAGAATGGACCGTACTGAAGAGTTCAGTGACTTTTAACATGGGATCGTCATAGGATGCCACCTTTCCAACAAGTCAGTTCGTCAAATTTCTGCCCTGCTAGAGCTGCCCCGATCAACTGTAAGAGCTGTTATTGTGAAGTGGAAAAGTTTAGGAGCAACAACGGCTCGACCGCGAAGTGGTAGGCCACACATGATCACAGAACAGGACTGCCAAGTAATGAAAAATCATCTCCTTGGTTGCAACACTACCGAGTTCCAAACTGCCTCTGAAGCAACGTCAGCACAATAACTGTTTGTCGGGAGCTTCATGAAATGGGTTTCCATGGCCGAGCAGCTGCACACTAGCCAAGCGATGCACAATTCCAAGCGACAGCTGGAGTGGTGTAAAGCTTGCGCCATTGGACTCTAGAGCAGTGGAAACGCATTCTCTGGAGGGATGAATCATTCTTCACCATCTGGCATTCGATTCTGGGTTTGGCGGATGCCAGTAGAATGCTACCTGCCTGAATTCATAGTGACAACTGTAAAGTTTGGTCGAGGAGGAACAATGGTCTGGGGCTGTTTTTCATGATTCGGGGTAGGCCGCTTAGTTCCAGTGAAGGGAAACCTCAACCCCATCTAACACCTTTGGGATGAATTGGAACGCCAACTGCGAGCCAGGCCTAACCACCCAACATCAGTGCCTGACCTCACTAAATCTCTTGTGGCTGAATGGAAGCAAGTCCCCGCAGAAATGTTCCAAAATCTAGTGGTAATCCTTCCCGGAATAGTGGAGGCTATTATAGCAGCAAAGGAGGAACAACTCCCTAATAATGCCCATGATTTTGGAATGAGATGTTCGACGAGCCATGTAGTGTATTGTCATTTATACATGACTTTCTAAGCCTAAACAGTATGCTAATGCAGAGGCAGTAATAAATTGTCCAGTACACTTGTTGTATACTCATGTACATTCCCTTATGTCTAAGCGTCTAAGGGGACTCAGGCTTTAGTCATTCTTGTGAAGAAGTGTATCAGTGCACTGTATTCTGTAATTACTTACAAAACAATAGAAATGCAATTGTGTATTGCTGCTGTTTGTCTGACATCCAATAGTCCACGATCGGCTCTGTTGACCATGAGAGCATTTTGCTGAAAAAATGGGTTGGGGCATACTATTTCGGCTTGGAATGACATGTGGCTTATACTCCAAGTCGATATTCACATAATACTAAGGAATTGCCCTCGAGCATGCCCACAAATTGGGGAAAACAAACATTCTTTGCCATTGACCCCAATTGTAAAAGAGCTAACTTTGTCATATACAGAAATAACCAAACATGCCGAGAAAGCTTCTGTGTTGTTCAATGTACATGTAGCCAGGTCAAAAATCCCGACCTACGGTTTGCAATGCTCCCACATAGGGAAATAGAGCCTGCGAGAAGAGACCTTTGGTTTCAGGCTATTCGTCATGGGATAGTGGGAAATGTGGGGACCCGTTGTCCAAGTAGGCTACAGGTAGCTATGTGTCTGGAAAACATTTGTGACTTGTTTTAGGAAACTAGGCATATGTCACGCGTCAATACTTCATTTGACCGTTTAGCCATTTGAACGCAACCCCTTTTTTTAATCAAAATGCGTTTTTTTGGCAGAAATGCCTTCTGGAACATGTGAACTTTCATGCCATATGTAAATAAAAATAAAATTGTTAAATTACAAGCCTAGTTGGTTTAGCCACAGAAAAAGTCAGCAAGCTTCCCGCTAGCCATGATTGGCTGAGATATTGAGTGGGCTGGACATGCCAAGAGATGAGTTTGGATTGTTCTGCCATGTAGCACGTTTCTGTCTATTTGAGCTGGTCAGTATGTGTAGGTAATCCTGTCTAACACAGCTTTTAAAAACATATATTGCGTAGTAGAACTGCACAAGTGTTGCTCTCCACTTTCTGGAGGACCGAGTTTTGAAATCAGTGGAATTAGATTATGATACTGTAGCTAAGGAGATGGAGAAAACACCTGTCTCTGGATTACATCTTCAAAGTAAGGACAACCATGACATCTGTGAGAAAGGGAGAAACGTCCATCCATTTAAACGGGTAAGATAGTCTAACTAACTACATTTGCAGATATTACACGTCTCTAATTTGGTCAGAAAGTCATTCATTTCAAGCTGGCTCGCTAGCTAAAGTTACTTGCAAGATCTGTGTAGAAATATTACAGTGCCTTGCAAAAGTATTCACACCAAGCAAGCGGCACTATGTCGTGTCTTTGGCATCATTAAAACTGAAGACCTATTTATCAAATAACTCTAATTATTATTACGCAATTAAACTGATTAATCATGTAACTGTAATTAACTAGGAAGTCGGGGCACCAAGGAAAATATTCAGATTACAAAGTTATAATTTTCCTAATATAACTTTCAGATATTTTAATATCTGATCAATTTGTCTTCGAATTAATGATTTATTATTTACCTCACGTTAGTCTCATTCCAAACATCGTAAATTGTTGGTTATCTGCATGAACACAGTCTTCACTATGAGTCATCCATACATCAATTGTCTTAAAATAATTTATTTACTAACTAAGTAATTCACAGAAATGCATAACAAACAGTAGATATGGTTACAAAGAAATAATAGAGGAATGTGCCCTAGTGGGCTAAACCGGCATGGTGGCTTGTTAGACAAAAGGGGAGTGGGGGGTCATCTGAGGAGACACTACAGAGTTGAATATTAAAACAATTGAAATGCTAATCCTTTGCACATGAACGCTCACTCATTCGGGAACAATTGCAATCAATATGTATATTTACGCTCAGTGTGTCGTCGGGATCTCTGTTGAAAAGTTTGTTTCTGTTGGAGAGTCTGTCCGCCCTCTCTCTCTCTCTCTCTCTGTCGTGGTTAGAATGTATAGTTCAGAGTAACATTCATTCATGTCGTTATAGAATAGGTGTTTCGGCGGTTGTCGGTCTTTACGTTCAATGATACCAAATTCCTAGCTGCAGACTAGTAATTAATATCAAAGACTTGTTCTTATTCTGTCGGTATCGATAGTCTAAGAGTTTAACCACGTGGTATGGTTAAAAGTTCAGCAAGAGAAATGCATGGTCTGCAACCTTTAGCCATCTCGTAATTGAGGTAAGCTTGGTCTCCTCTCAAACCTTGGCCCTCTTGTTATCGAGGTAAGCTGGTCTCCTCTCAAACGTTGGCCCTCTCGTTATCGAGGTAAGCTGGTCTCCTCTCAAACCTTGGCCCTCTTGTTATCGAGGTAAGCTGGTCTCCTCTCAAACCATGGCCCTCTCGTTATCAAGGTAAGCTGGTCTGAAGTGGGAAAACCTAGGTAGGGGTTTTATTCGGGACATAGAAAAAGGCTGTCTCATGACGCCAGGTCCTGTCTGTGCCCCTGGGGGCGTGCCAATGACTTAGTGAAACTTTAAACAGAAATACAATTCTCTCACATTAACATCATTACATAGCATCGCATCATCTCACAAATAGCTTCATCCTTATTCATTAATTTTATACAACCATTAGATGTAAGTCTCATACCTGAGACTCTTCTATAAACATGGTTATGGTAATGTGGCGGTATTGTCTCTCATGAGTTTCACAAAATTGTACCAAACGGACCAGTTCGTCACCAATCTTTTATACCTTCTCCAGAACATAAATGTCGTTCGGTTCTCCAGTTCTGTGAGGTGGAAGAAATTACTTTGTTCTCTCTATGAAAACTCACTCTCTCTCTATACTGTGGCCATGAGGAGATAGTCTCCTCCAGGAAATTACAACCTCTCTGACCACAGCAGCCTGGGTGTAGGAGACAGAGGGAGATGGTGCAGAGGTAGGGGGATGGTGCTCGCTGTGTCCAAAGAGGGGAACGTCATGACAACTATGAAGACCAAGGAGCTCTCCAGGTCAAAGTTGTGAAGAAGTACAGATCAGGGTTGAGTTATAAAAAAAAAATGAAACTTTGAACATCCCACGGAGCACCATTAAATCCATTATTAAAAAATGGAAAGAATATGGCACCACAACAAACCTGCCAAGAGAGGGCCGCCCACCAAAACCCACAGACCAGGCAAGGAAGGCATTAATCAGAGAGGCTACAAAGAGACCAAAGATAACCCTGAAGGAGCTGCAAAGCTCCACAGCGGAGATTGGAGTATCTGTCCACACTCAATAGAGCTGGGCTTTATGGAAGAGTAACCAGAAAAAAAGCCATTGCTTCAAGAAAAAAATAAGTAAACATGTTTGGTGTTCGCCAAAAGGCATGTGGGAGACTCCCCGAACATATGGAAGATGGAACTCTGGTCAGATGAGACTGAAATTGTGCTTTTTGGCCATCAAGGAAAACAGTATGTCTGGTGCAAACCCAACACCTCTCATCACCCGAGAACACCATCCCATGCTGTGGGGATGTTTTTCCATTGGCAGGGACTGGGAAACTGGTCAGAATATAAGGATGGCCCTAAATACAGGGACATTCTTGAGGGAAAGCTGTTTCAGTCTTCCAGAGATTTGAGACTGGGAGGGAGGTTCACCTTCCAGCAGGACAATGACCCTAAGCATACTGCTAAAGCAACACTCAAGTGGTTTAAATTAAGGGGAAACATTAAATGTTTTGGAATGGGCTAGTCAAAGCCCAGACCTCAATCCAATTGAGAATCTGTGGTATGACTGAAAGATTGCTGTACACCAGCGGAACCCATCCAACTTGAAGGAGCTAGAGAAATTTTGCCTTGAAGAATGGGCAAAAATCCCAGTGGCTAGATGTGTCAAGCTTATGGAAACATACCCCGAGAAACTTGCAGCTGTAATTGCTGCAAAATGTGGCTTTACAAAGTATTGACTTTGGGGGGGGGGAAGTCGGTGAATAGTTATGCACGCTAAAGTTCAGTTTTTTTGTCTTGTTTGTTTCACAATAAAAAAAATTGCATCTTAAAAGTGGTAGGCATGTTGTGTAAATCAAAAGATACAAACCCCCCAAAATCCATTTTAATTCCAGTTTGTAAGGCAACAAAATAGGAAAAATGCCAAAGGGGTGAATACTTTATCAAGCCACTGTGTTCATATCTCAGAGCCCTTTGCTTTGCTAGTTATAGCCTCATGTTAGCTAGCTACCATTGAACCTGGTTGGTTAGGTACCTGCAGATTAATGCAGGGTAGTAACGTCATGAGTTGGGATTATGGTTCATTGTTTAGCCAGCTAGCTAGCTACATGTCTTAACAAAATAGTTCACTATCCAAGTAACTATTTCAATAGAATGTTGATGATGTCACTGCGACAACTGTTGACAGCCAGAGCAAATTTACCAGCTACAGTTGAAGTCGGAAGTTTACATACACCTTAGCGAAATACATTTAACTTGTTGGGGCTAGGGGGCAGTATTTACACGGCCGGATAAAAAACTTACCCGATTTAATCTGGTTACTAATCCTACCCAGTAACTAGAATATGTATATACTTATTATATATGGATAGAAAACACCCTAAAGTTTCTAAAACTGTTTGAATTGTGTCTGTGAGTATAACAGAACTCCTATGGCAGGCAAAAACCTGAGAAGGTTTCATGCAGGAAGTACCCTGTCTGACAAGGTGTTGTTGTTCTTGCTTCTGTTTATTGAAGAGTAAGGATCTTAGCTGTAACGTGACAATTCCTACGGCTCCAATAGGCTCTCAGAGCCCGGGAAAAACATGAACGATGACGAGGCAGCCTCAGGCTGAAACACATTATCGCCTTTTCCAAGTGGCCCATCAGAGGACAATGGAATTAGGCGCGTGCCCGATTCGACCCCGTGCAGTATTTTCCTTCGGCTGTTTAGCTAATTGCAGATTCCCGGTCGGAATATTATCGCTTTTTTACGAGAATAATGGCATAAAAATTGATTTTAAACAGCGGTTGACATGCTTCGAAGTACGGTAATGGAATATTTAGAATTTTTTGTCACGTTATGCGCCATGCGCACGACCGTGATTTACCATTCTGATAGTGTCTAGAACGCACGAACAAAACGTCGCTGATGGAACATAACTATGGATTATTTGGGACCAAACCTACATTTGTTATTGAAGTAGAAGTCCTGAGAGTGCATTCTAATGAAGAACAGGAAAGGTAAGACCATTTTTCTTATAGGAAATATGATTTTGATGAAGGCTAAACTTGCCGGGTGTCTAAATAGCTAGCCCGTGATGGCTGGGCTATGTACTTAGAATATTGCAAAATGTGCTTCATCCGAAAAGCTATTTTAAAATCGGACATATCGAGTGCATAGAGGAGTAATGTATCTATAATTCTTAAAATAATTGTTATGCTTTTTGTGAACGTTTATCGTGAGTAATTTAGCAAATTGTTAGTAAATTCCCCGGAAGTCTGCGGGGGTATGCTTTTTCTGAACGTCACATGCTAATGTAAAAAGCTGGTTTTTGATATAAATATGAACTTGATTGAACAGACATGCATGTATTGTATAACATAATGTCCTAGTTGTGTCATCTGATGAAGATCATCAAAGGTTAGTGCTGCATTTAGCTGTCTTCTGGGTTTTTGTGACATTATATGCTGCTTGAAAAATGGGTGTCTGATTATTTCTGGCTGGGTACTCTGCTGACATAATCTAATCTTTTGCTTTCGTTGTAAAGCCTTTTTGAAATCGGACAGTGTGGTTAGATTAACGAGAGTCTTGTCTTTAACCTCTACGGGCTAGGGGGCAGCATTGAGAATTTTGGAAAAAATATGTGCCCATTTTTAACTGCCTCCTACACCAACTCAGAAGCTAGAATATGCATATTATTGTTCAGATTTGGATAGAAAACACCCTAAAGTTTCTAAAACTGTTTGAATGGTGTCTGTGAGTATAACAGAACTCCTATGGCAGGCAAAAATCTGAGAAGGTTTCATGCAGGAAGTGGCCTGTCTGACAAGGAGTCGTTCTTCTTGTCTCTGTTTATTGAAGAGTAAGGATCTTAGCTGTAACGTGACAATTCCTAGGGCTCCAATAGGCTCTCAGAACCCGGGAAAAACCTGAACGATGACGAGGCAGCCTCAGGCTGAAACACATTATCGCCTTTTCCAAGTGTCGCATCAGAGGACAATAGAATTAGGCGCGTGCGCGATTCGACCCCGTGGAGTATTTTCCTTCGGCTGTTTAGCTCATTGCAGATTCCCGGTCGGAATATTATCGCTTTTCTACGAGATAAATTGCATAAAAATTGATTTTAAACAGCGGTTGACATGCTTCGAAGTACGGTAATGGAATATTTAGAATTTTTTTGTCACGTTCTGCGCCATGCGCACGACCGTGATTTAGCATTCTGATAGTGTCTAGAATGCACGAACAAAACGCCGCTGTTTGGATATAACGATGGATTATTTAGGACCAAACCTACATTTGTTATTGAAGTAGAAGTCCTGGGAGTGCATTCTGATGAAGAACAGGAAAGGTAAGACCATTTTTCTTATAGGAAATATGATTTTGATGAAGGCTAAACTTGCCGGGTGTCTAAATAGCTAGCCCGTGATGGCTGGGCTATGTACTTAGAATATTGCAAAATGTGCTTCATCCGAAAAGCTATTTTAAAATCGGACATATCGAGTGCATAGAGGAGTAATGTATCTATAATTCTTAAAATAATTGTTATGCTTTTTGTGAACGTTTATCGTGAGTAATTTAGCAAATTGTTAGTAAATTCCCCGGAAGTCTGCGGGGGTATGCTTTTCTGAACGTCACATGCTAATGTAAAAAGCTGGTTTTTGATATAAATATGAACTTGATTGAACAGACATGCATGTATTGTATAATTTATCCTCTTACATCTACACGTTCCGCTAGCGGAACGATTGCTCCAATATCCAATGATGGGCGGGCGCGAAATTCAAACTCCTCTAAAATCGAAAACTTCCATTTTTCAAACATATGACTATTTTACAGCTATTTAAAGACAAGACTCTCCTTTATCTAACCAAACTGTCCGATTTCAAAAAGGCTTTACAGCGAAAGCAAAACATTAGAATATGTCAGCAGAGTACCCAGCCAGAAATATTCAGACACCCATTTTTCAAGCTAGCATATCATGTCACATAAACCCAAACCATAGCTAAATGCAGCACTAACCTTTGATGATCTTCATCAGATGACACACCTAGGACATTATGTTATACAATACATGCATGTCTGTTCAATCAAGTTCATATTTATATCAAAAACTAGCTTTTTACATTAGCATGTGACGTTCAGAACTAGCATTCCCACCGAACACTTCCGGTGATTTTACTAAATTACTCACGATAAACGTTCACAAAAAGCATAACAATTATTTTAAGAATTATAGATACAGAACTCCTCTATGCACTCGATATGTCCGATTTTAAAATAGCTTTTCGGATGAAGCACATTTTGCAATAATCTAAGTACATAGCCCGGCATTACAGGGCTAGCTATTTAGACACCCACCCAGGTCAGCCTCCACCAAAATCACATTTCCTATAAGAAAAATGTTCTTACCTTGCTTGTTCTTCGTCAGAATACACTGCCAGGACTTCTACTTCAATAACAACTGTAGGTTTGGTCCCAAATAATCCATCGTTATGTTCCATCAAGACGTTTTGTTCGTGAGTTCTAGACACTATCCCAACGCTAAATCTCGGCCACGAGCATGACGCAAAATATGACAAAAAAATTCTAAATATTCCATTACCGTACTTCGAAGCATGTCAACCGCTGTTTAAAACCAATTTTTATGCAATTTATCTCGTAGAGAAGCGATAATATTCCGACCGGGAATCTGCCTGTCTGTAAACTGAGGAAAAAACCGAAAGCCGGGGGCGGGGCGTGTCACGCGCCTAAGGCTTAGTCCATTGAGTGACCACTTAGCTTTTGCTCTCCTTTGTTTCAGCCAGGGCTTTGAATTACGTCATTCCTGTTTTTCCCGGGCTATGAGACCTCATTGGAGACGTGCGAAGTGTCACGTAAGAGCAGAGATCCTTTGTAAATGATAGAGATAATAAAGAAGGGCAAGAAATGTTCAGACAGGGTACTTCCTGAACAGAAGCATCTCAGGTTTTTGCCTGCCATAGGAGTTCTGTTATACTCACAGACACCATTCAAACAGTTTCAGAAACTTTGGAGTGTTTTCTCTCCAAAGCTATTAATTATATGCATATTCCAGTTTCTGGGCAGGACTAATAATCAGATTAAATCGGGTACGTTTTTTATCCAGCCGTGAAAATACTGCCCCCTAGCCATAAGAGGATAACATAATGTCCTAGGTGTGTCATCTGATGAAGATCATAAAAGGTTAGTGCTGCATTTAGCTGTGGTTTGGGTTTTTGTGACATTATATGCTAGCTTGAAAAATGGGTGTCTGAATATTTCTGGCTGGGCACTCTCCTGACATAATCTAATGTTTTGCTTTCGTTGTAAAGCCTTTTTGAAATCGGACAGTGTGGTTAGATTAACGAGAGTCTTGTCTTTAAATAGCTGTAAAATAGTCATATGTTTGAGAAATTAAAGTAATAGTATTTCAAACGTTTTAAAAATCGCGCCACTGGATTCAACTTGCTGTTACCTAGGTGGGACGAATTCGTCCCGCCGGTCCCATAGAGGTTAAATAGCTTTAAAATAGTCATATGTTTGAGAAATTAAAGTAATAGTATTTCAAACGTTTTAAAAATCGCGCCACAGGATTCAACTGGCTGTTACGTAGGTGGGACGAATTCGTCCTGCTGGTCCCATAGAGGTTAAACTCAGTTTTTCACAATCCCTGACATTTAATCCTAGTAAAAATTCCCTGTTTTAGGTCAGTTAGAATCACCACAAAATTTTAAGAATGTAAAATGTCAGAATAATAATAGAGAGAATGATTTATTTCAGGTTTTATTTCTTTCATCACATTCTCAGTGGGTCAGAAGTTTACATACACTCAATTAGTATTTGGTAGCATTGCCTTTAAATTGTTTAACTTGGGTCAAATGTTTCAGGTAGCCTTCCACAAGTTTCCCACAATAAGTTGGCAGAGCTGCTGTAAATGAGTCAGGTTGGTAGGCCTCCTTGCTCGCACATGTTTTTCAGTTCTGCCCACAAAATGTATATAAGATTGAGGTCAGGGCTTTGTGATGGCCACTCCAATACCTTGACTTTGTTGTCCTTAATCCATTTTGCCACAACTTTGGAAGTATGCTTGGGGTCATTGTCCATTTGGAAGACCCATTTGCGACCAAGCTTTAACTTCCTGACTGATGTCTTGAGATGTTGCTTCAATATATCAACATAATTTTCCTTCCTCATGAAGTCATCTATTTTGTGAAGTGTGAAGTCCCTCCTGCAGCAAAGCACCCCACAACATGATGTTTCACGGTTGGGATGGTGTTCTTCGGCTTGCAAGCATCCCCTTTTTCCTCCAAACATAATGATGGTCATTATGGCCAAACAGTTCTATTTTTGTTTCATCAAACCAGAGGACATTTCTCCAAAAAGTACGATCTTTGTCCCCATGTGCAGTTGCAAACCGTAGTCTGGCTTTTTTTATGGCGGTTTGGAGCAGTGGCTTCTGCCTTGCTGAGCGGCCTTCAGGTGATGTTGTTATAGGACTCGTTTTACTGTGGATATAGATACTTTTATTCCTGTTTCCTCCAGCATCTTCACAAGGTCCTTTGCTGTTGTTCTGGGATTGATTTGCACTTTTCGCACCAAAGTGCGTTCAGCTCTATAAGACAGAACGCGTCTTCTACCTGAGCGGTATGACGGCTGCGTGGTCCCATGGTGTTTGAACTTGCGTACTTTTCTTTGTACAGATGAACGTGGTACCTTCAGGCATTTGGAAATTGCTCCCAATGAAGAACCAGACTTGTGGAGGTCTACAATTGTTTTTCTGAGGTCTTGCCTGATTTCTTTTGATTTTCCCATGATGTCAAGCAAAGAGGCACTGAGTTTGAAGGTAGGCCTTGAAATACATCCACAGGTACACCTCCAATTGACTCAAATTATGTCAATTAGCCTATCAGATGCTTCTAAAGCCATGACGTCATTTTCTGGAATTGTCCAAGCTGTTTGAAGGCACAATTAACCTAGTGTATGCAAAACTTCTGACCCACTGGAATTGTGATACAAGTGAAATAATCTGTCTATAAACAATTGTTGGAAAAAATGACTTGTCATGCACAAAGTGGATGTCCTAACCGACTTGCCAAAACTATCGTTTTTTTCAACTGTATGTCTATCTACTCTGATTTCAGATCACTCGTCAGAGTGTGCCAGAGCGCAGAATAACTGACAAATTTACAAACGCTCAACACCTGTTGAATATGGCAACAACCACATGGCAACGACCACAAGATTAAGAATTGTTGACTTGACATGCATAAAGCAGCAAATGGTTACAAAAGTATCTCTAAAAGCCTTGATGTTGATCAGTTCACGGTAAGACAAATTGTCTATAAATGGAGAAAGTTCAGCACTGTTGCTACTCTCCCTAGGAGTGGCCGTCTTGCAAAGATGACTGCAAGAACACAG
Organism: Salmo trutta; assembly: GCF_901001165.1. Lineage (NCBI taxonomy): Eukaryota > Metazoa > Chordata > Actinopteri > Salmoniformes > Salmonidae > Salmo > Salmo trutta. The sequence goes on along the minus strand of NC_042984.1, from coordinate 24,438,568 downwards.
CGCAGAATTCTCAGTGAGGTTAAGAAGAATCATAGTGTCAGCTAAAGACTTACAGAAATCTCTGGTGACGAGTCTACGATACGTAAAACACTAAACAAGTATGGTGTTCATGCGAGAACGCCACGGAATAAGCCACTGCTGTCCAAAAAATACATTTCTGCATGTCTGAGGTACACAAAAGAGCACCTGGATGTTCCAGGCAAAATATTCTGTGGACAGATGAAACTAAAGTCGAGTTGTTTGGAAGGAACATACAACACTATGTGTGGAGAAAAAAGGCCACAGCACAGCACACCAACATCAAAACCTCATCCCCACTGTAAAGTATGGTGGAGGGAGCATTGTGGTTTGGGGCTGCTTTGCTGCCTCAGGGCCTGGACAGCTTGCTTTCATCGAAAAAATGAAAAATGAATTCCCAAGTTTATCCAGACATTTTGTAGGAGAATGTAAGACTATCTGTCTACCAATTGAAGCTCAACAGAAGTTGGGTGATGCAACTGGACAAAGCAGTGGTGTGGAGATGTGCTTTGGCAAAGTGGGTGGGGTTATGTCCTACCTGTTTGGCCCTGTCCGGGGGTTTCATCGGATGGGGCCACAGTGTCTCCTGACCCCTCCTGTCTCAGCCTCCAGTATTTATGCTGCAGTAGTTTATGTGTCGGGGGGCTAGGGTCAGTCTGTCACATCTGGAGTATTTCTCTTGTCTTTTCCAGTGTCCTGTGTGAATTTAAATATGCTCTCTCTAATTCTCTCTTTCTTTCTTTCTTTCTCTCTCTCGGAGAACCTGAGCCCTTGGACCATGCCTCAGGACTACCTGGCTTGATGACTCCTTGCTGTCCCCAGTTCACCTGGCCGTGCTGCTGCTCCAGTTCTAACTGTTCTGCCTGCAGCTATGGAACCCTGACCTGTTCACCGGAAGTGCTACCTGTCCCAGACCTGCTGTCCCAGACCTGCTGGAACCCTGACCTGTTCACCGGACGTGCTACCTGTCCCAGACCTGCTGTTTTCAACTCTCTAGAGACAGCAGGAGCGGTAGAGATACTCTCAAAGATCAGCTATGAAAAAGCCAACTGACACTTACTCTTGTGTTACTGACTTGTTGCACCCTCGACAACTACTATGATTATTATTATTTAACAATGCTGGTCATTTATGAACATTTGAACATCTAGGCCATGTGCTGTTATAATCTCCACCCGGCACAGCCAGAAGAGGACTGGCCACCCCTCATAGCCTGGTTCCTCTCTAGGTTTCTTCCTAGGTTTTGGCCTTTCTAGGGAGTTTTTCCTAGCCACCGTGCTTCTACACCTGCATTGCTTGCTGTTTGGGGTTTTAGGCTGGGTTTCTGTACAGCACTTTGAGATATCAGCTTATGTAAGAAGGGCTATATAAATACATTTGATTTGATTTGATTTGAACAACAAAAAACAGAAGTAAATCAACAGAATGGTTTCACCAGAAGAAAATACGCCTTCTGGAGAGTCCTGACCTCAACCCGATTGAGATGCTGTGGCATGACCTCAAAAGAGCCGTTCACACCAAACATCCCAAGAATATTGCTGAACTGATATGTAACGAGGAATGGTCCTAAATTCCTCCAGACCATTGTGCAGGTCAGACCATTGTGCAGGTCAAACAACATAAAATGTTTGGTTGAGGTTATTGCTGCAATAAGGAGGGTCAACCAGTTATTAAATCTAACGGTTCACATACTTTTTCCACCCTGCACTGTGAATGTTTACATAGTGTGTTCAATAAAGACATGAAAACATATAATTGTTTGTGTGTTATTAGTTTAAGCAGACTGTGTTTGTCTATTGTTGTGACATAGATGAAGATCAGATGAAATTTTATGACAAATCTTTGCGGAATCCAGGTAATTCCAAAGGGTTCACATACTTTTTCTTGCACTGTAGTTCACCAATTAGTTTTTAAGGAAGCAAATTTTCCAACTTTTTGCCTCAGGTTTGGCTGCCCTAACAAGCCTGAGTGGAATCAGGTGTTCGACGAGCACGTATCCACATACTTTTGGTCATTTAGTGTACGTACATACAAACAGACACAGACATGACTTTCCTTTAGAGAAAAAGCTAACCTAAAGCGCCTCAACCTCGTCTCTCCCCAACACACACACGACTCAGGCGATACCATCCACACTAGCTTTCAATTTGAAAAAAAAACAGCTTAATTACAAATAACTGTTGGCTGTGCCCAAAGCCCTAAATTACTTTCCATGGCAGGGGGAGAATCGGTTAGTTACATCTCATGCAATATCTATCAACTACTTAAATACAAGCAGAATGTCCAGAAGTGGAGAGCACACAACACCCAATCAGCTGAAATGGATGGCTTCACCCAGTGTGAATCAATATGTATCCAACACATGTTGAGAATAAAGCAACGGATCAAACTGAGCTGTCTATAAACTAATCAGATTGATCATGTTGTGGGTCAGTGTGATTGGAGCAACTTCAAGCTCCGACTGTGTGTAAACGATGTGAAATGGCTAGTTAGTTAGCGGTGGTGCGCGCTAATAGCGTTTAAATCGGGTGACGTCACTCGCTTTGAGACCTGAAGTAGTTGTTCCCCTTGCTCTGCAAGGGCCGTGGCTTTTGTGGCGCGATGGGTAACGATGCTTCGTGGGTGTCAGTTGTTGATGTGTGCAGAGGGTCCCTGGTTCAAGCCCAGGTTGGGGCGAGGAGAGGGACGGAAGCTATACTGTTATATGTGGAGCTTGTCTTTGGGACATCTTCAACAGAACAGGAGCCATGTCCACACAGTGTAGGATTACTGAAAAGAGAAACACAAAATCTAATATGATGAATGCAAATCATACAGTTTTAGAACAGGGCAGGAGTGTATAGCCTATCATCAGAGGGCAAGGTGAGGCTATTAGGCTACCTTTGCTATCCAATCCTCTCAGATCTTCTCGAAGAGGAAGTGCATATGGGGTAGGGTGAAAAGACTCAATTTGGGATTGGGCATATAAAGGGCACCTTGAGGTTAGGTTATCAAAGTTGCTAACAGCCATATGATTGCTTGTGGATACCAATGTCACAGACTTTGGTTCACAAAGCCATATTACTTCTCCCCCGTAAAATTGTTGCCACACTTCATTCGGGCACAACATAGGCTACAGCACTTTTTACAGCTGAAATCATGTCATTTTCACACAATGTTACACATGAGAAACATGTGACATTGCCTTAGAGAAATATACAAACCACAACTTGCGTTGCTGGTGTGGTTCCACACTATCATGACTTTTGAGCTCTGTTTCAAATCATCTTACTGCATCCTATCTCACAACCTCCTCAACGATATTGGGGAAGAAGGTCCAAGGTCCTTCTCATCAGGACTTCGAAGGTGAGAAGAGAGCATGTGAGAAAAGAATAATTTAAAAACTCTCATCTCTGTTGCCATTCCCAAAAGTCAGTGATTGCTGTTCCTACTCCCGTTTACAACACCTCAAAAGGAGGTTGATAATTACTAGAATTAGTGGCCAGCTAATTCCTGGTGCCTGAATGGGCACACAATACAGATAAAAAAAGTATGTTCTTGGATAATAAATCTGATTTAACAAAACAAGAAACAATTAACCTCCTGACTGAACGACAATGCCAGACAAAAGTCTAGGAGAAGTCAGAGTTCCATTCTTAGCAAGTCTAGGAGATTGGCAGAATTCCATTCTTAGCATGGGGCAAATAAGGCAGACCAACTTTTTCAGTGTTTGCTTTTGAAAAATCACAATTTGTTTTGTGAGGAACAGTTGCATCTCACTGTACTTGTCAAAGATTTTGTCAACAAATTCTCTGCCAACATTTATTTTATTTTTTCAAATTTTGGGAAATAATGCACATTCTCAAAAGTGCAACCTATCTTGACAGCCTAAAGCAGAAATAAAAAATGAGTTCCCCCAGCATATCAAGAATATCGAGCAGTGTGACATCACATGTTCTGTATGATCCCTTGGGAGATTCTCAATTTGGCTAAGAAAGTCTGTACTCTCCTTGACTCCTCTGTCCTCCTTTCCTCCGTGACCCAGAAACCGATGTGGTCGCCATATGTAGGAGAGTGTCAATTCGTTAATGGGTGAACAGACGAGTTTGCTCCTCTACTTGATTGCCTCGTCCGGCAGAGGATGCTCATGTGTATCTTGCCACAGAATAGTTTTGAAATCCAACACACCCCCTTTATAACAACTGTGGTGTTCTCAGATAAGAAAAGCATGCACACATTTAAAGCCTAAACACTACTTATCCTTTTATCAATAAAATGTCTAGCACAACTAGCTACAGTATATTAAGTTTTACCACTTTACACATGTATTTTGGGATTCCACCTCTGGAAACGTAATTTGCCTGCTGACATGTAGAAGGGAGCGTCTCATTTCATACAAGCACATTAGTTTCCACGTTTCCTCTACTCGCCTCCTCTCTTCAATTACTTTTTAAAAAATTAAAGGAGGCGAGGAGAGGATGGAGGAGAGGGCGCAAGGAATTGAGGAAATACAATTGATATGGGTCTTAATGAGGGGACACACCAATGGGCAGTGTTTAAATGTGAATAACATTATCCTGACGTAGATCTAAAAACCAGTGAGCCAGTCGCTACTGTTGGAGCTCTGAGGAGGCTGCAGCCGGAGTACTGTGATTGCTAAATTAAGCAGCAACCGACATGCTTTGTGGTGCAGATGAGTCCCACTGAAACAGGTCAGGCATTAAGAACAGAATTCCGCAACACGCTTCGCACCACATACCCAAAGCATCCTTCACTGGGATGGCTAATGTGTGATTAAGGGGAAGGAGACTAAGTGGATATTAAAGATTGGCTTTCTTAGGGTTGTTGTCTTGATGATGAGCAGTGTATTGAATTCATGCTGTGCAGTATAGCGGTTTTATTCCCTCTCTCATCTCATAGGATGAAGGGGGTTTCTTGAATTCAATCATTGACATTCTAGGAACAGTTTTACAACATAGTTGTATACTCCCATACATTGCAAATTTGCAAAAACAAACTTGTACTGACTATATCAGTCAGTCTCAAATACCTTTAAATACCAAGAATCTTCAAATACCTTCAATTTAGAACCTCTTGACCTTTGCTGAGAATTAGTGCAATTTATCTGTTGCATATGTATGAAATAAAGAAGCACATTGCATGGTAGTGTAACTGTACATATCAGCAATTCAATAAGTCACATCAGATATTGGCAGTGAAATGATATACAATGTGACCAGCATGGGGAATAGCACTTAGACCTCATCTCAGATATTGTTTGTTTGGTGCTTAGTCAATATGGTGGCAGCTCTATCCCCATGATTGATAAGTCTTGGGTGCATGGGCTTCAGCTTTCCATTAGAGAGGAATGGCTCCCTGCTGATTCATGCTGCCATGTGAAGAGGCTCATTTCCTCATAATCCATTGTTTCTGTCCATGTTTACAGGGATGCTATTCACTAAGTGGTCACTCACACACACACACACACACACACACACACACACTCAGAGAGACATAGACATACACCACACACACACACCACCTTGTTGCATTTAGGCTAGGCTCTATTCTCCCGTGGAAGCAGATTAAGTGTACACTTCCTCATTTCATTTATTTACCCATTTGAGCGTGCAGCAACTGCGCCTCTCTCTCCAGGCTGGGTGGGTTTGTGTGTTGGTGGGTGGGGGATAGGCCAAATATGTTTCTGAGAAGGTACAGCAGGCTCTCCCAAGAAAACAGAGCCACTGGTTTCATGACATGAGGGCAGGGGCATATATCCACATTGCATTTCTCATTTTGGCAGAGGCACTCTGTGTACATTCACATTAGGAGAGTGCTGAGAAAGTGAAGGGAATGTATTTTTTTTTAGGCTTTTAGCAGATGCTCTTATCCAGAGCGACTTACAGCAACAATTACAGTTAAGTGCCTTGCTCAAGAGCAAATTGACAGATTTTTCACTTAGTCAGATTGTGGAGTCGAACCAGCAACCTTTTTGGTTACTGGCCCAACACTCTTAACCACTAGGCTACCTGCAGCACATTGTCTCTCCATTCTGTAGTCATTATGCTGTCTCAGTGCTGTAGCTACTAATTAGTCTCAGATGGAATTATTTAGCGCATCCATTTCTTGAAATAATCAGGCATCTTTACAATGCCTTGTTTTGAAAGCGATTAATCACCCTAAAACAATAGGATTTTTAAATGTGTATACAAATTCAAAAACCTCATTCCTCAGCTCACCACGAGTGCTGTTGCTGCACTCCTCTCAAAACCATTCCCTGATGCTACAGGAGGAAACGAGGGGCCATACACAAATTGCCTGTGTATTTGATTCCATAAGGAAGGAAAGTGCACACTCACGCTGCACTGGGATGGGCGAGATGGAATTGTACATTTGTTTTAGCACACTGATACGTGGGTCCTTGACATTTAGAATTCATTGTCAATATCCTTTGGTAGTAAATAAGAGATGTTGCCTTGTTGTTAATAGCCCGGTCCCAGGCATCGCTGCTCTCTGTAATTCGGGTGTGGGCGGCTGGCGTTTTCTGGTGGAAAGACGATGGTCTAATTGACTTCTCCAGTCCAGTGGTGAGGATGACAGCACAGAGCAGCTGTGCTTGAGACACTTGACTCGTGGCAGTCCTTGTTTTAGCTTTACAAATGAATGACATGGACACATGAGAGGACTGAAAGCAGGTGAAATCTTCCCAGCTAGCACATTTGGTTCCTTGGAAGTTGTGGGAATGTGACTTTTTGGTTTCCCATTGGTTCTGGGAACGAAGCCATACGTTTCCTGACCTGTAAAACTAAACAGTTTTAAAAAATTCTGAGAACGAAGTGAAAATGTAGACTTCTAGGAACATACATTTTTAGTTTGTGGGGAGGTTCTGAGAATGTTTTACTATGGTTCCCTGAAAGTTTTATTAACGTTCTGATTTGAAGGTAATTAAATAATGTTATGAGAACATGTTTCAATAAGACTTTTAAAAACAATGCTGGGAACAGAACGTTTATGTTTTAAATAACATTCTTAGAATGTTTTGTGGTTTTTATGGAAAGTTTTGTTAATGTTCTTTTAACTATTTGACAACATGACTTTAAATAAAAGCATGAAGAAACCTGTAGGAAATGTTATGCTGAAGTACTGAAATTTCCACAGATTAAATCAAATCAAATCCAAATGTATTTGTCACATGCGCCGAATACAACAGGTGTAGACCTTACTGTGAAATGCTTACTTACAAGTCCTTAAACAGCAATTCAGTTTTAAGAAAAATTCCTAAAAAAAATAAATAAACAAAAGTAACAAATAATTTAAGAGCAGCAGTAAAATAACAATAGCGAGGCTATATACAGGGGGCACCGGTTAGTCGAGGTAATATGTACATGTAGTTAGAGTTATTAAAGTGACTATGCATAGATAATAACGGAGAGTAGCAGCAGCATAAAAGAGGGGGGGGACAATGCAAATAGTCTGGGTAGCCATTTGATTAGATGTTGTTTAGAACCATAAGGAAACCTGTAGGAAACGTTATGCTGTTGTTGTGAAATTCCACAGAAGAACATTGTTTCTCAACGTTCTTCGTACAATTTGAGAACATTCTCAATGTCAAACCAGTTGGAGAACTTTCCTAGAACATTACCAAAATTGAAATTAAATGTAACCATATCCTGATTGCCACTACTGTTAGTACTAATGAGTCTAATCCATATCATCTACTGTAGGCTGTGTCTGAGGTCAAGAAAACATGCTTCAAATAAAGCCTCTGATTCAATCGCTGCGAATTGAATTCACTAAGTATGGATTGATACCTCTTATGATCCATCTTTAATGCTGTCTGGCCTTTCCCAGGACCTTTATCTTGACTTAATGCAAAGAGTATACTATGAGATAGGCCCGTTCTTTTCCTTTGAAGGTTGAACACCAACACTGTTTTCAGAGACATTTCAGTTTGATCCCAAGTCAAAACGTATTTTTGGAAAGCTATTCCTCACATCTTCCTCAGACCATGTTCTCTCCATCTAAAGCCAAAAGTGAATTCTGTTTCATCCCAATACATAGCCCCCACCCATGCAAATATAAATAATTACCCGATCAATCAACTCAATAAACATTTAATGTCTGTAATCAGTGAGACAGCACGGGTGAATTGTCTTTTGGGATCACCACATCACTGTTCTGTAATTGTAGAAAAGAGCACTTGACATTTTTTAGCCCTTGTGATGAACCTTCAGGATTAGCAACTGAGCTGCCAAGACCACTGCGTCAGAACTAATATTATTTTCTGAATGCCGTGCAAGAGGACAAGAGGTACAGTATACTTGGAAATTGTATTCATATTAAACTACTTATAATATAGCAAACAATAAACAATATTAACAAAAAACAATGCAACACCGTATAAGGTTGAAGTCGGAAGTTTACATACACTTAGGTTGGAGTCATTAAAACTCGTTTTTCAACCACTCCACAAATTTCTTGTTAACAAACTATAGTTTTGCACATCGGTTAGGATATCTACTTTGTGCATGACACAAGTAATTTTTCCAACAATTATTTACAGACAGATTATTTCACTTATAATTCACTATCACAATTCCACTGGGTCAGAAGTTTACGTACACTAAGTTAACTGTGCCTTTAAACAGCTTGAAAAATTCCAGAAAATTATGTCATGGCTATAGAAGCGTCTCATAGGCTAATTGACATCATTTGAGCCAATTGGAGGTGTACCTGTGGATGTATTTCAAGGCCTACCTTCAAATTCAGTTCCTCTTTGCTTGACATCATGGGAAAATCAAAAGAAATTAGCCAAGACCTCAGAAAAAAATTGTAGACCTCCACAAGTCTGGTTCATCCTTGGGAGCATTTTCCAAACGCCTGAAGGTACCACGTTCATCTGTACAAACAATAGTACGCAAGTTTAAACACCATGGGACCACGCAGATGTCTCCTAGAGATTAATGTACATTGGTGTGAAAAGTTAAAATCAATCCCAGAACAACAGCAAAGGACCTTGTGAAGATGCTGGAGGAAACAGGTAAAAAAGTATCTATATCCACAGTAAAACGAGTCCTATATCGACATAACCTGAAAGGCCGCTCAGCAAGGAAGAAGCCACTGCTCCAAAACAGCCATAAAAAAGCCAGACTACAGTTTGCAACTGCACATGGGGACAAAGATCGTACTTTTTTGAGAAATGTCCTCTGGTATGATGAAACAAAAATAGAACTGTTTGGCCATAATGACCATCGTTATGTTTGGAAGAAAAAGGGGGAGGCTTGCAAGCCAAAGAACACCATTCCAACCCTGAAGCACAGGGGTGGCAGCATCATGTTGTGGGGGTGCTTTGCTGCAGGAGGGACTGGTGCACTTCATAAAATAGATGGCATCATGAGGAAAGAAAATGATATGCCTATATTGAAGCAACATCTCAAGACATCAGTCAGGAAGTTAAAGCTTGGTCGCAAATGGGTCTTCCAAATGGACAATGACCCCAAGCATACTTCCAAAGTTGTGGCAAAATGGCTTAAGAAGAACAAAGTCAAGGTATTGGAGTGGCCATCACAAAGCCCTGACCTCAATCCTATAGAACATTTGAGGGCAGAACTGAAAAAGCGTGTGCGAGCAAGGTGGCCTACAAAACTGACTCAGTTATACCAGCTCTGTCAGGAGGAATGGGCCAAAATTCACCCAACTTATTGTGGGAAGCATGTGGAAGGCTACCCACAACGTTTGACCCAAGTTAAATCATTTAAAGGCAATTCTACCAAATACTAATTGAGTGTATGTAAACTTCTGACCCACTGGGAATGTGATGAAAGAAATAAAAGGTGAAATAAATCATTATCTCTACTATTATTCTGACATTTCACATTCTTAAAATAAAGTGGTGATCCTAACTAACCTAAGACAGGGAATTATTATTAGGATTAAATGTCAGGAATTGTGAAAAACTGAGTTTAAATGTATTTGGCTAAGGTGTATGTAAACTTCCGACTTCAACTGTATTTGGTACAATTTTTCATTGAGAACGTATATCCAGCAGGAGACCTTTGAAATGTACTGAGATGTTAATTTCTCCCCGGAAAGAGAGTTGTGGCTTTCCTCTCAATATGTTCAAATTGTATAAAAGTATAATTTGATAAAGCCTTTCCACAATGAAAATAACAACAGAGATTGTTTATCAGATTTCCCCGTCGCTGAGTAAGAACTATTGCCCTGAGGTGCTGTGTTGCCATTACATAACAGCCAATATAGGGCATTGTGGGACTGAACTGGAAAATACTGGAGGAAAGAAAAGCTTTGCCTTTCTCAAGAGATACAAGCCATGAGGTAGAGAAGGAAGCCGCAAACTCTTCATCTCACCGTGAGAAGAAAAGCTGAAGTTGTTTGACATGTAGACAGTTAAGTATTGAAAGCCTTGAATACCAGATATGTAATTTGACATTGTAGAGCAGTGACACACCAACACATCCACACCAGATGACAAGGACAAAGGGAATACACACCAAACCCCCTTTTACCGGCCAGAGAGCACAGAGGGGGTACAGAAGGGTCCAAAAAGGAACCCTTGCCCATTCGCCTTCACCAAATGGCACTCAGACTTGTGCCAGAGACAGAGACACTGCTGGGTCCCGATGAAGACTGAGGATTGTTACGGGTCAGTCAAGGAGCTTCTTTCATTGGAAAGCAATGAACTGCACTCAAAGTGCCTCAAAAACTCTTATATCCTCAAGGAAGCAATGTAAATTAGCTTAAAATGACATGGTTAAAAGTGTTGAGATGTGTGTATAATAAGAACTTGTATTTAAGATGTGTATGATATATTTTCCTGACACTTAACAATTAATAGGTATTACCCACACTTGTCCAAGGAAAAGCATGTTGCGTGATATCGGTGCAGCCACACAGTCTTCACACGGATGTTGGAATATGTTATGAATGTGTACAAAATACCCTCCCTTTGGTGTGGGAAATGTATTGATTCATAGGCTGTGCAGATCATAAAACAATGCAGGCGATGAATGGAGGCGGACATGGCCCTTGGAACTTTTCCCTAATCTGAGTCAATCAACGCTCTCCTGACAAGAGGCCTCACCTCTTCCTGGTTCCAGGACTATAAACTGAAAATGTGAACACACCTCCTTGTGTTCGTACAGACACCAGCCATATGGTTGCTGTCAATTTATGAACTACAAACCAATTGAAGGCCACCCCGTGAAGGACCTTGCAAAAATTCTACTTGGACTACTGAAATCCTTTGTTTTAGACTCTAGTCTACACCATGGAAAGTTCACTGAAGACCGTTGGTTTCAGACATAATACGTAATGTCTGGGGTTTCATCTCACCTATCTTTTCCCTGATTTGAATGTGAGCGCGTAATCTGTATCTGTGACTTTATTACTACAATCTATATTTCTCCTATAATCCCTGCCTTGTTTCATTCTGAAATATCAAGAAAAACTGTTTGTTAGATCCCCATTCTCTGTTTATGACTGAATCTGTAGCCTCTCATATTAGTATATCATTTTGCCAAAATCTTCATTAATAATTCATCCTGTAAACTCCTTGTTTTACCCTGGTGTATCTAAATACATCTCCTTAATTTTATTAAATATCTACTATCTCTATCTACTTTGTCCTTTTAAGAACTGAATTGCCTTCAGAATGAATAATTTCATAATAATAAGTCTACACACTCTGTTACATACAGTACCAGTCAAAAGTTTGGACACACCTACTCATTCAAGGGTTTTCTTTTATATTTTAGATTCTTCAAAGTAGTCACCTTTGCCTTGATGACAGCTTTGCACACTCTCTCAACCAGCTTCACCTGGAATGCTTTTCCAACAGTCTTGAAGGAGTTCCCAAATATGCTGAGCATGTGTTTGCTGCTTTTCCTTCACACCGCGGTCCAACTCATCCCAAACCATCTCAATTGTGGTTGAGGTCGGGTGATTGAGGTCGGGTGCTGTGGTAGCCATGCTGGTTAAGTGTGCCTTGAATTCTAAATAAATCACTGACAGTGTCACCAGCAAAGCACCCACACACCATAACACCTCCTCCTCCATGCTTCACGGTGGGAACTACACATGTGGAGATCATCCATTCACCCACACTGCGTATCACAAAGACACAGTGGAAGGAACCAAAAACCTCAAATTTGGACTCATCAGACCAAAGGACAGACGTCCACTGGTCTAATGTCCATTACTCGTGTTTCTTTGCCCAAGCAAGTCTTTTCTTCTTTTTGGTGTCCTTTAATAGTGGTTTCTTTGCAGCAAATCGAACATTAAGGCCTGATTCACACAGTCTCATCTGAACAGTTGATGTTGAGATGTGTCTGGTACTTGAACTCTGTGAAGCATTTATTTGGGCTGCAATTTCTGAGGCTGGTAACGCGGATGAACTTATCCTCTGCAGCAGAGGTAACTCTGGGTCTTCCTTTCCTGTGGCGGTCCTCATGAGAGCTAGTTTCATCATAGCGCTTGATGGTTTTTGCGACTGCACTTGAAGAAACTTTCACATTTCTTAACATTTTCCAGATTGACTGACCTTCATGTCCTAAAGTAATGACAGACTGTTGTTTCTCTTTGCTTATTTGAGCTGTTCTTGCCATAATATGGACTTGGTATTTTACTAAATGGGGCTATCTTCTGTATACGACCCCTACCATGTCACAATACAACTGGTCGGCTCAAACGCATGAAGAAGGAAAGAAATTCCACAAATTAACTTTTAACAAGGCACACCTGTTAATTTAAATTCATTCCAGGTGTCTGCCTCCTGAAGCTGGTTGAGAGTATGCGAAGAGTGTGCAAAGCTGTCATCAACGCAAAGAGTTGCTACTTTGAAGAATCTCAAAGATAAAATGTATTTTGATTTGTTTAACACTTTTTTGGTTACTACATGATTCCATATGTGTTATTTCATAGTTTTGATGTCTTCACTATTATTCTATAATGTAGGAAAAAAAGAAAAAAAAAATATATAAATAAAGGAATGAGTAGGTGTGTACAAACATTTGACTGGTACTGTATGTGGCGCATTCCGTGTGAGGAGAGTTTTAGATTGAAATGAGCTGTTTGTGACCAGAAACATGAAACCGCTGTGAAACCAACATTGACTTTGAAGGATTCCTCAAAACTTCCAAGATACCCTATCATTGCGTGATTTAGCTTTGATACTGGCAGTTACCTTTTCCCTTTTTGTATGGTTGTTATTAAAACAATTGGCACTTATGTAATTTGGCTAAATTGTCTTACTGCCTTGAGGGCACTCAAAGTTTCTATAATACTGTGACGTGTTAGCGGTAGCAGCACGCTATTCCCCGATTTTATATTTCAAGTTTTTAATGTCACATGTACAAGTACAGGGCCATGCCTTTCTTGCCAACTCAAAACAAAACAATGCAATAATTAATAAGAATGTAATACTCCATAAAACACATGAGAAATGAGAAGAAATATGAAGAACACAATAAGTAAGTAAGCATACTATATACAGGGTCAGTTCCAATATCATATTTACAATGTGCAGGGATACTGCAGTGATGGAGGTAAATATGTATAGGGGTAAGGTGACTTGGCAACAAGATATAAGATAAACAGAGTAGCAGCAGCTTCTATGTGAGTAGGTTTGTGTATGTGTAGAGTCAGTATAAAACCTGTTTGGGATAGGGGGCAGTATTTTCACGGCCGGATAAAAAACGTACCCGATTTCATCTGGTTACTACTCCTGCCCAGAAACTATAATATGCATATAATTAGTAGATTTGGATAGAAAACACTCTAAAGTTTCGAAAACTGTTTGAATGGTGTCTGAGTATAACAGAACTCATATGGCAGGCCAAAACCTGAGAAGATTCCATACAGGAAGTGCCCTGTCTGACAATTTATTGTCCTTCTGTAGCCTCTATCGAAAATACAGCCTCTGTGCTGTAACGTGACATTTTCTAAGGCTTCCATTGGCTCTCAGAAGGCGCCAGAAAGTGGAATGAGAGCTCTGCAGTCTCTGGGCTAAGTACAGCAGCTCTGTTTGTTACTGGCCTGCCTGGGGACAGTGACACTGGAGATGCGCGTCCACGAGACAACTCCATTTTGTTCTTCCAGTCTTTGAATGAATACAACGTCCCCCAGTTGGAATATTATCGCTATTTTATGAGAAAAATAGCATACAAATTGATTTTAAACAGCGGTTGACGTACTTCGAACTACGGTAATGGAATATTTTTGAATTTTTTTGTAAGGAAATGCGCCTGTGCGTCACCCTTCGGATAGTGACCTCAACTCACGAACAAAACGGAGCTATTTCAATATAACTATGGATTATTTGGAACCAAAACAACATTTGTTGTTGAAGTAGAAGTCCTGGGAGTGCATTCTGACGAAGAACAGCAAAGGTAATCCAATTTTTCTAATAGTAATTCTGATTTTAGTGAGCCCCAAACTTGGTGGGTGTCAAATTAGCTAGCCTGTGATGGCCGAGCTATGTACTCAGATTATTGCAAAATGTGCTTTCGCTGAAAAGCTATTTTAAAATCAGACATAGCGATTGCATAAAGGAGGTCTGTGTCTATAATTCTTAAAATAATTGTTATGTATTTTGTAAACGTTTATCATGAGTAATTTAGTAAATTCACCGGAAGTTTTCGGTGGGTATGCTAGTTCTGAACGTCACATGCTAATGTAAAAAGCTGTTTTTTGATATAAATATGAACTTGATTGAACAAAACATGCATGGATTGTATAACATAATGTCCTAGGAGTGTCATCTGATGAAGATCATCAAAGGTTAGTGCTGCATTTAGCTGTGGTTTGCGTTTATGTGACATATATGCTTGCTTGGAAAATGGCTGTGTGATTATTTGTGTCTACGTACTCTCCTAACATAATCTAATGTTTTGCTTTCGCTGTAAAGCCTTTTTGAAATTGGACAATGTGGTTAGATTAACGAGAGTCTTATCTTTAAAATGATGTAAAATAGTTGATTGTTTGAGAAAATTTAATTGTGGTATTTTAGTTGGTTTTGTATTTCGCGCCGTGCAATGCCATTGGCTGTTGGCTAGGGGTTCCGCAGTCGGAACGGGGTTCCGCTAGCGGAACGTCTGTCCTCAACAGGTTAACCTCTTATGGCTAGGGGGCAGTATTTTCACGGCTGGATAAAAAACGTACCCGATTTAATCTGATTATTAGTCCTGCCCAGAAACTAGAATATGCATATAATTATTAGCTTTGGATAGAAAACACTCCAAAGTTTCTAAAACTGTTTGAATGGTGTCTGTGAGTATAACAGAACTCCTATGGCATGCAAAAACCTGAGAAGGTTCTGTTCAGGAAGTACCCTGTCTGAACATTTCTTGCCCTTGTTGATTCTCTCTATCTATTACAAGGGATCTCTGCTGTTACGTGACACTTCCCACGTCTCCAATGGGGTCTCAGAGCCCGGGAAAAACAGGAATGACGTAATTCAAAGCCCTGGCTGAAACACACCAGAGCAAAAGCTAAGTGGGCTATCAGTGGAGAAATGCTTAGGCTCGTGACCTGCCCCGCCCCCGTCTTTCGGTTTTTCCCTCAGTTTACAGACATGCAGATTCCCGGTCGGAATATTATCGCTTTTCTACGAGATAAATTGCATAAAAATTGGTTTTAAACAGCGGTTGACATGCTTCGAAGTACGGTAATGGAATATTTAGAAATGTTTTGTCACGTTCTGCGCCATGCGCACGACC
The DNA here is from genome assembly GCF_901001165.1 of Salmo trutta. Classification (NCBI taxonomy): domain Eukaryota; kingdom Metazoa; phylum Chordata; class Actinopteri; order Salmoniformes; family Salmonidae; genus Salmo; species Salmo trutta. The sequence goes on along the minus strand of NC_042984.1, from coordinate 24,422,837 downwards.
GTGATTTACCATTGGGATAGTGTCTAGAATGCACGAACAAAACATCGTTGATGGAACATAACGATGGTTATTGAAGTAGAAGTCCTGGGAGTGCATTCTGACGAAGAACATGAAAGGTTTAGACCATTTTTCTTATAGGAAATGTGATTTTGGTGAAGGCTAAACTGGCTGGGTGTCTAAATAGCTAGCCGTGTGATGCCGGGCTATGTACTTAGAATATTGCAAAATGTGCTTCATCCGAAAAGCTATCGGACATATCGAGTGCATAGAGGAGTTCTGTATCTATAATTCTTAAAATAATTGTTATGCTTTTTGTGAACATTTATCGTGAGTAATTTAGTAAATTCACCGGAAGTGTTCGGTGGGAATGCTAGTTCTGAACGTCACATGCTAATGTAAAAAGCTGGTTTTTGATATAAATATGAACTTGATTGAACAGACATGCATGAATTGTTTAACATAATGTCCTAGGTGTGTCATCTGATGAAGATAATCAAAGGTTAGTGCTGCATTTAGCTGTGGTTTTGTTTTTTGTGACATTATATGCTAGCTTGAAAAATGGGTGTCTGATTATTTCTGGCTGGGTACTCTGCTGACATAATCTAATGTTTTGCTTTCGCTGTAAAGCCTTTTTGAAATCGGACAGTGTGGTTAGATTAACGAGAGTCTTGTCTTTAAATAGCTGTAAAATAGTCATATGTTTGAAAAATTGAAGTTTTGGGATTTTAGAGGAGTTTGTATTTCGCGCCCCGCCCATCATTGGATATTGGAGCAGACGTTCCGCTAGCGGAACATCTAGATGTAAGAGGTTAAAGGGAGTGCTCCTAATCACAGCTTGTTACCTTTATAAAAGACATCTGTCCACAGAAGCAATCAATCAATCAGATTCCAAACTCTCCACCATGGCCAAGACCAAAGAGCTCTCCAAGGATGTCAGGGACAAGATTGTAGACCTACACAAGGCTGGAATGGGCTACAAGACCATCGCCAAGCAGCTTGGTGAGAAGGTGATAACAGTTGGTGTGATTATTCGCAAATGGAAGAAACACAAAAGAACTGTCAATCTCCCTCGGCCTGGGGCTCCATGCAAGATCTCACATCGTGGCGTTGCAATGATCATGAGAACGGTGAGGAATCAGCCCAGAACTACACGGGAGGATTTTGTCAATGATCTTAAGGCAGCTGGGACCATAGTCACCAAGAAAAAAATTGGTAACACACTACGCCGTGAAGGACTGAAATCCTGCAACGCCCGCAAGGTCCCCTGCTCAAGAAAGCACATATACATGCCTGTCTGAAGTTTGCCAATGAACATCTGAATGATTCAGAGGACAACTGGGTGAAAGTGAGACCAAAATGGAGCTCTTTGGCATCAACTCAACTCGCCGTGTTTGGAGGAGGAGGAATCTTGCCTATGACCCCAGAACACCATCCCAACCGTCAAACATGGAGGTGGAAACATTATGCTTTGGGGGTGTTTTTCGGCTAAGGGGACAGGACAGCTTCACCGCATCAAAGGAACGATGGACGGGGCCATGTACCGTCAAATCTTGGGTGAGAACCTCCTTCCCTCCGCCAGGGAATTGAAACTGGGTCGTGGATGGGTATTCCAGCATGACAATGACCCAAAACACACTGCCAAGGCAACAAAGGAGTGGCTCAAGAAGAAGCACATTAGGTGCTGGAGTGGCCTAGCCAGTCTCCAGACCTTAATCCCATAGAAAATCTGTGGAGGGAGCTGAAGGTTCGAGTTGCCAAACGTCAGCCTCGAAACCTTAATTACTTGGAGAAGATCTGCAAAGAGGAGTGGGACAAAATCCCTCCTGAGATGTGTGCAAACCTGGTGGCCAACTACAAGAAACTTCTGACCTCTGTGATTGCCAACAAGGGTTTTGCCACCAAGTACTAAGTCATGTTTTGCAGAGGGGTCAAATATTTATTTCCCTCATTAAAATGCAAATCAATTTATAACATTTTTGACATGTGCTTTTATGGATTTTTTTGTTGTTATTCTGTCTCTCACTGTTCAAATAAACCTACCATTAAAATTATAGACTGACCATTTCTTTGTAAGTGTGCAAACGTACAAAATCAGCAGGGGTTCAAATACTTTTTTCCCTCACTGTAGGTAGCTGAATGCTTTGCTGAAAATCACTGTTCCGTACGCCCTTTTCTTTATTCTGTATAATGTTTTCATTTGCATTTTTTGGTTATGTCTTTTCTTTTGAATAAACGCTGTGTGATTACATTTCTGTTAACAAACAGTTCTAGCAGCTCTAAAGAATCCACTATACTTTCAGGAAACAAGATCCTAATTTATAAACCTTAACTTACATACAGTACGACTATAGAGTATCTCGCTGACTTAGAGCAACTGGTACTTCAATAATTTCTTAGTTATAAGTGTACACACTCCGTTACAACATGGGGGTGGCTGTAAAAGTTGAAATCCGTGTCGTGGGAAAAAAATATATCCTGTTGCCCTTTAGTAATTATAGTAGACAAAGCAACAAATTGAGTTTTGGCACACAAAATATCTAGCAAAAATGAAAGCTTGGATATTACATTTTATGAAGGCATGGTGAATGCAAGTGAGTCACCTTATCTTGCTGAGCTAATCAATGAAGAGTGGGCCTAGCAAAGAGAGAACCTCTATTTTATTCACTGTGGTGGAGAGATATCAAGGCCTGTTGGAAGCCCCCCATCTCGTTCCCACTCGTTGCACTGCGCTAATGGATTTTGCATTAAGGGGGCATCTCTTGGCGGTTTGAAGATGCAATTATGCCGGTAATAGTGGTGCCAGTGTAATATGAAAGCATTAGCAAATGATAATACACAGAACCCCAACAGTGTCCTGCATGATTGGTTTAAACTCATGGTGGCTCTGATCCAACCCACAATGGTCGTTCCTTAGTTGTCAACAGAGAAAAGGAGGGTTGTTCCCTCAGCGAAACGTAGAATAACAATGATAGATAATCATAATGAAGATTATCCTGATTTCAGGAGCCTCAACACCTTTGTTGGTTTTTCGTTGATTATGATGAAGTGTGCGCAGTAACAAATCATATGGCTCTGTGCGCTGCAGGACTATAATTTATGACATGTCACTCGAGGATGCATTTTTCTTTGTTACTTAGCATTGTGTTTTATTGTACCATGAATAAATGAGTACTCTTAATCTACCCATTCATTTTATGGGTAAGAATTACAATTAGAGAGTGGTACATGCAAAATCCAGAAACAATTCATGGCCGGGAATCAAAGGCGCATTGTCGACAAGTGCAATGCACTTGACTTTTACAAGACGCATTGTTGAGAGTGCAGTTTGCTTGTCGACAATGCACCTTTGACTAAGTCCCGGCCCATGAAAGAGCATAATCAAATAACATTATAAATAGATCTACTTTGAAGATAGTGGAAAAGAGATCGTTTTCTATAGGTCACGTCATCTCTCAGAGCCTATGTATTTTATGGATTCTTCTCAAGCTGTGTGTAAATATCTTCAGTCCTGGAAAAAAGTTGCTATGGCCTGAGATGAGGACATATTTATTTCCTTCGGAGGAAATTGTTTATTATATTTGAACCATGCTGTGAATATGATTTAGGTAGTGCAACACCGTTTAACACTTTAAAATGTCCAAGACCTCTAAGGTTGGATGGTGATTTGGGAAAAGCTATGTTAGGCTCTTTCAAAGTCTGTTTGTGACTGTGAGATGTGAGCAAAATCCACAATCTGGTTCACTATTCGTCATTGTGCCATTTCCTTTTTCGGTCCCATACCTCAACAGTTTGAAAGCACTCCAAAGACTTTGATTACTAGGGAGGGAAGCAGTAAGATAATGGCTTTGATAGCTGTCACTGAAATGCCACTCAAACCCAGGAGCCGTGTGTATTAAAAAGAGAATGCAGAAAGTACAGTACATTTTGGGGGGGGGGGGGGGGGGGGGGGTGGTAGACCTATGTCTTTTTCTTTGCTAGCCTGCCAATATTTCTCTAAATAAAATATATTTAAAACCAAATAAAAGTCCCTATTTTAACTTCAGAGTGTAAGTGTAACTTTTTTGGAGGGGAAAGTATTCAGAAAAGGTAGGGCTTCTCTGCCCACTGAGGCGTGTAGTATATTGCTGCCTCGTGGCAGGCTAGAGCGTGAAGAGGGCTTAGGTATGGAGTTATCAGAGGGAGACTAAAGACTCTCTGCCTGTCACTTTAGCCATGACAGTAGAGGTACCTGTAGGCTGCCCATGGGCTAGGCCCTCTCCTCTGCCTGTTCCCCAGGGCCATCCTCTCTACAACTTGCTCCCCCAGATGTCCTGCAATGGACACCTTCCAAATCCTCCTTAGTGTTCTACCAAGCAAGAGGAAAGGCTTTTGTCTGATGTTGTCATCCAGGCTTGTACCTGACAGGTACACTATTGAGAGGGAGGAATAGAGATGATCGAGGGGTCTAGGGAACTGAACATGTATGCTAGCTGTGGCTGCTGCTACTGATTAAACTTGGACATATTTGGAAGACATTTCTGCAAAGACTTTGTGGAATTCATTGACTTGTATAATCCTTTGTTAAAATAACCTTTATTGACCCATAATATACTGGATTTTCCTTTCAACTGCAGTAGTGTACAGGATTTTCCTTTCACCCACAGTCAGTATATTCCGGCTCTCAACACAGGGCAGGATTACTGAACGGACACGCAGGGCACATGCCCCAGGGCCCCGAGCTCCAGGGGGCCTCTAACGAAAAATGTATATATTTACAGTGTCTTCAGAAATTACTCACACCATTTGACTTGTTCCATTTTTTGCTGTGTTGCAGCCTGAATTTCAAATGGATTAAATATAGATTTTGTGTCACTGGCCTACACACAATAACCCATCATGTTGAAGTGGAATTATGTTTTAGACGTTTTTACAAATTAATTAAAATTGAAAAGCTGAAATGTCTTGAGTCAATAAGTATTCAACCCATTTGTTATGCCTAAATAAATTCAGGAGTAAAAATGTACTTATTAACAAGTCACATAATATACTGCTCAAAAAAATAAAGGGAACACTTAAACAACACAATGTAACTCCAAGTCAATCACACTTCTGTGAAATTAAACTGTCCACTTAGGAAGCAACACTGATTGACAATAAATGTCACATGCTGTTGTGCAAATGGAATAGACAACAGGTGGAAATTATAGGCAATTAGCAAGACACCCCCAATAAAGGAGTGGTTCTGCAGGTGGTGACCACAGACCACTTCTCAGTTCCTATGCTTCCTGGCTGATGTTTTGGTCACTTTTGAATGCTGGCGGTGCTTTCACTCTAGTGGTAGCATGAGACGGAGTCTACAACCCACACAAGTGGCTCAGGTAGTGCAGCTCATCCAGGATGGCACATCAATGCGAGCTGTGGCAAGAAGGTTTGCTGTGTCTGTCAGCGTAGTGTCCAGAGCATGGAGGCGCTACCAGGAGACAGGCCAGTACATCAGGAGACGTGGAGGAGGCCGTAGGAGGGCAACAACCCAGCAGCAGGACCGCTACCTCCGCCTTTGTGCAAGGAGGAGCAGGAGGAGCACTGCCAGAGCCCTGCAAAATGACCTCCAGCAGGCCACAAATGTGCATGTGTCTGCTCAAACGGTCAGAAACAGACTCCAAAAGGGTGGTATTAGGGCCCGACGTCCACAGGTGGGGGTTGTGCTTACAGCCCAACACCGTGCAGGACGTTTGGCATTTGCCAGAGAACACCAAGATTGGCAAGTTCGCCACTGGCGCCCTGTGCTCTTCACATATGAAAGCAGGTTCACACTGAGCACATGTGACAGACGTGACAGAGTCTGGAGACGCCGTGGAGAACGTTCTGCTGCCTGCAACATCCTCCAGCAAGACTGGTTTGGCGGTGGGTCAGTCATGGTGTGGGGTGGCATTTCTTTGGGGGGCCGCACAGCCCTCCATGTGCTCGCCAGAGGTAGCCTGACTGCCATTAGGTACCGAGATGAGATCCTCAGACCCCTTGTGGGACCATATGCTGGTGCGGTTGGCTCTGGGTTCCTCCTAATGCAAGACAATGCTAGACCTCATGTGGCTGGAGTTTGTCAGCAGTTCCTGCAAGAGGAAGGCATTGATGCTATGGACTGGCCCGCCCGTTCCCCAGACCTGAATCCAATTGAGCACATCTGGGACATCATGTCTCGCTCCATCCACCAACACCATGTTGCACCACAGACTGTCCAGGAGTTGGCAGAAGCTTTAGTCCAGGTCTGGGAGAAGATCCCTCAGGGGACTATCCGCCACCTCATCAGGAGCATGCCCAGGCGTTGTAGGGAGGTCATACTGGCACGTGGAGGCCACACACACTACTGAGCCTCATTTTGACTTGTTTTAAGGACATTACATTAAAGTTGGATCAGCCTGTAGTGTGTTTTTCCACTTTAATTTTGAGTGTGACTCCAAATCCAGACCTCCATGGGTTGATAAATTGGATTTCCATTGATTATTTTTGTGTGATTTTGTTGTCAGCACATTCAACTATGTAAAGAAAAAAGTATTTAATAAGATTATTTCATTCATTCAGATCTAGGATGTGTTATTTTAGTGTTCCCTTTATTTTTTTGAGCAGTGTATGTTGCATGGACTCACTCTGTGTGCAATAATAGTGTTTAACATAGTTTTTTCTCTGTACCACACACACACACACACACACACACACAATTATCTTTAATGCCCCTAAGTCGAACACTGACTTTCAAACACGGATTCAATCTTGCAAAGAAAGGCATCTATTGGTGGATGGGTAAACATTTTAAAAGCAGACATTTAATATCCCTTGGAGCATGGTGAAGTTATTAATTACACTTTGGATGGTGTGTCAATGCATCCAATCACTACAAAGATCCTGGCGTGCTTCCTAACTCAGTTGCCGGAGAGGAAGGAAACCGCTCTGAGATTTCACCATGAGACCAATGGTGACTTTAAAACAATTACAAAGTTTAATGGCTGTGATAGGATGGATCAACAACATTGTAGTTACTCCACAATACTAACCTAAATGGCAGAGCGAAAAGAAGGAAGCCTGTAAAGAATACAAATATTGCAATACATGCATCCTGTTTGCAATTAGGCAATAAAGTAAATCTACAAAAAATGTGGCAAAGAAATTAACTTTATATCCTGAATACAAAGTGTTATGTTTGGGGCAAATCCAAAACAACACATCACTGAGTAGCACTCTTCATATTTTCAAGCATGGTGGTGGCTGCATCATGTTTTGGATATGCTTGTCATTGGCAATGACTAGGGAGTTTTTGGGGATGAAAAGAAACAGAATAGAGCTAAGCACAGGCAAAATCCTAGAGGAAAACCTTGTTCAGTCTGCTTTCCAACAGACACTGGAAGACAAATTCACCTTTCAGCAATAACTTGAAACGCAAGACCAAAAATACACTGGAGTTGCTTACCAAGATGACATTGAATGTTCCTGAGTGGCCTAGTTACAATTAAATTGGCTTGAAAAATCTATGGCAAGACTTGAAAATGTCTAACAATGAACAAGAACCAACTTGACACAACTTAAAGAATTTGACAAAGAATTAGGTGGAAATGTTGTGCAAAGCTGAGAGTTACCCAGAATGACTCACAGCTGTAATTGCTGCCAAAGGTGATGCTGACATGTATTGACTCAGGGATGCGAATACTTATGTAAGATATTTATTTGTAAAAACATGTTTTCACTTTGTCATTATGGGGTATTGTGTGTAGATGGGTGAGAAAAATATTTAATCCATTTTCAATTCATGCTGGAACATAACAAAATGTGGAATAATCTGTATATATATATATATATATATTTATATATATATATATATATATATATATACACTTTTTTTCCCTCATTTCCAACGCTTTAAATGAAAATGTTTTTTATTTGTAATTTTTTCCCCCCTTGGAGATCATGTAAATCTAATATTTCAGTAGATTTTTTAAAATAAATGATTAACAATTTCTAAAACCAGTTTTCTTTTTGTCATAATTTATTTTTATTCTTATTTTTTCACCTTTATTTAACCAGGTAGGCAAGTTGAGAACAAGTTCTCATTTAAAATTGCGACCTGGCCAAGATAAAGCAAAGCAGTTTGACACACACAACAACACAGAGTTACACATGGAGTAAAACAAACATACAGTCAATAATACAGTAGAAAAATAAGTCTATATACAATGTGAGCAAATGAGGTGAGTTAACCTCTTACATCTACACGTTCCGCTAGCGGAACGTCTGCTCCAATATCCAATGATGGGCGGGGCGCGAAATTCAAACTCCTCTAAATCCGAAAACTTACACTTTTCAAACATATGACTATGTTACAGCTATTTAAAGACAAGACTCTCCTTTATCTAACCAAACTGTCCGATTTCAAAAAGGCTTTACAGCGAAAGCAAAACATTAGATTATGTCAGCAGAGTACCCAGCCAGGAATAATCACACAGCCATTTTTCAAGCTAGCATATCATGTCACATAAACCCAAACCATATCTAAATGCAGCACTAACCTTTGATGATCTTCATCAGATGACACACCTAGGACATTGTGTTATACAATACATGCATGTCTGTTCAATCAAGTTCATATTTATATCAAAAACCAGCTTTTTACATTAGCATGTGACGTTCAGAACTAGCATTCCCACCGAACACTTCCGGTGATTTTACTAAATTACTCACGATAAACGTTCACAAAAAGCATAACAATTATTTTAAGAATTATAGATACAGAACTCCTCTATGCACTCGATATGTCCGATTTTAAAATAGCTTTTCGGATGAAGCACATTTTGCAATAATGTAAGTACATAGCCCGGCGTTACAGGGCTAGCTATTTAGACACCCACCCAGTGTAGCCTTCACCAAAATCACATTTCCTATAAGAAAAATGTTCTTACCTTGCTTGTTCTTCATCAGAATACACTGCCAGGACTTCTACTTCAATAACAAATGTAGGTTTGGTCCCAAATAATCCATCGTTATATCCAAATAGCGACGTTTTGTTCGTGCGTTCTAGACACTATCCCAACGCTAAATCTCGGCCACGAGCATGACGCAAAATATGACAAAAAATTTCGAAATATTCCATTACCGTACTTCGAAGCATGTCAACCGCTGTTTAAAACCAATATTTATGCAATTTATCTCGTAGAGAAGCGATAATATTCCGACCGGGAATCTGCCTGTCTGTAAACTGAGGAAAAAACCGAAAGCCGGGGGCGGGGCGTGTCACGCGCCTAAGGCTTAGTCCATTGACTGACCACTCAGCTTTTGCTCTCGTGTGCTTCAGCCAGGGCTTTGAATGACATCATTCCTGTTTTTCCCGGGCTGTGAGACTCCATTGTTGACGTGAGAAGTGTCACGTAAGAGCAGAGATCCTTTGTAAACGATAGAGAGAATCAAGAAGGGCAAGAAATGTTCAGACAGGGTACTTCCTGAACAGAAGCATCTCAGGTTTTTGCCTGCCATAGGAGTTCTGTTATACTCACAGACACCATTCAAACAGTTTCAGAAACTTTGGAGTGTTTTCTCTCCAAAGCTAATAATTATATGCATATTCCAGTTTCTGGGCAGGACTAATAATCAGATTAAATCGGGTACGTTTTTTATCCAGCCGTGAAATTACTGCCCCCTAGATGTAAGAGGTTAAGGGAGGTAAAGGCAAAAAAAGGCCATGGTGGCGAAGTACATACAATATAGCAAGTAAAACACTGGAATGGGAGATTTGCAGTGGAAGAAAGTGCAAAGTAGAAATAGAAATAATGGGGTGCAAAGAAGCAAAATAAATAAATACAGTAGGGGAAGAGGTAGTTGTTTGGGCTAAATTATAGATTGGCTATGTACAGGTGCAGTAATCTGTGAGCTGCTCTGACAGCTGGTGCTTAAAGCTAGTGAGGGAGATGTGTTTCCAGTTTCAGAGATTTTTGTAGTTCGTTCGAGTCATTGGCAGCAGAGAACTGGAAGGAGAGGCGGCCGAAGGAGGAATTGGCTTTGGGGGTGACCAGTGAGATATACCTGCTGGAGCGCGTGCTACAGGTGGGTGCTGCTATGGTGACCAGCGAGCTGAGATAAGGGGGAACTTTACCTAGCAGGGTCTTGTAGATGACCTGGAGCCAGTGGGTTTGGCGACGAGTATGAAGCGAGGGCCACTATGGGGTATTGTGTGTAGATTGATCAGGAAAAAAAACTAGAAACTTAGGTTTCAGCCTTATTCTAACAATATGTGGAAAAAGTCAAGGGGTATGAATACTTTCCAGAGGCACTCTAGGCTACGTGTAATATAAATGTTATATAAATACCACAATTCCCATAATATCTTCCAATAGCAACAGCTTATTATTTTTACTTTAGTTCAAAAAATGTTGCATTAAAATGTAGGCTATAGAGATGTTTATGAATTTCATTTAGGAACAATATCCCTTTCATGCATTTGATTTATATAAAGACAACTTTGTTGTGCTGAGATACTTTTAAAGTGTATTTATCAGATCATTTGTTTTGTTTCATTGACAATCAATCCTTTGTAATACTATTTATGCATATTTTGTTATTATCATGTGTATAAATTCATTGAGATATTAATTGATTGAATATTGCTGAGAATGTATAATCTACTACCCCTTTTCACTCCTTTTAGGAACCATGGCTGCAAACTAAACTTGTCAAAATAAAATAATGGATCCTATGATATTCTGCTCCTTCGACTTGCCTAGTTAAATAAAGGTTAAATACTCTCGGCTCGTGTGGATTGTGTAGCTCTACTTGAACTCACAACTCTCCTTCAGCTTATACACAAAAATATCACTAGAGCGACTCATTTAAGAAGACTGAAGCTGCAAACATTTTTGCAACATGTGAGTGGCCATCTGGCTGGCTACTTGGGTTGTTGGCATGTGTGAGTGTGATGTGACAGACAAAAATTTTTATTAGTATGCACCGGTAGGTGATAATGACCGAGAAGCCATGCCTTCGGCTACATATTGACACAGTGTTGTTAGGCCCAAGAGACTAAGTTGAGTAAATACTGTAAATTGCTTTTTGTATGAAAACATTATCCATGCTATTATAAATGTGGCAAAGATAGACTAGTCTAACACTGTCTCAACATATATAATATATTCCCTTGAGTGTCAGTTGCTTAAGCCATTGTCAAATTCATGTTGGTTTGTGTTCCTTCCATTTTGATGCTCTTCGCAGGAGGGACTTCTGCTCTCCGAGACATCGACTTTTGACACGACATTGCTCATTATGTTGAGAAAATGGCATGAATATTAAAACAAACACATACCTCCTCCGTTGCTCCATGATGACAGTGATTGGCAGTTCCATTTGGAATTTATAATTTCATAGATAATTTAAGCAAGTGGGAAGAAGAGATCAATACCGTCTGCCTGTCTCTCTGGTGTATTTATTCTCAACCAAGGGCCTGCTGGTATAACACTGTCAAACTTCGAGCTCCCGCAATAAACATCACTCACAGTGGGATTCCAATCATGTCCCGGTGAAAACGTGAAACTGGCTGCTCAAATGTACCTTCAGATGAGCTTGTGAATCAAACTAGAGGCTTGTGAACTCCACATAATATCTTATTTGCACAAAACAATTGAAGGAATAGTTATCTTAAAAGACAAATGTACAAGGTTTACACCAGCTGCCATGACTGTTGGTGTACTAGTTAAGTTTTAAACTACTCCTTTAACTCACTATAGATTTACTCTTACTGGTCATCAAGCCAACTAACTGTCATGACACTGGTCATAACCAGTCATTCAAAGTTTTCTGTTGTCAATCGACTGGATAAATGTTTACTCTTTCTGTGCTATTCATCTCCAACAAAAACCATCCATCAGCATACTGCAGCCTTCTACAGTACATGTTAGCTATTGAGGCTAAGCCAAGCTGTGTGTGGTACTGCGATGGGAGATCAAGTGGTTGCTAAAAGTAATGTTGGAGTGCCAGTACGATACAATTCCCACTGGTCTAGGTCTCTTCTCATACCATAGTAGAACAGTGACAGGGACATGTGTACCATGAATGTAGGGACACGTGTACCATTAGTTTCAGATGAGAGTAACCTATCACCAGAACCAACCATATAGCTACAACTACTGTAACGCATTGGCTAGTCAGCTGTTAAATTGTTGCAGGTGCAACCCATTTGCCCAGTCCAATCAATTTGCCAAAAGATGACCCGCATGCATTTACTATAAACTGTGGAGGCAGGTCCACTCGTCCTTCCCTTGCTCATTACCTAGCAATGTCCGAATACCTCAGAGTTCCAGAGCAATCAATAAGACTCACACAATACAGGAACCATTATTGGCGGCCGAGCCAGAGTCTGGGGAATGACCAGCCATCAAAAGGCAATGACGGAGTCAATTATCCCAGCTAGCCAGCTACTGACAGTGTGTAAGCATCCTCCACTCCCTTCCTCCCTCCCTCCGTCCGACAGACAATTCTCCCGCAGGTGGATTAGGCCTTAATGGCAGCTAAGGGACTATGTTAAAAACAAGCCAAAAACATTACCAGTGGTGATGTAGCCCAGCTCCCCATTCTTATTAAAGGCATTACTCTCCCACAGGCGCTTCTGCTAGTGGAGAGGGCAAGAGGGCGGGAGGTGGGGGGTGTAGAGCAGAACTGTGTACCCCTGCATTGATTGGTGCTCAGCTTGGGAGAAATTCAGTGTTTAGCCCACGGGCTGGCTGCAACAGGAGGGTGACACATCCACGGACCCAAATCTGCTGGGGCGGCATGGGGGCTCAACTCAATCCCAGATACATGAGAAGGAAAATAGTGGTGCGTCACTGGAGTTGTTGTTGTTACTCTGTATGAATGAAAGCTAGCCCCATGAGCAGACTTGCTGCCCCAAGACATCCCAGTACGTGTCTCAGTGATTTAATATGCTAGACATGGTGTGTTGTTTAACTTGAAGTTGCAGCTTTGTCAGAGGGCGAGACACCATGCATGTACACAAAAACTCAGATGGATGTTTTTGTGGGTTTCCTCTCAAAACCAGACAACTATGAATCCGATGAAGTCAGTTTCATGCTGTTCTACTGTATCTAACACATGCAAGTGAATGTGCTGCTGATTCCTAAGGCCTTTCCAACCTCACGCTTGAATGTAATCATTGACAGTCTAAAGTCTAAATAAAATCCACACTCTAATGCAGAGCTCTCTAATCCTGTTCCTGGAGAGCTACCCTCCTGTAGGTTTTCACTCCAACCCCAGTTGTAACTAACCTGATTCAACTTATCAACCAGCTAATTATTAGAGTCAGGTGCACTAGATTAGGGTTGGAGTAAACCTACAGGCCGGTAGCTCTCCAGGAACAGGGTTGGAGAGCCCTTCTCTAATGAATCCAATTGGAACAAGTACTATCCACAGTATCCTTGCCAAACTTGAAGGAAAAGAGTTGTCTTATCAATACTTTACTGATAATATAATCCGGGCCAGGGGCCTCACAAATAGCATATGAACACGTCATAAGCAATGGCAAAATGTCTAGAATTGCATGAAATTAGCTTAAAAACGGCAACGTTTTCTCTCAACCTCCTAGAAAAATGTGTGGAATAGCAGGAAATGTGCTTAAAAACAGCAAAATCCTCTCTCATTCTGATGGCAAAATTTGAAGAATAGCATGAGATGAGCTATTAAACAGCGAAAACAATCTGTCCCATGTACAAATACACTTATCAGAGCCAAATGTTTAAATGCCATTTAAATAAATGTCAATGACTAGTCCTACTGCAAGTACTGTGCAGCAAGTTATCACACCTTGACAAACTCAACTGTTACAGTTTCCCCTTTCAGCCTACACTACAGCATTGAACTGACTAATTGACTGACAGAGGAATTTATTAATCCATGAGACGGAAATGTGTCTTCTGCTGTACCCCACCCCTCCGATTTATACATCACCAAACACACATTAGGTTGGGGAGGCCAGAGTAGAGGGCAGCCACAGTGCCGCGCCTGTTTAAGTTTAGGGGGTTAAGTTCTTTGCTCAAGAGAACATTGGAAGTATGAACACTATGTCACAACAGTGGGAACTGTCCAGAAATGTCTGAGTAATTTCTGATGATGGAATGTTCTGGGCCTTCCAGGGCATGCAAAGACATTTTAAAAAGTCAAATGTTTATACAGCCATTGAGACCTTGGCAGTGCCGAACGTACCCCTCTAGATTTCAACGTTTTCAACATGCTAGAAAGAATTCTGCATGTCCCAGCGCAAATCACTGTAACACTGTAAACGCTCCCCATAATATTTAGTCATCTGGATGTCGACAGTATAGGATTAGATGTCCTGTTGGTTTTCTCCTGGATGGATGTCTTTTCTCTCTACGTCTCTCTTTATGGCAGGTTTAATGCCGAGAGACGCTGGTGGTCTCATGCATTATGTATCAGGGACATTTGATTAATGCCACATTTAAAAAGCGGAATCTTTTCAATTTCCCTGCAAAACACTTTTTCAAATGAAGAACAAACACTATAGGTTGTGGGAGACTCTGAGAGGCTGTGGGTCTCGTGCGATACATTTAATACTGATGAAATAGTTATTTGTGTTCAGGATCAAGACGTGACTTTGAACGATGTGCCAGCTTGCGTTGTCATCCTATCAAAGAGAAAAATTCATACTAGGTCTATACTGTATAGTTTGGACCCCAGGAAGAGTAATGGGGATCCTAATAAATAAAAGTACAGTAGAATATACTGTACTTTGAAACCCAGTCATTGTTGGTCGAATAAATAATTGATAGTCATCTATCATACAGCATATACTGTATGCTGTGTATATACAGTACAGTAGTCTGCTATGTATACAGCCTGACACATTTAACACTGATCCCTTCCCAAGACAGCCAAGCCTCAGCAGCAGGTGTCTATCCATATGGTTCATTAATTAACACAAATATCTATAATGACATAAAGCACAGTTCATTATTGTACTGTATGGCAACTTGCCCGCTCCCTCAGTTTTTTTTTTCAAAGATATTTGTAGTTTGTTCCTTGCGTTTGTGTTACTGCTCTAAAAAGATGTCGTCCTTGTATAAAAGCAGGAGAAAAGTGACATTCCGTGTTGGGGAAGGCCCTGTGAGTGTGAAGAGTTAGAGCAAATCCAATTGTTCTCAATTTATTTTCATGTTGAACAGCATCAGAGGCATGCCAAGAAAAAAAACTGTCAAATGTGATTACTCTCTCACTGTGTGTACCGCCAAGCCACACGGCACAGGACTTTCAAATTACCTCTGTCCCTGAGGTATAAGAATATGCTTTAGCCTTTATGACTGATTATACAATTATTGTCTAAGCTCAAAACAGAGCGAAGGGAAAGTGCTGGAATAAAAGCTTTCCCTCTCTGACTGTGTCTCTCTGGGGGTGTTGTGGGGCTACAGGGAATTGTAGAGAAAATAGACTGGGTATCTCAATTAAAGTACACGTGTGCTGTGGTTGTGTATGTTTGTGTGGAGTCTGTCGGCTTCCAGAGTTGTGTAAGCTTGTGTACTTGGTGTTGTATGGACATGTTGAGTAAGTGTTGTTGCAGAGGCTCTCTGTAGTTGTGTGTGTAGTGTATTCCTGTCTCTGTGTGTGTGGAATACAACATGTCTCTATCATCAAGATTACAATGTGTAAATCATCTTTGAATGGACGTGAATAATAAGAACCGTGTAAATCCCTCTAGGACAAGGTGACTTTCAGCAATATATTCGGCTGTAATTACCCCCTAAAAATGAAATACTAATTAGCTGCTAATGTGGCTATCAGAAAGAACTACAAATGCCATGATTATCTGGATGAAACTGCCGAATCAAGGCAAAGGTAGAATCTCTGGATTAACTACCTAATGTTAGCTAAATGTAGTAATGAATATATTGTCTACATTTTTTTAATTGGACTAGTCTGAATAAAAGAAAGGCGCTGGAAAGGATGACTGCCATTTTACATGCTCCTCACCAACTGTGCGATTTTGTTCATTTTTTTCGCGATGTTTGTAAAAAATGTTTTACTTCTTTTGTACATAATGTTGCTGCTACCGTTACTTATGACTGAGAATAACTTCTGGACATCAGAAAATCAATTACTCACCGCGAACTGGACAAAGTTTTTTTCTTTAACAAGTCCGACGCAAAGGATATACTGCTTTCTCGGGAATGGGCCCAAATCCCCATCAATTGCGTGAAGAAAAGACAGAGAAAAAGGGGGTGGAGGTCGGGCTGCCTTCTGAGAATTTGATGGCAAGTGAGTAAGCCCCCTCTACCATCAGTCCTATTAGCCAACGTGCAATCATTGGATAACAAAATGGATGAGCTCCGATCAAAGATATCCTACCAGCGGGACATTAAAATCTGTAATATCTTATGTTTCACCGAGTTGTGGCTGAACGACGACATGGATAACATACATCGGCAAGATGGAACAGCTGCCTCCAGTAAGACAAGGGGTGGCGGTCTGTGTCTATTTGTAAAAAAACAGCAGGTGCACGAAATCTAATATTAAGGAAGTCTCGAGGTTTTGCTCGTCTGAGGTAGAGTATCTCATGATAAGCTGTAAACCAAAAGAGTTTTCATCTGTATTTTTTGTAGCTGTCTATTTACCACCACAAATCGATGCTGGCACTAAGACAGCTCTCAATGAGCGGTATAGAGCCATAAGCAAACAGGAAAATGCTCATCCAGAGGCGGCGCTCCTATTTGCCGGGGAATTTAATGCAGGGTAACTAAAATGTGTTTTACCTCATTTCTACCAGCATATTAAATGTGCAACTAAAGGAAAATAAACTCTAGACCACCTTTACTCCACACACAGAGACACGTACAAAGCTCTCCCTCTCCCTCCATTTGGCAAATCTGACCATAACTCTATCCTCCTGATTCCTGCTTACAAGCATAAAACTGAAGGAGGAAGTACCAGTGACTCGCTCAATAAGGAAGTTGTTAGAGGACGCAGATGCTAAACTACAGGACTGTTTGCTAGCACAGACTGGAATGTGTTCCGGAACTCTTCCAATGGCATTGAGGAGTATACCACATCGAGCACTGGCTTCATCAAGTGCATCAATGATGTCGTCCCCACAGTGACCGTAAGAGCATACCCCAACCAGAAGCCATGGATTATAAGCAAAGGGTAGAGCTGCCGCTTTCAAGGAGCGAGACTCCAACCCGGATGCTAATAAGAAATCCTGAAAATACCTTCCGACGAACCATCAAACAGGCAAAGCGTCAATACAGGATTAAGATTGAATCGTACTACACCGGCTCTAATGCTCGAAGGATGTGTCAGGGCTTGCAAACTATTACGGACTAGAAAGGGAAGCACAGCCAAGAGCTGCCCAGTGACACGAGCATACCAGACAAGCTAAATTACTTCTATGCTCGATTCGAGGCAAGCAACACTGAAGCATGCATGAGAGCATCATCTATCAGACTGTGTGATCATGCTCTCAATAGACGATATGAGTAAAACCTTTAAACAGGTCAACATTCACAACGCCGCAGGGCCAGACGGATTACTATGACGTGTACTTGCACTGACTAACACTAGCATGCACTTACTAACTGGCAAGTGTCTTCACTGACATTTTCAACCTGTCCCTGACCGAGTCTGTAATACCAACATGTTTCAAGCAGACCACCATAGTCGCTGTGCCCAAGAACACCAACGTAACCTGCCTAAATGACTTCCCAACCGTAGCACTCATGTCAGTAGCCATGAAGTGCTTTGAAAGGCTGGTCAAGGCTAACATCAAAACCATTATCCCTGAAACCCTAGACCCACTCCAATTTGCATACCTCCCCAACAGATTCACAGATGATGTAATCTCTATTGCTCTCCACACTGCCATTTCCCACCTGGACAAAAGGAACACCTACGTGAGAATGCTATTTATTGACTACAGCTCAGCGTTCAACACCATAGTGCCCTCAAAGCTCATCACTAAGCTAAGGACCCTGGGATTAAACAGCTCCCTCTGCAACTGGATCCTGGACTTCCTGTTGGGCCGCCCCTAGGTGGTAAGGGTAAGTAACAACACATCTGCCACGCTGATCCTCAACACAGGGGCTCCTCAGGGGTGCGTGCACAGTCCACTCCTGTACTCCCTGTACACCCATGACTGCATGGCCAAGCACGACTCCAACACCATCATTAAGTTTGCAGATGACATAACAGTGGTAGGCCTGATCACTGAGAACAATGAGACAGCCTATAGGGAGGAGGTCAGAGACCTGGCAGTGTAGTGCCAGGATAACAACCTCTCCCTCAACGTGATCAAGACAAAGGAGATGATTGTGGACTACAGAAAAAGGAAGACTGAGCACGCCCCCATTCTCATCGATGGGGCTGTTGTGGAGCAGGTTGAGCGCTTCAAGTTTCTTGGTGTCCACACCACCAACAAACTATCATGGTCCAAACACACCAAAACAGTCGTGAAGAGGGCATGACAGTGCCTATTCCCCCTCAGGACACTGAAAAGATTTGGCATGGGTCCTCAGATGCTCAAAAAGTTCTACAGCTGCACCATCAAGAGCATTCTGACAGGTTGCATCACCGCCTGGTAAGGCAACTGCTCGGCCTCCGATCGCAATGCACTACAGAGGGGTAGGGCGTACGGCCCAGTACATCCCTGGGGCCAAGCTTCCTGCCATCTAGGACCTCTATACCAGGCAGTGTAAGAGGAAGGCCCAAAAATATACCAGGACTCCAGACACCCTAGTCATAGACTGTTCTCTCTGCTACCGCATGGCAAGCGGTACCGGAGCGCCAAGTCTAGGTCAAAAAGGCTTCTTAAAAGCTTCTACTGCCAAGCCATTAGACTCTTGAACAGTTAATAAAATGGCTACCTGGACTATTTGCATTGTCCCCACCTCACTCCACATTTTTTCGCTGCTGCTACTCTCTGTTTATTATCTGTGCATAGGCACTTTACCTCTACCTACATGTACATATTACCTCAATTACCTCAACTAACCAGTGCCCCCGCACATTGACTGTACCGGAACCGCCTGTATATAGCCTAGCTACTGTTATTTTATTGTTGCTCCTTAATTATTATATTTTTATTTTTATTAAAACTGCACTGTTGGTTAAGGTTTTGTAAGTAAGCGTTTCACTGTAAGGTCTACATTGATTTGATCCTGTAAGCTGTGTTATGCAAGTATTACATTTACATAAATCCTGTTAGAAAAAGGTGTCAGCTAGGGTAAGCTTACATGAAACACAGCCATTATTTTAAGTCTTTCTAAAATCCAAAATGGTGGAAACATGATTGGAACCATTTCCCTGTTTGACCTCTAGGTTTTATGGGTATTATGACACCTCCACTTTGGAGCTCTATGTCCATCCTAATAGAACATAACAGAACAAAACAGAACTCCAGCAAGTATATTTGCCTGGTCATCCCCAAAGCCAACACTTAATTTGGCCGCCTTTCCTTCCAGTTCTCTGCTGCCAATGACTGGAACTAATTGCAAAAAAATCACTGAAGTTGTAGTCTTATATCTCCCTCTCTAACTTTAAGCATCAGCTGTCAGAGCAGCTTACCGATCACTGTAACTGTACACAGCCAATCTGTAAATAGCACACCCAACTACCTCATCCCCATATTGTTACTTATCCTCTTGCTCTTTTGCACCCCAGTATCTCTACTTGCACATCATCATCTGCACATCTATCACTCCAGTGTTAATCCTATATTGTAATTATTTCGCCTCTATGGCCTATTTATTGCCTTATCTCCCTACTCTTCTACATTTGCACACATTGTACATTGATTTTTATACTGTGTTATTAATTGTACGTTTGTTTATGTGTAACTCTGTGTTGTTGTTTTTGTCACACTGCTTTGCTTTATCTTGGCCAGGTCACAGTTGTAAATGAGAACTTGTTCTCAACTGGCCTACCTGGTTAAATAAAAAAAAACATAACCTCTCCCATGTTTTAAGTCAAGCCTCATTTTCTGGTAAGGACAACATTAATCTGCTGTGTTTTCCTAATTGGGTACATGTCCACACACATCTGATCATAAGATGGCCGGAGGGGACAGGGACCTCAGGGTCGATGGATTTGGCCCAATGTGTTTTGTGATGTTTGGCCCTCTAACTGGGAGCCAGGGCCAGCTCCAGAAATAAGACATAAGCGGTCGTTTTGTGCCCCCAGCCCCAACCCAAAAAATATATTCTTAATATTGAACTTAATATTGAGAGTAAGAATAGTAAAATACACCAGGCGCAATTTTGAAATGTGGTTGTGCATCAGCAGTTTATTTTGTTATGTCAGACATTCCATTATCTGATAATTAGCCATGTCAATTTTTATATTAGCAGATAGTCTAGCCAGCCATTTAAACTTATAGTAATCATGGCCGAATACTGACCGGGCATGCAGGGCACATGCCCAGGGGGCCCCTTGTCACGAATCCCACCGAAGGCGGTTCCCCTTCCTTTTCGGGCGGTGCTCGGTGGTCGTCGTCACCGGTCTACTAGCGGCCACCGATCCCTTTTTCCCTTTTTGATTGGTTGGGTCTGATTGTTTTCACCTGTTCCTTGTTGGGGTTTGATTAGGAGCTATTTAAGCTGGAAATGCCCGCTTGCTGTTGTGCGGGCTTGTTTCTCTTGTGTAGTGTTGGTGGATGTGTTTATTTGCTTTTACGCAGTACTGTAGTGGGTCCTGTTTTGGCCCGGTCTGGGTTTTGTGCCTAGTGTATTTGGCGTGACCGTATTCAGTCCTGTATTAAATTGCATTCGTCCTACCCTCTGCTCTTTGCACCTGATTCCTGCACCCACGCGTTACAGAAGCCCGCACCTCGATGGAATCAGCAGGAGCAGCGGACACCCCTCTTCCATCTATGGAGGAGCACGTCCTCCATCATACGACCATTCTCCATCGTATCGGGTCTGCGATGGACCAGATGATGGAGCGAATGGAGCGATGGGAGAGGAGTGGTTCCTGCACCCACGCGTTACACCCCTATTAATTTTGTTAGTCATTCTCACTCATAAAAGGAACGTCCTCTCAATGTCAACTGCATTTATTTTCAGCAAACTTAACATGTGTAAATAGTTGTATGAACATAACAAGATTCAACAACTGAGACATAAACAGAACAAGACCCACAGACATGTGACTAACAGAAATTGAATAATGTGTCCCTGAACAAAGGGGGGGGGGTCAAAATCACAAGTAACAGTCAGTATCTGGTGTGGCCACCAGCTGCATTAAGTACTGCAGTGCATCTCCTCCTCATGGACTGCACCAGATTTGCCAGTTCTTGCTGTGAGATGTTACCCCACTCTTCCACCAAGGCACCTGCAAGTTCACGGACATTTCTGGGGGAATGGACCTAGCCCTCACCCTCCGATCCAATAGATCCCAGACGTGCTCAATGGGATTGAGATCCGTCCTCTTCGCTGGCCATGGCAGAACACTGACATTCCTGTCTTTCAGGAAATAATGCACAGAACGAGCAGTATGGCTGGTGGCATTGTCATGCTGGAGGATCACGTCAAGATGAGCCTGCAGGAAGGGTACCACATGAGGGAGGAGGATGTCTTCCCTGTAACGCACAGCGTTGAGATTACCTGCAATGACAACAAGCTCAGTCCATGATGCCGCCCCCAGACCATGACGGACCCTCCGCCTCCAAATCAATCCCGCTCCAGAGTACAGGCCTCGGTGTAACGGTGTAAGGCTCATTCCTTTGATGATAAACGTGAATTCGACCATCACCCCTGGTGAGACAAAACCGCGACCGATCAGTGAAGAGCACTTTTTGCCAGTCCTGTCTAGTCCAGCGACGGTGGGTTTGTGCCCATAGGTGACGTTGTTACCGGTGATGTCTGGTGAGGACCTGTCTTACAACAGGCCTACAAGCCCTCAGTCCAGCCTCTCTCAGCCTATTGCGGGCAGTCAGCACTGATGGAGGGATTGTGCGTTTCTGGTGTGACTCGGGCAGTTGTTGTTGCCATCCTGTACCTGTCCCGCAGATGTGATGTTCGGATGTACCAATCCTGTGCTGGTGTTGTTACATGTGGTCTGCCACTGTGAGGACGATCAGCTGTCCGTCCTGTCTCCCTGTAGTGCTGTCTTAGGCGTCTCACAGTACGGACATTGCAATTTATTGCCCTGGCCACATCTGCAGTCCTCATGCCTCCTTGCAGCACGCCTAAGGCACGTTCACACAGATGAACAGGGACCCTGGGCATCTTTCTTTTGGTGTTTTTCTGAGTCAGTAGAAAGGCCTCTTTAGTGTCCTAAGTTTTCATAACTGTGACCTTGATTGCCTACCATCTGTAAGCTGTAAGTGTCTTAAAACCTGTTATGAACAGACGTTCCGCTAGCGGAACCCCGTTCCGCCAGCGGGACACCTCGCCAACAGCCAATGGAATAGCAGGGCGCGAAATACAAAACAACAAAAATCTCGAAATTCTAATTTCTCAAACAATCAACTATTTTACACCATTTTAAAGATAAACTTCTCATTAATCCAACCACATTGTCCGATTTCAAAAAGGCTTTACGGCGAAAGCATAACATTAGATTATGTTAGGACATCACCTTGACAAGAAAAACCACACAGCCATTTTCCAAGCAAGGAGAGGCATCACAAAAACCAGAAATACAGCTAAAATGAATCACTAACCTTTGACGAACTTCATCAGATTACACTCCCAGGACTCAATGTTACACAATACATGTATGTTTTGTTCGATAAAGTTCATATTTATATCCAAAAACCCCGTTTTACATTGGCGCGTGATGTTCAGAAAATGTATTGCCTCCAAAACTCCCGGTAAATGAGCACATCAATTTACAAAAATACTCATCATAAATGTTGATCAAATTTACAACAGTTATTGAAAGAATTATAGATACACTTCTCCTTAATGCAACCGCTGTGTCAGATTTCAAAATAGCTTTACGGTGAAAGCACATTGTTCAATATTCTGAGTACAGAGCTCAGCCATCAAAGAAAGCTATACAGTTACCAGCCAAGTTCTGGAATCAACAAAACTCAGAAATAGTATTATAAATCTTCACTTACCTTTGCTGATCTTCGTCGGAATGCACTCCCAGGACTCCCACTTCCACAAGAAATGTTCGTTTTGTTCAATAAACTCCATATTTATGTCCAAATACCTCCTTTTGTTCATGAGTTCAGATCACTATCCAAAGTCAAAATGCGCGAGCGCAAAACCAGAGACGAAAAGTCAAAATGTTCCATTACCATTCGTAGAAACATGTAAAACGATGTTTACAATCAATCCTTAGGGTCTTTTTATCATAAATATTCGATAATATTCCAACCGGACAATAGCGTATTCATTACAGAGGAAAAAGAAGGAACGGCACCCCTGCGTGACCACGCAGTAAACAACTCATAGGTCTCAGGAAGTCCACTGGTTGAATCGGCTCTTATTCTCTCTCCAGTAACAGTAGAAGCATGAAACAAGGTTCTAAAGACTATTGACATCTAGTAGAAGCCTCAGATTTACCTCTTCCTGGTTGGATGTTTCTCAGGTTTTTGCCTGCCATATGAGTTCTGTTATACTCACAAACATCATTCAAACAGTTTTACAAACTTCAGAGTGTTTTCTATCCAGATCTACTAATAATATGCAAATATTTGACTCTGGGCCCGAGTAGCAGGCAGTTTACTCTGGTCACGCTTTTCACCAATACAAATATAACAACAGCACAAAATAGATAAACAAGTTTGTGGAATTTTCTTTCGTAGGTGCTTTTTCAATTTAGGTAAGACATTTGTGATTTCTAGTTGCACCTATTAAAGCAGTAGAGCATGGTCAAAATCATTCATGCAATCATATGTAATTTACCATTTTATAAAATGGTCATATATGTTATTTTTATACAGACTTGCTCAAACATGAGTGAAACTTGATTAATTATCCAATGGTTTATGATAGTTTGCTGGTAAAAAAAAGTGGAGGTGCAAAAACATACGTTTTAGGAAAAGTTTTTGTAAAACATGCACCTTACATCGGATCATCTTGAAACTTTCTCTGTAAAGCTAACTTTCATTCTCTTTATTCATTGTCAGTATCCTTTTTTTTAGCATTAAGATATCCATTACATCCATAACGGTTGTGGATGTGATGGATATTGATGTATCATATGTTAGCTTCACTACCATTTGTGTGCTTGTTCTGGGATGTACAGTAGTCTTCAGACTTTTGCAGAATAAATTGTTGATATCTTGTTCTAGCGAAGGTTATTTTGGAAAATATATGCTGAAATGCATTTCTCATACATGCCAATACTGTTTTTTAGATAGAAAGATTATAAGAGTGTTTTTAAACAATCTGTGAATAATCCTGGAGTGTCTTTTTCAAATGAAAGTGTCATGAATCCCGCTTCCTGAGTCTGTGTTCTGCCTGTTTTCTGTTTTGGAGTTGTTTCCTGAGGTTTCTGAACACACCCTGTCTGGTTGCCGGGCGACGATGCTAGGCGAGAGATCTCTCAATTACCCGCACCTGCATCTCATCAGCCATCTGCACACCTGGTCCTGATCATCACCTCTTCTCTTCATAAGCTCTGACCTGACATCCATTCCCTGCCGGATCGTTGGCAATGAACAGTATGTTGTGTCAGCGTATCAGCCTCAAGTCACTAGAGTTAGTTTTGTTGTTCTGTACTTTTTACCTGTTACTCACCTCCGTTTACTCTGTCTACAGTCATTCTCCCGGAACATTCACCCCCCCCCCCTGCCTGGTCGTCGGTGGCTTCTGTGACATCATTGGATCTGCCTATTCACTCACCTCCGCTGCCGCTCCGTCTCCTGGATTATCCTGTTTTCACCTTGACTCTGTAAATAAATACTCACCTTCATTTTACTCACCTTGTCCTGGTCGGCTTCTGCGTTCTGCTTTAGAGAATCGTGACAGAAAGACCCCCAAAATATACCGATTTCATCCAGTGTCCAGAAAAGTGTATTGGCACATGTATATTGTCGTATTTGCATATTTGAATTGTAATACAAAAACAAAATATTTGTGTCTATATTCAACTGGTAAAGGTTCATTTTGATATATAAAGTGTGGAAAATACCAGGGTGCTATGCCTGGCCTAGTATACAGGCTAACAATGCCATCCTAAGGTACTATGCCTTCTGCTGACCTTATTGCCAATATTTAGAAATCTGCTTCCTAGGGCACACACTTCCCCAAGAGGTACTATAGACACACTGTCACGCCCTGACCTGAGAGAGACGGTTTATTTCTATATTTTGTTAGGTCAGGGTGTGGGGTGGGCATTCTATGTTTTATATTTCTATGTTTTGGCCAGGTATGGTTTCCAATCAGAGGCAGCTGCCTATCATTGTCTCTGATTGGGAACCATATTTAGGCAGCCCTTTTCCCCTCCTTGAGTTGTGGGATCTTATTTTTGTACTGCTCAGTAAAGCCTGCAAGACGTGACGGTCGTTTACCATTGTTTATTATTTTGTTTAAGTGTTCTGAGTAAAAATAAATATCAAGATGAACACTTACCACGCTGCACCTTCGTCTACTCCTTTGGACAACCGTTACACACAACCATCAAAAAATTCATTTATATTTTGTTTGACCATTCTGTGAGATATTAAAGTTGTGATTTTGCATGCAAATGTAATGTCCATAACACTGGAATTGCCCTAATATGCATTGAAATCACTACATCACAGACGACACATTGCATGCACCATAATAAACAATCCCAGAAATGAGTATACAAACGTTATTAAATGTGGGTTACGATCAGAAATAGGCTAACTCCCATATACAGTTGAAGTCGGAAGTTTACATACACTTAGGTTGGAATCATTAAAACTCGTTTTTCAACCACTCCACACATTTCTTGTTAACAAACTATAATTTTGGCAAGTCGGTTAGGACATCTACTTTGTGCATGACACAAGTAATTTTTCTGACAATTATTTACAGACAGAATATTTCACTGTATCACAATTCCAGTGAGTCAGAAGTTTACAGTGCCTTTAAACAGCTTGGAAAATTCTAGACAATGAAGTCATGGCTTTAAAAGTTTCTGATAGGCTAATTGACATAATTTGAGTCAATTGGAGGTGTACCTGTGGATGTATTTCAAGGCTTACCTTCAAACAGTGCCTCTTTGCTTGACATCATGGGAAAATCAAAAGACATCAGAAAACAAATTGGAGACCTCCACAAGTCTGGTTCATCCTTGGGAGCAATATCCAAACGCCTGAAGGTACCACGTTCATCTGTACAAACAATAGTATGCAAGTATAAACACCATGGGACCAGGCAACCGTCATACGGCTCAGGAAGGAGACGCGTTCTGTCTCCTAGTGATGAACGTACTTTGGTGCGAAAAGTGCAAATCAATCCCAGAACAACAGCAAAGGACCTTGTGAAGATGCTGGAGGATACAGGTACAAAAGTATCCATATCCACAGTAAAACGAGTCCTATATCGATATAACCTGAAAGGCTGCTCAGCAAGGAAGAAGCCACTGCTCCAAAACTGCCATAAAAAATGCCAGACTACGGTTTGCAACTGCACATGGGGACAAAGATTGTACTTTTTTGAGAAATGTCCTCTGGTCTGATGAAACAAAAATAGAACTGCTTGGTCATAATGACCATCATTATGTTTGGAGGAAAAAGGGGATGCTTGCAAGCCGAAGAACACCATCCCAACCGTGAAGCACGGGGGTGGCAGCATCATGTTGTGGGGGTGCTTTGCTGCAGGAGGGGCTGGTGCAGTTCACAAAATAGATGGCATCATGAGGGCAGGAAAATGATGTGGATATATTGAAGCAACATCTCAAGACATCAGTCAGGAAGTTAAAGCTTGGTGGCAAATGGGTCTTCCAAATGGACAATGACCCCAAGCATACTTCCAAAGTTGTGGCAAAATGGCTTAAGGACAACACAGTCAAGGTATTGGAGTGGCATTCACAAAGCCCTGACCTCAATCCTATTGAAAAGTTGTGGGCAGAACTGAAAAGCGTGTGCGAGCAAGGAGGCCTACAAACCTGACTCATTTACACCAGCTCTGTCAGGAGGAATGGGCCAAAATTGACCCAATGTACAGTCCACAAGGACTACACAAGGAAGCTTGTGGAAGGCTACCTGAAACGCTTGACCCAAGTTAATCAATTTAAAGGCAATGCTACCAAATACTAATTGAGTGTATGTAAACTTCTGACCCACTGGGAATGTGATTGAAGAAATAACAGCTCAAATAAATCATTCTCTCTACTATTATTCTGACATTTCACATTCTTAAAATAAAGTGGTGATCCTAACTGACCTAAGACACGGACTTTTTACTAGGATTAAATGTCAGGAATTGTGAAAAACTGAGTTTAAATGTATTTGGCTAAGGTGTATGTAAACCTCTGACTTCAACTGTATAGTGTATGGGTGAAATATGTAATCATTTCCTTTCTTTTCGGCATCAGACCTGCCTAATTCTCACTTGAAACATCATTTTATAAGGCTAATTTACACATTCTGTTAACATATTGTGGTATCCCAGGAGGTCTACCCCGGAGGATAGTAATAGAGGGGAGGTACGTGAGGCGACGTTGGCTCCCTCTGCTGGGAATACGGGAGCTGGGCACCCCGACACGGAGAGCTCTAAGTGGAGGTAATTAGAGGAAAGTGCCAACCAGCTGTGGAGGCCAAATAAAAGGAGCACGGTGGCACACCGCGAGAGAGAATTGGGAGAGATCGACACCAGGCAAAAGCAGACGAGAAAGACCAAACCAAAAATAAGTGATATTCCTTATGTTAATTTTCAGTCTTAGTGAAGTTGTTTTTGCAGACTAAAGCCTCCCTGTCTCTGTGTCAATCTCTGCACGCTCAACCCAACACCCCACAGTTTACCACATATGGTGGAGAATGTGGGCAACTCAGTAGCTTTGGGTGCCGTGGGATCGAGCGTATGGAGATTACCATGGAGGAGTTGGTGGCTCAGTTCATCCTCAGCCAGCAGAAGCGGAGGAAGCCCAGTTGAAGGTTGGGAGGGCTCAGGAGTCTGGCCCAAATCAGTTCCTGGTTCAGTTAAGGGAGGAAGATGACGTGGATTCGCATTTGTGCACCTTCAAGAGGACGGCACAGAGGGAAGGATGGCCCAAGCCCAAGTGGGCCAGCGTGTTATCCACCATACCTATCTGGAAAGGCCCAGAAGGCCTACTTTGATTTGAACACTGACCAGGCCATGAATTATGAGGGACTCAAATGGGAGATACTGAGCCATTATGGGTTCAGTCTAGCACGCCATGCACAACTGGTCCACAAATGAGCCTTTTCGGCCCACCCAATTCCCCCTGTGCTCAGATGAGCTACCTGGTGCGCCTGACCAAGGGCTGCCAACTGATGGAAGTACCGTCCCTCCCGATGCTCGACAAGCTCGTCCTGGATAAATACCTTTGGGCCCTGCAATACGAGATGAAGAAGTCGGTGAGCATGCAGAACCCCCAGAGCCTGGAGGAATTGCTGACCATGGTGGAAATTCACCAGAACACCCAGGACCTGCTGAGAGAGGCCCGGGCGGAGAGAGGAGACACGGTGAGGGGGACGAACAACACAAAGAGAGGCGAGGGGCTGAAGGGGGCCCGGACGGAACCAGCCGAGGCTGTGAAGCGGGAGGGTGACCCAAACCGACGACGTCAGCGGCTGCTGGACCCAGATCAGAGACGCTGCTATGAGTGCGGTGAGCTGGGGCACCTCGCGTGGAGCTGTCCCGGCCGGGAGGAGGCCATGCCCTCCGTATCCCCCAGCTCTGGGGTAACCCGGATGGCGAGTCCAGTTGGGCGCACACCGAGACGGCCCATCCGATGGTTCCTGTACGAATCGATGGCATCGACACCAGCGCTCTGCTGGACTCCGGCAGCATGGTGACCCTGGCCCACCCGCAGTGGTTCACACTAGAGGGGAAGGAGGAACCGGGGAATGAGGAGGTTGCAGTGTCCTGTGTACACGGGGACATGAAGAGGTACCCAACGGTGCCTGTGAGGATAACCACCCCAAGGGGGGAGTGCCAGATGCGCGTGGGAGCTGTTCCTAACCTACCCGTGTCCATTCTCCTCGGTCGAGACTGCCTTCTCTTCCAGGCACTGTGGAGCAGGGACCTGGGGAGGTGAGCACGGGAGATAGGAAGAAAAGGAAAAAGGACGGTGGCCTGTGTAACCCAATCCCCGCCACGAGAGGTGTACATTGGGCCCGATTTGAGCCCGGAGGAGGGAGACAACCCCGCTCTGGCAAGCGAACCACCGTGCGAGGAAGACCTCAGGCTCCCCTTTATGGAGGTGGAGGCCCTAGACAGACCTCCCGACATGGGAATCCTCACGGGTCAGTTCGGTACGGCCCAGTTAGAAGACCCCAATCTCCAGAATGATTGCGGTGGATGGCGTGTTGTTACCTGGGGTAAGTGATTGGCGCTACCCCCACTTCACAATCAAGCATCATTTATTGTATCAGGTAGTAAAGCATAATGGGGAGACAAAATACTTGTTACTTATACCCAGCCAGTATGTTAGGACTATGTTGCAGCTTGCCCACACCCACCTGCTTGGGGCACACCTGGGGATGGAGAAAACCAGGGAGCGGATCGGGAACCGGTTCCACTGGCCTGGAGTCAAGTGCGCCGTGGAGGACTACTGCCGTAGTGGCCCGGGGTGCCAGATCACAACTCCAAGGGTGCATTATTGAAACCCTTTGGTTCCCTTGCCCATTATAGAAGTGCCATTCGAGCGGGTGGCAATGGATCTGGTGGTTCCGTTGGTGAAGACCGCGAGGGGACACCAATACATCCTGGTAATTGTGGATTACGCCACCCGGTATCCTATGGTAATCCCGCTACGCATGGCGGCAGCAAAAGGTATCGCACGGGAGCTCTTCCATTTATTTAGCTGGGTGGGTATTCCACGGGAAATCCTGATGGACCAGGGCACAGCGTTCATGTCTCGTGTGATGAAAGATGTCTGCAAGCTGTTACGAATAAAACAGGTGAGGACCAGTGTGTACCATCCACAAACGGACAGTCTGGCGGAACACTTCAATAATACCCTAAAACAGATGCTGAAGATGGTCGTCGAGAGAGACGGGAGAAACTGGGACCAGCTGCTGCCCCACCTGATGTTTTCAGTGCACGAGGTACCCCAAGCATCCACGGGATTCTCCCCCTTTGAGCCCCTGTATGGCCGTCGGCCCCGCGGGCTGCTGGACATTGCCAAGGAGGTCTGTGAAGTGCAGCCGACCCCCTTCACAGCGTAGTCGAACATGTGGAGGAGATGAGGGAGAGGATGATGGCAATTTGGCCAGTGGTGAGAGAGCACATGGCACAGGCGCAACGTGCCCAGGTGCGTGTATACAACCGAGGTGCCCAACCACAAGAGTTCCAACCAGGTGAGAAGGTCTTGGTGCTGGTCCCTACAATGGAGAGTAAATTCCTGGCTATGTGGCATGGGCCCTACGACATCGGTGAGAGGGTAGGTGACGTCAACTATAAGGTCCGCCAACCGGGGTGGAGAAAACCCCTACAGCTTTACCATGTGAACTTACTGAAGAAATGGCACACACGTGAGGCGCTGTGCGTAACATGAACCCGGCCACAGCAGGGCCCGCTCTCGGTCGAAGTTGCAATGGGGGAAGACCTCAGCCCGACCCAATGACAAGAGCTCAGAGAGTTGGTCCAGCGGAATACAGCCATGTTCTCCGAGCTGCCGAGGCACACGGATCTCGTGGAACATCATATCCACACATGTCCTGGAGAAAAAGTGCATAAACGGCCATATAGGATACCAGAAGCCCGGAGGGTGGCGGTCCAGCAAGAAGTGATAACAATGCTCGAAATGGGGGTACTGGAGGAGTCACACATTGAGTGGTCTAGCCCCATAGTACTGGTTCTGAAACCGGACGGAACCGTCCGCTTCTATAATGACTTCCGGGGCCTGAACGAGGTCAGTAAGTTCGTTGCCTACCCCATGCCCCGGGTGGACGAACTGATCGACTGCTTGGGGATGGCGAGATACGTCAGCAACTTGGATCTGACGAAGGGGTACTGGCGGGTGCCACTGGCAGCGGCCTCCCGGGAGAAGACTGCCTTCTCCACCCCGGGGGGGGCTATACCACTACCGTGTTCTGCCTTTCGGGCTCCACGGGGCACCTGCGACCTTTCAGCAACTCATGGATCGCGTCCTGCGGCCGCACAGTCAGTACGCAGCTGCTTATCTGGATGGCATAATTGTGCACAGTGACAGTTGGGAGTCACATCTTTGTAGGTTACAGGCCGTGGTTTATGCGGTAAGGGATGCAGGTCTGACCGCGAATCCCCACAAGTGCAAGCTAGGCTATGCCGAGGTGGAGTACATGGGATATCAGATCGGGAGGGGAAATGTGAAACCCCAAGAAAAAAAAACGCTGCCATTAGGGGATGGCCGGTCCCTCGATCCAAGAGGCAGGTGAAGTCATTCCTGTGGTTAGCAGGGTACTACAGTATATTTGTACCTAACTTTGCCGCAATAGCTTCTCCCCTCACAGACTTAACAAAGACACGACTACCCCAGACAATGCGATGGACGGAGGACACAGAGGCGGCGTTCCAGGCCCTGAAGGATACACTATGTTCGCACCCGGTACTCGTCACCCAGGACTTCTCAAAAAACCTCCTGGTCCAGACAGACACGTCTGACACAGGGATAGGGGCCGTATTGTCCCAAGAGCAGGAAGGCGAGGAGCACCCCATCATGTATGTCAGCAGGAAGCTCCTCCCGAGGGAGAAGAAATACTCGATTGTCGAGAAGGAGTGCCTCCCCATGAAGTGGTTCCTGGACACCCTCAAGTATTACCACCTCGGGAGGAAGTTCACCCTGATCACTGATCATGCCCCCTTGTGTGGATGGCAAGAGGTAAGGACACGAATGACTGTGTCACCCACTGGTTCCTGT
The DNA here is from genome assembly GCF_901001165.1 of Salmo trutta. Lineage (NCBI taxonomy): Eukaryota > Metazoa > Chordata > Actinopteri > Salmoniformes > Salmonidae > Salmo > Salmo trutta. The sequence continues at coordinate 24,390,881 of NC_042984.1, read as the reverse complement.
CCTTACAGCGATTCTCTTTCTGTCATCCACAGGTCGGGGGCCCAACACGGCAATATGGACGCCCTATCCAGGAGGGATGCAATCCTAGCATGCCTCCCTCACAGTCAGGGCTAAGGGTGGGGGGGGGGGGGTGTAATATAGGGGCGGTACGTGAGGCGACGTTGGCTCCCTCTGCTGGGAATACGGGAGCTGGGCACCCTGACACAGCCGTGGAGGCCAAATAAAAGGCGCACGGTGGCACACCGCGAGAGACCAACACCAGGCAAAAGTAGAGAAGAAGGACCGAGCCAAACCTAAGTGATTTTCATTGTTATGTTTATTTTCTGTCTTAGTAAAGTTGTTTTTGCAGACTAAAGCCTCCATGTCTCTGTGTCAATCTCTGCACGCTCAACCCAACACCCCACGGTTTATCACAATATGATCCTAAAGGGAACTGTTCTTGCAGTTTGTAGTCTATGACATTTCAGATTTACATTTGTTAATGTTTCATGAAGTAGTTTATATGTTGTTTTCAAAGTAACTTTACTTAAGTAAACTATTTTTCTTAAGGGTAGCTTATTAATGCCTTCCAGTTTGAAGTAATTGGTAACTTGGTGAACTATATTTTCAGAGTATCTTCCCCAACACTGATAAGCACCTTTAGGGAGCTTCCTTACTCAAAGAAAACCAATCAAAATAACAATACAACAGAGAAGTGACCATGAATGCTTTATTAGCTCAAGTGATTTTTTTAAAAACATTGCTTGCCAACTGATATAATATAAAGTTGACATCAATGACTGATAGAATTACACGCAAATCAGGGTAATCTCCTAGATAGTGGTGCGGCCCACCTGCCCTGAATGACGCGCCGCCACTGTACATCAGAAGAACTAACATGATATCATGTTACATGAAGGTAACATGTGTGTTTGTCTAGGAGAGTGTGTGTGTGTGTGTGTCAAATCAAAATCAAAGTGTATTGGTCATGTACACAGACTAGCAGATGTTATAGATGTAAAGCAGAAGCATTCGATTACCCTTGAAAATATCTCAAACTGACAGACCATGCCGGGACCACAAAATTAGCTGATCTTTGACCCCAAGCCTTATGGGATGTGACACGGAGGAAGGGAGAGATCAGAGGGCCACATTATCTCTGAGGGCCATAGGAGTGCTCTCTCATTTGTGAATATTTATAAGGAGCAGAGGTCAGGATATTTAACTACGTATACCTTTGAACTGATGTTTAGCAGGCTGATGTGCAATAGAATAAGTAATAAAAGTATAGTCCCTCCTGTTAACCTATCATCTAGGACAGGGGTAATCAACTCTTACCCTACGAGGTCCGGAGCCTGCTGGTTTTCTGTTCTACCTGATAATTAATTTCACCCACCTGGTGTCCCAGGTCTAAATTATTCCCTGATTAGAGGGCAACAATGATGCAGTGGAACTGGCTTCTACGTCCAGAGTTGAGTTTGAAGGATCTAGGGTTTCCAATAGCTTCCTAAGCCACAAAGTCAGATTCCAGTCAAAAGTGTCTACAAAGATTCAGATTCCATAGTCAAAAGTGTCTACAAAAATGTGCTTTTTTAATTTAAGGTTAGGCATAAGGTTAGCAGTGTGATTAAGGTTAGGTTTAAAATGCAATTTTAAGAAGATAAATTGTAGAAATGGGCGGGTTTATGGATTTGTGGCTATGGAAGCTAGTGACAACTGTCATCTAGTGGGTTAAGTAATTTCCTGGTTTAGAGGCCTCTGTTAAAGAGTGACTACCCCAAAAAGCAACTTCTTGTTTTGAAAAATGGCCTATGTGGCATAGATATGAGTCGGAAACATTTATCCTAGTGTCAAAGTTGACTACAAAGTTTAAATTCTGTACGGTCATTTTGGTGACAGGACGATAGGAAAGAATTGTATGACACGGAGTGAAGTAACCTCTCCCTTAACGTCAACAAAATGAAGGAGCTGATCATGGACTTCAGGAGACAGCAGAGGGACCATAACCCCATCCACATCGACAGGGCAGCAGTGGAGTAGGTGAAAAGCTTCAAGTTCCTTGGTATACACATCACTGACGTAACAGTTTTCCTTAGGTTGGGTTTATTTTAATCCTGCCTACATGCCCACAACTGGCAGCACCCAAGTAATCATCAATTCGGAGTGCAGCTGCACACAACCAGATCGTAATGCCCATGGTCAATTTAGTTTGACCACAGATTATCCATTATATTGACCCTCTAGTAGCCTCTCCAACAATGAAAATAAATGTCTTCAAAAAAGGAAGGCAGTCGGGACCATTCTAGCCAATGAGAGGGAAGATACACGTGTGAACAACAGGCACAATGGTTTCCATGAGTTACCACAGCCACAAACTCAAAATTGGCTAAATCTGAAAAATTCAGGACAACAAAATGTGCTTTTTGGTCATTAATTAATTTAAGGTTAGGGTTAGGCATAAGGTTAGCAGTGTGGTTAAGGTTAGGTTTAAAATAGTTGAAACAGCTGGGGTTTATGACTTTGTGGCTGTAGGAATTAGTGACAACCAGGCACAACCCAGATATAAAGTGGTTTTTCTTCCAGGATGTCATGTGTGCTACTTATATCAGTACACTCGTAACAACCTCATCCTTATGAAACTGCTATTCGATCAAATAAGCCACATGTAGCAAATAAGCCATTATATTTTTTGTTAACAAAATTTGACACTCTCTCATTGTCTTCAATACAAACCTCCTCGATCGGTGAGAGAATGTTTTTTAAACACCACCTGCTGGAGAAGATAGATTTTGGGCCCAGTTATCCCACTCACTTCTTCCTCTGGTTTGATGTTCCTATGGGGCTAATTAGGGACCATCAGTAAATTACACAATATTTTACAATGTTATTAGCTCCAAATGTCAATGACTTAAAAACATCAAACCAACTATAAATTCTATAAATTCATATAGAAATATTGAAAGCATTTCACGAGACAACTAAAAGATGTGCAACATTAAAATATTGTCCCATTTGCATTGTGTTATTTATTGACAGCCCCTAACTAGCCCCAGAGATAAGCTATCCAATGTCAAACCAACTGTGCCACTATCACACACTAGCCGGCTGAAGATAATTGGCGAAAGAAGTTGGCTAGCGTTAGCTAGACTAGGCGACTTCAAGACAAGTACCTGGTTAGACTGTTCCAAGTTATCTATAAGGGTGAGTGACTAACTGTGTACTGTTTTGGCAAAGTGAATGTACAAACGCTTGCCAATTGCGAACACACACATATTAAACCACCCCTCAAGACAACTCTCATTTGGCTTCAGTCATGGACACTGCATTTCTTAATGACCAAGCAGAAAAACAAGGCCAAATCAGGAAGTTCAGCCCGCCTTTAAGGCTGTTAGAATGCCAAGTCAAAATATAATCATGCCAACACTGTGACACATTATCACAACACAGACTTTGGTACACGTCTGCTGCACTCTCTGATCAATGCTGTCTTTGCTATCAGGCTGAATTTGAATGCAGTCTTTGAGAGAATGAAGAGTGGGGGGAAAAAAACATAAAAAGAGAGACTGGCTGGCAGCTGCTTTGTACTTCTGACACTAATGTGTGATTCTATGGCTGTGTCCTAAATGACACTCTATTCCCCAAATAGTGCACAACTTTTTTTTCACAACACCTTTTATACCTGCTGTAAACTGTGTTTGATGCAAATAAACTCTGATTTGATTTTGACCAGACCCCTATTGTCCCTGGTCAAATGTAGTGCACTAAATATAGTAAATATGGTGCCATTTGGGAAGCCTCGTATTCTTACTGGATGGGGCCCCAGACACTGTAGCTACAGTAGCGCCTGTTAGAACGGGCAGGAGGTCAGGGGAGGGATCCTCCAACAGAGCAAGGAGGAGCGCTGCGAGCTGCATACAAGCTGAAGCAACATTAAAGGACCTTTCACTTTGAACATAGGGAGCTTTTGTGCACACTTTCCTAATTATGCCCGAACATTCTGCTGACAGAATGGGTACGGTCAGCCACTATGCCCCAATCAAGACTTCATATTTCCTTTCCATTCGCTACCGTTCGGACCAGCCATATATTTAAAACACATCTCCTGTGACCATTTTTCAAAGCCCCCCCTTGATCATTATACATTATTTTGCCATTTAAAATTCATAAGGGAAAACACTTAAAGGTACAATGCAGTGGTTTTTATCTCAATATCAAATAATTTATGGGTAACAATTAAGTACCTTACTGTGATTGTTTTCAATTAAAACTGTCAAAAATAAACTAAATTAGCTTCTTATCAAAGAGCAATTTCTCAAGCAAGAAATTAGCTAGGACTGTCTAGGAGTGATCTGAGTAGGGAGGGGAAAACTGAAAACTAGCTGTTATTGGCATAGAGGTTTGGAACTCTCTTTCTTATTGGTCTATTAACTACTTCACCAGGCAGGCCAAAACTCCATCCCACCAAAACAGGCTTACATTTCAGGTGGTCTTTTTAAACAGCTCTTACACTAAAGGGGAATTATCATCATATTCAAAATGTCACAGTATTATTCCAACCTCAGTGTGGAACTATATATAAAACACAGGAAAATCACATTTTTGACTGCACTGTAAGTAATTTAAATCCTCTTCCACTGTTTGAGCCGCTGGTATCTACAACAGATTGAATAATTTAGTTTTTTAACATTGCGACATTCCATTAAATTTTCCTACAGTCTTTCAAGTAGATCACCCGATCACCTCATTTCATACAGAGGTATAATTCAGTATTTTTCTTTTTCAAAGGTTTGCCAATCAAAATACAATCACGCTGCCACAATTTATAGTAGTCATACTGTGTATAATTCAATGATGTGGCCTTTCCCATTCGCGTTGATTTGAATAAAATGCAGAATAAATTAATTGGGGGGCTGCTTATGTGCATACTCCTTTTCCATTACTGTTAATAATGTACTGAGCCTATTGTGCCTGTCTGTCCATGCAACCTTAATCACATCCTCAATCTTCTGGGCACAATCAGAGACAAGCCTTCATGTTGCAGTTCCATACATGTGTCCTTCCACGAACCTGAAGCTAGCCTACTCAGTAAAGCGCTGTCCTTATGTGGAACATTCCCTTTTTCCCACATTTTGTTACGTTACAGCTTTATTCTAAAATGGATGAAATACATTTTGTTCCTCATCAATCTACACACAACACCCCAGAATGACAAAGTAAAAACAGTTATTTTGAAATGTTTGCAAATGTATTAAAAATAGAAAACAGAAATACCTTATTTACATAAGTATTCAGACCCTTTGATATGAGTCTCGAAATTGAGCTCAGGTGCATCCTATTTCCATTGATCATCCTTGAGATGTTTCTACAACTTGATTGGAGTCCACCTGTGGTAAATTTAATTGATTGAACATTATTTGGAAAGGCACACACCTGTCTATATAAGGTCCCACAGTTGACAGGGCATGTCAGAGCAAAAATCAAGCCATGAGGTCAAAGGATTTGTCCGTAGAGCTCCGAGACAGGGTTGTGTTGAGGCACAGATCTGGGGAAGGGTACCAACACATTTCTGCAGCATTGAAGGTCCCCAAGAACACAGTGGCCTCCATCATTCTTAAATGGAAGAAGTTTTGAACCACCAAGACTCTTCCTCGAGCTGGCCGTCAGGGGAGAAGGGCCTTGGTCAGGGAGGTGAACAAGAACCCAATGGTAACTCTGACAGAGCTCCAGAGTTCCTCTGTGGAGATGGGAGAACCTTCCAGAAGGACAACCATCTCTGCAACACTCCAACAACAAGGCATTTATGATAGAGTGGCCAGACGGAAGCAACTCCTCAGTAAAAGGCACATGACAGCCCATAAGGCACCTAAAGGACTCTCAGACCATGAGAAACAAAATTCTCTAGTCTGATGAAACCAAGATTGAACTCTTTGGCCTGAACGCCAAGCATCACGTCTGGAGGAAACCTGGCACCATCCTTACGGTGAAGCATGGTGGTGGCGGCATCATGCTGTGGGGATGTTTTCAGCGGCACAGACTGGGAGACTAGTCGGGATCGAGGGAAAGATGAACAGAGCAAAGTACAGAGAGATCCTTGATGAATACCTGCTCCAGAGCATTCAGGACCTCAGACTGGGGCGAAGGTTCACCTTCCAACAGGACAGCAACCCTAAGCACACAGCTAAGACAACGCAGAAGTGGCTTCGGGGCAGGTCTCTGAATGTCCTTGAGTGGCCCAGCCCAATCGAACATCCCTGGAGAGACCTGAAAATAGCTGTGCAGTGACGCTCCCCATCCAACCTGACAGAGCTTGAGAGGATCTGCAGAGAAGAATGGGAGAAACTCCCCAAATATATGTGTGCCAAGCTTGTAGCGTCATACCCAAGAAGACTCAAGGCTGTAATCGCTGCCTAAGGTGATTCAACAAAGTACTGAGTAAAGGGTCTAAATACTTATGTAAATGTAATATTTCATTAAAAAATATATATTTTTAATACATTTACAAACATTTCCAAAAACCTGTTTTTGCTTTGTCATTATGGGGTATTGTGTATAGATTGATGAAGGAAAAAACGATTTAATCCATTTTAGAATAAGGCTGTAACGTAACAAAATGTGGAAAAAGTCAACAGGTCTGAATACTTTCTGAATGCCCTGTATAGTCCTGTACATGTGCTGTATCCTCTGAAAGAAAATATGGTGAATAGAGTGCACACAAATCCAAGCTGACTGAAGCCAAGATAAGAGCAGCTCAATAAGTATTTGAATTTCAACACCACATGATTGAATAGGGGCCATGCTAGAGCCAATCAAATTGTCCTTCCATTAACTTGAATCTGCTTTAGTCAGTAGTATGCATTCCTTAGGTGTCCTTAAATATGCAATATTCTCTGGAGAAAAACTACTGAACAACTTTTCTTTGACAAATAAGTTCACCCCACAAAGAAAAGGCCATGAAACAGTCCATGAAATGAAAAGCAAGAAAAATGTGTTGTATTGAATTGTATGTTCTATTATATGGGTTGTTCAATCAACATCCAATGTGTTCTGTGAAGGTAACACAGTGATAGTTTGCTGTTTGGTTAGACACTGCTTACAGTGTGTGTGTGTGTGTGTGTGTGTGTGTGTGTGTGTGTGTGTGTGTGTGTGTGTGTGTGTGTGTGTGTGTGTGTGCACCTGTGGTATACTTTCTAAATTGAGATACAGATACAAATAAAATATAGCCCATAGAATTCCAATCAGTCTTCATATGTCCCATGTATATTTCTTTGGTCCTATCCTTATGGCAAATTACAGTGGTGGATATTGGATGACTATATTTGAAATCTGACAATGCAAGCTACTGGCATACCATGCGTGGACATCAACATTGACATCAACAGAACATTTTTATTATAAAAAGTATAAATATATTAACCAAAATACTAAAATCATGGGCACATAAATGTAGATCAATCTGAGGTCCAGAAAGCAGTCAAGCATACATTCAATCTCCATCGAAGCACCAGGTATAGAAGACTTCCTCAATTTGAAGTGAAAGCTCAAACGTCATTCGGAGAAGAGAGGGGGAGGTGAATAGGGGAGGGACAGAGAGGATAGAGAGGGACAGAGGCAGAGAGAGAGAGAAGTATTTTCGAGTGTATAAGGCTGCCATCTACTGAGAAGAGTCTCTGCTTAGAATTTGAGCATGTTTGTGAAAAGGGGACAAAGAAGGTTCCTTGAGCCCAGCATTATTCCTTTGTGCTTGGTCGTGGTTGAGGTTGTTAGCAAATGGCTAATGCATTAATTCCCACACAGGTAATTGAAAACCTGTTTGTTTGTCGAGAGTCCCTTTGGCCTGCTAGTGCAATCTGCCAGCCCTCTTTGATGAAATAAAAGTGCTGTTACTGCTGCTTTCATTTTGCATCTGTTTTCACTTTCACTCTCCTCCTCTTACCTCTCTTTTGTTGCTCTCTGTATTTTTCTCTCCTGTCCTCGCTCTTGCAGACAGATAGAAAGTACATAATCTCTTTCACACTACCTTTCCCTCTGACACACGCTCACACTTCCCTCCACATTTCACTGGCATCACGTTGCTAGTTAGAGCTCAGCAGTGTACCTGATCCTGCACAGATTCTACCCCCTCCCCACTCGTAAACAATATACCGACATGAGCACATTACAATTGCTGCTGTGCTGAGATGATCCAGGCTCCACACATGTAGTTAGTGTGTGTGTGTCTGTTGTGCGCTGACCGTGCTGCTTGCAGGTGTCAGTGCTCCGCCAAGAGGACCAGACAACTGGACCAGAAGCTACTGAGGTTCAGTGTAGCATTGCCCTCATGGAGGAGAAACACAGTGATATTGATACTCATGATTTTATTTAAATAGAAAGCGTGAAAATGTTAGGCTCTGTCCGAAATGCCACTCTTTTCCCAAATAGCTTGTGCTAAGTAGTGTACTAAGATTACACTATATAAGGAATAGGGTGCCAGTTACTACAGAAGTCCAGAGAGGACATATTAATAAAACAAATATTATCTTGTTTTGTCGAGATCACGATATAGCAAAAGTTATCTTGCCGAGATCACGAGATGAACATACGAACATATTACATTTTGTTAGCATATGTTTAATCTTAGATGTCAAAGTCTGTCTTTAAAACGTGGCAATAAGTAACGTCGTATAGATTTTTGAGGCCTCTGGGTCACATTTTGTTTTTGTCATATTTATATTTTACGGTACATAATCCATGTTCTGAATTGGGAGTAAAATGGCTACTGATCATTATTAACATCCACTACTGTTGTGCCCTTGAGCAAAACACTCTAAACTGCTCCAGGGGCACTCCCTATGCTGCTTCCACCATTTTGTGTGTGTGTGTGTGTGTGTGTGTGTGTGTGTGTGTGTGTGTGTGTGTGTGTGTGTGTGTGTGGTCCTGTGGTGTTAACATACAGCATCTTCTGATTTGGAAGACATCTATAACTGACAGACATAATGCAATTTCTGCCTGGGTTAATCCCTGATCAAAATAAAAACGGATTTGCTGATCCACCGTGAGCTCTGCCACCTCAGCCATACTGTCAATCTACCTTTAATACGTCCACTTCTATTTATAGAGTTTATCTTGTGATCTCGACAAAACAACTTTTGTTATGTCGTGATACATTTACATTTACATTTTAGTTATTTAGCAGACGCTCTTATCCAGAGTGACTTACAGTAGTGAATACATACATTTCATTTTCATTTCATTACATTTCATTTCATTTTCATTTCATGCATTTTTTTTTTTGAATGATCTTGTGGTCTCAAGAAAACTGATCATGACATAAATAAGTAATGATCTCGACATAACAAGGGGAAAAAACTGATCATGACATAAATAAGTAATGATCTTGGCATAACAATGGAAAAAAACTGATCATGACATAAATAAGTAATGATCTCGGCAAAACAAGGGAAAAAACTGATCATGACATAAGTAATGATCTCGGCATAACAATGGAATAAATTTATTTTATTAATACGTCCTCTCTGGACGTCTCTGGAAGTTACAGCCTTAGATTGTGGAAAATTAGAACATTTACTTAAGGATAGTGGTAATAAAGTGTCCTAAGCCTAAGGAAGGAAGCTGTGTCTTATATTACAGTGTCTATTTTTCTTCTTCCACCTCCTCTTCTTAGTATGAGCATTACAGGCTTTTGCAGTCTGCATTCTAATGAGGAAGAGAGAGGGAGGTTGTGTAACGCGGTGGTGTGCTTATATAAGACGGGGGTTGTTGATAGAATGTGCAGGACCCGGGTTCTGATAGGGAAAGGGAGGCATCGGATTTTTAAAGGGGTGCGGCCAATGCTAATGAAAGCTATCGAATGGAAATACGCAAGCCTGGTCAGAAAATCATAACTCGTTACTGAACAGCTAATTACACCTCACCAAAAAAAGGGGGGTGGGGTCGTCCTTAAAGTCTGGACCCTAACTTGCGTCCAATTACAAAAACGTCACTTTGAAACATTGTACTCAAGTACACTATGAATTAAAGAATGATTATATGCAAACAGTGGGCAGATAGGGCAATTCACAGTGAAATTTACAATGCATGGGTTCAAACAGACCTGTTGGATGTCTGGAAGTATTTTAATGTTAGAAAAGATTAAGTACAGTACCCCACCCCCCCCAATCAATTAAAGACACATATCTGACCCTGAGTGTGATAATATGATGGCTCCTGACTGGCACAGCAGTCTAAGGCACTGCATCGCAGTGCTAGAGGTGTCACTACAGACCCTGGTTCGGGAGTCCCATAGGGCGGAGCGCAATTGGCCCAGCGTTGTCCGGGTTAGGGGATAGTTTGGCCGGGGTAGCCCATCATTGTAAATAATAATTTGTTCTTAACTGGCTTGCCTAGTTAAATAAAAGTTTTTTAAAAATGAAGTGTTTGTGCGTGTGAGTGCACATGCGGGCACGTGTGTACCTCCGGCTGCTCAGTGTTGAGATAACAGGCTCTCTCTTCCGGGTATTTTGTTTTGGCATCCTATACTGTATTTGCATTAGGTTTAGGAAACGTGACCTATTTAGGTGGAATGCTATGCAAACACAACAGCTTCCCAAGCACACTGTGCATGATAGTTCTTCTTCCTCGTACTTGTATTCCTAGACATAAAAATCTTACAGATAACAAATCAATTCACCAAGTCGCACTGAAGTATCACTTCAACTTTAACAAACACTGGGAAAAATAAATAAAATCACATTTATTTGTCACATACACATGGTTAGCAGATGTTAATATGAGTGTAGCGAAATGCTTATGCTTCTAGTTCCGACCATGCAGTAATATCTAACAAGTAATGTAACCGAACAATTTCACAACAACTGGAATGAATAAGAATATGTACATAAAAATATATAAATGAGTGATGGCCGAACGGCATAGGCAAGATGCAGTAGATGGTATAGAGTACAGTATATACATATGAGATGAGTAATGTAGGGTATGTAAACATTATATAAAGTGGCATTGTTTAAAGTGGCTAGGGATACATTTATTCCATCAATTTTTCCATTATTAAAGTGGCTAGAGTTGAGTCAGTATGTTGGCAGCAGCCACTCAATGTTAGTGATGGCTGTTTAAGAGTCTGATGGCCTTGAGATAAAAGCTGTTTTTCAGTCTCTCGGTCCCCGAGGGCCCTCGGAGTGTTGTCTATCAAAAGGTTGTCTATCAAAAATATACTTCATATGTAGCAAGCCTTTCAGTTATAGAGTTCTTAATATATGCATGTTTGAATTATACTGTTGTTCATATGTAATCATCCTTTTTAGTAGCTCATCTGTAATAAATATTTGTTATAGCCTACAGTCATATGTACTGAACCTTTCAGTTATAGAGAAGTTCCTCCGTAATGAATATTCTACAGTCAACATTCCACTGTCAAATAGACTTTAAGTGTCCAGTTTACCCTGTTCACAAAAATAGTTTGCTCCTACAGTGAGTCACGTAGTCATGCCTTTCTATATAAAGCAGGCAGACAGGTACAGTATCTAGTTACTTTTCGATTGAACGTTAGAACGGGCAAAAATACTGACCTAAGCGACTTTGAGAGTGGTATGATCAGCGGTGCCAGGTGCACTGGTTTCAGTACCTCAGAAACATCCGGCCTCCTGGGCTTTTCACACACGACAGTGTCTAGGGTTTACAGCGAATCGTGCAACAAACAAAAAACATCCAGTCAGCGGCAGTCATGTGGGCGAAAACACTTTGTTGATGAGAGGTCGAAGGAGAAATAACAGCACATTACAAAAGTGGTGTGCAGAACGGCATCTCTGAACACACAGCCCATGATTGTCAAGCAAATAAATGTTGGTCAAGGTAATTGACCGTTAATTTACATAAATACATTTGGTATCTCCTGGCTTCCACACAAATAGCTTACAAGCCACTGATGCAGGCCTTTGGAACATCTACATTTTAAAAAGTCTAATAAATACATGGAATAGAGCCTACACCTTCACAATAAATCCATTACTTATTTTAGACAGGTCTAAAGAAGCATGATATGAAGAAAATGTAGTCTTTTTCAGAAGATCAGAATAGCGTACTCTGAGTTGTTAGGTCCTGATCTGGCTATGCCAAATGCCTGTGGGCTACACTAGTTCATTTAGTGCACATGCAGCTATTCTGTGTTGAGCGGTTAACAAAGAAATAGGTATTCCTATATGCTTAATTTAGAGATATTAATGTAACTTTAGTTGTTATACAAATGTTGGGCTATATGTTTTGATTTTTAATACATTGTAAGGCTGCATGATGCAACTCTAATGATTTTTTCAAAAGTCGATTGAATGGCATGAGCTCTGCTTTGTCACTCATTCACAATTTGACAAGCACTTGATAATGCCTAGTGCACCTTAAAAAATCCATGCCTTTTGCAGCCAGTGGCTGTTGTGCCCTTCTCCCTGAGTGCTGCATGCTCTGAATCACCTCTCAGTTTCATGGCTCTCCATCACGTGATCAGGTCTTTCTCACAGGCTACAAGTGAAGACAGACATCTGGGATGCAACTGGCTCATTCTTATCCAATTCCGAGGTACATATTGAAGATATTGGAAGAACTGTCCACATTTATTTTTCATCAGCGAACAAGATGAGTAGGCCTAACGAACAGCAAAAGCATTAGCCTATGTCAATCTACTATTCCAAACATAGCCTGGGACAGTTGTGGGATGCGATAGATCCCAAATTCATACAACCACTAGCATCAAAAAAACATATAGGCCTATGGGCTAGGCTACATGAGGTGTGCGACTATGATTTGAAAAAGTCACAAAAAAAGGCATGGTTTCTTATGCTGGGTATTATTCACAAGTGATAGGCTAATATTGTCACCCATCAGACTATCCTTGATTTAATCTTGTCTTTACATATACTAAATAATATATGTATGTGTTACGTACCTCCTAGAAGGAGGGAGGTGCAGGAATCAGGAGCAGGAGAGCAAGGAAGTCCCAGTGGCACAATCGTTTATTCAAGGAGTCCCAAACAAACAACAATGTGGGAAAACATGCTAAAACGAAGTCACCACACACAGGGAAAAAACGCAACACACGGAGGAGAAACTTTTACTCCTAGACGAATAAATCAAAACGGGAACATTTCCGTGAGCAAAGAAAACCCCGTGGTGCAGCGGGGTGTAAATAAACCCATCGAAATGAACTAAATGAACGCAGGTATGATAAAACACACAGACACAAACGAAAAGGAAAAATGGATCGGTGGCAGCTAGTAGGCCGGCGACGACCGCTGAGCACCGCCCGAAAAGGGAGATGAGCCACCTTCGGTGGAAGTCGTGACAGTGTGAAATTTGTTTTGATTTAGAATGGACCATTATCATGCACCTGTATCGAAACAGGGTCAGCGGGGAAAATATACATGTTATCTATGCACTTAAATAGCGAATAGATGCTTTACCCATGGTTGATTTTCATGCCTGCCTGGTAGGCAATACTCCTGTTGGAAATATAAGCAATGCGCATTAATATTAGGGAAATGGGGAAATAAATATAGTAGGCCTAGCCTATAGAAAGATGATGGGATCCTCCTCTTTTTAGCAGAGCCGATCACTCTGTTTTTTTTATGTTGCGCAGCATGAGGTCATGGGCTCTCATGAAGTGTTTGATTCGATTTTCGATTACATTTGCATTGATGTCAGAGTGATTAGAGGGACAATAGAGTACTATGCATTTAGCAAGTTTGGTGGGCTAATAATGACCAGCAGCAGCATCAGAGCTTGGAGAAACCTAATTTCCGTGTCTAAACGGTCACGTGGAATTTGACTGCCTTCATGACTCGTGACCGTAATACGGTCATCGCATCAGCCCTACGCACAACTCATCAGTCCTTGTCATGGATGAGCTATTGCAGCAGGCGGCCACACGGTTCCATTCCTATAAGCTAAAAACAAGAAGGGGCTCCAGTGGGCATGACATGAACACTAGACAATTGAGCAGGGGAAAAACATCACCTGGTCAAGCAAATTCTGGTTCCTGTTGCGTCATACTGATTGCAGAGTCAGATTTGGCATAAGCAGCATGAGTCCATGGCCCCATCCTGCCTGGTGTCAATGGTACAGGCTGGTAGTGGTGGTGCAATGGTGTGGGGAATGTTTTCCTGGCACACGTTAGGTCCCATAATCAATGTTCCCTCTAAGCTGTGCACCTCCTCCAGGACTGCCTCACTGGAGAAATGCCAGACCACATGGAGATGCAAGATTGAACTTCACTTAGTTCGCCACATTAGTTTACACTATATAGGTCAACGTTTTTCTGTGATTGAATCAACATTATATCAGCCCCTTTTCAATGAAGCAAACCAAAAGAAATCTAACTTTGCAAGATTGAGTCTGATTTTGTTGTAGGTAGAGCCAGAGCGCAACCGAGTATAATTCTATTTGCTTGAGTAGCCCTCTCACGGTCTTTAAATCACCCAGAGTGAATGTGCTTTTCAGATCATTTCAGATCAGAGCATTCAGATCAGATCAAAGCATCGAACGTGTGCACATTTATATATATTTTTTACCCCTTTTTCTCCCCAATTTCGTGGTATGCAATTGGTAGTTAGTCTTCTCTCATCGCTGCAACTCCCGTACGTCCTCGGGATAGGCGACGGTCAAGAGCCGTGCATCCTCCGAAACACAACCCAACCAAGCTGCACTGCTTCTTGACACAAATGCCCTTGTTGACATTTTTTTGCGAGTTAGGGAGTTATTAGCCCAATTATAGATAAGTATAGGTCAGCAACGGTGGGTTACTACGTCCTACAAGAGCACAAAATGTGTAGGCTACATTTTAAGCTGTCTTTGAAAAGACAGTCAGGTAAGTCTTAATTAAAGGGGCAAGAATTAAACATGCAAGAATATGAAAATAAGCCAATGGGCAGAAGGGTAGCCTACATTGTCTAATTGTCTCTATGGTAATAATAATTACATTTATTTTGCAAGGTGGTTTCTTGCATCATAAAACACAATACAATGCAATTTACAGTCACTTATTTGGCCCATGGTGTTACAGACCCATTTTTTTTTTAAATCATAATTAATGTCAAGCCCTTCATAATGTAAAAAGTCGCATGCAATGTAGGCCTGCATTGAACACCATATAGGCGAATGTAGGCTATATTACACTACTCAAAAAAATAAAGGGAACGCTTAAACAACACAATGCAACTCCAAGTCAATCACACTTCTGTGAAATCAAACTGTCCACTTAGGAAGCAACACTGATTGACAATAAATTTCACATGCTGTTCCACTTTAATTTGGAGTGTGACTCCAAATCCCGACCTCCATGGGTTGATAAATTGGATTTCCATTTATTATTTTTGTGTGATTTTGTTGTCAGCGCATTCAACTATGTAAAGAAAAAAGTATTTAATAAGATTATTTCATTCATTTAGATCTAGGATGTGTTATATTAGTGTTCCCTTTATTTTTTTGAGCAGTGTATAATGTACGCAGTGCAACAAAAAATTTGAGGGAACATTGCCCTTGATACCAATTGAGCAACGTTTCCATGCCCCGAAGAATTCAGTCTGTTCAGGACGCAAAAGTGGGTCCGACCCGGTACAAGATGGGTGTACCTAATAAACTGGCGACTGAGTGTATGTATCAAACCATCATGTCTGTAAACAGAAGTTAATGAGTACTGCATTGAGCTTTCTGTCATAAGTATCAAAGTGTTGAATTTTATACAATTGTAGAAGCGTACTTTGTTGAGCTGACATTCTGAGCCAACCATTTTGTTCTGTAGTTGTAGTAGTAGCTAATGTGTCCAGTTGAGTTGAGTTTGCTGTGCTTTCAGGTGTATTTCATTAGGTACCAAACGTAAGAAAAACAGATAGAAATCGGGAGGGATTACCTGAACTTGTCAGGTGACATAAGGAATACCACCCAGGTTCAACCCACAGGCCCACTGTAGCAACTGGATTCTGTTCAGTCGAGTGAAAACGGGGAGGTTCAACCTGAACTTGTCCAATGAGATCACAGGTTTTTGTGTTCCATTGCAAAACGTTTTGTGACGTAGTGTCCTACTGAACAGACCATGGACACAGCTCTTCTGTTATTAGCCTAATATCCCATAATACATGTGATGTGTTTTTAGGTGTATTTCACCAGAGTACTTGTACTGCATTTACAGTCCTCTGGCAATATTCACACCATGACATTTGTATGAAATTACAACACATAACATCTATTAGGGATGTGTGCGATGCAACAACAATAAATGTGCCTTTCTAAATGACTAATTAGAGGAAATTATGTCATTATGTAAAAAAGGGAAATTATTTTCAACAACAGCGCCTGGTGTTCCCACCATATTTAAACTCTTGAAAAGACATGGCCTTTGTTTTGTTGTTTTCTCCCTCCAAATGTGTAAGATTTATCCAGTAATTTCCAGAAAACTATAGTTGTATCGATCCGTGCTCTGTTTTTTTGTTTTTATTGTGGCAGGGTAGTTACTTCTTGGGGGAAGGGAAACGACTCTATTACATTTTTTTAAGATATAGACCCCATAAACTGTTTAGAAGGATTGCACCTGAAGCTATGCTGACTAAAAGGAAAACACAGTTGGTTATTTTTCTCGCACCCGTCTCTCCCTCTTTCCCTCTCTATAAGTATCCTGTGCAGGCAAGTGATAGAAACATAAACAGTTTTTTAGTTCATTGAAACGGGCTGATTCTATTTCCATTTACACCGTTGCTTGCTAATGATGTCGACAACTTGTTTATGTTAAGATGTTTATGACCTGTTTATGGAGTCAATGAATCTCCTACTAGACACAGGGGCTAATAGCGGAACAGAAAAATAAATGAACAGCTACAGTATAATGGACGTGTTAAATTATTAATATTACGTCATATAAAACAAACAAAATAAACAACGTTTTAGTGTCACTCACTGGTCTCTCCCAGCAAGAGATAGAGTGTGGTTAGCGAATTGTATTTATTAGGGCACGTAATAGAAACCGTTTTTAAACTTTGCAACAGTAAATTAAAATTATTTCTTCTTATTGGACAAAGTAAAGGTAGTCCTTTCCTGTGTCAGTCCTGATTTTTCTTATTTTTTACTCCAGGGATGGGCAACTTTGATGGGGGTGGGGGCCACAAAAAAACGGAACTCATCATGAGGGGCCGGGTCTGCATAGCCACATCCATATCCACAAGTGCAGTCAGAGCCGGCCCTAGCCTTTTGGGGCCCCTAAGTGACATTTATTTGGCACCTTGCGAGGAAAACAACTGGAGGACGCAGCAGGAGGACATGGCTGGTGGGGTAGGGGTTTGTGTTGGTGATCTTCCCTGCCCCCTTCCACCGGGGCACACACTTCAAAGGCCTGACAGAAGAGAGAGACACAACACAGGTCTAGGATCAGTTAAGGCTCCCTTAGAATTCTATCCTTAACCATTGGGGGGGGGGGGGGGGCTAACCTTAGATCAGTGTCTAGGGGAGAAACACAACACTAGAAACACAATGTTCCAGGTAGAAGTAGCCCTTAGAAAAAGGTTTAGGATCACTTTAGATCTGATCTGATCATGGCCTCAATCATTAGGGGTTTAATGACCTTACATCAGTGTCTAGGGGCAACGTCATCCTACTGGCCTAAAGTATGTGAAACAGGTGATACGAATGCAAATGGTGCAGTAGAATTAATATCAGTGTAGAATGCAACAGAAAGAAACGTTCGGAGCAAATAGCTGGTCAGGATGAAACTGAGTCTTATTAATTAGGCACCAACCGGAAGACAATAGACTGACACAGGGAGGGACTACTACCTGAATATAACAAAATAAGACATGCTACTTTTTATTTTCCGTTGTTTTGTTACGGTGTTCACTAATGAATATGACCCTGATCTTGTAGGGGCTGTTCATCGTTCGCCCTATCAGATTGTGCATCTAAAATCACTTTGGAGATTATCTCAATGCTTAGAAGAAGGGGCCCAGATTAGGTTATGGAGAGATACCACAGAGTCAGAGCCATTAAGGATTAAAGTCACATAATATTATGTGCTTATTAAATCTCAATCTCACAGATGTACCAAAAACATATAACGCTGTCATTATGAAATCCACAAAGATCACACATCTTCATTCAGAATTTAGCAGAGGATCATAACAGTGGAGAGAAACAAATTATGTTATTACGGGTGCGTTTCTTGTCATTGTGACATCATAAGGGGAATAAGGGTTCCACTCCATTGCACAAGTCTTTGTGGATTTAATAAGCACATACAGTCGTTCAGACTGTTTCACTACCCATCTAAGAGATACTGTGGGCTAAGGTTATAACAGCCAATCTATTGGGCTGTGGTTAAAAGTAGTGCACTATGTAGGTAATAGGGTGCCAATTAGGATGCAGTCCATGTCTTTATCCAGCCACCTCCGCTGCCAGGAATCACTCTCTCTCCTTCTCCCTCCCTCTCTTTATCTCTCTCCTTTAACTGCAGGTGTCCTTTATGGGTTTGTTCCCCCATTCAGACAAATGGGACACATTATCCTGTATTGAGCCGCTGTGCAAGTTTCTGAGTGTGAGTGTGTAATAGCTCTATATGTCTGTGTGTGCCAGTGTGAATAAGTGTCTATCTGAGAGAGAGAGAATGAAAGACAAAGAGAGCAAAAGAGATGGTATTCACGTTTTAGGGAAGACCCAGATGCAGACAGTGTCGAAGTAACAAAAGTGTATTACTAGAACAGGGTGCAGACAAAACAACAGGTAAAGGGCAGGCAGAGGTCAGTAATCCAGATCAGAGTCCAAAAGGTACAGAACGGCAGGCAGTCTCAGGGTCAGGGCAGGCAGAGGTCAATAATCCAGTGTGGTGTGACAAGGTACAGAATGACAGGCAGGCTCAGGATCAAGGCAGGCCGAATGGTCAAAACTGGGAAAACTAGAAAACAGGAACAAGAAACAGACAGGAGCAAGGGGAAAAACGCTGGTAGGCTTGGCGAACAAAACTAACTGGCAACAGACAAACAGAGAACACAGGTATAAATACACTGGGGATAATGGGGAAGATGGGCGACATCTGGAGGGGGTTGGTGACAAGCACAAATACAGGTGAAACAGATCAGGGTGTGACAGATGGATAGATACCAAGAGAAGGAGCGAGAGAATGAGAGAGTCAGGCAGCGAGAGAGACAGACAGAGGTTTGAGGGGGGTGTTCACCTTGGACAGGAAGGGAAGACGACAGGTGAGGCTGAGAAGCCAGGAGGCCACCAGCGTTTGTTGCTCCATGTCCGCCATGGTGAGGTAGCAGAAGCGGCTGCCTGCCTACAATGGACACACGCACCTGCAGGTCCTGCACCGTGCCTGGGGGGAGGACAAACACCTCCGTTGGGTCCACCTGGGTGAGGGGAGGGAGAGAAGTGAATGGGGGAGGAGGGGGAGAGAGAGAGAAAGAGAAGGGAGATAGAGTAACATTGCTACAGGGCTCCCTTGTAAAAAGAGACATGGTCTCAAAGGGACTCCCTATTCAAATAAATGTAAGTAATCAAATAAATAAATAAATAAATACAGTTCTCATTCAATCTGCTCAAGACCCAGAACCTGCTCAATAGGTTCAACAGCCTTTGTAAGACTCTCTCATGTTGGAATACATACTACAGTCAGAAAATCCATTGAAATATATATAAAACATATATCCTTCACTACAGTAAAGAAGTTCAGTTGTGGCAGGCAGATTAGATAATAAACATATAACAACATTCACTCATGTCATACTGATATTATACAAGATACAATATATACAAGATAAACATGAGCAGCAACATTTCAAAATGAAGGACAGTACAGTATGTCATCCAGTCTAGAGTGAATATTGACTAAGGTTGTGTCTGAAATAGCACCCTATTCCCTATCTATTGCCCCACGTTTGACCACAGCCTTATGGGACATATATAGTGCACTACTTTTGACAAGGGCCCATAAATCTCTGGTCAAAAGTAGGGCACAATTTAGCAAATAGGGTGCCATTTCGGACCCAGAGCTTAACTCTATCAACCATGGTGGCAGAGAGGCACAGGACAGCCAGTTGTACCTTGAGCTCCTGTGGGTGCGAGGAGTAACACCAGTGCTTCCGGATGGCCAGGGTGCCCCGCAACACCAGTGATTAAAAGGGCCGCTGGCCCGTCACACAGCTGATATCCTCCCACTGCAGGAAGTGCACATACACCTGCCAGATATGGGCGGGGACCGCCAGCCACTTATCGCTATGGAGACATCAAGTGAGAAAGCAATTATGTCTCCGAGTGAATCGACTCGCGACGAGAGAGGGAGGGGTGGGACTAATAAGAGTTGATTTTTCACTGTGGCAATAAGTGACATCAGCGTTTCAGTCATTTTTTATCATCTCATCTGATAGCTCTGGGTAGCGTCCCAAATGGCACCCTATTCCCTATATAGTGTAGTACTTTTGACCAGAGCCCCATATAAGGAACAGGTTTCCATTTGGGATGCAAGCCCTGGCCGAGGAGATATCATAGGAATCATTCTCCTTGGTTCAAGTTCCAGTTGATTCCGGAATGAGCGGTGGCTATGGAGGTCAAAAGTCGCCTCTTCAGCCTCGTCATCCCTCGGGCCGGGGAGGAGAGAGTAGATTTTGATCAGGAAATGGATTCTGCCACGAATCCACCGTACTGATTAAGCCAATGAGATTAAGGACCCGCATGAGCAATCTAATCAGAGGATCTTTGAGGGGGGTGTTTATGAAGGATACAAACCTGAACACTGTGACAAAGAACTTTCAGATTTGCGGGCTCAGACTGGCCGGCACTTTCAAATACACATATTGACTCCACTGGTGCCTGTTTAAGAGACATTTTTAGGAGATTTATTGAATTATTTTCGCGGAAATTAACTATTCTCTTTTCCTAGAAATGCTCTATTGTCTTTTCGTGGAAATTATATTTTTTATTTTCATAGAAATTATATTTTATTTTTGTGGAAATTCAGTCTTTCATGGCTGATATCCATGCCATTGAATTACAAATGCCTATCGAAACACAGCAGTTAGCCACTTATTAAATTGAGTTTTCGTTAGCAAATTAATTCCATAATTCAGTATCCATTCCTTTGTGAACGCTTTTTCGTTTTATCCCGCACTAACAAATCAGATTCAAGTGCTCAGTGAACAGATGATTAGTTTGGGATAGAACAAAAATGTGCACCCCCTAAGAGTAACCCTGGGAAATGGAGGGGGAAACACTGTCGTAATTAACTCACCCAGCAAGTTTCTGCACCAATTATTAGAGCAAATTATTCCATTCATTCTCTCACCAAGATCTTTGTTTCAAAGATGACATTGGTGAGCCCACCAATGTCTGAGACAAAGATGACACTGTAGCCCACCAAGATCTGAGACCCAGCATCTGTGTCTCCAACTGGTGGCCCCGGTTGGCATGCCAGACAGAGGGAGAAAGAGAGAGAGAGAGAGTGAGAGAGACAGAGGGTGAGAGAGGTAGAGAAAAAGAGAGAGATCGAGGGGATAGAAGAGATGGAGAGAACAGAGAGAACAAACAGAACATTTAGTGCACACCTGACAGCGAGCGTATGTGTGTTTGTGGGGGTGTGTGTGTGCTATTGCATCTCTGTGTGTGTGTTAGCGTGTTGGTCTATCTGTGTGTGTGTGTGTGTGTGTGTGTGTGTGTGTGTGTGTCTGTGTGTGTGTGTGTGTGTGTGGTTAGACTAATGGGGCTAACAGTGGGCACCTGGTGTTCTTTCCCAGGGGGTTAGGCGCAGGGCCTTCTTCAGGAAGGACAGCTCTGGCTTGTAAAAGCGAAACTTCTGGTCGATAGCATGCGGCGTGGGCTCCAAACTAACCTGGAAGATGGCCAGCGGCTTGTCGTCCTCTGTCCTGAAAGCCACCTGCGGGTTGGGGGGAGGGAGGGGAGTGTGGACAACAAAGGGAAGTGGAGGTTTTATATCGAAAAAGGTCAAGTTTGAGGAGAATAATGCTAACTACTGTAGCTGTAGCAAAAGTAAAAAATTAATTATCTTAGATACTGTCACTACTGGCCAACATAGACAACTCAAGGTAACAGGAATTTAGGGTAAAGGAGAATGCTTTATGTAGTCTTAGTACTGTTACAAACTGGGGTACCCTTAGATATTGCCAACTACTTTAATTATTTTTGAATTGGCAAGATTAGCAAACTGAGGCAAGACATGCCAGCAACAAACGCTGACACTGCAAATCCAAGTTTATATGACCAAATTATGAAAGACAAGAATTGTAATTTTGAATTCTGTAAAGTGAGTGTGGAAGAGGTGAAAAAATTATTGTTGGATTATAGTGCACGATATTGCCACTCCTATTTGCCATATCTTCAATTTAAGCCCACTAGAAAGATGTGCCTCAGGCCTGGAGGTAAGCAAAAGTCATTCCGCTACCTAATAATAGTAAAGCCCCCTTTACTGGCTCAAATAGCCAACCAATTTTGGGGAAAAAATTGTGTTTGACCAGATACAATGCTATTGTGCAGTAAAGAAATTGATAACAGACTTTCAGCACGCTTATAGGGAAGGACATTCAACAAGCACTTACTGAGAGCTGCCGCTTTCAAGGAGCGGGACTCTAACCCGGAAGCTTATAAAAAATCCCGCTATGCCCTCCGAAAACCATCAAACAGGTAAAACGTCAATAGAGGACTAAGATCGAATCATACTACACCGTCTCCGACGCTCGTCGGATGTGGCAGGGCTTGCAAACTATTACAGACTACAAAGGGAAGCACAGCCAAGAGCTGCCCAGTGACACAGGCTTACCAGACAAGCTAAATGACTTCTATACTCGCCTCGAGGTGAGTAATACTGAAACATGCATGAGAGCATCAGCTGTTCTGGACGACTGTGTGATTACACTCTCCGCAGCCGATGTGAGTAAGACCTTCAAACAGATCAACATTCACAAGGCCGCAGGGCCAGATGGATTACCAGGACGTGTACTCCGAGCATGCGCTGACCAACTGGCAAGAGTCTCCACTGACATGTTCAACCTGTCCCTATCTGAGTCTGTAATACCAACATGTTTCAAGCAGACCACCATAGGCCCTGTGCCCAAGAACACTAAGGTAACCTGCCTAAATGACTACCGACCTGTAGAACTCACGTCTGTAGCCATGAAATGTTTTGAAAGGCTGGTCATGGCTCACATCAACACCATTATCCCAGAAACCCTAGACCCACTCCAATTTGCATACCGCACCAACAGATCCACAGATGATGGATTCTCTATTGCACTCCACACTGCCCTTTCACACCTACACAAAAGGAACACCTATGTGAGAATGCTATTCATTGACTACAGCTCAGCGTTCAACACCATAGTGCCCTCAAAGCTCATCACTAAGCTAAGGACCCTGGGACTTAACACCTCCTTCTGTACTCCCTGTTCACTCATGACTGCACGGCCAAGCACGACTCCAACACCACCATTAAGTGGTAGGCCTGATCACCGACAACGATGAGACAGCCTATAGGGAGGAGATCAGAGACCTGACTGTGTGGTGCAAGGACAACAACCTCTCCCTCAACGTTATCAAGACAAAGGAGATGATTGTGGACTACAGGAAGAGGAGGACCTAGCACGCCCACTTCCTGATTGACGAGACTGTAGTGGACCAGGTTGAGAGCTTCAAGTTCCTTGGTGTCCACATCACCAACAAACTAACATGGTCCAAGCACACCAAGAAAGTCGTGAAGAGGGCACGACAAAACCTATTCCTCCTCAGGAGACTGAAAAGATTTGGCATGTGTCCTCAGATCCTCAAAAGGTTTTACAGCTGCACCATCGAGAGCATCCTGACGGGTTGCATCACTGCCTGATATGGCAACTGCTCGGCCTCCGACCGCAAGGCACTACAGAGGGTAGTGCGTATGGCCCAGTACATCACCAGGGCAGAGCTTTCTGCCACCCATGACCTCTATACCAGCCGGTGTCAGAGGAAGGCCCTAAAAATTGTCAAAGACTCTAGCCACCCTAATCATACACTGTTCTCTCTGCTACCGCACTGCAAGCGGTACCGGAGCGCCAAGTATAGGTCCAAGAGTCTTCTAAACAGCTTCTACCTCCAAGCCATAAGACTCCAGAACAGCTAATCAAATGGCTTCCCAGACTATTTGCATTCCCCCCCATGCCTCCCCTTATACGGTGCTGCTACTCTCTGTTATTATCTACAGTTGAAGTCTGAAGTTTACATACACCTTAGCCAATTACATTTGAACTCAGTTTTTCACTTCCTGACAATTAATCCAAGTAAAAATTCCCTGTTTTAGGTCAGTTAGGATCAGTATGTTATTTTAAGAATGTGAAATGTCAGAATAATAGTAGAGAGAATGATTTATTTCATATTTTATTTCTTTCATCACATTCCCAGTGGGTCAGAAGTTTACATACACTCAATTAATATTTGGTAGCATTGCCTTTAAATTGTTTATAAACTTGGGTCAAACGTTTTGGGTCGCCTTCCACAAGCTTACCAGAATAAGTTGGGTGAATTTTGGCCCATTCCTCAAGGCAGAGCTGGTGTAACTGAGTCAGGTTTGTAGGCCTTCTTGCTCACACACACACGTTTTCAGATCTACCCACAAATTTTTTATAGGATTGAGGTCAGGGCTTTGTGATGGCCACTCCAATACCTTGACTGTGTTGTCCATAAGCCCTTTTGCCACAACTTTGGAAGTATGCTTGGGGTCATTGTCCATTTGGAAGATCCATTTGCGACTAAGCTTTAACTTCCTGACTGATGTCTTGAGATGTTGCTTCAATGTATCCACATAATTTTCCTCCCTCATGACGCCATCTATTTTGTGAAGTGCACCAGTCCCTCCTGCAGCAAAGCACCCCCACAATCCCCGTGCTTCACAGTTGGAATGGTGTTCTTTGGCTTGCAAGCCTCCCCCTTTTTCCTCCAAACATAATGATGGTCATTATGGCCAAACAGTTCTATTTTTGTTTCATCAGACCAGAGGACATTTCTCCAAAACGTACGATCTTTGTCCCCATGTGCAGTTGCAAACTGTAATCTGGCTTTTTTTATGGCGGTTTTGGAGCAGTGGCTTCTTCCTTGCTGAGCGGCCTTTCAGGTTATGTCGATATAGGACTGTTTTTTCTGTGGATTTACATACTTTCGTACCTGTTTTCTCCAGCATCTTCACAAGGTCCTTTGCTGTTGTTCTGGGATTGATTTGCACTTTTCGCACCTGAGCGGTATGACGGCTGCGTGGTCCAATGGTGTTTATACTTACGTACTATTGTTTGTACAGACGAATGTGGTACTTTCAGGTGTTTGGAAATTGTTCCCAAGGATGAACCAGACTTGTGGAGGTCTACAATTGTTTTTTTGAGGATTTCATTTGATTTTCCCATGATGTCAAGCAAAGAGGCACTGAGTTTGAAGATATTCCTTGAAATACATCCACAGGTACACCTCCAATTGACTCAAATTATGTCAATTAGCCTATCAGAAGCTTCTAAAGCCATGACATTTTCTGGAATTTTCCAAGCTGTTTAAAGGCACAGTCAACTTAGTGTATGTACACTTCTGACCTACTGGAATTGTGATACAGTGAAATAATCTGTCTGTAAACAATTGTTGGAAAAATTACTTGTGTCATGCAAAGAGTAGACCGACTTGCCAAAACTATACTTTGTTATCAAGAAATTTGTGGAGTGGTTGAAAAACGAGTTTTAATGATTCCAACCTAAGTGTATGTAAACTTCCGACTTCAACTGTATGCATCGTCACTTTAATATCTTTACCTACATGTACATATTAACTCAATTACCTCGACACCGGTGCCACCGCACATTGACCCTGTACCGGTACCCCCTGTATATTGCCCCGCTATTGTTATTTACTGCTGCTCTTTTATTATTTGTTATTCTTATCTCTTACTTTTTTCAGGTATTTTTTTAAAACTGCATTGTTGGTTAAGGGCTTATAAGTAAGCATTTCACTATAAGTTCTACACCTGTTGTATTTGGCGCATGTGAGGAATGATTTGATTTAGTCTGCTGCTGGAAAACAACCCCTGCTATATTGTGGAAAAATAGTTACCTTTCAAACAGAACACAGAGGGGTTTTTTAAAGGAAGCCTCTCCAAAATAATACAGGTAGAATAAGGAATTCCCCAGGGCAGCTGTCTTGGCCTCAGTGTGTTGTTATGTATGAGCATGACTCAACACTATACACGTCAGCCACTACAGCAACTGAAATGACTGGAATACTTAACTTCTTGGGGCTATGTGGGACGTTAGCGTGCCCCCCGTGGCGCACCCTATCAACAGCAGGTGCATTTCAAGAGCGGCAAATTTGAAACCAAATAAATGTCAAAATTCAAGTTTTTCAAACATACAACTATCTGGCACCCTTTGAAAGATAAAAATCTCCTTAATCTAACCACGTTTTCCGATTTCAAAAAGGTTTTACGGCGAAAGCATAAAGTTAGGTTATGTTAGGAGAGTACATTGACAATAGCTGTGTGTATTGTATTGTCAATTCAAAGACAGGCGTCACCAAAACCATAAAATCAGCTAAAATTATGCACTAACCTTTTACAATCTCCATCAGATGACACTCCTAGGACATTATGTTAGACAATGCATGCATTTTTAGTTCTATCAAGTTCATATTTATATCTAAAAACAGTGTTTTACTATGGCGTTGATGTTCAGGAAATCGTTTCCCTCCAATACCGGCAGTCAAGTCATCACAACAAAATAATTAATTAATATTAGAAAACATTGGTAAAATATTATATTGTCATTCAAAGAATTATAGATTTACATCTCTTGAACGCAATGGACTTGCCAGATTTAAAATTAACCTTACTGGGAAATCACACTTTGCAATAATCTGAGCACTGCGCCCAGAAAAATACGCATTGCGATAGACTAACCGCCATGTTGGAGAGATCTAAAATCGAAAATACTATGTAAATAATCCATTACCTTTGATTCTCTTCATCAGATGTCACTTCCAAAGAATCCCAGGTCCATAACGAATGTAGTTTTGTTCAAAAAAGCTCATTTATGTCCAAAAACCTCCGTGTTGTAGCACATGATCTAAGCCAGCCGGACTTCACTTCACTTCAAGAACGGAAAAAATATATTTTCGTTCGTTCAAAAATGTCAAACGTTGTATCGCATAAATCATTAGGGCCTTTTTTAACCAGAACATGAATAAAATTCAAGGCGGACAATTGGGTTCTCTTTTAAAACGTTTCGGAATGAGAGTACCCACCATCAACTCGAGCGCCAGGTGTCTAATGGGCCATCACGTTCCATGGCTCTTATTCGGTCAGATCTCACTGTAGAAGACTCAAAACACTTTGTAAAGGCTGGGGACATCTTGTGGAAGCAATAGGAAGTGCCAAAATATTCCTCCTTCCCTTTGTTTTTCAATGGTATAGGCTTAAAGTCAATTCAACACATCAGGTATCCACTTCCTGTCAGAATCTGTCTCAGGGTTTTGCCTGCCAAATGAGTTCTGTTATACTCACAGACACCATTCAAACAGTTTTTGAAACTTTAGGGTGTTTTCTATCCATATATAATAAGTATATGCATATGAAGGCCCTAATGATTTATGCGATACAACGTTTGACATGTTTGAACGAACGAAAATATATTTTTTCCGTTCTTGAAGTGAAGTGAAGTCCGGCTGGCTTAGATCATGTGCTACAACACGGAGGTTTTTGGACATAAATGATGAGCTTTTTTGAACAAAACTACATTCGTTATGGACCTGGGATTCTTTGGAAGTGACATCTGATGAAGAGAATCAAAGGTAATGGATTATTTACATAGTATTTTCGATTTTAGATCTCTCCAACATGGCGGTTAGTCTGTATCGCAATGCGTATTTTTCTGGCGCAGTGCTCAGATTATTGCAAAGTGTGATTCCCAGTAAGGTTAATTTTAAATCTGGCAAGTCCATTGCGTTCAAGAGATGTAAATCTATAATTCTTTGAATGACAATATAATATTTTACCAATGTTTTCTAATATTAATTAATTATTTTGTTGTCATGACTTGACTGCCGGTATTGGAGAGAAACGATTTCCTGAACATCAACGCCATAGTAAAACGCTGTTTTTAGATATAAATATGAACTTGATAGAACTAAAAATGCATGCATTGTCTAACATAATGTCCTAGGAGTGTCATCTGATGGAGATTGTAAAAGGTTAGTGCATAATTTTAGCTGATTTTATGGTTTTGGTGACGCCTGTCTTTGAATCGACAATACACTACACACAGCTATTGTCAATGTACTCTCCTAACATAACCTAACTTTATGCTTTCCCCGTAAAACCTTTTTGAAATCGGTAAACGTGGTTAGATTAAGAAGATGTTTATCTTTCAAAGGCTGTAAGTTAGTTGTATGTTTGAGAAATTTGAATTTTGACATATATTTGGTTTCAAATTTGCCGCTCTTGAAATGCACCTGCTGTTGATAGGGTGCGCCACGGGTGGCACGCTAACGTCCCACATAGCCCCAAGAAGTTAAGAGAAGGCCTAAAGGGGCTAGCGGACCAAATTGGGGCTCAGTTACCAGCTGCAAATACCCAAAGGTGGGCCAATCATTTTCTTCAAAAAATGACAGTGCAGGATGATGTGGAAGCATATCTTACCACCTTCGAAAGGACGGCAGAGAGGGACAAGTGGCCGAAAGAAGAATGGGCAGGGCTTCTGGCACCATACCTGGCAGGGGACGCTCAGAAAGCATATTTCGACCTGGAGTTGAAGGATGCACAGGATTACGATAAACTCAAGGGAGAGATTCTGACTAGACTGGGAGTGACCGATACCATGAGGGCACACCGCTTCCACCAGTGGTCCTACAGACCGGGACAACCCCCCCGAA
The DNA here is from genome assembly GCF_901001165.1 of Salmo trutta. NCBI lineage: Eukaryota > Metazoa > Chordata > Actinopteri > Salmoniformes > Salmonidae > Salmo > Salmo trutta. The sequence continues at coordinate 24,362,012 of NC_042984.1, read as the reverse complement.
CACAGATGTTCGACTTGATTCACCTGGCACGGAAATGGTTGCGACCGGAGACCCGTTCGTCCGCCGAGGTCGTCGAGACCATCGTACTCAACCAGTTTCAGCGAGGTCTACCCCAAGAAGTGCGACGATGGGTTGGCCAGAACGAGGTACTTTCCGCCGACCATCTCGTGGGCCTGGTTGAACGGTATTGTACGGCAGGAACAGCTGAGCAGGCGCAGGAGGAAAGATTCCCATTCCCCAGGCCTGGGCGAACCAGCGGACAGGGTAAGACTGTCCCAACAGGGGGAGGGGGAGGAGAGCAGCGTGGGGCCATGAGGAAAGAATCAGAATCGGGCCGAGACACTAAGGGAAAAACCAGAAACCGGGACTGGGGGTCGAGGAGGTCTCCCCCCCGGAACCCTATTATCTGTTACAATTGTAATCGACCGGGACATATTGCAGCCTACTGCCCTTTTAAAGAAGAGCCAATGCAATGTAACCTCGGTGAAAAAGAAGATGAGATATGGTATGCATGTCCCGTGGTAACCACTGTACTTGAAAGATCAAGAAACAAACATATGTGCAGGGTGAAGGTTGAAGGGAAGGAGGTTGAAGCACTACTGGATTCCGGCAGTATGCTAACCCTGGTCGTTGCAAACCTAGTGCCGACGCATAAACTGGATACAAGTCAGGATATCAGTGTTACGTGCATTCATGGGGATACCCGTCTGTACCCCACAGCATTAGTGAGCATACAAACAGAGGACGGTCTGCTGGATTATGAGGTCGGCGTGGTCCCAAAGATGCCATATGATGTAATATTGGGTAGATACTTTCCTAACTTTGCGAAGTTAGGTCAAAAGAACGGCATATTTGAGAAGCCAACAACCCTGACCAAGCAGGAAGAAGCATGGGGCCTTCAACCAAGGCCAAGAAAAGAGGTCTCCCAGGGGCCAACCTCACAGGTACTAGTAGGGGAGGATGAGGATGAAGTGGCAAACCTCGTTGATAATGAACAGCCCAGTACTAGTGGGGCTGGGGTCGATCTGAATCCAGAGGATGACTATCTAGAACCAGCAGACCTGGCAGGGTCCATGACTAATTTCGGGACGGCCCAACACCAGGATCCAACCCTGCAGAAAGCCAGAGCAGACGTGCAGGTCGTAGATGGTACTCCCATAAATGATAGGATGATGCCTAATAGTTTTCCCCACTTCATCATGAAAAATGGTTTGGTGTACAGAGTCTCAAAAATAGTGGTTGATGTGGTGGAACAGTTGTTGGTCCCCACCCGGTACAGGAAGACAGTACTGGATCTAGCTCATGGGCACATTCTGGGTGGACACCTTGGTATCGATAAAACCCGAGACCGGATTGTAAGGAGGTTTTACTGACTAGGAATTCAGGCTGAAGTGGCTCGGCATTGTGGAGAGTGCCCGGAGTGCCAGGTAACAGCTCCTCGACCAGCGTTTAGAAGCCCGTTAGTGCCACTCCCCATAATCGAAACGCCATTTGAGAGGATAGCGATGGACATAGTGGGCCCACTACCCAAATCTGCCAGAGGGCACCAATACATTCTGGTCATTCTAGATTATGCCACTCGCTACCCAGAAGCCATTCCCCTTCGGACAATGGCTTCCAAAAAATATCGCCAAGGAACTAGTGCTATTGTTCACCAGGGTTGGGGTCCCAAAGGAGATCCTTACTGACCAGGGGACCCCCTTTATGTCCCACCTTATGGCGGACCTTTGTAAATTGTGGCAGGTGAAACAGTTGAGGACATTGGTTTACCATCCACAGATGGACGGGCTGGTTGAGAGATTCAACCGAACCCTGAAGTCAATGCTCAGGAAGGTAATCGACAAGGATGGGAAAAACTGGGATTGCATGCTGCCATATCTGATGTTTGCCATTAGAGAGGTTCCTCAAGCCTCGCTGGGGTTTTCTCCCTTCGAGCTGGTATATGGGAGGCACCCCCGGGGAATCTTAGACATCGCCCGGGAAACCTGGGAACACCAATCCACCCCGTATACTAGTGTCATAGAGCATGTCACGGTAATGCAAAACAGGATAGCCACAGTCATGCCCATCGTCAGAGAACACATGAGACAAGCACAAGAGCACCAGCGGCACACTTATAACCGGCAGGCTACCCTGAGGGAATTTCAACCGGGAGATAAGGTGTTAGTGCTGATCCCCATGGTAGAGTGCAAACTACTAGCCACATGGAAAGGACCATATGAAGTACTGGAGAGAATAGAAGTTAATTATCGGATCCGACAGCCAGGTCGACTGCCCCAGGAACAGATCTATCACATAAACCTGTTAACCTCTCTAGGGCAGGTGGCACCAAATCGTCCCACCTACGTAACAGCCAGTTGAATCCTGTGGCGCGATTTTCAAATACCTTAGAAATGCTATTACTTCAATTTCTCAACCATATGACTATTTTACAGCTATTTAAAGACAAGACTCTCCTTTATCTAACCACACTGTCCGATTTCAAAAAGGTTTTACAACGAAAGCAAAACATTAGATTATGTCAGCAGAGTACCCAGCCAGAAATAATCAGACACCCATTTTTCAAGCTAGCATATAATGTCACAAAAACCCAGAAGACAGCTAAATGCAGCACTAACCTTTGATGATCTTCATCAGATGACACACCTAGGACATTATGTTATACAATACATGCATGTTTTGTTCAATCAAGTTCATATTTATATCAAAAACCAGCTTTTTACATTAGCATGTGACTAGCATGTGACTAGCATTCCCACCGAACACTTCTGGTGAATTTACTAAATTACTCACGATAAACGTTCACAAAAAACATAACAATTATTTTAAGAATTATAGATACAGAACTCCTTTATGCACTCGCTATGTTCGATTTTAAAATAGCTTTTCGGTGAAAGCACATTTTGCAATATTCTGAGTAGATAGCCCGGCCATCACAGGCTGGCTATTTTGACACCCACCAAGTGTGGTACTCACCAAACTCCGATTTACTATTAGAAAGTTTGATTACCTTTGCTGTTCTTCATCAGAATGCACTCCCAGGGCTTCTACTTCAATAACAAATGTTGGTTTGGTTCCAAATAATCCATAGTTATATCCAAATAGCGCCGTTTTGTTCGTGCGTTCAAGACACTATCCGAAGGGTAAAGAAGGGTGATGCGCCCGACGCGTTTCGTGACAAAAAATTCAAAATATTCCATTACCGTACTCTGAAGCATGTCAACCGCTGTTTAAAATCCATTTTTATGCTATTTTTCTCGTAAAAAAGCGATAATATTCCGACCGGGAGTCGTTGTTTTCGTTCAAAGAGAGAGAAAGTAAACATGGTGTCGGCTCGTGCACGTGCCTCCAGTCTCATTGTCCTCAGATCGACCACTTACCAAATGCGCTAATGTTTTTCAGCCATGGCCTGCAAAGCCACCATTCATCGTTCTGGCGCCTTCTGAGAGCCTATGGGAGCGTTAGAAAATGTCGCATTATGCCAGAGATCCCCTGTTTTGGTTAGAGATGATCAAGAAGGCCATGAAATGGTCAGAGAGAGCACTTCCTGTTTGGAATCTTCTCAGGTTTTGGCCTGCCAAATGAGTTCTGTTATTCTCACAGACACCATTCAAACAGTTTTAGAAACTTTAGGGTGTTTTCTATCCAAATCAAACAATTATATGCATATTCTCGTTACTGGGCAGGAGTAGTAACCAGATTAAATCGGGTACGTTTTTTATCCGGCCGTGCAAATACTGCCCCCTATGCCCAACAGGTTAAAACAGAAAATGCATCCCAATGCAAAAAATGGCCCCTGGACACGTTTTTTTATCTAGAGGTTGGGTTGTCCATTTATACCTTGATTGACTTGGCCAGCACAGTATTGGACGGATGCTTCTTGGCCACCTGAGTACTTCTACCACTGGGTATAAGACATGGCCCGTGCAAGTAGTAGACAAAAAAAAAAAAACATTAATACATTTATAAATCTTCTAATCAACCAAGACATCTGGAAATGTATATTAGATGACAAAACCGTAAAGCGCCGATAATAACCTGCACTCCCAATGTAATTTTTTTTTAAAATGGCTTTAACCCCATCTTTACTCATTAATTGAATTTCTCACCCTAGTCATAGAGGTCAGGCTCTAGCTAGTATCCCTGGGCGAACTGATAAACTAGAGCCTGTGTTCTAATGTCTGGCTGTCAGGCTTGTCAAGGCGATATATTAGGTTACCTGGGGGGCCACAGAGTGGTCTGAGACAAAAGTCTGGTATTTCAGGGTGACGTGCACGGTCTCCTGTGGCCGCAGGTACACATGGGGTCAAGCATGTCCACTTTGAGGTGGAACATGTCCACCTCCAGGGGGGTCAAGGCTTTGGTCAGCACCTTGATATGCTTCCACTCGTCAAAGTCCGTTATGACACTGAACAAAGAGAGGGGGGGTGAGAGAGAGTGTGTTAAGAGAGAATGGGAAGAGGGAAGGAGGAGAGAAGTGTGTAGGGAAAGGGTGGGAGAAAGAGGAAGGAGATACAGAGTTTGAGATATTGATATATATATATATATATAGAGAGAGAGAGCGAGAGAGATAGATCAGCATCCAGTCGTCACACTTTCAAAGGCCCACCTCATATCGGTACATTGCATTTCTTTGAATTACACACGGCAGGATTGGTAAACGGCAGGCAAATCATTGTAAATCGTTAAACCTCTTTGCCAAATGGATTCCCATGGTGAGAGTATAAAAGGTGACACATACTGACGGTATAAGGAAGTTATTTTCTTTGAGTGCACAAATTTCATGTGCAAATACAGTTGAAGTCGGAAATTTAACATACACTTAGGTTGGAGTAATTAACTTTTTTTTCAACCACTCCACAAATTTCTTGTTAATAAACTATAGTTTTAGCAAGTCGGTTAGGACATCTACTTTGTGCATGACACAAGTAATTTTTCCAACAATTGTTTACAGGCAGATTATTTAACTTATAATTCACTGTATCACAATTCCAGTGGGTCAGAAGTTTACATACACTAAGTTGACTGTGCCTTTAAACAGCTTGGAAAATTCCAGAAAATGATGTCATGGCTTTAGAAGCTACTGACAGGTTATTTGACATCATTTCAGTAAATTGGAGGTGTACCTGTGGATGTAGTTCAAGGCCTACCTTCAAACGCAGTGCCTCTTTGCTTGACATCATGGGAAAATAAAAAGAAATCAGCCAAGACCTCAGAAAAACAATTGAACGTACTTTGGTGCAAAAAGTGCAAATCAATCCCAGAACAACAGCAAAGGACCTTGTGAAGATGCTGGAGGAAACAACTACAAAAGTATCTATATCCACAGAAAAACAAGTCCTATATCGACATAACCTGAAAGGCCGCTCAGCAAGGAAGAAGCCACTGCTCCAAAACCGCCATAAAAGAAAACAGACTATGATTTGCAACAGCACATCGGGACAAAGATCGTACTTTTTGGAGAATTGTCCTCTGGTCTGATGAAACAAATATAGAACTGTTTGGCCATAATGACCATCATTATGTTTGGAGGAGAAAGGGGGAGGCTTGCCAGCCGAAGAACACCATCTCAACCGTGAATAACGGGGGAGACAGCATCATGTTGTGGGGGTGCATGAGGCAGGAAAATTATGAGGATATATTGAAGCAACATCTCAAGACATCAGTCAGGAAGTTAAAGTTTGGTCGCAAATCGGTCTTCCAAATGGACAATGACCCCAAGCATACTTCCAAAGTTGTTGCAAAATGGCTTAAGTACAACAAAGTCAAGGCATTGGAGTGGCCATCACAAAGCCCTGACCTCAATCCTATAGAACATTTGTGGGCAGAACTGAAAAAGCGTGTGCGAGCAAGGAGGCCTTCAAACCTGACTCAGTTACACCAGCTCTGTCAGGAGGAATGGGCCAAAATTCACCCAACTTATTGTGGAAGCTTGTGGAAGAATACCCGAAAGATTTGACCCAAGTTAAACAATTTAAAGGCAATGCTAGGAATGCTGGGAATGTGATGAAAGAAATAAAAGCTGAAATAAATCATTATCTCTACTATTATTCTGACATTTCAGATGCTTAAAATAAAGTGGTGATCCTAACTGACCTAAGACAGTAAATTTTTACGAGGATTAAATGTCAGGAATTGTGAAAAACTGAGTTCAAATGTATTTGGCTAAGGTGTATGTAAACTTACGACTTCAACTGTACATAAAGAAAAAGGGCACTGCTTTTAACTTCAAAGGATCAACCTCCAGGCATGGAGACGTGAAATTTCTCAATAGTTGACTGATTAACTTTTTCTAAAACCCCATCTTCTAAGTGAAGGCTGGAGCTAGACATCAATTTCAATGAGCTCTAACTACTTCCTCTCCAGTCTGGTAGTAACAAGGCAAATCAAATCAAATGTTATTGGTCACATACACATGGTTAGCAGATGTTATTGCGAGTGTAGCGAAAAGCTTACGCTTCTAGATCCGACAGTGCAGTAGTGTCTAACAGGTAATATCTAACAATTCCACAACAAAACCTAATATTTATCAAATTCCACAAAAACTAATACACACAATCTAGTAAATAAATGGGATAAGAATATATAAACTCAGCAAAAAAAAGAAACGTCCTCTCAATATCAACTGCGTTCATTTTCAGCAAACTTAACATGTGTACATTTTTGGATGACCACAAGAAGATTCAACAACTGAGACATAAACTGAACAAGTTCCACAGACATGTGACTAACAGAAATTGAATAATGTGTCCCTGAACAAAGGGGGGGTCAAAATCAAAAGTAAGTCAGTATCTGGTGTGGCCACCAGCTGCATTAAGTACTGCAGTGCATCTCCTCCTCATGGACTGCACCAGATTTGCCAGTTCTTGCTGTGAGATATTACCCCACTCTTCCACCAAGGCACCTGCAAGTTCCTGGACATTTCTGGGGGGAATGGCCCTAGCCCTCACCCTCCGATCCAACAGGTCCCAGACGTGCTCAATGGGATTGAGATCCAGGCTCTTCACTGGCCATGGCAGAACACTGATATTCCTGTCTTGCAGGAAATCATGCACAGAGCGAGCAGTATGGCTGGTGGCATTGTCATGCTGGAGGGTCATGTCAGGAGGAGCCTGCAGGAAGGGTACCACATGAGGGAGGAGAATGTCTTCCCTGTAATGCACAGCGTTGAGATTGCCTGCAATAACATCAAGCTCAGTCCGATGATGCTGTGACACACCGCCCCAGACCATGACGGACCCTCCACCTCAAAATCGATCCCGCTCCAGAGTACAGGCCTCGGTGTAACGCTCATTCCTTCGACGATAAACGCTAATCCGACCATCCCCCCTGGTGAGACAAAACTGTGACTCGTCAGTGAAGAGCACTTTTTGCCAGTCCTGTCTAGTCCAGCCTCTCTCAGCCTTTTGCAGACAGTCTGAGCACTGATGGAGGGATTGTGCTTTCCTGGTGTAACTCGGGCAGTTGTTGTTGCCATCCTGTACCTGTCCCGCAGGTGTGATGTTCGGATGTACCGATCCTGTGCAGGTGTTGTTACACGTGGTCGGTCACTGCGAGGACGATTAGCAGTCCGTCCTGTCTCCCTGTAGCACTGTCTTAGGCGTTTCACAGTACGTACATTGCAATTTATTGCCCTAGCCACATTTGCAGTCCTCATGCCTCCTTGCAGCATGCCTAAGGCACATTCACGCAGATGAGCAGGGACCCTGGGCATTTTTCTTTTGGTGTTTTTCCGAGTCAGTAGAAAGGCCTCTTTAGTGTCCTAAGTTTTCATAACTGTGACCTTAATTGCCTACCGTCTGTAAGCTGTTAGTGTCTTAACGACCGTTCCACAGGTGCATGTTCATTAATTGTTTATGGTTCATTGAACAAGCATGGGAAACAGCGTTTAAACCTTTTACAATGAAGTTATTTGAATTTTTATGAATTATCTTTGAAAGACAGTGTCCTGAAAAAGGGCATTTCTTTTTTGCTTAGTTTAAATAAAAAATATATGGATGAGCAGTGACATATACAGTATATACATATGAGATAAGCAATGCGAGATATGTAAACATTCTTAAAGTTGTATTTTTAAAGTGACTAGGGTTCCATTGTTGTGCAGACCGCACCACCATCTGGAGAGCCCTGCGGTTGTGAGCGGTGCAGTTGCCGTACCAGGCGGTTATACAGCCCGACAGGATGCTCTCGATTGTGCACCTGTAAAAGTTAGTGATGGTTTTCAGTGAGAAGCCATATTTGTTTTGCCTCCTGAGATTGAAGAGGCTCTGTCTCACCTTCTTCACCACAATGTCTGTGTGCATGGACCATTTCAGTTTGTCGTTGATATGGAACATAAAACTTTCCACCTTCTCCACTGCTGTCCCGTTGATGTGGATAGGGGTGTGCTCCCTGTTTCCTGAAGTCCACGATCATCTCTTTTGTTTTGAACTAAAGTGTGTAGATAATTGGAGAGAAAAAAACTTCACACAAACCTTTTGGTGAAATATACAGTAAATAGAATGTGTGTGTGGCTGTGCATGCTAGAGAGAGAGAGAGAGAGAGAGAGAGAGAGAGAGAGAGAGAGAGAGAGAGAGAGAGAGAGAGAGAGAGAGGCCTGGGGAGCTCTCAGCAGCATCACCTCCCATTCTGTTCTACTTGCCTGCAGCGATGGTTGGGCCCGGTGAGGCCTAGCAAGCTCGCGGAGCCATGCAAAATGGATGGCAACAGGTAAATAACGTGTTCTCTCAGTCTCCACAGAGAGAACCACAAGGCTTCCCCACGGCACCAAACATCAAAGCCATGTGCCTGCCTTTCTCAGTCCTCTCTCTCTCTGTCTCTCACTCTCTTTCAAACAATCAACTCTGGAGTCAGGTAATATCAGTTCATGATCTCTCATCTCTATCTTTGTTTGGAGAAAGAAGGGCTAACGACAGATTTCGCTTCCTTCTGGAGACAAACTTGTCTAACAGCAGTTGAAATATAGATGAATCCATCCATAGAAACAGCACAGTAAATTAATTAGTAGTGCTCCAAAGCACCACCTGTGACATATCAATCAACACTACAGGCTCCGTGACACAGATGCCTGATTCATAACACAGGGTAGAGCTGGGATGATACACCAAAACTTATCGATACCAACCAAACCAACCATTTATTGTGCACATTTGTTCATTAGGATAAGAAGTCCATGCTAGAGAAATGTGAATTTTGAAATGAAATAAGTCTGCTTATATGGGTGATTGTTAATGGGACAATATACAGGTAACTGCTAAAATAAAGGAAACACCAACACAAAGTGAGTTAACCTTTACGGGATCGGTTGAGCTAACATAGGCTATTGTGATTAGCATGAGGTTCTAAGTAACAAAAAAACATATCTGATATGGGCAGAAAGCTTAAATTCTTGTTAATCTAACTGCACTGTCCAATTTACAGTAGCTATTACAGTGAAAGAATACCATGCTATTGTTTGAGGAGAGTGAACAATTATGAACTTGAAAATGTATTAATAAACCAATTAGGCACATTTGGGCAGTCTTGATACAACATTTTGAACAGATATGCAATGGTTCATTGGATCACTCTAAAACTTTGCACATACACTGCTGCTATGTAGTGGCCAAAATCTAAATTGCGCCTGGGCTGGAATAATACATTATGGCCTTTCTCTTGCATTTCAAAGATGGTACAAAAAATATGCATATTTTTTTCTTTGTATTATCTTTTACCAGATCTAATGTGTTATATTCTCCTACATTAATTTCACATTTCCACAAACTTCAAAGTGTTTCCTTTCAAATGGTATCAAGAATATATATCCTTGCTTCAGGTCCTGAGCTACAGGCAGTTAGATTTGGGCATGTCATTTTAGGCAAAAATTGAAAAACAGGGTCGGATAATAGGGCGTTGGGCCACCACAAGCCAGAACACCTAACCCTAACCATAGATTCTAGTGTCTGGAACTCTATTGGAGGGATGCGACACCATTTTTCAACAACAAATTCCGTAATTTGGTGTTTTGTTGATGGAAGACGCTGTCTCAGGCGCAACTCCAGAATCTCCCATAAGTGTTTAATTGGGTTGAGATCTGGTGACTGAGACAGCCATGGCATATGGTTTACATTGTTTTCATGCTCATCAAACCATTCAGTGACCACTCGTGCCCTGTGGATGGGGGCATTTTCATCTTATGGGGGCATATTCTCCAACAGCTGAACCGTGAGGTAGACAATGATTCTTTTAGGAAAGTAAAAACCAATAAAACAGACTATGAAGTTTTTAATATGCTACACATCGAAACACAGCTATATATATATATATATATATTTTGTTATTGGCAGTTTTTAAAGACATGTAACTGTGGATCATTTGGCCATTATAGCTTGTTTATTGATGGCACTGGCAGTGCACAGTTGGAGGTATCTTTCTCTCTCTACTCTCGGATCTGAACGGGTCTCTCGAATCTGAACCAGCCCCGGTCTGTTTGGGTCTGTCTGTTCCTTTTCGGAATGGGTCCAACTGTCCATTCAGAGCATTTTTACATTTACATTTTAGTCATTTAGCAGATGCTCTTATCCAGAGCGACTTACAGTAGTGAATGCACACATTTCTTTGTATCCGTACTGGTCCCCCGTGGGAATCGAACCCACAACCCTGGCGTTGCAAACACCATGCTCTACCAACTGAGCCACACGGGACCCCATATGTATGCATATTGGGTTGGGTGGGAAAGCCACGGATCCAACTTTTTGGACCCATGAATGACTTTACCCTGGGGGTCTGCCGTCCTGTTGGTTATGGCTCTGGCCTTGGCCTAACACACCTGAAAACAATAATGAATGTTTCACTAAGATCCTAAAGCTGAGTGGGGTGTGTTGGGTTGGGGCTTGTGATGCACGAGTTGACTCGTTATCTGCAGTCCCTGTGGTTATATCTGCGGGGATGACGGGTTTAGGATCATTAAATATTGTGTGGCTAAAGGGTGGTGGGCGGGTTAAATAAAGAGAAACAATACCTTAAAAAATCCATAAATGTATTATTATTGTGCAATTTAAAACCTCTTACATCTACACGTTCCGCTAGCGGAACGTCTGCTCCAATATCCAATGATGGGCGGGGCGCGAAATTCAAACTCCTCTAAATCCGAAAACTTACACTTTTCAAACATATGACTATGTTACAGCTATTTAAAGACAAGACTCTCCTTTATCTAACCAAACTGTCCGATTTCAAAAAGGCTTTACAGCGAAAGCAAAACATTAGATTATGTCAGCAGAGTACCCAGCCAGGAATAATCACACAGCCATTTTTCAAGCTAGCATATCATGTCACATAAACCCAAACCATATCTAAATGCAGCACTAACCTTTGATGATCTTCATCAGATGACACACCTAGGACATTGTGTTATACAATACATGCATGTCTGTTCAATCAAGTTCATATTTATATCAAAAACCAGCTTTTTACATTAGCATGTGACGTTCAGAACTAGCATTCCCACCGAACACTTCCGGTGATTTTACTAAATTACTCACGATAAACGTTCACAAAAAGCATAACAATTATTTTAAGAATTATAGATACAGAACTCCTCTATGCACTCGATATGTCCGATTTTAAAATAGCTTTTCGGATGAAGCACATTTTGCAATAATGTAAGTACATAGCCCGGCGTTACAGGGCTAGCTATTTAGACACCCTGCAAGTTTAGCCTTCACCAAAATCACATTTCCTATAAGAAAAATGTTCTTACCTTGCTTGTTCTTCATCAGAATACACTGCCAGGACTTCTACTTCAATAACAAATGTAGGTTTGGTCCCAAATAATCCATCGTTATATCCAAACAGCGACGTTTTGTTCGTGCGTTCTAGACACTATCCCAACGCTAAATCTCGGCCACGAGCATGACGCAAAATATGACAAAAAATTTCTAAATATTCCATTACCGTACTTCGAAGCATGTCAACCGCTGTTTAAAACCAATATTTATGCAATTTATCTCGTAGAGAAGCGATAATATTCCGACCGGGAATCTGCCTGTCTGTAAACTGAGGAAAAAACCAAAAGCCGGGGGCGGGGCGTGTCACGCGCCTAAGGCTTAGTCCATTGACTGACCACTCAGCTTTTGCTCTCGTGTGCTTCAGCCAGGGCTTTGAATTACATCATTCCTGTTTTTCCCGGGCTGTGAGACTCCATTGTTGACGTGAGAAGTGTCACGTAAGAGCAGAGATCCTTTGTAAACGATAGAGATAATCAAGAAGGGCAAGAAATGTTCAGACAGGGTACTTCCTGAACAGAAGCATCTCAGGTTTTTGCCTGCCATAGGAGTTCTGTTATACTCACAGACACCATTCAAACAGTTTCAGAAACTTTGGAGTGTTTTCTCTCCAAAGCTAATAATTATATGCATATTCCAGTTTCTGGGCAGGACTAATAATCAGATTAAATCGGGTACGTTTTTTATCCAGCCGTGAAATTACTGCCCCCTAGATGTAAGAGGTTAAATAGGCTACCATACATTGAGGTTTGTCTTTCATTCTTTTAGGCTATCTGGTCTTAGTGCATAAACCTAGGCTTCAGGGCTTAACTGTAGCCTACACATCCAATCGCCAAATAATGCTGAAAAATAATGTAATTCCACCTAGGCAAAACGGACAGTTATCGAAGTTTAATTCAATAAGACAAAAGCTGCGAATGGAGAAAAAATAAAGAGAAGGGAGTGCCAGAAAAGTAATGTTTGGAAAAGATTTGGTAAAGGGGTAAAAGAGAATGATAGCAGTGCCGGCTACGTTATGTGTGATGATTGTGAGGCACTATGGACCCATTTCTGTGTTAGAAAACATTTCTGCACAAGGCTGATGCACTCAATTTGGTGGCAGAACACAGGGGAGTTCTTATAGAACATCAGCTAAAAAAGCCTCTATTTACATGTTGCTTATGAGTGCATTTCAGACTACTTTTGGATTATAATTGGATTTTAAGGCTCGTATGAATGTCCTGTTTAATATAATGTTTGTGTCAATATCGCAAATCAACTGGATTATACATAAAAAACACTCTTTGGTTACCTTTTGCTACAGCCTATGTCAATGAGCATTAGCATTCTCGTTAACAACTGCTGCGTCCAAAATAGATCATAACCTAATGTAATCTTAGCAACTTTTCAAGCAAGCGTCAAAACATTGTAAGCGTATGACAACCCCTAAAAAGTTATGTTTTGAAGTAATAAAAACGTAAATCTAGGCTACGTTGAATGCAGTGGAAGCTGCTAGTGTTGACCTGATTAAAGACCTTGGGTACAGTGTTGTTATTGTCAAAGCGTGCCAGAAATGCATTGAGTTCATCTGGAAGATCACGACTGGGTCTTCCTTTGTAATCCGCAATGGACTGTATGCACTGCCACATGCTGCTGGCGTCGGAGCCTGTGTAGTATGATTCTACCTTATTCCTATATTGTCCTTTTGCTCGTTTGATGACTCTGCAGAGGTCGTAGCAGACTTCTTGTACTTGTTCCTTTCCTCTGCCATAGCTGTTATCACCCTTATTACACAGTTATGTGATCAGGACAACATAGAAAAACAGGGAAAATAAGATACTGGAGTTTGGAGTTAGGTCAATTTCAATGATGTATGAATAGAGGACTTTGTGCCTTACTCTACTTCGGGGCTTCGTCGGGATCTGGACTTTATAGCACATGTTACTAGGTCTACCTCTGTAATTCAAGTTTTTGGTGTCAGTGTTTTTAGACTGTTATTGGCTTTTTACTCTATACCTCAGTGTGAGCCAACATTAATTTCAAATCAGGAAAAATTATTCCCATGAATATAGCAGCTCTACATTATGTTGATCCAAGGTGTCAACACAAGCTTCCAGGTAACCTCTAGGTAAACTCCAGGTAACTGCACCCTTCCCCCCTAGAGGGTACGCTCGTGCTCAACTGTGAACGTTGACCAATACCAGCTTTCTCCTCAGGCAGAGAGCACACATTAATTTATTTAGTGCCCAACTACAGTAGTAGTGTATGGCGGCATCGACAATGCTTCACACCTGGTAATGGGAGAGTGGGAGAAGCAATTGCTCACTGTGAGGAGTAGAGTGAGTGCCAATGCCAAGCAGTGGTCCGCCGGTCTTTGCATTCGCTGCCAATAGCAGAGATCGTATTTCCAAAAAACAAAGGCCTCAAAGAGAGATTGTTTTATAATATGCGGTTATGCAGTCTGGCAGATTCCAGATAGAATCACAGCAAGCAGATGATTGAGTCTAATTAAAACAAACCGTTAGAATGAATTAAATTGTTGCTCTCAGTCTTCTTTGATACAATTCGGAGCATTTCACTCGTGTTTGGCAACATCCGCTTTAGGGAAAGTTTACTTTCTAATGTCGAAATTTCACAGACACACTTTTTTACTGTGAAGTTCGGAAATTATGCGCTGCAGAGTGGAGCGGTGGTAGCGTACTTCAGAAAGTGTGAGATTGGCAATTAAGCTGCTTTTTCACAGTGTGACATCTCTGTGGGCTCGGAGATTTTAGTGGGAATTTAAACCACTTTCTGCTACTCTGCATCCTTCAGAGCTCCAACTCTTTCATCAACAGCTGATAATAGCAACCCTACCCAACGAGATAGGGTTGCCATGCAAACAGACACGGACAGACGCAATTGCACAGATTAATGGCCGAGGTGTCTCTCCCTTCTCCAACACAATTCTTCTGCCATCCATCTTGTTGTGTCACCTCCGCCACGATGGAATCCGACCAAATTATACATTTATGTGTCACATTTTGTCTGAGTTATAATTCCACTGTAGTCAAAAAATAGAGACTGAACAAATGTGAATGATAATGAAGGCCAGTGATGAAGATGCATCTAGAGACTTGTTGACACCGAAGCCCAGCGTGAAGGCTCAATACATTGACTTACTCCACATTTTGCTGTGTTACAGCCTGAATTCAAAACTGACATATCAACACGTTATAATTGATTTTGGTACATTAATTGAAAATAAAATACAGAAATATCTAATTTACGTAAGTATTCACACCCCTGAGTCAGTACTTTGTAGAAGCACGTTTGGCTGGGATTACAGTTGTGAGTCTTTCTGGTTAAGTTTCTAAGAGCTTTCCACCACTGGATTGTTCAAAATTTGCCCATTATTCTTTTCAAAATTCTCCAAGCTCTATGAAATCGGTTGTTGATCGTTGTTAGACAATCATTTTCAGGTCTTGCCATAGATTTTCACTGTCTTCTTGGTAAGCAACTCCAGTGTAGATTTGACCTTGGGTTTTAGGTTATCATTCTGCTGAAAGGTGAGTTAATCTCCCAGTGTCTGGTGGAAAGCGGACAAGAAAGTTTTCCTCTAGGATTTTGCCTGTGCTTAGCTCCATTCAGTAAATGTTTTATCCTGAAAAACTCCCCAGTCCTTAACAATGACAAGCATACCATAACATGATACAGCCATCATGTTATGATGGCTGCATCATAACAAACTATGCTTGAAAATATTCTAGGCCTCCCGAGTGGCTCAGTGGTCTAAGGCATTGCTTCGCAGTGCTAGCTGTGCCACTAGAGATCCTGATTCGAGTCCAGGCTCCAGCCGGCTGCGACAGGGAGACCCATGGGGCGGCACACAATTGGACCAGCGTCGTCCGGGTTAGGAGAGGGTTTGGCCGGCAGGGATGTTCCTGTCCCATTGCGCACTAGCGACTCCTGTGGCAGGCCGGGCGCAATGCACGCTGACACGGTCGCCCGATGTAAGGTGTTTCTTCCAACACATTGGTGCAGCTGGCTTCCGGGATAAGCGGGCGTTGTGTCAAGAAGCAGTGCGGCATGGCTGGGTTGTGTTTCGGAGGATGCACGGCTCTTGACCTTCACCTCTCCCGAGTCCGTACGGGAGTTGCAGGAAAGGAACAAGACTGTAACTACCAATTGGATAATCTTTTGTACTTTTGTACTCAGTAATGGGTTATATTGGATTTGCCCCAAACATTACACTTTGTATTTAGGCCAAAACGTTAAATGCTGCGCAACATTTTTTTTTTTTTAGTATTACTTTAGTACCTTGTTGCAAACAGGATCCATGTTTTGGAATATGTTTTATTCTATACAGGCTTCCTTCTTTTTACTAGTATTCTGGTCTTTGTGATTGAATCTATGTTTGAAATTCACTGCTCGACTGAGGGACCTTACACATAATTGCATGTGTGGAGTAGATATGAGGTAGTCATTAAAAAAATCACGTTCAACTATTATTGCACACAGGTTGAGTCCATGCAACTTATTATGTGACTTGTTAAGCACATTTTTTATCTTATTTAGGCTTGCCATAAAAAAAGGGTTGAATACTTATTGACTCAAAACATTTCAGCTTTTCCTTTTTAATGAATTTGTCAATTCCACTTTGATATTATGATATTATGGGGTATTGTGTGTAGGCCAGTAACAACAACTCTTCATTTTATGAATTTTATATCCAGGCTTTAACACAACAAAATCTGGAAGAATGGCTGTGAATACTTTCTGAAGGCACTGTATTTGCATCTCACAGGAGAGAGCCACACTAGAAGTCTTCACGGAATACTCAAGAAGCGATCTGGGACCCAAGCGTGTCCGGATCCAGAATTCTAATATTGTCAAGGGTCTCGGGTATGTGCAATTTTAATTAATTTGTCCATAAGGGCTCGTACAGATCCGAACGCGACTGCTTCAGTAGAGAGAGAGAGAAATTGTATAATTCATGCTGCTGCTCTTCCTTTCATGAGAGTGGAGTGTGGTGGTGTGTAGCTTGTTGTAATTGGCCAATCATAAGTCATCAAATCGGCGATAGGCTACAATCATAGAGCCTCCGTGTGTGGCAAAAGTTAGGAGATATCTAATCAATGGAAGATGGAATTAAAATGACGGAATTAAAAGTTATTGAGAAAGATAGGCTGCAACGACCAAGAGCCAACAGGTAGGGTGCTACTTAATATTCTGAATGGAGTTGTTGTTATTTGTAACTGTAGGATGAGAAAGCGCATGCACTGCAGCCTAAATTAGCCTAGCTAGCTAACATTAGCTAACTAGCTTAAATAGCTTCTCCCGGTTTGATGCAGTCAAGACAGGAACTACATAAGCATATTTGATGATAAATAACATAGTTATGGCATCTATTAGTCTACTATAGTGCGAGTCAGCTTTTTGGTTGGTTGCTGTCTCTCATCTCTTCCCTCCCTGATCCCGTGTCACTTGCTCACAGTACGACCCCTCCCCCGCCTTCTAGTGGCACCTCTCTCTTCCTCCTCTCGTGCCTTATCAGCTCCAATTAATAAAGGCTGTGAGAATGATGAAAACTTTAATCGACAAAGGTAATGTTAATAATGTGTGAATTAAATTGTCATGTTTGGATTGATTCAAGAGTTAATAAAGAGCTATGAATTTTTAAATGTTTTTTTATACTGTAAGTTTGGTCAGTTCAAGGAGGAGTGACAGGGGTGCAAGAAGATGTTTGGGGGTATGGGTACTGCGCAGCAGCAAAAAACAAATGTCCATACTACAGATGCAAATACAGGACTAGTAATGGCCCAGATACTACTTTTGTGAAGGCACATTTATTTTCTATGTTTTTGAAGGGGTGCTGCAGCACCCTCAGCACCCCTACGTCCCGCAACTATGCCCCTATCATACAGTTTTGAGGTTTGGTGATTAGTTTAGAGGATGCGTGTGAAGTTTTATGCCTTTTGTTTTAATTATTTGGGCCACGCAAGGTGATGTTAATATTTGGCACTCTTGGAAGAAAAAAAGCTCTTTGGAAACTTTGTTCATTGAGTCATTGGTAAACAGATCTCCTGATGTATGTTTGTATGTCATAGAGGTGTATGTTCTATGCTATTAAGACTTTACTGTGAAGACTTCTGGTATGTACCATGTATTTGATAGTTGTATTGCATAAATGTAATAAATCAGATTATTTTAAATGGATTCAAATGGTAGTCCTCATACTTCGGAGTAATATTCCTTTAATTATTATTTGGTGAATGGTTTCATGGTAAATGTTGTTCACACTACACATAGCATATATGCTTGGCCTCTTAACTGTGCAGCTCTGAGCTAAGGTTAAATCAATCATTTAATGCCAGGACATGGATCTCAAGACATTAGCTCTTTATCTTTCAGCCTCTTAATAATTGCACAAAGGTAAACCTAGACACGTGCAATTTATAGTATTCTGAGTGGTGATGCGAGGCTCGCTACCTTGACTAGACCCATTGGATATGATTATGGGCCTGTAGCATCCACATGATATTGGAGTCAGATTGAAGATTATGGTCAAATTCCTCCTACACTCATTCTAGACATACTCATCCCCAGTCGAAGTGGATTTTCACTAATCTACAATATTATATAGTGAAGACATTCAGATTGAATGGAATGGCCTATGTATTAAGTAAACATCTGGGATTGTGAACCTTTCGTTACTCTCTTCCAGTACGTTCCCGCCAGCCAATTCTTCTATGATTGATGATTGGTCCCTCACTAGGGCCTGAGATGTAGGTTAAGGCTACATGATATGACGAGTAATGACAGTCACAACAAACGACCCGGCGGTTAACTACGACGGTAAATAGCTTAATCATACATATTAATGTGCTATAATAATCATGATTATCATTAGCACAATCTGATTATGACCAGTGTTATAGTAATTTGGGGTGACATCGACAACAGCTCTTTTCACCCTTCTGAGTCATATTTAATTCCACACAATTGAATCACCCTGGTGTTGGATCTAGATGAACCATCCTCCCTGTGAAATGGAAGCAGGGGTGTATTCAGCGATGTGAAACCTTCTGAACATTGACAGAAATATAAAAAATATGATTCCCTATTCTACATGACAATCATATCTGTACTACACAAATACATGTCTACCTGAACGTTCTGTAACATTGAGCCGCTCGAGGAGGCCCAGGCCTGTCTCGTGTTGGACTGCTGCTATAAGCTGTCTGTGGAGAGGAGACTAATTGTAAAGAGAGTGCCAGAGGGCTCAATTCTACAGGATTAATTGTTCTCATCGTTGTGTGTCCAACGATGAGATCAATCACAATGGCCCTCGCTACTCTTTGCTCCATAGGCACTGTGTATAGAAATAGAATCACTTGAAAGGGCAATGTCACTCAGATACAGCAATTGGATACACCCTTGCGGGTACACTCAATATGGGTATCTCTGTTTCTATACAGAGAAGTGCTTCTTTTAAAAGGCCTTCAGCGGGTCTGTGTTTACTTATTCTGGGGCAGCAAGTAGCCTAGCAGTTAAGAGCATTGGGCCAGAAAGTCAAACGGTCGCTGGTTTGAATCCCTGAGCCAGCCAGGTGGAAAAATCTGGTGTTCTGCCCTTGAAGAAGGCAGTTAACCCCCCCAGGTGCCAATGACGTGGACGTCAATTAAGGCAGCCCCTTGCACCTTTCTGATTCAGAGAGGGTTGGGTTAAATGCGGAAGACACATTTTGGTTGAATGCATTCAGTTGTTGAACTGACTAGGTATCCCTTTTCCCTATTCCATTTCTCACTTATTAAAAAAAGTATACGTTTACTTATTCAAATTCTCTAGATTACGCGGTTCCAGGCAGTTCCAGGCAGGCAACATTCTATTCATTCTAAAGGGGGTAAGGGGTGGTTTTGGTATGTTTAACCTTAGAGCGTAGACTTGTGGTAGCAGCGTAATTACATTACTCTGAAACATTTGTATCTGTGCCCTTCACCTGACAAATATTTGGGGGAAGAGACATTTCCTACATGTTTGCTCCAGTGTGTTGGTTTTGGGAGGAGTTCAGGAGGCCTCTCTTGCTCTCTCATGCTGCAGTCTTGCCAGGGCTTATCGGTCTGCTGCAGATGAGGAGTGTTTAAAAGGCCTGGAGATGGACCTAGCAACTCTTTTCTCCCAATTTGGCCACATACCTTCGTAACTTCCACCATTTTATAAAATTCCAATAGAACTGCAGAACTTTGGTCTTTCAGTAAACTAATAATAGTTTTGTGAATGATTGAGTAGACCTGATTGCATATATAATTACTATTTAATTAATAACATGACAATCCATGCTCGCGATAATTAAAAGCAATATAATTTTATATTTTATATATTTTTCATTGAAGAATGAGTCTGCCAGTCACCCTGTTTCCAATAAAGGCCAATTCTGATGACTTCCCAGGGAGCTGTAGGAAAGACATGATTAATTGCATGCATGAATGAAAGCCATAAAATTAGAACACAGTGCCTTTCAGAAGCATACAGCAATGTAGACATTTTGATTAATCAAAATCCAGATGACACACAACATAGCAAGGGTGTCAGGCTGTTTCTGCTCTATAGCTAACTCCTTATGGAATTGTCATGCCATGTTTGGCTTGACAATGACAGCAATGGAGTTAACAATAGCAAACAGATCTGGGACCAGGCTACATACAACACAGGTACTACCAATCATCATATGATGTAACAATACAGCTACTGATAACAAATACCCAACAAAGCAATGAGATTTTAAAATGCCAAGCAAAGCCATAACTGTTTCGCACACTCCCCCCACTTCTCGGTCTTCTCGCTCTCTCCACCTCCTTTATCTTTCTTTGTCTCTCTTTCCTTCTGTCTCTTTCTCTCCAGCACTCTCTTTCTTAGTCTCTCTCTTCCACTTAGAGAATCCCCCATCATAGAGGGTACTGTGCAGAGAGAGAGTGAAGTCCACTAGAGCCCTTTACAAAACAGAACACTCTCCACCACATCCATCTGTCTTGGCACTAGGTACATTCCAGCGGCTCTTCTTCAAACACGCTAATGACCATCTCTCACAGAGGAACAAATAAGAGGAGAGATTCATTAAGGCTTTTTGAAAGCCAACAAAGGGAAGGAGGGAGGGAGTGAGGTAGAGAGATGGAAAGAGAGAGAGAGCAAGAGAGAGAGAGAGATGGAGTGAGCTTATGATAAAGGAAGAAGAGGGAGTGAGTGAGAGGTAGAATGAGATAGAGCTTTAAGCTTTAGAGATGGGGAGAGAGGAAGAGAATCAGAGAGAGGGAGTTAGAGAGAGAGAGCCAGAGAGAGAGCTAGAGAGAGAGAAGGATTGAAAGAGAGAGAGCTAGAGAGAGAGAGGGAGGTGCTCGGTGTGCACAGGGCTGATTCATGGGCATCCTCTTCTGTTAATTGATTCCAACTGTCGGCTGCTGGGAGACAGAGCCGGGCCTGATGGATATCTAAGTCTTGATTGGAATTTACATGCCAGACGTTTCCAATTTCTCACTGCGCTCTCACCCTGCTTTAGGAGATAAGCAGGGACGAAGCGAGTCATATTAGTACCACAATTTACTCTGTTGGAAAATCTGGCTTTTTGAGCCCGACGGTGATATATACTGTTTATGAGTGCATATTATTTATTCCGATGATGAACGGCAAAAATAGCAACAGCTGCCGTGACACCGTGGGGCGTGGAGGTAAAACACTCTAATTGGATAACTACTTGACGCATGGATGTCGCATCCCAAAACCAGTTTAAGTCGAGTGCATCTGACCCAATGTCAGTGCATCTGACCTAAGCATACAGTGTAATGTAGAGTATGTGAAATCCAATCAAGCCTTACTACTGTGTGATCCCATTCAAGTATGTAGTTACAGTATGTGTGCTCTCCCCTTTCTAATATTATCCTGGTACACATTATCAGCGTGCTCTTTCTAAAACTCAGCAAACCATGTATTGAAGGTGAAAGAGAGTTCTGCTCACCTGAGTTAGAATACCTTAAGAGAGTTTTCATCTATAGTTTTTGTTGCTGTCTTCCACCACAAACCGATGCTGGCACTAATGCCACACTCAATGAGCTGTATTGAGCCATAAGCAAACAAGAAAATTCTCATCCAGAGAAGGCATTCCTAATAGCCAGTGATTTTAATGCAGGGAAACTGAAACTGTTTTACATAATTTCTTCCAGCATGTCTCCTGTGCAACTAGAGGTGACAAAACTCTAGATCACCTTCACACATAGAAATACATACAAAGCTCTCCATCGCCCTCCATTTGGCAAATGACTATAACTCTATCCTCCTGATTCCTGCTTACAAGCAAACACTCAAACAGGAAGTACCAGTGACAAGCTCAATACGGACGTGGTCCGTTGAAGCGGATGCTGAGCTACAGTACAGGACTGTTTCGATAGCACAGACTGGAATGTGTTCCGGGATTCATCCGATGGCATTCAGGAGTATACCGCATCAGTCATCGGCTTCATTAATAAGTGCATCGATGACATCATCCCCACAGTGACCGTAATTACATACCCCAACCAGAAGCCATGGATTACAGGCAACATCCACAGTGGGCTAAAGGATAGAGCTTTGAAGGATCGTGACACAAATTGGGACGGTTAAAATAAATTCCGCTATGACCTCCGACAAGCCATCAAACAGGCAAAGCGTTAATACAGGGCTATGATGGAATGCTACTACGCAGGCGCTGAAGCTCATCGGATGTGGCAGGGCTTGCAAACTATCACGGATTACAAACGGAAACCCAGCTGCGAGCTGCCCATGATTGCAAACCTACCAGATGAGCTAAATGCCTTCTATGCTCGCTTTGATACAAGCAACCCTGAACCATACATGAGAGCACCAGTTGTTTTGGACGACTGTGTGATCTTGCTGCCCATAACCGATGACAGATTACCAGGACTAGTACTCACACATCGTCACAATCATCTCAGACACCTTGAACAAACACCAATTCGCATACTGCCCAACACATCCACAGATGATGCAATGTCTATTGCACTCCACACTGCCCTCTCCCACCTGGACAAGAGGAAGTCAGATGTTTACATACGCCTTAGCCAAATACATATAAAATCCGTTTTTCACAATTCCTGTCATTTAATCTTGGTAAAAAATATCCTGTCTTAGGTGAGTTAGGATCACCACTATATTTTACATTTCTCCAAAAAGGACAATCTTTGTCCCAATGTGAAGTTGCAAGTCTGGCTTTTTTTAATGGCAGTTTTGGAGCAGTGGCATCTTCCTTGCTGAGCGGCCTTTCAGGTTATGTCGATATAGGACTCGTTTTACTGTGGATATAGATACGTTTGTACCTGTTTCCTCCTGCATCTTCTGGGATTGATTTGAACTTATCACACCAAAGTACGTTCAACTCTAGGAGACAGAACGCCTCTCCTTCCTGAGCGGTATGACAGCTGTGTGGTCCAATGGTGTTTACACTTGTGTACTATTGTTTGTACAGATGAATGTCGTACCTTCAGGCGTTTGGAAATTGCTCCCAAGGATTAACCAGACTTGTGGAGGTCTACAATTATTTTCAGAGTTCTTGGCTGATTTATTTACATTTTCCCATGAGGTCAAGCAAAGAGGCACTGAGTTTGAAGGTAGGCCTTGAAATACATCCACAGGTACACCTCCAATTGACTCAAATGATGTCAATTAGCCTATCAGAAGCTTCTAAAGCCATGACATCATTTTCTGGAATTTTCCAAGCTGTTTAACTATGGATAGGGGGCAGTATTTTCACGGCTGGATAAAAAACGTACCCGATTTAATCTGGTTATTACTCCTGCCCAGAAACTAGAATATGTATATAATTAGTAGCTTTGGATAGAAAACACTCCAAAGTCTCTAAAACTGTTTGAATGGTGTCTGTGAGTATAACAGAACTCAAATGGCAGGCCAAAACCTGAGAAGATTCTGTACAGGAAGTACCCTGTCTGACCATTTCTTGGCCTTCTTTGTCATCTCTATCCAAAACAAAGGATCTCTGCTGTAACGTGACATTTTCTAAGGCTCCCATAGGCTTTCAGAAGGCTCCAGAACAATGAATGATGACTTTGCAGCCCATGGCTGAAAAACAGTAGCGCATTTGGATAGTGGTCGATCTGAGAACAATGAGACGGGTGCGCGCATGCACGTGAAGAGTCCATTTTAGATTATCAGTCTTTGAACGAAAACAACGACTCCCGGTCGGAATATTATCGCTATTTTACGAGAAAAATCGTAAAATTTGATTTTAAACAGCGTTTGACATGCTTCGATTGGATTATTTGGAACCAAACCAACATTTGTTGTTGAAGTAGAAGTCCTGGGAGTGCATTCTGATGAAGAACAGCAAAGGTAATCCAATTTTTCTTATAGTAAATCTGAGTTTGGTGAGTACCAAACTTGGTGGGTGTCAAAATAGCTAGCCCGTGATGGCAAGCTACGTACTCAGAATATTGCAAAATGTGCTTTCACCGAAAAGCTATTTTAAAATCGGACACCGCGATTGCATAAAGGAGTTCTGTATCTATATTTCTTAAAATAATTGTTATGTTTTTTGTGAACGTTTATCGTGAGTAATTTAGTAAATTCACCGGAAGTTTTCGGTAGGAATGCTAGTTCTGAACGTCACATGCTAATGTAAAAAGCTGGTTTTTGATATAAATATGAACTTGATTGAACAAAACATGCATGTATTGTATAACATAATGTCCTAGGAGTGTCATCTGATGAAGATCATCAAAGGTTAGTGCTGCATTTAGCTGTGGTTTTGTTTTTTGTGACATTATATGCTAGCTTGAAAAATGGGTGTCTGATTATTTCTGGCTGGGTACTCTCCTGACATAATCTAATGTTTTGCCTTTTTGAAATCGGACAGTGTGGTTAGATAAAGGAGAGTCTTGTCTTTAAAATGCTGTAAAATAGTCATATGTTTGAAAAATTGAAGTTTTTGTATTTTCGAGGAGTTTGTATTTCGCGCCACGCCCAATCATTGGATATTGGAGCGGTGTTCTGCTAGCGGAACGTCTAGATGTAACAGGTTAAAGGCACAGTCAACTTAGTGTATGTAAACTTCTGACCCACTGGAATTGTGATACAGTGAATTGTAAGTGAAATATTCTGTCAGTAAACAATTGTTGGAAGAATTATGTGTCACGCACAAAGTAGATGTCCTAACCGACTTACCAAACTATAGTTTGTTAACTTCATCGGGGTAGGGAGCAGTATTTTGACGTCCGGATGAAAAGAGTGCCCGTAGTAAACTGCCTGCTACTCAGGCCCAGAAGGTAAGATATGCATATTATTTGTAGATTTGGATAGAAAACACTCTGAAGTTTCTAAAACTGTTTGAATGATGTCTGTGAGTATAACAGAACACATATGGCAGGGAAAAACCTGAGGAAAAAATCCAACCAGGAAGTGTGGAAATCTGAGGTTTGTAGTTCTTCAAGTGATTTCCTATCTTATACACAGTGTCAATGGGGTCATTTTGCACTTCCTAAGGCTTCCATTAGATGTCAACAGTCTTTAGAATGCTGTTGCATGCTTCTACTGTGAATGGGGAGAGAATAAGAGCATATGGAGTCAGATGACTGAAAAAATGACATGAGCTCAATCTCGCGCGCTCCTGTGAGAGTTAGGTGTGTTCCTTTTCATTTCTGAAGACAAAGGAATCGTCTGGTTGGAATATTATGGAAGATTTATCATAAAAACATGCTAAAGATTGATTCTATACATCGTTTGACATGTTTCTACGAACTGTAATATCACTTTTTTGACTTTTCGTCTGAACTAACTGCGCGAGTACAGTGCATTTGGATTACTCCACTGAACGCACAAACAAAATGGAGGAATTTGGACATAAAGATGAACTTTATTGAACAAAATTAACATTTATTCTGGAACTGGGATTCCTGGGAGTGCATTCCGATGAAGATCATCAAAGGTAAGTGAATATTTATAATGTTATTTGTGACTTCTGTTGACTCCAAAATGGCGGGTATCTGTATGGATTCTTTTGGTGTCTGAGCGCTGTACTCAGATTATTGCAAAGTTTGCTTTTGCCGTAAAGCTTTTTTGAAATCTGACACAGCGGTTGCATTAACCTCTCTAGGACCGGCGGGACGAATTCGTCCCACCTACGTAACAGCCAGTTGAATCCTGTGGCGCGATTTTCAAATACCTTTGAAATGCTATTACTTCAATTTCTCAGACATATGACTATTTTACAGCTATTTAAAGACAAGACTCTCGTTAATCTAACCACACTGTCCGATTTCAAAAATGCTTTACAACGAAAGCAAAACATTAAATTATGTCAGCAGAGTACCCAGCCAGAAATAATCAGACACCCATTTTTCAAGCTAGCATATAATGTCACAAAAACCCAGAAGATCATCAAAGGGTAGTGATTCATTTTAGCTGTATTTCTGGTTTTTATGACGCCTCTCCTTGCTTGGAAAATGGCTGTGTGGTTTTTCTTGTCTAGGCGCTGTCCTAACATAATCTAATGTTATGCTTTCGCTGTAAAGCCTTTTTGAAATCGGACAGTGTGGTTGGATTAACGAGAAGTCTATCTTTAAAATGGGATATAATTGTTGTATGTTTGAGAAATTTGAATTATGAGATTTTCGTTGTTTTGAATTTGGCGCCCTGCTATTTCACTGGCTGTTGGCGAGTGTGTCCCGCAGGTGGGATGCTAGCGTCCCACATACCCCAGAGAGGTTAACAAGAAATTTGTGTAGTATTTGAAAAACAAGTTTTAATGACTCCATGACTCCAACCTAAGTGTATGTAAACTTCCGACTTCAGCTGTATGTGAGAATGCTGTTCATTGACTACAGCTCAGCTTAGTGCCCTTCAAGCTCATCACTAAGCTAAGGACCCTGGGACGGAACAGGCCCCCAGGTGGTGAGGGTAGGAAACAACACATCTGCCTCGCTGACCCTCAACACGATGGTCCCTCAGGGGTATGTGCTTAGTCCCCTCGTGTACTCCCTGTTCACCCACTACTTTGTGGCCGTGCACAACTCGAACACCATCATTAATTTGCCAACAACACGACGGTGGTAGGCCTGATAACCGACGACGATGAGACAGCCTATTGGGAGGAGGTCAGAGACCTGGCAGTGTGTTGCCAGGACAACAACCTCTCCCTCAATGTCAGCAAGACAAAGGAGCTGATTGTGGACTACAGGAAATGGAGGGCCGAGCACGCCCCCTTTTACAGTGACGATGTGACTGTCCTGTGAGGATACGAATGGGTCAAATCAGACTAGTGGGATTGTGATAGTAACAGGACTCTCTCTCACAGAGGGGAGGGGGGGCTGCTGGATGGTCGACCGGAGATAACTCTCTCTACCCTTTAGTATCAACCAAAGGAATGCCTTTGTCTACAGAGACTTCTGCCAGCCCAAAACTCTAACATCCAAAAAGTTAATATCGGAACAATATTTCTAACAGAAGAATGTGGGGGTCAGTGGGTAGAATGTCATATTGTTTTTCATTTTGTGATGTCATTAAAACTGTATGGACCAAATACTGTAACTTGGAAAGGATAACCCCTTTATCTGTCAAGTTTTCATCCAGTATGTGGTGCATACAATATGAAAAATTATGAAAGTTTTTGGTTGAGATAGGAGTCATAAGAGACAACTTTTAATCATATCCTTTGCACATTAAGTAGCCACGTCCCAATGGAGGTCAGAGAGCTTGTCAGCATGATGGAAAGCCGCTTTTTACCAAGAGTGCATAAAGGCTTAGAAGAGGATTCAACCTTTAGACCAGGCGGGTATCTTCTTGTTGGAAATGGTTGAACTCAACACGAAAATGTTGAACCTCAACACGAGGTGAAGAAATAAACTCACCTTCCTTTAGACCAGAGAGACAAAGAGCTGCAGCTCATATCCATTGTGGTCGGAATCCTGAATACCAACACTAGGAAGAAGAGGCAAGAAGCTAACCTCAGACAATCACTGGAACAGCTGATTAGCTGTCTTAAGTCAGATATCGAGAAAAGCAAATCTAAGTAAAAATATCCTACTACGCTCATCACCAATGGGAACTGTTGACATGGCTGGTTATCTTCCAGAGTGAACAAGAATAGAAGATGGGAAAGGGGAGACCCCTTTCGGACAATAAAATAAAATAAAACTGTATTTGTCACATGCGCAGAATACAACAGGTGTAGACCTTACAGTGAAATGCTTACTTACAAGCCCTTAACCAACAATGCAGTTTAAAAATAAAAAAATACAAATAAGAATAAGAAATAAAAGTAACAAATAATTAAAGAGCAGCAGTAAAATAACAATAGCGAGGCTATATACAGGGGTTACCAGTACAGAGTCAATGTGTGGGGGCACCGGTTAGTCGAGGTAATATGTACATGTTGTTAGAGTTATTAAAGTGACTATGCATAGATAATAACAGAGAGTAGCAGCAGCGTAAAAAGTGTGTGTGGGGGGGGGGGGCAATGCAAATAGTCTGGGTAGCCATTTGATTAGATGTTCATTAGTCTTATGGCTTGGGGGTAGAAGCTGTTTAGAAGCCTCTTGGACCTAGAGTTGGTGCTCCGGTACCGCTTGCCATGCAGTAGCAGAGAGAACAGTCTATGACAAGGTTGTTGTAGTCTTTGACAACTTTTAGGGCCTTCCTCTGACACCGCCTGGTATAGAGATCCTGGATGGCAGGAAGCTTGGCCCCAGTGATGTACTGGGCCATACGCACTACCCTCTGTAGTGCCTTGCGGTTGGAGGCCGAGCAGTTGCCATATCAGGCAGTGATGCAACCAGTCAGGATGCTCTCGATAGTGCAGCTGTAAAACCTGTTGAGGATCTGAGGACACATACCAAATCTTTTCAGTCTCCTGAGGGGGAATAGATTTTGTCGTGCCCTCTTTACGACTGTCTTAGTATGTTTGGACCATGTTTTGGTGATGTGGACACCAAGGAACTTGAAGCTCTCAACCTGCTCCACTACAGACCCATTGATGAGAATGTGGGTGTGCTCGGTCCTCCTTTTCCTGTAGTCTACAATCATCTCCTTTGAATTGATCACATTAAGGGAGAGGTTGTTGTCCTGCCACCACACTGCCAGGTCTCTGACCTCCTCCCTATAGGCTGTCTCATTGTTGTCGGTGATCAGGCTTACCACTGTTGTGTCATTGGCAATCTCGATGATGGTGTTGGAGTCATGCCTGGCCATGCAGTTAATGAGTGAATAGGGAGTACAGGAGGGAACTTAGCACACACCCCTGAGGGGCCCCCATGTTGAGGATCAGCGTGGCGGATGTGTTGTTACCTACCCTTACCACCTGGGGGGCGGCCCGCCAGGAAGTCCAGGATCCAGTTGCGGAGGAAGCTGTTTAGTTCCAGTGTCCTTAGCTTAGTGATGAGTTTCGAGGGCACTATGGTGTTGAATGCTGAGCTGTAGTCAATGAATAGCATTCTCACATAGGTGTTCCTTTTGTACAGGTGGGAAAGGGCAGTGTGGAGTGCACTAGAGATTGCATCATCTGTGGATCTGTTAGGGCCATACAGCTGGAAGTCCAACAACTTTCAGAGATTTCTTATTCCAAACGGGCGGCGGTTAGTGTGCAAGTTATATGATTCATTTGAGGACAGTCCTCAGAATGTATCCACGGTAGGTGTCCTTTTTCTCTCTCTCTCTCTTCCCCCCTCTCCATCTATGTTGTAACAAGCCGTCACATCTTGTCAGTCCTCTAGGGACCTTTGTCTAAGTGTGTGTATGTGTATTCTATGTTATTATTTAGTTAGCTAGTAAATAAATAATTAAACCAAATTGAGTAGTACTGAATAATGAGCAAGACTGGGGTTTTTGCAGGTCCAAGAAGGTTACGATCGTTCTGAATTAGTATTTGATAAGAGGTAATGATTAATATCAATGAAATAGAAACACCCTATAATGTTTAATTCGGGAGGTGGTGACTCTCTAAACAACTTATTCCGTGGTGCCCTAAATCATAATGAGTTAATTGTTACATGATCCATTTAATTGGGTAATAATTAAACATAGTTAGTGGATTAAATAAATAACAGTCATCAGATTAATGAAAGTAAATTCACAACAACAGGGTGTCGTAGAGCGGGTCGAGGGCTTCGTCATTGTCCACATCACTAAAGATCTATCATGGTCCACACACACCAACACAGTCGTAAAGAGTGAACGACAACTCCTCTTCCCCCTCAGGAGGCTGAAAAGATTTGGCATGGGCACTCAGATCCTCAAAAAGTTATACAGCTGCACCATTGAGAGCATCTTGACTTGATGCATCACCGTTTGGTATGGCAACTGCTTGGCATCCGACTGCAAGTCTCTACAGAGGGTAGTGTGTACGGCCCAGTACACCACTGGGGCCGAACTCCCTGACACCCAGGACCTCTATAGCAGGTGGTGTCAGAGAAAGGCCCTAAAAATTGTCAATGACCCCAGCCACCCAAATCATAGACTGTTCTCTCTGCTACTGCACAGCAAGTGATACCGATGCACCAAGTCTGGAACCAGACTATCTATCCTGTTGCCTAGTCCCTTTAGTCTTAGTTATGTCCATATCCAACTCAATTACCTTGTACCCTTACACATCGACTCAGTACTGGTACTGTGTATTTATTATGGCATTTTTTTATTACTTTTCTATGCTCACTTACGGAATGAACTGTATGTAAGCATTTTACTGTTAGTCTACAGCATGCGACGAATAACATTTTTTCACTCTCTATGGACCACAAGGCCTCACCAAGCCTACCACATTACTGTTCTAGTTTAAGTTTCCAGTTTAAGTGTTACCTGGTTACAATTGTTTCATAATTAATTGACACTGATACTTTAAAGGTGAGACAATCATAAGTGATGGATCGATAGAGAGACAAATTAGATATACTGTAGTAATAAATGCAGTGCTCCCATCCCTACCGACGTTGCCCAGGCGCAGGTAAAGCCGGTCCTTGGCTGGGTGAAGATGCTAATTGGGTGGCGGTCTGTTGCAGGCTCACCGACACACCTTCGCCTGTGAATTCTGTGGTTAAGACCTCCAGCTCATGAGTGGCCTTCCGCCAGGCGGACCTGACGCATCATATGCTGCATGAAGACAGAGACGGAGGGGCGCGTTCAGAGACACAACAAGACAAGGGCAAATTCAAAGAGACAACACAAGAACAACTACCGCAACATATGCTGTGCGGCGACAGGAGCGTGTTCAGAGGCACAACACAAGACAAACTAGCAAACAAACAGACAGAAGATGCAGAGGCATGTTCAGAGACAACACAACAAGCTAGCAAACAAACAGACAGAAGATGCAGGGGTGTGTTCAGAGACAACAACCACAAGCTAGAAAACAAACAGACAGAGGAAGCAGGGGCGTGTTCAGAGACACAACATCAGACGACAACTGATGAAACATGGGCTTCACAGAGACAGGAGAGGCAGGGGCAGCTTTGGAGACACAACACAAACTATCAAACAGAGACAACACAAGCTAGCAAACAAACAGGTCCAGACTGGCTCTGGCCATAAATATTACAATTCAAAAAACTTTATCACACAAGGGGCAATAGTAGCTCTGGACAAAACTAGTGCTTTACTGTAGTAATGAGGACACCCTATTGCTTCCATACAGTTAGTGCACTAATATGGCAAATAGGGCCAGCCTGTGCAAAAGTAGTTGCACTAAATGGCGAAAAGGGTGAGTCTGGTCAAAAGTAGTGCACTATATGCTGGAATGAGGGAAATTATACCATAGAGATAAAATACTAGAACGTCATCCCCATTCAAGTTAAAGGGTCTGTGATGGGTGGACCGGAGGCCAAATTGAATGTACCCATACTAGTAATTCTATTTCTACAGCACAGTGAGGAGGGGGAGGGACACACAGATCTGTACACATTCATGCATTTAAACAAAAGAAAGCATACACACTAACTCACACTTGCGTGTCCGTACACACACATACATACACATCGATTCATCAGAAGTATGTATGTCTGTGTGTGCTCATGTTTGCCTGTGTAATGAAGGAAGGAGTGAACGTCCTGTACATAGTGCCTCGTTAGTACATAACACATCAAACAGCGAAGCAAAGCTTCAAACCCCCCATCGGAAATCGAGGTTATATCAAGGTTACACCAAGGTTTCATTGAGGGTTAAGAAATCATCAAAAGAGAAGACGCAGACGTAAGAACATGTTCTTATTCCCACAAGTCTGATCACAAGAGAGTGCGATGAGTACAAGCCGACCGTGTAGAACACAAATAAAAGAATGAGATGCCTGTGACAGAGAGAGAGAGGTGGTGAACAGAAAAAGAAAAGCCCCACCAAGCCCCTTTGCATCCCGAATGGAACCCTATTCACTATGTAGTGCACTGTATTAGACGAGGGCCCTATAGGGAATAAGGGAAATGGGGATACCTAGTCAGTTGTACAACTGAATGCACTATTCCGCATTTAACCGTGTTATCCCTATGACACATTTCCTCAGACAGACCCTGTGGCCTGTTGGGTAGTGAGAGGCCACCTCGGTGCAGCCTTATCACCTCTGTCTACACCAGCAGTGATACTAGCTTGCCGAATATATCTTTCTCTTTACATATTTCATGCTGCCATGGTACAGTACATCATATCTGGTCTAAGAGCTTCTCAAAGGGGAAGCCTTTTTGATACACTACATGACCAAAGATATGTGGACACCTTCTCATCGAACATTTCATTCCAAAATCATGGGTATTAATATGGAGGTGGTCCCCCCTTTTCTGCAATAACAGCCTCCACTCTTCTGGGAAGGCTTACAACTAGATGTTGGAACATTGCTGGGGGACTTGCTTCCATTCAGCCACAAGAGCATTAGTGAGGTCGGGCACTGCTGTTGGGCGATTAGGCCTGGCTCGCAGTCGACGTTCCAATTCATCCCAAAGGTGTTCGATGGGGTTGAGGTCAGGGCTCTGTGCAGGCCAGTCAAGTTCTTCCACACCGATCCCGACAAACCATTTCTGTATGGACCTCGCTTTATGCACAGGGACATTGTCATGCTGAAACAGGAAAGGGCTGTTGCCAAACTGTTGCCAAAACGTTGGAAGCACAGAATCGTCTAGAATGTCATTGTATGCTGTAGCGTTAAGATTTCCATTCACTGGAACTAAGGGGCATAGCCCGAACCATGAAAAACAGCCCCAGACCATTGTTCCTCCTAAACCAAACTACAGTAGGCACTTTGCTTTCAGGCAGGTAGCGTTCTTCTGGCATCCACCAAACCCAGATTTGTCCGTCGGACTGCCAGATGGTGAAGCGTGATTCATCACTCCAGAGAACGTGTTTCCACTGCTCCAGAGTCCAATGGCGGCAAGCTTTACACCACTCCAGCCAACGCTTGGCATTGCGTATGCTGATCTTAGGTTTGTGTGCGGCTGCTCGGCCATGGAAAACCATTTCATGAAGCTTCCGACGAACAAATCTTGTGCTTCCAGAGGCAGTTTGGAACTTGGTAGTGTGTGTTGCAACTGAGGACAGACCATTTTTAAGTGCTATGCGCTTCATCACTTGGCGGTCCCGTTCTGTGAACATGTGGCCTACCACTTCACGGCTGACCCGTTGTTGCTCCTAGACGTTTCTACTTTACAATAACAGCACTTACAGTTGACTGGGTCAGCTCTAGCAGGGCAGAAATTTGACGAACTAACTTGTTGGAAAGGTGGCATTCTATGACGGTGCTACATTGAAAGTCATTGAGCTCTTCAGTAAGGCGATTCTACTGCTAATGTTTGTCTATGGAGATTGCATGGCTGTGTGCTCGATTTTGTACACATGTCAGTAACGAGTGTGGCTGAAAGTAATTTGAAGGGGCATCCACATACTTTTGTATATATAGTGTATCTTGTAGAGGCTTGAAGACATGCACCCCCCATCCTCCCACTTTTCCCCTCCTCCCTCCCCCCGCTGACTCTCTCTGCTCGGCCCATTAATTCTCCCAGCAGGCCCAGAGCCTTGTGCGGGGCTGACGAGGGGGAAGCTGACAGGAGGCCCTGGGCTGCAGGGGAGGGGCGGCTCCGGCGCTGCAGTCGCAAACAGAGCCGAGCCAAGCTGAGTCAAGCAGAGGAAAACATAGGAGCTGCTGACTACCTTGTATACAGTACAGTACTTACAGATTCATATATACTGTAGACACAGGGGGGGCGGGGTCAACTGAGGATCATACAAGATCATACAGTATATACTCAACACGTAGTACAGTTTAGAGAGACTAGTTAACACCCAGGCATGTGCACAGATAGGGGTCTACCTGTGCTTTCCAACTCGCCAAGTGTCCTATTGTGTGGTGGTATAAATAAAAAAAATGTGTATATAGTTTTTGTCGCTGTTGTTGTTCTGCACGCAAGTCGTCGTGACGTCGTCAAATTCTTGGGCAACGTGTGTGCCAAATATAGAACAGCGTGTTGCGTTGTGACCATAGACGTATAATCTATAGAAGGGTTTTGGAACCTTTAACCCTTGCAATTTGACTTTTAAACTCATGGGTACACTAGCAATGGCTGCCAGTCCTGACTTGAATGGGAACTTCCATCTATGGATTATATTTCTATGGTTGGTTAACGGCTGTCAGTTTACCTTTTTGCAAATTTCTAAATAGCCTACAATTGTGAGAAAAACATACAGTTTAGAAAGCAAATGAACACTACTAAAAAGAAAATACTAATCTGTCTGTAGACGCTAACAATGGTACAGTTTCTAAAAAGATGTTGTGCGATTCTGAGCAAACAGCACTGTAGATTATCTTGAGTGCATTGGCCATCACTGGTGAGTAGCCTAGCCTTTATCTTCATCATTGGGTGAGTCAGTGCATGGAACGTTTATTTAGTAGCCTACTGTAGCCTATAATATACACTTACCGGTATCGGACAGTTTATTAGGTACACCACCCCGTCAGGCATTGAGGCATTCAGTTATTGTTTGATTTAACGTTAGAATACTACCGCAGCAACTGCGTGATGCCATTTCTTCAGCATGGACCAACATCCCTGTGGAACATTTCCAACTTGTAGAATCAAGGCCCAAGAAGAATTTGTAGCTGCGCTCGGAATTTATAATTACTTAAAATAAACCCAACCTAAGGAAAACTGTTACGCTACACTTCATTCTGTGCCAATTTTTTTTATAATCATCTTGCAAATCTCTGTTTTGGGCGAGACTGACTTTATGACCAAAATTATCCTATTTACACTTTGTAGTCAATTTTGACACTAGAATTAATGTTTCTGACTCATATTGATGCCACATTTTTTAGGGGCAGTTGCTCTTTAAGACTGAATATTACTTTAAGTACTATGACATGGCACCAATGCACACTAAACCCTAAAATTACATTATTTAACCTGCATGTACTGTATAGATGTCAGATCTTAACTTGATCACTTGTTTTTTGAGGATAATTTTCCTGATGCATCAGGAATTTCATATGAGTCATTGGGATCAGGGCTTGCTATCTTAAAATAATATCTCTCTCACTCAAACACTATAAGCGTAGGTCTTTTTACTGCAACATTCAAATGTACAAAAATTCAGTATATCTGAAGTTCAGCCGTACACAAGAACAACCGTCGTTTTATATATCTTATTATAAACTGGGTGGTTTGAGCCCTGAATTCTGATTGGCTGAAAGCCATGGTATATCAGACCGTATACCACGGGTATGACAAAACATTTTGTTTTACTGCTCTAATTACGTTGGTAACCAGTTTATAATAGCAATAAGGCTCCTCGTGTGTCTGTGATATATGGCCCATATGCCAAGGCTAAAGCCTGTGTCCAGTCACTACGCATTGCGTCGTGCATAAGAACAACCCCTTAGCTGTGGTATATTGGCCATACACCACACCTCCTCGGGCCTTATTGCTTAAATAACACACAATAGATATTGGTCTCCACTAGGCTATGACATACAAGTGTCTAGTGTATACTAAGGTTTTGAATGAACTGTTAAAATTGAGTTCAATTGTGGCCTGAGGTGGTGTAGCGGTTATGGCTGCTGCCTTCAGTGCGCACATATAAGCCTACGATGTCGGCTTGGGTTTGATTCCGACCCATGACCTTCTGGCACAAATAATCTCCCTATTGATTTGATGTAGTTACATATGAAAAGTCCAGGGTTATTTAACCCCCGATCTTAATAAGAAGTGACCATACCAAACACTTCTGGATAACATAAATAGTAAACAAATAAAACAATAACAGGACACCAACATTAGTTTCCATTCATACAAAGTGTTGGGTAAACTGCCACAGTGGCTTTTCCGTGGTAAACAACAAAATACTTTTTCTATTGTACAGAATGATTGTAAAATAGATAAATCACCCTTAGTCTGTTCAAAAAGGACTAGGTTGTTGCGATGACAATACCAACCAGAGGGCAAACATATCTTGAAAGACTTTGCAAGCAGGTTGCAAGCAGGGTGACTACTTTGAAGAATCTAAAATATATTTATATTTGTTTTAGCACTTTTTTGGATATTAAAACCTCTCTAGGGTAGGTGGCACCAAATCGTCCCACCTACGTAACAGCCAGTGGAATCCTGTGGCGCGATATTCAAATACCTTAGAAATGCTATTACTTCAATTTCTCAAACATATGACTATTTTACAGCATTTTAAAGACAAGACTCTCGTTAATCTAACCACACTGTCCGATTTCAAAAAGGCTTTACAACGAAAGCAAAACATTAGATTATGTCAGCAGAGTACCCAGCCAGAAATAATCAGACACCCATTTTTCAAGCTAGCATATAATGTCACAAAAACCCAGAAGACAGCTAAATGCAGCACTAACCTTTGATGATCTTCATCAGATGACACACCTAGGACATTATGTTATACAATACATGCATGTTTTGTTCAATCAAGTTCATATTTATATCAAAAACCAGCTTTTTACATTAGCATGTGACGTTCAGAACTAGCATACCCCCCGCAAACTTCCGGCAAATTTACTAACAATTTACTAAATTACTCACGATAAACGTTCACAAAAAGCATAACAATTATTTTAAGAATTATAGATACAGAACTCCTCTATGCACTCGATATGTCCGATTTTAAAATAGTTTTTTGGTGAAAGCACATTTTGCAATATTCTAAGTAGATAGCCCGGCATCACAGGGCTAGCTATTTAGACACCCAGCAAGTTTAGCCTTCACCAAACTCCGATTTACTATTAGAAAAGTTTGATTACCTTTGGTGTTCTTCATCAGAATGCACTCCCAGGACTTCTACTTCAATAACAAATGTTGGTTTGGTCCCAAATAATCCATAGTTATGTTCCAACAGCAGCGTTTTGTTCGTGCGTTCAAGACACTATCCGAATGGTAAATAAGGGTCACGCGCACGGCGCATTTCGTGACAAAATATTTCTAAATATTTCATTACCGTACTTCGAAGCATGTCAACCGCTGTTTAAAATAAATGTTTATGCCATTTTTCTCGTAAAAAAGCGATAATATTCCGACCGGGAATCTGCAATTAGGTAAACAGACGAAAGAAAATAAAGCATGTGGTCGACTCGGGCACGCGCCTAAGCCCTTTGTCCTCTGATCGGCCACTTGGCAAAGGCGATAATGTTTTTCAGCCAGAGGCTGCCTCGATATCGTTCAGCTTTTTCCCGGGCTCTGAGAGCCTATGGGAGCCGTAGGAAGTGTCACGTTACAGCTAAGATCCTCAGTCTTCAATAAACAGAGGCAAGAACAACAACACCTTGTCAGACAGGCCACTTCCTGCATGAAATCTTCTCAGGTTTTTGCCTGCCATATGAGTTCTGTTATACTCACAGACACCATTCAAACAGTTTTAGAAACTTTAGGGTGTTTTCTATCCAAAGCCAATAATTATATGCATATTCTAGTTACTGGGCAGGAGTAGTAACCAGATTAAATTGGGTACGTTTTTTATCCGGCCGTGTAAATACTGCCCCCTAGCCCTAACAGGCTACATGATTCCATATGTGTTATTTCCTAGTTTTGATGTCTTCACTATTATTCTACTCTGCAGAAAATAGTAAAAATAAAGAAAAAGGTGTGTCCAAACTTTTGACTGGTACTGTATATGTGGACATTTGCCAGGCCCTGGAGATGGAACCCGCACCCACTACCTGTCCTCCTGAGCACCTGTACATTCCCATGGGAATAAGGGATCGGCTGCTGACCTGGGCGCACACAGCTGTCGTCACTGGACATCCAGGTATCACCCTCACTATTCAAAATATCTCCGAAAAGTACTGGTGGCCCACCTTGGCGCAGGACGTGACTCGCTACGTCAACTCCTGTTCCGTATGTGCCCAAACTAAATCTCCCTGGCACGTTCCAGCAGGGAAACTCCTTCCCGTGCCTCAGTGTCCGTGGTCTCATCTGTCCATTGATTTTTGTCATTGATCTCCCCTCTGATTGTTTCACCACCATTTTGGTGGTTGTGGACAGATTCTGTTTTATCCCCCTCTCTGGTCTACCTACCACTCTCCAGGTCGCTGAGGCATTGTTCCAGCAGGTCTTTCGGCACTATGGCCGTGGCCCCCAATTCATGCCACGGGTATCCAAATATCATCCGAGATATCCACCTTCGCCGTCTGGTCCAGAGAGGGTACTGTCACGTCTACCACCGGTCCTGGCATCCCATCATTACGCACACCTGGCAACCCTCATTACCCACACTTGCGCCCCGTCATGAGGCACACCTGGACTCTATCACTACCCTGATTACTCCTCCTTTATCTAGCAGTCCCTAGCATCACTCTTCAGGAAGTATTGGTCTGTGTCCAGACATTTCTTTTGTTTTGTATTGTTTTATGTTCATTATTAAACTCAGCACCTGCTTCCTGACTCCCAGCATCATCGTTACAGTAGTGACTGGGTGTATTGATACTCCATACAAAGTGTAATTAATAAATTCACCATGCTCAAAGAGATGTTCTATGTCTGCTTTTTCTTTTTTTACCCATCTACTAATAGGTACCCTTCTTTGTGAGGCATTGGAAAACCTCCCGGATCTTTGTGGTTGAATCTGTGTTTGAAATTCACTGCTCAACTGAGATAATTGTATGTGTGGGTTACAGAGATGCGGTAGTCATTAAAAAAATCATGTTAAACACTATTATTGCACACAGAGTGAGTCCATGCAACTTATTATGTGACTTGCTAAGCACATTTTTACTCCTTAACTTATTTTGGCTTGCCATAACAACGCAATTGAATACTTATTGACTCTAGTCATTTCAGCTTTTCATTTTTATTTAATATGTAAAAATGACTAAAGACACAATTCCACTTTGACATTATGGGGTATAGTGTGTAGGCCAGTGACACAAAATCTCAATTTAATCCATTTTAAATTTAGGCTGTAACACAACTAAATGTGAATAAAGTCAAGGGGTGTGAATTATTTCTGGAGGCACTGTAACATCAATTTGCACAATTTCATAAAAAGAATATGGTACTCGAGACATTGGAAGAATTGAAGTACAATTTCAATAGCATCAAGGAAAATAAATATCACATTGTTCTTTCAAGTGCATGTGATGGTAAATGCATACTAACAAGATTTACACTAAGTGTAATGATACATTTTTCAATGAACAGATAAGTGTTACAACAGTCAATAGTGAAATTTCACTATCAATTATGTTACGAGTATGTAAATAAGACATACAGTCCAGAAATATCACATTTACATTAGTATTCAGACCCTTTACTCAGTACTTTGTTGACGCACCTTTGGCACCGATTACTGACTTGAGTATTGGGTATGACGCTACAAGCTTGGCACACCTGTATTTTGGGAGTTTCTCCCATTCTTCTCTGCAGATCCTCTCAAGCTCTGTCAGGTTGGATGGGGAGCGTTGCTGCACAGTTATTTTCAGGTCTCTCCAGATATGTTCAAATGGGTTCAAGTACAGGCTCTGGCTCAAAGACATTCAGAGACTTGCCCCTGAAGTCACTCCTACGTTGTCTTGGCTGTGAGCTTAGGATTGTTGTCCTGTTGGAATGTGAACCTTCTCTCCAGTCTGAGGTCCTGAGTGCTCTGGAGCAGGTTTTCCTCAAGGATCTCCCTGTACTTTGCTCCCTCGATCCTGACCAGTCTCCCAGTCCCTGCCGCTGAAAAACATCCCCACAGCACGATGCTGCCACCACCATGCTTCACCGTAGGGATGGCGCCAGGTTTCCTCCAAACGTGGCGCTTGGCGTTCAGGCCAAAGAGTTGAATCGTTGTTTCATCAGACCAGAGAATCTTGTTTCTTATGGTCTGAGAGTCC
The DNA here is from genome assembly GCF_901001165.1 of Salmo trutta. Lineage (NCBI taxonomy): Eukaryota > Metazoa > Chordata > Actinopteri > Salmoniformes > Salmonidae > Salmo > Salmo trutta. Next base: position 24,321,947 of record NC_042984.1, on the reverse strand, counting down.
TCTAGGTGCCTTTTGGCAAACTCCAAGCGGGCTGTCAGGTGCCTTTTACTGAGGAGTGGCTTCCGTCTGGCCACTCTACCGTAAAGGCCTGATTGGTGGAATACTGCAGAGATGGTTGGTGTTCTGGAAGGATCTCCCATCTCCTCAGAGGAACTCTGGAGCTCTGTCAGGTTGATCATCGGGTTCATGGTCACCTCCATGACCAAGGCCCTTTTCCCTCGATTGCTCAGTTTGGCTGGGCGGCCAGCTCTAGGAAGAGTCTTGGTGGTTCTAAACTTCTTCCATTTAAGATTGATGGAGGCCACTGTGTTCTTGGGGACCTTCGATGCTGCAGAAATGTTTTGATACCCTTCCCCAGATCTGTGTCTCGACACAATCCTGTCTCGGAGCTCTACGGACAATTCCTTTGACCTCATGGTTTGGTTTTTGCTCTTACATGCAGTATCAACTGTGGGACCTTACATAGACAGGTATGTGCCTTTCCAAATCATGTCAAACCAATTGAATTTACCACAGGTGGACTCCAATCAAGTTGTAGAAACATCTCAAAGATGATCAATGGAAACAGGATGTCACGATTTCCGCCAAAGTCGGTTCCTCTCCTTGTTCGGACGGCGTTCGGCGGTCGACGTCACCGGTCTTCTTGCTATCGCCGATCCACCTTTCATTTTTCTATTTGTTTTGTTTTGTTTTCCCACACACCTGGTTTACATTCCCTCATGATTTGACGTGTATTTAACCCTCTGTTCCCCCCATGTCTGTGTGTGGAATTGTTTGTTGTTTCGTGTATGTGCACGTTAGACTGGTTTGCGCTGGGTTATGTCAACCCGTATTGTGCTTAGTGCCGTGTGTTTTGTTCGCCGAAGTAAAAGGCTCCGTTTGCTACCCAAATTCTGCTCTCCTGCGCCTGACTCCCTTACAGTCAGTTACGCATACCTAACACAGGATGTACCTGAGCTTAATTTCGATTCCCATTGCAAAGGGTCTGAATACTTATGTAAATAAGGTATTTCTGTTTTCGCTTTGTCATTATGGGGTACTGTGTGTAGATTAATTAGGATTTTTTAAATCCATTTTAGAATAAGCCAGAAACGTAACAAAATGTGGAAAAAGGAATTAAATTGACATCAAAAGTTGATATTTTCTTAATCGTAACCCTTTTCCTAACTTAACCTATTCCTCATAACTTGCTACGTTAATTACCCTAACCTGCTACAAAAAAGTTTACTTTTGACAAAAGCTGTATCCCTTCCAGACAAACCGGATTTACACCCCCCCCCCCCCCATTATCCTTGTCTTCTGAACCTCTCCTTTCCACTTTGAAGAGTAACTTATTTCCTTGGCTGGCCTATTCTCCTCCCCCTCGGTTGTTGTAAATAAATAAACAGACACTTTATCAAGTGGCAACCTATTGTGATAGGATGTGTGTTAAAATAGCTAACTACCTATCAATCTGTTCACTCTTTATGCCAATGACAAGGTGGCAAGTTGGCCAACAAACATAGATGACATGGGATCTAAAAACAGGAGATGAATCTTTTTCTGTCAGATTCTGGGTTAGCCAAAACTAGCTAACTAGGTAGCTACCTAGCCATTTGAGTTGCACGTGTCCTCAAAACACAATTTCAACAGCAGAATAATATTTTAGAAATACTTATCTTACTCCAGAAATATATAATATTACAATGGCAGAAGGTACACTATACCGTATATACAAATGTATGTGGACACCCCTTCAAATTAGTAGATTCGGCTATTTTAACCACACCCTTTGCTGACAGATGTACAAAATTGAGCACACAGCCATGTCCATAGACAAACATTGGCAGTAGAATGGCCTTACTGAAGAGTTCAGTCACTTTCATCATGGCACTGTCATAGAATGCCATCTTTCCAACAAGTCAGTTCGACAAATTTCTGCCCTGCAAGAACTGTCCCAGTCAACTGTAAGTGGTGTTATTGTGAAGTGGAAACGTCAAGGAGCAACAGCGGCTCATCCGCGAAGTGGTAGGCCACACAAGCTCACAGAACAGGACCGCAGAGTGCTGAAGCGCGTAGCACGTAAAAATCGTCTGTCCTTGGTTGCAACACTCACTACTGAGTTCCAAACAGGCCTCTTGAAGCAACGTCAGCACAAGAACTGTTCTTCGGGAGCTTCATGAAATGGGTTTCCATGGTCGGGCAGCTGCACACAAGCCTAAGATCACCATGCGCAACTCCTAGCGTCAGCTGGAGTGGTGTAAAGCTTGCCGCCATTGGACTCTGTAGCAGTGGAAAAGCGTTCTCTGCTTCACCATCTGGTAGGCCTCGTCCAGAGTGTCCGGCAACAGTGCCTCGTCCAGAGTGTCCGGCATCGTCCAGAGTGTCCGGCAACAGTGCCTCGTCCAGAGTTTCTGGCAACAGTGCCTCGTCCAGAGTATCCGGAACCAGGTGAGACGGCCCGCGATCCGGAACCGAGTGAGTCTGCCTGCGATCCGGAACCGAGTGAATCTAACTATAACTTTGAACTATGTGAGTCTGCCTACAGCTCGGAACCAAATGAGTCTGCCTACGGCCCGGAACCGAGTGAATCTGCCTACGGTCCGGAGTCAAGAAAGCCTGCCTACAGTCTGGAGGACAGTAGGCCAGAACCTGAGCCACCTCCACTGTAGGAGGTTTGGGGAGGGGGGGTGTAGCACAGGTGCCGTCGGTGACGGCAGCCACCCTCCCTTCCCTCCCTTTAGTTAGGTGTTTATTTTTTTATTTTTTTGTTGATGTGCATCCGGGGTCTGCACCTTTAGGGGGGGGTACTGTCACGTCATGACCAGTATAGGGGTTATTTGTATTTGTAGGTTGGTCAGGACGTGGCAGAGGGTATTTGTTTTATGTGGTTCGGGGGTTGTGTGTATTGTAGAGGGGTGTTTTATTTATGTATTACGGGGTTTTGGTGTATGTTCTAGGTTTTGTATTCTATGTTGGTTTTCTAGTTTGATTATTTCTGTGTGGTCTGTGTGGCTCCCGATCAGGAACAGCTGTATGTCGTTGTTCCTAATTGGGAGTCATATATTAGTTGTGTGTTTTCACCTGGGGATTTTTGGGTAGTTGATTTTGCACTGCTTGTTATTATAGCCTGTAAAACTGTTCCTGTCGTTTCTTTGTTTATTGTTTTTCCGTGTTCACATTTAAATAAATAATAATGATGAGCACGCAACCCGCTGCGCCTTGGTCCTCTCTCTCCTACGACAGCCGTTACAGCCCTAGACATGACATTCAAGACATATATAGAATACAGTCCAATTAGATGATTAAGTTGTGATAACTATATTTTGTATTTATCTTATATTTTGTTTATGCTTTTATGCATTTTCTTTGACACTTAGGAAGTGATAGAGCCATAAACAACTTCCCCATATAACCATCAGTTAGTGCCAGAATGCTGCTCATTTGAGACGAAATGTAATGATATATTTTATGAGTGTGTGTGCATTGTTAACATCTGCCTAAGTTACTGCCCAGATCTTCCAATCTGGACGACCAGATGACGGGTCCGGAACGGCGATCCCAATCCGGACATCAGCTGCCCATCCTTGTGGTGGCCTGTTCCATTTGCAGAAATCCTACCTAGGTCGACCACCAGAGGGGGACTGCAATGGCAATTACCAACCGGACATTCACTGCCCATCCTTGTGTTGGACTGCTCCGCTTTCAGAGAGCCTACCAAGGTAAACCACCAGAGGGGGACCGCAACGTCGAACACCAACCAGGACTTCCCCTGGCCATTCCTGTGGTACTTTGCAGCTTCCAGGAAACCTACCAAGGTCAACCACCAGAGAGGGACCACAACGATGGTCCACAACCAGGACAACCCACAACCCACCGGTTTATGCCCCCCCATAAATATCTTTCCCCCTTCTCTCTCCACTTTACAAAAAAATGACTTTTGAAAATCCTTTGTTACCACAGAGAGAGACTTTGCAATAGAGTAACATTAAAAGGTTGGAATGGAACAATATTTCTGTAATCCAACCAGTTGAAAGTATCCGTTGGTACTTAACTTCTCTTGGGTAGGGGGCAGTATTTTCACGGCCGGATGAAAAAAGTACCCAAATTAAACGGCCTACTACTCGGGCCCAAGAACTAGAATATGCATATTATTAGTAGATTTGGATAGAAAACACTGAAGTTTCTAAAACTGTTTGAATGATGTCTGTGAGTATAACAGAACTCATATGGCAGGCAAAAACCTGAGAAAAATCTAACCAGAAAGTGGGAAATCTGGTGCTTGTAGTCTTTTCAAGTCATTGCCTATCCAACACACAGTGACTTAGGGTTCATTTTGCACTTCCTATGGCTTCCACTAGATGTCAACAGTCTTTAGAACCTAGTTTCAACCTTTTGCAGTGAACAGAGAGCGAACAAGAAGACCGGGAAGTTGGTGACACAGGAAAGGACATGAGTTCATTGGCGCGCATTCACATGAGAGGTAGCTGTGTTCCAAAACGTTTTTCAAGACATTGGAATCGTCCGGTTGGAATATTATTTAAGTTTTATGTTAACCTGTTGTGGATAGGGGGCAGTATTTGCACGGCCGAATAAAAAACGTACCCGATTTAATCTGGTTACTACTCCTGCCCAGTAACTAGAATATGCAAATAATGTTTGATTTGGATAGAAAACACCCTAAAGTTTCTAAAACTGTTTGAATGGTGTCTGAGTTTTGGCCTGCCAAATGAGTTCTGTTATACTCATTTGAGTATCCCCAACAGGTTAAAAAGGCCCTAAAGATTGATGCTATACAACGTTTGACATGTTTCAACGAACGTAAATAGAACTTTTCTTTGACTTTTCATCGTGAAATTTTTGGCACGCTTCCTACATTTGGAGTAGGTTACTGAGTGCGCAAACAACAAGGAGGTATTTGGACATAAATTATGGACTTTATCGAACAAAACAACATTTATTGTGGACCTGGGATTCCTGGAAGGGCCTTCTGATGATCATCAATGGTAAGTGAATATTTATAATGCTATTTATGATTTTAGATGACTCCAAAATGGCGGGTATCTGTATTGCCTGCTGTTGTTTCCCCAGCGCCGTACTCAGATTATTGCAAAGTGTGCTTTCCCCGTGAAGCTTTTTTGAAATCTGTCACAGCGGTTGCATTAAGGAGATGGTTATCTATCATTCTTTCAATAACAGTTTAATATTTTATCAACGTTTCTGATGACTATTTTTGTAAATTGTTGTGCTGATTCAACGACAGTATTGGAGGCAAAATATTTTCTGAACATCACGCGCCAATGTAAAATGCTGTTTTTGGATATAAATATGAACTTTATCAAACAAAACATACATGTATTGTCTAACATTGAGTCCTAGGAGTGTCATCTGATGAAGATAGTCAAAGGTTAGTGCTTAATTTTAGCTGAATTTCTGGTATTTGTGACCCCTCTCCTGCTTGGAAAACGGCTGTGTGGTTTTTCTTGTGTTGTACCTGTCCTAACATAATCTAACTTTATGCTTTCACCGTAAAGCCTTTTTGAAATCGGACAATGTGGTTACATTAAGGAGAAGTGTACCTTTAAAATGGTGTAAAATAGTCGTATGTTTGAGAACTTTGAATTATGACATTTTGTTGATTTGAATTTGGCGCTCTGATTTTTCACTGGCTGTTGAATAGTGTGAACCGTTCCACCTGCCCAAGAGAGGTTAAAGAATATGATGTCAGATCAGTTGTTGTCTGGGACTGATGGCCCCGGAAGAAATGGCATCAGTTTTACAGGCGCCCAACCAATTGTGCTATTATGTGGGGTTTCTTTCACCTTATTTGTAACTTAATTTGTACATAATGTTTCTGCAACCGTATCTTACGGCAAAAAAACAGCTTCTGGATATCAGGACAGCGATCACTTACCTCGGATTAGACAAAGATTTTTTCTTCAACAAGCAGGACGCACAGGACATTCTCCGAACACCCGACAAGGCCAACATCCCCGTTATTTGCAAGAGGAAGAGATGCAGGTACAGAGGACACAGATCGGGTTGCCTCGTAAGGATCCGCAAAAGGCGAGTGGGAAAGCTGCCGTTACGTCAATATTACTCGCCAACGTGCAATCATTGGACAATAAATTAGATGAGGTACGATCACAAATATCCTACCAACGGGTCATCAAAAACTGTAATGTCTTATGTTTCACGGAGGAAGTCTAGATTTTGCTCACCTGAAGTAGAGTATCTTGTGATAAAATGCAGACAAGACTATTTGCCTAGAGAGTTTTCTGCTATACTTTTCGAGGCTGTATATTTACCAACACAGACGGATGCTGGTACTAAGACCGCACTCAGTCAGCTGTATAAGGAAATAAGCAAACAGGAAACTGCTCACCCAGAGGCGGCGCTCCTAGTGGCCAGAGACTTTAATGCAGGGAAACTTAAATCAGTTCTACCTCATTTCTAAAAACATGTTAAATGTGCAACCAGAGGGAAAACAATTCTAGATCACCTGTACTCCACACACAGAGATGCCTACAAAGTTCTCCCTAGCCCTACATTTGGTAAATCCGACCACAATTCTATCCTCCTGATTCTTGCTTACAAGCAAAAATTAAAGCAGGAAGCACAAGTGACTCGGTCTATAAAAAAGTGGTCAGATGAAGCAGATGCTAAACTACAGGACTATTTTGCTATCACAGACTGGAACATGTTCCGGGATTCTTCCGATGACATTGAGGAGTACACCACATCAGTCACAGGCTTTATCAATAAGTGCATCAAGGACGTCATCCCCACAGTGACTGTACTTACATACCCCAACCATAAGCCATGGATTGCAGGCAACATTCATACTTAGCTAAAGGGTAGAGCTTCCGCTTTCAAGGTGCGGGACTCTAACCCGGAAGCTTATAAGAAATCCTGCTATGCCCTGCGACGAACCATCAAACAGGCAAAGTGTCAATACAGGGCTAAGATTGAATCGTACTACACCGGCCCCGACGCTCATCTTATGTGGCAGGGTTTGCAAACTATTACAGACTACAAAGGGAAGCACAGCCACGAGCTGCTCAGTGGTACGAGCCTACCAGATGAGCTAAATCACTTCTATGCTCGCTTCGAGGCAAGCAACACTGAGGCATGCATGAGAGCATCAGCTGTTCAAGACGACAGTGTGAAAACGCTCTCCGTAGCCGACGTGAGTAAGACCTTTAAACAGGTCAACATTCAAAAGTCTGCGGGGCCAGACAGATTACCAGGATGTGTGCTCCGGGCATGTGCTGACCAACTGGCAGGTGTCTTCACTGACATTTTCAACATGTCCCTGATTGAGTCTGTAATACCAACATGTTTCAAGCAGACCACCATAGTCCCTGTGCCCAAGAACATGAAGGCAACCTGCCTAAATGACTGCAGACCCGTAGCACTCACATCCATAGCCATGAAGTGCTTTGAAAGGCTGGTAATGGCTCACATCAACACCATTATCCCAGAAACCCTAGAGCCACTTCAATTTGCATACCGCCCAAACAGATCCACAGATGATGCAATATCTATTGGACTCCACACTGCCCTTTCCCACCTGGACTAAAGGATCACCTACGTGAGAATGCTATTCATTGACTGCAGCTCAGCGTTCCACACCATAGTACCCTCAAAGCTCATTACTAAGCTAAGGATCCTGGCACCTGTTAGGGACAGACGTTCCGCTAGCGGAATGCCTCACCAATATCCAATGGTATAGCATGGCGCAAAATACAAATATCTCAAATATGCAAACACTTCAATTTCTCAAACATATGACTATTTTACACCATTTTAAAGACAAGACTCTCCTTTATCTAACCACATTGTCCGATTTCAAAAAGGCTTTACAACGAAAGCAAAACATTAGATTATGTCAGGAGAGTACCCTCCCAAAAATAATCACACAGCCATTTTCAAAGCAAGCATATATGTCACAAAAACCAAAACCACAGCTAAATGCAGCACTAACCTTTGATGATCTTCATCAGATGACACTCCTAGGACATTTATGTTATACAATACATGCATGTTTTGTTCAATCAAGTTCATATTTATATCAAAAACCAGCTTTTTACATTAGCATGTGATGTTCAGAACTAGCATACCCACCGCAAACTTCCTGTGAATTTACTAAATTACTAACGATATACGTTGAAAAAATATATATATATATATTTTAAGAATTATAGATACAGAACTCCTTTATGCAATCGCGGTGTCATATTTTAAAATAGCTTTTCGGTGAAAGCACATTTTGCAATATTCTGAGTACATAGCCCGGCCATCATGGCTAGCTAATTTGACACCCACCAAGTTTGGCCCTCACCAAACTCAGATTTACTATAAGAAAAATTGAATGACCTTTGCTGTTCTTCGTCAGAATGCACTCCCAGGACTTCTACTTCAACAACAAATGTTGTTTTGGTTTCGATATAATCCATAGTTATATCCAAATAGCTCCGTTTAGTTCGTGCGTTCAAGTCACTAACCGAAGGGTGACGCGCAGGCGCATTTCGTGACAAAAAAATTCTAAATATTCCATTACCGTACTTCGAAGCATGTCAAGCGCTGGTTAAAATAAATGTTTATGCTATTTTTCTCGTAAAATAGCGATAATATTCCAACCGGGCGACGTTGTATTCGTTCAAACACTGAAAGAAAAAAATTTAGTCGTCTTGTGCACGCGTGCTCCAGTGTCATTGTTCTCAGCAGGATCACTCACAAAAACTCCTGCTGTTTTTCGCCCAGAGACTGGAGAGCTCTCATTCCTTTCTGGCGCCTTCTGAGAGGCAATGAAAGCCTTAGAAAATGTCACGTTACAGCAGAGATGCTGTATTTTTGATAGAGATACCCTAGAAGAAGAACAAATTGTCAGACAGGGCACTTCCTGTATAGAATCTTCTCAGGTTTTGGCCTGCCATATGAGTTCTGTTATACTCACAGACACCATTTAAACAGTTTTAGAAACTTTAGAGTGTTTTCTATCCAAATATACTAATTCTATGCATATTCTGGGCAGGCGTAGTAACCAGATTAAATCGGGTACATTTTTTATCCGGCTGTGAAAATACTGCCCCCTATCCCAAACAGGTTAACACCTCCCTCTGCATCTGGATCCTGGACTTCCTGACGGGCCGCCCCCAGGTGGTGAGGGTAGATAACAACACATCTGCCACGCTGATCCATAACATTGGAGCCCCTCAGGGGTGCGTGCTCAGTCCCCTCCTGTACTCCCTGTTCATCCACGACTGTATGGCCAGGCACGACTCCAACACCATCATTAAGAATGCAGACGACACAACAGTGGTAGGCCTGATCAACGACAATGACGAGACAGCCTATAGGGAGAAGGTCAGAGACCTAGCCGGGTGTTGCCAGAATAACAATCTATCCCTCAACATAAGCGAGACTAAGGAGATGATTGTGGACTACAGGAAAAGGAGGATGTCCACATCACCAACAAAATAGAATGGTCCAAACACACCAAGACAGTTGTGAACAGGGCACGACAAAGCCTATTCCCCCTCAGGAAACAAAAAAGTACTCAGAACCTCAAAAGGTTCTACAGCTGCAACATCGAGAGCATCCTGACTGGTTGCATCACTGCCTGGTACGGAAACTGCTCGGCCTCCGATCGCAAGGCACTACAGAGGGTAGTGCGTACGGTCCAGAACATCACTGGGGCTAAGCTGCCTGCCATCCAGGACCTCTACACCAGGCGGTGTCAGAGGAAGGCCCTAAAAATTGTCAAAGATCCCAGCCACCCCAGTCATAGACTGTTCTCTCTACTACCGCACGGCACGTGGTACCGGAGTGCCAAGTCCCGAAGCAAGAACTAATTAGCCTGGAGCTAGCCTTTGCTAGGCCCATTTCCTGGCTAGCCGAAGTGGTCCATCAGCCACTCCTTGGGCTACAATACCTATTTTGCCAATTGGCCTGGACCCCTTTTACTGCCGACACGGAGCCCCGCTGACTCATCACGACTGGACTACCGACGTAATTCGCCCGAGGGGGTTTTTCAACTCGCTCCTCCGTCGCAACGTCCCCTGAATGCCCATCTGCTAGCCTGCTAGCCGCTGCCCACTAGCTGTCTAGAGCATATTCAACTGTTAGCTGAAGAGGCCCATCGGACAAATTCTTTGGCAACTATACCTATTTCGCCAATTTGCCTGGAACCTTTTACCACACAGAGCCCTGCTGATCCATGACGACTGGTCTTCCGACGTAACAGCACGAGGGGGCCACAACAGACTTTCTTCCGTCACGACATCCCTCAAAGGCCCTTCTGCTAGCTTGCTAGCCCTGGCCCGCCAGCTGCCTGAAGCCACTCACTGGACTACTATGATCACTCGGCTACGCATGCCTCTCCCTAACGTCAATGTGCCTTATCCATTGCTGTTTTGGTTAGTAATTATTGCCTTATTTCACTGTAGAGCCTCTAGCCCTGCTCAATACGCATTAGTTAGCCCTTTAGTCCCCTCTCCCACACATGCGGTGACCTCACCTTGTTTAAATGATGTTTCTAGAGACAATATCTCTCTCATCGTCACTCAATGCATAGGTTTACCTCCACTGTACTCACATCCAACCATACCTTTGTCGGTACATTATGCCTTGAATCTATTCTACCATGCCCAGAAACCTGCTCCTTTTACTCTCTGTACCGAGCGTACTAGACGACCAGTTCTTATAGCCTTTAGCCGTACCCTTACCCTACGCCTCCTCTGTTCCTCTGGTGATGTAGAGGTTAATCCAGCTCCACTCCCATTCCACAGGTGCTCTCATTTTCTGACTTCTGTAACTGTAAAAGCCTTGGTTTCATGCATGTTAACATCAGAAACCTCCTCCCTAAGTTTGTTTAATTCACTGCTTTAGCACACTCTGCCAACCTGGATATCCTAGCCATGTCTGAATCCAACAATTTCCGACAATATAGAACTACCAAAGGGTGTGGAGTTGCAATCTACTGCAGAGATAGCCTGCAGAGTTCTGTCTTACTATCCAGGTCTGTGCCCAAACAATTTGAGCATCTACTTTTAAAATCCACCTTTCCAGAAACAAGTCTCTCACCATTTCCGCATTGCTATAGACCACCTTCCCTAGACACGATATGTGAATTGATTGTCCCCCCATCTATCTTCAGAGCTCGTGCTGTTAGGTGACATAAATTGGGACATGCTTAACACCCCAGCCATCCTACAAAAAAATGCCCTCAATCTCACACAAATTATTCATGAACCTACCAGGTACAACCCCAAATACGTAAACATGGGCACCCTCATAGATATCATCCTAACAAACCTGCCCTCCAAATACACCTCTGCTGTCTTCAACCAGGATCTCAGCGATCACTGCCTCATTGCTTGCGTCCGTAATGGGTCTGTCATCACTGTCAAATGCTCCCTAAAACACTTCAGCGAGCAGGCCTTTCTAATCGACCTGGCCCGGGTATCGTTGAAGGATATTGACCTCATTTCGTCAGTAGAGTATGCCTGGTTATTCTTTAAAAGTGCTTTCCTCACAATCTTAAATAAGCATGCCCCATTCAAAAACTGTAGAACCAGGAACAGATATAGCCCTTGGTTCACTCCAGAACTGACTGCCCTTGACCAGCACAACACCATCCTGTGGTGTACTGCACTGCATTAGCATCGAATAGCCCCCACGATATGCAACTTTTCAGGGAAGTTAGGAACCAATATACATAGGCAGTTAGGAAAGCAAAGGCTAGCTTTTTCAAACAGAAATTTGCATCCTGTAGCACAAAGACCATCAAAAATTCTGGGACACTGTAATGTCCATGGAGAATAAGAGCACCTTCTCCCAGCAGCCCACTGCACTGAGGCTAGGAAACACTGTCACCACAGATAAATCCACGATAATTGAGAATTTCAATAAGCATTTTTCTACGGCTGGCCATGCTTTCCACCTGGCTGCCCCTACACCGGTCAACAGCCCTGCACCCCCCACAGCAACTTGCCCAAGCTTCCCCCATTTTTCCTTCACCCAAATCCAGATAGATGATGTTCTGAAAGAGCTGCAAAATCTGGACCCCTACAAATCAGCCGGGCTAGACAATCTGGACCCTTTCTTTCTAAAATAATCTGCCAAAATTGTTGCAACCCCTATTACTAGCCTGTTCAACCTCTTTCGTATCGTCTGAGATCCCCAAAGATTGGAAAGCTGCCGCGGTCACCCCCCTCTTCAAAGGGGGAGACACTCTAGACCCAAACTGCTACAGACCTATATCTATCCTACCCTGCCTTTCTATGGTCTTCGAAAGCCAAGTTAACAAACAGATCACCGGCCATTTCGAATCCCACCGTACCTTCTCCACTATGCAATCTGGTTTCCGAGCTGGTCATTGGTGCACCTCAGCCACACTCAAGGTCCTAAATGATAGCATAACCGCCATCGATGAGACAATACTGCGCAGCTGTATTCATCAACCTGGCCAAGGCTTCGACTCTGTCAATCACCACATTCTTATCGGCAGACTCAACAGCCTTGGTTTCTCAAATGACTGCCTCTCTTAAATGCAAGTAAAACTAAATGCATGCTCTTCAACTGATCACTGCCCACACCTGCCCGTCCGTCCAGCATCACTACTCTGGACAGTTCTGACTTAGAATATGTGGACAACTACAAATACCTAGGTGTCTGGTTAGACTGTAAACTCTCCTTCCAGACTCACATTAAGCATCTCCATCCAAACTGTAATTTAGAATCGGCTTCCTATTTCACAACAAAGCATCCTTCACTCATGCTGCCAAACATACCCTCGTAAAACTGACTATCCTACCGATCCATGACTTCGGCGATGTCATTTAAATAATAGCCTCCAACATTCTTCTCAGCAAAATTGATTCAGTCTATCACAGTGCCATCCGTTTTGTCACCAATGCCCCATATACCACCCACCACTGCGACCTGTATGCTCTCGTTGGCTGGCCCTCGCTTCATATTGGTCGCCAAACCCACTGGCTCTAGGTCATCTATAAGTCTTTCCTAGGTAAAGCCCCGCCTTATCTCAGCTCACTGGTCACCATAGCAGCACCCACCCGTAGCACGCACTCCAGCAGGTATATTTCACCGGTCACCCCCAAAGCCAATTCTTCCTTCAGCCGCCTTTCCTTCCAGTTCTCTGCTGCCAATGGCTGGAACAAACTGCAAAAATCACTGAAGCTGGAGACTCATTTCTCCCTCACTAACTTTAAGCACCAGCTGTCAGAGCAGCTCACAGATCACTGCACCTGTACATAGCCCATCTGTAAATAGCCCATCCAACTACCTCATCCTCATACTGTTATTTATTTTATTTATTTTGCTCCTTTGCACCCCAGTATCTCTACTTGCACACTCATCTTCTGCACATCTATCACTCCAGTGTTAAATTGCTATATTGTAATTATTTCGCCACTATGGCCTATTTATTGCCTTACCTCCCTTATCCTACCTCATTTGCACACACTGTATATAGACTTTTTCTATTGTATTATTGACTGTATGTTTGTTTATTCCATGTGTTTCACTGCTTTGCTTGATCTTGGCCAGGTCGCAATTGTAAATGAGAACTTGTTCTCAACTAGCCTACCTGGTTAAATAAAGGTGAAATACATTTCTAAAAGAGTGCACTATATAGAGCAGTGTTTCCCAACTCCAGTCCTCAAGTACCGCCAAAAGCACACATTTTTATTTTAGCACTGGACAAACAGACCTGATTCAACTCATCACAGTCTTGATGATTAGTTGACAAGTTGAATCAGGTGTGTTTGTTGAGGGCTACAATAAAAATGTGTACTGTTGGGGGTACTTGAGGACTGGAGTTGGGAAACACTGATATAGGGAATAGGGTGCCATTTGAGATGCAGCCTGGCATTAATATTCTTCCAGTAAACAGACAGGATTGATAATTGCAGCATCGTGAAGAAACACAAATTGTATAACACTCATTCTAGAGGAATGTTGGTCGCTGGTGCCCCCCTGCCCGCTGTACTCGTTTATCATGTAAATTAGGTAATTTTGTTTTAGAAAGAAGTGCGTTGTGCCCCGAGTACCAAGGATTCTTAGAGAGTCTTCAATTAGGCGTGAAGTAGGTATTTGTGAGGTGGTTGAAGTTGTTTTAGTGACAGCGCTGAAAGGCCTACAAGCCTGACAGTAGTGACTAGCTGAGATTGCAGGAAAAAGGCTAACATTGAGCTCTATCAAGTAAAATACATCAATCCTTTTACCACCAAGGGGTCTTTTTTTAAATGTCATCCCTAATTTCCCGCCACATATGCCACTTTGGAGCAGTATCTGCGGATTCCTTTTTGCTCAGTAGACTACTTTAAATCGCGAGTCTGTAACTCAATCAGAGCAGGAATCGTCAAAACATAAACGGTACCATTAGGGTTCAAATTGCGCTGAAGGCTCAAAGCTGCAGCCACAAAAGACGGGACTGCACTTTTTCTCGGAGGGCCGATGATGAGTATGACAAATGGCTGTTGCCTTTATCCTGGGGCTGACAGAGCTGATGACAAGATATAAGGACATAAGAGGAGGATCTTTCACTCTCCATTCATATCTTTGCAGACAAAAACGTGGTGAGGATATGTGTCTGCAACACTCTCACTACTGGTGTTCCTCAGGCAGTGGCAGTTCTAGCTTGTGTGGCTCCCTGGGCGAACCCCTCCTTCAGCCCCCCCCCAACAACCAAAAAAACCACCATTCTGCACTGACTGTCATTTATATTCAAACATTTGGAACAACACAAATAAATAATCATAACATTTTAAACTATATAAATATAAAAATATATACAAAAATAAAAATCATAAATATCAAAAAATAAGTAACAAAGCCAAATAGAAACAAATTGTAGTATATAAATACAAATAAAAAAGAGAATCGAATTATTACACTATTACCCTATTGCTAACAAAAAACACACAAATAAAACAAAATTGCACATATCCTATAACACACTTTTAAAGAAGAGAACCTGATTATTACACTACTGCACTTCAAACAAGAAACACACAAACTAAATTGCACTCCTGTGTAATTGATGTGAAATGGCTAGCTAGTTAGCGGGGTGTGCTTTAATAGCGTTTCAATCGGTGACGTCACTCGCTCTGAGACCTTGAAGTAGTTGTTCCCCTTGCCCTGCAAGGGCCATGGCTTTTGTGGAGCGATGGGTAACGATGCTTCGAGGGTGGCTGTTGTCGATGTGTGCAGAGGGTCCCTGATTTGAGCCCAGAGAGGGACGGAAGCTAAACTGTTACATTGATGCTGTTGACCCGGATCACTGGTTGCTGCGGAAAAGGAGGAGGTCAAAAGAGGGGTTGAGTGTAACCGATGTGAAATAGCTAGCTAGTTAGCGGGGTGCGCTCTAATAGCATTTCAATCGGTGACGTCACTCGCTCTGAGACCTTGAAGTAGTTGTTCCCCTTGCTCTGCAGGAGGTGCGGCTTTTGTGGAGCGATGGGTAACGATGCTTTGAGGGTGGCTGTCGTCGATGTGTGCAGAGGGTCCATGGTTCGAGCCCAGGTAGGGGCGAGGAGAGGGACGGAAGCTAGACTGTTACACCTGCCATTTAAACCCTGACCATTCTTGCCTTCATTGAAGTAAAGTCATCAATTACATCATCATAAGAAATATGCCCAGCAATTGCATGGTTAATACTGATGACAGCATGGCCACTAAGGCGTTCCTGTGACATGGTGGACCTCAGGTAGGATTTGATGAGTTTCAGCTTTGATTAGCTCCTCTCTGCTTCAGCTACGGCCACTGGAAGAGCAAGACAAATTCTGAGAGCAGTCCACAAATTTGGATATATTTCTGAGAGCTCCCTTTCGTGTATAAATATCAGCAGCTCAAGCAGGGTCATGGTCTTCGATGGCAAGTTCTTCAGTTCCTGTGCAGGCTCTCCAGTTCTTTACAGTGCAGCGTGATACTAATGGCCTCACATTGTTCTGTCAGCTCCTCATTTGAAAGACTTTGGAAGGTTGACAGCACTCCAAACTTCTCTCCCACATTTTCCAATGTGGAAAATCTTTCCTGAAAGGCTGAGGTTGCAGCATCAACAACGACATTGAAAAATGTCACCTCCAGATTCTTCAGGGCATCACTCAAATGTCACGTCTGCTCTCGCTCTTCCCCCAGCGCCAGGCTGCAGCGGGATCGACAGGAGTCTTGCCTCAGCCGGATCGTCGGGCTTCCATGCCTCAGCCGGATATTCGGGCTTCCACGCCTCAGCCGGTTATGTTGGGCTTCCATGCCTCAGCCGGATCGTCGGGCTTCCACGCCTCAGCCGGTTTGTTGGGCTTCCACGCTCCAACCGGCTTGCCCAGCGCCCATGTCTCGGCCAGTTTGCCCAGGTGGGACGCCGGGTGGTGCCCCTAGAGGGGGGGGTACTGTCACGTCTGCTCCCACTCTCCCCACCCCCGGTGCTTGAGGGCACCAGGCTAACCTGCATCACACACTCCTGACATCTATTACGCACACCTGCCTTCCCTCGTCACACGCATCAGCGATATTGGACTCACCTGGACTCATTCATCACCTGTTTATTTCCTACCCTATATTTGTCAGTTCCGTTGCTCTGTTTCCTGCTGCTGCATTAATTGTTTTTTGTCTGTATTACTCAGTGTCAAATCGGAGGGCCTGTTGTCCAGACATCTGGCAGTCTCTATGGGGGTGCCACAGGGTTCAATTCTCGGGCCAACTCTCTTCTCTGTATATCAATGATGTCGCTCTTGCTGCTGGTGATTCTCTAATCGACCTCTATGCAGACAACACCATCCTCTATACTTCTGGCCCTTCTTTGGACACTGTGTTAACCTGTTAGGGTATAGGGGGCAGTATTTTCACGGCTGGATAAAAAAATGTACCCGATTTAATCTGGTTACTAATCCTACCCAGTAACTACAATATGCATATACTTATTATATATGGATAGAAAACACCCTAAAGTTTCAAAACTGTTTGAATGGTGTCCGTGAGTATAAACGAACTCATTTGGCAGGCAAAACCCTGAGACAGATTCTGACAGGAAGTGGATACCTGATGTGTTGAATTGACTTTAAGCCTATACCATTGAAAAACAAAGGGAAGGAGGAATATTTTGGCACTTCCTATTGCTTCCACAAGATGTCCCCAGCCTTTACAAAGTGTTTTGAGTCTTCTACAGTGAGATCTGACTGAAGAAGAGCGTTGGAACGGCGATGGCCCATTAGACACCTGGCGTGCGATTTGATGGTGGGTACTCTCATTCCGAAACGTTTTAAAAGAGAACCCAATGGTCCGCCTTGAATTTTATTCATGTTCTGGTTAAAAAAGGCCCTAATGATTTATGCGATACAACGTTTGACATTTTTGAACGAACGTAAATATATTTTTTCCGTTCTTGAAGTGAAGTGAAGTCCGGCTGGCTTAGATCATGTGCTACAACACGGAGGTTTTTGGACATAAATGATGAGCTTTTTTGAACAAAACTACATTCGTTATGGACCTGGGATTCTTTGGAAGTGACATCTGATGAAGAGAATCAAAGGTAATGGATTATTTACATAGTATTTTCGATTTTAGATCTCTCCAACATGGCGGTTAGTCTGTATCGCAATGCGTATTTTTCTGGCGCAGTGCTCAGATTATTGCAAAGTGTGATTTCCCAGTAAGGTTAATTTTAAATCTGGCAAGTCCATTGCGTTCAAGAGATGTAAATCTATAATTCTTTGAATGACAATATAATATTTTACCAATGTTTTCTAATATTAATTAATTATTTTGTTGTCATGACTTGACTGCCGGTATTGGAGGGAAACGATTTCCTGAACATCAACGCCATAGTAAAACGCTGTTTTTAGATATAAATATGAACTTGATAGAACTAAAAATGCATGCATTGTCTAACATAATGTCCTAGGAGTGTCATCTGATGGAGATTGTAAAAGGTTAGTGCATAATTTTAGTGGATTTTATGGTTTTGGTGACGCCTGTCTTTGAATCGACAATACACTACACACAGCTATTGTCAATGTACTCTCCTAACATAACCTAACTTTATGCTTTCCCCGTAAAACCTTTTTGAAATCGGTAAACGTGGTTAGATTAAGAAGATGTTTATCTTTCAAAGGGTGCCAGATAGTTGTATGTTTGAAAAACTTGAATTTTGACATTTATTTGGTTTCAAATTTGCCGCTCTTGAAATGCACCTGCTGTTGATAGGGTGCGCCACGGGTGGCACGCTAACGTCCCACATAGCCCCAAGAAGTTATTAACTAACCTCCAGACGAACTTCAATGCAAGTAAAACTAAATGAATGCTCTTCAACTGATTGCTGCCCACACCTGCCCGCCCGTCCAGCCTCACTACTCTGGACGGTTCTGACTTAGAATATGTGGACAACTACAAATACCTAGGTGTCTGGTTAGACTGTAAACTCTCCTTCCAGACTCACATTAAGCATCTCCAATCCAAAATGAAATCTAGAATTGGCTTCCTATTTCGCAACAAAGCATCCTTCGCTCATGCTGCCAAACATACCCTCATAAAACTGACTATCTTACCGTTCTTCGACTTCCGCAATGTCATTTACAAAATAGCCTCCAACACTCTACTCAACAAATTGGATGCAGTCTATCACAGTGCCATCCGTTTTGTCACCAAAGCCCCATATACCACACACCACTGCGACCTGAACGTTCTCATTGGCTGGCCCTCGCTTAATACTCGTCGCCAAACCCACTGGCTCCAGGTCATCTACAAGTCTTGCTAGGTAAAGCCCTGCCTTATCTCAGCTCACTGGTCACCATAGCAGCACCCACCCGTAGCACGCGCTCCAGCAGGTATATTTCACTTGTCACCCCCAAAACCAATTCCTCCTTCAGCCGTCTTTCCTTCCAGTTCTCTGCTGCCAATGACTGGAACGAACTGCAAAAATCACTGAAGCTGGAGACTCATATCTCCCTCACTAACTTTAAGCACCAGCTTTCAGAGCAGCTCACAGATCACTGCACCTGTACATAGCCCATCTGTAAATAGCCCATCCAACTACCTCATCCTCATACTGTTATTTATTTTATTTATTTTGCTCCTTTGCACCCCAGTATCTCTACTTGCACATTCATCTTCTGCACATCTATCACTCTAGTGTTTAATTGCTATATTGTAAATACTTCGCCACTATCGCCTATTTATTGCCATACCTCCCTTATCTTACCTCATTTGCACACACTGTATATAGACTTTTTCCACTGTATTTTTGACTGTATGTTTGTTTATTCTATGTGTAACTCTGTGTTGTTGTATGTGTCGAACTGCTTTATCTCAGCCAGGTCGCAGTTGTAAATGAGAACTTGTTCTCAACTAGCCTACCTGGTTAAATAAAGGTGAAATAAATAAATACATTTTATAAAAGTTGCTGGGACCTCTCTCTGTCTTTCTGAGAAGACTGACTGCAACATCCACATGCATACTGGAAGACTGCATCAGCTTGGTCACATGTTGGATCGGGCTCAAGATGTCATACCACACCACTGTACAGATGCTGAAGCAGTATGATCCCACCTCCTCTGACAAGGACTGTGCCTCAATCTATATCACAGGGTCTTTGGTTTGATCCCTCACCTCAATCAGTGCCTCTCCCACCGCTGCTGCCTGATACAGTGTACCTCAATGGCTCGACACTCATAAATTTACTCCCCGAACTTGTCCACATCTTCAAAGTGATGTCCACATGTTTTTTCAGGATGGCCCATCGCTGTGTGGAGGCTGATAACAAGGTGTACAGTTTGTGTAAGATGCCAAAGTCACCTGTGTTATCGACAGAACTTTTAGCAGTATCAGCCACAACCAGGTTCAATGTGTGAGCCCCAAATGGCACAAATAGAGCTCTTGGATTCATTTCCAGGAGTCTGGCTTGGACACCTTTCCTTTTGCTTCTCATGTTGGCCCCATTATCATAAGACTGTCCTCTGCAGTCCTCAAAGGGAATTTTTAGCTCCTTTAATCTTTTGAGAATCAGGGATGCCAAATGTTGGCCCGTGGACTCCTCTGCCTCCAAAACCCCCATAAAATGTTCCTTATTGAGGGTCTTCTCCTTCAGTGACACAATTTGAATCACAACTGACAACTGTTCAGTATGGCTGACGTCTGAGGTGCAATTTAGAATGATAGAGAACAATTTTGCCAGCTTGATGTCCCTCACCATTATTGAAATGACCTTGCTACTCAACAAATCAATGAGTTCATTCTGTATTTGGTGGCCAAGGCAGCTGGTGGTGTGACTCAAGGTCCCTTTTTGGACACGGTTAAGGCTCTTTCATGACTGGATCAAATTGCGCCATCATTTCAACCTCTGAGGAAATTTCCATTTGATGGAGAGTACAGTCTTTATGTGTGTCCTCTTAGTGCCAGATTTCTAATTGCCAGAGACATGTCAACACCTCTCTTCATCTTATCCTCTCAGCCTCTATAAGTTCAATCTCATGCTTATGAGTTGTTTCCCCTTTTTTGATCCTCATTGCCAGTTCTTTCCATGTTTTCATGCAGTTTTGGTGTACTGGACTGCTGTTGTGTGAAGTCAGCAAAGAACTTACATGTTCCCAGTCTGTCAGTCCTGAGTTTGCTCAATTAATTTTCTTCTTAGAAAAGGGTTTGCAGCAGAAGCAGAAGAGGCTGTTGTTTCTTTCAGAATACACCAACCAACGTTTAGGGATTTTGCCCCCGGCAAAATGCCGCCCTGGGCTGCTGCCCATGTCGCCCATACGTAAATCCGCCACTGCCCCCAGGGCTCGGTTCTAGGGCATCTCCTCTTCTCTCTGTACAACATGTCACTCGGCTCTGTCATATCCTCACATGGTCTCTCCTATCATTGCTATGTGGATGGCACTCAGCTACTTTTTTCCTTCTCCCCTTCTGATACTCAGGTGGCGACAAACATCTCTGCGTGCCTGCCAGATATCTCAGCTTGGATGTCGACCTCAAGCTCAACCTCGACAAGAGATGGACTACACCCTGTCGTTCTCTGCAAATATCAAAGCAGTGACTCGCTCCTGCAGGTTCATGCTCTACAACATCTGTAGAGTACGACCCTACCTCACACAGGAAGTGGCGCAGGTCCTAATCCAGGCACTTGTCATCTCCCATTTAGACACTGCAACACGCTTTGTCTGGGCTCCCCGATTGTGTCATCAAACCCCTGCAATTTATCTAGAATGCTGCAGCCCGCCTGGTTTTCAACCTCCCAAGTTCTCCCATGTCACCCAGCTACTCCAGACACTCCACTGGCTTCCAGTCGAAGCTCGCATCAACTACAAGACTATGGTGCTTGCCTACGGAGCAGCAAGAGGAACTGCCCCTCCATACCTTCAGGCTATGCTCAAACCCTACACCCCAACCCGAACACTCCGTTCTGCCACTTCTGGTCTGTTGGCCCTCCCACCCCTACGGGAAGGTAGCTTCTGCTCAGCCCAGTCAGTCTAAGCTCTCTGTCCTGGCACGCCAATGGTGGAACCAGCTTCCCCCTGAAGCTAGGACAGCAGAGCATTGGCCCATCTTCAGAAAGCACCTGAAACCCTACCACTTCAGAGTATCTTTAATAATCCTCCCCTCATCTGGAACTCTAACTTTGCTGATAACTTCTTTATTGAGGAAAAGTGTACATACTATGCCTGTGATATGGGGTTTGACCACCTAGCTGTCTTAAGATGAATGCACTAACTGTAAGTTGCTCTGGATAAGTCTGCTAAATGACTAAAATGTCAAAATGTAAATGTAAAAAAAATATCAAGCTCAAATCCTAATATGTGGTTTCTTCACTGTGGGGCAAATCCTAGCTTCCACTTAAGTGGAATTTTCACTTAGTCTTCCCATTGACATCAATGCATGACAAAAATAAAATTTGTCTGAAGTGGAAGTTAGAATACACCCTTATACTTGCATTGCATTCTGCATGCCCAGGGTAAATCCATCCTTTGAGCGTTCTTACATAACTTTGGGAGACAATGTACAGTACAATAGAGTACATTACCTACTGATTGGAATCAATCTCAGCCTACTCGCGGGGCTATGCTACACCGGTGATGTTTATACAGCCTGCTGGGGTCTGTGATGTGAGGGAAGTCGGAACTCACAGAGGAAGAGCTGCAAAATAGGAGGAAAGAGTGGGACTTGGAGAATAATCTAGGCTGAAATTGCATCCTATTCCCTATAGTGCACTATTTTTGGCCAGAGCCCATGAGGAAGCACATGAGGCTCTGGACAAAAGTAGTGCACTATATACAGTACTAGGGAAAAGTGTGTAATTTCAGACACAGCCATAGAGAGTACTAAGCAATTTGTATTAGCAACCAAACTTAAAACACAGTGACATGGGAATTAGCCAGTACACGGCCCGGGTTGAGGTCAATTCCTTTTCAAAGAGTAAAATAGTCATCATACTTTAATCAAAGAGGATTTGTTTTCAAATCACAAAGTTAACTTCAAATGATTTCCTGTTGAAGAGAGTAATCGACTCCAACCCTCAGGATGGCATTCAAAATATGGAGGGAGAATGATTAAGATGTTGGTCCCATCCTATTCAGCGGTAGTAGTGAAGAGAGAGGACCGGTGGTGGAGAGGAGGACCGGTGCCAAAACACTCCCTCAGGATTTCAACCATAATCTGTAGTTATCTCTAATAACAGTGGCCACCTGTTTTTCGGAAACCATGGTCAAATCCATAATTTATACATTCGATATTGACATGGACTACTCCGTGCATGATAAGTAACGGAACAGCGAGCACAGATGGCTGGTTAAAGTGCTCGTTCAGGGAAAGCCAAAATAACAATATTTTGTTTACCACAACATACTACTCAACGTTAGTTGGACGAATGAGACAAATCATATCAGTAAATAAAATGTATCGTAAACTCCGGACTATAAGCCGCAACTTTTTTCCCAGGCTTTGAACCTCACGGCTTAAACAATGACGCGGCTAATATATGGATTTTTCCCGCTTTCAATTATTATTATTTTTTTTTTAAACACATTTCTGTGACGTGCTCAGTTTTTTGGTGGCATGAAGCTTTCATTAGACCAATGAAATTGCCGAACGGGTTAAGGTCAAACAACGTTTTTGTTTACTGTTTAGATTAAATCGAGCGCTCTCAAACTTCCCATCATTCTTATTACGGTAGTCATTTTGTCACCCTCATCATGGCAAAGACACGGAGAAATGCATATGATGCAGCTTTCAAGTTGAAGGCGATTGATCTGGCTGTTGGAAAATAGAGCTGCTGCATGGGAGCTTGGTCTTAATGAGTTGATGATAAGACGTTGGAAACAGCAGCATGAGGAATTGACTCAGTGCAAAAAGACAACTATGTTTCGTTAAAGCCTGTGTAAAGTTCAATTGTTTCAATGTACCGGTAGGCACCTGCGGCTTAC
This sequence comes from Salmo trutta, assembly GCF_901001165.1. NCBI lineage: Eukaryota > Metazoa > Chordata > Actinopteri > Salmoniformes > Salmonidae > Salmo > Salmo trutta. The sequence continues at coordinate 24,298,536 of NC_042984.1, read as the reverse complement.
AGACATGTGCGGCTTATTTATGTTCAAAATAATATATATTTTTTAAAGTCAGTGGGTGCGGCTTATATTCAGGTGAGCTTAATAGTCCGGAAATTACGGTACTTGAAAATATCATATGAAAAAAACCAGCTCTCATATAATTAATTAGAGTTTGGGCTTATTTGGAGGAGAATGCCGAAGACATTATCAAATGAGACCGTTTGCCATGGCTTTATTAATTTCACACTTCCATCTCCCCCTCCAAAAGTAACATCTTAATTCACCGCCGATTGGATTAATATTTGAGCCACTGTCTTAATTGCAAAGGGGTTCAATCTGATACGCGGTTGCAATTATTTAAATTAAATTCAAGTTCTTTGCACATCATTGACCCACTCCTTAAATAAGTGGGTCATTCCCTTCAGAAGATATTTTGACAACCCCCCCCCCCCCCCCCCCAAAATAACCATTTGGATTTGGAACATGCTAGGGGAGTCCCAGACGTTCTTTCCCAGCGAAAAGCACCATGTCTGTCTGTGTTCCAGACACTGTGGCTGCATCCTAAATGGCACCATATTACCTATACCTTATGGGCCCTGTTCAAAGCTAATGCACTATAAAGGGAAAATGGGTGCCATTTGGGACACAGCCTGTGAGACTGGTTAACATACCAGCCAATTGGTTTCATCTGATTTTGTGCTAATGCAATTGTTTGCTTTTCATTAGGGTGCTTTTTAGTTGTTCAGTTTGTGTCATTCTTTCGTTTTTCTTATCTTATGTTTCTTGTGTTGCATTCCATGTCTGAAATGTGCTGTATAAATACATCTTCATTTGTTTCAGCGCCAGCCGCCGCATCTGTTTTTTGCCGGGCATCATTTCTCATGTGGTATTCCTCTGTAACACCATTACTGTATTATACACTGCTCAAAAAAATAAAGGGTACACTTAAACAACACAATGTAACTCCAAGTCAATCACACTTCTGTAAATTCAAACTGTCCACTTAGGAAGCAACACTGATTGACAATAAATTTCACATGCTGTTGTGCAAATGGAATAGACAACAGGTGGAAATTATAGGCAATTAGCAAGACACCCCCAATAAAGGAGTGGTTCTGCAGGTGGGGACCACAGACCACTTCTCAGTTCCTATGCTTCCTGGCTGATGTTTTGGTCACTTTTGAATGCTGACGGTGCTTTCACTCTAGTGGTAGCATGAAACGGAGTCTACAACCCACACAAGTGGCTCAGGTAGTGCAGCTCATCCATGATGGCACATCAATGCGAGCTGTGGCAAGAAGGTTTGCTGTGTCTGTCAGCGTAGTTTCTAGAGCATGGAGGCACTACCAGGAGACAGGCCAGTACATCAGGAGATGTGGAGGAGGCCGTAGGAGGGCAACAACCCAGCAGCAGGACCGCTACCTCCGCCTTTGTGCAAGGAGGAGCAGGAGAAGCACTGCCAGAGCCCTGCAAAATGACCTCCAGCAGGCCACAAATGTGCATGTGTCTGCTCAAACGGTCAGAAACAGACTCCATGAGGGTGGTATGAGGGCCCGACGTCCACAGGTGGGGGTTGTGCTTACAGCCCAACACCGTGCAGGACGTTTGGCATTTGCCAGAGAACACCAACATTGGCAAATTCGCCACTGGCGCCCTGTGCTCTTCACAGATGAAAGCAGGTTCACACTGAGCACATGTGACAGACGTGACAGAGTCTGGAGACGCCGTGGAGAACGTTCTGCTGCCTGCAACATCCTCCAGCATGACCGGTTTGGTGGTGGGTCAGTCATGGTGTGGGGTGGCATTTCTTTGGGGGGGCCGCACAGCCCTCCATGTGCTCGCCAGATGTAGCCTGGGCATGCTCCTGATGAGGTGGCAGATGGTCTCCTGAGGGATCTCCTCCCAGACCTGGACTAAAGCATCCGCCAACTCCTGGACAGTCTGTGGTGCAACGTGGCGTTGGTGGATGGAGCGAGACATGATGTCCCAGATGTGCTCAATTGGATTCAGGTCTGGGGAACGGGCGGGCCAGTCCATAGCATCAATGCCTTCCTCTTGCAGGAACTGCTGACACACTCCAGCCACATGAGGTCTTGCATTGTCTTGCATTAGGAGGAACCCAGGACCAACCGCACCAGCATATGGTCTCACAAGGGGTCTGAGGATCTCATCTTGGTCCATGAGTTGGCAAAATCCTTTAGTCCAGGTCTGGGAGGAGATCCCTCAGGAGACCATCCGCCACCTCATCAGGAGCATGCCCAGGCCTTGTAGGGAGGTCATACATGCACGTGGAGGCCACACACACTACTGAGCCTCATTTTGACTTGTTTTAAGGACATTACATCAAAGTTGGATCAGCCTGTAGTGTGGTTTTCCACTTTAGTTTTGAGTGTGACTCCAAATCCAGACCTCCATGGGTTGATAAATTGGATTTCCATTGATTATTTTTGTGTGATTTTGTTGTCAGCACATTCAACAATGTAAAGAAAAAAGTATTTAATAAGATTATTTCATTCATTCAGATCTAGGATGTGTTATTTTAGTGTTCCCTTTATTTTTTGATCAGTATACTATTATTCTCAATTAAATGGTAACTAGAAAGTAGCCTATGCCTACCTGGCAGAATGATATCATAATTATTTGCAGTGGCCAATCCAGTGGCCATTTGTTTAGCGAACTCTGCAATCACATGAGCGCTACAGAAACATCACTAACCAAACAATGGTCTCTTGTTGCCCAGACCTTAAAAGAGGTCTCTTGATGTGGTTTAAGCATTGTTGTGGACTTGGAACATCCAATTTAGGTGTTTTTCTAAGATTCTTTTGGGGGGGGGAGTGAAAGCCTGAAAAAAACTGAAACCTGGATAAATTAAACTGAGAAAACGGAATAAAAAAAGGTAGAATAAAAAATAAAGCCCTAAAAACTGCAGAAAAAACTAGGCGTGTTCAAAGCTACGATGCAGGGCCAGTTGGCATTCCATAGCCTTCTATCACACGAGTTACAACTGCAAGTATTAACCACAAACGTTATCCGAGCTTGACCGCTCAGATGCGAGTGACTTATCATGGTTGTAAAGCACCAGGGTGGAGAGACTAGTGTAGAACTACAGCAGCGATACAACCCTTTCAATGACACAACACTACTTGAGGTACAGTACTAATATAGCTGTAGTTAGCCTTGAAGGGACACGGTTATCTGTCATTTTGTCCTGCCGCTTATGTAATTTATTCTGGGACACCTCCTTGTAACGTTGATATCAAGGACCTCAAGGACCCTATCCTTCCTTTAAACATTAACGTGCAGGCGTTCTGAGAGACACGCAAAGCGGCGAGGGACTGATGTGTGAAACCACTGGCTGTGCTCACCAACAAAATCAATGGGGGGCCTCTGGAGGTCATGGGCGGTAGGTAATTCAACCATGGTTTGGATAGCTGGCTAGACTTAGCTAGCAATCTTATAAAATGTTGGCTGACATGGGTTAACTGAGTGGCAGTCAGTGACTTACATAACAAGGGAAACACTGAGTTGGTACAACGTTTTGTTTATTTTTTATGTGTAGGGCCCCCTAGCGACCGTGGGGCTCTACAAGCAGTGCATAATCTGCGTATAGGCAGAGGCAGAGACGGCAATGCCAGTCTACATAAAAAACAATAATAGATCACACTATACATGAAGTTAACCTAAGATTACCTAATACAATTAAATTGAATTAAACACATTTAATCTGAAGTTTAACTAAACAATTATTGTAGCCAACAAAAATGATTTGCCAGTTTCCCTAATGAAACGTATCTAGCTAGCATTGTCGGATGCAGTTCAAGCAATGAAAATGTATATGGGGAACTTAAAAGGAAAATCCACTCAAAAACGATGTCAGCAGTCAAGATTGAAAACCTATACAATGACCGAATTAGGTAGGTCTACTTGGAAAATGCCATCCATACTTGTGTTAGCTCAGTGAGCTAACATACTGTAATCTTGTGGCATGCAGGAGACCCAAGCTAGTGTGTGTTATGCTATGTACGATCTGTGTGTTATGTGTTATGCTATCTGTAATGTAAATATGATGTGCACTAGTTATGTGTGCCTCTACTGTCCTGGATACATTAATTATAATGACATTGATTTGGGGCTACAAGTTGGTGTCTATGCGGTAACACTAGCAGCTATGCAGATCATGTTTCTGAGGATGTAAACAATAGCAGCTATGCATATCTTTAGGTCTGTGTGAAGAAAGACGTTAGACGTTGTTGGCGTCGGATTGTAATGAGCATGAAATATATCCAAAAGGTAAACTCAGAGACCCCACGATTAAGCTCATACTGTAATTTTTTCACCCCATTTTGTTTTAAGAAGAAAAAGCACATTGAATGGATCCCCAAATATATGCATCCTTGTAGGCGGCAGGAAGCCTAGCAGTTAGAGCGTTGGGCCTGTAACTGAAAGGTTGCTTGTTTGAATCCCCAAGCTGACAAGGTGAAAGAAATCTGATGTGCCCTTGAGCAAGGCACGTAACCCTAATTTCTCCTTTAAGTCACTCTGGATAAGAGCATCTGCTAAATGACGAATGTAAGATTATGTGAGGCAAGAACTAGCTGGTTTTCAAAGGCAAAACGACTGCCCTTGCTGTTTTGCATGAACTTACTTAACACGATTAGTACCCCAGTTCCTGTTCCTGCCCCCTCAGCTCAATGGGCTTCACAATGGGCTTCTTTAAATGTCGCTAAAACATTTTAACAAAACCCTGAGAACCAGTGAGGCACCAAACAGAAGAGAACTGACAGAAACAGGGAGGGACTACCTGAATTGTCCATTAATATTCATTTTTCATTGTGAAACATTTTGCTACGCTCTGCACTAATGTGCACAACCCTGAAATGCTTATAGAGTATATGGTGGGTGCTGAGACAAAACGATGTATCTCTTCCTTCATGTATAAACGACTTCATAAATAGATCAAAATGGCTGGTGTGTTCTGTATACTCAACATGAAAAGACATCCGAATTATCTAGGACAGGTGATTAACTTTGCATTGAATATTGCAGTGGGTTCAATGTCAAATAGGAATTCAAATGTGAATGGAATGCTTTTGTAATATGCTCAGGTAGTGTTGAATAGAAAAATCCCTGAAGAGACTGATTAACTATTTTTCCAGGAGGAAAATCCCAGCTTGTAAAGAATTTGATACCTTGAGAAAATTCGACCAGCCTTTGTACATTGATGTGAGAGCAGAGTCAAAGAGTGGGTTTCTTTTGATTTAAAAGATGAAAAACCTTATGTAACCCTAAAGACAAAGAGCATACCGGAGTTCAGCAAAAAGTGTCCTCTCAAGGTTTTGTGTGTGTATGTGTGTGTGCATGTGTGCGTGTGTGTTTGTGTGTGTGCTGCCTTGTCTGTAGATATGTGTCTGTACATACCTTTGGTTTAGAAAGGCGAGTGAGCCTTTGAATTTAAAATGTGTCCATGGAAATGTGTATATGTGAGTGTGACAGAGACCTATGAAGTGCCCATATTCATGCGTGCATGTATCAGTGTGTGTGTATGTATACATGTGTCTGTGTGTGAGTACCACTGAGTATCCCTGTGCGTGTTTGTGCGCACGTGGTAGAGGGTACAGAGGTGGAATCTTATGACATGTGACAGCTGGTGGGGCGATGCCAATGGGGAAGGATAGAGCTGAGAGGGAAACGGCTGTTTCCATGGCGACGCGGCAGTGGTTCATGGTCGGGTAGCGTGAAGTAGCTGCCAGCTGAGACATAGAGAGCTAGGAGAAACAACAGGAATTCACATGAACTATATACGCCTTATTAAAACAATATGACAACATACATCATTGCTGCATAATAAAGCAAGATTAGAGCCCTATGTTGCTTTGGTGGTCAAAAGTAGTGCACTGTGTAGGGAGAGTGATGTCATTTTTGAGAGGTGCTCCTAATTCTCTATGACTGGCATAACAGCATTGTGATAGATAGGCTTCTCTAGCTGCAGCATACACAAATATGTGTGTTGTTTCAGGAATGTGTGTGTCAAATCAAATCTACCTGTCATTTCAGCTTTAGAGTTCCAATGAGACTAAACTGAACTTGACCAGACTTAAAAAACAAGTAATGATAAAGGGACAATCAAAATAACAGTGACATCAACAGTGAAATAAGCGAGAGGTATATTATATTTCTACATCAGCTATACAACCTACCCTTATATTCCCGATAATTATTGATATAAGCCTATGTGTAAAACACCCAAAGTGATAGAGCAATGACCCTGGACTAAAAACAAAAATGTGTGTGGAGAGAAGGTTGGTTTTGCAGGTTTACTCGCTCTAGATTGTCAGTACTGCACATCTCCTTTGCTATCATGCCATGGCTGTCACACCCTGATCTGTTTCACATGTCCTCGTTATTGTCTCCACCCCCTCCAGGTGTCGCTTGTTTTCCCCAGTGTATTTATCCCTGTGTTTCCTGTCTCTCTGTGCCAGTCCATCTTGTATGTCCAAGCTTACCAGCGGTTTTCCCGGTTTCCTGCTTTGCCTTTTCTCCTTTTTCTCGTCCTCCCGGTTCTGACCCTTGCCTGTTCTGGACTCTGTACCCTCTTGCCTGACCATTCTGCCTGCCCTGACCTCGAGCCTGCCTGCCACTCTGTACCTCCTGGACTCTGATCTGATTATGATCTTTGATCTGTCCACGACCATTCTCTTGCCTACTCCCTTTGGATTTATTAAACATCTTAAACTCCAACCATCTGCCTACTGTGTCTGCATTTGGGTCTCACCTAGTGTCATGATAATGGCTGTGTCAGGGTCGACTGTAAGTTAAACTTATGTATCCCTTAATGGGTAGAGTGATGCGTAAAACACATTATTACTGGCAGTCATTAGTCACTGTGAAAATGTATGCTTTTTCTTTCTTCCTTTTTGCCAGAATATAAGAGGATATCAAATCTAATTTTATTTGTCACATACACGTGTTTAGCAGATGTTATTACTGGTGTAGCGAAATGCTTGTGCTTCTAGTTCCAACAGTGAAGAAATATCTACCAAGTAACATCTAACAATTTCACAACAAATACCTAATACACACAAATCTAAGTAAAGGAATGGAATTAAGAATATATAAATATATGGTTGAGCAATGTCAGAGCGGCATAGGCTAAGGTAGAGTAGATAGTATAGAATACAGTATGTACATATGAGATGAGTAATGCAAGATATTTAAACATTATTAAAGTGACTAGTGTTTTGTTTATTAAAGTAGCCAGTGATTTCAAGTCTATGTAGACAGAACCGTCTCTGTGCTGGTGATGGCTATTTAACAGTCTGATGGCCTTGAGATAGAGGTTGTTTTTCAGTCTCTCGGTCCCAGCTTTGATGCACCTGTACTGACCTCGCCTTCTGGATGATAGCGGGGTGAACAGGCAGTGGCTCAGGTGGTTGTTGTCCTTGATGATCTTTTTGGCCTTCCTGTGACATCGGGTGCTGTAGGTGTCCTGGAGGGCAGGTAGTTGCGTCTTCCTCACCACACTGTCTGTGTGGGTGGACCATTTCAGTTTGTCAGTGATATGTACGCAGAGGAACTTAAAACGTTCCACCTTCTCCACTGCTGTCCCGTGGATGTGGATAGAGGGGTGCTGTTTCCTGAAGTCCACGATCATCTCCTTTGTTTTCCTGACACCACACTCACAGAGCCCTCACCTCCTCCCGGTAGGCTGTCTCATCGTTGTTGGTAATCAAGCCTACTACTGTTGTGTCATCTGCAAACTTGATGATTGAGTTGGAAGCGTGCATGGCCAGTCATGGGTCAACAGGGAGTACAGGAGGGGGCTGAGCATGCACCCTTGTGGGGCCCCAGTGTTGAATATCAGCAAAGTGGAGGTGTTGTTTCCTACCTTCTCCACCTGGGGGCAAAGATTCTGAATACTTATGTAAATAAAGTATTTCTGTTTTTAATAATTTATGCAAAAAATTCTAAAAACCGGTTTTTGCTTTGTCATTATGTGGTATTGTGTGTAGATTGATGAGAATTATTTTGTATTTAATCAATTTTAGAATAAGGCTGTAATGTAAAAAAACTGTGGAAAAAAGGGAAGGGGTCTGAATACTGCCCAAATGCACTGTATATGTAGCAAAAAACCTGTAAAAACCCACAAAAATATTTGTGTTAATAAAAAAAATATCAAACGGGGCTAGTACAAAGGCGTTCATTACAGTAGAACAGTGAAATGAGCCCCAGCCATCTCAGTGAGCAGCTGACTGCTCTGTTTTTGTCATCTCTCCCATTATGTGTCAGGGCAAAAAGGCTGGGTGGAGAATGTTGGCAGTACGGCTCACATCCAAGCTCAACGCCACCACTAATTGCCTTCTTCTCTGCCTGTTCCTCTCCTCCTGTGTGTGTGTATATATGTTTTTGTGTGTGTGTGTATTTGTGTGTGAGTGTGTGTTCTCACACACAGAGGCGCCTCTATGGAGTGGTTTCAGTGCCAACAGAAATTGTATTTGGATATTTTTTTTATATATATTAATAAACTGAATTTGTACTTCATGATTTCAAACTGAATTGAATGAATATTGCATTCCGTTTAAAAATTATATTTAAATGGAATACTCAAATTCAATATTTAAATATTACGTTTCATGATTGTAGATATTGCATTCATAGTCTGTGTAATAAGTTTACAAACCATTTCAAGTTATTCAAAGTTTCATATATTCAACTTCACAGATGCATTCAGATTAATTTCTCTAAATTTAGGTTAAAAAAATCAGACCACATCCTGGTACTTTGCCAGCCAGGAAAGGTAGAGGAGAACAGAATCAAATGCTCTGTGTGGTAAACAGAGCTTCTGGCATTTTCTGAAGCCAATGAGGCATGCTGAATTTATTTTCTTCATATGAACTTGGCTCTAGCGTTTGAACAAGTTCAACTATACGCTATTAAGACCCCATTCCTGAAAGTGAAGACTCTCTGGAGCATGGACGGGCTTTCTGTTCCCCTCTATGATGATCACAGGCTGAGTTAGAAGGGAATGTCATAAAAACCGCAATTTGGCCCCCATAAGAATATAGTTGGCTGTCCTTCATTGCCTATTTAACCTTTCAGTTACCAGCCCACTGCTCTAACGAGGCTATCTGCCACCCCTAGTTAATTAACACAAGTCTTTAAGTCTCCAGCGAGGTTCATCAACCCACCTTGGTTACATTTCATCCCCCTTTGACCTCATAAATACTAGCCAATCAGGCATGATAGAGTGAAATTAAGTAAAAACAAGCAGGTTCTCATGAAAATGAAAGAATGAGGGATTCTGCTCTGGCACCCCAATGGTGGAACAAGCTCTCTCACGACGCCAGGACAGCGGAGTCAATCACCACCTTCCGGAGACACCTGAAACCCCACCTCTTCAAGGAATACCTAGGATAGCATAAAGTAATCCTTCTAACCCCCCCCCCTTTAAAAGATTTAGATGCACTATTGTAAAGTGGTTGTTCCACTGGATATCATAAGGTGAATGCACCAATTTGTAAGTCGCTCTGGATAAGAGCGTCTGCTAAATGACTTAAATGTAAATGTAAATGTAATTCCTCTGACCTATGATTTCAACACTCATATTCCTCCAAGATCACAGCATCAATATAACTGACTTGGTTCGAAATCTACTGCACAACAACACTTTCTGTGGCAACCAGAAACAAACCCATTTAATGAGAGTGCAACGGAGGTGGTTTGGTGATCCATCCGTGTGATGAGTAGCCTCGTAATTACCATTACTGCATGAAGTGAACCATGGGGTGGCAGGTAGCCTAGTGGTTAGAGCGTTGGACTTGTAACTGAAAGGTTGCTAGATCGAATCCCTGAGCTGACAAGGTAAAAATCTGTCGTTCTGCTCCTGAATAAGGTGGTTAACCCACTGTTCCTAGGCTTTCATTGAAAATAAGAATTTGTTCTTAACTTGCCTAGTGAAATAAAGGTTAAAAAAAATGTATATAAGCTTGCAGGACCAGGCCACTTGAAAGGCTATGTGATGAGCAACCTTGGCTGAGACTTGAAGATGTGTTAGTTTGACTTATGGGGTTCTAACCCAGGTCTCCTGTGCACCAGACAATGCAACTTTTCAGGTCTCAGACAAGTTAGTCATCACACAAGCATGGTCACCAAACAACCTTTTCCTTGATGAGACCCATCCAAGTCACAGGACCAACATCTAGACTTTAGCTCAACAGGTTAACAATCTTAACCCATATCAGTCACCTTGTAATGACTACCCTTGCTGGAGACTTGAAACCAGGGGTGCACTGGGACCAGAAATCAGCCCTGACATTTCTGAGGCCCCCACAACGGCCCATTCTTTTCCTCCAGGCCCCCACACCGGCACATTATTTTCCTCCAGGCCCCCATTATTAGCCAGATAATGATAATTTCACATTAAAAAAACAAGTTAGACAGGCCCACTGCCAGAAATGCCAGATGGCCAGTCCGCCCCTACTTGAAGGCAGAAGTCCTGAGTTCGAGTCTCCATATGAGCTGAATCGGGGGAAGCGGTACTCGCTAAGCAGGCAGCGTGCCGTCCTTTACAATGATGCCACTGGACTGAGATCTACAGTTGAGCTGGTTCAACCGCTGGGGTCGCTGTGGAGTGAGTTGATGGGTATCTGTGAAACACACTCATCAGCCTGAAGTGTAGCTCCTTGAATAATTGAAAAAGGCCTGTTTCAATAACGTAGTGGGTTGGACTGCTTCAGGAGGGTGGTCATGTGTGTTTGCAAGGCAGAGGTTCTGAGTTCAAGTCTTGTATGAGCTGATTCAGGGGGAAACGGTACTTGTTAAGCAAGCAGCTTGTTGTCCTTTACATGAACTTCCTGAACTTATCCCTATAGGCTTCAGCTAACACAGTCTTGAGACATGCAGGAGACCTGGTTCTAACCCAGTCAGTAACAAGAGCGAAATTAAATAGTGAGTGTAAAGGCTATCCTTAGAAGGTCTATGAAGTGGATTTCAACTACAGTATATTAATATGGGGGACCAACATTTTTTTTAACGCAGCCTGTAATCATCATAGAGGGGAACAGAAAGCCAGTTCATGCTCCAGGAATGGGGTCATAATAGCTCATAGCCAAAACGGTTCAAATGCTAGAGACAAATTCATTGGAGGAAAATAAATTCAACATGCCACATTGGCTTCAGAAACCACCATAAGTTTCTGTTTACCACAGTGAGCATTTGATTCTATCTGTTATCCTCTACCTCTCAAAGTACCAGGCTGTTGTCTGGTTTTCAGTCTCAATTTAGATAATTGAATTTGAAAACTGAATCTGAATGTATATGAAACTTTGATCAATTATAGTTTGTAAAGTTGATACACAGACAATGAATGTGATATCTACCATATTGAAACTGAATATATAAATATTTTACTTGAATATTCAATATTCATTCAATTCAGTTTCAAATGTTGAAATACAAGTTCAATTTATGAATTCAATGATCAAATGTGTGCATTATAAACAAATACAATATTACATTCAAATTCAATATCCTTGTACAAATTTGAAATTATACAATAGAATTCTGTTGGCACTGAAATCGCTCCATACACCTTGTTCGTGTCTGGTGTGTTTCACATGGGATTGTGTGTGTGTGTGTGTTTGCTCACACACAGGCGTCTCGCTCGTGTCTGGTGTGTTTCACACCAACAGTTGCAGGCCGCGGTGACTTGCGATGTCGGATCATGTGTGTGTGTGTCTCACCGGTGTGAAGTTGACTTCTCAGTTGACGCTCGTTGTCATATGTCTCCCGGTAAGTGAGAGAAAGAGAGGAGGTGGGAGACAGAGGGAAACAGAAAAAGAGATTGTTAAGGACATTTGAAGATAGAGGAGGAAAGGAAAAGAGAATTTGGTAGAAAGTGTGAGATGAAAATTGGAGAAAAGAGGTAGGGAATGATAGCCTAGCGGCTAAGAGCCCTAAAATCCAAGCAACAATATGTTGAGCAAGATGAAAGTGTGTGGAAAACGCTTGCTAGGCAAATTCAGAAAGAAGAGGAGGAACGTACCATCGACAGCATTAAAAACCCCAGATGATAGCAGAACAATGGATGCTTCTGAAATGACTGCAACTCAGTCTTTAAAACATTTTATTGCAAACTGTATCAATCCAAAAACAAAAGTTCAAAGAAAGATAGACAATTTCGTTAATAAAGGCCAATTTACCAATTATAAGTGAACCAGAGAAAATTAATATGGATAGAAACATTTCCCTCGGTGAGCTGGTGGAGGTCATTAATATTCTACAAAATGGGAAATCTCCTGGTAATGATGGATTCCCAGTGGAATTTTACAGACACTTTCTTCCCAAATTACTAAAGCCTCTGTTACTTATGCTCACAACAGCTCTATACAAAAATGAACTTTCCCAATCACTATGTTTGTCTACAATCACCCTAATAAAAAAAGAAAAATAAGGACCCATTGTCATGCGGATCCTTCCACCACTCTATTTATCTGAACCAGAACATTCTCTGTCATTTATTTTGCAAATGTTGGACACATGGTTCTGTATCAGGATTCAACGTGAATTGGGAGAAATAATGAACATCTCTAATTATGACTTTTCAAGTGTGGATAGCAGATTTCCATGGAAATGGACAAAGACAGAAATGAAATACCTGGATGCATTGACGCCATGCAATCTGGAGAAGGCCAATAAAATCAACTACTCTCCTTGACTAGATAAGACTGAATTTGATTTTTATGTCAGGTGGGGTCAACATAATCAGTGGGAATATATATGATGCAACCATTACAAGCCTTACCAGTTTCAATTCCATCCAAATTCCTTAAGAAAATAAATGGCCTACTTTCCAACTTGTTTGGAATGGAAAGACCTCAAGAGTCAAATTGAATGTTTTACACTTACAGTGCCTTCGGAAAGTATTCAGACCCCTTGACTTTTTCCACATTTTGTTACGTTACAGCCTTATTCTAACATTTATTAAATCCCCCATCAAATTACTCACAATACCCCATAAAGATGAAGCAAAAACAGTTTTTTTAGAAATATCAGCGATTCTATTAAAAACAGAAATATCACATTTACATTAGTATTCAGACCCGTTACTCAGTACTTTGTTGAAGCACCTTTGGCAGAGATTAAAGCCTTGAGTCTTCTTAGGTATGACACTACAACCTTAGCACACCTGTATTTGGGGAATTTCTCCTGTTCTTCTCTGCAGATCCTCTCAAGCTCTGTCAGGTTGGATGGGGAGCATTGCTGCACAGCTATTTTCAGGTCTCTCCAGAGATGTTCGATCGGGTTCAAGTACAGGCTCTGGCTGGGACACCCAAAGACATTCAGAGACTTGTCCTGAAGACACTCCTGCGTTGTCTTGGCTGTGTGCTTAGGGTCGTTGTCCTGTTGGAAGGTGAACCTTTGCTCCAGTCTGATGTCCTGAGTGCTCTGGAGCAGGTTTTCATCAAGGATCTCTCTGTACTTTACTCCGTTCATCTTTGCCTCAATTCTGACTAGCCTCCCAGTCCCTGCCACTGAAAACTTCCCAACAGCATGATGCTGCCACCACCATGCTTCACCGTAGGGATGGTGCCAGGTTTCCTCCAGATGTGACACTTGGCAGTCAGGCCAAAGAGTTCAATCTTGGTTTCATCAGAATAAAGAATCTTGTTTCTCATGGTCTGGAGTCTTTAGGTGCCTTTTGGCAAACTCCAAGCAGGCTGTCAGATGCCTTTTACTGAGGAGTGGCTTCAGTCTGGCCACTCCACCATAAAGGCCTGATTGGTGGAATGCTGCAGAGATGGTTCTTGGTCACCTCCCTGACCAAGGCCCTTCACCCCCAAATGCTCAGTTTGGCCGGGCGGCCAGCTCTAGGAAGAGTCTTGGTGGTTCCAAACTTCTTCTAAAAACCTGTTTTTCGCTTTGTCATTATGGGGTATTGTGTGTAGATTGATGAAGAAGTGTGTAACATTTGGAAAAAGTCAAGGGGTCAGAATACTTTCCGAAGGCACTGTAAATGTATTCATATAATGTTACATTTTGATTTTTTCTGACATGTATAGATGTAGCCTCGGTACTATGGTTCTGATGGCTCAGTTGATTGTTACCTGGTGCTTGTGCGGGCATCAGTTAGTCTGAATGTTAGAGAAATGGGCCAGCAGGTGGAGGGTCGCCGGTTGAAATACCAGCTCTAATGGTAAAAATGTGGAGTGAAGTGTTGCTGGCCTCAGTATCCTAGATGCCATCTTCTGCCGTTGTGCCCTTGAGCAAGACACTTAACTCCTATGACTGCTTTAGGGGTGCTACACTACGGCTGACCCATTGGTGCGTGTGTCTCCCGGGCGTTGGATTGTAAGCAAATATACACATTTCTGCTCTCTGCAAGATAAGAGGTCATTATTATACTTATTCTTTAAAAATCTGTGGATTTGAGTGTATTGCAATTCTGTATGTCTGTGTGTACATTTGACTATAAGAACTTGGGAGCTGCAGGTACAAGGCTACTAACATAATGTTTAGCTGCAAACGTTATCATATGAGGCAGGAGAGCAGACCCAGGCCCTCAATGTGGCCCATATATCCAACACTGAGACAGAGCTAATCCCTCTCCTTCACGTGTGTGTGTGCGTGAGTGTCTGCGTGTGGGTCGGTGGCTGTGTCCCTGGTCTTATCCCTGGGAAAGAGCTATATCCATCAGAGAGCCCGGCCCCTCACTGACAGCCCCACTCACCCTGAGAGACATCACTCACTCCCCACAGGTCAGCCTGCCCCAGAAACACAGACGCGCACGCACACACACACACACACGCGCACTCGCACTCGCACTCGCACTCAGAGCATTTTGTATTATTCTGTACGTAAATCCGAGACACTCCACTTAGTTTGATGTGTTACGTTTGGAATGGTTACATGAGACAGATGGTTACTTAAGGCAAAAACGAATAACACAAATGTCTACTGTAGCAACCCAAAGGTTGTGAGTTCAAATCTCATTATGGACAACTTTAGCATTTGAGCTAATTAGCAACCTTTCAACTACTTTGCAACTACTTAGATTGTTAACTAACCGTTCCCCTAAACTTTACACTTTAACCTGACTCCTAAACTTACTGTGGTCAGAAACAGTTTGCCCTCCTGCTGAACTTTTACTCCTGTGTACTGAATCCCTGTATGTCTGATGTTTAATTGTGCGTGCATCTAAACAAGCTCAGTTCTCACTGGACATGATTCTCAGTTATCTGAACCATGAGTGGTCAGATGTGTGTGTGAGTGTGGACATCTTCCATTAAACTCCCCTTAACCTGGGCATCTGCCTCATCCTTGTTCTGACCGGACATTCTGTAGTGGTTGCTACCAGCCTTAAGCCAGCACCTAAGGTTTCTTATTACAGTCATGGTCCTTCGATTCCCTACAACACTACCCCTATTTTTCACTCTGAGACCAGGTTGCTCAGACAGACACATGCACTCATGTACACATACTGAACAAAAATATAAACAGAAAAACTTCTCAGTTTCATCAGCTGTCCAGGTGGCTTGTCTCAGACGATCCCGCAGGTGCAGAAGCCAGATGTGGAGGTCCTGAGCTGGTGTGGTTACATGTGGTCTGCGGTTGTGAGGCCTGTTGGATGTACTGTCAAATTCTCTAAAACAATGTTGGAGGCAGCTTATGATAGAGAAATGAACATTCAATTATCTGGCAACAGCTCTGTTGGACATTCGTGCAGTCAGCATGCCAATTGCACGCCTTCTCAAAACTTGAGAGAGCTGCAACAAACACTCAAACTGGACAGTTTTATCTCATTCTCTTCATTCAAAGACTCAATCATGGACACTCTTACTGACAGTTGTGGCTGCTTTGCGTGATGTATTGTTGTCTCTACCTTCTTGCCCTTTGTGCTGTTGTCTGTGCCCAATAATGTTTGTACCCTGTTTTGTGCTGCTACCCTGTTGTGCTGTTGCCATGTTGTGTTGCTACCATGCTGTGTTGTCATGTGTTGCTGCCATGCTATGTTGTTGTCTTAGGTCTCTCTTTATGTAGTGTTGTGTTGTCTCTCTTGTCGTGATGTGTGTTTTCTACTATATTTTTATTTAATTTATTTTTAATCCCAGCCCCTGTCCCTGCAGGAGGCCTTTTGCCAGGCCATCTTTGTAAATAAGAATTTGTTCTTAACTGACTTGCCTAGTTAAATAAATGTTTTAAAAAATAAAATAAACATCTGTGGCATTGTGTTGTGTGACAAAACTGCACATTTTAGAGTGGCCTTTTCATATCCCCAGCACAAGGTGCACCTGCGAAATGATCATGCTGTTTAATCAGCTTCTTGATATGCCACACCAGTCAGGTGGATGGATTATCATGGAAAAGGACAAATGCTTACTAATAGTGATCTAAACAAATGTGTACACACAATTTGAGAGAAATAAGCCTTTTGTGCGTATGGAACATTTCTGGGATCTTTTATTTCAGCTCATGAAACATGGGACCAACACTTTACATGTTGTGTGTATATTTTTGTTGAGTACACATTCACAAAACATGCAGCAACGCACACTGCAATCATGTTCACACATTCACTTGTGCAGAAATGCACAGGCAGGCACACTTGTATAAATATGACACAAACATAAATGTGCACGCACCCAAAGAACATGCGCGCGCACACACACACTTTCCATTAAAAACCCTCCCCACTTGGATTTAGTGGACCTGCTCTGCTCCATACCACATCATATAATGCAGGATATTTTTATAGACCTGATCCCCATGACTATGAAATGTATCCAAACAACAAACAACCCTACTTAACCAGACAGAGATGACACAATGATGCCCTCCAACCATGTTTCTTTCAAGAGATAATAATGTAGAACTGGGGCACAGAATGCCATTTCGTCTGACTTACTTAGCCTTTGGTAGCAACCAGAGCCATTAATATACATTATATTATGTATTGCGGAGTGTCTACGGATCCAACTTTTCTCAGACCTTTTTTTCTCTACACAAGATCCGGAAGATTCTGCACATGTGTTTATGCTCTACTTTACGCACAAGCTACTCTGGCGATTGGTGGTTGTTTAATAAACCACCAATTGACAGAGTGCTTGTTTAATAAAGTTAGATCACACCCTGATTTGTTTCACCTGTCTATGTGCTTGTCTCCACCCCCTCCCGGTGTCGCCCATCTTCCCCATTATCCCCTGTGTATTTATACCTGTGTTCTCTGTTTGTCTGTTGCCAGATCTTCTTGTTATGTCTTACCAGCCTTCCTGTTTCTCTAGTTCTGTGACCTAGTTTTCTGGTTCTGACCATTCTGCCTGCCCTGACCCTGAGCATGCCTGCTGTCCTGTACCTGTCTGACTCTGACCTGATCACGAACCTCTCCCTGCCCTCGACCTGCCCTTTGCCTGCCCCGTGTTTCTAATAAATAATCTGAGAACTGTATTATCCGCCTTCCGTGTCTGCATCTGTGTCATATCCTGAGTCGTGATACAAAGCTGAATCAACATCTGCAAGATCACATAATGATAGTATTATAAATAACAAAACTGAATATAATAGCATATTACGTTACTGTAAGACAAAAACACCACCACATTTTTCTCTCATGTGGGCTAAACAGGTATGCTCTTCTACAGTTTGTTAACACCATCTGATCTAAAATTCAAAACAACACTGTGGAACTCAAGATCTATATCACGTGTGTCAAACCCACTCTTGAGGGTCAAGTGTCTACGGGTTTTCGCTCCTCCCTTGTACTTGATTGATGAATTAAATTAACTAATTAGTAAAGAACTCCCCTCACCTGGTTGTCTAGGTATTAATTGAAACAAAAACCCACAAGCACTAGGTCCTCCATGAAACGAGTTTGATACGCCTGATCTAAATGGATATCCCCATGAAACTGATTGAGATCAATGATTGGTATGCAGATGCTGCATGGACGTTTCCCCTGTAGAACGTAAAAAAATATTATTGACAGTGAGAAATGTGAAGGGAAGGAGAACACAAAAATGTTTGCGTAAAGTAGAAGTAAAAAAAAAAACATGCACAGAACGTGATCTGCGCAAGCAAGCTTTGGGATCCATAGACTGGAGAAAAAAAGTTCAGGGAAATGTCAGATCCGCAGTCAAGGCCTATGTATTACTATAATACCTTATTATGGCTCTGGTATGTAGCAACTAAATACATAGTCCTATATGAGATTACTAGTGAAGACCAGGGCCTGTATGATGATCCAGGGCAGGATCTGATCTTAAATCAGCACTTAATTAGCGCTCAGGCCCATTCTGACACCTATGTTTTTAAAAAAGGGTGGAGCTGATCATGGCTTCAGGTAGCTTTCTATCAATGACTCATGTCTGACCATGTTAACTAACGGTACCTGCTCTGTGTGACAGTCTTATCCCTGGGCCTTGTGGCGATCCCGGAGGAGATGCTTGAGGGGCATGCTGATGTTTTTAACACACCTCTACTTTGCTGTTACTTTTACTGTAGATACTTCCATAGAAATGTAATTCCTAGAAGGGATATAGAACCTTTGACCTTAACAATGTGACTGGTAAACTTATAGGTACACTATTTCTATGGTTACACCCCACATACCCATTCTCATTTAGCCCGGTCGCTTTCTTTCCACCGTGACTCCCATTCACTCCACTAAATACAAACACTTCTTCTTCATTATTCCTACGATTCAATGTTAATAACATGTGCCATTTCTTCACTGCGGATTGCATATTGGAGGAGGCCGATTAATTTATAGCCTGGTTAGACGTATAATGCAACATAACCAGTGCTGCATCCTAGGGGTGTGATGTTTAAACCAATTTGGGATTGTATTTAGAAAAATACCCTAACCGAGAATTTTTTTTTTACCTAGCACAACAATTTTGTATGTAGGAGGAGATATGCATCTTTCAAATGATTTGCCATGGATATAAAGCACTCCGCACGTCATCATCGTTAACAGTTGGAAAAATGGCAGAGAGTGAGACAGGGAAGCAGTGAAGTCCTGTGTGGCAATACTTAGAGAAGTTAACTTCTTGGGGCTATGTGGGATGTTAGCGTGCCACCCGTGGCGCACCCTATCAACAGCAGGTGCATTTCAAGAGCGGCAAATTTGAAACCAAATAAATGTCAAAATTCAAATTTCTCAAACATACAACTAACTTACACCCTTTGAAAGATAAACATCTCCTTAATCTAACCACGTTGTCCGATTTCAAAAAGGTTTTACGGGGAAAGCATAAAGTTAGGTTATGTTAGGAGAGTACATTGACAATAGCTGTGTGTAATGCATTGTCGATTCAAAGACAGGCGTCACCAAAACCATAAAATCAGCTAAAATTATGCACTAACCTTTTACAATCTCCATCAGATGACACTCCTAGGACATTATGTTAGACAATGCATGCATTTTTAGTTCTATCAAGTTCATATTTATATCTAAAAACAGCGTTTTACTATGGCGTTGATGTTCAGGAAATCGTTTCCCTCCAATACCGGCAGTCAAGTCATGACAACAAAATAATTAATTAATATTAGAAAACATTGGTAAAATATTATATTGTCATTCAAAGAATTATAGATTTACATCTCTTGAACGCAATGGACTTGCCAGATTTAAAATTAACCTTACTGGGAATCACACTTTGCAATAATCTGAGCACTGCGCCAGAAAAATACGCATTGCGATACAGACTAACCGCCATGTTGGAGAGATCTAAAATCGAAAATACTATGTAAATAATCCATTACCTTTGATTCTCTTCATCAGATGTCACTTCCAAAGAATCCCAGGTCCATAACGAATGTAGTTTTGTTCAAAAAAGCTCATCATTTATGTCCAAAAACCTCCGTGTTGTAGCACATGATCTAAGCCAGCCGGACTTCACTTCACATCACGAACGGAAAAAATATATTTACGTTCGTTCAAACATGTCAAACGTTGTATCGCATAAATCATTAGGGCCTTTTTTAACCAGAACATGAATAAAATTCAAGGCGGACCATTGGTTTCTCTTTTAAAACGTTTCGGAATGAGAGTACCCACCATCAACTCGCGCGCCAGGTGTCTAATGGGCCATCGCCGTTCCAAAGCTCTTCTTCAGTCAGATCTCACTGTAGAAGACTCAAAACACTTTGTAAAGGCTGGGGACATCTTGTGGAAGCAATAGGAAGTGCCAAAACATTCCTCATCCCCTTTGTTTTTCAATGGTATAGGCTTAAAGTCAATTCAACACATCAGGTATCCACTTCCTGTCAGAATCTGTCTCAGGGTTTTGCCTGCCAAATGAGTTCTGTTATACTCACAGACACCATTCAAACAGTTTTTGAAACTTTAGGGTGTTTTCTATCCATATATAATAAGTATATGCATATTGTAGTTACTGGGTAGGATTAGTAACCAGATTAAATCGGGTACATTTTTTTATCCAGCCGTGAAAATACTGCCCCCTATACCCTAACAGGTTAAATGAGAATGAGATGAAATGCAAACTTCGCGACGTGGAATTGAGCTACAGTGGTAGTACAGATGCAATGATGAAAGGGAGAGTGAGTAGTACCCTGCTAACCCCAGGAATAACGTTACCTGCCTCTTGGTTCGGGGGACCGGCCATCCCCTAATGGCAGCGTTTTTTCTTTCTTGGGGTTTCACATTTCCCCTCCCGATCTGATATCCCAGGTTCTCCACTTCGGCGTAGCCCAGCTTGCACTTGTGGGGGTTCGCGGTCAGACCGTCATCCCTTAGCGCATCAATCCCGGCCTGTAACTTACGCAGATGTGACTCCCAATTGTCACTGAGCACAATTATGCGTACTCACTGTGCGGCCGCAGGACTCGGTCCATGAGTCGCTGAAAGGTCGCTGGTGCCCCGTGGAGCCCGAAAGGCAGAACCCGGTAGTGGTATAGCCTCCCCGGGGTGGAGAAGGCAGTCTTCTCCCAGGAGGCCGCTGCCAGGGGCACCTGCCAGTACCCCTTCCTCAGGTCCAAGGTGCTGATGTATCTCGCCATCCCCAAGCGGTCGATCAGTTTGTCCACCCGGGGCATGGGGTAGGCCCCTGAAGTCATTACAGAAGTGGACAATTCCGTCCGGTTTCGGAACCAGAACTATGGGACTAGACCACTCACTGTGTGACTCCTCCAGTACATTGTCGTCACCTCCGGGCTTCTGGTATCCGGTATGGCAGTTTACGCACTTTTTCTCCCGGAAGGGTGTGGATCTGATGTTCCACGAGGTACGTGCGTCCCGGCACCTCGGAGAACACGGCCGTATTCCGCTGACCAACTCTATGAGCTCTCGTCGTTGGGTCGGGCTGAGATCTTCCCCCATTGCCACTTCGACCGAGGGCGGGCCCTGCTGTAGCCGGGTCCACGTTACGCACAGCGCATCCCGTGCGTGCCATTTCTTCAGTAAATTCACATGGTAAAGCTGGAAGGGTTTTCTCCGCCCCGGTTGGCGGACCTTATCGCCTACCCGCTCAACGATGTCGTAGGGCCCATGCCATGTAGCCAGGAATTTACTCTCCGTGGTAGGGATCAGCACCAAGACATTCTCACTGGGTTGGATCTCTCGTGGTTGGGCCCCCCGGTTGTATACACGCTCCTGGGCACGTTGCGCCTGGGCCATGTGCTCTCACACCACTGGCCAAATCGCCATCATCCTCTCCCTCATCTCCTCCACATGTTCTACTACGCAGCGAAGGGGGGTTGGCTGTTCTTCCCAGATCTCCTTGGCTAGGTCCAGCAGCCCGCCGGGCCGACGGCCATACAGGGGCTCAAAGGGGGAGAACCCCGTGGATGCTTGGGGTACCTCGCACACTGAAAACATCAGGTGGGGCAGCAGCTGGTCCCACTTCCTCCCATCTCTCTAGATGACCTTCTTCAGCATCTGTTTCAGGGTCTTATTGAAGCGTTCCACCAGCCCGTCGGGTTGTGGATGGTACACACTGGTCCTCACCTGTTTGATTCGTAACAGATTGTAGACATCCTTCATCACACGAGACATGAACGCGGTGCCCTGGTAACACCCGGCTAAATAAATGGAAGAGCTCCCGTGCGATACCTTTTGCTGCCGCCGTGCATAGCGGGATTGCCTCAGGATACCGGGTGGCATAGTCCACGATTACTAGGATGGATTGGTGTCCCCTCGCCTTCACCAACGGACCCACCAGATCCATTGCCACCCGCTCGAATGGCACTCCTATAATGGGCAAGGGAACCAAATGGTTTCGATAATGCACCCTCGGAGCTGTGATCTGGCACTCCGGGCAACTACGGCAGTAGTCCTGCAAGGCGCACTTGACTCCGGGCCGCTCCCTGGTTTTCTCCATCCCCAGGTGTGCCCCAAGCAGGTGGGTGTGGGCAAGCTGCAACACAGTCCTAACATACTGGTTGGGTATGAGTAACAAGTCTTCGGTCTCCCCATTATGCTTTACTACCTGATACAATAAATTATGCTTTATTGCGAAGTTGGGGTAGCGCCAATCACTTACCCCAGGTAACAGTACATCATCCATCGCAATCACCTGGCCCCTAGCGTTTTGGAGATTGGGGTCTTCTAATTGGGCCGTCCCGAACTGACCCGTGAAGATTCCCGTGTCGGGAGGTCCGTCTAGGGCCTCCACCTCCAAAAAGGGGAGCCTAGATCGCTTGCCGGAGCGGGGTCGTCTCCCTCCTCCGGGTCCGACTTGGGCTCAGTGGACACCTCTCATGGCGAGGGTTGGGTTGCACAGGCCGTCTTTTTCCTTTTTCTTCCTACCTCCCGTGTTCGCCTCCCCAGGTCCCTCCTCCACAGTGCCTGGAATAGAGGGCAGTCTCGACCAAGGAGAAGGGACATGGGCAGGTTAGGAACTGCTCCCATGCGCATCTGGCACTCCCCCTTTGGGGTGTATATCCTCACGGGCACCGTTGGGTACCTCTTCGTATCCCAGTGTACACAGGACACTGTCACCTCCTCGTCCCCCGGTTCCTCCTTCCCCTCTCGTGTGAGCCACTGCAGGTGGGCCAGGGTCACCATGCTGCCGGAGTCCAGCAGAGCGCTGGTGTCGATGCCATCGTTTCGTACCGGAACCATCAGAGGGGCCATCTCGGTGTGCGCCCAACAGGAGGTGATGTAACTCGCCATCCGGGTTATCCCATTTCTGGGGGGTGCAGAGGGTATGGCCTCCTCCCGGCCGGGACAGCTCCACGCGAGGTGCCCCGGCTCACCTCACTCATAGCAGCATCTCTTATCAGGGTCCAGCAGCCGCCGACGTCGTCGGTTTGGGTCACCCTCCCGCTTCACAGCCTCGGCTGGTTCTGTTCGGGCCCCCTTCAGCTCCTCGCCTCTCTTTGTGTTGGTCCCCCCCTCGCCGCGTCTCCTCTCTCTGCTCGGGCCCCTCTCAGCAGGTCCTGGGTGTTCTGGTGAATTTCCACCGCTCTCAGCAACTCCTCCAGGCTCTGGGGGTTCTGCATGCTCACCGTCTTCTTCATCTCGTAGGGCAGGGCCCGAAGGTATTTATCCAGGACGAGCTTGTCGAGCATCAGGAGGGATGGTACTTCCGATGCTCGAGTAGCCCTTGGTCAGCCGCAAAAGGTCACTCATCTGAGCACGGGGGGCTCAGCATATGTGGGAACTCCTTCAAGACTGTTCGAAAAGCCTTCCTCATGAAGCTGGTTGAGAGAATGCCAAGAGTGTGCAAAGCTGTCATCAAGGCAAAGAGTGGCTACACATTTTTGGTTACTACATGATTCCATATGTGTTATATCATAGTTTTGAGGTCTTTCTACAATGTAGAAAATAGTAAAAATAAAGAAAAACCCTTGAATGAGTAGGTGTATCCAAACTTTGACTGATACTGTATATATATTAGTGTTTCATGTTTATTTTATATTGTATTATAGACTGCGCATTTTGAAAAGATACCTTGGTCTCAATATGCCTTCCCTGTAAAAATAAAGGTTAAATAAATGTATTTTAGTCAGGTCAAAAGAAACATTATGATACGAAGAAAATGTATTTCAGAGAACATAATATAAGTTGGCCTACTGTATGTTTTCTGGCTATGCTCCATGCCATAGGCTTATTCATTTAGCTGACAATATATGCTTATAAGTCCAATTCCATTGTTTTAAATTATATGATTCTATAGTAAGAAGAATATAATTTAACTTAGCTGAATAGAACAGAAAGGATATATTTCCCATTCCGGAGCGAGTTTGCATGTTGAGCGTACAAGTGAACATTTGAAACAGGTCCTATACGCTAGCTTAGAGTTATTTGGCAACTTTAGTTGTTAATGATACAAACCTTAGAATGTCTTAGAAATCATAACATATGATGCGTCTATAGGCTATTGATTATTTGAGGAAGTCGCAAAAAAAGCTTAGTCAGTTCCTTGCGTCAGGCTGCACAGCTGTTCTCTCATCAAGTGATCACATTTTCACCTGTCAGACTATTCTCAATTTAATCTTGTCTTTACTAACATGTAAAATTTGTTTGAATTTAGAATGGCCCATTATCAAATTGGTAGGAACAGGGGAAAAAAGACATGTCATCTGTATACACTCGAATAGAGAATGGAACTTTCCTGCTGGTCAGTTTTTCAATGATGCCGGGTAGGCTACTTCAGTTTTATAGTGGAGTACGTGCTTAATATGAGCAGCTGAGCAATAAATATAAGAATACATATTTCACGCCACGCATCAATCACTGTTTGAGAAGCATGCTCTCATTGCGTGACAGGTGACATTCCACTGAAACTCCGTATGCAATGGGCTCTCCAACCCTGTTCCTGCAGCTACCCAGAGCTTAATTTGGGAAACCAAGTGAAATATTTTCAGGAACATCGATGGTAACATGTTTTGCAACAAAACATATTTCACTAAACTGTTGACAGCCCCTCTGTGTGCTCTAGAAAGGAATAAGGAGAGAGAGGAGGTGAGATTCTGTATAGCTAAAGGTAATGTATTAATTATGAAAATATAAAACATGCTGTATTATTAGGCTATTCAAAATAAAATACAAATTCACTATAATAGTAGGCTAACTCTGTAAGCCGCCCTGTACAATCAATGAAGCAACAGCATCCCCTAGGGTTGGCTATACGTTCCCTCCCTGTCACACCCTGATCTGTCTTGTGCTTGCCTCCACCCCTCACCAGGTGTCTCTCATTTGTTTCCATTATCCCCTGTGTATTTATACCGGTGGTTTCGGTTTGTCTGTTGCCAGTTCGTCTTGTCTCGTCAAGCCTACCAGTGTGTTTTTCCGTACTCCTGGTTGTCTAGTCCCTGTTTTCTAGTCCTTCCAGTTCCAACTTTTTCTGCCTGCCCTGACTCTGAGCCAACCTGCCATACCATTCTGCCTGCCTGCCTTGACCTCAAGCTTGCCTGCCGCCCTGTATCAATCTGACTCTGACCTGGTTTACAAACTTCTGTCTGTCCTCGACCTCTTGTCTATTAATAAATATCAGAGACTCGAACCATCTGCCTCCTGTGTCTGCATTTGGGTCTTGTCCTGTGTCGTTATACTCCCAGTCAAGTGGACATTTTGGAGTTTAGAATAAGGTTCAGTCCATCCAGTATTAATAATAATACAGTCCACACTCAAATGTGTTTAATTTTGGAGTACAGGCTACACCAATTATGTACCAAAGACATCTTAACCTGTTAGGGTATAGGGGGCAGTAAAAGATGTGCCCATTTTTAACTGCCTCCTACACCTACCCAGTAACTACAATATGCATATACTTATTATATATGGATAGAAAACACCCTAAAGTTTCAAAAACTGTTTGAATGGTGTCTGTGAGTATAACAGAACTCATTTGGCAGGCAAAACCCTGAGACAGATTCTGACAGGAAGTGGATACCTGATGTGTTGAATTGACTTTGAGCCTATGCCATTGAAAAACAAAGGGGGTGAGGTATATTCTGGCACTTCCTATTGCTTCCACAAGATGTCCCCAGCCTTTACAAAGTGTTTTGAGTGTTCTACAGTGAGATCTGACCGAATAAGAGCCATGGAACGTGATGGTCCATTATTCACCCTGGCGCGCGATTTGATGGTGGGTACTCTCATTCCGAAACGTTTTAAAAGAAAACCCAATGGTCCGCCTTGAATTTTATTCATGTTCTGGTTAAAAAAGGCCCTAATGATTTATGCGATACAACGTTTGACATGTTTGAACGAACGGAAATATATTTTTTCCGTTCTTGAAGTGAAGTGAAGTCCGGCTGGCTTAGATCATGCGCTACAACACGGAGGTTTTTCGACATAAATGATGAGCTTTTTTGAACAAAACTACATTCGTTATGGACCTGGGACTCTTTGGAAGTGACATCTGATGAAGAGAATCAAAGGTAATGGATTATTTATATAGTATTTTCGATTTTAGATTCCTCCAACATGGCGGTTAGTCTGTATCGCGATGCGTATTTTTCTGGCGCAGTGCTCAGATTATTGCAAAGTGTGATTTCCCAGTAAGGTTAATTTAAAATCTGACAAGTCCATTGCGTTCAAGAGATGTAAATCTATAATTCTTTGAATGACAATATAATATTTTAGCAATGTTTTCTAATATTAATTAATTATTTTGTTGTCATGACTTGACTCCCGGTATTGGAGGGAAACGATTTCCTGAACATCAACGCCATAGTAAAACACTGTTTTTAGATATAAATATGAACTTGATAGAACTAAAAATGCATGCATTGTCTAACATAATGTTCTAGGAGTGTCATCTGATGGAGATTGTAAAAGGTTAGTGCATAATTTTAGCTGATTGTATGGTTTTGGTGAAGCCTGTCTTTGAATCGACAATGCATTGCACAGCGCTATTGTCAATGTACTCTCCTAACATAACCTAACTTTATGCTTTCCCCGTAAAACCTTTTTGAAATCGGTAAACGTGGTTAGATTAAGAAGATGTTTATCTTTCAAAGGCTGTAAGTTAGTTGTATGTTTGAGAAATTTGAATTTGTACATTTATTTGGTTTCAAATTTGCCGCTCTTGAAATGCACCTGCTGTTGATAGGGTGCGCCAGGGGGGGCACGCTAACGTCCCAGGTAGCCTCAAGAAGTTAACTTCTTGGGGCTAAAAATATATTTTCGTTCGTTCAAACATGTCAAACGTTGTATCGCATAAATCATTAGGGCCTTTTTTAACCAGAACATGAATAAAATTCAAGGCGGACCATTGGGTTCTCTTTTAAAACGTTTCTGAATGAGAGTACCCACCATCAACTCGCACGCCAGGTGTCTAATGGGCCATCGCCGTTCCAACGCTCTTCTTCAGTCAGATCTCACTGTAGAAGACTCAAAACACTTTGTAAAGGCTGGGGACATCTTGTGGAAGCAATAGGAAGTGCCAAAATATTCCTCCTTCCCTTTGTTTTTCAATGGTATAGGCTTAAAGTCAATTCAACACATCAGGTATCCACTTCCTGTCAGAATCTGTCTCAGGGTTTTGCCTGCCAAATGAGTTCTGTTATACTCACAGACACCATTCAAACAGTTTTTGAAACTTTAGGGTGTTTTCTATCCATATATAATAAGTATATGCATATTGTAGTTACTGGGTAGGATTAGTAACCAGATTAAAATCGGGTACATTTTTTTATCCAGCCGTGAAAATACTGCCCCCTATACCCTAACAGGTTAAATCAGTTTTGTTTTTAGTTTTTCTGCCTTGCGTAATATGCAGTAGGCTATGTATTGCATAATGTCACAATCGTCATTTTAATTTGTTTTAATTTGCATATAGGTGTTTTGAATTAATCACCACCTTAGAAAGCACTGTCCATTTTGTTGTGTTAGGCTTTGAAACAACATCCACAATGACCATGTTTTCCACTCAGAAGTTCAACAGAGGGTTAAAACTTTCTTCAAATTGATAATCACAGTGAGGTGAGTTTTAAAAGCACAGTACTGTTTTGATGATGTGTTTGATGTGATTTTCGATGGCGTTTGCACTGCTGTCAGAGTGGTTAGAGGGACAATAGAGCCCTGAGTACAAGGCCATTAGGACCTGATGGTCGTTGGCAAGTTGGGTACTACGAAAGCATGTCCAGAGAGCATAAGAGAAGATTACCGTGACTCAGTCACATGGAATTTAACTGCGGTCATGACTCATGACTGCTGGTGTGGCGGTAATACAGTCGCCGCAACATCCCTAACCATCGTTGCTGACAGCAGTAAGGTCAGCGCTGTCTGGCAGGAAGCCAGGACTGCGGTAGATTGAAATGCATTGCCCCCTAGCAGTCCTACTCAGGACGATATCTGAATTGTGAATTTACGTAATTTTATTGTTTATAACGTAAAAAAAAGTTTCAACTTGAAGGATTTAAAAAAATATATGTCACATCCCTACTGCATCCCAATTGGCACCCTACACAGTGCACTATTTTTAACCAGAGTCCTGTGTGCACTATATAGTGACCAGGAGCCCCATAGGGCGGTGCACAATTGGCCCAGTGCCGTCCGGGCTAGGGAAGTGTTTGTCCGGGGGGGGCTTTCATTGGCTCATCGTGTTCTAGCGACTCCTTGTGGCGGGCCGGGAGCCTGCAAGCTGACAATGGTCATCAGTCAAACTGTGTTTTCCCTGACACATTGGTGTGGCTGGCTTCCGGGTTAAGCGAGCAGAGTGTTGAGAAGCAGCGTGGCTTGGCGGGTCATGTTTTGAAGGACGCATGTCTCGAACTTTGCCTCTCCCGAGATCGTTGGGGAGATGCAGCGATGAGACAAGATCGTGACTACCAATTAGATATCACGAAATTGGAGAAATAAATGTGGTAAAATTAAAATAATGAATCACAATTCACCATCTGGCAGTCCGACAGACGAACCTGAGTTTGGCGGATGCCAGGAGAACGCTACCTGCCCGAATGCACAGTTTGGGGCTGTTTTTAATGGGTCGGACTAAGCCCCTTAGTTCCAGTGAAGGGAAATCTTAATACTACAGCATACAGTGCAATGACATTCTAGATGATTCTGTGCTTCCAACTTTGTGGCAACAGTTTGGGGTAGGCCCTTTCCTATTTCAGCATGACAATGCCTCCCTGCACAAAGCAAGGTAACTACAGAAATGGTTTGTCAAGATCAGTGTGGAAGAACTTGACTGAACAGAGCCCTGACCCCGCAGCAATGTTCCAAAATCTAGCGGAAAGCTTTATCAGAAGAGTGGAGGCTGTTAGAGCAGCCAAGGGGGGAACCAATATATTCATTCCCATGATTTTGGAATGAGATGTTCGACGAACAGGTGTGCACATACTTTTGTGTGGAAGGTCTGATGCAACACTGGGTGAAGTGCACCAGTAGCCATTGTGATGAGGAAATGAAAGCCTTCCCGTCTCTATTTCTCTCGCTTTCTTTCTCAGCACCTCTCTCTCTCCCTTTCTCCCTCCCTCCGTCCCTCACTATGTTTCTCTGCTTTTCTCTCATTCGCTCCCTGCTTGGCCTTTTGGAAATGGTTGCAGTAGTCTGGGGTACAGTAGCCTTGCTGTAGCGTCCATTTACTCAGACTAAGGTAAGTGTGGACAGGAGGATACAGTAGTGCTGGATGATGAACTAGTACCATGACACTACCATGGCATCAATCTGCTCCATGGCATCCATTTTGTGTTGTTAGGACTTTTATCTGTCTTTAGCTGGCACGGCAGACTACTTTTCACATCATTATCTGATCAACTGAGATGTTGACAGCTGAGCAAACCAACAGATGTTTACAGTGCTTGGCTACATGAACACATACATTCGTAGGGGAATTGTGAATAATGCAAATATAGCCTTGCCATTGGAATTCCTTAAAAATCATCTAAGCGGACACGGCGAGATGTTTTTCCTACATTTCTTCCCGGCTTTGTTTATCATGTGCCAAGTTGTACGTGATGGCGGTCAAGCAAACAGTGCAGGTTCTGTAGCTACATCCCTGATTAATCAAAATACATGGACTGTGTGAGAGAGCATCAGTTATTATGATTTTTATTTAACTAGGCAAGTCAGGTAAGAACACATTCTTATTTACAATGACGGCCTACCCCAGCCAAACCCTAACAATGCTGGGCCAATGGTGCGCCGCATTATGGGACTCCCAATCACGGCCGGTTGTGATACAGCCTGGAATCGAACCAGGGTCTGTAGTGACGCCTCTAGCACTGAGCTGCAGTGCCTTAGACCACTGCGCCACTCGGGAGCCCACTCTTTATACATACAGTACCCTGTTTAATGCCCATCAGAAATGACTCATGGATACATCTGAAACGGTATGAATCACTAAGTGTCTTACTTTCCTATTTACAAATGACTGGCTGAAGGCGTAGGAATGCAGCATGGAATGTTTGATCCTCCTCGCTTGTCAGAAGCGTCAAATGCAGCCACGGGGCATCAAAGACATGAATTACACATCTCGACTAGTAAATGAGCTGATGTTTCTATCAGCCTTCTAGTCAAACACATACCCACACAAGAAAACATATACATGCAAACACACACACGTACACACGGCCAAGCATGCACAAACATACAAACACACAGATAAAAACACACACATTCACACAAGCATGCACACAGGCACACAAACCCCTACTTCTAATCAGACAACTGTTCAAACCACCAACTCAAAAAAAGAATGAGATTCATGATATTGTACTTTCTTAAGAGCAGCCATTACAAAATCATTGAGGTAACTTTTTCAGAGAAAGCTTTTCGAGGACACTTCAACTGATGATTAAACTGTCATTAAACAGACTTTGCATCGAAGCAGCCCCCCCAACTCAATCTCAATCAACTCCATTCTCCTTGCAGGAAGATAAGCTGGCTAGCGAAAAAGTTAGGATGGAAATCATTGGCTATGTAGAGTCCACTCATAGACAAGATATACCCTTTGTCAACGAGGCTTGAATGTCTGTGAGACAAGTGTTTACCAGGCTTTTAGTCAATTCCAATGGCTTCTCACAGTTTCAATAGGCAACACAGGTTGGCATTCTTCCCTCATACACGTGTAAGATTTGCCTATTTTGTTGTCTTTTTCTTTCTTTTTTCTTTTTTATAAAATGAAATAAATCACTTTCTCTCTCTGAAGCTCAGTATGGTAGATAAATAATTCAATTAATCTACCCTTTATTTTACCAGGAAGTCTCTCGAAGTTTCAACCACTTTTCTGGGAAATACCTGAAATAATAAGAGATATTATAGCAGTGCCTTCAATATAGGTTGCAACTCTACCCTAATACAATCCAGTTATATCATACCAAAAATGCTCAAGTCTGAAGGGATCGGGTCGCTACTCAACTCATTTCTAGAGCAGAAGCTAGCACGGGATACCATGTTAGGCTTGTTCAAGATCAAAGTGCCATATCGGGCCCTGGCCAAAGTCTCTTCCAGATATTCTGCTTCATTGTGTTGATCCCCCAATCACAGAGCATTCTAATCATGTAGAGAGCAGGTGGTGCCATTGCGATAACACTGATGTGGTTGGGAGTCCCATTATGCATGTTGCTTCTGATGGATGGGGCAATTCCAAGGTAACAGAATTATGCTTTGACTCTGTTTTTTTCTCTTTAAAATGTATGCCAAACAAAACCCATTTATTTTAAAGTTTAACAAAGCATACAACTCTATGCATATGACTAATTTTAACAATTTCCACAGAAAGATTTACAAAAACGAATTTAGTGGAAGATCTGTGCAGAGTCAAACTTTGGTAACGTAATTACTGTAAAATTTACCTCAGATGTTTATGCGGCCGTGTTTTCCAAAAACTCTTAAATATCTGCTCCGAATTACGAGTCAGATGTCAGCAGAAAGAATGAGATGTCAGCTATGACATGGCACCTTGAGTTTATAAAAATCTATTTTGGTTTTTGAGCTACAGTAAGTGAAGTGGATTTACATCTGTTAACGGAATTACATCATGGGTAACTGATCTGTACTAAATAGAAATATCATTCTCCTCATTTTTCACGTTTGGACATATCAGCGCAGCACAGCAGAGGACAGTACAGTAGAGTACAGTAAAGTAGCGTATAGTTAAGTACAGCACAATATGCTATACTCTACTGTACTATACTTTACTGTACTGCGCTCTACTCACTGTATAGCACTGTGCTATTCAAACTTGTGAAACATGTCTATGATAGGTTCAGATTTAGTCCAGTCTGATCCGTCTGTGGACGTTAACATCAAGTCCAGGGTGGACCGACCAAATTTGAACAACTTTTCAAAGTCCATGGACATCTGGTGTCGGTTGGTGCTCAGTGGGTGAGGATGCTGGTTACAGTAAATGGAAAGAAAGAGGGCTCATGGGTAGGGGTCAGTAACAGCTGGGAGTGGTGACATTAACTGGAGAGTAAGAGAGAGAGAGGCAGAGAGAGAGACAGAGGGAGGGAGGGTTGTCCAGACTCAGACTGTTTGAACACTTTTGATTTGACCACCAGACAACAGAAAGACAAAGAAAACAGTTATGAGCTGAATATAACAGTATGGCAGTGGAAAGGAGGACCGTATCAGGGGACTCAACCGTGGTTTGTGATTTCCTATTGTAGCCAATTCAGTTGCAGTAATTCTGTACAGATTTGTTGGTAATTCCATTACCAATTTGGTAACGAAATTACGAGTTTTAATCACTTAATTCATAAACTAAATGTATATCAGTAAAATCACTATATCTAATTGGAAGGTCTACCATTACTTGTTACTTCTATGAACTTTCATTATCATCCCTCCTCATGAGGGAGAGAATTTAGAAAGGATATGTGGCATTTTGATATCGGAATTACAAGTCACAAGGCAATATTTCTTAAACATACAGAACGTAAAGAATTTCTCCAAAACAAAATAAGTGTTAATATTAGTTGGCCAGTAACCGAAAGGTTGCTAGATCGAATTTGTCGTTCTGCCCCTGAACAAGGTGGTTAACCCACTGTTCCTAGGCGTCATTGTAAATAAGAATTTGTTCTTAACTGACTTACCTAGTTAAATTAAATAAATAAATAAATAAATAAAGTGCCTAGACATCAGGATAGGTAATAAAAAATAAAAAAAATTAAGAACAGTGTAACAGTAGCATATGATTTGTGAAAGTGTGTGTATGAGTTGGTGTGTGTGTGTGTTTGTGCATATGTAGTGAATGTGTTTTTTTGTTTTGTGTGAGAGTGTCAGTGTAGTGTGTGTGTGTATATACCAGTGTAGGCTGGTGGGAGGAGCTATAGGAGGACAGGCTAATTGTAATGTCTGGAAGGGAATACATGTTATTAACACATCACACTTATGGAAACCACATGTTTGACTCCGTTTCATTTATTCCATTCCAGTAATTACAATGAGCCCGTCCTCCTATAGCTCCCCCCATCAGCCTACACTTTTATACAGTGCCTTCAAAAAGTATTCACACCCCTTGACTTTTTTCAAATGTTGTTGTTTTACAGCATGATATTAAAAATGTATAAATGTAGATGTTTTAGGCCTACACACAATACCCCGTAATGTCAAAGTAGAATTATGTTTTTACTGATTAATTAAAAATGAAAATCTGGAATGTCTTGAGTCAGTAAGTATTCAACTCCTTTGTTATAACAAAAAAAAATGTGCTTAACAAGTCACATAATAAATTGCATGGATTCACTAATGCGTTTAGATTATTTTTGAATGACCATCATCTCTGTACCCTACAATTACAGTATCTGTAAGGTCTCTCAGTTGAGCTGTGAATTTCAAATACAGATTCAATCACAAAGACCAGGGAGGTTTTCCAATGCCTCACAAAGAAGTGCACCTATTAGTAGATGGGTAAAAAAAATTTATAAAAAAATATCCCTTTGAGTATGGTGAAGATATTAATTACACTTTGAATGGTGTATCAATACAAGCAGTCACAACAAAGATACAGGCATCCTTCCTAGTTCAGTTGCCAAAGATTTTACCACGAGGCCAACGTTGACTTTAAAACAGTTACAGAGTTTAATGGCTGTAATAGGAGAAAACTGAGGATGGATGAACAACATTCTAGTTACTCCACAATACTAACCTAATTGACAGAGTGAAAAGAAGGACATTTGTACGGAATAAAAATATTCCAAAACATGCATCCTGTTCGCAACAAGGCACTAAAGTAATACTGCAAAAAATGTGGCAAAACAATTCACTTTTTGTCCTGAATACAAAGTGTTGTGTTGTATTGGATTTTCCCTAAACATATTACTGAGTACCACTCTCAATATTATCAAGCATATTGGTGGCTGCTTATATGCTGGGGAGTTTTTCAGGATAAAAAAAGATACGGAATAGAGCTAACTCACCTTTCAGCAAGACAATAACCTAAAACAAGGCCAAAACACACTGGAGTTGCTTACCAAGAAGACAGTGAATGTTCCTGAGTGGCCAAGTTACAGTTTTGACTTAAATCTACTTAAATCTATGGCAAGACTTGAAAATGGATGTCTAGTAATGATCAACCACCAATTTGACAGAGCTTGAAGAATTTGGAAAATAATAATGGGCAAATATTGTACAATCTAGGTGTACAACGCTCTTAGAGACTTAAACAGAAAGTCTCACAGCTGTAATTGCTGCAAAGGTGATTCTAACATGTATTGACTCAGGGGTCTGAATCTTATGGAAATGAGATAATTCTGTATTTCATTTTCAATTAATTTGCTAACATTTCTAAAAACATGTTTTCCCTTTGTCATTATGGGGTATTGTGTGTACTGTTGATGGGTGAGAGAAAAAATCACTTTTTCCAATTTAAATTCATGCTGTGTAACACAACAAAATGTGGAATAAGTCTAGGCATATGAATACTTTTTGAAGGCACTGTGTATATACAGTATAGTCTTGTGAGTGTGCATAGAGTCTTTGCAAGATAGGGGCAGACAGTCCAGATAATCATTTAATTAACTATTTAGCAGTCCTAGGGCTATTTAGCAGTGCTATGGCTTGGGGGTAGAAGCTATCTCGGATCCAATTGGTCCGAGAGCCGATGCTCCAGTACCGTTTGCTGGACGGTAGCAGAGTGAATAGTCTATGACTTGGGTGGCTGAGGTCTTTGGCAATTTTTGGGGTAAAATTTTTCAAGTGTCAATCATTTATTTTCTGCTCTTTTTTTTCCTTATGAGATATGTCGTTCCTGTTTTGCTATAAGGCCGGACCCTAGTGGCCAATATATGAACTACCTGTGATCACCTTAAGACAGGTTTGTCAAGGCTATATCATTATTTCTCCTCCACATTGTGGTCCCGTTCCCCTGCTCAGACATTGCATGCGTTAACCAGTGGTTGCGTACCACTCATCAACTGTGTCATCAACTGACAGATTGCTATAACATGTGATGTGGTTAGCTGATATTGAAAATAACTATCCAGGCGTTGTAAGATCTGGCAGGTGTCAGCAATGCTTGGGAAGAGGAATGTGCCCTTTTTCTTACACCCTGGTGAAGGCGTTAGCTGATACGCATTGGTGTATTTTAATCAGGACAAGATTTAACAAGCAAACCCACACGAGTGCCTGGACTTGGATTTTTTTATGTCACATAAAACCCATTTGTGGTTATAATTCTTCCTTTGCTTTTCCAGCCTATCTGGCATTCTGTGCTTTCCCCATTACAATAAACAAAACCTGTTTTGGTGAGGAAACAAACACAGGCAGGCACATATAGTATTTGAAGTGATTTCAAAGTCCGATTCAAACTAGAAATAACCTTTTCTCTGTTAACCATTCTCAAAGGGAATCGCTTCACTACTTAGGAGTTCAGAGTATGTCAGTCGTTTGTAAAAAATAATACAAGTGATAAAAAAGACTAAAGCCATTATGAGAAATAAAAGGGCATTGTACCTGAGGCTGCTGATACATGTCAGTTATGTGATCAGGAAAACATAGAAAAGCAGGATTTTGGTTAGAGGAT
This sequence comes from Salmo trutta, assembly GCF_901001165.1. Lineage (NCBI taxonomy): Eukaryota > Metazoa > Chordata > Actinopteri > Salmoniformes > Salmonidae > Salmo > Salmo trutta. The sequence continues at coordinate 24,262,681 of NC_042984.1, read as the reverse complement.
TGGTCAGTTTCTATTAGAATTTAATGGAGGATAATGTCCAGAAAAGCAGGAATTCCTGATGAATCAGGAAGAGTCCTATCCATTACTGATACAGATAGAGATATCCCCCCACGATGATATGTACCTGGTGTCCTTCTCCTCAGAGACACAGCCTTGTGCGCTGAGCTAGACGACAGATGGAACCTGACCACGTCCCTCTCATCCCCCAACTCCGAGACAGGACCAGAGAAAGCCAAATGATCAGCTGATCCATCATCCCAGCTAATAAATTGGTCTCACATTATGAGAAATATTTGCTTTGCTGTCTCCCCCCTCCTTTAACCCAATTGAGCTATAGGCTTATGGCTTGTACAATTTGTTTGGTCTATTTCTTCTGCATCCATAGATACCAACCATGAGCTAGAGAGGTGTTTGTGAGACAAGGGCGGATCCTGAAGGGGCCCAGGGCCTCGCCTTTTGACATAAATGTCTGTAGAGTCCTAATGGTTTGAGCTGCAAACTAGTTATCTACTCTCACAAACACCCACATGTAACATGTTCTGTTCTATGTCACTCACAAGCTACACAAGAGTCGTTAGAAGGTAATGGGCTCGTCTACATAGAAGATCATGGAAATCCCAGGACATAGTGTCCAGGAGATAAGCTCACATAGTTGCTGTCACAAACTCCACACAGTTGTCACTGACTAGTTGGTTATTGATTTTCCACTGTGCAAACAATTTCGGTACTTATCTCATTCATATAAGCTTTTGCTTTGGTGGGCCTTATTTTTATATTGACATTTGTCAATAAAACTCATGGATGCAACTGTTTATGTAACATTGTGTTCTACTTGTTGCCCTGGTTGTCCTGAAAATGGTAAAACATCTTATGGAATATTTCTGATTCAAAGGAGAGAGACTTTTAGATTTCTTCAAAACAATCAAACTTTATTATTAAGTATTGCAATAATGGAGCTGGTCAACGACCCCCTGTAAGTGATCGCTGAGTGTCCAACGAGCAGATTTGGGTTACAGGTCTTTATAGCAAAGTATATCCTTCTGAATGTTCATGACAAACAACAAACAAATGTGTAGAATTATACAAAGGTAAATTGTGCTATCAAGCAAACAGACAGCAAGATTAACATTGCGCCAGGTTTCTGTCTCTAGGTCATTTACTGATTGTTAATACATGGTTATTTTCTCAGTTTCGCATTCCTTAACACACAGATACTAACGCAACATTGAACACTGGGTCCTCATCACAATTTCTAAAGTCCAGTGTTCATCTGCATGTGGGAGAGAAACTGGACGGAGGGTTCACCTGGCCCTGGAATGCAGGCTGTAGGTTTTATCACCAAGCCATCATAAATAAATTGCCAGCACCAAGCCCCAGAGGCCCAACTCAGTCCCACAGACGAGACAGTACTGAGAAACCTTATTCGATGCATAAACAGTATTAAAACATAATCTTCTAATTTTCCACCATACATTTCATTGTGAGGCTAAATATAAGGGATGGACATGCAGATAAATGAAAGTGAAAGCCGTTTTTCCCTGGGGTCTCAGGACTGATAGGGTTAACTAAAACTGCTGGCCCTCGAGGGACCCCCCCCTTCAAGCTAATGAGCAGTCATTCTGACTGCAACATTCTAACAGTGTAATTAATACATTTCATATATGCTATCGCAAAAATAGTTATTTGATTGTGTTTATGAAGGTCTTAAAACTTCACTAGGGTAGGGGGCAGCATTCTGAATTTTGGATGAAAAGCATGCCCAAATTTTGTGGCTTGGCGCTGTCCTAACATAATCACATGGTGTGCTTTCGCAATCTGACACAGCGGCTGGATGAACAAGATGTTTATGTCACGTCCTGACCAGTAATAGGGGTTATTTGTTTTGTAGTTTGGGCAGGACGTGGCAGGGGGTATTTGTTTTATGAGGTTCGGGGTGGTGGTTTGTTTAGAAGGGTGTTTGATTTATTATTTCCGGGTTTTGGGTTATGTTCTCTCTAGTTTAGTATTTCTATGTCTAGGTAATTGGGTGTTGGACTCTCAATTGGAGGCAGGTGTTTTTAGTTGCCTCTGATTGAGAGTCCTATATATAGGTATGTGTTTTGTTTGTGTTTTGTGGGAGATTGTTTCTGTGTATAGCTTCAAGCCTTACAGGACTGTTATTCGTCGTTGTTTCTGTACGTGTTTATTTTTGGTTCACCTTCTTTGCCAACTAAATAAAAAAGAAGATGACTGCACATTTCCCCGCTGCGTCTTGGTCCGCTTTATCCGACGACAACCGTTACAGTTTATCTTTAATCCTATGTATAAGGCTTGTATCTTTCATCAATGTTTATGATGAGTATTTCTGTAATTTGATTTGGCTCTCTGCAATTTCACCAGATGTTATTTGAGTCAATGCATTACTGAACATAACGTGCCAATTTAATGTTTTTGGACATAAAAAGGGACTTTATTGAACAAAACAAACATTTATTGTGTAACATGGAGTCCTGGGAGTGCCACCAGATGAAGATCATCAAAGGTTAGTGATTCATTTAACCTGTTAGGGTATAGGGGGCAGTATTGAGAATTTTTTGAAAAAATATGTGCCCATTTTTAACTGCCTCCTACACCTACCCAGTAACTACAATATGCATATACTTATTATATATGGATAGAAAACACCCTAAAGTTTCAAAAACTGTTTGAATGGTGTCTGTGAGTATAACAGAACTCATTTGGCAGGCAAAACCCTGAGACAGATTCTGACAGGAAGTGGATACCGATGTGTTGAATTGACTTTGAGCCTATGCCATTGAAAAACAAAGGGGGTGAGGTATATTCTGGCACTTCCTATTGCTTCCACAAGATGTCCCCAGCCTTTACAAAGTGTTTTGAGTGTTCTACAGTGAGATCTGACCGAATAAGAGCCATGGAACGTGATGGTCCATTATTCACCCTGGCGCGCGATTTGATGGTGGGTACTCTCATTCCGAAACGTTTTAAAAGAAAACCCAATGGTCCGCCTTGAATTTTATTCATGTTCTGGTTAAAAAAGGCCCTAATGATTTATGCGATACAACGTTTGACATGTTTGAACGAACGGAAATATATTTTTTCCGTTCTTGAAGTGAAGTGAAGTCCGGCTGGCTTAGATCATGCGCTACAACACGGAGGTTTTTCAACATAAATGATGAGCTTTTTTGAACAAAACTACATTCGTTATGGACCTGGGACTCTTTGGAAGTGACATCTGATGAAGAGAATCAAAGGTAATGGATTATTTTTATAGTATTTTCGATTTTCGATTCCTCCAACATGGCGGTTAGTCTGTATCGCGATGCGTATTTTTCTGGCGCAGTGCTCAGATTATTGCAAAGTGTGATTTCCCAGTAAGGTTAATTTAAAATCTGACAAGTCCATTGCGTTCAAGAGATGTAAATCTATAATTCTTTGAATGACAATATAATATTTTAGCAATGTTTTCTAATATTAATTAATTATTTTGTTGTCATGACTTGACTGCCGGTATTGGAGGGAAACGATTTCCTGAACATCAACGCCATAGTAAAACACTGTTTTTAGATATAAATATGAACTTGATAGAACTAAAAATGCATGCATTGTCTAACATAATGTCCTAGGAGTGTCATCTGATGGAGATTGTAAAAGGTTAGTGCATAATTTTAGCTGATTGTATGGTTTTGGTGAAGCCTGTCTTTGAATCGACAATGCATTGCACACAGCTATTGTCAATGTACTCTCCTAACATAACCTAACTTTATGCTTTCCCCGTAAAACCTTTTTGAAATCGGTAAACGTGGTTAGATTAAGAAGATGTTTATCTTTCAAAGGCTGTAAGTTAGTTGTATGTTTGAGAAATTTGAATTTGTACATTTATTTGGTTTCAAATTTGCCGCTCTTGAAATGCACCTGCTGTTGATAGGGTGCGCCACGGGTGGCACGCTAACGTCCCAGGTAGCCTCAAGAAGTTTTAATTGCTATTTCTAGCTTTTGTGAGTCCTCTCCTTGGCTGGAAAATGTCTGTATGGTTTCTTGTGGCTAGGCGCTGTCCTAACATAATAGCATGGTGTGCTTTCGCTGTAAAGCCTTTTTGAAATCGTGGTTGGATTAACAAGAAGTTTATCTTTAAAATGGTGTATAATACTTGTATGTTTGAGGAATTTTAATTATGGAATTTCTGTTTTGAATTTGGCGCCCTGCAATTTCACTGGCTGTTGTCGAGGTGGGACGCTAGCGTCCCAATGATACCAGAGAGGTTAACTAACAGAATACTTTTTTTTAACACAATATCAATATCATTAGTTTGTTACTGTAAGCTATACAGTATGAAAAAACAAAAAAACACTAAAAACACCTATATTCAAGAGTTCAATTATTTTTATTCATGGAGTGCCTTTGTTACCACTATGAAACGGAATGTGGAAATGTTTTTAAAATAATTACAAAATTAAAAAAATACCCCAACCACCAAGATGCACGGTCAGCAAGACATGCAGTCAAATGATGAAAACATCAGTAGCCTAAACAACTTTAGAAGCGCCAAGTGTGCTTGATAAATGGTGAAAATTTGCATAAAAGCAATAATGGCATTATAATGAATATACTGTAAGTGATATGATAGCAGTAAAAAATATATATATTATTGTCAGCTCGTGCTTACATGTTGTTTCTTCATGCAATGGCATTAGTTGGAGCATGTCCATGTCAAATAAACAACGAAAGCTGGTGAGTGCGTAACTGTTGTTTTTTGCTTGAGATGTAGGCCCTGCTCTCTCAGCGATCAGAGAGCAGGCCCATTGCATTGTAACAGTCAGCAACGTATTCTATCCAAACTGTGCTGTCCCTTCCTTTCTCCCACTCACTGTTTCATTTGGTGTTAGCAGGGGCACCTGCTCAGTGCACACCGCTCTATCTTTTTTGCGCTTATGCCTCGGAGGTGGAGGTTCAGGCTGAGTCTCAGAATCAGAAGTATACTCAGAGATGCCATTCATTCTTCCCCACCATCTGAGTCATTTTCCTTCCGATTTTGTAGCATCCATTCGTCTTGGTCTTCTTGTCATTGTAAATTACACACGCTCTCATTGTGTACTCCAACTAGGCCAGAGTACACCTATACTCCAGCAGCATACCACGCTGCATCCCACGGCTGGCTTGCCACTGAAGCTAAGCAGGGTTGGTCCTGGTCAGTCCCTGGATAAGAGTTGCTGCTGCTGGAAGTGGTTTTGGAGGGCCAGTAGGGGACACTCTTTCCTCTGGTCTAAAAAAAGATCCCAATGCCCCAGGGCAGTGTTTGGGGACATTGCCCTGTGTCATCTTTTAGATGGGATGTTAAACGGATGTCCTGACTCTCTGTGGTCACTAAAGATCCCATGGCACTTGTCGTAAGAGTAGGGATATTAACCCCGGTGTCCTGGCTAAATTCCCAATCTGGTCCTCATATCATCATGGCCAACTAATCATCCCCAGATTCCAATTGGCTCATTCATCCTCTCTCCCCTGTAATTATTCCCCAGGTTGTTGCTGTAAATGAGAATGTGTTCTCAGTCAACTACCGGGTAAAATATATTTTAAAGTAGACTGATGAGACTGCTTGGATTCAGTGGACTGATATACAGTAGGCCTACATACGATTTTGAGATAATTAGAATAGATCAATGCAATATAATATGGCCCGCCCTGCTCTTCATTCACAATTGGTGATTACATAATTATGCATTGTTTACTTCTAGCTAATCAACTCCCTCATTCTCCCCCTTTCTCCCCCACTATACTTTACTTAATTTATTTAATCTTTTATGTATATGAAATGTGTTTCAGTATAGTTTAGGTTCAGTTTCAAGGCAATTAAAAGTAGAAAAATATCCCTATTTGTGAATACTGGCCATCTTCATTTGTGCGTGTTTATGCCACTTATGGTACAGCTGAGCAGGTTCAACTAATCCTGCTACTATGAAAAAGAGATTACTGTTTTTAGTCCATCAGAAGCAGAGGAAGCAGTTTCGAAACAGTCTTACAGACAGTGTAAAAAAAAGTACAATTTCCTACAATAGCTTTCTACCCAAATATTGTATCGTGGGTGAAAGAAACTAAATGGAAACAGCTGAGGAAAATCAATAGCGTGCAGCAATTCCACTTGAAGGGCATTGTCCTTCACTTCAGAAGAGGCTGGAGTCCCAGAGGAATGGTACTAAAGCACCTCCAGTCTATAGGACATTGGTCTGTAGGTCATTGTAATCTTTGGGAAATGTGGTCATGGATCAGGGTTTCTGTAACTGAGGGTCGATAGAAACTACAATTTCATTTCAGTGATCCAATTTCGTTATATCCAATTGGTTGTTTCAATCTTGTCCCGTCGCAGCAACTCCCCTACAGACTCAGGAGAGGCGAAGGTCGAGAGCCATGCGTCCTTCGAAACACGACCCTGCCAAGCCACACTGCTTCTTGACACACTGCTCGCTTCACCCGGAAGTCAGCCGCACAAATGTGTCGGAGGAAACACCGTCCAGCTGGCGACCGTAGTCAGTTTGCAGGCATCCAGCTCAACACAAGGAGTCATTAGAGCGCGATGGGACAAGGAAATCCTGGCCGGCCAAATCCTCCCCTAACCCGGATGACGCTGGGCCAATCGCCTCATGGGTCTCCCGGTCACAGCCAGCTGTGACAGAGCCTGGGATCAAACCCGGGTCTGTAGTGACGCTTCAGACACTGCGATGCAGTGCCTTAGACCGCTGTGCCACTCGGGAGGCCCCTGTTCGCCTTGTTAACCACCTTAATTGCATTCAGGGATAGTTTTGGTGTTTCAAATTAAGAGGGTTGCTTCACAAAGAAACTGAAAGGGGAAGGAATCTTTGCAGACAAACTGAAGGGGAAAGAGGAGTATGTAGACAACAATATATATTATTTAATGTTAATGCTGTGATCTACAACACTTGTAATATACATTGATATATACTTCATATTAAATCACTGACATTGCACAGCTACTCAAATGTCATATGAGCTCTCTAATGTTCACACACCCTTCCCAGTCAGCCAAATTCTACAGTAGACCTATGCGAGTGATAAATCTCCCCCATCACCTGAGAACAGTCACATATGCAGTTTAGGAGCAGATTTGTTGTGCTTAAACATGATTTACAATGAGTCCCGTGGCGCCTCTATTTCACAAAACAGCCATCTCTGGAAAAGTAAAAACCCATGGTGCTTTAAATCAACCACGGTAACCCACCACACAGTTTCGCTGAATCAATTAAGAAGCCAATCAGCCTCAGACCAAAGTAATCAATCACAGGTTGGGAGGATAGAATACTCAAGAAATCCTGCTTGTGCCGATACCTTGTCAGGTATGTTCTTCTGGAGAAATAAAAGCATTGTAAACATGTTCTGTTCAAAAAGAGATTAATGATGCCCCTCAAGGTAGCATCCTGACATGTAATAGCAGCATTTAATTGGTTGTCATTTGGGGATATACTGTGTCATTGGCAGCCACTCAAAAGCGTGTCCTTCTCAAACAGTTCTCATTTTCCAGATTGTCATTTCCGTTATCACTTCTGAAAACGTTGCTTATTGTGAAGTGTGGAAGTCACGCACCGGTCAACTCTATTTTGACAGTCATTCTTGTCATCCCAAAATTATTTCCATTAGGCCCCTAGTGACCAAATGTAGAGACCCTGTTAAATCTACAACAGAAAGGTTCAGACAAGTGTCGCCTCCCTGTGAGGGAGCCGAGAGAGACGTCTGAACCATGTATTACATACATAAATCCTATCATTGTGTCATTATGAACATCATGGAAGACCTCTCTAAAGCTACACACATTTCACCTTGGAGGGCCTTCGCTCCGAGGCAGCTTGTTGTGCAACTAGACCCATGCAGATCAATTCCTCTTAAGAGGGACTTCATATAATATATAGTATATATTTTCCCCGAAAGTGCAGACATTAATTGCTATTTCTCAGATTTGTAACCCAAAAATATATGGCGGCCGTAAAACAGATTCCAGATAGCAGTTTTTCCATTTCACGAGGTTGAATTAATAAGATGCTTCATCCGAAACATTAAATCAAGCGAGTCCATTTTGAAACTGATGATGAGAGGGAAGACATTGTCTAGCACACGGTTTAATGAATATTCTCAGTATGGGTATGATCAGAGAGAAGAAATGCTGGTTGGAGTTCTGAGGAGCAAAGGCGAAACAAAGCACCAATCACAGATGGCTTTAACAGGGATGCCTACAGTGCAGAGAATTCTCTTACAGTATCTGCCCAGTATTTGCCTCTTATTGCTGTAACGTTTGCTTCCAACTCACAATCTCAAACACATAGATCCCCTGAACGCAGCTCACTTTCCAGCCCACTTTCCAGCTCACACTCTCAGTCACATAGATCCCCTGAACGCAGCTCACTCTCCAGATCCCAATCACCCGAATTCGAATCACCTGTTCACACACCTGTATGTCATTATCACACACTATTTAGTTCAGTTCTTTACCTTTTTGGACCCCCAGGTGTATGACCTTATGTCTGCCCCTGGACCCAACTACCTGCCTCCTCCTGTGGTCCTTTACGATCTGCACCCTGCGCTTGAAACTAGCTGTCTGTCTCCCATTGTGTTTATTACAATTGCAAACTTCCAAAGTCTTCCAATTGTTGCAAACTGTCCTCAAACTTGAATCAATTAATTTTTGCGCATAACAAAGAGAGGCAGTTTATATCCACACAAGCTGGAGGCAAACAAGCCTTTGAAACAGAGCATGTCTCTGCACAGATAGCTCTTCAGAACAGCCACGATAGCGTCAACATGAACCCAAACCCATTAACCAGCACAGAGAGGGGTTCTCTCAACAAGATAAATCCCAAGAAACCTTTATTAAACAGTTTACCAATACTAAACACAGCCCATGAACAATGCACAAGCAGCAGAACAAAAGGAACCATTCAGGGCACGGTAAAATCGCAATCCCAATTTTCTATGAGGTTTTGAAAGAGCCCTCCCTGTAGGCATCAAAGTGGTGTGATCTACACATAAACTGCATAGAGCAGCAACTCCTTGACAGAGCAGACAAAAGGATCTTGTGGAAATTCTCAATACGGCTCTTCATTCATCATCTGAGTAAACAAAGAAACAGCGATATAGGTACGGCTGAAGCAACATTTATTATGCGGCTAATCCTTGAACACGAACATACTGTATACAGACAGTCAACATTGTTTAATGGTAAGATGATGGATTATGTTCTCTCACTGTGTGAACATGACAATCATCTAGTAGTGGGAGCAACATTATGCCATGAAATGTAGCGTGTAGGCAGCTTGATTTTCATGGCTTGAGGGAGGAAATTTGGCTGTTGGTCAAGTAAGTCCTAGCCTCCTCCTTGGATCTACACAGTGCAAATGAGTAGGTGACACCTCCAAGATCAGGAGCACTGATTCATTCTGTACTCCCATGTTCAGCTACAGTACAATGACCGACTGGTCGTGACAACAGAACAATGTTGTATCCATGCCATCGGATTCCAGGGCAATAATGCTGAACGTTGGTCTTTGTCCCCTATGACTATATTCAAACAAACATTTGACCAAATCAAAAAATTTCTTGCCTCTAGCTCTACATTATGTAACTTTATGTGACAGTCATAGCTTTGAGAAAGTATCCTTTCAGAAACTAGGGTCAAGAAATCTTTTCAGATATAAAGTACCAGTCAAAAGTTTGGACACAACTACATTGTAGAATAATAGTGAAGACATCAAAACTATGAAATAACACATATGTGGAATCAAGTAGTAACCAACAAAGTGTTAAACAAATCAAAGTATATTTTATATTTAAAATTCTTCAAATATAAATGACAGCTTTGCACACTTGACATTCTCTCAACCAGCTTCATGAGGTAGTCACCTGGAATGCATTTCAATTAACAGGTGTGCCTTGTTAAAAGTTAATTAATTTGATCCAATCAGTTGTGTTGTGACAAGGTAGGGTTGGTATACAGAAGATAGCCCTATTTGGTAAAAGACCAAGTCCATATTATGGTAACAGCTCCAATAAGTAAAGAGAAACGACAGTCAATCATTACTTTAAGACATGAAGGTCAGTCAATAGAACTTTGAACGTTTCTTAACCTCTTGCGTATATCCTACCACTGGGGGCGCCACAGCGCATTTTGGAAAAAATTCGTTCCCATTTTCAACGGCCTACTAATCAAACTCAGAAGCTAGGACATGCATATACTTATTTTATATGGATAGAAAACACCCTAAAGTTTCTAAAACTGTTTGAATGGTGTCTGTGAGTATAACAGAACTCGTATGGCAGTCAAAACCCCGTGACCGATTGAACCAGGAAGTGGGATTCTGAATTGTGGACTCGACTTCACAGCCTTCCCTGTAATTCACAACGTGAAAAAATGATAATTGAGCACTTTCCAGTGCATCCACTAGATGTCCCCAGTCTTTACAAAGTGTTTTGAGGCTTCTACAGTCGAAACTCAGTGTAGGAGACGATGTGGCAATTGGTCACAGTAGGAGGGCCATCAGCATTGTGACGTCGGCGGCCGTGTCTGCCCCCACCTTTGGAAACGTTTTGAAACACAATGAAATCGTCCCACTCGAATCTTATTGGCTCTCTTGTTGAAACAGGCCCTGAAGATTAATGTTATACAACGTTTGACATGTTTGAACGAACCTAACGGAGGGAAAATAGTCATTTTTCGTTAGCCAAGTGCCGCGCACCGATCAACATTTGGTTACAGCCTTAGGACGCGCTAACAACAGCAAGCTAATGGAACATAAAGGATGGACCTTTTCGACCGAAAATACATTTGTCGTGGACCTGGGATTCCTGGAAGTGCTTTCTGATGAAGACAACTAAAGGTGAGGGATTATTGGCAATATTATACAAGATCAGATGTGATGTGCGATTGTTCCAAGATGGCGACGAGCTAGGCTTTCTAGCTCATTTTCTGAGTATCGCATCCCCTTTTATCTCAAAGTGTGATTACCCTGTAAAGTTAATTTAAAATCTGTTATGACGGGTGTTTTCAAGAGATATTCATCTATAAATCTTAGATTGACAATATAAAAAAAAAAATTGTTTTCGAATAGTAATTTATAAAATTGTAGCACTGTTTCCCGGGACGCATTTTATGGGAAAATAGTTAGTCAACGTCAGGTGCCGATGTAAAATGCTGTTTTTATATAGAAATATGACCTTTATTGAACAAAAGATTGCATGCTGTGTGTAACATGATGTCCTAGGTGTGTCATCTGATGAAGTTTGTAAAAGGTTAGTGCTGCATTTAGCTGTTTTTTGGTTATATGTGATACATGTGCTTGGTCGGAAAATTCATATGATGCTACTTTTACCATGTACTCTAACATAATCTAATATTGTGCTTTTCCTGTAAAACCTTTTTGAAATCGGACAACGAGGGTCGATTCAAGAGAGGTGTATCTATAAAACAATATGAGACAGTCCTATATTTGAAAAAATATATATATTGAATTTCGTTATGCTAATGTCGCTAGGAGTTTTTCGCTGGAAAATGATCCCGCTAACGGGATGAGAGTCTCTTAATGTGCAGTTGCAAAAGCCATCAGGCACTATGATGTAACTGGCTCTCATGAGGACTTCCACAGGAAAGGAAGATCCAGAGTTACAGTCTCAACGTCAACAGCGAAGAGGCAACTTCGGGATGCTGGCCTTCTAGGCAGAGTTCCTCTGTCCAGTGTCTGTGTTCTTTTGCCCATTTTAATCTTTTATTTTTATTGGCCAGTCTGAGATATGGCTTTTTCTTTGCAACTCTGCCTACAAGGTCAGCATCCCAGAGTCGCCTCTTCACTGTTGACGTTGAGACTGGTGTTTTGTGGGTACTATTTAATCAAGCTGCCAGTTGAGGACTTGTGAGGCGTCAGTTTCTCAAACTAGACCCTCTAATGTACTTGTCCTCTTGCTCAGTTGTGCACCATGGCCTCCCACTCCTCTTTCTATTCTGGTTAGAGACAGTTTGCGCTGTTCCATGAAGGGAGTAGTACACAGCGTTGTATGAGATTTTCAGTTTCTTGACAATTTCTCGCATGGAATAGCCTTCATTTCTCAGAACAAGAATAGACTGACGAGTTTCAGAAGAAAGTGCTATGTTTCTGGCCATTTTGAGCCTGTAATCGAATCCACAAATGCTGATGCTCCAGATACTCAACTAGTCTAAAGAAGGTCAGTTTTATTGCTTATTTAATCAGAACAACAGTTTTCAGCTGTGCAAACATAATTGCAAAAGGGTTTTCTAATGATCAATTAGCTTTTTAAAATGATAAACTTGGATTAGCTAACACAATGTGCCATTGGAACACAGGAGTGATGGTTGCTGATAATGGGCCTCTGTAGGCCTACAATCTTGATATTCCATAAAAAAATTCTGGTGTTTCCAGCTACAATCGTCATTTACAACATTAACAATGTCTACACTGTATTTCTGATCAATTTGATGTCATTTTAATGTACAAAAAAAATAGATTTTCTTTAAAAAACAAGGACATTTCTAAGTGACCCGAAACTTTTGAAAGGTAGTGTATACAGTGGGGGAAAAAAGTATTTGATCCCCAGCTGATTTTGTACGTTTGCCCACTGACAAAGAAATGATCAGTCTATAATTTTAATGGTAGGTTTATTTGAACAGTGAGAGACAGAATAACAACAAAAAAATCCAGAAAAACGCATGTCAAAAATGTTATACAATTATTTGCATTTTAATGAGGGGAAATAAGTATTTGACCCCTCTGCAAAACATGACTTAGTACTTGGTGGCAAAACCCATGTTGGCAATCACAGAGGTCAGACGTTTCTTGTAGTTGGCCACCAGGTTTGCACACATCTCAGGAGGGATTTTGTCCCACTCCTCTTTGCAGATCTTCTCCAAGTCATTAAGGTTTCGAGGCTGACGTTTGGCAACTCGAACCTTCAGCTCCCTCCACAGATTTTCTATGGGTTTAAGGTCTGGAGACTGGCTAGGCCACTCCAGGACCTTAATGTGCTTCTTCTTGAGCCACTTCTTTGTTGCCTTGGTCGTGTGTTTTGGGTCATTGTCATGCTGGAATACCCATCCACGACCCATTTTCAATGCCCTGGCTGAGGGAAGGAGGTTCTCACCCAGGATTTTACAGTACATGGCCCCGTCAAATGATGCGGTGAAGTTGTCCTGTCCCCTTAGCAGAAAAACACCCCCAAAGCATAATGTTTCCACCTCCATGTTTGACGGTGGAGATGGTGTTCTTGGGGTCATAGGCAGCATTCCTCCTCCTCCAAATACGGCGAGTTGAGTTGATGCCAAAGAGCTCCATTTTGGTCTCATCTGACCACAACACTTTCACCAGTTGTCCTCTGAATCATTCAGATGTTCATTGGCAAACTTTAGATGGGCATGTATATTTATTCTTGAGCAGGGGGACCATGCGGGCGCTGCAGGATTTCAGTCCTTCACGGCGTAGTGTGTTACCAATTGTTTTCTTGGTGACTATGGTCCCAGCTGCCTTGAGATTATTGACAAGATCCTCCCGTGTAGTTCTGGGCTGATTCCTCACTGTTCTCATGATCATTGCAACCCCACGAGGTGAGATCTTGCATGAAGCCCCAGGCCGAGGGATATTGACAGTTCTTTTGTGTTTCTTCCATTTGCGAATAATCGCACCAAATGTTGTCACCTTCTCACCAAGCTGCTTGGCGATGGTCTTGTTGCCCATTCCAGCCTTGTGTAGGTCTACAATCTTGTCCCTGACATCCTTGGAGAGCTCTTTGGTCTTGGCCATGGTGGGGAGTTTGGAATCTGATTGATTGATTGCTTCTGTGGACAGGTGTCTTTTTTACAGGTAACAAGCTGCGGTTAGGAGCACTCCCTTTTAGAGTGTGCTCCTAATCTCAGCTCGTTACCTGTATAAAAGACACCTGGGAGCCAGAAATCTTTCTGATTGAGAGGGGGTCAAATACTTATTTCCCTCATTAAAATGCAGATCTATTTATAACATTTTTGACATGCGTTTTCCTGGATATTTGTGTTGTTATTCTGTCTTACATTGTTCAAATAAACCTACCATTAAAATTATAGACTGATCCTTTCTTTATCAGTGGGCAAACGTACAAAATCAGCAGGGGATTAAATACTTTTTCCCCCCACTGTATATATCAAGAAATTGGCTGTATATTTAAAAGAAAGTGTCATTAATTGCATTTTTAGCACAAACATGCATGTTAATGAAACAGCAGTTAAGATGAGAAAAAAACAGAAGGGGTTCGCCTAAGGCAAAGATGAGCAAGAGGGAAAACTTTTAATAAGGTTATGTACAGAGAACAATAATAGCAAGCCATGTCACTGCACACATAATTGCTGAAAATGGCAATGCATTTTTCTGGGTTAAGTATCCATCAAGCTTGCTTAGTCGCATAAAATGCAATGTCATGGCATCTTCAGACCAAAAACTATTTAATTGTAAAATGTGAAATTGGGTGTGGCAAATTCAGGGCCTCTCTAATACAAGGTTAATGTATTAACTTTGCCTGAGAAAAGCAGTCAAATATATCGAAACTTATGATAAAACAGTTATGCATGAATGTGTGAAGCCTTTGAGAGATTCCCCAAAAAAAGCAGCCAGCCTTTCAACGACTCTGGGCTTTTTCGAAATCAGTGGGAATAAATCCTACATTAGAGGGATGTGAGCATTGATGGGAGACAGTTATTACTACTGTATTACTGCAGTCTGTTGGGCGGCTGAAGTCATTATTTCAGCCAAGAACCTGTGACAGGAACCAGCCCAGAGCTTTCCACCACTTATTCTCCTCAATGACCACTCCTGGGGAAAGTGAGGAAACATGCAGCAAGATAATTAACTTAAAGAACACTAAACCGCTAACATTTTCATCCATCTGCTGGAAAAGTCCAACAGGACTCAGAACGTGTTCTCTCCATCTCAGCCCGACCAAGGCCAAATAAGGCTTAGAAAAGATGAGTCAGGTCTCAAGATTTGGCCTTCGCTGATTGCAAAATCCTCAAGGAGAGTTCATGAGAGCTGGGAATTTTGCTCAAACCAATTTATTGTGAAATAGAATAAATTCCATGACGGTGGGGGTACTCCTATTCTTCTATAGAAACAAGCAAATCACATATGGTGGCTTGCCAAGGCCAGTTATTGTTATTATCTAGGGATTCTTGTTCAGGCCTGTGGAGTGAACATGGTCCTGTTCATCTGTCTGCCTTCAGAAATGTATTTAATGAAAACAAAATTCCAAAATGCAACATAGAAAGGAGGGGAAGGCCTTGCCATAGCATAAAGATGGTGATCCCTCTCCTGCTCCCTAGCAAATATTAGTATATCAACCACACTCCTTCAAAGCAGTCAGTGGGCACAATCCTACATTTGTGTCTCATTTATCCCAGCTGCTGGTTGCATTTGCTCAGCTCCTATATATTTTGCTTTGCAGACTTGTTTACGCTGCTGTGCGTTTTTGTTGCCGATCTTACTTTGCTACCTAACGGTTTTTACTTTTTCATTACCGTATATTTTTACTTTTTACCCTCACTCAACTTTTTTCATTCAACTTTCTTACCCCGGAGGTTTTATCTGGACATGGTTCGTCAGGACTTCAAACAGCCGAAGCTAAGTAACATGATGCCTTCTAATTGCAGTCGTTGTACTTATAATATACAGGAGAACGATCGCCTTACGGCAAGGATAGCTGTGCTGCAAGCCCAGCTTCAGACGCAATCGTTAGGCAAGGGTAATTTCAGTGTAGGAAAGGATGAAACAGCGTCTGTGCCACCAGTAAGTACAGATAGTAACGTTAGTATAAACCCCCTCGCACGGTCCCCGCAGCCGGACAACTTTCTCATGGCTTCTGGAGGGAAACGCTGTAGGAATGCTCAACCGGTGTCGCTTATTCAGCCGACAGAAACTTTCAACCGGTTCTCCCCATTAAGTGAGTCGGAGTCGGAGGCCGAGACTTCTCTGGTCTCTACTCCTCCCGCTGTGGGGTCTGAGACGCCGACGGCTCCCACCATTAGCTCTGACAAATTGAAAACCCTAGTCATTGGCGACTCCATTACCCGCAGTATTAGACTTAAAACGAATCATCCAGCGATCATACACTGTTTACCAGGGGGCAGGGCTACCAACGTTAAGGCTAATCTAAAGACGGTGCTGGCTAAAGCTAAAACTGGCGAGTGTAGAGAGTATAGAGATATTGTTATCCACGTCGGCACCAACGATGTTAGGATGAAACAGTCAGAGGTCACCAAGCGCAACATAGCTTCAGCGTGTAAATCAGCTAGAAAGATGTGTCGGCATCGAGTAATTGTCTCTGGCCCCCTCCCAGTTAGGGGGAGTGATGAGCTCTACAGCAGAGTCTCACAACTCAATCGCTGGATGAAAACTGTGTTCTGCCCCTCCCAAAAGATAGAATTTGTAGATAACTGGCCCTCTTTCTGGGACTCACCCACAAACAGGACCAAGCCTGGCCTGTTGAGGAGTGACGGACTCCATCCTAGCTGGAGGGGTGCTCTCATCTTATCTACGAACATAGACAGGGCTCTAACTCCTCTAGCTCCAGAATGAAATAGGATGCAGGCCAGGCAGCAGGCTGTTAGCCAGCCTGCCAGCTTAGTGGAGTCTGCCATTAGCACAGTCAGCGTAGTCAGCTCAGCTTTCCCCATTGAGACCGTGTCTGTGCCTCGATCTAGGTTGGGCAAAATTAAAAATGGCGGTGTTCGCTTTAGTAATCTCACTAGTATAAAGACCTCCTCCATTCCTGCCATTATTGAAAGAGATTGTGATACTTCACATCTCAAAATTGGGTTACTTAATGTTAGATCCCTCACTTCCAAGGCAGTTATAGTCAATGAACTAATCACTGATCATAATCTTGATGTGATTGGCCTGACTGAAACATGGCTTAAGCCTGATGAATTTACTGTGTTAAATGAGGCCTCACCCCCTGGTTACACTAGTGACCATACCCCCCGTGCATCCGGCAAAGGCGGAGGTGTTGCTAACATCTACGATAGCAAATTTCAATTTACAAAAAAAAAAACAATGACGTTTTCGTCTTTTGAGCTTCTAGTCATGAAATCTATGCAGCCTACTCACTCACTTTTTATAGCTACTGTTTACAGGCCTCCTGGGCCATATGCAGTGTTCCTCACTGAGTTCCCTGAATTCCTATCGGATCTTGTAGTCATAGCAGATAATATTCTAATTTTTGGTGACTTTAACATTCACATGGAAAAGTCCACAGACCCACTCCAAAAGGCTTTCGGAGCCATCATCGACTCAGTGGGTTTTGTCCAACATGTCTCTGGACCTACTCACTGCCACAGTCATACTCTGGACCTAGTTTTGTCCCATGGAATAAATGTTGTGGATCTTAATGTTTTTCCTCATAATCCTGGATTATCGGACCACCATTTTATTGCGTTTACAATTGCAACAAATAATCTGCTCAGACCCCAACCAAGGAGCATTAAAAGTCGTGCTATAAATTCTCAGACAACCCAAAGATTCCTTGATGCCCTTCCAGACTCCCTCTGCCTACCCAAGGACGTCAGAGGACAAAAATCAGTTAACCACCTAACCGAGGAACTCAATTTAACCTTGCGCAATACCCTAGATGCAGTTGCACCCCTAAAAATTAAAAACATCTGTCATAAGAAACTAGCTCCCTGGTATACAGAAAATACACAAGCTCTGAAGCAAGCTTCCAGAAAATTGGAACGGAAATGGCGCCACACCAAACTGGAAGTCTTCCGACTAGCTTGGAAAGACAGTACCGTGCAGTATCGAAGAGCCCTCACTGCTGCTCGATCATCCTATTTTTCCAACTTAATTGAGGAAAATAAGAACAATCCGAAATTTATTTTTGATACTGTCGCAAAGCTAACTAAAAAGCAGCATTCGCAAATGGAGGATGGCTTTCACTTCAGCAGTAATACATTTATGAACTTCTTTGAGGAAAAGATCATGATCATTAGAAAGCAAATTACGGACTCCTCTTTAAATC
Organism: Salmo trutta; assembly: GCF_901001165.1. Taxonomy (NCBI): domain Eukaryota; kingdom Metazoa; phylum Chordata; class Actinopteri; order Salmoniformes; family Salmonidae; genus Salmo; species Salmo trutta. Next base: position 24,244,642 of record NC_042984.1, on the reverse strand, counting down.
TGGGTATTCCTCCAAAGCTCCATTGTCCTGAGTCTGCACAACTCTGCCAGGACCTTGGCTCAAGGGAGATACTAAAGTGTTTTAGTACTATATCTCTTGATACAATTATGAAAATAATCATGGCCTCCAAACCCTCAAGCTGCATACTGGACCCTATTCCAACTAAACTACTGAAAGAGCTGCTTCCTGTGCTTGGCCCTCCTATGTTGAACATAATAAACGGCTCTCTATCCACCGGATGTGTACCAAGCTCACTAAAAGTGGCAGTAATAAAGCCTCTCTTGAAAAAGCCAAATCTTGACCCAGAAATTATAAAAAACTATCGGCCTATATCGAATCTTCCATTCCTCTCAAAAATTTTAGAAAAAGCTGTTGCACAGCAACTCACTGCCTTCCTGAAGACAAACAATGTATACGAAACGCTTCAGTCTGGTTTTAGACCCCATCATAGCACTGAGACTGCACTTGTGAAGGTGGTAAATGACCTTTTAATGACGTCAGACTGAGGCTCTGCATCTGTCCTCGTGCTCCTAGATCTTAGTGCCGCTTTTGATACCATCGATCACCACATTCTTTTGGAGAGATTGGAAACCCAAATTGGTCTACATGGACAAGTTCTGGCCTGGTTTAGATCTTATCTGTCCGAAAGATATCAGTTTGTCTCTGTGAATGGTTTGTCCTCTGACAAATCAATTGTAAATTTCGGTGTTCCTCAAGGTTCCGTTTTAGGACCACTATTGTTTTCACTATATATTTTACCTCTTGGGGATGTCATTCGAAAACATAATGTTACATTTCACTGCTATGCGGACGACACACAGCTGTACATTTCAATGAAACATGGTGAAGCTCCAAAATTGCCCTCGCTAGAAGCCTGTGTTTCAGACATAAGGAAGTGGATGGCTGCAAACTTTCTACTTTTAAACTCGGACAAAACAGAGATGCTTGTTCTAGGTCCCAAGAAACAAAGAGATCTTCTGTTCAATCTGACAATTAATCTGGATGGTTGTACAGTCGTCTCAAATAAACTGTGAAGGACCTCGGTGTTACTCTGGACCCTGATCTCTCTTTTGAAGAACATATCAAGACTGTTTCAAGGACAGCTTTTTTCCATCTCCGTAACATTGCAAAAATCAGAAACTTTCTGTCCAAAAATGACGCAGAAAAATTAATCCATGCTTTTGTTACTTCTAGGCTGGACTACTGCAATGCTCTACTTTCCGGCTACCCGGATAAAGCACTAAACAAACTTCAGTTAGTGCTAAATACGGCTGCTAGAATCCTGACTAGAACCAAAAATTTGATCATATTACTCCAGTGCTAGCCTCCCTACACTGGCTTCCTGTTAAGGCAAGGGCTGATTTCAAGGTTTTACTGCTAACCTACAAAGCATTACATGGGCTTGCTCCTACCTATCTTTCCGATTTGGTCCTGCCGTACATACCTACACGTACGCTACGGTCACAAGACGCAGGCCTCCTATTTGTCCCTAGAATTTCTAAGCAAACGGCTGGAGGTAGGGCTTTCTCCTATAGAGCTCCATTTTTATGGAATGGTCTGCCTACCCATGTGAGAGACGCAGACTCAGTCTCAACCTTTAAGTCTTTACTGAAGACTTATCTCTTCAGTAGGTCCTATGATTAAGTGTAGTCTGGCCCAGGAGTGTGAAGGTGAACGAAAAGGCTGGAGCAACGAACCGCCCTTGCTGTCTCTGCCTTGCCGGTTCCCCTCTTTACACTGGAATTCTCTGCCTCTAACCCTATTACAGGGGCTGAGTCACTGACTTACTGGTGTTCTTCAATGCCGTCCATGGGAGGGGTGCGTCACTTGAGTGGGTTGAGTCACTGACGTGGTCTTCCTGTCTGGGTTGGCGCCCCCCCCCCCCCCTTGGGTTGTGCCATGGCGGAGATTTTTGTGGGCTATACTCGGCCTTGTCTTCGGACGGTAAGTTGGTGGTTGTAGACATCCCTCTAGTGGTGTGGGGGCTGTGCTTTGGCAAAGTGGGTGGGGTTATATCCTGCCTGTTTGGCCCTGTCCGGGGGTATCATCGGATGGGGCCACAGTGTCTTCTGATCCCTCCTGTCTCAGCCTCCAGTATTTATGCTGCAGTAGTTTATGTGCCGGGGGGCTAGGGTCAGTCTGTTTCATCTGGAGTATTCTCTTGTCTTATCCGGTGTCCTGTGTGAATTTAAATATGCTCTCTCTAATTCTCTCTTTCTCTCTTTCTTTCTTTCTCTCGGAGGACCTGAGCCCTAGGACCATGCCCCGGGACTACCTGGCATGATGACTCCTTGCTGTCCCCAGGCCACCTGGCCATGCTGCTGCTCCAGTTTCAACTGTTCTGCCTGCGGCTACGGAACCCTGACCTGTTCACCGGACGTGCTTGTTGCACCCTCGACAACTACAATGATTATTATTATTTGACCATGCTGGTCATTTATGAACATTTTATCATCTTGACCATGTTCTGTTATAATATCCACCCGGCACAGCCAGAAGAGGACTGGCCACCCCTCATAGCCTGGTTCCTCTCTAGGTTTCTTCCTAGGTTTTTGGCCTTTCTAGGGAGTTTTTCCTAGGGAGTTATTCCTAGCCACCGTGCCTCTTTCACATGCATTGCTTGCTGTTTGGGGTTTTAGGCTGGGTTTCTGTACAGCACTTTGAGATTTCAGCTGATATACGAAGGGCTATATAAATACATTTGATTTGATTTTTGATTTGATTTGATTTTGGCAGCACCAGCGCACCATTTTCTTTTTTTTACCCAAATAATAATTGTTGTAATGATTAGGCTTGTTACTGTCAAGGATGCACCATTATTACAAAGAAAACGGATTGTTTCTAGCCCAAACAGTTCAAAAGATATGACACATTACCAGCACAATGGTTTTTTTCTTACTATGGACAGTGGATTGGCGGGCAGCATTTTACATTCATAAACCATGTCGTGGGACGTTCTAAAACTACTCGTGGGCATTTTTTTAAACCTTGTTCAGTCACGTTACCTCATTAGCCAGCTAGCTGACCTGGTTACTTTACCAGTATATCCAAACATTTAGGGGCACAGAAAGAAAGGAAAAGGGATAGCTTCTTTGGGAGATCAATGATCATATCATAGCAGACGATGAATGAATAACAGTCAGATCTTTTGGATGTCTTCCCTCACAAACTTGTGCACAATTTTCACCGTAAGCGCTGTAGTTCCACAATGAGTTCAGCAAAGTTGGTGTGGAAGATGTGTCGACATCTATAAATAAAGACAAGCCACCTGGTACTGTCAACCTGGATGGTAAATTGCTGAGGTTGGTAGTGGAATACATTGCAACTCCTGTTTGCCACATCTTCAATTTAAGCCTAGAAGACGATGCCCGCAGGCCAAGAGGGAGGCAAAGGTCATTCCGCTGTTGCAAATGTCAGAGAGACAGACAGCTATGTTTATACAAATCTCCGCTGTTGAAAACTAAATGTTAGACTTAAAGAAATGTGAGAATATCTAGATGCTTTTATAGTAGAGATCAAGTTTATAAATTGCCTGGCTGATGAGACAGTGGATTGCACAGTCAGATGGAACAGAGTAAATAGGCATTTTAACGTCATATATTTAGCTGGTGGTAATTTGTGGAATAGACACCAGCTGGAATGTGGTTTTAACCAATCCGCATTCAGGATTAGATCCACCCGCGGTATAATATTAAATCATGTCGCAACTGAGCAAGTTGAGAAGACTAAACTGCTGGGTGTAATCCTAGATAGCAAGCCGTCATGGTCAAAACATACACACTGAGCGTACAAAACATTAGGAACACCTCTTCTTTCCATGAGAGACTGACAAGGTGAATCCAGGTGAAAGGTATGGTCCCTTATTGATGTCACTTGTTAAAACCACTTCAAATCAGTGTAGATGAAGGGGAGAAGACAGGTTAAACAAGGATTTTGTGACAATTGAGACATGGATTGTGTATGTGTGCCATTCAGAGGGTGAGACAAAGACAAAAGATTTACATTAAGTACATTTGAATTGGGTATGGTAGTAGGTGCCAGGCGCACCAGTTTGAGTGTGTCAAGAACTACAACGCTGCTGGGCTTTTCACGCTCAACAGTTTCCCATGTGTATCAAGATGGTCCACCACCCAAAGGACATCCAGCCAACTTGACACAACTGTGGGAAGCATTGGAGTCAACATGGGCCAGCATCCCTGTGGAACACTTGACACCTTTAAGTGTCCATGCTCTGACGAATTGAGGCCGTTCGAGGGCAAAAGTGGGAGCAACACAATATTAGAAAGGTGTTGCCTGCCTTGGCAGCGGCTAATTGGGGATCCTAATAAAATACTAAACAGACAAATCATGCTTTTACACAATGTATAAATCTACGATTCCACCAATGACTTTGTAATTTCAATGACAGGTTTTTGTATCAACATTTCAGCTTTTTAAAATACACAAACGTCTTTACAGGGTTACATATTAGATTCAAGAGGTACAACATGTGCTTCAGAAGTCAGCTAGAATTCATACAGGTTTAATATAGGCTATATCACAATCAATTTGGGGGCGGCAGGTAGCATAGTATTGAAGAGCGTTGGACCAGTAAGAATGGTAAATTGTTCTTACACAAAGCAACAGCAGAAGCTGAGAGGAAAAAGGTCATGTTTATGGAACTTACGTATACAGAAACGAGTAACATCTGCACCACAACCAATACTTGGATAAACTTGCACGTGGACAACACTTGTTCTCACTGGGTTCATTGTCAGTCGTTTGATAGGCAGTTAACATCTCCAGGGAGCATTTAGCACTTCTGACGGCTGCCATTCGGACTAAGCAATGTGCCAACCAGGGCATAACTTGTCCAGCCTAGCAGCAGGCTTCAAACCGAGGGCCCGGCCACATGGCGTCCATTAGGCACACACACATCGGCACCCTCTTGCTCGCTACCAATGCAGCACGTCCCCATCTGGAGAAGGATGGCTGTGCTGGCACACTCTAGCAGGGTAAGACTCACTCTGGGCCCATCGGGGGAGATTGATGCACTTCTCAAGGGAGGGGGGGAGCTGACATTCATTTTAATTAGGCAAAGCATTGTGTCTCCAGAACAGTGGTCTCTGCCGTTCTCTTCCAGCCGCTTCCCTCAGCGTGACAAAGGAGATAAAGCCCCAGGGAGAAATGACCTCTAGCATCAGCCGAATCAGCTAAATATATCCTTTCAAAATCCTGATGACATTACTATGCGTATGATGTTTGATTAACATTTAATTAACATTTATGTGACATTTGAGACGAGGAACAAAACAAAAAACGAACCTGTTTTTTTACAAAAGGGCAGACACTAACCTGAGGACTCTTGATTCTTGACGTGCATCTTGTTGAGAAAGCCAGGCAGCCAAACAACCGAGGTAAGGGTGAAAGGGGGGTTATTGTAAGAAGCACTTTTTTAATGAGCATGTGAATGGAGAGATTTCAAGAGGTTTTCATTCAGGAAACATCATTAAAGCCTACAGGGACGCACAGAACTTCGTTCGAGAAGTCACAGAAAACAAACACAACGATCCATATACTTGTACCTGTACTGCAACCCAATTAAAATCCAAACAAGAGTCTCTAAGGCACAGAGGAGCAGCCATAACCCGAACACCTTTTAACAACAAGTCAGTGGTTCCTGATCTAATGTTGTTGTTTACTTTCTATCCCTTGGCAATCATATTAGAAATAGAGAAAAATGCATTATAAGTTCCATAAAGAAATATACAAACCTAACTAATGAAAATCTTGCCTGATTCAAAATGGACACCTGAATAGAGACTGGAGCTCAAGTTACTAAGCTGGCTTTCAGCTGGCTACAATTTACCATTCCCAAAACAAGGAGACAATTACAACTTTCACTCTCATTTCCTGGGCTTTGAGTTGACGCATATGTCACTGTCCTTAGGAGTCCCCCTGCTGTGTGTTTGTGGTGCTTGCAGTTGACCAAGTCAACACAGAGTGGGCAGGGTGGTGGCTGTCTTAAATGTGTGTGTGTGTGTGTGTGTGTGTGTGTGTGTGTGTGTGTGTGTGTGTGTGTGTGTGTGTGTTTGTGTGTGTGTGTGTGTGCGTGCAGCTGGGTGCTCGGTAAAGGGCAAATCAGTGCTCATGTTTAAATCACTTTTGGAAGAATCAAAAAGGTCACGCATTAATGGTTGCACTTCCTCAGACGCTCTGTAATCAAGCATTCCAGTCTCTGCACACGGCCCGGGGTCAAAATGGCACCTGAGATCAGATGTGACTACTGGTACATTCATTACCAGAATCTAGCTTTCAGATTCTCTCAGCCTACTTAACACAAAGCCATTTCTCAACAGGCCATATGTCACAACTGTCTGGCCCCCTTCTTTCCCCCCCGACTCCCAGTTTACTGCAGCCTTCCAGCTTCAGTGAACCACTAATTACTGTTCTTGGGATATGATTTGTGAGCCTCAAAGTGAGACAACAGTGAGGATGAGAGACAAGGAGGGGAAGATGAAACGGGCCCTAATGGCGGACGCCACCGCCGCTGCTCAGCCTCTGTCTCTGACCTGTCGCAGTCACTCGTTCCTCGTGTCAACGTCCTGGATGACTGCAGCTGTCGCGCTTTTTCGACAAATTGTTTCCTGGCAAAAGGACAGGAACACATGGACAGCGCGCCTGCCTTCTCCCAGACCAACCTCCATTAGCGATGAGCTAGTGCCTGTCAGGGGGAGGCAGGCAACAATAAGCGCTATCATCTTACATTAGGCTTTATATGACTGCTCTGCATGGCTCAATTGACAAACTGTACTGCAGCTAACTGCATTTGATAAAGTCGGTGATGGAAGGGAGTGGAGCAATGGTGGGGAATTACGACAGGGCTAAATTGGTGTTGACAGAATACAATTAAGAGCCATCAACGGGGCCGGATTTCAGTTGCCAGTCCCCTGTTCTAGTCATATAGCTATACTGAGATGGAAACCTACAGCACAGCAGTCCCAAGGATGACATGTCTGATTAGCACACATACAGTATGTGATGTACTGGCAATTTCCAGGTACTTTTCATGGCTGGTTGGAAGTGAAATGTTTTGATTCTTTTGGATAAGATGAATTGCTCACTTCCAATGCATGATTTTTTAAGAAATTTTTATTTTTACCAATACTGATGTACTTTTTAAAAATCTCATTTGCAAGGTTGATGTGAATGCTGTCCAAAAAAGTGAGCATATTGAAATACAACATCTAAATAACGAATGCAGTGAGTCTGCACACAGGCCGATGGCATAAAACGTCTCCTGATTTCTTTCAAGGGCAATGACAAAGCAAAATCGTAAAGTTACCCACAGCTAAGTAAAATTTGATATTGCAAATTTGGGTACCATAATATTGTATGTAATTATTACCATATTTTATTTCATACAATGCACTACTTAAAGAAGTAATTAGAGTAATAATGTGATACCAGAGACAGAGAATTACCACTGCACTATCACCATAATATAATACATTGGGTAGATGGTAATTACGGAGTATACCAGGGCGGGTAAATTGCAAGTTTTCTGCACATGTTTTCCTTGCTCTCCTACTGGCCGTGTCTCAGACCTTCCTCCTGGGCGGTTAAGTAAAGTAGAGGCATGGGGACCCTCCCTCTGTGTCTGTCTAAAGCCTATGAAGGCCCTTATGAAGTCCTAGTGAGCCGACTGACGATTGCTGAGTAATGCATGCCATTGATGAGGAGGATAGAGAGAGAGGGCAGTCGATCCGTTTGACCACAGGCAAAGTTGCCTGTTTGAATTTCGTCAACCTGCACCACTGCTTCTCATCTCCCCCAATGCCTGTCTCTCTCTTTCTCTCCCTTCCTTTCTCTCTTTCTGTCTCACTCGCTCTCTCCACTGGTGGAGACATAAAAGACGTGTGCTAAAACGCTCTCGGGGAGAGAGGGGGGAAAAAAGAAAAGAAGGGAAACAGGCAACCTGCAGAGCAAACTGCAATTAAAGATCAAAAGGAGAACAACAATGACACGGCAAGGTTTTCCTTTTTGGGGGGCGGGAGGGAGGAAAGAGGGGGCGACGGGGGCCAAATGAGTTCTTGTGAAAGAAAGAACGTCGTCTGTACCCTCGCTACAAAGCGAGACTTTGTCTCACTTCACAATCTGCGGCTGGTGAGAGATGCAGTGTTGGAGGTGATAAGAGCGTGTGAACTGTGGCAGTCTGGTCGGTGAGAGCGATTGGTAACCAATAACCTTGTATTACTCTCTGAGAGCATTTAAAAAAGTGGTTTACTCCTTACTACCACCTCGCTCGCTCTGTAAGTAAATCAGAACAGATCAAAGAAAGAATTCCATTACATATCAGTCGAGAGCAGCTGCAGCAAAAACAGACCAGATACTAGAACACCCACATAGTGGAAATGCATGCATGAATGAATTTGCACTACACAGCTCCACCTAGTGGCCTGAGCTTTATGAGAAAGCCAAAGTATGATGGAGTACTCCATTTTAGGGGAGACTCAAGGAGAATGTCAAGGCATCAATGCATCACTATTTCAAGGGTGAATCTTTCTGCATATAGGTAAGGTACCAATGCCTAACATTATTCTAGTTTTGTCTATTATGCATAGAGCTTGCCATAAAAGACAGTGAGGTTCCTTCAATGACATAGAAATCATGCTAAAGATTGGAAAAAACATAAGTAAGCATTAAAACATCATTTGACTTTATATAATCACCAAGGTAAGCAGAACGCAGACAGGGTTGTAACATGAACCAACTTATGAATACAGAACAATTGGGGTTTTGGTAAAGTGGTCAAAGAAATTACAAATACAATGCACAAGAAAGACTTGAATATGGTAAAGCAGTGAATTAACGTGATGGACAGAAGTGGGCCTCGAACCCACAGTGCCAAAAAGATGAATTGTCCATCATGACAGAAATTGTGGTATTATGAATTATTTTATTTTTTTATTGAACCTTTATTTAACCAGGTAGGCCAGTTGAGAACAAGTTTTCATTTACAACTGAGACCTGGCCAAGATAAAGCAAAGTAGTGCGACACAAAACAACAACAGAGTTACACATGGAATAAACAAACGTACAGTCAATAACACAATAAAAAAAGTCTATATACAGTGTGTGCAAATGGTGTGAGGGGGTAAGGCAATAAATAGGCCATAGTAGCGAAGTAATTACAATTTAGCAAATGAACACTGGAGTGATAGATGTGCAGATGATGATGTGCAAGTATAAATACTGGTGTGCAAAAAAAGTAAATAAAAACAATATGGGGATGAGGTAGGTAGATTGGATGGGCTATTTACAGATGGGCTGTGTACAGCTGCAGCAATCGGTTAGTTGCTCAGATAGCTCAGATCTCAAATAAAACTGAAGGACCTCGGCGTTACTCTGGACCCTGATCTCTCTTTTGAAGAACATATCAAGACTGTTTCAAGGACAGCTTTTTTCCATCTACGTAACATTGCAAAAATCAGAAACTTTGTCCAAAAATGACGCAGAAAAATGTATCCATGCTTTTGTTACTTCTAGGCTGGACTACTGCAATGCTCTACTTTCCGGCTACCCGGATAAAGCACTAAACAAACTTCAGTTAGTGCTAAATACGGCTGCTAGAATCCTGACTAGAACCCAAAAATGTGATCATATTACTCCAGTGCTAGCCTCCCTACACTGGCTTCCTGTTAAGGCAAGGGCTGATTTCAATGTTTTACTGCTAACCTACAAAGCATTACATGGGCTTGCTCCTACCTATCTTTCCGATTTGGTCCTGACGTACATACCTACACGTACGCTACGGTCACAAGACACAGGCCTCCTAATTGTCCCTAGAATTTCTAAGCAAACGGCTGGAGGTAGGGCTTTCTCCTATAGAGCTCCATTTTTATGGAATGGTCTGCCTACCCATGTGAGAGACGCAGACTCAGTCTCAACCTTTAAGTCTTTACTGAAGACTTATCTCTTCAGTAGGTCCTATGATTAAGTATAGTCTGGCCCAGGAGTGTGAAGGTGAACGGAAAGGCTGGAGCAACGAACCGCCCTCGCTGTCTCTGCCTTGCCGGTTCCCCTCTTTCCAATGGGATTCTCTGCCTCTAACCCTATTACAGGGGCTGAGTCACTGGCTTACTGGTGTTCTTCCATGCCGTCCATGGGAGGGGTGCGTCACTTGAGTGGGTTGAGTCACTGACGTGGTCTTCCTGTCTGGGTTGGCGCCCCCCCCCTTGGGTTGTGCCATGGCGGAGATCTTTGTGGGCTATACTCGGCCTTGTCTTATGACGGTAAGTTGGTGGTTGTAGACATCCCTCTAGTGGTGTGGGGGCTGTGCTTTGGCAAAGTGGGTGGGGTTATATCCTGCCTGTTTGGCCCTGTCCGGGGGTATCATCGGATGGGGCCACAGCGTCTTCTGATCCCTCCTGTCTCAGCCTCCAGTATTTATGCTGCAGTAGTTTATGTGCCGGGGGGCTAGGGTCAGTCTGTTACATCTGGAGTATTTCTCTTGTCTTATCCGGTGTCCTGTGTGAATTTATATATGCTCTCTCTAATTCTCTCTTTCTCTCTTTCTCTCGGAGGACCTGAGCCCTAAGACCATGCCTCAGGACTACCTGGCATGATGACTCCTTGCTGTCCCCAGTCCACCTGGCCATGCTGCTGCTCCACTTTCAACTGTTCTGCCTGCGGCTATGGAACCCTGACCTGTTTACCGGACGTGCTTGTTGCACCCTCGACAACTACTATGATTATTATTATTTGACCATGCTGCTATATAAATACATTTGATTTGATTTGATAGCTGATGTTTAAAGTTAGTGAGGGAGATAAGTCAACTTCAGCGATTTTTGCAATTCATTCCAGTCATTGGCAGCAGAGAACTGGAAGGAAAGGTGGCCAATCCGGTGTTGGCCTTGGGGATGACCAGTGAGATATACCTGCTGGAGCGCGTGCTATGGGTGGGTGTTGTTATCGTGACCAGTGAGCTGAGATAAGGCGGAGCTTTACCTAGCAAAGACTTATAGATGAACTGGAGCCAGTGGGTCTGGTGACGAATATGTAGCGAGGGCCAGCTGACGAGAGCTTACAGGTCGCAGTGGTGGGTGGTATATGGGGCTTTGGTGACAAAACAGATGGCACTGTGATAGACTGCATTCAATTTGCTGAGTAGAGTGTTGGAGGCTATTTTGTAAATGACATCGCCGAAGTCGAGGTTCGGTAGGATAGTTCGTTTTACGAGGATATGTTTGGCGGCACGAGAGAAGGAGGCTTTGTTGCGAAATAGGAAGCTGATTCTAGATTTAATTTTGGATTGGAGATGTTTAATATGAGTCTGGAAGGAGAGTTTACAGTCTAGCCAGACACCTAGGTTATTGTAGTTGTCCACGTATTCTATGTCAGAACCGTCCAGAGTAGTGATGCTAGTCGGGCGGGCGGGCATTTAGTTTTACTAGCGTTTAAGAGCAGTTGGAGGCCACGGAAGGAGTGTTGTATGGCATTGAAGCTCGTTTGGAGGTTTGTTATCACAGTGTCCAAAGAAGGGCCAGATGTACATGTCCTAAACGACTTTTGTAGAGTGTTTGAAAAACAAGTTTTAATGACTCTAACCTAAGTGTTTGTAAACTTCCGTGGGCAGAACTGAAAAAGCGTGTGCGAGCAAGGAGGCCTACAAACCTGACTCAGTTTCACCCGCTCTGTCAGGAGGAATGGGACAAAATTCACCCAACTTATTGTGGGAAGCTTGTGGAAGGCTACCCGAAACATTTGACCCAAGTTAAACAATTTAAAGGCAATGCTACCAAATACTAATTGAGTGTATGTAAACTTCTGACCCACTGGGAATGTGATGAAATAAATAAAAGCTGAAATATATAATTCTCTCGACTATTATTCTGACATTTCACATTCTTAAAATAAAGTGTTGATCCTAACTGACCTAAGACAGGGCATTTTTACTTGGATTAAATGTCAGGAATTGTGAAAAATTGAGTTTAAATGTATTTGGCTAAGGTGTATGTAAACTTCCGACTTCAACTCTAGCTGCGGGGGGTGCGGAGCTGGTGGCCAGGATTGGGGTAGCCAGGAGGAAAGCATGGCCAGCCGTAGAGAAATGCTTATTGAAATTCTCGATTATCGTGGATTTATCGGTGGTGACAGTGTTTCCTAGCCTCAGTGCAACTGGGAGGAGGTGCTCTTATTCTCCATGGACTTTACAGTGTCCCAAAAATCAGAGGGGCCAAACCCATAGGGGCCACAATGGCATGTGCCCCCTCAGATTTGTCCTGTTTTAAAAAACATCAGATGTTAAATGAAAACTGATCAAAATGAAGATTTAGTAATTTCTAAAAATATTTGTCAACTGTATTTTGTGGAGGAGGCACAGTGGATCAGGTAAAGAGTAGCCCCCCTCCCCTATCCTTCGTAGTAAGTGTTTCCTTCCAAGGTGCCCCACGGAGCAAAGATATGCGATACTCTAGTGCATGCAGACAGTATAAGTGGAGGAGAGAGTTTCGATTGACACACACAGCATTTGATTTGATTTAGCTGCCGGTGATGGGCAGGACTCGCAGGAGGTATGCAGCACTAACTACAGAGTTCCAAACTGCCTCTTGAAGCAATGTCAGCACAATAACTATTCGTTGGGAGCTTAATGAAATGGGTTTCCATGGCCGAGCAGCCGTACACAAGCCTAAGATCATAATGCACAATGCCAAGCATCGGCTGGAGTGGTGTAATGCTCGCCGCCATTGGACGCTGGAGCAGTAGAAACGCATTCTCTGTAGTGATGAATAATGCTTTACCATCTGGCAGTCCAACGGACTAATCTGGGTTTGGCGGATGCCAGGAGAACGCTATCTGTCCAAATGCATAGTGCCAACTGTAAAGTTTGGTGGAGGAGGAATAATGGTCTGTGGGTGTTTTTCATGGTTCAGGCTAGGTCCCTTAGTCCAGTGAAGGGAAATCTTAACGCTACAGCATACAATGACATTCTAGACGATTCTGTACTTACAACTTAGTGGCAACAGTTTGGGGAAGGACCTTTCCTGTTTCAGCATGACAATGCCCCCATACACAAAGCGAGGTCCATACAAAAATGGTTTGTCGAGATCAGTGTGGAAGAATTTGACTGACCTGCACAGAGCCCTGACCTCAACCCCGTCGAACACCTTTGGGATGAATTGGAACACCGACTGCGAGCCAGGCCTAATCGCCCAACATCAGTCCCCGATCTCACAAATGCTCTTTTGGCTGAATGAAAGCAAGTCCCCACAGCAATGTTCCAACTTCTAGTGGAAAGCTTTCCCAGAAGAGTGCAGGCTGTTATAGCAGCAAAGTGGGGACCAAGTCCATATAAATGCCCATGATTCTGAAATGAGATGTTCGATGAGCACGTATGTAGTGTGTATTCCAGTGTGGCAGTTGTACTAAACCCCTAATGCATAAAAGTTCTTAAAGAATCAATGTGCATCATTAATTAAAATGACAATTGAACAGGTAAAGAGGTATGCTTAGATGATACATATTTTTTACATACACAATTAGGCATGGTCTCCTGAGTGGCGCAGCAGTCTAAGGCACTGCATCTTAGTGCAAGAGGCAACACTACAGTCCCTGGTTTGAATCCAGGCTGTATCCCATCCGGCCATGATTGGGAGTCCCATAGGACGGCGCACATTTGGCCCAGCATCGTCTGGGTTTGGCCGGTGTAGGCCGTCATTGTAAATAAGAATTTGTTCTTAACTGACTTGCCTAGTTAAATAAAAGGTTACACATAGTAATTATGGTTCTAGATTTCATTAAAAAGCTGTTGCAAAAATGCTAAATTCTCTGATTTCCGGGGAGGGGACCACACCCCGTCAATCCTCACGTACTTCGTGCCCCCTCTAAAATAATGTGTGCATGGTACCTATGCTATATGCATACTGCATGACAGTGATGAAGGACGCCATCAAATGTGTCACATTTACATCACAGTCTCAAAAGATGTGTTACCTGATGAGTTTGACATCGATACACAGGGTCATTGTTGCGGTGACCCTCACTCCTCCATCCCCATCGATGGAGAGATAATAATAGACCCCATCAATGTTCCTGAACTCCCCCCCCCCCCCCCCCACCTATCCCAGAAGGCGATACCTCCCCGCACCACTCATCACTCACCCTCAGATGGATCATGACACGCTCTTTCAACAGAGCTCTAAATATACCTTTGCACCGCTGACTGCAATTATGCTCCCTGCCTCCCTCTCGCTAAATATCTCTCACCTCATCGAATATTCATGAGGTGAGGTGCTGTTGGATTGCGAACAAAAACATTTTAGCAGCCCCCTTCTTGACAGTGGAAATAAAAAATAGTTTAAAGTTCATTTTGTGCAATTTTCCACATTTTGCCATGGGGCGGAGATAAGATTTTTCAAATGTATAACTAATTTCATGCAATTCTACATATTTTGCCAGGGTGCAGAGAGGAAAATTAGCTGTTTTACAACATATTTCTTTCAATTCTACACATTTTGCCTTAAGGTTGAGATAAATGTTTACAGTTTTTAATGTGACATCTGAGTAAGACTGACTAACAAAATCAAATGGGGGCACCCCGGACGGTAATTCAAAAAGGATTACTAAATTTAGATAGCTAGCCGTTAGACTAATTTACCAATCTAAAAAATGTTAGCTGACATGGGCTAATTGAGTGACTATCAGTGACTGACATAAGAGAAAAACTGCTGATGTACAACCTAATTATGAAATTGCACCTTGTGTATTCTAGTATTCTAACTTGCAACAGTAAGGTGAGACCCCGACTGAGTTAAGAAAAATTTTAAAAGTTATTATCGATCCAAGGGCCTTCAAAAGGGGGCCACAGGGGCCACCAGTTGCCCATCCCAGCTCCATATAGTAAGGATCGCAGACTTTGTGCGGTGTGCAAAAGAGAGGTGAGGGGATCGAACCGGGTTAGTCTCTGCTTTCTGAATCTTCTCTGTGAACACAAAATGTTTTTCCAAACCATTTATGGAACTATTAAGCATTACCCAAGCAGGCAAGTCCATGGAGAACCTGTTTACATTAACATTATATTACAGTCTGACTGGCTCTCGAGTGGTGAGGATGGGCGTCAGTAAGTGGGTGCTTCCCAAATGACACCCTATGCCCTATATAGTGCACTACTTTGACCAGAGCCCTTTGTGCCCCTGTCAAAACTAGTGCACTATAGGTAATAGAATGCCATTTGGGACGCAGCCAGTGAGTGAATGAGGCCTACAGTACACTGAGTACATGGAGTAGCTTGCTTGTTATTGTTTCTGTTTTAAATGGTGGCTCATTAGCCCGGGATTGTGCAAGGGACAGCACATTCGCAGACACTAAGAGGGTCCACCCTTAGCACACTGCATCTAGGCTAAAGCCCACCAACGCACATAATTGGTCAAATCTTTCTCTGTGGCATTGCATACAGTCCACATCTAGCTAACTAAACAGCCCGCTTTCTTTGTAAATTACTTCCCTAGGGGACATTTTGATTGTTGATTTTTCTCTTTCCGTGTTGATGTCTCTTTGACTGACACTTTCTCTTCCAGTTTGCCTTTCTAAATGAACGCCATTTTTCTGAAGTAATCATGTGACCACTATAGATAAGGGGAGCCTGCCCATGTCTTGTTCCCCATTCCTCACTGTTTGAATTGGGAGGGGATAATCCCTCCCATGCTCTCAGACCTGGCCGTGTGTGCCCGAGTGTGTGTGGAGGATGAGAGGCTAGCTACCTTGGCTCCTCTCTTCCCTCTCCTTCACTTATCTCCCAGTGTTGTTTGTTTGTTTGTTTACTAAGGTTGTCCGACCAAGGATGCCTCTTTAATTTCCTCGGGGAGGAGACAAGGGGAGATGGAGTGAGCCATGCTCCAAGGACAGGAACCATCTTGCCGGGAGGAGAGGATGGGGGGCAGTGAACTGGGAAAGATGTTCAGTCCAAGGTACTTGGATCTTTTGTTCCTCTGACTGGGGGGATTTATTAACGGAGCAGACAAAGGATCCGAAACACACACACACACGCAAGCGCACACACCCACACCACCCTCTTACACATCAGTCACCGCTGAGCGGCGAGGAGAAGACCTACTCCAGCTGGAGGATGATCCCTACAGCCCTGTGACTGGGCAGCTTGAGTTCCAGACTGCTGCATAGAGCCAGGCTCTGACTGTGACCGGAGCTGCTGGAGAGAGAACACACAGGGAGAACAGAGAGAGGGAAAGCAGGGGCACTGAAAGAAAAATATAGGAGAGAGGGGAGGGAAAGTGTGAAAAGGGTGGTGAATGGATGTGTCCCATGTGGCAGTCAACATACAGCATGACAGCTTGTCTTGCTAATAGACCCATCACTCTACAGCACCTGAATACTTGCCCCTTCAAACTACAAAAAGGTATCCAAATTGCCCAAGAACTACTACGCTACAGTATTGTGGCTATTCTGAGACTAGTGTCAAGAAAATATATGCAACAGTCGCTTGCGTTTTATGTCGTTTGTATAAATCGTCAAGGTTTCTTTCAACCATTGCTGGAATCATAGCTCAGATTGAAGGTCAGCATAGGACCAACCAAATGTAAACAATGGACTTTTCAATTGAGCATTGTGCCTTCTTCCTTGGAATTGTTCTAGGAACTGTATTTGAGGTACAGTGAAGTGGCACCTCTTCTTCTCAGAAAAAGAAAATTGCTGCCAATGATCATGCAGCTAAGCGGCACCCACTCCACGCACAATGTGCTACTGGCCTCGTGCGCCACACATCCGTATTATTTTGATATTCATCATTCACAGTTTGCATACAGCCCAGACTGCCAGCATACTGTGAAAGTGAGGGAATTTTGATCAAGGTCAGCAGAGTTGAGCTACTCTCCGTGTGTGTTGGCTTCTTTCTCCAGCGAAACGACGACGACCCAAAAATATCCAGAATAATTATGGTCTACGCTGTGCTATAACAGCGCTTTCAAACACTGTGCGACCAGCGGGGGGGCTAAAAACAATACATTTCTATATGGAGGAACTAAGTTTATATTTAGGTTCCTTTTGTTGGGTAAATTGTTTGTGTTACATCACACAGTTGTAACACATCAGGGTCATATTCATTAGTGCACACTGTAGCAAAACATTTTGCAACGAAAGACAAAAACAAGTGTTTCTTGCTGGACAAGTTCCGGTAGTCCCTCTGTCTCAGTCCAATTTATTATGTTAAATGCCTAGTGAAACCCAGGAAACCCATGCACATGTACAGAAAGTGTCAGAAACCCATGATGTCGTAATACCCCTTATTGTAGGGTTTGACTGACATGCTAAAGCGTCTAAAGACAAGCTGATTATGTGTGTTTTAGTGCTGATCCGGGTGGAAATAGGTACGGAACCGATTACTGACCTTGCATGATAAAACCCAGTTGACAGGGTTAACGTAGGTTGTGATGACGTTTCTCTCTACTTGCAAAAGTGGGGGCTGATTAGAAAGTCTCAGGATAGCCACAAATTGGCCATATAGTTTAACAAGCTACACAGGTATATGGGAGCCTACAAATGTCTATGGGTTGCCAATGTAGGAATACAAAACATCTGTTTAAATCAAATCAAATTGTATTCGTCACATGCGCCGAATACAACAGGTGTAGACCTTACAGTGTAATGCTTACTTACAAGCCCTTAAAACCTCTCTCGGGTATGTGGGACGATTTCGTCCCACCTACGTAACAGCTACTGAAATTCCAGTGGCGCGATTTTTGAATCGTTAGAAATACTATTACTTCAATTTCTCAGACATATGACTATTTTACAGCTATTTAAAGACAAGAATCTCGTTAATCTAACCCCACTGTCCGATTTCAAAAAGGCTTTACAACGAAAGCAAAACATTAGATTATGTCAGCAGAGTGCCCAGCCAGAAAAAATCAGACAGCCATTTTTCAAGCTAGCATATAATGTCACAAAAACCCAAACCACAGCTAAATGCAGCACTAACCTTTGATGATCTTCATCAGATGACACACCTAGGACATTGTGTTATACAATACATGCATGTCTGTTCAATCAAGTTCATATTTATATCAAAAAACAGCTTTTTGCATTAGCATGTGACGTTCAGAAAACGCATAACCCCCGGCAAACTTCCGTTGAATTTACTAACAGTTTGCTAAATTACTCACGATAAACGTTCACAAAAAGCATAACAATTATTTTAAGAATTATAGATACATTACTCCTCTATGCACTCGATATGTCCGATTTTAAAATAGCTTTTCGGATGAAGCACATTTTGCAATAATCTAAGTACATAGCCCGGCATTACAGGGCTAGCTATTTAGATACCCACCCAGGTCAGCATCCACCAAAATCACATTTCCTATAAGAAAAATGTTCTTACCTTGCTTGTTCTTCATCAGAATACACTGCCAGGACTTCTACTTCAATAACAAATGTTGGTTTGGTCCCAAATAATCCATCGTTATATCCAAACAGCGACGTTTTGTTCGTGAGTTCTAGAATGCTTCTTCGCGGTCCCGCGCATGGCGCATTGGCGTGTCAAAAATGTCTAACTATTCCATTACCGTACTTCGAAGCATGTCAACCGCTGTTTAAAACCAATTTTTATGCCATTCAACTCGTAGATTAGTGATAATATTCCGACCGGGAGTATGCATTGAGCCTAAACAGCCGAATAAAATTTCTCCTCAGAAGCGACTCATGCACGCGCATCATTCAAAGGTCCTCGGAGCATCCACTTACAAAAGGCGATAATCTGTTTCAACCTGAGGCTCCCTCGTAAACCTTCAGTTATTTCGCGGGCTCTGAGAGCCTATTGGAGCCCTGGGAATTGTCACGTTACAGCTAAGATCCTTACTTTTCAATAAAAAGATGCAAGACGCACGACTCCTTGTCAGACAGGGTACTTCCTGCTTGAAACCTTGTCAGGTTTTTGCCTGCCATAGGAGTTCTGTTATACTCACAGACACCATTCAAACAGTTTTAGAAAATTCAGAGTGTTTTCTATCCAAACCTGAACAATAATATGCATATTCTAGCTTCTGAGTTGGTGTAGGAGGCAGTTAAAAATGGGAACATATTTTTTCCAAAATTCTCAATACTGCCCCCTACCCCAAACAGGTTAACCAACGATGCTTTAAGTTAAGAAAAAGTGTTCAGGATTTTTTTTTTATAGAAAATAAAAGTAACAGTTAAACAGCAGCAGTAAAATAACAAGCAAGGCATTATTTACAATGGGTACCGGTTAGTTGAGGTAATATGTACATGTAGGTAGAGTTAAAGTGACTATGCATAGATTTTAAACAGAGAGTAGCAGCATCGTAATAGAAGGGTCTGGGTAGCCCTTTGGTTAGCTGTTCAGGAGTATTATGGCTTCGGGGTAGAAGCTGTTAAGAAGCCTTTTGGACCTTGACTTGGAGCTCCGGTACCGCTTGCCGTGCGGTAGCGGAGAGAACAGTCTATGACTAGGGTGGCTGGAGTCTGACAATTTTTAGGGCCGTAGTGTCGTACACACTATCCTCTATAGTGCCTTGCGGTCAGAGGCCGAGCAGCAGCCATGAGGGGAATAGGCTTTGTCGTGCCCTCTTCACAACTGTCTTAGTATGTTTGGACCATGATAGTTTGTTAGTGATGTGGACACCAAGGAACTTGAAGCTCTCAACCAGTTCCACTACAGCCCCGTCGATGAGAATGGGGGCGTGCTCTGTCCTCCTTTTCCTGTAGTCCACAATCATCTCCTTTGTCTTCATCACGATGAGGGTGAGGTTGTTGTCCTGGCACCACACGACCAGGTCTCTGACCTCCTCCCTATAGGCTGTCTCATCGTTGTCGGTGATCAGGCCTACCTACCACTGTTGTGTCATCGGCAAACTTGACAATGGTGTTGGAGTCGTGCCTGGCCATGCAGTCATGAGTGAACAGGGAGTACAGGAGGGGACTGAGCACGCACTCCTGAGGGGCCCCCGTGTTGAGGATCAGCATGGCGGATGTGTTGTTCCCTACCCTTACCACCTGGGGGCAGCATGTCAGGAAGTCCAGGATCCAGTTGCAGAGGGAGGTGTTTAGTCCTAAAGTCCTTAGCTTAGTGATGAGCTTTGAGGGTACTATGGTGTTGAAAGCTGAGCTGCAGTCAATGTATAGCATTGGGCTTCTGTATACCACAAGAGGTTTACGTGTAGCAAGTTAGGGCATGTGGCGCTCTATATGGATGATTAAATGGTATATACGTACATAGTATCAGACAAGACAATGGGTATACATTGGGTAATGTCATTGTGGTTAATCCAACACATTTTGTCTCTGCCAAGAGTAGTAGTGGGTAGAGGTAGGGCTGGAGCAATTATCACATAAACAATGAAAATAAAATAATGGTCATATCCATTTTATACATATATACACATGTGTGAATATATACTGCTCAAAAAAATAAAGGGAACTCTTAAACAACACATCCTAGATCTGAATGAAAGAAAATTAAATACTTTTTTCTTTACATAGTTGAATGTGCTGACAACAAAATCACACAAAAATAATCAATGGAAATCCAATTTATCAACCCATGGAGGTCTGGATTTGGAGTCACACTCAAAATTAAAGTGGAAAACCACACTACAGGCTGATCCAACTTTGATGTAATGTCCTTAAAACAAGTCAAAATGAGGCTCAGTAGTGTGTGTGGCCTCCACGTGCCTGTATGACCTCCCTACAATGCCTGGGCATGCTCCTGATGAGGTGGCGGATGGTCTCCTGAGGGATCTCCTCCCAGACCTGGACTAAAGCATCCGCCAACTCCTGGACAGTCTGTGGTGCAACTTGGCGTTGGTGGATGGAGCGAGACATGATGTCCCAGATGTGCTCAATTGGACTCAGGTCTGGGGAACGGGCGGGCCAGTCCATAGCATCAATGCCTTCCTCTTGCAGGAACTTCTGACACACTCCAGCCACATGAGGTCTAGCATTGTCTTGCATTAGGAGGAACCCAGGGCCAACCGCACCAGCATATGGTCTCACAAGGGGTCTGAGGATCTCATCACGGTACCTAATGGCAGTCAGGCTACCTCTGGCGAGCAGATGGAGGGCTGTGCGGCCCTCCAAAGAAATGCCACCCCACACCATGACTGACCCACCACCAAACCGGTCATGCTGGAGAATGTTGCAGGCAGCAGAGCATTCTCCACGGCGTCTCCAGACTCTGTCACGTCTGTCACGTGCTCAGTGTGAACCTGCTTTCATCTGTGAAGAGCGCAAGGCGCCAGTGGCGAATTTGCCAATCTTGGTGTTCTCTGGCAAATGCCAAACGTCCTGCACGGTGTTGGGCTGTAAGCACAACCCCCACCTGTGGACGTCGGGCCCTCATACCACCCTCATGGAGTCTGTTTCTGACCGTTTGAGCAGACACATGCACATTTTTGGCCTGCTGGAGGTCATTTTGCAGGGCTCTGGCAGTGCTTCTCCTGCTCCTCCTTGCACAAAGGCGGAGGTAGCGGTCCTGCTGCTGGGTTGTTGCCCTCCTACGGCCTCCTCCACGTCTCCTGGTGTACTGGCCTGTCTCCTGGTAGCGCCTCCATGCTCTGGACACTACGCTGACAGACACAGCAAACCTTCTTGCCACAGCTCGCATTGATGTGCCATCCTGGATGAGCTGCACTACCTGAGCCACTTGTGTGGGTTGTAGACTCCGTCTCATGCTACCACTAGAGTGAAAGCACCGCCAGCATTCAAAAGTGACCAAAACATAAGCCAGGAAGCATAGGAACTGAGAAGTGGTCTGTGGTCCCCACCTGCAGAACCACTCCTTTATCGGGGGTGTCTTGCTAATTGCCTATAATTTCCACCTGTTGTCTATTCCATTTGCACAACAGCATGTGAAATGTATTGTCAATCAGTGTTGCTTCCTAAGTGGACAGTTTGATTTCACAGAAGTGTGATTGACTTGGAGTTACATTGTGTTGTTTAAGTGTACCCTTTATTTTTTGGAGCAGTATATATATATATATATATATATATATATATATATATATATATGAGAGAGAGATATAGTGGAAAGAACAACTGACTGAAGACAGGATGGCTGAGCATTCTTGCAGTTGAGTTCATTTCTGCGGTAACATGAACTCAACAGTAACATGGACTCTACAATGTGATGGAACTTTGTTGCTCCTTGCTGAAACAAATTAGTCTCTGGTTGCCTAGGCAACATCCCACCAGCAGTAGCAGCACATGCAGTCAGGAGCGGAGGAGAGGAGAAAATGTGTTTAAAAAATATAGGTTGAATTTTTTGTTATTACGGTGACCACGGTCATTTGGCTGACCAATAACAGTCATCCAAAATTCCATGACCATCACAGCCCCACGGACAAGTAAGAGCAGCTGTCACCGGCTTTGGCTCCGGCTTTTAAGTCTACAAAGCCCTCTCCACAGCGCTCCTCCCGGCACCACCCCAGGACACTGCCACTGGCCCTGTGTGAGGAGACATGACATCACCCTCACAGCCAGACTTCTCTGCCTGTCTCAGACTCTGATGTCTCATTCATTTTCACTGTGAACACTGACTGCTCTCTGGCAGCACTCTTTCTCTCCCGCTCTCTCTGCTGCTCAGCCTCCGAGTGCAGAGGAGAATGAGGACTAGACTAGAGTCCCATACATGTTTATAGTAGAGGACCCTTTGCATATGATAGGGGGAGAAGACTGCGACAATGGAAACTCGGCAGAGGGAAATGGCAAACAAAAAATAAGATGATTACATGGAGCAAAAAGGCATACAATAGAATAATTGCTTTCTTGCAGCACTTTGAGTCATAATAATAGCAATGATTCATACTAATGTTGTGATTACACAAATTGTAACTAATTAATAAGCTGATGACCTGGAACCATTGCTTCTTTTTTTAGCATTTTGTTTTTGCACGCTCTATTAGGGCAACAATTAATCACAGATAAACCATCATTACAATCTACCATATGAAATGTAAATGCGAATGAAGAAGTCAATGTGTTCGACAAACAAATCAATCAACATGCGGATTGATTGGAAGCCATTTTGGGAGTTCGCCTGCAGCGTGTCACCCCAAATCCGTAATCACGGTCACCCTCATAGATATCATCCTAACCAACCTGCCCTCCAAATACACCTCTGCTGTCTTCATCCAGGATCTCAGCGATCACTGCCTCATTGCCTGCGTCCGTAATGGGTCTGCGGTCAAACGACCACCCCTCATCACTATCAAACGCTCCCTAAAACACTTCAGCAAGCAGGCCTTTCTAATCGACCTGGCCCGGGTATCGTGGAAGGATATTGACCTCATTCCGTCAGTAGAGGATGCCTGGTTATTCTTTAAAAGTGCTTTCCTCACCATCTTAAATAAGCATGCCCCATTCAAAAAATGTTGAACCAGGAACAGATATAGCCCTTGGTTCACTCCAGACCTGACTGCCCTTGACCAGCACAAAAACATCCTGTGGCGTACTGCATTAGCATCGAATAGCCCCAGCGATATGCAACTTTTCAGGAAAGTTAGGAACCAATATACACAGGCAGTTAGGAAAGCAAAGGCTAGCTTTTCAAACAGAAATTTGCATCTTGTAGCATAAACTCCAAAAAGTTCTGGGACACTGTAAAGTCCATGGAGAAAAAGAGCACCTCCTCCCAGCTACCCACTGCACTGAGGCTAGGAAACACTGTCACCACCGATAAATCCGTGATAATTAAGAATTTCAATAAGCATTTTTCTACGGCTGGCCATGCTTTCCACCTGGCTACCCCTACCCACAGCCCTGCACCCTCCACAGCAACTTGCCCAAGCCTCCCTCATTTCTCCTTCACCCAAATCCAGATAGCTGATGTTCTGAAAGAGCTGCAAAATATGGACCCCTACAAATCAGCCGGGCTAGACAATCTGGACCCTCTCTTTCTAAAATTATCCACCAAAATTGTTGCAACCCCTATTACTAGCCTGTTCAATCTCTCTTTCCTATCGTCTGAGATCCCCAAAGACTGGAAAGCTGCCGCGGTCATCCCCCTCTTCAAAGGGGGAGACACTCTAGACCCAAACTGCTACAGACCTATATCTATCCTGCCCTGCCTTTCTAAGGTCTTCGAAAGCCAAGTTAACAAACAGATCACCGACCATTTAGAATCCCACCGTACCTTCTCCGCTATGCAATCTGGTTTCCGAGCTGGTCATGGGTGCACCTCAGCCACACTCAAGGTCCTAAACGTCATCATAACCGCCATCGATAAGAGACAATACTGTGCAGCTGTATTCATCGACCTGGCCATGGCTTTCGACTCTGCCGATAAGAATGTGGTGATTGACAGACTCAACAGCCTTAGTTTCTCAAATGACTGCCTCGCCTGGTTCACCAACTACTTCTCTGATAGGGTTCAGTGTGTCAAATCGGAGGGCATGTTGTCCGGACCTCTGGCAGTCACTATGGGGGGTTCCACAGGGTTCAATCCTCGGGCCAACTCTCTTTTTTTCTGTATACATCAATGATGTCGCTCTTGCTGCTGGTGATTCTCTGATCCACGTCTACACAGATGACACCATTCTGTATACTTCTGGCCCTTCTTTGGAAACTGTGTTACCCTGTTTGGGATAGGGGGCAGTATTTTCACGGCCGGATAAAAAACGTACCCGATTTAATCTGGTTACTACTCCTGCCCAGAAACGAGAATATGCATATAATTAGTAGATTTGGATAGAAAACATTCTACAGTTTCTAAAACTGTTTGAATGGTGTCTGTGAGTATAACAGAACTCATATGGCAGGCCAAAACCTGAGAAGATTCTATACAGGAATTGCCCTGTCTGACAATTTGTTCTCCTTCTAGGGCATCTCTATCAAAAATACAGCAATACAGCATCTCTGCTGTGACATTTTCTAAGGTTTTCATTGGCTCTCAGAAGGCACCAGAAAGTGGAATGAGAGCTCTCCAGTCTCTGGGCGAAAAACAGCAGGAGTTTTTGTGAGTGGTCCTGCTGAGAACAATGACACTGGAGCGCACATGCACGAGGAGACGACTCCATGTTTTTCTTTCAGTGTTTGAATGAATACAACGTCGCCCAGTTGGAATATTATCGCTATTTTACGAGAAAAATAGCATAAAAATGTATTTTAAACAGCGTTTGACATGCTTCGAAGTACGGTAATGGAATATTTTGACATTTTTTGTCACGAAATGCGCCGGCACGTCACCCTTCGGATAGTTACTTGAACGCACGAATAAAACGGAGCTATTTGGATATAACTATGGATTATTTCGAACCAAAACAACATTTGTTGTTGAAGTAGAAGTCCTGGGAGTGCATTCTGATGAAGAACAGCAACGGTAATCCAATTTTTCTTATAGTAAATCTGAGTTTGGTGAGAGCCAGAGTTGGTGGGTGTCAAATTAGCTAGCCATGATGGCCGGGCTATGTACTCAGAATATTGCAAAATGTGCTTTCACCGAAAAGCTATTTTAAAATCTGACACCGCGATTGCATAAAGGAGTTCTGTATCTATAATTCTTAACATAATTATTATGTTTTTTGTCAACGTTTATCGTGAGTAATTTAGTAAATTCACCGGAAGTTTGCGGTGGGTATGCTAGTTCTGAACATCACATGCTAATGTAAAAAGCATTTTTTTATATAAATATGAACTTGATTGAACACAACATGCATGTATTGTATAACATAATGTCCTAGGAGTGTCATCTGATGAAGATCATCAAAGGTTAGTGCTGCATTTAGCTGTGGTTTGGGTTTTTGTGACATATGTTTGCTTTGAAAATGGCTGCGTGAATATTTTTTGCTGGGTACTCTCCTGACATAATCTAATGTTTTGCTTTCGCTGTAAAGCCTTTTTGAAATCTGACAATGTGGTTAGATAAAGTAGAGTCTTGTCTTTAAGCATCTCCAATCCAAAATTAAATCTAGAATTGGCTTCATATTTCGCAACAAAGCATCCTTCACTCATGCTGCCAAACATACCCTCGTAAAACTGACTATCCTACCGATCCTTGACATCATTTCATTTATCATGTCATTTACAAAATAGCCTCCAACACTCTACTCAGCAAATTGGATGCAGTGCCATCCGTTTTGTCACCAAAGCCCCATATACTACCCACCACTGTGACCTGTATGCTCTCGTTGGCTGGCCCTCACTTCATATTTGTCGCCAAACACACTGGCTCCAGGTCATCTATGAGTCTTTGCTAGGTAAAGCCCCGCCTTATCTCAGCTCACTGGTCACCATAGCAGCACCCACTCGTAGCACGCGCTCCAGCAGGTATATTTCACCAATCACCCCCAAAGCCAATTCTTCCTTCGGCCGCCTTTCCTTCCAGTTCTCTGCTGCCAATGACTGGAAGGAACTACAAAAATCACTGAAGCAGGAGACTCATATCTCCCTCACTAGCTTTAAGCACCAGCTGTCCGAGCAGCTCACAGATCACTGCACCTGTACATAGCCCATCTGTAAATAGCCCATCCAACTACCTCAGCCCTAATACTGTTATTTATTTTCTTTCTTTGCACCCCAGTATCTCTACTTGCACACTCATCTTCTGCACATCTATCACTCCAGTGTTTAATTGCTATATTGCAATTATTTCGCCACTATGGCCAATTTATTGCCTTACCTCCCTTATCCTACCTCATTTGCACACACTGTATATAGACTTTTTTTCTATTGTATTATTGACTGTGTTTGTTTATTCCATGTGTAATGTTATTGTGTTACTTTTAATAATTTTTTACTTTAGTTTATTTGGTAAACATTTTCTTAACTCTTCTTGAACTGCACTGTTGGTTAACGGTTTGCTTTGTTGTTTGTGTCGCACTGCTTTGCTTTATCTTGGCCAGGTCGCATTTGTAAATGAGAACTTGTTCTCAACTAGCCTACCTGGTTAAATAAAGGTGAAATAAATACATTTTAAAAACTTGCAGCTGCTAAGTAACATAATCAGTTATGGAGTAAGTGAGTGAGATGATTGACTGTAAACTATCTAACCCTAGGTGCTGGGCCTTACTGCTGTTCTTGTGTCGCTGCCTGCCTCCCCAGGTTCTGCCTCTCTCTCTCACTTTCCCTTTCTCTCTTGCTTACCTAATTCCCATAGGATTCAAGGGATGTTGCCTGTAAAAACAATTGAGCAATGTTTATATATCATCCCCTTTTAAAACAGCCCCATATTTATCTCTTTCTTGTCGGCATTTGCCCTTTATATAGCCATTGCAGCCGGCAATGCAGCCAGTCATACTTTGACCCTCTCTCTCGCTGCCTAAACTATCTCCTTTTCCACCCACACCTTCCCAATTCAATTAGCATATCAATTGAGCTACTGTTTTATATGCAGCTGCAGAGCCAGTCCACATATCCCCATCATTCTCTTCTTATCTCTCCATCTCTCTTTCTTCTTTTCTTTCCATCCCTCTCTCTCTCTCCCCCACTCCCAATCTCTGTCTCTCTTCTCGGCAACAGTAAACATCTCGAGTGGCTGGGGAGGATTCAGATTTTGAGGCTTGTTTATCCTCGATGGGAAAGTCGTGTTTAACATCTGAAACCTTCCTATTTAGATCCGTCCATGCCTTTTGTGGCTCAGCGATTAGATGGACCCGAGGCAAACACTGGAAAGTTGGGAGAGATATAATGAGGCTGATAAGTGAATATCTGGCTCACTCTGCCTCTGTGGGCCTATGGGATGCCCACAGTACAAGGCGCAGAGGCAGTCGTTTTCTGGGCCATTGCTTGTTTGGAATGGAATGTCCATAAAATGTTACATTTCCTGAGATGTGATTTGGTTTTAGGCTTTTGCACTTAAAATCATAATTCATAAGTAATTTCTGTAATATTTGATCATTTGTATTAGACAAATAAAATGGTGGCATATGAGCTTATTTTGTTAAAACAACAGGCTCCAACACTGAAATATCCATAACCTTTTTCAGTCAAATACAAATACCAACAGTCCTCATCACAAACATGGCATACAGTAGGAGTATGATAACCATGACAAGAAAATAATGCAGAGATTCAAACAAAACATCCGTCAGATTCTTGAAAGTCATTCTATTTACAATAGGCTACTTATTCTATCTATGCTGGAGGCAACAGCACTGTGACAAGAACCCCACAAATAATTGCTTTCAGCTACATTTAGATTATAATTAGGATTGTGCCTTCTCCAGAATCTCTGTTCTCTCACTCTTTCAACAACATCTCCAGTGTGTGGAGATGACAGGAGATGGCATTGTTTTATGTGGACAGGACTGTAATGACGTGAGAGAGGGAGAGAGAGCTGTCGGAAGCTTCTAACAGGCAACATCTGTTAAAACCCGCACCCTCTATACACACTCTCTTACTCCATCTAACACTTTCTTTCCCCTATATCCCTTTCTCCCTCTAACTCTCTCTCCTCTGGCTGCTGACGTCACAGATGTTTCCCACTCCTGAAATGTGAATATTTTAGAGCTAAGAAGCTTACAGGGAACAATGAAATGGCCCCCAAGTAAAAGTATACTCCATTTCCTTCGTCACAGAAGAGGGGACTTGTCTGAGTGATGATGAGCGCATAGTGTGGGACATAGGCGTGCCGGAGCCTAAGATATCCGACAGAGAGAGACAGAGAGACAGACAGACACTCATTAGCGTGTATTAGGAGGCAATTTATTGCCATGCTTTGTTAACAGTGTAAACAAAGTAGTTGGTTACTACAGAGAAGGGTTGTGGGGTTTTTTTAGCTTCTAAATCAGTGCAGTAGCCCAGAGTGGGAGTTGTTGTTCAGAGAAACCAGAGGTTCTGTTCAGTCAGGAGTTATCAGACAAGGAAAAAAAATTATCTGCTACAGTACATTCTTCTATATGTGAGGAGAGGATGTTTTTTTTAGTATGTCTGCTATGGTGTGTCAAGAGTAAGAAAAAGATGTGGCCACAAGAAATGCTTGTTCTCTACAAAACACTGTTTTATATGTTCTTTGGAAATCAGCGAGAGAGAAAACCTGCTCTTACCAGTTAAAGATCATTCTGTTGGAATAACATATATTATCTGTTCACAGAGAAAACACTAAATAAAGTGCAGGCTATAAATTCATGTCGAATGATCCTCTAGTTGTGCGCACTGTAATACCTCAGATCTACCTTGGGATGAGCTTAGAGAGGCTTAGCACTTTGCTTTCTTTCTCAGGGTTTTCAATGTTTACATTTCAATTACAATTAAAAAGAAATGCAGGATTGGGACATAGTGCTTTCAGAAAGTATTTATACCCGTTGACTTACTCCACATTTTGTTGTGTTAGACAGAATTCAAAATGGATTAAATATATTTTTATGATAAAGCGAAAACATGTTTAGACATTTTTGCAAATGTATATTGAAAATTAAATACAGAAACATCTCATTTACATAATGTCATGATTATCTTTAGGAGAAGTAGAGGAGTCAGGCGCAGGACACAGGGATCAATGTAAACAAACGTGTTTACTTGACAAATCAATAAATCTTCTCCTAGGAAAATACATATTGCGGAGAAACACCTCCGACCACACAAAACAGGAAACAATCACCGACAAGACAAACAGGAAATGCAGAGGTTTAAATAATGAACATAATTAGGGAAAATCAAAAACAGGTGTACACAATAAAGACAAAACCAAACGAACAGTGAAACATCGATCGGTGGCAACTAGTAAGCCGGTGACGTCGACCGCCGAACGCCGCCCGAACAAGGAGAGGGGCCGACCTCGGCGGGAGTCGTGACAGTACCCCCCCCCCCCCCCCCGACGCGCGGCTCCAGCAGCGCGCCGACACCGGCCTCGGGGACGACCCGGAGGACGGGGAGCAGGGCGATCCGGACGGAAGCGGTGAAAATCCTGGATTAATGATGGGTCCAGGATGTCCTCCGCCGGTACCCAGCTTCGCTCCTCCGGGCCGTACCCCTCCCACTCCACGAGGTACTGAAGGCCCCTTGCCCGACGTCTAGAGTCCATAAGGGCTCGTACTGTATACGCCGGGGCCCCCTCGATGTCCAGAGGGGGCGGAGGAACCTCCCGCACCTCCAACTGCTGGAGCGGACCAGCCACCACCGGCCTGAGGAGAGACACATGGAACGAGGGGTTATTATGATAATCAGGGGGAAGTTGTAACCTATAACAAATCTCGTTCAATCTCCTCAGGACTTTAAATGGCCCCACAAACCGCGGACCCAGCTTCCGGCAGGGCAGGTGAAGGGGCAGGTTTCGGGTCGAGAGCCAGACCCGATCCCCCGGTGCATAAACCGGGGCCTCACTGCGGTGGCTGTCGGCACTCGCCTTTTGCCG
Organism: Salmo trutta; assembly: GCF_901001165.1. NCBI lineage: Eukaryota > Metazoa > Chordata > Actinopteri > Salmoniformes > Salmonidae > Salmo > Salmo trutta. The sequence continues at coordinate 24,214,344 of NC_042984.1, read as the reverse complement.
CCTGATGGCTCGTTGCAGACGTACATGGGCAGCGTTCCACGTCTCCTCCGAGTGCCGAAACCATTCATCCACCGTAGGAGCCTCGATCTGGCTCTGATGCCATGGTGCCAGGACCGGCTGATACTCTAGCACACACTGAAAAGCGGTAAGGTTAGTGGAAGAGTGGCGCAGGGAATTTTGGGCCATCTCTGCCCAGGGAATAAATGCCCACTCTCCCGGCCGGTCCTGGCAATAGGACCTCAGAAACCTACCCATCTCTTGGTTGACTCTTTCCACCTGCCCGTTACTTCCGGGGTGGAACCCCGAGGTAAGACTGACCGAGACCCCCAGGCGTTCCATAAACGCCCTCCAGACTCTAGACGTAAATTGGGGACCCCGATCAGACACTATATCCTCAGGCACCCCGTAGTGCCGGAATACATGGGTAAACAGGGCCTCCGCAGTCTGTAGAGCCGTAGGGAGACCGGGCAAAGGAAGGAGACGGCAGGACTTAGAAAACCGATCCACAACGACCAGGATCGTAGTGTTACCCCGTGACGGGGGAAGATCCGTCACGAAATCCACCGATAGGTGTGACCACGGTCGTTGCGGAACGGGAAGGGGTTGTAATTTCCCTCTGGGCAGATGTCTAGGTGCCTTGCACTGTGCGCATACCGAACAGGAGGACACATAAACCCTCACGTCCTTGGCTAACGTGGGCCACCAGTACTTCCCCGTAAGGCAGCGCACCGTCCGACCGATACCAGGATGACCAGAGGAGGGTGATGTGTGGGCCCAACAGATCAAACGATCGCGAACATCAAACGGCACGTACCCGCGCCCAACGGGACACCGGGAGGGAGTGGGTTCAGCACATGACGGTGCTACCAGGCATGAAGCTGTGATTATGGGAGTGGGCTCTGTGGACCGCTCCTCTGTATCATACAGCCGGGACAGTGCGTCTGCCTTGACGTTCTGGGAACCTGGCTTGTAAGAAAGAGTGAAAATAACGCGTGTGAAAAACATGGCCCACCTAGCCTGGCGAGGGTTCAGTCTCCTCGCTGCCCGAATGTACTCCAGATTTCGGTGGTCAGTCCAAATGAGGAAAGAGTGTCTAGCCCCCTCGAGCCAATGTCTCCACGCTTTCCGAGCACCGACAACAGCTAACACCTCCCTATCCCCCACATCATAGTTTCGCTCCGCTGGGCTGAGCTTCTTCGAAAAGAAAGCACAGGGGCGGAGTTTTGGTGGTTTACCCGAGCGCTGAGATAGCACAGCCCCTATTCCAGCTTCGGATGTGTCCACCTCAACTATGAACGCTAAGGAGGGATCAGGATGCGCTAGCACTGGAGCCGTGGTAAACAGAGCCTTCAGGTTACCAAAAGCTCTGTCCGCCTCAGCCGACCACCGCAATCGCACCGGTCCCCCTCTCAGTAAGGAGGTAATGGGAGCCGCCACCTGGCCAAAACCCCGGATAAACCTCCGGTAGTAGTTGGCAAACCCTAAAAACCGCTGCACCTCCTTTACCATGTTTGGTAGGACACAGGGATCAATGTAAACAAACGTTTACTTGAAATCAATAAATCTTCTCCTAGGAAAATACATATTGCGGAGAAACACCTCCGACCACACAAAACGGGAAACAATCACCGACAAGACAAACAGGAAATGCAGAGGTTTAAATAATGAACATAATTAGGGAAAATCAAAAAACAGGTGTACACAATAAAACCAAACTAACAGTTAAACATCGAAACATCGATCGGTGGCAACTAGTAAGCCGAGCGCCGCCCGAACAAGGAGAGGGGCAGACTTCGGCGGGAGTCGTGACACAAGTATTCACACCCCTGAGTCAATACATGATAGAATCACCTTTGGCAGCGATTACAGCTGAGTCTTTCTGGGTAAAAATCTTAGAGCTTTGAACACCTCGATTGTACAATATTTGCACATTATTATTTTAAAAATTCTTCAAGCTCTGTCAAGTTGGTTGTTGATCATTGCTAGACAGCCATTTTCAAGTCTTGCCATAGATTTTCAATATGATTTAGGTCAAAACTGTAACTAGGCCACTCAGGAACATTCAATGTCATCTTGATAAGCAACTCAAGTGTATATTTGGCCTTGTGTTTTCGGTTATTGTCCTGCTGAAAGGTGAATTTCTCTGTGTCTGTTGGAAAGCACACTAAACTAGGTTTTCTAGGATTTTCTGTGCTTAGCTCTATTCCGTTTATTTTTATCCTAAAGAAAATCTCCCTAGTCCTTGCCAATGACAAGCATAACATAACATGATGCAGCCACCACCATGCTTGAAAATATGAATAGTGGTTCTCAGTGATGTGTTGGATTTGTCCCAAACATAACAGTTTGTATTCAGGACATAAAGCTCACTTCTTTGTCACATATTCTTTGCCTTATTGCAAACAGTATGCATGTTTTATAATATTTGTATTGTGTTCAGGCTTACTTCTTTTCACTCTGTCATTTAGGTCAGTATTGTGGAGTAACTACAATGTGGTTGATCCATCATTTTTTTCTCCTATCACAGCCATTAAACTCTAACTGTTTACCATTGGTCACCTCATGGTGAAATCCGTGAGCTGTTTCCTTCCTCTCCGGCAACTGAGTTAGGAAGGATGCCTGTATCTTTGTACTGACTGGGTGTATTGATACACCATCCAAAGTGTAATTAATAACTTCACCATGCTCAAAGGGATATTCAATGTCTGCTTCTTATATTTTTGCCCATCTACCAATATGTGCCCTTTTTTTTTTTTTTTTTCCACCTTTATTTAACCAGGTAGGCAAGTTGAGAACAAGTTCTCATTTACAATTGCGACCTGGCCAAGATAAAGCAAAGCAGTTCGACAACATACAACAACACAGAGTTACACATGGAGTAAACAACATACAGTCAATAATACAGTAGAAAAAAATAAGACTATATACAATGTGAGCCAATGATGTGAGATAAGGGAGGTAAAGGCAAAAAAATGCCATGGTGGCAAAGTAAATAAAGTATAGCAAGAAAAACACTGGAATGGTAGATTTGTAGTTTGAAGAAAGTTCAAAGTTCAAATGTAAATAAAATGGTGCTAAGGAGCAAAATAAATAAAATAAATAAATACAGTAGGGGAAGAGGTAGTAGTTTGGGCTAAATTATAGATGGGCTATGTACAGATGCAGTGATCTGTGAGCTGCTCTGACAGCTGGTGCTTAAAGCTAGTGAGGGAGATAAGTGTTTCCAGTTTCAGAGATTTTTGTAGTTCGTTCCAGTCATTGGCAGCAGAGAACTGGAAGGAGAGACGACCAAAAGAGGAGTTGGCTTTAGGGGTGACCAGAGAGATATACCTGCTGGAGCGCGTGCTACAGGTGGGTGCTGCTATGGTGACCAGTGAGCGGAGATAAGGGGGGACTTTACCTAGCAGGGTCTTGTAGATGACCTGGAGCCAATGTGTTTGGCAACGATTATGAAGTGAAGGCCAGCCAACGAGAGCATACAGGTCGCAGTGGTGGGTTGTATATGGGGCTTTGGTGACAAAACTGATGGCACTGTGATAGACTGCATCCAGCTTGTTGAGTAGGGTATTGGAGGCTATTTTGTAAACGACATCGCCGAAGTCGAGGATTGGTAGGATGGTCAGTTTTACGAGGGTATGTTTGGCAGCATGAGTGAAGGATGCTTTGTTGCGAAATAGGAAGCCAATTCTAGATTTCACTTTGGATTGGAGATGATTGATGTGAGTCTGGAAGGAGAGTTTACAGTCTAACCAGACACCTAGGTATTTGTAGTTGTCCACAAATTCTAAGTTAGAACCGTCCAGAGAAGTTATGCTGGATGGGCGGGCAGGTGCAGGCAGCGATCGGTTGAAGAGCATGCATTTAGTTTTACTTGTGTTTAGGAGCAGTTGGAGACCACGGAAGGAGAGTTGAATGGCATTGAAGCTCGTCTGGAGGGTTGTTAACACAGTGTCCAAAGAAGGGCTAGAAGTATACAGAATGGTGTCGTCTGCGTAGAGGTGGATCAGAGATTCACCAGCAGCAAGAGCGACATCATTTATATATACAGAGAAAAGAGTTGGCCCAAGAATTGAACCCTGTGGTACCCCCATAGAGACTGCCAGAGGTCCAGACAGTAGGCCCTCCGATTTGACACACTGAACTCTGTCAGAGAAGTAGTTGGTGAACCAGGCGACGCAATCGTTTGAGAAACCAAGGCTACTAAGTCTGCCGATGAGGATGTGGTGATTAACAGAGTCAAAAGCTTTGGCCAGGTCAATGAATACGGCAGCACAGTATTGTTTCTTATCGATGGCGGTTACGATGTCGTTTAGGACCTTGAGCGTGGCTGAGGTGCACCCATGACCAGCTCTGAAACCAGATTGCATAGCGGAGAGGGTGCGTTGGGATTCGAAATAGTCGGTAATCTGTTTGTTGACTTGGCTTTCGAAGACCTTAGAAAGGCAGGGTAGGATGGATATAGGTCTGTAGCAATTTGGGTCAAGAGTGTCACCTCCTTTGAAGAGGGGGATGACAGCAGCTGCTTTCCAATCTATGGGAATCTCAGACGACACGAAAGAGAGGTTGAACAGGCTAGTAATAGGGGTTGCAATCATTTCGGCAGATAATTTTAGAAAGGGTCCAGATTGTCAAGCCCAGCTGATTTGTAGGGGTCCAGATTTTGCAGCTCTTTCAGAACATCAGCTGAATGGATTTGGGAGAAGGAGAAATGGGGGAGGCTTGGGCGAGTAGCTGTGGGGGGTGCAGTGCTGTTGAATGCAGTAGGGGTAGTTAGGTGGAAAGCATGGCCAGCCGTAGAAAAATGCTTATTGAAATTCTCAATTATAGTGGGCTTATCGGTGGTGACAGAGTTTCCTATCCTCAGTGCAGTGGGCAGTTGGGAGGAGGTGTTCTTATTCTCCATGGACTTTACAATGTCCCAGAACTTTTTAGAGTTGGAGTTGCACGAAGCAAATTTCTGTTTGAAAAAGCTAGCCTTGGCGTTTCTAACTGCCTGTGTGTATTGGTTTCTAACTTCCCTAAAAAGTTGCATATCGCGGGGGCAGTTCGATGCTAATGCAGAACGCCACAGGATATTTTTGTGTTGGTTAAGGGCAGTCAGGTCTGGGGAGAACCAAGGGCTATATTTGTTCCTGGTTCTAAATTTCTTGAAAGGGGCATGCTTATTTAAGATGGAGAGGAAGGCATTTTTTTAAAATAACCAGGCATCCTCTACTGACGGGATGAGGTCAACATCCTTCCAGGATACCAGGGCCAGGTCGATTAGAAAGGCTTGCTCGTTGAAATGTTTCAGGGAGCGTTTGACAGTGATGAGTGGAGGTCGTTTGACCGCTGACCCATTACGGGTGCAGGCAATGAGGCAGTGATCGCTGAGATCTTGGTTGAAAAGAGCAGAGGTGTAATTAGAGGGCACATTGGTTAGGATGATATCTATGAGGGTGCCAGTGTTTGCGGCTTTGGGGTTGTACCTGGTGGGTTCATTAATAATTTGTGTGAGATTGAGGGCATCAAGCTTGGATTGTAGAATGGCTGGGGTGTTAAGCATGTCCCAGTTTAGGTCGCCTAGTAGCACGAGCTCTGAAGATAGATGGGGGGCAATCAGTTCACATATGGTGTCCAGAGCACAGCTAGGGGCCGAGGGGGGTCTATAGCAGGCGGCGACGGTGAGAGACTTGTTTTTGGAGAGGTGGATTTTTAAAAGTAGAAGTTCAAATTGTTTGGGTACAGACCTGGATAGCAGGACAGAACACTGCAGGATATCTCTGCAGTAGATTGCAACACCGCCCCCTTTGGTCGTTCTATCTTGTCTGAAAACGTTGTAGTTAGGGATGAAGATTTCACAGTTTTTGGTGGACTTCCTAAGCCAAGATTCAGACACAGCTAGGACATCCGGGTTGGCAGAGTGTGCTAAAGCAGTGAATAAAACAAACTTAGGGAGGAGGCTTCTAATGTTAACATGCATGAAACCAAGGCTATTACGGTTACAGAAGTCATCAAAAGAGAGCGCCTGGGGAGTAGGAGTGGAGCCAGGCACTGCAGCGCCTGGATTCACCTCTACATCCCCAGAGGAGCAGAGAAGAATAAGTATGAGGGTACGGCTAAAAGCTATAAGAATTGGTCGTCTGTGACGTCCAGAATAGAGAGAAAAAGGAGCAGGTTTTTTAGGGGGGATAAAATAGCTTCAAGGTATAATGTACAGACAAAGGTATGGTGGGATGTGAGTACAGAGGAGGTAAACCTAGGCATTTAGTGATTATGAGAGAGATATTGTCTCTAGAAACATCATTGAAACCAGAAGATGTCATAGCATGTGTGGGTGGAGGAACAGAGAGGTTGGATAAGGTATAATGAGCAGGGCTAGAGGCTCTACAGTGAAATAAGCCAATAAACACTAACCAGAACAGCAATGGACAAGGCATATTGACATTAAGGAGAGGCATGCTTAGCCGAGTGATCAGAGGGTCCAGTGAGATTCAGACAGCTAGCCGGGCCATAGGTAGCAAGCTGGTGGAAGATGGGAGGGAGGTCTGTTTTTAGCCACCTCGTGCGTTTCCGTCTGTGGGTTAGTGGGGTTCCGTGTGGAAGGGGGGACCTGTCCAAGTTGGCAAAATAGTTAGTTATAGTGGCCCAAGAAAAGTGTCCGATAGACCTATTCAGATCGCAGCCGAAAAGACAGCTAACTATTAGCCGGCCGCAGATGGGCGATCAGGTTACGTCGCGACGGAGGGGCCAGTTGGACAACTCCCTCGGGCAGATAACGTCGGTGGTCCAGTCGTGAAGACCCGATGGGGCTCCGCATCGGCAGTAAAACGGGTCAGGATAGGCGAGTTGTAGCCCAGGAGACACTTCAGCTGGCTAGCTCAGGAATAGCCCACGAGTGGCTGACGGAACTCTTCAGCTGGCTAGCTGGTTAGCTCCGTAATAATGTGTGTTAATTCCGTGACCGACGTTGCCAATAGTCACTCAGGTAGTAGCTAGTTAGCTGCAAGATCCAGGTGTAAATGTCCAGAGCCTGCGGTAGAAATCGGGGAAAGGAGAGAGAATAGGTCCGATATGCTCTGGTCTGAGTCGCGCTGTACAAAAACTGGCGATAGCTTTTCGAGCTAATGGACAGCTGAGGACGGCTAACCGTGGCTAGCTGAACTTCAACGTTAGCCAGTGAAAATGGCTAACCTCTGGCTAGCTTCTGTTGTGGAATTCAGATGAGGTAAATAATACTTTCTTTTTTTTTTTTTAATTGGTGAGGCGGGTTGCAGGAGAGTGCTATGAGGTTGAGTATTTGAATAATAAAAAAAAAAAGATAAGTGAAGAAAAAAATGTAAATATATATATATATATATATATATATATATATATATATACACACACACGAGACACGACAGGACGTCTGAACTGCTACGCCATCTTGGGAAATACGAGGCATTGGAAAATCTCCCTGGTCTTTGTGGTTGAATCTGTGTTTGAAATTCATTGCTCAACTGAGGGACCTCACAGATAATTGTATGTCTGGGTACAGAGATGAAGTAGTCATTCAAAAATCATGTTAAACCCTATTAGAGTCCATGCAACAAAATGTGAAAAGAGTCAAGGGGTGTGAATAATTTCTGAAGGCACTGTATATTGCGAAGATTAATATCTCAAGACGGAATTTAAAAGAACACCAATGCTTTATCGCCATGTCATAATATGTCATAACAGCTGACAAATTGTCATAACCTGTAATTAGGGTCATAACGTGTTATTTTATGGCTGGTTAGGACACCTACATAAGAGTGTCAAAACCCACATTTTTTCAAATTAGTTTCTTTCCTGACAAGAAGTTCCCTTTCAATATTTACAGTCATGTTTTTTTTCACACATTATTAAAAACTTGAAGAAAATACACTATGATACTGTCATGAAGCATTATGACCATAGTGTCAAGTTACTTAGATTAAGAAAATACACTTAATGACACTGTCAAGAAGCATTATAGTCATAAGCCAGATTGGCCTATCACATACAGTTGAAATCGGAAGTTTACATACACCTTAGCCACATATTTTTTTTCACAATTCCTGACATTTAATCCTAGTACAAATTCCTGTCTTAGGTCAGTTAGGATCACCACTTTATTTTAAGAATGTGAAATGTCAGAATAATAGTAGAGAGAATGATTTATTTCAGCTTTTATTTCTTTCATCACATTCCCAGTGAGTCAGAAGTTTACATACACTCAATTAGTATTTGGTAGCATTGCCTTTAAATTGTTTAACTTGGGTCAAACATTTTTTCAGTTCTGCTCACAAATGTTTATATAGGATTGAGGTCAGGGCTTTGATGGCCACTCCAATACCTTGACTTTGTTCTCCTTAAGCCATTTTGCAACAACTTCGGAAGTGTGCTTGGGGTCATTGTCCATTTGGAAGACCCATTTGCGACCAAGCTTTAACTTCCTGACTGATGCCTTCAGTTGCTTGAAATCCACATAATTTCCTCCCTCATGATGCCATCTATTTTGTGAAGTGCACCAGTCCCTCCTGCAGCAAAGCACCCCCACAACATGATGCTGCCACCCCCGTGCTTCACGGTTGGGATGGTGTTCTTCGGCTTGCAAGCATCCCCATTTTTTCTCCAAACATAACGATGGTCATTATGGCCAAACAGTTCTATTTTTGTTTCATCAGACCAGAGGACATTTCTCCAAAAAGTATGACGTTGTCCCCATGTGCAGTTGAAAACTGTAGTCTGGCTTTTTATGGTGGTTTTGGAGCAGTGGCTTCTTCTTGCTAAGTGGCCTTCAAGTTATGTCGATATAGGACTTGTTTTACTGTGGATATAGATACTTTTGTACCCGTTTCCTCCAGCATCTTCACAAGGTCCTTTGCTGTTGTTCTGGGATTGATTTGCACTTTTCGCATCAAAGTACGTTCGTCTCCTTCCTGAGTGTTATGACAGCTGCGTGGTCCCATGGTGTTTATACTCGCGTAGTATTGTTTGTACAGATGAACGTGGTACCTTCAGGCGTTTGGAAATTGCTCCCAAGGATGAACCAGACTTGGGGGTCTACAATTATTTTTCTGAGATCTTGGCTGATTTCTTTTAATTTTCATATGATGTCAAGCAAAGAGGCACTGAGTTTGAAGGTAGGCCTTGAAATACATCCACAGGTACACCTCCAATTGACTCAAATTATGTCAATTAGCTTATCAGAAGCTTCTAAAGCCATGACATCGTTTTATGGAATTTTCCAAGCTGTTTAAAAGGCACTGTCAACTTAGTGTATGTAAACTTCTGACCCACTGGAATTGTGATACAGTGAATTATAAGTGAAATAATCTGTAAACAATTGTCGGAAAAATTACTTGTGTCATGCACACAATAGATGTACTAACCGACTTGCCAAAACATTAGTTTGTTAACAAGACATTTGTGGAGTGGTTAAAAAACGAGTTAATGACTCCAACCTAAGTGTATGTCAACTTCCGAATTCAACTGTACATGCCCTTATATCAGCCATCAGTCAAAAAGAGGGTGTTTTGTCCAGCTCCTGATATCTACTCCTGCATAAATCCCAGTCATCAACATCAGATCGTTGGGGTAGGTGCATGTCAGACCCCTTCCCTTTTTCCACATTTTGTTACGTTAAAGACTTATTCTAAAGTTGATCAAATAAAATGTTTTTCTACATCAATCTACCCATAAAGAGAAAGCGAAAGCAGGTTTAGACATTTTTGCAAATGTATTAAAAAGAAATTAAAACAGAGATACCCAATTTACATAAGTATTCAGACCCGTTGCTATGAAACTCAGAATTGAGCACAGGTGCGCATCCTATTTTCATTGATCATCCTTGAGATGTTTCTACAGCTTGATTGGAGTCCACCTGTGGTAAATTCAATTGATTGGACATGATTTGGAAAGGAACACCTGCCTATAAAAAGGTCCCACAGTTGACAGTGCATGTCAGATCAAAATCCAAGCCATGAGGTTGGAGGAATTGTCTGTAGGGCTCCGAGACAGGATTATGCAGAATGAAGATCCCCAATAACAGAGTGGCCTCCATTCTTAAATGGAAGAAGTTTGGAACCACCAAGATTCTTCCTAGAGCTGGCCACCCGGCCAAACTGAGCAATCGGGTAGAAGGGCCTTGGTCAGGGAGGTGACCAAGAACCCAGTGTTCACTCTGACAGAGCTCCACAGTTCCTCTGTGGAGATGGGAGAAACTTCCAGAAGGACAACCATCTCTGCAGCACTCCACCAATCAGGCCTTTATGGTAGAGTGGCCAGATGGAAGCCACATGACAGCCCGCTGATCTGATGAAACCTAGAAAGAACTCTTTGGCCTGAATGCCAAGTGTCACGTCTGGAGGAAACCTGGTACTATCCCTACGGTGAAGCATGGTGGTGAAAGCATCATGCTGTGGGGAAGTTTTCAGTGGCAGGGACTGGGAGACTAGTCAGGATCGAGGCAAAGATGAACAGAGCAAAGTACAGCGAGATCCTTGATGAAAACCTGCTCGAGAGCGCACAGGTCCTCAGACTGGGGTGAAGGTTCACCTTCCAACAGGACAACAATCCTAAGCACACAGCCAAGACAACGCAGGAGTGGCTTCGGGACAAGTCTCTGAATGTCCTTGAGTGGCCCAGCCAGAGCCCGGACTTGAACACGATCGAACATCTTTGGAGAGACCTGAAAACAGCTGTGCAGTAACTCATCCAACCTGACAGAGTTTGAGAGGATCTGCAGAGAAGAATAGGATAAACTCCCCAAATACAGGTGTGCCAAGCTTGTAGGGCTCTGAATACTTTCCGAATGCGCTGTAGATGTACAGAAGGAGGGCTATTTGTTATTTTCAATTGGAATATTTTGTATAAAGATAAGCATTATATTGTTAGATTATAGGAGTAACAGTCTTTCTCACCTCAAGTTCAACTGTCGGAGTAAGTTGGAGCGCACTGCCTTCATTTCATAGGCCTGCAGTAGATTTATATATTTTTATTTCACCTTTATTTAACCAGGTAGGCTAGTTGAGAACAAGTTCTCATTTGCAACTGCAACCTGGCCAAGATAAAGCATAGCAATTCGACACATACAACAGAGTTACACATGGAATAAATAAAACATACAGTCAATAATACAGTAGAACAAAAGAAAACAAAAAGTATATCTACAGTGAGTGCAAATGAGGTAAGTTAAGGCAATAAATAGGCCATGGTGGCGAAGTAATTACAATATAGCAATTGAACACTGGAATGGTAGATGTGCAGAAGATGAATGTGCAAGTAGAGATACTGGGGTGCAACGGAGCAAGATGAATAAATACAGTATGGGGATGAGGTAGGTAGATAGATGGGCTGTTTACAGATGGGCTATGTACAGGTGCTGTGAGCTGCTCTGACAGCTGGTGCTTAAAGCTAGTGAGGGAGATATGAGTCTCCAGCTTCAGAGATTTTTGCAGTTCGTTCCAGTCATTGGCAGCAGAGAACTGGAAGGAAAGACGACCATAGGAGGAATTGGCTTTGAGGGTGACCAGTGATATATACCTGGTGGAGCACGTGCTACGAGTGGGTGCTACTATGGTGACCAGTGAGCTGAGATAAGGCGGGGCTTTACCTAGCAGAGACTTGTAGATAACCTGTAGCCAGTGGGTTTGGCGACGACTATGAAGCGAGGGCCAACCAACGAGAGTGTACAGGTCGCAATGGTGGGTAGTATATGGGGCTTTGGTGACAAAACGGATGGAACTGTGATCGACTGCATCCAGTTTGAGTAGAGTTTTGGAGGCTATTTTATAGATGACATCACCGAAGTTGAGGATCGGTAGTATGGTCAGTTGTACGAGGGTATGTTTGGCAGCATGAGTGAAGGATGCTTTGTTGCGATATAGGAATCCGATTCTAGACTTAATTTTGGATTGGAGACGCTTAACCTCTGGGCCAGTGGGACGCTTGCGTCCCACCTACTCAACAGCCAGTGTAATCCCGTGGCGCGTTATTCAAATACCTTAGAAATGCTATTACTTCAATTTCTCAAACATATGACTTTTTTACACCATTTTAAAGACAAGACTCTCGTTAATCTAACCACACTGTCCGATTTCTAAAAGGCTTTACAACGAAAGCAAAACATTCGATTATGTCAGCAGAGTACCTAGCCAGAAATAATCAGACACCCATTTTTCAAGCTAGCATATAATGTCACATAAACCCAAACCACAGCTAAATGCAGCACTAACCTTTGATGATCTTCATCAGATGACAATCCTTGTTATATGTATGTTATACATGCATGTTTTGTTCAATCAAGTTCATATTTATATCAAAAACAGCTTTTTACATTAGCATGTGACTAGCATTCCCACCGAACACTTCCGGTGAATTTACTAAATTACTCACGATAAACGTTCACAAAAAAACAAATTATTTTAAGAATTATAGATATAGAACTCCTTTATGCACTCGCTATGTCCGATTTTAAAATAGCTTTTCGGTGAAAGCACATTTTGCAATATTCTGAGTAGATAGCCCGGCCATCACAAGCTAGCTATTTTGACACCCACCAAGTGTGGTACTCACCAAACTCCGATTTACTATTAGAAAAGTTTGATTACCTTTGCTGTTCTTCGTCAGAATGCACTCCCAGGACTTCTACTTCAATAACAAATGTTGGTTTGGTTCCAAATAATCCATAGTTATATCCAAATAGCGGCGTTTTGTTCGTGCGGTCAAGACACTATCCGAAGGGTAAAGAAGGGTGACGCGCCCGACGCGTTTCGTGACAAAAAAAAAAAATCAAAATATTCCGTTACCGTACTTCGAAGCATGTCAAACGCTGTTTAAAATCAATTTTTATGCTGTTATACTCACAGACACCATTCAAACAGTTTTAGAAACTTTAGGGTGTTTTCCATACAAATCAAACAATTATATGCATATTCTAGTTACTGGGCAGGAGTAGTAACCAGATTAAATCGGGTACGTTTTTTATCCGGCCGTGCAAATACTGCCCCCTATCCCCAACAGGTTAATGCGAGTCTGGAAGGAGAGTTTACAGTCTAAACAGACACCCAGGTATTTGTAGTTGTCCATGTATTCTAAGTCAGAGCAGTCCAGAGTAGTGATGCTGGACGGGCGAGCAGGTGCGGGCAGTGATCGATTGAATAGCATGCATTTAGTTTTACTTACGTTTAAGAGCAGTTGGAGGCCACGGAAGGAGAGTTGTATGGCAATGAAGCTCGTCTGGAGGTTAGTTATTAACAGTGTCCAAAGAGGGGCCAGAAGTATACAGAATGATGTCGTCTGCGTAGAGGTGGATCAGAGAATCACCAGCAGCAAGAGCAACATCATTGATGTATACAGAGAAGAGAGTCGGCCCGAGAATTGAACTCTGTGGCACACCCATAGAGACTGCCAGAGGTCCGGACAACAGGCCCTCCGATTTGACACACTGAACCCTATCAGAGAAGTAGTTGGTAAACCAGGCGAGGCAATAATTTGAGAAACCAAGGCTGTCGAGTCTGCCAATAAGAATGTGGTGATTGACAGTCGAAAGCCTTGGCCAGGTCGATGAATACGGCTACACAGTAATGTCTCTTATCGATGGCGGTTATGATGTCGTTTAGGACCTTGAGCATGGCTGAGGTGCATCCATGACCAGCTCTGAAACCAGATTGCATTGCAGAGAAGGTACGGTGGGATTCAAAATGGTTGGTAATCTGTTTGTTAACTTGACTTTTGAAGACCTTAGAAAGACAGGGTAGGATAGATATAGGTCTGTAGCAGTTTGGGTCTAGAGTGTCACCCCCTTTGAAGAGGGGGATGACCGCGGCAGCTTTCCAGTCTTTGGGGATCTCAGATGATACGAAAGAGGTTGAACAGGCTAGTAAATCGGGGTTGCAACAATTTCGGGAGATCATTTTAGAAAGAGTCCAGATTATCTAGCCCGGCTGATTTGTATGGGTCCAGATTTTGCAGCTCTTTCAGAACATCAGCTATCTGGATTTGGGTGAAGGATAAATGGTGGGGGCATTGGCGGGTTGCTGTGGAGTGTGCCGGGCAGTTGACCGGGGTAGGGGTATCCAGGTGGAAAGCATGGCCAGCCGTAGAGAAATGCTTATTGAAATTCTCAATTATAGTGGATTTATCGGTGGTAACAGTGTTTCCTAGCCTCAGAGCAGTGGGCAGCTGGGAGGAGGTGCTCTTATTCTCCATGGACTTTACAGTGTCCCAGAACTTTGAGTTAGTACTAAAGGATGCAAATTTCTGTTTGAAAAAGCTAGCCTTCGCTTTTCTAACTGCCTGTGTATATTTGTTCCTAACTTCCCTGAAAAGTTACATATCACGGGGGCTATTCGATGCTAATGCAGAACGCCACAGGATGTTTTTGTGCTGGTCAAGGGCTGCCATGTCTGGAGTGAACCAAGGACTATATCTATTCCTAGTTCTAAATATTTTGTGGGGCATGCTTATTTAAGATGGTGAGGAAGGCACTTTTAAGGAATAGCCAGGCATCATCTACTGACTGGATGAGGTCAATGTCATTCCAGGATACCAGATAAAGCTTAATAATAGTCACACCATACCAAACCTTCACAAACGTTTCTAAACTTAAGTAGGGTAATATTCAAAGTAAGTCAAGCCATTGTTTATAGGGGAAATACGAGAAGAGGGAACGTAAACCAGGGAAAAAAGGCATTACCCTCCCCTTTGCCCAATAATTTTCTTTTAAAACACAGCCCTCCCCAAAGCAAGAAAAAAAAAGGTTTGACAACCCTCACCCATTTCAGACCACCACTCCCCCAGTAAATGTTGATCTGTCCCTGAGGTGATGGCAAGGATCTTCAACTAGTAGGCATAAACCACCTGAATATTGATATTCATTTGTTTTTCTTGAAGGTTTGGTGATTTTGAGAAATGAATTGTTATAGCAAGAACATTTTCAAACACCCAGCACTTTGGAAACATAGATCAGGAGTGGCCACCACTCCTAGAGAACAAGCAGGATTTTCTTCCAGCCCTATAACAGGCTGGAAGAAGAGTTTACCTAAAATACAAAATGCTAAACGTTTGTGTCCTTACCTTGAAAGCAGTCTATGGACAAGGAGACTGCAATCTGTTTGGTTACCCACTGCCATCAACCATTAAATTAGTCTTTCATGTGCAGAGCCTTGGTGTAGTGGTAACACTCCCTGACATGTCGCATACAACTTTCCACCTGAGAACAGGAATCAATCCCTGCTGCAAACTGTTTCTCACATTAGCGTCTCCCTATCTCCTTTCCTTACTGTCTGAATAAAGTGTCAAACAAACTAAAAAACGTTAGCATACTTAAAAATGTAATCAGCAAAAATCACAAAGTTGTAAAATTTTGAGTGTTCATTTAATGTTCGAATTCTGAATACACCTGACCTGTGGTTTAAATTATTATTTTTTTAAATCACCCTGGTCATAGGCCTAAGCTATGTCAAAATATGTAGAAATGCAGGAAATTATGCTTGTGCTACGGTGCAGTGAAATTCACACAGAAAATGTCACTCCAAGCTTTCTATTCAAATCCCCAAAAATGTCAAAATTATTATCTTCACAAAAAAGTGCAATATATATATCTTTTTTAAATATAAAAGCTAGCCGACTCACTAGCATTAGCCAGCTGGCTATACTTTTACAGTGGCTTGCAAAAGTATTCACCCCCTTTGGCATTTTTCCTATTTTGCTGCCTTACAACCTGGAATTAAAATAGATTTTTGGGGGGTTTGTATCATTTGATTTACACAACATGCCTACCACTTTGAAGATGCAAAATATATTTTTTTGTGAAACAAACAAGAAATAAAACTTGAGCGTGCATAACTATTCACCCACCAAAGACAATACTTTGTAGAGCCACCTTTTGCAGCAAATACAGCTGCAAGTCTCTTGGGGTATGTCTCTATAGGCTTGGCACATCTAGCCACTGGGATTTGTGCCCATTCAAGGCAAAACTGCTCCAGCTCCTTCAAGTTGGATGGGTTCTGCTGGTGTACTGCAATCTTTAAGTCATACAACAGATTCTCAATTGGATTGAGGTCTGGGCTTTGACTAGGCCATTCCAAGACATGTAAATGTTCCCCTTAAACCACTCAAGTGTTGCTTTAACAGTATACTTAGGGTCATTGTCCTGCTGGAAGGTGAACCTCTGTCCCAGTCTCAAATCTCTGGAAGACTGAAACAGGTTTCCCTCACGAATGTCCTTGTATTTAGCGCCATCCATCATTCCTTCAATTCTGACCAGTTTCCCAGTCCCTGCCAATGAAAAACATCCCCAAGCATGATGCTGCCACCACCATGCTTCATTGTGGGGATGGTATGCTCGGGATGATGAGAGTTGTTGGGTTTGCAACAGACATAGCGTTTTCCTTTATGGCCGAAAAGCTCAATTTTAGTCTCATCTGATGAGAGTACCTTCTTCCATATGTTTGGGGAGTCTCCCACATGCCTTTTGGCGAACACCAAACGTGTTTGCTTATTTTTTTCTATAAGCAATGTTTTTTCCTGGCCACTCTTCCATAAAGCCCAGCTCTGTGGAGTGTACGGCTTAAAGTGGTCCTATGGACAGATACTCCAATCGCCGCTGTGGAGTTGTTGTCTCGCTGATTAATGCCCTCCTTGCCTGGTCTGTGAGTTTTGGTGGCGGCCCTCTCTTGGCAGGTTTGTGGTGCCATATTCCGTCCATTTTTTAATCATGGATTTAATGGTGCTCCGTGGGATGTTCAAAGTTTCGGATATTTTTTATAACCCAACCCTGATCTGTACTTCTCCACAACTTTGTCCCTGACCTGTTAGGAGAGCTCCTTGATCTTCATGGTGCTGCTTGCTTGGTGGTGCCCCTTGCTTAGTGGTGTTGCAGACTGGGGCATTTCAGAACAGGTGTTTATATACTGAGATCATGTGACAGATCATGTGACACTTAAATCAAGTCCACCTGTGTGCAATCTACTAATTATGTGACTTCTGAAGGTAATTGGTTGCACCAGATCTTATTTAGGGGCTTCATAGCAAAGGGGGTGAATACATATGCACGAACCACTTTTCCGTTTTTCATTTTTTATAATTTTTTGAAACAAGTTATTTTTTTCCATTTCACTATTTTGTGTATGTCCATTACATGAAATCCAAATAAAGATCCATTTAAAATACAGGTTGTAATGCAACAAAATAGGAAAAACGTCAAGTGGGATGAACACTTTTGCAAGGCACTGTAGCTTGCTATAGCTATGGGCATTTGACATTGGTAATTTGGGTTGTTTAATGTTTTAAGGACTCCTGAGCAAACCAGCAAACTAGGCTGTCATCTTGTGAAACCCAGTGAATGTAAAAAATCTTGTTCTTTATTGTAGTAAGGGTAACGTTAGAGACTGAAGATATTTGTCATGCAATGCAGCTTAAGTAACTTAGCTAACTCTTTTCTTTATTAAAGACTGGTTAGCTGACAACGGTTAATCATTAATCCAAAAGAAATTGCAGAAAATTACTGAGTGAAGGAAATACGATTGTCATGCCCTGACCATAGAGAGCCCTTGGTTCTCTATCGTGTTTAGGTCAGAGCGTGACTAGGGGGGTGTTCTAGTCATTTTATTTCTATGTTGGTGAGTTGTATGGTTCCCAATTAGAGGCAGCTGGTAATCGTTGCCTCTAATTGGGGATCATATTTAGGAAGCCCTTTCTCCCACCTGCTTTGTGGGATATTATTTTGTTCACGGTCGGTGTTTGGTTGTTGTAGTTTCACATTGGATTAAAAGTATGTGGAACTCAAAGCACGCTGCGTCTCGGTCCGTCTTTCCTCACGATCGTGACAGCGATGACTGAATATAAAACTACTATTATGGAATGAAAGTCCTGTTTCAGTATTACTCCACATTGAACCACATCCAGAGGATGGGTACATGATGGGCACATTGTAGTTTTCCTGTTCTCATATGGTAAGTACATATTTGTTGCAGGAGATATACGGTAGCAGTCAAAAGTTTGGACACCAACTCATTACAGGATTTCTTTATTTTTACTATTTTCTACAATGTAGAATAATAGTTAAGACATCGAAACTATGAAATAACACATGGAATCACAGTAACCAAGTGTTTTTCAAATCAAACTGTATTTGTCACATGCGCCGAATACATGTGTAGACCTTACAGTGAAATGCTTACTTACAAGCCCTTAACCAACAGTGCAGTTCAAGAAAGAGTTAAGAAAATATTTACCAAATAAACTAAAGTAAAAAATAATATTTGAGATTCTTTAAAGTAGCCACTCTATGCCTTGATGCCAGCTTTTCACACTTGGCATTCTCTCAACCAGCTTCATGAGGTAGTCACCTGGAATGCATTTCAATTAACAGGTGTGTCTTGTTAAAAGTACATTTGTGTAATTTCCTTCCTTCTTAATGTGTTTGAGCCAATCAGTTGTGTTGTGACAAGGTATGTTAAGAACTATGAAAGTTTCTTCAAGTGCAGTCGCAAAAACCATCAAGCGCTAAGATGAAACTGGTTCTCATGACGACCGCCACAGGAAAGGAAGACCCAGAGTTACCTCTGCTGCAGAGGATAAGTTCATTGCAGTCTCCAGCCTCAGAAATTGCAGCTCAAATAAATGCATCAGCGTTCAAGTAACAGACATCTCAACATCAACTGTTCAGAGGAGACTGTGTGAATCAGGCCTTCAAGGTCGAACTGCTGCAAAGAAATCACTACCAAAGGACACCAATAATAAGAAGAGACTTGCTTCGGCCACGAAACACGAGCAATAGACATTATACCGGTGGAAATCTGTCCTTTAGTCGGAGTCCAAATTTGAGATTTTTGGTTCCAACCGCACAAGTTTTTTGTGAGACGCAGCGTAGGTGAACGGATGATCTCTGCATGTGTAGTTCCCACCGTAAAGCATGGCGGAGGTGGTGTGATGGTGCTTTGCTGGTGACACTGTCGCTGATTTATTTAGAATTCAAGACGCACTTAACCAGCATGGCTACCACAGCATTCTGCAGCGATATGCCATCCCATCTGGTTTGCGCTTAGTGGGACTGTAATTTGTTTTCAACAGGACAATGACCCAACACACCTTCAGGCTGTGTAAAGGTTATTTGACCAAGGAGAGTGATGGAGTGCTGCATCAGATGACTTGGCCTCCACAATCACCCGATCTCAACCCAATTGAGATGGTTTGGGATGAGTTGGATTGCAGAGTGAAGAAAAAGCAGCCAAAAAGTGCTCAGTAAATGTGGGAACTCCTTCAAGACTGTTGGAAAAGCATTCCAGGTGAAGCTGGTTGAGAGAATGCCAAGAGTGTGCAAAGCTGTCATCAAGGCAAAGGGTGGCTGCTTTGAAGAATCCAAAATATATTGATTTGTTTAACACTTTTTTTGGTTACTACATGATTCCATATGTGTTATTTCATAGATTTGATGTCTTCACTATTATTCTAGAATGTAGAAAAACTGTAAAAATAAAGAAAAAAAACATGAATGAGTAGGTGTGTCCAAACTTTCGACTGGTACTGTATAAGGAATGCTATTACTGCCGCCAGTACAGGAATGGTGAAAAACACAAGGCTCGTCGCCAATGAATCGCATGGTGGGCTATCCATTGGCGGCTTCTGATGTGCCCATTGGCGGCTTCTGATGTGCATGGGCACGAGTGACTTGATGTCCCATTCCCGGGGGGGGGGTGTTCGGATTGAGCTTAACTGTGATTAATATCAAAGTTCAGCAAGTTGCAATGTAACGGAATGTGATAAAACAGGTCATAAAAGGGCCGAGTCAATCCTGAATAAAACAAATGTCAGCGCAGTCTCAATAAGGGGTTATGTCTGTGCATTCATCTGAAGAATGCGGGACCCTCTCTGAAACAGTTGAGTTAAATTGAGATGTATAATCAGCTAAATAATTTAATTGCACCTGGATCTCAAAGGCTAATTATTTTTGAAAGATTATATTTCAGTACTAATCTTGGAGATATAGCTCCCTCACACCGAGCTGACTCATTCTTCCCATCATTAGCATGCCATTGTCATACGCCCACTCCTCTGCTCCTTAACACATTTTAACTGGCACATCGCTTCCGCTGATGAATCACATTGCCCTGCTGGTGAAAACGCAGCCCACGATTCACTACCAGAAAATATCACAAGTCGAACCAATATAGACGACTTATAAAATTCAAATTTTTTGTTGTTGCCCCCTTCTCATTTTTGTTCCACAGGAAAGGATACTGTTTTGGTTAGGGTGGTTGAGGTTTCAGAGGAGACCAGGACTGCATCTAAAATGGCACCCTATTCCCTAATATAGTGCACTACTTTTGACCAAGGCCCATAGGGTTACAGGTCACTTGAGATTGAAATGTCAGGGAGGCTGTCTAATAAAAGACTCCAACTTGACCAGACACTAAATCACTGCCAGGAGGACAATAACATAAGGAAATATTACAGGAAGAGATAATGTCTATTGATCACACTCCTGGACAGGAGGGTTCTGTCGATGGCGCCCACCCACGCCAATTCCCTGATGCCCATTTGTTTTGACAGTTAGTTAGACAACACGTGCTAGAAGATGATTAAAATATCACCATTATTGATTTGAGTATTCTTGCATTATAGTTGTTGATACAGCATGTTGAGTCTGGACACCTCCAGTGCTAACCCCAGCTCATTATCGGAAAAGATTGATTATAAATATTCTCTTACCTTTGCTGATCTTCGTCAGAATGCACTCCGAGGACTCCTACTTCCACAAGAAATGTTCGTTTTGTTCGAAATACACCATATTTATGTCCAAATACCTCTGTTTTGTTCGTGCGTTCAGATCACTATCCAAAGGCATAACGCGCGAGCGCAGTACCAGAGACGAAAAGTAAAAATGTTCCATTACCGGTCGTAGAAACATGTCAAACGTTGTTTACAATCAATCCTTAGGGTATTTTTAACATAAAACGTTGATAATATTCCAACCGGACAATAGTGTATTCATTACAGAAGAAAAAGAAGGAGAAGGCGCGCTCGCGGGATTGCGCATCACCAAGTCCTTTGTCCATAGGCAGTCCACTCATTGACTGAGCTACTATTCTCTGCCCAGTAACAGGAGAAGGATGGAAAAACTTTCTGAAGGCTGTTGACAGCCAATGGAAGCCTTAGGAAGTGCAACGTGACCCCACAGACACTGTAGTTTCGATAGGGATTCAAAAGAAGAACTACAATTCTCAGATTTCCACACTTCCTGGTTAGATTTTTCTCAGGTTTTTGCCTGCCATATGAGTTCTGTTATACTCACAGACATCATTCAAACAGTTTTAGAAACTTCAGAGTGTTTTCTATCCAAATCTACTAATAATATGCAAATATTTGACTCTGGACCCGAGTATTAGGCAGTTTACTCTGGGCATGCTTTTCATCCGAAATCGAAAATACTGCCCCCTATACCCTAAAAAGCTAGGGGGGTTGGGTTTTAAGCATTAAGATATAGTACGTTTCCAGTCTCTCCAAGTTAAAGGGGAATAAAGTAATCTTCTTATTCGAGAGGGGATAGAGGCTTTATAAATGTGGTAGGCCTACTTTATCCAATCACACTGCTCGTTCTATGATCTGCTTTGGTGGTTGTAATTATTATGGATAGCAAGAGTCGGTTGGCGTATGAAGAGACATACCCTAACCCGCCCAAGAATTCTCAATGCAATTTTTCTGAGTAATGTTTTCCTTTTGGGGTTTTTCTTTGGCACATAAACGACAGGGGCAGTCCTACTTTGATCGCGTTTGCTTTTTTGGGGGTGGGGGAAATGAACTGCTTTGCTTCTCTTAATTGATGAGATTTGCCTTAGGGCATGCTGTTTTGCCTGCGGCACAGTGTTTGTCCTCTTGCTCCTTTTTCTCTCGCTCCCCTTTGGTCCTTTGATCCCTCACCAAGACATATGATACAAACATAATGGGTCCTGACTGAAAGTGAGCCTGATTCATTGCTCTAGGTTTAGGAGCTCTGCTGGCTGTGAGAGCATCCAGGGGGAGATTGGGCAAATGTTTGTGTCCCCAAGCCTGGGGCCTTTGTTCAGAAGTACCAAATAAAGATAGCACTTTGACCGACTCTCTACCCTACCTTATTAAAACGGGTTGTAAGAGCCACAAAGTTTTAGCTCAAGCTGCAGAACGCACAAAATAAAATGGCTTGTCAAAATAGCAGTTAGGTAAGTGTTGGCATTCTCATTGCACTACAATAAATCCATGACATCTAGCTACAGAAGACCTTCTAAAAAACAGATCCACAAGACATTAATACTGTATATTGCATTCTCAATATTGTGTTGGTTTCGATACAATGTGTTTGGGAACTGTAAAGTGAGACATTTTGGAAAGAGAAAACAAAGAGCATCTCGTCCTTGACATCCACTGTTCTCTATCTCCTTTGTCTGTCTTTCACCCCTCTACCCCTCCCTCTTCCAACTGCAACTGAGCACTTGAGGCTGATGCAGCACGTAAGGTGTCAGCATCACATCCCAGCTTGATGATAACAATCTAGCACTAGCAGGAGTCACACACTCATATGTATGTACGTATGCCACTTTCAGTAATTAAAGTCTGCCGTCACATTCAATACTGCATAGTAGCAACCTTCCTTAAGATGACACACCGCGAAGAGCACAAAAGCCCCACTGAAGTTTCACAACAGAACACACACAGAAGAAGTCAATCTGGCTGTTTGAACAAAATCCACATTACCCAGTTGTGAAGACCCGCAAAGATACAAAGTGTAATGCTGAGGGAAGACAAAAATATATATAAATAAAAAGGGATTCATTTCATCATAACACTGGTGTTGACTCCCAAAAGCCAAAGGAAGTAGTTTCCACTGGCAGTCTTCCATTTGAGTACTTCAGCCTCTTCTACTCTACCAGAGATATGTTTCTCATAGTTTTGTTTCAAAGTGAGCTAGGCCCAGTGTGTGTAGCTTGTTAGACGCCGGAGGATTTTTAATGAAGACATTGTTCTGTTGGTAATCATGTTAAAGGCCACCCGGATCGCAATTGATTGTCCAATCAATCTATAAATGATGCACGCTCCCCTGTCCAATGACATCCTTATTAAAATCCTTCGAGCGACAACCATCGTTAGCGTGCTTCCTAGGCGATGTCAATGAGAAATCCATGTACCGGTGGGTCTTTTGTTTGGCTTGAACTGTACAGTGCTTTTCGATAACAGATTGATGCAGAGACTTTTTAAATACCTGAGGGAAAGTTTTTAGCTGATCAATGTAAGAGTACATGTATTACAGAGCAAAATGTAGACCTGCTAGCTTTGACTCTTCATTTCCCTCATTGTATTCAAGTTCACAGGTTCAAACCCTACTGACTGAACACTTCAGAGGCATTTATGAAGTGGAAAAGCTTGACCTAAAATTCTACTTTAATGGCTAGGCATAATTATCTCTCATTTCTAAAGGATTCACACATCTATGTCCTAGCTTTTGTAGTCCATAAATGTGACTTGAATCAGGAAACTTGGTGTATGTTGTGTGTCACTTCACAGGAGAGGCATTTGAACATCAGCATAAATGTTTTATCAAAATGTGTTTTTTTTGTAGAATGCCTTCTGGAGCATGTTAACTTTCATGGGCCTTAACAACAAACTTGTATGCCATCTGTAAATATGAATACAATTATTAAAATTATGAGCCTAGTTGGTTTAGCCCCAGAAAATACGTAAACCTTCCCGCTACCGTGATTGGCTGAGTTAATGGATGGGCTGGACATGCCGAGAGAAGTTTGTATTGGTCTGCAGCATGCATCGGTTTATAACATGAGCTGCTCAACTATGTAAAGGTAATCCTTTCTAACACGCCTTTTTTGAAAGATATCACAAATAACTGCAGAAGTGTTGCAAATGCTCTCCACTTTCTGAAGGACGATCGTACCATGCTGACTCACTCGGACTCTGAAAATGAATCAGACGATGAGGAAATCCCTGAATTAGGTAAAAATATTTTAATTGAACCAGACTTTGTAGACTCTTCTGAAACGGCGATCAACAGTGTTGTCATCACAGAAGAAGTTGACTGCGTTTTGAAAACCTGTTGGAAGTATGACAGCTAAGGAGATGGAGAAAATTCTGGCGTTTGATTGCAAATATGCGGATTACATCTTCAAACTAAGGGCAACCATGGCATCCGTGACAGAGGGGGAGAAGCGTTCATCCATGTATACGGGTAAGAGAGTCTAGCTAGCTACATTTTGAAATATTATATGTTTCAAATTTGGTCAGAAAGTTGTTTTCATTGCAAGTTAAAGCGTACTGTTAGCTAGCTAGCTGACTCTAGCTGTAAGGCTCGCTAGCTAACACTACATGTATGGTCTGTGTTGTAATATTATTTGTATCTCAGAAATCCAGATGCATTGCTAGTTATAGCCTAATATTAGCTAGCTATCTAACATTTGACCTAACTGGTTAGCTTTACCAACCTGCATATTCATGCATGATAGTAATGTTATGAGTTGGGATTAGAGCTCATTGTTTAGCTGGCTAGCTAGCTAGGTCTGAATAAAAGACTCCACAATGCAAGTAACCATTTAACTGTACCGTTTACACCTTCTGTATCCTGTGCATGTGACAAACTTCAATTTTATTTGAATAGTGTGGGTTTACCAGAGACGGTAATGTGAATAACAACATGACATGCACCAAAGACAAATTAGGATGTAAAGTTAGGGAAACTAGAGTGTCCAAGTTCTAAAAATCTCCAGTAGAATGCCCTGCTTTTATTTCATCACACTCACAACCGTAAGCTATTATGCGATTACCTCGCCATTAACTTGTAAATAATGATCTTGTTGTGAGTTTATTTTCCTGTAATAATTCATACAAATTTCCTAGTTAAGACATTATTTGAACTGGCTAGCGAAATCACAGCCATTCTTTTTTTTGCTTATACTTTTTCATAAGAACGACAAATTTGATGTCGGACGACAATAGAATGTTCACGATGTCACTGCGACAACTGTCTACAGGCATGTCGATAGACGTAGTATAAACCAGCCTTTAGTCTTAATCTTTGGTTGTTCAGTACACTACTATACTCACTCTGTTTAGCACATGGCCTCACATGTGAATCCTTAAAAAGATGGGTGGGGCTAAGGCTTAAGAGGGTGTGAACGATGCTGAATGGGTGTAGACAAAGAAGAGCTCTCCAACATTCAAGGGCCATTTTCTCAAAAGTAGGGTTACAAGTTTATCAACTTTCAAAGCAGAATGACTTTCCCATTGTTCCTCAACTGTAGCATATGATAACATTTTCTGAGCCTCTACTTTTATCCAATGTAAAAAAAAACATTTCTAATTTTGACAGTCGGTCACAAATTTACATCAGATCATAAATTCCACTAAACTGTAATTTCAATGTTCACACCAATGACAATGTCTGTGTCAAAGTTAAGTATGAGAAAGCTTAGATGAAAGAGTAAATGACCACCTATCAAACACATACTGTACCTTTATGCCAATGAATCCCAATTATCAACAAATGCCTTTGGTGTTACAACACCAAAAGGCATCTGACACTGTTCTCAAAATACCAAAAAATTCACAACGCTATATTGCTTCGAGGGCGTACTACAAAGCCTGTTAACCACAAGCACAAACATCAATGGCAAAGACCCTACGGTGAACCCTTTGACAAAACATAATGGCTAGACATGCGATATCTGTCACAACCTGATCTGTTTCACCTGTCTTGTGATTGTCTTATTATCCCTAGTGTATATATATCCCTGTGTTTCCGTGCCAGTTCGTCTTGTATGCTTTTTCAAGTCGACCAGCATTTTCCCCGTACTCCTGCTTCTATTCTCTTTTGCTAGTCCTCCTGGTTTTTGACCCTTGCCTGTTTCTGGACTGCCTGACCATTCTGCCTGCCCTGCCCTGACCTCGAGCCTGCCTGCCACTCTGTACCTCCTGGACTCTGAACTGGTTTTGACCTTTTGCCTGTCCACGGCCATTCTCTTGCCTACCCCTTTTGGATTGTTTAATAAATATCAAGACTCAAACCATCTGTCTACCGTGTGTGCATCTGGGTCTCACCTTGTGCCCTTATAACATCAGAACTGCATGTGGCTCAATAGGCTCCATCAGGGTTTCAGTGGGGGGGGGTGTAAGCGGCAGTACTGAACACTGGGACAGAGATAAAGGGACTGACAGCATGATATCAGTTCTCATCCCCCATCCACTGGCACATGTCACTTAAGTCAGTCAGAACAGATAGATAGGACCTGCACAACTGCACAGGGCAAATAATTCTGAGCGCTTGAGTGTTTGTACCAAGTCTTAAAGGGTGGAAATTTAAGGTATTGTCAAACTGCAGTTATTAACTGATATACCTTTATATAGTGATTCCTATGTTGAATATTTAAAGATATTTTGCTGGTCTGTTCGTAATGAGAAGCAACCAGACGCCACACTTGACGCATTTATGAAAATGTTTTTTCCAGTTACTAATAAGCATGCACCCATTAAGAAAAGTACTATAAAACTGCTAAATCCCTGTGGATTGATGAGGAATTTAAACATTTTATGGTTGAGAGGGAAGAGGCAAAAGGAATGGCAAATACGTCTGGCTGCACAGCCGATTGGCAAACGTACTGTAAATTAAGAAATTGTGTGACTAAACAAAAAACTGTACTATGAAACAAAGATGGATGATAATATAAATCCTTTGAGCACCCTAAATTATATTTTGGGCAGAAAGGTGAACTCGGCTCCATCTTTAATTTAATCAGATAGCTCATCACACAACATGAATCACCTGTTCATTACCAAGATTAGAAAATATAGGCATAACATGCCAGCAACAAACGCAGACCCTACACATCCAAGTATAACTGCCCAAATTATGAAAGACAACCATTGTAATTTTGAATTGTGTAAAGTGAGGGTGGAAGAGGTGAACAAATTATTGTTGTCTATCAATAATGACAAACCACCTGGTACTGACAACTTGGAACATTTTCTGAGGATGGTAGCAGACTATTTGCCATCTCTTCAATCTAAGCCTACAGGAAAGTGTGAGCCCTCAGGCCTGGAGGGAAGCAAAGGTAATTATGCTCCCCAAGAATAGCAAAGCACCCATTACTGGGTCAAACAGTGGACCAATCAGCCTGCTACAGACCCATAGTAAACTTTTGGAAAAAATTGTGTTTGACCAGATATAATGCTATTTCACAGTAAACAAACTAACAACTGACTTTTAGCATGCTTATAGGGAAGGGCACTCAACATGTTTTATCACACCTGGGCTACTGCCAGGTTATAATGATCAAGTGCCACAAAGGACAATTTCAGTTGGCCCTTAAATGTACACTACCGTTCAAAAGTTTGGGATCACTTATATATGTCCTTGTTTTGAAAGAAAAGCACTTTTTTGTCCATTAAACTAACATCAAACTGACCAGAAATACAGTGTAGACGTTAATGTTGTAAATGACTATTGTAGCTAGAAACGGATGAGTTTTTTACAGAATATCTACTGTCGTGACGTTGTATTAGTTAATGTGACGACTGTTGCTCATCGAATGATTAACGGTTTATAATTACGTGATTAAATGAATTAAGCAATGAATCAAGCAATTATTAACTCATTAACCTGGGGCACCATGGGAACATTGTTTTGATTGAGTTTCTATTTCCCAAATTAACTCAAGGGATATCAGAATATCGATTACAACAGTCGCTAAATTAATCAGTTTCCTCTACAGTCTCATAATCTGAAAGTCGTATAATCCGGGAATCTGCACGGACCCGGGCTTTACCACTGAATTTACCACACCAATCTTAGTTGATTATTTATTTACGAGCAAGCTAAAATGATGATAAAAATGCACATACACAAAACACAGTCTAGCTATTGATTAGGACTTAGTATAACGGGCCAACACACTATGGCGCTTGTTACCCAAAATGGGGATTTTAAAAAGAGAGAAAGAAAGGAAGTACACGAGAGAAATATACATTTGGGTTCATTTGTCAGCCATGCTTATTTAAAATTAGCCTTGCCCCGAACTGCCGCTCTTATGGGTCAGAATATAATGATGTAATTACGTGTTGTAGTTCTCAGGTGGGAAGCTCCGCGTGGGTCGTTTAGGCTTCTAAATGACGAAGTTCTCCGGCGCAACTCTCTGGTTGTCCTCACGATGTCAGTGTCCTTCTTGGCTAAGTGGTCTGATCCTCACCCTTGATCGGAAAGGGGTCTTCTGAGGACAGACAGCTCTGTAGCTCAGAGCTCACAGCTTCGGCTCGAATGGTGTCGATACCACGATTCAATGGAGAGTGGAGGCTGGGTGGTTCGGCTTGAATTCACCCGCTTAGACACAGCTACTCGTCCGTAGCTCGTGTAGAAAAATATTTCTTTGTCTTCAACCTTGTGTTTCGTTTTGGGGGTTCGTCGACTTTGTTAGACCTTGGCTGCAGCTTGGGGTCAATAGTCTACTATGTTAATTCTTCACTCTCCTGTCTTATACCCTCGGGTCAGAAGTGGGTGTAACAGCCTTTAGGGCGATTCTCTGGGCGGACCAAGTACAGGGGGCAAGGCTTAGATTTGGCTAAAAATCCGATTTTAGACACTAACTTCACATTTCATCTTTATCAAAACATTCTGTTTGATTTGGATATTTTCCAAACAGCGTACAATGTATAAACATCAGGCATATACTGGGAAAACTCTTAAAGGTACAATGTTTTCATAATAACGTCATCTCTTAACCTTTAAAAACCAATACAAAAGTTACATACATTTTAATATTCCACTTTTCGTCATAACCACCATTGTGGCTGACGGAAACCATTGTTCCAAAGTTCCTTTATTGCATGTTTAAGGTTCTGAGGCCAGTTCTCCATTGTTAGGACAAAGGAATTTCTCTGTATTATGGGCATGAGGTGTCATAAAACCCCCACATCTTCAGACCCCTAGATCTCTCCTCCTCTGTTGGGGGTTTGGGAGATAATCTGTAGGGTGGTGGTCTCCTGTACCCTGACCTGATCAGGACAGTCATGACAGTCCCCCTCTGGTAGGTTCAACTTGGAATGATTCTGCATGTTGCAACACACCATAAGAATGACCATCGGATGTCCTGGTCTGTGGATCATCAGAGCAGCCCCCCCCCCTTTAGTGGTTCCCCCCTGGTAGGCTTTCCGCAAGCTGTGGATCACCACCAGAATGGATCAAGGAGGTCTGGCAGTGGCTCTGTGTTCCGGCCCGTCGTCCGGTTATCCCGGTTAGTGGACCTAGGCAGTAACTTGGCAGACGTTAATAACGCACAACACTCAGGCAATACATCATTACATTTCCTCCCCAAAGGAGCGGTGTCTTGGCTCTAAGGCTTCCTAAGTGTCAAAGGTAATGAAACGAAAAATTGGAATAAAAACATAAAAGTATACAAAATATGTCTACCACACCTTAATCATCTAATATGGACTATGTTCTATATATGTCCAAGGCCTTGGCTAAATAGCTTTATCATGGCATTGTCTCTAATGTCATGTCTAGGTTGATCCTACTTGCAGGTGGGTAGTTAAGGCACTTGGAAAAACTTGGCCCCTGAAGGCCAAGCTTACATTAGGGACATTACTGGGCTGACCTAGCGAGTTCGGGAGAGGAGGCTGGGACTGGGCCCTGTAAGAGGGTTTCCGGATCCATTGCCACCTTTCCAAAAATCGGGATCGCTTCCGTCCCACGGGTGATCCTAGTATAAGACCTCATTAGGTCTTCCATTGCACGTGTGCGCCTGTGTACGTAGTAGGTGCACACGCCGAGGGAAATGAGACCAAGGATCATGGTAACAGTCAGGATACTGTCCGGCACCGTCCAAGAGCGGGCGACAGACCAACCTTTTGGTCTGTAGTCAGTCGGGTCGACTAACAGTGCCTCATCCAGTACGCTAAGATCGACAGTCATGGGTCCCTCGTACTGGATTTGGTATTGAATGGCTTGTGGTAACTCAAGGGAACGTTTAGCAAAAGCGTCCGGCATTTCAATCTCTGTGTCTATCCGGTCGTCGGGAAGGTGGTATAGAGCGAGGTCGTCTACGTGAATAATCGCCCCCTCTGGTACCGTAACAAAAACAGTCTGGTTGGGGAGGTTCAATTGGGTGATGGAGTCATGGCGTTCGTAAGTCATAGTGGCGGACGCGAACGGTGTGTTGACCAACCATCGGTTCCCTACCACCTCCACTTGTGTGGTGGTGGCCCCATCCCTGGCTGTTAGTTTGGCTCTACAGCGTTCTTCGCTGGTGATAGCTTTAATACCACAAAGACGCTCAGTGTTATCCCTGACAAATGGTTTGCTAGGACAAAGGTAGTGGACATCTTTGGTTAGAGTACACATTAGCAGGTTAGGGGTGAGATAGAAATCTGGGTTGTTTTCCTGGTAAGCTACAACTGGGGGCGTGGCAATCTTTACGTGGGTACTGTCGCGCCAAAATCCTACATTGAGAACCGTTTTCAATCTATAGATATTCTCCAGTTCAACAACCGGCAGCGTCAGTAGAAAACCCACTTCATTACGATCAACATCAACGTGTATTGGGATGGCCGACCCCAGACTATAGGCCAAATGTGATTGTAACGGCCTTAGTGTGGTTGAAGTAGCTGAGGTCAATATGTCGTGCACCATTGAGAGGGGCACTAGATATGAGGGGATTCTATTCATGGCCAAGTGGTCCATAGAAGAGCTAACTTCACGGAGAAAATCCTCCAGTAACAATCGAACCAATTGGACATGGGCATAGTCATGGTTCATGACCTCTGCTAGCTTTCCTACAGACAGGATAGTTTTGTTCAGGAGAGTAGCGTGTGTGTTGACCACCAGAATAGTGTCCTGGAGAGACTTTCCCACATGTTGCAACCTAAGGGCCTGTGCCTTCATCTGCTGCTGGATAAGTGGCATCTCTTCAGTAATCTCCCTAACATTCCTCTTGACTGTGGCTAGACTGACTGCGTTGACGGCAGTGGTACCTAGGGCAAATAGTGACCCTACGGCTGCCCCTATCGATAGTAGCGCCCCGACGAATCGTTTTTCTCGCCTGGGCTCAGCTAGTTCTGACTGGGTTACTGTGAACTTTTGGAGTTGGGCCAACATATGGGCAGTGTCTAGCTGGGCGTGCTTAATTGCCTGGCTGGTCCAGTCAGCCCCGGCCCAACTCAAATGCGCCGCAGGTGGAATGTGTTGACGGTACACATTCTCTGCATCTAGGCGGACATATACCCTCTGCGTGTGTACTCTGCAGTTAGTTATGAGGAGTCCTGGATCGTCGCGGAGAACGATTCCCGTAGGGGGTCCGTTCGTGATTACGTCTGCTGGGTTGGTTTTGACCAGGGCGCAGAGTGTCAGGATCATCCAAAGGAACTCCATCCTACAGAAACGCATAATCAGAGATTGTTGGATTATTTCAGTTATTTGTATTCGTAAACAAAAATTGTTTTGACAACTATTTTTCTGTTTTTCTTATTTTTAATCAGTACAGCGCAGGACGATATCACTAGTGACAACAGATGTATATCTGGTAGCTGGGAAGAGAATAAAAGATATTAGGTGCAACGTACTGGTCTCCTGGAAGGGATCAGCTGAGGGTACTTAAGAATTTTCTTAGTACCTCTGGTTTTTTTGCTAGGGTTTTTATCTATTCGGTGCTGGCTAGCACCCCTTCTATTCCCATGGGGGGAGTGTACAACTTGATTTGGTTCCGGTGGACCCACTTTAATGTGGCGGTTTGTCGACCTTTGCTGATTTTGATCTGGTAAGCTACAGGTGATAGCTTCACCACAATCTCGTGTGGCCCCGTCCAGTGGGGCAGGAACTTTGTTGCGACGCCCGCGGGTTTGGTGTATATGTAGTACCACACCTTATCTCCGACCTCGAACACCTGGTGTGAGGCTTTTTTGTCGTAATAGGTCTTGTCACCTTCTGCACTTCTTTCCAATTGTCCTTGAGCGTACGCAAAGGTAGTCTGGAGATGGTTCCGCAAGTCGGTCACGTATTGGTGAGCCGTGTAGGCGGTGGCTGCGGCGACATCTCCCGGTTGGTACAGGAGATGCAGAGGAAGGGTAATTTGCCGGCCCGTCATCATCTCAAAGGGTGTCATTCCCGTAGACTTGTTGCGTGTGGCTCTGATTGCCATCAGTACCAATGGGAGTTTGAGGTCCCAATCTTTGTGGTTGGCTGCCACATATTTCCTCAAGATTCTGACAATTGATTGTTTGCTCCTTTCTACCCCCCCCGAGCTCCTAGGGTGGCACGCGATGTGGAGTTTAGCTTTGACTCCCAGGAGCTTCCACAGTTCGGTCATTACAGCTGCCGAAAAGTGGGTTCCTCTGTCGCTGTCCACGGTTTCTCCTGGCAGGCCGAAACGACTGAAAACGTGGTTTAGCAAAAGAACGGCAGTGGTTTCCGCTGTGTCATTGGTCGCCGGCAGGCACTCCACCCACTTTGTGAGTGCGCAAGTCACTGTGAGGAGGTACTTGTTGCCTCTGGCAGACCTGGCAACTGGGCCGACCCAGTCGATCTGGATCGAGCTCCAGGGGTAAGACACACCCGTGCGTTGCAGGGGTGCTCTGTGAAGTGGCTTGGTGGGTTGAAACTGGCAGCAAACTAGACACCCCCTCACGTATCGTGCCACGTCTTGTTCCATGTGAGGCCAGTGGGCCACCTGTCGCAATGTTTCACATGTAGCCTTGACCCCCCTATGGCCTCCACATGGCTCGTCGTGGGCATGAGCTATCATTATCCCCCTCTGTGTTTTAGGAACCACCCACCTTCGAGCGGTGTCGGTTTCTGAAACATACACCAATAGGTCATCTACAAGTGTGAGGTGCTGTTTAGTTGCGTACAGCGAACACAAGTCGTGTGAACCTGCCAAAGCCGGTTCGGACACTGGGTGGTTGACAGGATCCGACAGGAATGCCATCAACCTGGCGAGGGACTCATCTTGGTGTTGCATTGCTACCAGGTCGCCATTCATGAATGAATGCGTTAGCAACACATTATGTTTGTGCGACGACGTTTTCCGTGGTGCTACATGGCTACGCGTTACCGCAGACACCATAGCTTCCTCAGTGGGTTTTTCGTCTCGAGCAGCAAACACCCAAGGGGTGCCGTGAATTGCACCAGATTTCGCCATGCTGTCAGCATGGTCGTTGCCAAGTTTGTCACGACCCGGTGATTTGGAGTGTCCCTTGACTTTCTTCCAATACACCTGTATGTCGTGTTTGGTGATGAGATCATCACAAGCTAGAATGAGCTCTTTGTTTTTCACCTCTTTACCACTTGAAGTAGTCATGTGCTTTTGTTTCCAAAACGGCAAGTGGCATAAGAAGGTGAGTCTCGCGTAGTTAGAGTCGGTGCAGATCGCCAGTTCTGCCAATTCGTGTTTCACCGCTGTTTGCAGGGTGATCAGCACGCCAGCCACTTCTGCAAACTGGCTGGTCTTGTTGCCAAGCTGAAATTGAAGTGGTTTGCACGGAATGTCGTTGTGCCATACCACTCCCACCCCAGCTTGCAAGTGGTCTAGATGGCGGTAAGAACAGCCATCTACAAATGCCATCGGCATGTCGAGACACATGTTCTCTTCGAAATAGTGATGGTTCGAAGGCAATGGCGGAGCGATGTCACGCGGGGGTGGTCCGGAGTCGGTTTCATCGTCACCACAGTGTTGACACACCGCCAAAGCACTGCCCAAAGGCAGGTTCTTTGCTTTTGCGTAGTTGATTACTACATCATGGCTCTGCAGCGTCATGAGCCAAGCCGCTATCCTGCTGTTGTGTACAGCACCCTCATGGATTCGTTGGCTTTTCAGAAAAGTCACAGGCTGGTGACATGTTTCTATGATCACCTTTTGTCCGCCGACATAACTGGTGACGTGTTTGATCGCCCAGACTGTCGACAGCAGCGCTTTTTCGCAGTCTGAGTATTTGTGTTCGGCGGGGTTGAGTGTTTTGCTCGCGTAAGCAACCACACGTTTGTCTTGGTCGTATTTTTGGTACAACCCAGCGCTAAGGCAGTGCTCTGAGAAACCGACTTCCAAAAAGAATGTCTTGTCTTTGTTGGGGTATACCAGGCAGGGTGCCTCGCAAAGCAGGTTTTTCAAGGAAGCCACCGCTTCGTTGTGAGTGACATCCCAAACGAATGGGGTGTCTTTCTGAAGAAGGTGAGTCAACGGTTTTGACAAGTCGGCGTAGTTTTCGATGAATTGACGGGAGTAATTACATACTCCCAAGAAGCTGCGCACCTCGTGAAGGTTTGTAGGTGTTTTGATGTTGCGGACTGCTTGGATTCGGTTAGACTGTGGCAGGATGCCCTCGGCACCCACCAGAAGCCCAACGTAGTTTACCTTGGTCCTGCACCATTGTCCTTTCATGATGGCCAACTTAGCCCCTGCAGTCCCGAGTTGGGTGAGAACGTGGTCCATTTCATTGAGGTGATGTGACCAAGTCTCACTTCTCATGAGAACGTCGTCCACGTAAATTATCGTCCCCCTAGAGGCTGCGTCTGGCATCGCCTTGTGCAGGAAGATGTTGAACTCTGAGGGGGAGTTCGCATACCCGAATGGGCAACGATTGAACGTGAAGAGCTTGTTCGAGAAAGAGAAAGCCAACTTGTGTTGGTCACGCGGGTCGACTGTCATGGTCCAGAAACCATTTGCCACGTCGACTGTGGAGAAGTACTTGGCGTTTGCCACCTTTGGCAACTCTTGGTCGAGCTGTGTCATTGGCCAACGAGACAACGGAACCAGTTTGTTGAGTTGTCTATAGTCAATGGTAAGACGCCATTTACCCGTTGGTTTCAGAACGGGCCACACGGGAGTGCTGTACGTAATGTTACATTCCCTGATTATCCGTTTGGCTAATAAGGAATCGATAATCTCTTGTACTGCTGCGTATGCTGCGAGCGGGATTTTGTATTGTCTAACGAACGTAGGAGTTGCTCCGGGTGGCGTAGGAATACGCACCACATGGATACTCGTAACCCCGCAGTCCAGCGAGTCTGTCGACCAGATCTCACTGTGTTTGTTAAACAATTCTCTCAACTGATGGCATTCAGTGTCATTGACAAGAGCATCAGCCTCCGATAGTAGTTGTATTACCTGTGCATGGAAACCAGGATATGGTTCGGCGACATTGTACAGGTCTTCATCGGGTGGTGACGGCATGTCACTTTTGGAAGAGTCATCGGTTGTTACCTCACAAGAGTGTACTTCGCATGCAGGAGGAGACGCAATATCCTCCTCCGTGACGATGGAGTATATTAACAGGTTGCTGTCAGGATCGGCATCCAGCCGGAATGCCGATGTGTCGTCCAGTGGCAATACGGGAGTTAGTGCTATTGCTTTTGACTGACAAGTAAACAGCGTACCTCCCTCGCCATCTAGGTCTAGGGAGGACGGAAGAGGCCCAATCACAGGAACAACTAGTTCAAAATCATGGAAGGCGTAATCGATCAATGTTCCTAGCTGAGTGTGCCGAGGAATGGAAATATCCGCTTGAGTCAGATTTTGTACCAGGAGGTAAGTGGATCTAGCGGTTAGTTCCAACAGTGGGTTACCATTGATAGTTAGCCCCAAGTCAAATAGTTTTGGAGAGGGTTGGAAGAACGCAGTGGTGCCTTCCATCCGGTATCCGGGCGCCAGGTTCAGTCTTACAGAAACCTCTGTGGTTCTTGCCGGTATCAACATGGCGGACTCAGTTATCGTCTTGCAAGCTTCAGGAATAGTCTGCCCGGAAGCCATTCGCACCGGGTCGAAAGACAAGGCATGTTGGTTTGGCTGCGCCAAAGACCAAAGAACTTGGTGTATGGTATCAAGTTTAACACCCAATCTTACCACAATGTCCGCTCCCACATAGACTGTATGTGGGAGGTCCGCGACAACCAGTAGGTAGTGGGATAATTCCTTGGTTCCAATGCGGATCGATAGCGCACATACCCCTATTGCGGTGAGTGTTGTCTGGGGAGTCGTTCCCAGTGGAAATCTAAACGTTTTCGGCACAAGGGGATGGCAGTTAGCCGTTTTCGAAATTTCGTTGAACATTTCCAAACTGATTGCTGATTTTTCTGACCAGGTGGCCAGCCTGGTATCCTCAGCCATAGTGCCGTTTAGGCACACGCCCCCTATCAGAGGAGGGCGGTAAGTGTCGGCTGGTGAATCACCCAAGCCGCACAAGAAAACCACATGTTCGGTTAAGTTCCGAGTCGAACTCACATTGTCCTTTGCCACAAATGGCGGGCTCATGGCCAAGTTCACAGGGTTTGCGTCAGATGCTGACGTCGGACCCATGTCGTTGCACAATGTAAGGCAGGTCGCCTTGGAAGAATGCGGCGAAGTCAACGGAGTAGGCATAGGTATTTGTGACCAGATTTGATTGGTTTTCCAATCCATTAGTGGTACCAAACGGTCAATTAAATCACTCCCAATCAGCATTCGTTCAATTTCGATGCTAGTCACATACACGGGGTGTATCAGTGACACGCTTTCGAAGTTGAGTTTAAGTAGGAGACGTTTGGTTAGGGGCGAGGTAGCTTGAGTGAAACCTCGAAGATTCGTATCGCAATGTTCCGTTTTCAACCAACGTTTTGTTGGGTCCACTGCCCTTTTTAGTTCATCCAGCAAGGTTTCGGATATGAGGGAAATTGTTGAACCCGAATCTATCAGAGCGTGACAGGTCACACAGTCCTCCAGGACTGTTCTAAGGTATGGCCTGTTCGAGTTGGTTTTTCTCGTCATATCCCCAACAAAATGGAGTGGGTTGGGAGAACGGAGCGGTTTGTAATCTGCGTCGATTTCCAAGACAGATAAGTTACCTACGTGACCCAGTGGGTCCTCTATCGGAATGGTAGAGGAATCATCTGTTACAAAGCTGCTTATCTCGTGCATCTCCACCTCCGTGTCCAAGTCTGTAGACAAAACCTGCGGGCTTGTGTCTAGAACGGGCGGTACCTGGACAGGGATTCGAGTGGGGGCGGGGGTAATGGAAATGTTTGCGTCCTCTTGAATTGCATGAATTTCGGCGGACTCGGTTTCCAACGATTTTACGCCTAGTCATGAGGATTTATCCTTGTCCTCTTTCTCAAATTTCTTACGATGCAGTACATCTTTTATCAGAGCTTCTATATCATTTCGGTTAGCGTTTAAATCATTGTTGAACACTTTGTTGCCCTTGTTACGCTTGTTACCCTTGTGTCCTGACCCTTTGTGAGAGTTAGGCGGAGGGGCATGTCGGCTAGGTTGATCTCTACGGGACCTGTTAGATTGGGGACGTTCATCGTAGCTATTGTTACGGCGGTGGTTGTCGGGGTGGTGGTTACTTGGTAGCCACCCCATTTGATCGTCCTCTTTTACAGCATATGTCCCTGATGCAGCCCCTTCTAATTCGAGTGATGGTTCCCGCCTAAGCTCGAAAGTCGAGGTGTCCGGGCTCTTAGCCCGGCTTGCTTTTGATGCTTCAAAAGCGGTGCTTGCCAGCTCTCGGAGCGTCGAGATTGGCAACCCGACGTGGGCAGTAGGGCCCAAGTAGTTAATGAAGTTGGGAGACATGTTTGACAGAAAAAGTTGTTTGAACGGCAATAGGTCTTCCATTCCTGTTTCAGTGAGCATGCCAAAGTAAGCTGAACGAAGCCGGTGATAGTAGGCTTGTGGGTGTTCATTTCGAGCTTGTCTGATATTGTTAGCCAACGAACTATCGTGTTTGCGAGTCGCAGAACCACTGAATTCTATTTTCAAAACCGTGGCAAGTTTAGCATAGTCGTTTTGCACGTGTTGCTCTTGTAGACGGATGAACCTTGTCACGTGTCTGTTGGACGTTCGCTTCAAAAGATAGAGCCTGTCTGCATTCGTAGCGTTTGGGTAGCCATCCAAGGCGTCCTC
Organism: Salmo trutta; assembly: GCF_901001165.1. Taxonomy (NCBI): domain Eukaryota; kingdom Metazoa; phylum Chordata; class Actinopteri; order Salmoniformes; family Salmonidae; genus Salmo; species Salmo trutta. The sequence continues at coordinate 24,176,458 of NC_042984.1, read as the reverse complement.
TATGTCTGCTAAGAATGTCTCAGTGTCGTTTGGCTTTCCCGGAACGGGGTCGAAGAGGCGGAAGTTTTTGACGATTTTGTCAAGGCGATCCCCGCCAAGTGCGCGGGGAGCATCTGCACTCTCCCGTGGAGAATTGTGGGCCGAGAGGCCAAGAGGAAAAGTCAAGCTGTGGTTGTGTTGGCGAGGAGGCCCCAATTCACTGTGGGCCGAATGGCCAAGAGAAAGAGGCTGAAATCTCCTGTCATCTACATTCCCTCGTTCTCTTAGCTCCGGATGTGAGCTAGGTTGCTTGGTTTGGTTGTCCCGCGATAGCGCGTGACTGTTCTGGAGTTCCTCCAGATGATACCTAAGGGTGGTGTTATGCTGCATCGCAGAGTCCACCTGGGAGTTGAGGGTGTTTATTTTCAACACGTAGGTGTCGCCCTTTTTTCGCTCGGCCTCATACTTGTCTGTCATGGTTTGCAGGGAGAGGTCGCGAGTGTGGAGTGAGAGATCCAGTGATGCGATGTCCTCCTTTTGTTTAGAGGTCACATTTTCCAACTTTCTCACCTGGTCTTTCTCATCCTTCATTAAATCAGCGACTTCAATGAGTTCTGCTGTTTTGTCCTCCAACTTGGTCATTGTGTTCATTAACTGATCGTCTTTGGTCTGCAACTTTTGGAATAGAGCATTATTGCTTTGAGTGGTTTCATTCACAACTGTTTGTAGGGCATCAATTTGCTCGCCCCGTTTTCTAGCTAGCTCGTCCGATTCATCTAGTTTCGCGTGGACTTCATCGTATTTAGTTTTGGCTAAACCGAGTTGTTCTTTTAGAATACGGACTTGGTCAAGAGTTTGTTCGCGTTCTTTGTTATAAGTGTTAGACAGATCTTCCAATTTATCTGTTCTCACACACAGTTCCTCAGCTAGCAGTAGCTTATCTTTTTCGGCTTTCGATGCCAGCTCCCTGGTTCTCTCCACCTGTACCTTGAACTCCCCAGCTTCCTGCTCGTGCCTCTGCTGGGCACTGAGGTACTGGTGCACTGTCCATCTCTGCTGGTGGGCATAGTTGAGGGCTAAACTGGAGAGAACCTTCACAAGGCCTCCGCCTGATGGTCTATTTTGAAGAGCGTCTGTCGCAATGTCTGCATTTTTCTCGCTTATGGCATTGAAATCTAACATTTTCAGCCCCTCGGCATAGTTAGGATTTGCATCGTTGCTGAGGTCCGCGATCAATCTTTCCGTGGGTGAAGGTCCACTGATTAGAGGGGAAATGGGTGGAAACCCATCTGATGGATTGCTCATTATTATGATTGTCAGTTATTTCAATTTACGTAATGTTTGGGGTTTTTAGTTGGAGGCTGCAAACACGATTTAACTCAGTTTGTAAACGTCAATGAATCATCAAGACTGGGTCAGTAATGTGAGTTGGTTATTACTGAACTTGCCAAAACAGGTTTAATTGATTAAATCGATTTTACTGATAAATCTAACCTGTATCGGCTATTTGGGAATTTTAATTTTAATTCACCTGAAAGAGTTGCTATCTCTAAGTTAACGTTGAAAAGTTTAACTATGTCTCATGGGTTAGTACACATTAGTTTGCGTATTATTCCAATAACCAACCTGGACGGTAGTGTAGCAATTTGATGTATATTAAATTGAACGAGACAATGATATCCAATCAGTTGAGACTGGTTAGATATCGTACAGCATAACCTGAATTATTTAAAAATAATTACTGGTGATTCTTCACCACCGGAGGTCACTGTTAACACAAGCTAAAATCGACAGGGTACCAGTGAAAGTAGAATTTTACAATACTGTTAAAAAGTCTACCTAAACACCATTAAGCTGGTAAAACAGCTTTAATCTATTAATCAATTTGAATGATTAGTCAACCCCGTATAGCTAAAGGAATTAGCTTTAATTAACCTGAAGTAATTGCTATATCTAAGTTAACATTGAAAAGTTTAACTATGTCTCATTGGTTAGAACACATTAGTTTGCGTATTATTCCAATAACCAACCTGGACGGTAGTGTAGCAATTTAATGTATATTAAATTGAACGAGACAATGATATCCACTCAGTTGAGACTGGTTAGATATCGTACAGCATAACCTGAATTATTTAAAAATAATTACTGGTGATTCTTCACCACCGGAGGTCACTGTTAACACAAGCTAAAATCGACAGGGTACCAGTGAAAATAGAATTTTACAAAACTGTTAAAAAGTCTACCTAAACACCATTAAGCTGGTAAAACAGCTTTAATCTATTAATCAATTTGAATGATTAGTCAACCCCGTATAGGCTAAAGGAATTAGCTTTAATTTACCTGAAGTAATTGCTATATCTAAGTTAACATTGAAAAGTTTAACTATGTCTCATTGGTTAGAACACATTAGTTTGCGTATTATTCCAATAACCAACCTGAACGGTAGTGTAGCAATTTAATGTATATTAAATTGAACGAGACAATGATATCCAATCAGTTGAGACTGGTTAGATATCGTACAGCATAACCTGAATTATTTAAAAATAATTACTGGTGATTCTTCACCACCGGAGGTCACTGTTAACACAAGCTAAAATCGACAGGGTACCAGTGAAAATAGAATTTTACAAAACTGTTCAAAATTCTACCTAAACACCATTAAGCTGGTAAAACAGCTTTAATCTATTAATCAATTTGAATGATTAGTCAACCCTGTATAGGCTAAAGGAATTAGCTTTAATTAACCTGAAATAGTTGCTATATCTAAGTTAACGTGGAACAGTTTAACCATGTCTCATTGGTTATGGCACATTCGTGTGTGTATTATTCCCATAACCAACCTGGAGAGGTAGTGTATCAATTTAATGTATGTATAAAATTGAACAAGACAATGATATCTAATCAGTTAAGACTGGTTTGATATCCTACAGCGTAACCTGACTTATTTCACGAAAAATGACTGGCGATTCTTCGCCAGAGGTTACGGATAGCCCAAGCTGAGGTCACACAGGATTCCCGTCTAACGCGGGAATTCACTATGAACAAAGAGGAAAACAAAAATGGCGGCTCCCCTTTGTTAGCTTAGCATCTGGCGCAAGGCTCAGCTTTCCTTGCGCGGGGTTTCCCCCTCGCCGCACAAGGGATGTTCCCTCCAACAAGGGAACGGGTTTACTTGGTGACGTCTCACGTTCAACCCTTAACCTCTCCCCGTTACCCAACGCGAGAGGTAGAGAGATAATAACTTCGCTTCGGTCAAACGAATATATCTACTCTAATTTCCGTAATGGCTGGCTCATATGTCCTCTGCTCTAGGAATTACTTATGACCGAGTCAGATCACTCCTGAAAGCGATCGACAGAAATAACACTACGTTAGGCCCAACTAGTATTATTTCTCAGAATGCCTGCATCGGCTGGTACATATGCCCTAGCTCGTAGCATTCAGTAGACCCCCTTCACACTGGCTTTGGTCAGATATACAACAGGGGTCGTTCTCTACCGACCAGTATCTGGGTCAAATGGAACGACACACACACACTTCTCTCCCGCACTAGTCCTGCCTATAGCTATTAATGGAATGTATATATATTGCTACACAATTGATATGGAATAACACAACAGTGCGGCCTAGTCCTATCTTAGATTCCTCACAGGGGGCGCCATATGTCGTGACGTTGTATTAGTTAATGTGACGACTGTTGCTCATCGAATGATTAACGGTTTATAATTACGTGATTAAATGAATTAAGCAATGAATCAAGCAATTATTAACTCATTAACCTGGGGCACCATGGGAACATTGTTTTGATTGAGTTTCTATTTCCCAAATTAACTCAAGGGATATCAGAATATCGATTACAACAGTCGCTAAATTAATCAGTTTCCTCTACAGTCTCATAATCTGAAAGTCGTATAATCCGGGAATCTGCACGGACCCGGGCTTTACCACTGAATTTACCACACCAATCTTAGTTGATTATTTATTTACGAGCAAGCTAAAATGATGATAAAAATGCACATACACAAAACACAGTCTAGCTATTGATTAGGACTTAGTATAACGGGCCAACACACTATGGCGCTTGTTACCCAAAATGGGGATTTTAAAAAGAGAGAAAGAAAGGAAGTACACGAGAGAAATATACATTTGGGTTCATTTGTCAGCCATGCTTATTTAAAATTAGCCTTGCCCCGAACTGCCGCTCTTATGGGTCAGAATATAATGATGTAATTACGTGTTGTAGTTCTCAGGTGGGAAGCTCCGCGTGGGTCGTTTAGGCTTCTAAATGACGAAGTTCTCCGGCGCAACTCTCTGGTTGTCCTCACGATGTCAGTGTCCTTCTTGGCTAAGTGGTCTGATCCTCACCCTTGATCGGAAAGGGGTCTTCTGAGGACAGACAGCTCTGTAGCTCAGAGCTCACAGCTTCGGCTCGAATGGTGTCGATACCACGATTCAATGGAGAGTGGAGGCTGGGTGGTTCGGCTTGAATTCACCCGCTTAGACACAGCTACTCGTCCGTAGCTCGTGTAGAAAAATATTTCTTTGTCTTCAACCTTGTGTTTCGTTTTGGGGGTTCGTCGACTTTGTTAGACCTTGGCTGCAGCTTGGGGTCAATAGTCTACTATGTTAATTCTTCACTCTCCTGTCTTATACCCTCGGGTCAGAAGTGGGTGTAACAGCCTTTAGGGCGATTCTCTGGGCGGACCAAGTACAGGGGGCAAGGCTTAGATTTGGCTAAAAATCCGATTTTAGACACTAACTTCACATTTCATCTTTATCAAAACATTCTGTTTGATTTGGATATTTTCCAAACAGCGTACAATGTATAAACATCAGGCATATACTGGGAAAACTCTTAAAGGTACAATGTTTTCATAATAACGTCATCTCTTAACCTTTAAAAACCAATACAAAAGTTACATACATTTTAATATTCCACTTTTCGTCATAACCACCATTGTGGCTGACGGAAACCATTGTTCCAAAGTTCCTTTATTGCATGTTTAAGGTTCTGAGGCCAGTTCTCCATTGTTAGGACAAAGGAATTTCTCTGTATTATGGGCATGAGGTGTCATAAAACCCCCACATCTTCAGACCCCTAGATCTCTCCTCCTCTGTTGGGGGTTTGGGAGATAATCTGTAGGGTGGTGGTCTCCTGTACCCTGACCTGATCAGGACAGTCATGACACTACATAGGCGTACAGAGGCCCATTATCAGCAACCATCACTCCTGTGTTCCTATGGCACGTTATGTTAGCTAATCCAAGTTTATCATTTTAAAAGGCTAATTGATCATTAGAAAATTGCAAAAGAGTTATGTTAGCACAGCTGAAAACTGTGGCGCTAATTAAAGAAGCAATAAAACTGGCCTGTAGACAACAGTACCATTTAAACAAAATGGACACATCAAAAACAATATGAAAAATAAAGGAAAATGGAAAGAAAAGGAAAAACCAGTAACAAGGTGTAATGCAATAGTGAAAATGCATGTTTCTTCTTTCCATCTTATAGCCTATGCATGAAGTTGTCAATACGAAAATGTGACAATCCTCGCCAATCTGAAATTTCATATACTAGACTAATAGGTAGAGGTAATAACTTCAATGATAATTATGAAACGCTACTGATAATAAGTGGTAATCAAATCAATCCAATTTATTTATATAGCCCTTCTTACATCAACTGATATCTCAAAGTGCTGTACAGAAACCCAGCCTAAAACCCCAAACAGCAAGCAATGCAGGTGTAGAAGCACAGTGGCTAGGAAAAACTCCCTAGAAAGGCCAAAACCTAGGAAGAAACCTAGAGAGGAACCAGGCTATGAGGGGTGGCCAGTCCTCTTCTTGCTGTGCCGGGTGGAGATTATAACAGCACATGGCCAAGATGTTAAAATGTTCATAAATTACCAGCATGGTCAAATAATAATAATCATAATAGTTGTCAAGGGTGCAACAAGAGTAAGTGTCAGTTGGCTTTTTCATAGCCGATCTTTGAGAGTATCTCTACCGCTCCTGCTGTCTCTAGAGAGTTGAAAACAGCAGGTCTGGGACAGGTAGCACGTCCGGTGAACAGGTCAGGGTTCCAGCAGGTCTGGGACAGCAGGTCTGGGACAGGTAGCACGTCAGGTGAACAGGTCAGGGTTCCATAGCCGCATGCAGAACAGTTGAAACTGGAGCAGCAGCACGGCCAGGTGGACTGGGGACAGCAAGGAGTCATCATGCCAGGTAGTCCTGAGGCATGGTCCTAGGGCTCAGGTCCTCAGAGAGAGAGAAAGAAAGAAAGGGAGAAAGAGAGAATTAGAGAGAGCATATTTAAATTAACACAGGACACCGGATAAGACAAGAGAAATACTCCAGATGTAACAGACTGACCCTAGCCCCCCGACACAAACTACTGCAGCATAAATACTGGAGGCTGAGACAGGAGGGGTCAGGAGACACTGTGGCCCCATCCGATGAAACCCCCGGACAGGGCCAAACAGGCAGGATATAACCCCACCCACTTTGCCAAAGCACAGCCCCACACCACTGGAGGGATATCTCCAACCACCAACTTACCATCCTGAGACAAGGCCGAGTATAGCCCACAAAGATCTCCGCCACGGCACAACCCAAGGGGGGGGGGGGCGCCAACCCAGACAGGAAGACCACGTCAGTGACTCAACCCACTCAAGTGACGCACCCCTCCCAGGGACGGCATGGAAGAACACCAGTAAGCCAGTGACTCAGCCCCTGTAATAGGGTTAGAGGCAGAGAAGTGAAGTTCCGGAGAATATTGTTTCTTTTGAGACTGATATGTGGCAATCCGATAATATGAATGCCTGATCATCCATCAAAATCACAAACTAAAGCTGAATGGAAACTAATTTTGTTCGTAATTACATTTGACAGATAGTGGAATTGCCACAAAGTAGAACACTAGCATTAAGCAGATAATTTAGTTACAAGTCAGAAAAACTAAATTCTCTGAAACAATCATTACCTACAAATGGTGCCTGTGTGATTGAGCAGCATTATTTCTGTTAGGATCACGTTGTGTGTTCTTACAGTGTTGGCAATCCGTGTTGACGACCTACAGCAGCTGGCTCACAAACTTCACCAGGGAGTGATGCAGAGAGATGGACAGCCTGTCCAGGAAGCAGGTGAGGTTCTTCAACACATGGGGCTTCAACAGGGAATCTCCTAGAGGTAAAGTACACTATTTATACAAAAGTTTGTGTACACCCATTCAAATTAGTAGATTCGGCCATTTCAGCCACACATGGCTGACAGGTGTATAACATCGAGCACACAGCCATGCGATCTCCATAGACAAACATTGCCAGTAGAATGGCCTTACTGAAGAGCTCAGTGACTTTCAAGGTGATAGGATGCCACCTTTCCAAGTCAGTTCATCACATTTCTGCTCTGCTAGAGCTGCTCCGGGCAACTGTAAGTGCTGTTAATGTGAAATGGAAACGTCTAGGAGCAACAACGGCTCAATCGCTAAGTGGTAGGTCACACAAGCTCACAGAACGGGACCGCCGAGTGCTGAGGCGCAATAACTGTTGGTCGGGAGCTTCACGAAATGGGTTTCCATGGCCGAGCAACCACACACAATCCTAAGATCACCTTGCGCAATGCCAAGCGTTGGCTGGAGTGGTTTAAAGCTCGCCGCCATTGAACTCTGGAGCAGTGAAAACGTGTTCCCTGGAGTGATAAATCACACTTCACCATCTGGCAGTCCAACTGAGGAATCTGGGTATGGCAGATGCCAGGAGAACTCTACCTACCCCAATGCATAGTGCCAACTGTAAAGTTGCCCGACCTCACTAATGCTCTTGTGGCTGAATGGAAGCACGTCCCCCCCAGCAATGTTCCAACGTCTAGTGGAAAGCCTTCCCAGAACAGTGGAGGCTGTTATATCAGCAAAGGGGGGACCAACTCCATATTAATGCTCATGATTTTGTTAAGAGATGTTCGACGAGCAGGTGTCCACATACTTTTGGTCATGTAGTGTAGCGTTGGTGAATCAAGTATAACACTCAGTCTCTATTTTAATCATGTTCTATTAGCCAGATCTGACTTTCTGTTAAATTAAGTCAGTGTCGGTCCTCATACTCATGTTCACAAAATTGATGTTTGGGGTTTATATGATACTTGGTTTATTCTCGGTTTGAAGGACTCCAGTGCTAGGATATCTGCACCGTTTAACTGGTGCACATACAGTACAACTTGATAAGACAGAGCATGCCCTGGTGTCCTGTGTGTAAAAGATAGTGTGGACCCACAGCTCCATTCTTTGTAATGTGTTTCTAAAGAGTTTACTTTGCTAGAGGTAGCTGCGTATGCATCACAGCCACAGCTGAATCACTTGCCCATCGATTGAGCCAAGCCAACAGAGTCACTTCTGAACTATTTATGAAGTAGGCACTGGTCCTCAGGCCAAAGATCCCACAACATAGGTTCTGCCAGAAATGTGTATCCATATTGGGTGTAAAACACTGGCTATTTCAAAAGGTATACCGGACAATGGATGAGCTGTGATTGTCAGTGAAGCTGCCTGCCGCCGTGTAATACAGCAATCACCTCTTTCAATCATTGACAATCACCTCTTTCTGACTCTGTCAGATACCAAATCACGGGTGATTATACTCGTCTCCAGTACAAAGCGGGATATTGCAGGGGGCTGGGGATTCTAAACTACCCAAAACCTTCCACTGACTCATCCCCACACTGTCAAGCGTCTTTACTGTACATGCTTTCAAAAACGCAGATTTAAACAACATTTCAACTTGAGGATGAGGGAGAGCCTCCTTGAGAATGCCACTGAAGACAAATCACTACCTATATCACAAAAGATGAAGTGAGAAATGCTGTCGCTAAATCATCACACTGCAAAATATAGTGGAACAGACATTACATGACCAAAAATATGTGGACACCTGCTCATCGAAAATCGCATTACAAAATCATGGGCATTAATATGGAGTTGGTCCCTCCTTTGCTGCTATAACAGCCTCCATTCTTCTGGGAAGGTTTTCCACTAAATGTTGGAATATTCCTTTGGGGACTTGTTGCATTAGCCACAAGAGCATTAGTGAGGTCAGGCGCTGATGTTGGGCGATTAGGCCTGGCTCCCCGTCGGCGTTCCAATTCATCCCAAAGGTGTTCGATGGGTTTGAGGTCAGGACTCTGAAGGCCAATCAAGTTCTTCCACACCGATCTCGACAAACCATTTCTATATGGACTTAGTTTTGTGCTCGGGGGCATTGTCATGCTGAAACAGGAAAGGGACTTCCCCAAATTGTTGCCACAAAGTTGGAATCCCAGAATCATCTTGAATGTCATTGTATGCTGTAGCGTTAAGATTTCCGTTCACTGGAACTAAGGGGCCTAGCTCAAACCATGAAAAACAGCCCCAGACCATTATTCTCCTGGCATCCGCCAAACCCAGATTTGTCTGTTGGTGAAGTGTGATTCATCACTCCAGAAAACGCATTTCCACTGCTCAATGGTGCGAACTTTACACCACTCCAGTATTGCGCATGGTGATCTTAGGCTTGTGTGTGGCAGCTCGGCAATGGAAACCCATTTCATTTTCATTTTTTTAAATTCATTTTTATTTCACCTTTATTTAACCAGGTAGGCTAGTTGAGAACAAGTTCTCATTTACAACTGCGACCTGGCCAAGATAAAGCAAAGCAGTGCAACACAAAAAACAAAGCAGTTCAACACAAAAAAGCCCTTAACCAACAGTGCAGTTCAAGAAGAGTTAAGAAAATGTTTACCAAATAGACTAAAGTAAAAAATTATAAGTAACACAATAACATAACAATAACGAGGCTATATACAGGGGGTACCCGTACCGAGTCAGTGTGCGGGGGTAAAGGTTAGAGATCTTTTGTACATGTATTTTTTATTTCACCTTTATTTAACCAGGTAAGCTAGTTGAGAACAAGTTCTCATTTACAACTGCGACCTGGCCAAGATAAAGCAAAGCAGTGCGACAAAACAACAGAGTTACACATGAAATAAACAAACATACAGTCAATAATACAATAGAAAAAGTCTATATACAGTGTGTGCAAATGAGGTGGGATAAGGGAGGTAAGGCAATAAATAGGCCATAGTGGAGAAATAATTCCAATATAGCAATTAAACACTGGAGTGATAGATGCGCAGAAGATGAGTGTGCAGGTAGAGATACTGGGGTGATAAGGAGCATAATAAATAACAGTATGGGGGTGAGGTAGTTGGATGGGCTACGTACAGGTGCAATGATCTGTGAGCTGCTCGGACAGCTGGTGCTTAAAGTTAGTGAGGGAGAGATGAGTCTCCAGCTTCAGTGATTTATGTAGTTCATTCCAGTCATTGGCAGCAGAGAACTGGAAGGAAAGGCGGCCAAAGGAGGAACTGGCTTTGGGGGTGACCAGTGAAATATACCTATTGGAGCACGTGCTACGGGTGGGTGCTGCTATGGTGACCAGTGAGCTGAGATAAAGCGGGGCTTTACCTAGCAAAGACTTATAGATGACCTGGAGCCAGTGGGTTTGGCGACGAATATGAAGCGAGGGCCAGCCAATGAGAGCATACAGGTCGCAGTAGTGGGTAGTATATGGGGCTTTGGTGACAAAATGGATGGCACTGTGATAGACTGCATCCAATTTGCTGAGTAGAGTGTTGGAGGCTATTTTGTAAATGACATCGCCGAAGTCAAGGATTGGTAGGATAGTCAGTTTTACGAGGGTATGTTTGGCAGCATGAGTGAGGATGCTTTGTTGTGAAATAGTAAGCCGATTCTAGATTTAATTTTGGATTGGAGATGCTTAATGTGAGTCTGGAAGGAGAGTTTACAGTCTAACCAGACACCTAGGTATTTGTAGTTGTCCACATATTCTAAGTCAGAACCGTCCAGAGTAGTGATGCTGGACAGGCCGGCAGGTGTGGGCAGCGAACGGTTGAAGAGCATGCATTTAGTTTTACTTGAATTTAAGAGCAGTTGGAGGCCACAGAAGGAGAGTTGTATGGCATTGAAGCTCGTCTGGAGGTTCGTTAACTTCTATGGGCTACGTGGGACACAGCCAGTGAAATATCAGGGCGGCAAATTCAAAAACAACAAATGTCATAATTCAACTTTCTCAAACATACACTTCTCCTTGATGTAACCACATTGTCCGATTTCAAAAAGGCTTTACAGCGAAAGCAAAACATTAGATTATGTTAGGAGAGTACATAGACAAAAATAATCACACAGCCATTTTCCAAGCAAGGACGTGTCAATAAAACCCAAAACACAGCTAAATGAAGCACTAACCTTTGACGATCTTCATCAGATGACACTCCTAGGACATTATGTTACACAATACATGTATGTTTGTTCGATAAAGTTCATATTTATATCCAAAAACAGCATTTTACATTGGCACGTGAAGTTCAGAAAATGTATTCCCACCAAAACGTCCGGTGAATGTGCACATCAATTTACAAAAATACTCACCATACACGTTGACAAAATATTTAACAATTATTTAAAGAATTATAGATGGACTACTCCTGGATGCAACCGCTGTGTCAGATTTTAAAATAGCTTTACGGAGAAAGTACATTTTTCAATATTCTGAGTACATAGCTCAGCCATCACGGTGAGCTATTCAGACACCCGCCAAGTTCGGGGCAACCTAAACTCAGAATTAGTATTAGATATATTTTCTTACCTTTGCTGATCTTTGTCAGAATACACTCCCAGGATTGCTACTTCCACAAGAAATGTTGTTTTTGTTCCAAATAATCCATATTTATGTACAAATACCTCCATTTTGTTCGTGCGTACAGATCACTTATCCAAAGGCATAAAACGCGAGCGCGGAACCAGGGACGAAAAGTCAAAATGTTCCATTACCGTACTTAGAAGCATGTCAAACGCTGTTTAAAATCAATCTTTATGGTATTTTTAACGTAAAATTGCGATAATATTCCAACCGGACAATAGCATATTCATTCAAGAAGAAAAAGAAGGAACGGGGTGCTCGCGTGACTGCGCATATCCAATCCCTTTGTTGCCAGGCAGACCACTCAGTGAATGAGCTCCTATACTCTGCCCAGTGACAGGAGAATGCTCAAACCACTTTCTGAAGGCTTTAGACAGCCAATGGAAGCCTTAGGAAGTGCAACGTCACCCCACAGACACTGTAGCTTCGACAGAGAATCAAAAGAAGAAATACAATTCTCATACTTTTCACTTCCAGCTTGGATTTTTCTCAGGTTTTTGCCTGCCATACGAGTTCTGTTATACTCACAGACACCATTCCAACAGTTTTAGAAACTTCAGAGTGTTGTCTATCCAAATCTACTAATAATATGCATATATTAGCGTCCCACGTAGCCCATAGAAGTTAAGAATGTGCTGATTGACAGAGTTGAAAGCCTTGGCCAGGTCGATGAATACAGCTGCACAGTATTGTCTCTTATCGATGGCGGTTATGATATCGTTTAGCGTGGCTGAGGTGCACCCATGACCAGCTCGGAAACCAGATTGCATAGCGGAGAGGTACGGTAGGATTCGAAATATTCGGTGATCTGTTTGTTAACTTGGCTTTCGAAGACCTTAGAAAGGCAGGGTAGGATAGATATAGGTCTGTAGCAGTTTGGGTCTAGAGTGTCTCCCCCTTTTGAAGAGGGGGATGACCGTGGCAGCTTTCCAATCTTTGGGGATCTCAGACGATACAAAAGAGAGGTTGAACAGGCTAGTAATAGGGGTTGCAACAATTTCGGCTAATAATTTTAGAAAGAGAGGGTCCAGATTGTCTAGCCCGGCTGATTTGTACGGGTCCAGGTTTTGCATCTCTTTCAGAACATCAGCTATCTGGATTTGGGTGAAGGAGAAATGGGGGAGGCTCAGGCAAGTTGCTGTGGGGGGTGCAGAGCTGTTGACCGGGGTAGGCGTAGCCAGGCGGAAGCATGGCCAGCCGTAGAAAAATGCTTATTGAAATTCTCAATTATTATATAAGTGTTTCCTAGCCTCAGTGCAGTGGGAAGCTGGGAGGAGTTGCTCTTATTCTCCATGGACTTTACAGTCTCCCAGAACTTTTTGGAGTTTGTGCTAAAGGATGCAAATTTCTGTTAGGAAAGCAAAGGCTAGCTTTTTCAAACTGCTTGTGTATATTGGTTCCTAACTTCCCTGAAAAGTTGCATATCGCGGGGGCTATTCGATGCTAATGCAGTACGCCACAGGATGTTTTTGTGCTGGTCAAGGACAGTCAGGTCTGGAGTGAACCAAGGGCTATATCTGTTCCTGGTTCAAATTTTTTTTTAATTGGGCGTGCTTATTTAAGATGGTGAGGAAAGCACTTTTAAAGAATAACCAGGCATCCTCTACTGATGGAATGAGGTCAATATCCTTACACGATAACCGGGCCAGGTCGATTAGAAAGGCATGCTCGCTGAAGTGTTTTAGGGAGCGTTTGACAGTGATGAGGGGTGGTTGTTTGACCGTAGACCCATTACGGATGCAGGCAATGATCGCTGAGATCCTGGGGGTCCAGTAAAAGGGTCCAGGCCAATTGGCAAAATGGGTATAGTGGCCGAAGAATTTGTCCGATGGGCCTCTTCAGCTAACAGTCCGATATGCTCTAGACAGCTAGCGGGCCACGGCTAGCAGGCTAGCAGATGGGCATTCAGGGGACGTCGCGACGGAGGAGCCAGTTGAAAAACCCCTCGGGCAGAATACGTCGGTAGTCCAGTCGTGATGGAATCGGCGGGGCTCCGTGTCGGCAGTAAAAGAGGTCCAGGCCTATTGGCAAAATAGGTATTGTAGCCCAAGGAGTGGCTGATGGACCTCTTCGACTAGCCGGGAGATGGGCCTAGCAAAGGATAATTGGTTCTTGCTTCAGTACAGAGACGTTAGCCAGGAGTGGCCACTCGGAATAGCAGCTAGCTAGCTGCGATAATCCAGGTGAAAAGGTTCAAGGCTTGCGGTAGGAATCCGGAGATATGGAGAAAAATTAGTCCGATTTGCTCTGGTTTGAGTTGCGCTGTGCAGAGTGACAAGAGTTGTCCGGGCTAAAGGTTAGCTGATGACCGCTAGTAGTGGCTAGCTGACTACTAGCTAGTTAGCTGGCTAGCTTCTGTTGGGGGTTCCGGTTCAAAAGTAAAGAAAATAGCAGATCCACACCACATTGGGTGAGGCGGATTGCAGAAGATTGTTGAAGTTGAAGCTAAGCAAAGAAAAAAGATATATACACGACAAGACGAGGACAAAGACGTCTGACTGCTACGCCATCTTGGAATGTAGGTGAAGCTCACGATGAACAGTTATTGTGCTGACATTGCTTCCAGTGGCAGTTTGGAACTCGGTAGTGAATGTTGCACCCGAGGACAGACAATTTTTACATGCTACGCGCTTCAGCACTTTGTGGTCCCGTTCTGTGAGCTTCTGTGGCCTACCACTTCATGGCTGAGCCGTTGTTGCTCCTAGACGTTTCCACTTCACAATAACAGCACTTACAGTTGACCGGGGAAGCACTAGCAGAGCAGACATTTGATGAACTGACTTGTTGGAAAAGTGGCATCCTATAACGGTGCCATGTTGAAAGTCACTGAGCTCTTCAGTAAGGCCATACTACTGTCAATGTTTGTCTATGGAGATTGCATGGTGGTGTGCTCGATTTTATATACCTGTCAACAACGGGTGTGGCTGAATTAGCTGAATGCACACATATTAAGGGGAGTCCAAATACTTTGTGTGTATATATGTCAAATAATTATATTTTAAGAGTGACTTTCGATTAACGCCCAAATGAGAGCAGCTGATTGTCTTTAATGTTTACATTCCCAGCACCTCTGATTTGTTTTTCAATTAGGAGACAGTGCCACAGAGGAGAGCTAAATGGGTTGAAGGATTACCTGCAGATTGCACCCTGGGATTCTTTCAAATGCCTTTACGGAGATGTTGTTTTTAGGTGAAATATTTAAATTCCATTATAATTTAAATTACTGATAATTAAATTACATTACAAAAGCCTTTAAAATTTGCTTGAACTAAGGTAAGCTAACGCATTACTGGGTGAACTGAGGCACTTTATTGTTTGTCGGTTTAATGTTTTGTAAGTTGGTTTGCAGAAATCCTCAGAATATATTGGCCTGTCAAGTTCCAACATCACAAACATTTTCTATGGAAACCAATTGAGGCTAGGGGCCTTACATTTTACGCAAGTTTCAAAAGAGTTAGATGGAATATGAAAGTGACAGAGAACGGGACATACAGTAGTTGGACAAAGGGCCGCCTTGTACAAATAACATCAATGTTAACTCTAAGAGGGAAACACTGGCCTGCGGTTTCCACTGTAGTCCCACCTGTAGGGGAGGGCGTAACCCCGGGGATATTCTCTTCCCCAGACACCATGTTCTGGGGGAAGAGGTGCATGGCGGGGGCCAGAGCAGGGTGAAGCTTCAAACTGCACACCAAATGAGTTTCATTGATTGCCGGCAACAGCTTGCTCTCTGCACAACATAACACAGTGTTTCAATGAATATTTTTATCGCAAACGCTTTCATATTACAGGCAATGTCACAGGAGGAACTAATGTTCCGCCACTCTAGAGATGAATATATGATTCCTATCATCTTTATGGGGGACATAGAGTATTGCCTGTCACTACTCACAAACAACTGTCACCCGTCCTGCAGGTGTTAAATAGGCTGCCGTTCCAGCCATGAACAAGGAGCACGGCGCTTCGAAAAAGCGACACTGACACTTCCATTTCTCAATTTTCTATTTGGTTGCTGAGGTGCATGCTCCATTACGTTGGGGGGCTGTTTGCAGGAGAACCTGGGCGTGCGAAATGACAATTCGTTGCCATGGACAAGGGCTCCCTCATCCCCGGAGCGGAGGAGCGCAGAGCGGCAGACGAGGAAACGTCTCTGTGATGTGAGGGACGGGTTGACACAAGTATCCTTCAAACCCACCTTCCAATGAAAAACACGGCCCCATGATGCTTTTCATCAACACGCAGTCTAAGGTGTTGAGCAACAACCTGAGAAAGGCAGCACAGTGAATTTGGTGGGTTCTATGTGTTCAGTAGTACATCCCAGGCTTGTGCCGTGGCGTGCATGATCGCTCACTCTGACCGCTCTGATAATTACATCTTCAACGGAGACAGTGACGATCATTAATAGAAGCTCCATTCACTCCCAGTGACCGCCTCTTTGTCAGGTTGACAGTGAAAATGTATTTGGGGAGTGTCTTCCAGTACTACATTTGGAGAAGTTGAGAGGGTTAACTGATAGGTTGGTTTTTATTCAGTTCAATAATCAAATGGGGGGGGGGTGACCTCCATGGCATCATACATTTAAATGATCACCATGTCATGTCACTCGCCTGAGTGGTATGTTTGATTAGGGCTCAATCAAACTTGCTATTCAGTTGTTTCTGGTGTGTCATTGTTGTGCATTGTGCATGTAAGCTCCATTGAAGCCGCAGATAAACTTGCGGCGCACCCCTTTCAGAGCAAGGCACCGCTTTCTTGGAAAACTGACTCTTGCTGCAGTAGTTAAAAAAAATGTGGAGGGTTAAAAATGTAACATTCAAAGCAACTAGCTAGCTAAACACATGTGTGCCAAGGTGGTGAGATCTGGGTTATTTTTTTCATCATTTATTTTATATTATTCATAATGCATCACGCTTGCCTCTCTGATGCAGCACACGGATTAGGGAATCCAGAAATTCTTCAAGCAGACATCTTGGTACCTTAGTGTCAGGTGCGCAAACTTGGCAGGAGATGAAGTGGAGGTACAAATTTAACTGTAGCTCAGCAGCATCAGAGGGCTGGTGGATTTCCAACGGTGACGGGGAAGAGACCGATCGAGATGAATATCAAATGGACTGCATGTGAAAAGAGGGGTTTTATGGGCAAAGTCAGACACAGGTTGGTCTCTGAAAAGAAGCACTGTGCCATCTGGTTGTTTCCCCATCTCTCCGAGTGGGCCCAAGAACAGCCCATTCTCCCCTCTCTCTCTCTTTCCCTCTCTGCCTCCCTTCTCCACACACTCTGGTACCCTCATGGTCAGTCCGGAAGTGGAGGTTAGGTGAGCTAAGAAGTAACCCCATCTCCCCCTCTCTTTCCTTATCTCTCTGCCTCCCTCCATGATCCTCCCCACCCCCAGAGGTCAGTCAAGGAGAGGAGCTTCAGCAGGCCCCAAAACGACCAAATATCATCCCTCTCCACCCCCTTGTCCCCTCTCTTGTTTCCCCCAGGTGGCTCCAGCAAAGGGGCTTAGGTGGCGGTACGCGGTGGCGGCTGGCCGGGGCTGGGCAGGAGAACATAGACAGAATAGGCTGGCAAGCAGGGCAGCACAGAGGCTCCCTTTCCTACCACAGTTGCCGTCCCCCTTCCTCCTGGCACCAAGTAACCCCCACCCACCGGCACTCTCCCTGGCACGCTGGGCACACACACGTGCATGCATGCAGACGCACACACCCACACACACACGATTTGATAGACTGACTGGAGAGGCCCCAAGTGTAGAGCGTGCACTCCTGACCCCTGTCTGTCTGTCCGTCTGTCTCTATGGGGTGAGAAGATGATTAGAAAGGAGTGAGGCTAGAGTGAGGAGTACACACTAGAGGAGGAGCGAGAGGTATACTGAGGTCATTGGACTCAAAATCCTGGCTCCGTGAAAAATAAATACCACATATTATGCCACAAGAAACAAATGTTGCTGCAAATCCTCTTTTGAGCACACTTCTTTTTCAACATGTCCTCGTCGAAGTAAACAATACTTTGCTTTAATTGTGCTCTTCCAATGAAGAGCAGATGAAGCTCTACCTCAAGAGAACAGGACAATACACCATGTTTTGGCCTTTGGCTCAAGAAAAAAGGCTCCATTGTTAAAATGAATAGGGCAGTGGTATTCAACTCTTACCCTACGAGGTCCGAAGCCTGCTGGTTTGCTGTTCTACCTGATAATGAATTGCACCCATCTGGTATCCCAGGTCAAAATCCCTCCCTGATTAGAGGGGAAGAATGGGGGAAAAAAGCAGTGGAACTGGCTTTGAGGTCCAAAGTTGAGTTCAGCAAGCCATAATATCTACCATCTCCGATTGTTGTGAAATAATTTCTGTATTTACAAACCGATAAGATAAGCGTTCCGGATACTCTGAGAACTTAAGCTAATTGATTACACCCTATCCCTTTAAAAATGAATCACTTAATAGCAGGGACAGCAAAATCTAGTGGTCAGAACCTGGTAATATCAGGATGTAGGATGGGACATATACCCAACAACTTCTCTGAATGGGGGAAAAAAGAATAAGAATACATTACATAGGATGAAGAAAAAAATACTCAGAGCCGCAGCTCTATACTACTTGTCAAACAGAACAGATACAATATACTTGTTGTTGGGGTGGGATTGGCATGGAGTGTAGGGGGTCCGTGGATGACTTTTGACCACTTCTTTGGATTCCTCATGTCTTATTCATGGTTAGAAAAAGTTTAGTCCTAATCAGATGTTAGGTACTATAAATTAAAATGGCCAAATTGGGTGCAATCAATTAGCCTAATTTCTCAGAGATCAAATTATATTTCAACAAAATAATGTTGCAGGAATGCTAATGTTAGCTGTTTCTAACAACCAAACCGATTTCAGAACAATCTGAGATGGTGGGTGTCGAAATCCTCTTTCTTGTGCTTTTTGAGGTGGAACGACCCAGCGGCTTGCTTTGTTCGGTCTTGTTATCCCAGACAGCAAGGTGAACAGCGGTCTTAATTCGCAGCACACAGAATGTGTGTATGTTGTCACCGTGTGTGTGTGTGAGGACAACATTGACGGTAAGAAGAGAGCCGCTTGAACATGGAAGTACTAGTCGTTGACATGAAAACCAAAAAAGGCATCCTACAGACATTCTTTTAATAATTCAATGTACATAGGAGTCCATTTGAGAGAGAGGCCTTTCCAATATTCATGTTACAAAATAGCCAACACGGCTTCTTGGACTATTATGTTGTAATTCAAACATTAGCAATTCTACTGTGCAACTCTTTGCATACATACAGTTGAAGTCGGAAGTTTACATACACCTTAGCCAAATACATTTCAAATCAGTTTTTCACAATTCCTGACATTTAATCCTAGTAAAAATTCCCTGTCTTAGGTCAGTTAGGATCACCACTTTATTTTAAGAATGTGAAATGTCAGAATAATAGTAGAGAGAATAATTTATTTCAGCTTTTATTGCTTTCATCACATTCCCAGTGGGTCAGAAGTTTACATACACTCAATTAGTATTTGGTAGCATTGCCTTTAAATTCTTTAACTTGGGTCAAACATTTCAGGTAGCCTTCCACAAGCTTCCCACAATAAGTTGGGTGAATTTTGGCCCATTCCTCCTGACAAAGCTGGTGTAACTGAGGCAGGTTTGTAGGCCTCCTTGCTCGTACACACTTTTTCAGTTCTGCCCACAAATGTTCTATAGGATTGAGGTCAGGGCTTTGTGTCCAATACCTTGACTTTGTTGTCCTTAAGCCATTTTGCTACAACTTTTGAAGTATGCTTGGGGTCATTGTCCATTTGGAAGACCCATTTGCGACCAAGCTTTAACTTCCTGACTGATGTCTTCAGTTGCTTCAATATATCCACATAATTTTCTTACCTCATGATGCCATCTATTTTGTGAAGTGCACCAGTCCCTCCTGCAGCAAAGCACCCCCACAACATGATGCTGCGACCCCCGTGCTTCACGGTTGGGATGGTGTTCTTCGGCTTGCAAGCGTCCCCCTTTTTCCTCCTAACATAACGATGGTCATTATGGCCAAACAGTTCTATTTTTGTTTCATCAGACCAGAGGACATTTCTCCAAAAAGTATGGTCTTTGTCCCCATGTGCAGTTGCAAACCGTAGTCTGTTGTTTTTATGGCGGTTTTGGAGCAGTGGCTTCTTCCTTGCTGAGTGGCCTTTCAGGTTATGTCGATATAGGACTTATTTTACTGTGGATATAGATACTTTTGTACCTGTTTCCTACAGCATCTTCACAAGGTCCTTTGCTGTTGTTCTGGGATTGATTTGCACTTTTCGCACCAAAGTACGTTCATCTCTAGGAGACAGAATGCGTCTCCTTCCTGAGTACTATGACGGCTGCGTTGTCCCATGGTGTTTATACTTGCGTACTATTGTTTGTACAGATAAATGTGTTACCTTCAGGCGTTTGGAAATTGCTCCCAAGGATGAACCAGACTTGTGGAGGTCTACAATTTATTTTCTGAGGTCTTGGCTGATTTCTTTTGATTTTCCCATGATGTCAAGCAAAGAGGCACTGAGTTTGAAGGTAGGCCTTGAAATACATCCACAGGTACACCTCCAGTTGACTCAAATGTCAATTAGCCTATCAGAAGCTTCTAAAGCCATGACCTCATTTTCTGGATTTTTTTCTAGCTGTTTAAAGGCACAGTCAACTTACTGTATGTAATCTTCTGACCCACTGGAATTGTTATACAGTAAATTATAAGTGAAATAATCTGTCTGTAAACAATTGTCGGAAAAATTACTTATGTCATGCACAAAGTAGATATCCTAACCGACTTGCCAAAACTATAGGTTGTTAACAAGAAATTTGTGGAGTGGTTGAAAGACGAGTTTTAATGACTCCAACCTAAGTGTATGCAAACTTTCGACTTCAACTGTAGGTTTTATTCCGTCACTGTAAAGAAATGTAAAATGCCGGCCTTCTTTCATATTGAAAATAATTACATTCCTAAAGGGCCTGAAATGAGCTCTATACCATCAGCCAAACTTTGCTACAAAAAAGTGAGTGGTGTTTGGACCAAATAGCCTAGTGAATGTTTTTGGACCAAATAGCCTATTTCATGCCACAGGCTGCTGTAAGTATATTGTATAACGTGGAAGATCAGCATCTTCTTTTTGATACGGTCTACTCCACCAAGTGGAATGAAATGTTAACACAATTACATACCTCAAATCTGAATGTGGTAGGCCTATTCTAACATGGTTCCTATGTAATTTGGTTAAAACACACATTAAAGTAGTGTTCACTCTATTCAAATTGGCTGAGATGGTTGTGGCACATTAGACTTACTAAATATGATACATGTAATCAGACAGTGGCACCGCCTTTCCCAATTAAAATATCCCTGGGATTTAGCATGCTTTGTCATTGGCACTCGGGTGTTGATACTGTATCTCTTTATTAAACACTCAAAACAAAACACGTCGTAATTAGATTCAACACAAGGGCGGCCCACTCCACTTGGATTAGTGTGTGTCTACAAGGGTTCCTTGGAGACTCAATGTTGACATCTGCCAGTTGAATTGAATTTCAAAGCGGACTGCAGCGTTTATGAGGCGGTCGTAAGATCTAGCCTAGTTGTTCGCCTGTCTGTGTATCTAAATTAGGATGTGTTTCAAATGGCACCCTACTCCCTTCATAGAGCACTATAGAGCCCATCAAATGTAGTGCACTATGAAGGGAATAGGGTGCCATTTGGGGTTCAGCCTTAATGGTTGTTAAAGCTGAATATTGACAGTGGTGTACGGGTGTAAGAGGGCATATAAAAGACACTTACGCTTGCTAGGATCCCTCGGCAGTAGATGGAGCAGGGCCCTGGGTGCTCCGTGGTACAAACTTAGCCTAGGAACAAAGGAAATTACGTTGAGAATCAATCAAGACAAGTTGTTTAGGGAGTGACTCATAATAGACACAAATGCACATGAAACATTTGTGAAATACTGTATTGGAACTACTAATAATTTCACATTTTCTTAGAAAAGTTTAACTTTTTTCATCAATTGAGAGCTGTCAACTTTATTTGTGTTCTGTGGACGTTTGGTGACTATGACTGTTTCATATTAAAAGGTGCTTTTCTTGCTGTAAGTTTAGGGTAGGTGCAGGAGGCAAGAGCATTGGAAAGTTCAAATGATTTGAACTTGGAGCCCCCAAAGACTCTTGCCATGTGCCACTGATATAAATGGAACTCTTCAGAGCCTCTACGCTCTTCTTCCTCCACGGGAATAACAATGGCTGGCTCAATGCAGTTTTTGCAAATGTAATGTGAAACCCCCTACTAGGCTAATAGAGGTACACGTTCACAATAATAATAAGTTGTAAAGTATTATACATGTTGGTTTTAAGTGTTACACAACATTCAATAGACCTATTTCCTTAAAGGGAAAGTACACCGGGTTTTCTCTATTCCAAAACAGTTATATTATTCCTTCACTCAATGAGTTGGGGTCTTGATTCAGTATCAATTCATGAAGCAAAGATTTTTCTATTGTTGAATTGAAATTTCAATTTATCCTCCTTCATGTGCTAAATTGATGGTGAATTGACCTCAACCCCTAGATGTATTCCACATTTTGTTGTGTTAAAAAATCTCACCCATCTACACACAATACTAAGGAGGAGTAATGGTACTTGGATAAAAAATTGCAGGATGGTATTTCAAGAATAAAGTGGCAATATTTCAAGAATAAAGTGGCAATATTTCGAGAATAAAGAGGCAATATTTTGAGAATAAAGAGGCAATGTATTGAATAAAGTCGCCATTTTGAGAATAAAATCACAGTTATATTCCAAGATTAAGGTATGGGATTTGGTTAATTGCATGTCTCCCTGGCTGCCTGTTGCTATGCGTGCCACCGATGAAATACCTGAGTTAGATGACTGGTGAAACTATACTTAGTAACAAGGAAATCCTTGCTCTTTTATCACATAATAACCATATTATAATTATTAGGACCTGGAAGAGGTTGTGCCACATTCTTTTCGGAAGGAACTGTGCATTCAGAAAGTATTCAGACCCCTCGACTTTTTCCACATTTAGTTACGTTACAGCCTTATTCTAAAATGTATACAATTATTTTTAATCCTCATCCAACTACACACAGTACCCCATAATGACAAAGCAAAAACAGGTTTGCAAATGTAATTAAAATAAAAAACAGAAATGCCTTATTTACATAAGTATTTACTCGAAATTGAGCTCAGATGCGCTTCCTGTTTCCATTGATCATCCTTGAGATGTTTCTACAACTTGATTGGAGTCCACCTGTGGTAAATTCAATTGATTGGACATGATTTGGAAAGGAACACACCCGTCTATATAAGGTCCCAGAAACCAAGCCATGAGGTCGAAGGAATTGTCTGTAGAGCTCAGAGACAGGATTGTTTCAAGGCACAGATCTGGGGAAGGGTACCAGCATTGAAGGTCCCCAAAGAACACAGCGGCCTCCATCATTCTTAAATGGAAGAAGTTTGGAACCACCAAGACTCTTCCTAGAGCTGGCTGCCCGGCCAAACTGAGCAATTGGGGGAGAAGGGCCTTGGTCAGGGAGCTGACCAAGAACCCGACTGTCACTCTGACAGAGCTCTTCTGTGGAGATAGGAGAACCTTCCTGAAGGACAACCATCTCTGCAGCCTTTATGGTAGAGGGGCCAGCAGGGTCTGAATACTTATGTAAATGTGGAATTTCAGTTTATTTTTATAAATGTGCAAACAATTCTAAAAACCTGTTTTTGCTTTGTCATTATGGGGTATTGTGTATAGATTGATTAATCCATTTTAGAATAAGGCTGTAACGTATCAAAATGTGGAAAAAGTCTAAATACTTTCCGAATGCACTGTAGGTTAGAGAGGTGTGTGTGTGTGTGGGGGGGGGGGGGACAAATGACCATCAATCTAATGATCTAATACATTCGTTCAAACAGGCGTCACTGCGCATTCATGCTTATCAATCTAATGATCTAATAACTCGCGCGCACACACACACAGTTTCCCCCTAGTAATTTCAGGACTATAGACATACACTCTTCTATCGGCCATGGTGCATTATGAGCACAAACCAAAAAACGTTCTTGTCACTGAATGAGAAGATAAATGGGGTTAAGTCCCCGTCAGTCTGCGCTACAACGCTCTGCTGCATAGCCTAGGTGAACATCTCGCAAAAGATCTATGCATAATGGCAACTTTTAATTACCTTATCCGTGGTGCTTTAGTAAGGGTAGTATTTCCCCCATATGACAACTATAAGCTCTGCTACCAGCTTTCAATCTCACGTCAGAATTAGACGTTCATCCAGGTTTCTCAAACATCAAATTTCGAAGTTGTTCCAATCGATGGATGTCGAATTCTGACTTGTATCACGGGTGACCTGGCTGGGCTAGTAGGCTACTCAATAAAATGAATTATCTTGGGATCCTGGAGACTGGGGGCTATGCATGTCCCATGTCAAGCTGCTCTCCAAATACACTACAACACCGCTATGTTGCAGCCCAGTATAAACCTATAGCTGCCAACTAGATTGAGTAACCTAACCTGTAGGCTAATCATACGTTACAGTGGGCAAGCTAAAGTACATTTTAAGCCTATCCAACGGCTGCGGGAGGACTGAATAATGAAGCAGGGGTTTTACGCAAACATGTCTGTGGGAGGAGAGGCAACTCAAGGACCACTCCAGCATGCCCAAAACAGCTCATCTGAGGCGCTGTTTGAATATATCCATGGATGGAATCTCCCTTTCTTTAAATATTCATTCATCTAAATACACAGTAGGCCTATTAGATAAATGATAGGCTAGAAAGAAATAATCACTGGTCTGACATGACTTGGTTGGTAGCCTAGTGTAATATCTCCTTTCACTATCCATCTATCAGTGGTGTCTTCAAGGATGGGAGGAATGAAGGATGCATAGGTTATCCCAAAACAGTCAGGGGCATCGTCTCTGTTATTGTAACGTCTGCTTCAAACTCACACTCTCAAACACGTAGATCCCCTGAACGCAGCTCACTTTCCAGCCCACTTTCCAGCTCACACTCTCAAACACATAGATCCCCTGAACGCAGCTCACTCTCCAGATAACAATCACCTGGATTCTGATCCTGTTCACACACCTGCATGTCATTATCACACACTATTTAGTTCAGTTCTTCACACCCCATCATTGTGAGGTATTGTTTGTTTTGTGACACACTTCTATTCGGAGCTCTGTTTTTCCTGTAATTTAAACCTCCCATGTATGATCATTTTTGCCTGCCTCTCTAACAACACCTTTTGCCTATTCCCTGCCTGTACTTTAGCCTATCAGATTTCCTGTTATCAACCTATTGCCTGATCTCCCGGACGACGTTACTAGCCTTTTCCCTGCCTGTACTGTTGCCTTTTTGGACCCCCTGTGTATGACCTTCTGCCTGCCCCTGACCCAGCTACCTGCCTCCTCCTGTGGTTCTTTACAAATAAACACCTGCTGTGCCCTGTGCTTGAAACCAGCTCTCTGTCTCCCATCGTGTTCATTACAGTTATAAGCTATTTGTCTCAGCTATACTGCTAACTCAGGTTACCACTTGTTCACCTTATAGAGTCTAGTGGCTAGACATGTTAGGTCATAATAATGGACCGTAAATTGCTGTCTCAAATGGTATTTTAACCAAACCCCTGCCCCCTGGCTTTACAAGGTCCATGACAGGGGTTTGGGTGCAGCCCAAGAGCCCGACAGGGACTCGCTATCCGTCTCCATGCAATCCGTGATTTCCATTCACAAGATAATAAGCGTAGGCCTATGAAGTTACCTCATTGGAATAAAACACCATGCCATTACGCACAAATTTGTAAGTTAACCTTTCGTTTTGACATATAGGCTGCTGGACTAGCTGTTACAATCTAAGATACTATGCAAGGTGTTGGCATATGCAGGGAATTGAGGATAACATTGTAGCAAATTCAAAAGGCACCATGACACACACCATGGTTTGTTAATTCTCTAAATATTGCCACTATTCGACATATTGCCACTATTTTAAAGTACTATCCATGAAAATCCAACTACCACCACCCATCGCTGTTTTTTTTCTATTCACTTGGCTCTAATACTCTTCTGTGCAATACTCTATAAAGACAAAGTGAAAACATGTTTTTAGAAAAATGTTCAACAATACTGCAAATGAAATTCAGAAATACATAAGTATTCACACCCAAGAGTCAATACTTTGAAGAAGCAACTTTGGCAGCGCTTACAGCTGTGAGTCTTTCTGGGTAAGTCTCTAAGAGCTTTCACACTTGGATTGTGCAACATTTGCCAGTTATTCCTTACAAAATTCTTCAAGCTCCATCAAATTGGTTGTTGATCATTGCTAGACAACAATTTTCAGGTCATGCCGTAGATTTGCAAGTATATTTAAGTCAAAACTGGTCTTTGCGGTTGAATCTGTGTTTCGACATTCACTGCTAGACTGAGGGACCTTACATATAATTAATTGTATATGTGTAGGGTATCATGCTAAACACTATTATTGCAAAAAGTCCATACAACTTGTGACTTGATACGCAAAGTTTTACTCCTGAACTTATTTAGGCTTGCTATAACAAAGGGGTTGAATACTTATTAACTCAAGACATTTTATCTTTCCATTTGTAATTCATTTGTAAAAATATGATTCCACTTTTTTTCATTATGGAGTACTGTGTGTAGGCCAGTGACCAAAAATATAAATGTAATTAAATTCAGGCTGTAACACAACAAAATGTGGAAAAAGTCAAGGGGTCTGAATACTTTTTGAATGCATTGTAACGAGGAGTTGATCATCTATGAAAATCCATCACATGGCTCTTGATGGGAAAACTGTAAGACTGTAATAAAGGTCTGTGTTGTGTATCAGGATAGGGCCAATCACCTTCTGTCCCCCTCACCGGCCTGAGGTTCTGTCCTGCTAAGAAGAGGTGCAGGATGGCTTAGCAGCACCCCAGTGCATGCTGGGAGCCATCTGTCCTGGGCTGTAACTCCACCAGCTCCACCACAGCCACCACGATGGGCAGAAAGAGAGTTGTGGAAGTACACCACCTGCAATGGAACACACACACACACAGGACAAGACGTGAGTGAGTGAGATGACTAAATGTGTGTGTGCCAAGATCATTAGTATTAGTAGGATTAGTAGTGGGGTTAAACAGTAGGGTTTTAAACAATTGATCATGAACTACTACACCACCTGCAAAGGACACAAGGTACTAAGACAGAGTAACAGTGAGCAGAGTGAGTTTTCATCTCAAAGCCAATTGAATGACTTTGACACAATGAAATACAGTTGCACCTTCATACCACATTCGACAAGCAGTATACAAATATACAGATAATATTCACCATTTGCAAAGCCACACATGGTAGCCTATATGTGCATTTCTTTAGATGTTGAACGTGAGAAACTAGCCCACACATTTATGATATATTGGTCCTGTAAGCACAGCCAAGCCATTTGTTGATAACGTCCCCCCCCCAACATTTGTAAAAAAAAATAAAAAAAATATTGAGTGAAAGTAAACAAGAGGCACCTTGAAATACAGAGGCAATTTCTGATGGCACCCGTGTCTCGGCCTGTTCATTTTTACTCTGTTTGTTGCTCCGAGTAGGCGAAGGTGTTTTCAAATTCAAAACCACAGGGGAATCGCATTTTAGCCACATCAATCTTTTATCATCTGCATTTCGTGCACGACATGTTTTAACTCTAAATCACATCCTGGAAGTTTCTCAATTACCGCTACATGTAAATGGAGAGAAATGGGACATAGAAAAGGGACAGCAGAGGCTCTGAGTGCCGTGTGTGTGTGTACTGTACGTGTGTGTGTGTACTGTACGTGTGTGTGTGTACTGTACGTGTGTGCGAGGCTGCCTTGTCAGCCAGACCTTGGCCATTCAAAGACGATAGCATCAAGTTCCTTGAGCCTCGCAGTTTGAAAATCCCCACTTGGTACATGATTCCTCATTACCACATTATGCACTCGACCTTGTCAAGAACAATTCAATGTGACAGAAAGTGATGGGTGACAATGTTTTAGAATTCTGCATGGCTGACTGAATTACTATGGAGAAATCCAATACTGAACACCATGGAAGAGTCTGATTAGAAATGATAATGGACAGAAAATTAGTTTGGGGGGTACATTAATTGATATTTTTCAAATAGTAATCTTGGCTTGTTTTAGAAAAGCCATTGTGCGTATGCATATGTGCATTGAAAACACAGGGAAATGTTTTGGCAAACACAAATAACGGCTTGGCTTAGGAAATGAAATACATCCTCCAAAAATGCATTTCATTCAATATTCACGGATTGAAAACTTTCCTTCCAATTGTTTTTATTAAAAAAACATATTACCTTAACTTCCAAATCAAAGGCTTATTTTAAAGTGAACTTAATTTGAACCGCTTGGCGTTGAATGAACAGAGTTATAGGAATCCATTTTTTCTATCGTGGTTCACCCACATTTACTCCCCTGCGATATTGATTTGCATTGTGTTTAGAGACGCTGACCCTAGTCTCCAGGCTATCCACAATGGACGTTGTTCAGAACATGGATTTCTAATTCAAAGACATAGTCCTCCTTTGTCTAGAGCTTCTCTTTGATTCTCCTCCAAATTGATTCCCTTCCAATTCCTCTAAAGTCAACTGCTCTTATCCAAATATCCTTTCTCAATTTGCAGGGATTCCAATTCCTGGAGGACTGAGTGTTTAACAAGAAAATGCAGACTCTGAACATGATTAAGGTCTTAAAACAAAGGTATGAAGCCAACTCAAAACCAGAGACTTTGTGACTGACCCCTTCAAACAAAAAGGCATAGTTTCCTGTTCTGACTAGGTGGAATACAGCTACGGCCGGGACTTTTTCGTAGCAGGTTAGGACAACTTACGCGGCAGGTTAGGAGAATAAATGTAGCAGGTTAGGAGAATTAGGTTAAGGTTAGGAAAGGGGTTTGGGTTAGCTAAAAATGCTTTCCTACGAAAAGTCTCTTCCGGTCATAGCTTTACTCCATCTAGTCACAACCACAGTTTCCCAATCCCAACGTCATCAGTCATTTGTTGGAATCTTCTTCACTCCCTCACTGATATCTGCAGGTTCTTCTTGTCAGGGGCACGCCACACGCCCACCCTCAAATAGCAGATGCTGACACTTGAATTACATTCTAATTCACTTCAGCGACACTTAAAATCACGATCATTGTCTACGCAACAAATAGGGGCAGCGCATTGCAAATAGGCCTACTAGTACAGTGCAGTCACGTACTGAGAACCTCGCAGAAAAGCTGTTTGACATCTTGCTCTTTCCTGTCGCCACGGGAGTGTAAGGATGTCAATGAGAAAACAGCTTGCGCGCCGGCAATGCCAGGGATAACACATGCTTTACCTAATGAGAGGGTATTCTCACGCAACTTAGTCAACAAACCATTAATCGTGTGTCAAAGGGGTAAATATTCCTATGAATGTGACAAAGGCAAAAAGAGCTGTAATGGGGCTACATTAAAACATCATCATCCAGGATATAGCTCTATAGCCCAGACAGCACCAGCAGTAGCACCAGCAGTAGCAGAAGCAGCACCCTGTCAGTGTCAGCAGATAGGGGATTATAGTCAGCCGCTGTGCTGAGGGTGACAGATAAATTAACTAGGCCCTATGTGCGAGAGGGGGTTTGTTATTCAACAATGAGCACACATCATTGAGGCTCGTCGCGTTAAAACAACCCGGTGCTTTTTACTGTTGTGTGGGACAATTTTATATGGTGTCTGCCATCATTGTTAATGTGCAGTGTTTGGAGAGAATAAATTCCAGAACAACATGGCTGGGTAGGATTGGACTCATCGTGTCTCCAGGTGGGCCCTAAACTACAGCTTCTACTGTACGTGAGCCTACCTCACTGACATTTCAAATTCATCACCTGCACATTTCCGGTAGAACTTTGGTGTATTTACTCATTCAATTGGCATATATGTCCTATCCCCTTGGTATTATTGTTCAGAATGTTATTGGTATTATAAGACCTTATATTCCCCAATGCTTTCCTAAGCTGTCCAACTCATACTAAATAGGGCTGGGAATTGCCAGGGACCTCACAGTACGATATTATATCACAATACTTGCTACGCTTTATCTTGGCCAGATCGCAGTTGCAAATGAGAACTTGCTCTCAACTAGCCTACCTGGTTAAATAAAGGTGAAATAAAATAAAACTTAGGTGCCAATATGATATATATTTCGCCATTCTCATGATTCTATATGTATTGCGGTTCAATACTGTGATTTTATTGCAATTCAATGTTCCAAAAATATTGCTCACCATATGTCTGCTGAAAAGAGACAAGAGAGAGCCATGAGAAAGTTTTCAGTCATGGAAATAAAAGCGATGAAAACAAATTGGCTCCCTATTTAAAAAGAAGATGGAGAAAAAACACGATTTTGGTGCAGGTATAACAAATTAGAGCAAAAATAATATTGCGATATTGTCAAAACAATATTATGATATATCCTAAAAAATAATATCCCGCTATGTAACTATCAATTTCCCGTTACTAATACCAAACACATATCGTAGACTAACTGGCTAATTTGGTGATGGGCTCGGAAAAGATTTTGTTAAGATGAACCACTCAACTCACAAGTTCACCAGGGTCATATTCATTAGGGTAAGCAAAGGCAAAACAAACATTTTTTATTGGACAAGTTCAGGTAGTCCCTCCCTGTTTCAGTCTATTCTGTTTGGTGCCTGAATAAATACCTCCCAGGCTGAACACTTGGAGGACTAAATTCATACTAAAAATACAATAAACTGTCTTTTAGCATGGAGGGCTCTTTATAAGGAAACTCTCTAATTGACAGAGGCTTGTCATCAAGAGAGAGAGAGAGAGAGAGAGAGAGAGAGAGAGAGAGAGAGAGAGAGAGAGCTCATGGGCTCCTGAGTTGTTCTGCAAAAAGATACAATTAGAGTTGGATAAATGTAGATAAACTTGCATTTTTTTGCAAGGACTTAAGCAGGATACTAATCTCAACATCAAAACCTTCAATCCAAATCAAAATTCCATACCTAACACATTTTTGACTAAATAACCAGAATGGACTATTACTACCAAGTACGATCAAGACAAAACTTCTAACAAACCAAAACCTGCAGAGGAAACACAGCTGAACCTGGAAATACCATCCAACACAACACTGAGTGAGTAATGTTCAGTCTGAACCTACGTCTGAAGCCAAAAAGTAAAATACAATAATCTCTAGGTAATTTGGTTATATAAAGCTTAATTAATAAGGCTACTAAGCTACCTAGCTGCTAGGACAGAACTGACCTGGCTGCAACTTCAATTAGCACTGAAGTGTGAAGTGAGAGGTGTGAAAACTCTTGAGGAGAGTTTCAGACCCCCCACCCAAATGCAGAGGCCTTTGAAGCCCCCGTGGCTTATCCCTGTGCAGAGGTCATTACAATACAGTACCCCATGGATAAAAATAAATAAATAACACTGCACTGAAGTAGTATCAAAAACAAATTCCACACAGACCAAACCCTGGCATGGCACAGTGCTATAAGAGCACACTACCTCTGTGTCAAGAGAGAGGTTATTGGCACAGGATAGAAACTCAGAACACTAGACATTGAGGTAATTGAAACAACCTCTGTCAATGTGTACAAGTCTGGGACAGTAATGGTGCAGGGCATCCTCATGCAGTCCCAGCAGGACTTTGACGGGATCAAAGAGAGAGCACAGCAGGAAAAGGTCTCTCTGTGACGACTCCCCCATCCTGAGTGAGTCTGACCACACCTCTTCAAACTGTCCTGCAGACGAGGATGGTCATCACCCCCAGCACTGAACACACCCAGGTCCCATAACTGCACTGCTCCTCCATCATTGAGAGGGATAAATTCACAGAGCTGGAGAGAGACATGGTGGAGCTCAGAGAATTAGTCCACACAATCCAGACAGAACAAATCCACAAAACTGACCAGCACAACAACACCCACCCCAACAAGACACGGAGGGTAGAAGGTGGTGATGGACGGCTGTCAGAGAGAGCTGGCTGCTCTATGGACTGAGGTGAGAGAACATAAAGAGGCACACATGGCACTGAAGGAGGTGAGAAAACTGAGGTGTGACAAAGAGCAGAACACTCCCCCAGAGAAGCCAGCAGAACAGCCCACCTCAGACTTGGACCACAACACCACAATGGGACAGACAACACTACCAACCCAACAGATGCCACCCCCTCCTAACAGACCCCTGTCAGTTCCCGTGATAGCCCTCTTGACATCCCCCACACATCCACTGAGGACACACAAAAGCCAGAGATTGTGCTCCTTATTGACCCAAATGGCAAATACATTCAAGAGAATAAACTTTTCCCAAACACAAATTGGCTAAACTGTGGTGCCCAAACACTAGGCATGTCCTGGAGCTGTTGTCAGAGGACAGACTAGGGTACCCCAGCCACATCATAATTCAAACGGGCACAAATGACCTGAGGGCCCAGCCAGAAAGGGTGACCACAGCACGCAAAGGAGTGATTGAAAAAGCTTCTTCCACTTTCCCAAATGCACAAGTGGTTATCTCCACGCTGCTACCCCAAAAATGCTTTCACCCTGTCACCATACAGCGGGTAAATGAAAGCATTTCACGAGACTGTGTCTCAAAACCTAATGTCTACCTGGCCCACCACTCCACCCTGGACTTGAACAGCCTTCACGTCCAGGTCCACCTCTACAAGGCAGTAATCCCAACCTTTGCCAGGACCCTGAAGGACGTCACCCTCAACCGTAGCCCCTGCACCTCACACAGGAGCAACAGAGCAACGGACACCACGCCCAGACCAGCGAGACACCCTCCCAGACCGGCAAGACCCCCTCCTGAAGGACCTGCACCGAGAGAACCCACGCCAAGAGGACCGACACCCAGACCACAGCATCACCAGCCACACCCCAACCAGCTAAGACCACCCCAAGCAAACCCTGGCCACACCCTATATAGGCCTCCCCATATAAGATCTCTGCCCCTTCTGCCCACACCATGCCCCCCGCCCTGCTGCAAGGACCTCAACATGACAGCAGGACATATACCCAGGCCGTGAGCTGAGCAACAGGCCCAACCCCCACAGCCAACTGACATTTACTCTTGAGGTGCTGACTTGTTGCACTCTCGACAA
Source organism: Salmo trutta (assembly GCF_901001165.1). NCBI lineage: Eukaryota > Metazoa > Chordata > Actinopteri > Salmoniformes > Salmonidae > Salmo > Salmo trutta. The sequence continues at coordinate 24,143,536 of NC_042984.1, read as the reverse complement.
CTACTGTGATTATTATTATTTGACCATGCTGGTCATTTATGAACATCTTGGCCATGTTCTGTTATAATATCCACCCGGCACAGCCAGAAGAGGACTGGCCACCCCTCATAGCCTGGTTCCTCTCTAGGTTTCTTCCTAGGTTTTCGCCTTTCTAGGGAGTTTTTCCTAGCCACCGTGCTTCTACACCTCAATTGCTTGCTGTTTGGGGTTTTAGGCTGGGTTTCTGTACAGCACTTTGAGATATCAGCTGATGTAAGAAGGCTATAGAAATACATTTCATTTGATTTGATATTACACCCATGGAGCCCCATCCTGCAACCTAAGAGGTGTGTAACAGATGCTCAACATGCTCTGCTCAAACCTACTGTGGTGGTCCAGGCCTAAACCACACAAAAACAACACTAGACACTATGGAACACAAAGCTTTTACTATCTCAGCCTGGAATATACAAGGTCTGAGGTCATCTAACTTTAACCTAAAGAGAAGGATCCCAGAATTCATCAAAGAGACTCAGGGGGTATGCTCATTTGGAATAGAGCAGACCTATCCCACTCTATTAAATTAGTTAAAACAGGAACATTTTACATCTGGCTAGAGATTAATAAGAAAATTATCTCAACAGATAAAAATGTCCTCATGTGTGCTACCTTTATCCCCCCAATAGAATCCCCATACCTTAACGATGACAGCTATTAGAGGAGGAGATCAACTATTTCCAGGCCCAGGGACTGTGACGACCTAAATGCCAGAACTGGACAAGAACCTGACATCTCTTGGTAGTAGTCCTGTAGACTTCTTTATCGCTGACCTCAACCCCGAGTCTCTTAGAGCATTCACAGTCAGTCCACTGACACCCCTATCAGATCACAGCAAAATCCCACTACTTGAACAGAGCTATGCATCAAAGCCAAAGGAACGGAATAATATTAAGAAATGCTATATGTGGAAGGAAAGTAGTGTGGAAATCTACCAAAAAACTATTAGGCAACAACAAATTCCATCCCTTCTAGACAATTTTCTGGACAAAGGGTTTCACTGTAATAGTGGTGTAAACTTGGCAGTAGAAAACCTAAAGTATATTTGACCTCTCAGCTTCCCTATAAAATCAAAAATTTCAAGCAGATAACCTATTTCAAGCAGACAACCTTGGTTTGATGAATAATGCAAAACCCTAAGAAATAAATTGAGAAACCTGTCCAACCAAAAACATAGAAACCCAGAGAACCTGAGCCTTCACTATGGAGAATCACTAAAACAATACAGAAATACACCACAGAGAAAGAAGGAACAGCACGTCAGAAATCAGCTCAATATAATTGAAGAATCCATAGAATCTAACCACTAAACAAACAACAACACTAAGAGTTATCTATCTAAAACGGAGATGTATGGGTAAACCACTTCTCCAATCGTTTTGGCTCTATAACAAAGAACAACACAGCAAAAACATGATCAAATACAAATTTTAGAATCAATTATTAAAGACCAACTGGATTCTCATTACATTGAATGAACTACAGGACAAAATACAAACCCTCCAACACAAAAAGGCCTGTGGGGTTGATGCTATCCTAAATGAAATTATAAAATATAGACCACAAATTCCAATTGGCTATACTTAAACTCTTCAACATCATACTCAGCTCTAGCATATTCTCCAATATTTGGAACGAAGGACTGATGAACCCAATCCACAAAAGTGGAGACAAATCTTACCCCAATAACTACAGTGGGATATGTGTCAACAGCAACCTTGGCAAAATCCTCTGCATTATCATTAACAGCAGACTCATACATTTCCTTAGCCGGGAAACAATGTACTGAGTAAATGTCAAATTGGCTTTTCACCAAATTACCGCACGACAGACCACGTATTCACCGTGCACACCCCAATTGACATACAAACCAAAACAAAGGCAAAGTCTTCTCATGCTTTGATTTCAATTTAACTCAATTTGGCACGAGGGCCTGCTATACAAATTGATGGAAAGTGGTGTTGGGGGAAAAACATACGACATTATAAAATCCATGTACACAAACAAAAAGTGTGTGGTTAAAATTGGCAAAAACTACACATCTCTTTCCACAGGGCTGGGGAGTGAGACAGGGATGCAGCTTAAGCCCCACCTTCTTCAACATAGATATCAGCGAAATGGTAAGGGCACTAGAACAGTGTGCAGCACCGAGCCTCACCCTACTAGAATCTGAAGTCAAATGTCTACTGTTTGCTGATGATCTGGTGCTTCTGTCCCCAACCAAGGAGGTGCAACAGCAGCACCGAGATCTTCTGCACAGATTCTGTCAGACATGGGCCTTGACAGTAAATCTCAGTAAAACAAAAATAATGATGTTCCAAAAAAGGTCCAGTTGCCAAGTCCATGAATACAAATTCCCCCTAAACACCATTGCCCTAGATCCCACAAAAAAATACATACCTCGGCCTAAACATCAGCGCCACAGGTAGCTTCCACAAAGCTGTGAACGATCTGAGGGACAAGGCAAGAAGGGCCTTCTATGCCAACAAAAAGAACGTGAAATTCGACATACTAATTAGGATCTGGCAAAAAATACTTGAATCAGTTATAGAACTCATTGCCCTTTATGGTTGTGAGGTCTGGGTCCGCTCACCAACCAATAATTCACAAAATGGGACAAACACCAAATTCAGACAACTTAAAACACGAAATAATGCATGCAGAGCAGAATTAGGCCAATACCCGTTAATTATAAAAATCCAGAAAATAACAATTCAATTCTACAACCACCTAAAAGGAAACGATTCCCAAACCTTCCATAGCAAAGCCATCACCTACAGAGAAATTAACCTGGAGAAGAGCCCCCTTAACAAGCTGGTCCTGGGGCTCTTTTCACAAACAGTCCCCACAGAGCCCCAGGACAGCAACACAAGTAGACCCAACCAAATCATGAAAAAACAAAAAGATAATTACTTGACACATTGGAAATATTTTTTTTTAACTGAGCAAGCTAAAATGCTATTTGGCCCTGAACAGAGAATAAACAGTGGCATAATACCTGACCACTGTGACTGACCCAAAATTAAGGAAATCTTTGACTATGTACAGACTCAGTGAGCATAGCGTTGCTATTGAGAAAGGCCGCCGAAGACGACCTAGCTCTCAAGAGAAGACAGGCTATGTGCACACTGCCCACAAAATGAGGTGGAAACTGAGCTGCACTTCCTAACCATATTAGAGACAAAAATTTCCCTCAGGTTACACAGACCCACAAAGATTATTATTATTCTAATTTTTTTTTTAAACAGATTTTGATAAACTCCCATATCTATTGGATGAAATACCACAGTGTGCAATCACAGCAGCAAGATGTATGACCTGTTGCCACAAGGGCAACCAGTGAAGAACAAACACCATTATCCTCACATGGTCTCTCCTATCATTGCTATGCAGACGACACACAATTAATCTTCTCCTTTCCCCCTTCTGATAACCAGGTGGCGAATCACATCTCTGCATGTCTGGCAGACATATCAGTGTGGATGACGGATCACCACCTCAAGCTGAACCTCGGCAAGACGGAGCTGCTCTTCCTCCCGGGGAAGGACTGCCCGTTCCATGATCTCGCCATCACGGTTGACAACTCCATTGTGTCCTCCTCCCAGAGTGCTAAGAACCTTGGCGTGACCCTGGACAACACCCTGTCGTTCTCCACTAACATCAAGGCGGTGACCCGATCCTGTAGGTTCATGCTCTACAACATTCGCAGAGTACGACCCAGCCTCACACAGGAAGCGGCGCAGGTCCTAATCCAGGCACTTGTCATCTCCTGTCTGGATTACTGCAACTCGCTGTTGGCTGGGCTCCCTGCCTGTGCCGTTAAACCCCTACAACTCATCCAGAACGCCGCAGCCCGTCTGGTGTTCAACCTTCCCAAGTTCTCTCACGTCACCCCGCTCCTCCGCTACAAGACCATCGTGCGTGCCTACGGAGCTGTGAGGGGAACGGCACCTCCGTACCTTCAGGCTCTGATCAGGCCCTACACCCAAACAAGGGCACTGTGTTCATCCACCTCTGGCCTGCTCGCCTCCCTACCTCTGAGGAAGCACAGTTCCCGCTCAGCCCAGTCAAAACTGTTCGCTGCTCTGGCACCCCAATGGTGGAACAAGCTCCCTCACGACGCCAGGACAGCGGAGTCAATCACCTCCTTCCGGAGACACCTGAAACCCCACCTCTTTAAGGAATACCTAGGATAGGATAAAGTAATCCTTCTAACCCCCCCCCCTAAAAGATTTAGATGCACTATTGTAAAGTGGTTGTTCCACTGGATATCATAAGGTGAATGCACCAATTTGTAAGTCGCTCTGGATAAGAGCGTCTGCTAAATGACTTAAAGGTAATGTAAATGATTGTACATAAAACTTATATTTATGTTTATTTATTTTCTCTTTTGTACTTTAACTATTTGCACATCGTTATAACACTGTATATAGACATACTATGACATTTAAAATGTCTTTATTCTTTTGGAACTTTGGTGAGTCTAATGTTTACTGATAATTTTTTGTTCATTTCACTTTTGTTTATTATCTATTTCACTTGCTTTGGCAATGTAAACATATCTTTACCATGCCAATAAATCCCCATAAATTTAAATTGAATTCAAATCAAACTTAATTTGTGACATGTGCCGAATACAACAAGTGTAGACCTTACCGTGAAATGCTTAATTACAAGCCCTTAACCAACAGTGCAGTTCAAGAAGAGTTAAGAAAATATTTACCAAATAAACTAAAGTAAAAAATTATATAAAGTAACACAATAACATAACAATAACGAGGCTATATACAGGGGGTACCCGTACCGAGTCAGTGTGCGGGGGTAAAGATTAGAGGTCATTTGTACATGTATTTTTTATTTATTTTTTATTTTACCTTTATTTAACCAGGTAGGCTAGTTGAAAACAAGTTCTCATTTACAACCTGGCCAAGATAAAGCAAAGCAGTGTGACACAACAACACAGAGCTACACATGGAATAAACAAACATACAGTCAATAATACAATAGAGAAAGTCTATATACAGTGTGTGCAAATGAGGTAGGATAAGGGAGGTAAGGCAATAAATAGGCCATAGTGGAGACATAATTACAAAATAGCAATTAAACAATGGAGTGATAGATGTGCAGAAGATGAGTGTTCAAGTAGAGATACTGGGGTGCAAAGGAGCAAAATAAATAAATAAATAACAGTATGGGGATGAGGTAGTTAGATGGGCTATTTACAGATGGGCTATGTACAGGTGCAGTGATCTGTGAGCTGCTCTGACAGCTGGTGTTTAAAGCTAGTGAGGGAGATATGAGTCTCCAGCTTCAGTGATTTTTGCAGTTCGTTCCAGTCATTGGTAGCAGAGAACTGGAAGGAAAGGCAGCCGAAGGAAGAATTGGCTTTGGGAGTGACCGATGAAATATACCTGCTGGAGCGCGTGCTACGTGTGGGTGCTGCTATGGTGACCAGTGAGCTGAGATAAGGCGGGGCTTTACCTAGCAAAGACTTATAGATGACCTGGAGCCAGTGGGTTTGGCGACGAATATGAAGCGAGGGCCAGCCAACGAGAGCATACAGGTCGCAGTGGTGAGTAGTATATGGGGTTTTGGTGACAAAACGGATGGCACTGTGATAGACTGCATCCAATTTGCTGAGTAGAGTGTTGGAGGCTATTTTGTAAATGACATCGCCAAGGATCGGTAGGATAGTCAGTTTTACGAGGGTATGTTTGGCAGCATTAGTGAAGGTTGCTTTGTTGCGAAATAGGAAGCCAATTTAGATTTAATTTTGGATTGGAGATGCTTAATGTGAGTCTGGAAGGAGAGTTTACAGTCTAACCAGACACTTAGGCATTTATAGTTGTCCACATATTCACATAAGTCAGAACCGTCCAGAGTAGTGATGCTGGACAGGCGGGCAGGTGTGGGCAGCGATCGGTTGAAGAGCATACATTTAGTTTTACTTGCATTTAAAAGCAGTACATGTAGGTAGAGAGGAAGTGACTATGCATAGATAATAAACAGCGAGTAGACAGTGTACAAAACAAATGGGGGGGGGTCAATGTAAGAGTCCGATGGCCATTTGATTAATTGTTCAGCTGTTTTATGACTTGAGGGTAGAAGTTGTTAAGGAGCCTTTTGGTCTTAGACTTGGCGCTCCGGTACCGCTTTAAATGCGGAGCAGAGAAAACAGTCTATGACTTGGGTGACTGGAGTTTAGACCAGGATAGATCATTGGTGGTGGACACCAAGGAACTTGAAACTCTCGACCCGCTCCATTACAGCCCCGTTGATGTTAATGGGGGCCTGTTCGGACCTCCTTTTCCTGTAGTCCATGATCAGCTCCTTTGTCTTGCTCACATTGTGGGAGAGGTTGTTGTCCTGACACCTCACTGCCAGTTCTCTGACCTCCTCCCTATAAGCTGTGTCATCATTGTCGGTGATCAGGCCTACCACTGTTGTGTCTCAGCAAACTTAATGATGGTGTTGGAGTCGTGTTTGGCCACGCAGTCATGGGTGAACAGGGAGTACAGGAGGGAACTAAGTACACACCCCTGAGGGGCCCCAGTGTTGAGGATTAGCGTGGCAGACGTGTTGTTGCCTACCCTTACTACCTGGGACAGTCCGTCAGGAAGTCCAGGATCCAGTTGCAGAGGGAGGTGTTTAGTCCCAGGGTCCTGAGCTTAGTGATGAGCTTCGTGGTCTCTATGGTGTTGAACGCTGAGCTGTAGTCAATGAACAACATTCTCACATAGGTGTTCCTTTTGTCAAGGTGGGTAAGGGAAGTGTGGAGTGCGATTGAGATTGCGTCATCTGTGGATCTGTTGGGGCGGTATGCGAATTGGAGTGGGTCTAGAGTATCCGGGATGATGCTGTTGATGTGAGCCATGACCAGCCTTTCAAAGCACTTCATGTCTACCAACGTGCGTACTACGGGGTGGTAATCATTTAGGCAGGTTACCTTCGCTTCCTTGGGTACAGGGACTATGGTGGTCTGCTTGAAACATGTAGGTATTACAGACTCAGTCAGGGAGAGGTTGAAAATGTCAGTGAAGACACTTGCCAGTTGGTCCACACATGCTTTGAGTAAACGTCCTGGTAATCCATCTGGCCCAGCGGCTTTGTGAATGTTGACCTGTTTAAAGGTCTTGCTCACATCGGCTACCGAGATCGTTATCCCACACTACTCCAGAACAGCTGGGGCTCTCGTGCATGCGAGCATAAAAAGGCATTTAGCTCGTCTTGTAGGCTCGCGTCACTGGGCAGGTCGCATCTGGGTTTTCCTTTGTAGCCCGTAATAGTTTTCAAGCCCTGCCACATCCGACAAGCGTCAGAGCCAGTGTGGTAGGATTCAATCTTAATCCTGTATTGACGCTTTGCTTGTTTGATGGTTCGTCTGAGGACATTGCAGGATTTCTTATAGGCGTCTGGATTAATGTCCCACTCCTTGAAAGTGGCAGCTCTAGACTTTAGTTCGATGCAGATGTTACCTGTAATCCATGGCTTCTGGTTGGGAAATGTACGTTCGGTCACTGTGGGGACGACATCGTCAATGCACTTATTGATGAAGCCGATGACTGAGGTGGTATACTCCTCAATGCCATTGGATGAATCCCAGAACATATTCCAGTCTGTGCTAGCAAAACAGTTATGTAGCGTAGCATCCGCACCATCTGACTACTTCCGTATTGAGCGAGTCACTGGGACTTCCTGCTTTAGTTTCTGCTTGTAAGCAGGAGGATATAATTATGGTCAGATTTGCCAAATGGAGGGCGGGGGAGAGCTTTATATGCATCTCTGTGTGTGGAGTAAAGGTGGTCTAGATTTTCTTCCCCCTCTGGTTGCACGTGACATGCTGGTAAAAATTTTGTTAACCGATTTAAGTTCACCTGCATTAAAGTCCCAGGCCACTAGGAGCGCCGCTTCTGAGTGAGCATTTTCTTGTTTGCTTATGGCCTTAGAGTTATTTGAGTGCTCTCTTAGTGCCAGCATCGGTCTGTGGTGGTAAATAGATGGCTACGAATAATATAGATGAAAACTCTCTTGGTAGATAGTATGGTCTACAGTTTATCATAAGGTACTCTACCTCAGGCGAGAAATACCTCGAGACGTCTTTAATATTAGACATCGTGCACCAGCTGTTATTGACAAAAAGACACACACCCCCACCCCTCGTCTTAACAGACGTAGGTTCTCTGTTCTGCCGGTGCATTGAAAATCCCTCCAGCTCTATATTGTCCGTGTCAACGTTCAGCCACGACTCGGTGAAACATAGGATATTACAGTTCTTAATGGTAGGATAATCGTAAGTCATCCATTTTATTTTACAATGATTGCATGTTAGTAAATAGAATTGATGGCAATGGGAGCTTACTCGCTCGCCTACGGATTCTCAAAAGGCAGCCTGATCTGCGTCCTCTTTTCTTCACACAAATGACATGGATCTGGGCCTGTTCCCAGGAGAGCAGTATATCTTTCTCGTCGGACTTGTTAAAGGAAAAAGCTTCTTCCAGTCCGTGGTGAGTAATCCCAGTTCTGATGTGGAGAAGTTATTTCATCATAAGAGACGGTAGCAGTAACATTATTTACAAAATAAGAAAAAAAATAAGTTATAAAACAATTACAAATATTTATTTTTATTTTAAAACGATCAAAATAGCACAATTGATTAAGGGTATGTAAAACGTCAGCCATCCTCTTCGGCGCCACTTTTTCAACAAAAAAAGAGAGCTTGAGAGAGAGAACGAGAGAGAGAAAGACGAGCAGAGGGCATTTACATATGCAGGACACGGAGAGACAGGCACTGGCAACACGAGAGTCAGCTACCTGAGTGTTATACAATTGCGGAGCCGGCTCAATGAGCAGGGCAGGAATCATCTGTTCATCTGGACCTAACATGTACACATGCTGCCCTTTGAACACACAGCACTAAAACACTTCTATGTAACCTGAATGAGCAAGTGAGCTACGAGAGAATGGTTGAATATGCGAGAGCTGGGTCGTATTCATTAGGCAACAAACTGAAGCAAATGGACTGAAACATGGAGGGACTACCTAACCTGACTAATAAGATATGCTTGTTTTTTTCTGTTGCAAAAAGTTTTGCTACGATGCACCCTAATGAATAGAACTGAAACGGCATACAGTTCTATAATATTCACTTGCTCCTTAAGTCAACCTCCTGCCACGTGACTGAGCCAATGACTTTTTGTTAAAGGGAATAACTTAAAACAACGAACTTGTCGCTTGGTGCATGACATTTTGTGCATGACATGCTTTCAGGCAGATGCTCAGTTGTACTGTTAATGCTGGTTTTTGGCAGCACAGAGGATGCGTTTGGGGGGGGGGATAAATCATTTGACAGGCATATAACCAGTGGGTTTGTCAGAGCACCAAATCCTCTTTATGTGAAATCCTCAGACTGTCTTTATCACACAATACATTTCAAATCAAATCAAATTGTATTTGTCACATGCTTTGTAAACACAAGGTGTAGACTAACAGTGAAATGCTTACTTACGGGTCGTTCCCAACAATGCAGAGTGAAAGAAAATAGAGAAATAATATTAAAGTAAAACACGTAACAATAAAATGTATAATAAATACAATGCGTAACAATATACAGTATGTATGTACAGTACCAGTCAAAAATTTGGACACACCTCTAGTTTCACTATTTTCTACATTGTAGAATAATAGTAAAGATATCAAAACTATGAAACAACTCATATGGAATCATTTAAAATATGTTTTATATTTGAGTTCTTCAAAGTAGCCACCCTTTGCCTTGATGATGCACACTCTTAGCATTCTCTCAACTCAGCTTCATGAGGAATGCTTTTCCAACAGTCTTGAAGGAGTTCCCACATATACTGAGCACTTGTTGACTGCTTTTCCTTCAGTCTGCGGTCCAACTCATCCCAAACCGTCTCAATTGGGTTGAGGTCGGGTGATTGTGGAGGGCAGGTCATCTGATGCAGCACTCCATCACTCTCCTTAGTCAAATAGCCTTTACACAGCCTGGAGGTGTGTTTTGGGGCATTGTCCTGTTGAAAAACAAATCAGAGTCCCACTAAGTGCAAACTGGATGGGATGGTGTATCACTGCAGAATGCTGTGGTAGCCATGCTGGTTAAGTGTGCTTTGAATTCTAAATAAAATCACTGACAGTGTCACCAGCAAAGCACCCCCACAACATCACACCTCCTCTTCCATGCTTCACAGTGGGAACCACACATGCAGAGATAATCCATTCACCTACTCTGCATCTCACAACCAAAAATCTCAAATTTGGACTCATCAGACCAAAGGACAGATTTCCATTGCTTGTGTTTAATGTCCTTGTGTTTAGTGTTTCTTGGCCGAAGCCAGTCCCTTCTTCTCATTGGTGTCCTTTTGTAGTGGTTTCTTTGCAGCAATTCAACCATGAAGGCCTGATTCATGCAGTTTCCTCTGAACAGTTGATGTTGAGATGTGTCTGTTACTTGAACCCTGTGAAGCATTTATTTGGGCTGCAATTTCTGAGGCTGGTAACTCTAATGAATGTATCCTCTGCAGCAGAGGTAACTCTGGGTCTTCCTTTCCTGTGGCGGTCCTCATGAGAGCCAGTTTCAGCATAGCGCTTGATGGTTTTTGCTACTGCACTTGAAGAAACTTACAAAGTTCTTGAAATGTTCCGGATTGACTGACCTTCATGTCTTAAAGTAATGGTGGACTTCCGTTGCTCTTTCCTTATTTGAGCTGTTCTTTCCATAACATGGACTTGGTCTTTTACCAAATGGGGCTATTTTCTGGACACCACCTTTACCTTGTCACAACACAACTGATTGGCTCAAACGCATTAGGAAGGAAAGAAATTCCACGAATGTACTTTAAACAAGACACACCGGTTAATTGAAATGCATTCCAGGTGACTACCTCATAAAGCTGGTTGAGAGAATGCCAAGAGTGTGCAAAGCTGTCATCAAGGCAAAGGGTGACTACTTCGAAGAATCTCAAATATATTTTGATTTGTTCAACACTTTTTTGGTTACTACATGATTCCATGTGTTATTTCATAGATTTGATGTCTTCACTATTATTCTACAATGTATATATACACTAAAAGTTTGGGGTCACTTAGAAATGTCCTTGTTTTCCATGAAAACATACATGAAATGAGTTGCAAAATAAATAGGAAATATAGTTAAGACGTTGATAAGGTTATAAATAATGATTTTTAATTGAAATAATAATTGTCCTTCAAACTTTGCTTCGTCCTCCTCCATTTGCAGCAATTACAGCATTGCAGACCTTTGGCATTCTAGTTGTCAATTTGTTGAGGTAATCTGAAGAGATTTCACCCCATGCTTCCCGAAGCACCTCCCACAAGTTGGATTGGCTCCCACAACAGCTCAATAGGGTTGAGATCCGGTGACAGTGCTGGCCACTCCGTTATAGACAGAATACCAGCTGACTGCTTCTTCCCTAAATAGTTCTTGCATAGCTTGGAGCTGTGCTTTGGGGCATTGTCCTGTTGTAGGAGGAAATTGGCTCCAATTAAGCGCCGTCCACAGGGTATGGCATGGAGTTGCAAAATGGAGTGATGGCCTTCCTTCTTCAAGATCCCTTTTACCCTGCACAAATCTCCCACTTTACCACCACCAAAGCACCCCCAGACCATCACATTGCCTCCACCATGCTTGACAGATGGCGTCAAGCACTCCTCCAGCATTTTTTCTGCATCTCACGAATGTTCTTCTTTGTGATCCAAACACCTCAAACTTAGATCAGTCTGTCCATAACACTTTTTTCCAATCTTCCTCTGTCCAATGTCTGTGTTCTTTTGCCAATCTTAATGACGTTGAGACTGGTGTTTTGCGGGTACTATTTAATGAAGCTGCCAGTTGAGGACTTGTGAGGCGTCTGTTTCTCAAATTAGACACTAATGTACCTGTCCTCTTGCTCAGTTGTGCACCCGGGCCTCCCACTCCTCTTTCTATTCTGGTTAGAGCCAGTTTGTGCTGTTCTGTGAAGGGAGTAGTACACACAGCGTTGTACGAGATCTTCAGTTTCTTGGCAAAAGGTCTTGGCAATTTCTCACATGGAATAGCCTTCATTTCTCAGAACAAGAATAGACTGACAGGTTTCAGAAGAAAGTTCTTTGTTTCTGGCCATTTTGAGCCTGTAATCGAACCCACAAATGCTCCAGATACTCAACTAGTCTAAAGGCCAGTTTTATTGCTTCTTTAACCTTTTCACATGTGAGTTCCAAATATCTCTAAAGGTCGCCCGAGCGTGAGTTGTTTGATGCATGCATGTGATGTCAGAATGCACTCACTTTTCCAAAATGGGATTATTACGCAACAGGACAGTTAACACGCGCTGCCTGCTAATTGTCTATAGGCTGTTTTTCAACTTGTCAATTTGAAATTATTTTCTAACAAGTTGTATTTTCTAACAACAGTTTGAATTGAGGTGTGTTTCGCCTCATTAATTCACATAGAAGTAGTCAATTTCAGCGTTGCAACTTCTCCCTTCCAGGTGAACCCACCGCACTTCACTCATGTTTGCGCAGGTCAAGTATGCATATATTTGCGCAATCTTGCTGGAATCGGAACATTTTCTTGCTGGCGCTCGCTTTGTCTTCCTTGTTGTTTTCCTTACACATAATAACTTTGGACATGTGCACATTCCTATCAAAGTAAGTTCCTTATTTTCTGTATATTGTGTTGTCATTTCTACTGTAGGCGTATAGAGTATGTATGTATGTATGTATGGAGCATAATGTTTTAACAGTTTTATTCACGTTTTCATTTACTGGTGACAAATAATGCATTCCGATTATTGCATATATTGTAATGGTCACCTATGATGTGTGTAAAAAACTTTTTTGAAAGTTGCACTAATTATAATTAGCTAAGCTATTTGCCTAGCTATGTGTGGCGCCATGTTTGTTGACATTATACAATGCATTCTGGGTGTCACGTAATCTGCCAGACCAAAGATGTTATAATGAGGTGAAGGAATGGTTCACTCATCTTTCGGGTAAACTTCCGGGAAGTGAACGAAGGGAAGTGGATGATTGTAGACGACACACCCCCTTCAACATGCATACTATAAAAACAGACCAAACTCATCTTGTCTCCTCTTATTATCTTTGGTTGATGCGGAAAAAAACAAGCATGGCGGCGCTCACAAACTACTTTTGATTGTTTTACTCAATTATTTTGATCAGTGGTGAGCGCGCCAGTGATGTGATTAATTATAAATAGTAATTGCTATTAGCTAATTCATATTGTAGTTTCTGTCAGCCGAGAGTTATAAAAATATGACCGCATGCATTATGTCAATCTTTCCTCAGTTAGCCAAGGACAAATGTAGCCTACATTTTTCCGGTTTGGATGATTGTGTTATGCTGTAGCTACTCCAAAAATAAACTGCTCACATTCTGGACATAACTTTGTAAGGACTGTGTTTGTGCAAAATGTTTCTGAAAAAACAGTGTGGCCAGCTCAAATGCTGATTGTTGCATCATTAGTCGAAACTGGACGTTCTAAATACGCATTCTAATCACACCGGTTTGATCATACACTACAGGGACCACTGTAGAATGATCACACCCTGTGTTGGTATGTGTGAAAAGGTTAATCAGCACAACAGTTCAGTTAAAATGATAAACTTGGATTAGCTAACACAACGTGCCTTTGGAACACAGGAGTGATGGTTGCTGATAATGTACGCCTATGTAGATATTCCGTAAAAAAATCATCTGTTTCAGCTACAATAGTCATTTACAAAATGAATAATGTCTACACTGTATTTGATCAACTAGATGTTATTTTAAATGGACAAAATTCTTTTGCTTTTCTTTCAAAAACAAGGACATTTCTAAGTGACCCCAAAGTTTGAACGGTAGTGTGTGTGTGTATGTATGTATATATCTCCTTGTTTTTTATTAGGGGGTAACGATAACTTTGCTATATACAAAATGGGTACCAGTACCGACTCGATGTGCAGAAGGTACGAGGTAATTGATGTAGATATGTACATGTAACTAGGAATAAAGTGAGAGATAGTAAACAGTTGCAGCAGAATATGTGATTAGTCGAAAAAATGTAAAGTGTTGGTTTCATGTTTTTATTTATTTATTTATTTATTTTTATTTAACCTTTATTTAACCAGGAAGGGCACATTGAGATTTACAATCTATTTTTCATGAGCGTCCTGGCCAAGATAGGCAGCGCCAAGTCATTACAAAAATTACAGACAAACAACATGAAAAACTACAAGTAATCTTGTAGTTTTGTAATCTTGTAATGAAAATACTTAAACTTACAAAATACCTGCTGTTAACTTTAAAATGATTGGAATGAATTATCCAAAGAGAGTGTAAAGAAGATTTTCAAAATTTTATGAGCTGAAATAAAATGATCCCAAAAATGTTCCATACACAAAAAAAGCTTATAACTCTAAAATGTTGTGCAGAAATATGTTTGCTTCCCTGTTAGTGTGCATTTCTCCTTTGCCAAGATAATAAATAAAATCGATTAATCAATTAAACAGCATGATCATTACACAGGTGCACCTTGTGCTGGAAACAATAAAAGGCCACTCTAAAATGTGCAGTTTTGTCACACAACACAATGCCACAGATGTCTCAAGTTGATGCAATTGGCATGCTGACTGCAGGAATGTCCACCAGAGCTGTTGCCAGATGATTTAATGTTAATTTCTCTACCATAAGCCGCCTACAACGTTGTTTAAGAGTATTTGGCAGTACGCCAAAGTATACAATTCCTGGAAGCTGAAAATGTTCTTCCAATGGCCTGCATACTCACCAGACATGTCACCCATTGAGCATGTTTGTGATGCTCTGGATCGACGTGTACGACAACGTGTTCCAGTTCCCGCCAATGTCCATCAACTTTGCACAGCCATTGAAGAGGAGTGGGACAGCATTCCACAGGCCACAATCAACAGCCTGATCAACTTTATGCGAAGGAGATGTGTCGCGCTGCATGAGGCAAATTGTGGTCACACCAGATATTGACTGGTTTTCTTATTCATGCACATACCTTTTTTTTAAAAGGTATCTGTGACCTTAAATTCCCAGTCATGTGAAATACATAGTTGGGCCTAATTCATTTATTTAAATTGACTGATTTCCTTACTGTAACTCAGTAAAATCTTTGAAATTATTACATGTTGCGTTTATATTTTTGTTCAGTATATTTAGCAATCTTATAGCTTGGGGGTAGAAGCTGTTCAGGGTCCTTTTGGTTCCAGACTTGGTGCATTGGTACTGCTTGCTGTGCGGTAGCATAGAGAAGTCTTTTGCTTGAATGGGTGGAGTCTTTGACAATTGTTAGGCCTTACATCTGACACTGCCTGATATAGAGGTCCTGGCTGGCGGGGAGCTTGGCCCCACTGATGTGCTGGGCCCTCTGTAGTGCGTTGAGGTCAGATGCCAAGCAGTTACCATACCAAGCAGTGATGCAGCCAGTCATGATGCTGTCAATGGTTCAGCTATATAACTTTGAGGATTTGAGGGCTCATGCCAAATCTTTTCAGCCTCCTGAGGGGGAAGAGGAGTTATCGTGCCCTCTTCACGACTGTGTTGGTGTGTTTGGATCATCATAGATCCTTAGTGGACAACGAGGAACTTGAATCTCTCGACTCGCTCCACTACACCCAATCGATGTGAAATGGGGGCATGCTTGGCCCTTCGTTTCCTATAGTCCACGATTAGCTCCTTTGTCTTGCTGACATTGAGGGAGAGGTTGTTGTCCTGGCACCACCCTACCAGGTCTCTGACCTCTTCCCTATAGGTTGTCTCATTGTCATTGGTGATCAGGCATACCCCCATCGTGTTGTTGGCAAACTTAATGATAGTGTTGGAGTCTTGCACGGCCACGCAGTCGTAGGTGAACAGGGAGTACAGGAGGGGACTAAGCACTCATCCCTGAGGGGCCCCCAGTGTTGAGGGTCAGCGTGGCGGATGGGTTGCTGCCTACCCTCACCACCTGGGGGCGTCTCATCAGAAAGTCCAGGATCCAGTTTAATCTGTTTAAAGGTCTTACACACATCGGCTATGGAGAGCGTAATCACATCTGGAACAGCTGATGCTCTCAGGCATGGTTGAGTGTTGCTTGCCTCCAAGCGAGCATAGAAGGCATTTAGCTTGTCTGGTAGGCTTGAGTCACTGGGCAGCTCGCAACTGGGGTTCCCTCTGTAATCCCTGATAATTTGCAAGCCCTGCCACATCCAACGAGCATCAGAGCCGGTATAATAGGATTCGATCTTAGTCCTGTATTGATGCTTTGCCTGTTTAATGGTTCGACGGAGGGTTTAGTGGGATTTCTTATAATTGTCCGGGTTAGTGTCCCGCTCCTTGAAAGCGGAAGCTCTAGCCTTTATCTCAATGCGGATGTTGCCTTTAATCCATGGTTTCTAGTTGGGATATTACGTACTTCACTGTAGGGATGTCGTCGTCGATGCACTTATTAATGAAAACAGTGACTGATGTGGTAAACTGCTTAATGCCATCGGATGAGTCCCGGAACATATTACAGTCTATGCTATCATTGGACCACTTCTGTATTGAGTGTGTCACTTGTACTTCCTGTTTGAATTTTTGTTGTAAGCAGGAATCAATGGCATAGAGTTATGGTCAGATTTGCCAAATGGAGTAGAGCTTTGTTCTACACACAGACTCATACAAAGGTGATCTAGAGTTTTTTTGTTTCTTGTTGCACAGGTGACATGCTGGTAGACATTAGGTAACACGGATTTCAGTTTTCTTGCATTAAAATCACCAGCCACTAGGAGTGCCGCCACTGGATGAGCATTTTCTTGTTTGCTTATGGCTCTATACAGCTCGTTGAGTGCGGTCTTAGTGCCAGCATCAGTTTGTGGTGTTAAATAGACAGCTACTAAAAATATAGAGGAAAACTCTCTTGGTAAATAGTATGTTCTACAGCTTATCATGAGGTATTCTAACTCAGTCAAGGATTTTAGTTTTAATTTCTCAAATATTTTTTATTTTGCTCAATTTCTTTGTGCGCGCCGAAATCTTTCAACTTAGGCGCACACGTGCTCTTTGTAAAAAAAAGCTCAGCGTAGAGCCCTGTGCTGTAAAATTTGCTTACTTTAGTTTGGGAGAGCGTGAAGGTTCTTGCATGCGTGTCTCAAAGGATACATGCAAAACACAAACCACGCATACACACTTGCGCCCTCCTCTTTGAGATGCCACAATAGGAAAAAAATGGGGGAAAAGTGACTTTTATCATCTTTGTTTCATGCTTTTGTAGCGTGGTTCATTCTGCGTTGTGTACTTTTACTTAGGACACTGCCACAACTGGAATTCTGATGGTTGGATCATTTTTATTCGACCTGCACACGAAGAGACAACACACAATATGTTAGCCCTCGGTGCAGTCACAGCTCTCGGGCACCTTGCTAGTTAAAGGTCAGGCAAAAGAGAACAATAAGAGGGTACGTAAGTACAGATAACCCGCGATGGACCAAACAAAAATATACCAAACTTTTACAATTAGGTGTATTTACAATATAGATATCAAAAAAAATTGTACACCGAAAAATAACATTAACTATGCAGCTGTAATTAAATAAAACACATTGAATTATTATTGTTATTAACTTATTAACATCCCCTCTTGACCTGGCCTACTTGAACTGTCCTTGTGTGCAACTTGGTGCATAATCTAGGGGAACAACATCACTCTACTACACTTTGCTTGAGAAGACATCCTAGCTGTCCACACGGTCTGACAAATGAATGACATCATTGCAGAGGAAAATCATGACCAAAAATGCATCCACAGTGTTCTGTCCATCAAAATGAGGTATTCATGAATTTTCAGTTTGAATGAAGACTACACATTGGACAAGCATTCATGTGCCAAACTCCCAGTCCATTGCATATACAGTATCAGCAATTAACTCTAAACCTGTCCTAAAACATACCATTATGGAGAAAAACATGTCTGCATATATACTCCCAAACAGCAAAGTTCTCTTCACCTGTGCCTCTGATATAGTCTCTGTCTGTCATTCCCTGACAAGAACCAGGCCTTTAGTTTTTTTTTCAATTGTTTAAGCACAATTTTGAAAACAGGGCCCGGTTTGTCAAAACACTACACACAATTAGCACAACCCTACACCAAAGTAGCACAACACTTCAGATCATTTGCAAAATGGAACACTTGTCAAAACTCTACACGACTTCATAAGAACTATATTTTGTTACCATATGAAACACACATTTCATATGACTTCAATCTTTTTGAACCAGTTACACACTGCTGTTGCTAACCTAAAACACTTTCAGCAAGTCTAATTGTCAATGATTAGAGTACTGTAAATGAAGTACACAGAGAAAGTGCAACTATACAAACACTACACAAGACCAATGCTGCCGACAGGAAAATATCATTTATTTCTCTCCATATACCCAAATCAGTCAACATGGAGAATCACAACAAAACATGTCCCAGTTTATGCTACTACAGTAGTGTGCATAACACTGTTAGCTCAGCAAACAGACAAATGTAAAATACTGTATCCAGTACAGGTTACAATTACAGTAAATAACAAACATAAAAAAGTATCTGAAAGAAAACTGACTATTGTACAGAAAATACTACAGTAAACATACTATACATTATCTCTTCGCCTAGCTGGATCTGGCCAGAGAATTTATTCAACATCACAAGCAATATCCTCATTAGCAAGACAACGCGGGAAGAGCCGTCTTGAATGTCGAATCCATCCTTGCACAGCTGCGGCGTCGACTTGGTCATAGGCATCCTCCATGGCCTGAATGAGGGGTACCTGAGCCTGGGGCTGGAGATCGTAAACCTTTCACCGCCATGCAGAGAAACTCTTCGATAGGGTTTAGAAACGGAGAGTATGGTGGAAGGTATAGTACTGTCAACTGTGGATGGTGTTGAAACCAGTTCTGGACCAAAGCAGAGCGGTGGAATGACACATTGTCCCAGATGAGTGTATTGCATCTGGTGCATTTCATTACCTGCTGTGACGATGTGGTGCAATCGGTCCAAAAATGCGAGAATGTGAGGTGTGTTGTAAGGGCCCATTTTGGCATGACGGAGGAGAACCCCATGCTGTGAAATGGCAGCGCAAAGGGTGATGTTACCCCCACGTTGCCCTGGGACATTGATTATAGCCCTGTGGCCAGTGATATTTCTGCCTCTCCTTCTTGCTTTTGTGAGGTTGAACCCTGCCTCATCAATATATATGAATTCATGCAGGATTTCCTCAGCATCCATCTGCAAAACTCCCTGAAATACAGTGAAAGACAAGATTGTGCAGTTCAGGATAGGTCTAGTATACAGTCAATGTAAAAAAGTCATGTGTGCAGTATGCAACATCACAGTGCTAAAGTGAACAATACAAACCTCCACATACTCATGGTGCAGCCGTTTGACCCTCTCTGAATTCTGCTCAAAAGGCACTCGATAAAGTTGTTTCATTTGAACCTGATGTCTTTTCAGGATGCGTGCCAGTGTTGACTGAGATACCTGATGGACATTATTGAAAATGGCATGGTCACCGATAATGTTGGCTTGAATTTCTCTGAGCCTGATAGCATTATTGGCCAAAACCATGTTTATTATCTCTCTCTCTTGTTCTTGCGTGAATATGGGCCCCCTTCCTCCTTGTCATTCCCGACCCTCAATCCTATGTAGAGAATAATACATGTAACTTACTGTACAATGTCACAGGAAGGGGTATCACAAGTGCTGATATGGTGCATACAATAAGCGGCTGATTACTGTAACTGTAGACAGATCTCCTTTTACCTGTTTTCCTGTTGAAAAGTCCTTATGACAGATGCCACTGTATATCTGCTAAGATTTGGCTGAACTCTCAGTCCAGCCTCCCTCAGCGTCTATCCGTGGTTCACAACATGGTCCACTAGTGTTGCACGAATGTCATTTGATAAGTTTGGTCCTCTTCTTCTTTGTGCACGTTCTCCTCCTGCTTCAGGTCTTCGTCGACCTCTGGCTCGGCCTCTTCCTCTACCTCCTTCTCGTACTCCTCCTTTCACCCTCACTCTTCTTCTGACTCCTTCCATTTTGGTTGAAGGCAGGTGAACCTACCTGCTGCATTTGTATAGTGCTTAAACCTGATTGGTCTGTCTACAATTTAGCAATCATGTGTTTGTGCACCTGATGGCTGTGTTTAACAGATTGGCTCATAGGTGTGATAAGTTGACAGTCAAGTGCTTTGGAATTGCAAGGAAGTGACATCATGATATACTTCTGTGTCTGATGTATACAAGTGTGTTTAGTGTTTTGCAAATCACTGTGTGTAATGTTTTGCAAATAGTGTGAAGCTGACAATGTGCTTACAGTTGTGCAAATCAAGCCTTGTGTTTTGCTCCTTGAGTGTAAGGTTTTGCTAATTGTGGGAAAAGTTCAATTTTAGTGTGTAAGCAATCGTAAAAAACTGTAATAAACGCCTGCAGCTCCGTCCCAATGAAACAGGATCTCATGCCTTATTCACGTTACATCCGAGCAGTCTATTGCGTTGCGCCGGATGTCACTCATTTCAATAGGGACTGTCCGGACTGCAGTGATATCACAGCGCCCCTTTGCAGTTCAAGGCTCCGTTGCGAAACGGGTGGCGCACACTTTGCGTTGTCTTCAGTGCGCTTCAGTGCAGCCAGTCCGTCAATAGAACAGAAAGTTAGCAAACCACAGAACATGATTAAAAACGTGGTTTTCGGCTATGGCTTTATTGGATTCCTATAAGTGAGTAGTATTTTAATAGTAATGCTAAATAATACACATTGGCTGTTAAGCCAATTATATTATGACTGTTGCCTCTCGTTTTAGTTTATTGTGATGGTAATGATTTAGTTTTTTATGTTAATTATTAGGTGGAGGTCACTAGCTACAGTATCTTCAACCTAGTCTAGCTTTTAGCAAGCTAGCTGCTCTGTAAGCTAGCTTGATATGCTAGAATTTAGAGAAACAAGTTGAGGAAAAAGTAACTAAACATGTTTCATTATGACCTGAAACAATAAGTTTCTCCTATTTTGAATGAAAAAGTCATATTTTGCAATCTCCCAAAATAAAATCTCTCTGACGAGAGACTAGGCTCTCCTCCATCTTGTCTTGCGTTGTGAAACCCTATGCTCTCTCCATCCAGCGGTGGAAAGAATCTCTCTCGTTCTAACCTCAATTTTCAGTCTCTTTTTATCGCCACACACAGAGCAGACCCCTGGGAGAGCTAATAGCAGAATTATGGGTCAAGCACATAGCAACGTGTGTGTGTGTGTGTTTGTGTGCACGCACGTACTGTATGTGTCAGTGAGAGTGGGGGAGAGTGAAAGAGACACCTCATCTCTGTCCTAGCTGCTCTGGTCTGGTGGTGGTGGCAGAGGCTGAAATGCTCTCAATGGTCACACAGCGGTAGATTACTGAGAACACAGCTGGAGTGTGTAAAGCCTTTAAGGAGCAGCTGCTCCACAAGATGTTTACTCCCACAGGAGCTGAAATATTGATCGCTCCCAGCCAGACAAAGCACAGGACTGAGCCAGCTCCATGTATAATTGAAGTGGGATTTCCAAGCATGGCTGTCAAAAAGGGAGAAGAGGAGTTAACCAGCAAAACCCAAAGCCCCACCAGTTCCCTTTTCTATGTGCAATTGAAGTTGACGAGAAGTTGGGAAGTGAGGAATTTGGATTGTTTTCGACCACTGGTTGCATTAGTTTTGTTTAATCTACACTGAACAAGAATATAAACTCAACATGTAAAGGTGTTGGTCCCATGTTTCATGAGCTGAAATAAAATATCCCAGAAACTTTCCATTTACACAAAAAGCTTATTTCTCTCAACTTTCATGCACAAATTTGTTTACATCCCTGTTAGCGAGCATGTCTCCTTTACCAAGATAATCCATCCACCCGACAGGTGTGGCATAACAAGAAACTGAAAGAAATTAAAGAGCATGATCATTACACAGGTGCACCTTGTCCCCAGCACAATAAAAATACACAAAAATCTGACGTTTTGGCCCACAACACAAGGCCACAGATTTCTCAAGTTTTGAAGGAGCATGCGATTATGCTGAATGCAGGAATATCCACCAGAGCTGTTGCCAGATAATGTAACGTTAATTTCTCTGCCATAAGCCGCCATATCCGGGTTCTTCACCTGCAGGATTGTCTGAGACCAGCCACCCGTACAGCTGATGAAACTGTGAGTTTGCACAACCGAAGGATTTCTGCACAAACTGTAAAAAAAACGTCTCAGGGAAGCTCATCTGTGTGCTCGTCATCCTCACCAGGGTCTTGACCTGACTGCAGTTTGGAGTCGTAACAGACTTCAGTGTGCAAATGCTCACCTTCGATGGCCACTGGAACGCTGGAGAAGTGTGCTCTTCACGGATGAATCCCGGTCTCAACTGTACAGGGGCAGATGGCGGTGTATTGCAATGTGTGGTCGAGCAGTTTGCTGATGTTAACGTTGTGAATAGAGTGCCCCATGGTGGTGCTGGGGTTGGACAGGAATAAACTACGGACAACGAACACAATTGCATTTTATCGATGTCAATTTGAATGCACAGCGATACCGTGACAAGATCCTGAGGCCCATTGTCGTGCCATTCATCTGCCGCCATCACCTCATGTTTCACCATGACAATGCATGGCCCCATGTCGCAAGGATCTGTACACCATTCCTGGAAGCTGAAAATGTTCTTCCATGGCCTGCATACTCACCAGACATGTCACCCATTGAGCATTTGGGATGCTCTGGATCGACGTGTACAATAGCATGTTCCGGTTCCTGCCAATCCAGCAACTTCACACATCCATTGAAGAGGAGTGGGACAACATTCCACAGGCCACAATCAAAAGCCCGATCAACTCTATTCTAAGGAGATGTGTCACGCTGCATGAGGCAAATGGTGGTCACACCAGATACTGACTGGTTTTCGGATCCACAACCCTACCTTTCTTTTTTTAAGGTATCTGTGACCAACTGATGCATATCTGTATTTCCAGTTATGAGAAATCTATAGATTGGGCCTAATGAATTTATTTCAATTGACTGATGTCCTTATATGAACTGTAACTCAGTAAAATCTTTGAAATTGTTGCATGCTGCGTTTATATTTTGTTCAGTGTATTTCGGTCCTGGGGAAAAGTTTAGTCACTGTTGAAAAAAGGAGTTGTAAATGGACAAATGTGTGATGTCTACCATTGCCACACATTTGCTATTCTAGGCTAAGCGCCGGGAGGATTTCTCCTTTTGAAACCACTGTGCTCTTTAGAGAGCGCATATGCAAAAACAAAATTGCTCTACTCACGGATGTTCAAATGTTTTCCCAGTAGTGACTTACTGCCTTTCAATAAGTACCATTTAGAAGCTACGTAATGGTGTGTGTGTTCAGAACAAAAATGCCTTACCTGTATCACTCACACATAAAGTACCAAGTGCATCAACAAACCTGGGCATGCTTTTGGAAAGAGATGGCACCATAAGTTCTTATTAACGATGTAACAAAATGGAGTGATCAGAATGAGAGCATGAACTACAGAGCAGAGTTACATACTTCCACCGCCATGAGGCTAGCTCTCTCCTCAGGCCACCTATGGCACAACAGAGCCATCTACTGACCAAAACTGACATTGCCTCAAACTCACAGCGAGGGTGGAGAATGAGAACTATTACTATCACCAACACAACTTAAAATGTCAAGTTTGACCAATAAGCTCAACAGGTACTATTAATGAGGCCTACTGACAGAGAATGAGTGGAGCTGGTTGACATTATTGGAACACTTGAGGAACCAGGTGACATCCCGTACAGCTGAGAAAGTAGAAGTAGTGAAGGGGACAACTTCCAGCTTCATTCCAAAACTATTCATTTCCAATTCCTTAATTGTGTATGAATTGTGCTAAACACTACTTTTTTAAGAGACTAAAAGAGGTGCTATATTTATAATTTTTATCATTCCGTCTAACAAAATACACAGAACCAAAGCCTGATGGTTAAAACATTAACCTGCAATATGTTGTATTCTTCTATTGGATTTGTTTTTATAAGGACAATGTTTCGAACCACAATAGGTCTTTGTCAGCAACTGGAAAATTTCACTGGATGTGGACATACTATGCCTAAAGAACACTGCAAGGTTTTGAATTTGAAATATAGCTTATTGAAAAAATATACACTAAGAACACAGAACATTAAGAACACCTGCTCTTTCCATGACATAGCTTTCACCTGGATATTCTATGATCCTTTATTGATGTCACTTGTTGCTTCCACTTCAAATCAGTGTAGATGAAAGGGAGGACACGGGTTAAAGAATGATTGAGCCATGGATTGTGTGCCATTCAGAGGGTGAATGGGCAAGACAAAATATTGAATAATCTTTGAACGAGGTATGGTAGTAAGAGCCAGGTGCACTAATTTGTGTCAAGAACTGCAACGCTGCTGGGTTTTTCATGCAGAACAGTTTTCCATGTGTATCAAGAATGGTCCACCACCCAAAGGACATCCAGCCAACTTGACACAACTGTGGGAAGCATTGGAGTCAACAAGGGCCAGCATCCCTGTGGAACGCATTCGACACCTTGTAGAGTCCATGCCCTAATGAATTTAGGCTGTTGCAAATGCAATTGCAGGCCTGCAGAAATAATGTTGTGTTGAATGCTTTCTCTGCTCATGAATGGGCAATTCAGCAACAATAGCCTACATTTCAAATCTAAACAAAATATGGCTGCGTGAAGCAATGAAAAAGGCTCACAGGTTGACAGAAAGGATAAAATCAGTTGTATAACAAAGCAAGCACTCCATCATGTAGGAACTACGTTCCTTTATGTGCAATCAGTGAAAGCATTACCATGTTGATTTAAATATCAGTTGGTACACTTAGGGCTGTGGCAGTCATTCAATTTTGTCAGCCTGTGATTGTCAAGCAAATAACTGCCGGTCTCACGGTAATTGACCGTTAATTAACATAAACACATTTAGTATCTCCTGTCTTCCATGCATAGCCTACAAGCCACTGATAAAGACCTTTTGAACATCCACATTTTAAAAAGTCTAATAAATCCATGTAACATAGCCTACACCATCACAATAAATCCATTATTTATTTTAGACCGGTCTAAAGAAACATGATATGATGAAAATGTAGTCCATTTCAGAAGAACAGAATAGCATACACAGAGTTGTCCTTATGTTAGGCCCTGATCTGGCTATGCCATATGGCTGTGGGCTACACTATTTCATTTAGCAGACAAGATTTGTTTAGACTTTCGTGGAATTATTTTTTTGTTTGAAGAATATAATTGAACATAGCTGGATAAAATACAAAGAATAGAATCTCCAAACGATTTGAGGGAGTGCGCACATGCGGCTATTCTGTGTTGAGCGGCTAACAAAGAAACAAGTACTCCTATATGCTTAATCTGGAGTTATTTATGTAACTTTGGTTGTGATACAAATTGTGGGCTATATGTTTAGATTTTTTTATACATTCTAAGGCTGCATGATACGACTAATGATGATTTTAGAAAAAGTCGCATGAAAGGCATGAGCTCTGCTTTGTTTAGTTTTTTGCGCAGGCTGTACACACTTCATCAGTCTCTCATTCAAAATTTAAGAAGCACTTGATAATGCCTTGAATTTCCCAGCTGCATCCCCTTTGTGTGGCCGTAATGCCCCCTAAAACAAATCCATGCCTTTTGCGGCCAGTGCCCTTGGGCTGAATATAATCATTATAATTCCCTTCTCCCGGCTGCGTGCCGAAGCACCCCTCACTCACATGGCTCTCCGTCACGTGATCAGGTCTTTCTCACAGGCTACAGGTGAAGACAGACACATTAGGGACGCAACTGTGTACGTCCTTATCCAATTCCGAGGCGCATATTGAAGATATTGGAAGAACTGTACACATTTACTTTTCGTCAGCCAACATGATGGGTAGGCCTAACGAACAGCAAAAGCACTAGCCTATGTCAATCTACTATCCCCCATAGTACAACAGTTTACCTATTCTATTTTGTACCAGAAATAAATATTCCAAACATAGTCTGGGACTACAACCACTAGCATAAAAAACGTGTTTTAAGCAATTAGCCTGACGCAGCAGATGAGAACGTTTAGCTTAAAATGTTAATAAACTATTAGGCTATATCTTCACATTATAAGCGCAGCAATGTGCACATGGCAGTAGGCTATAAGCGCAAAATGTTCCATTAGCAGGAAAACACAATTCTCAAAAGTGCCCACAAATGTGATTATGTATGCAATGCTTTTATTATAAAGGTGCATTTTTTACGGTTAAAAATATTTTCACAAACTTGGAACTGACGCGCTGCGTATGTATACAACTTAGACTCTACACCCGCTGTAAAGGGAATTAATGTGCTTCACTTTAAGAAGTTATTTGGCCACTTTAGTTGTGATACAAACCTTATCAAAACATATAGGCCTATGGGCTAGGCTACATGAAGTGTGCAACTATGATTATAATTAGTTTTTAAATAAAATAAAAATCGCAAAAAAAGCATGCGCCTTTCTTGCCTTAAGCTGGGCATCATTCACAAGTGATAATATATAATTCACACGCTAATATTGTCACCCATCACACGATTCTTGATTTAATCAACTCTTTACATATACTAAATATTATATGTGTGAAATTTGTTTTGAATGGACCATTATCATACACCTGTATCGAAACGGGCAGCGGAAAAAATACATGTTATCAATGTACTTAAATTGCGAATGCAGGATGCTTTTCCCCTGGTTCATTTTCATGCCAGCCTGGTAGGCTATACTCCTGTTGTAACAATGTGCTCTTTGGGCTAGTCGTGCCTCAAGTGACCCACCTCGACAACATCCGGTGAAATTGCAGAGCGCCAAATTCAAATTACAGAAATCGTAATATTAAACATTCATGAAAATACAAGTGTCATACATCATTTAAAAGCTTAACTTTTTGTTAATCCAGCCGCATTGTCAGATTTCAAAAAGGCTTTACGACGAAAGCACACCATGCGATTATCTGAGGACAGTGCCCCGAATACAAAAGCATTAAAAACATTTTCCAACCAAGCAGATGCATCGCGAAAGTCAGTAATAGCGCTAAAATAAATCGCTACCTTTGAAGATCTTCATCTTTTTGCAATACCAAGGCTCCCAGTTACACAATGAATGGTCGTTTTGTTCGATAAAATCCTTCTTTATATCCCAAAAATGTCAGTTTATTTGGCGTGATTGATTCAGAAATACACCTGTTCCAACTCACCCAACATGCCTACAAAGGAATCTAAAAAGTTACCTGTAAACTTGGTCCAAACATTTCAAACAATGTTTCTAATCCAACCTCAGGTACCCTAATATGTAAATAATCTATAAAATTTAAGACGGAATAAACTGTTTTCAATACCGAAGGAGCGCGCACTCATTCACGCGCACCAAAAGACTAGAGTCCTTCTGAGTGACACTTTGAAAGAATACAAATACTTCTTCATTTTTCAACAAAAAAAACATCAAACAATTTCTAAAGACTGACATCTAGTGGAAGCCATAGGAACTGCAACCTGGGTCCTAATAATTAGGCTTTCCCATAGAAAAGCATTGAAAAGTCCAATGACCTAAAAATATTTTTTTCCCTGGATGGATTGTCCTCGGGGTTTCGCCTGCCAAATCAGTTCTTTTATACTCACAGAGATTATTTTAACAGTTTTAGAAACTTTAGAGTGTTTTCTATCCAATACTACCATGCATATTCATATCCTAGCGTCTGGGCCTGAGTAACAGGCAGTTTACGTTGGGCACCTCAGTCATCCAAACTTCCGAATACTGCCCCCTAGCCTTAAATATCAGGAAAGTTGAAAAATAAATATAGTAGGCATAACGAGTTGCAGTAGTTTAGATGGGAGATTAGGACCTGCGCTGCTTCCTGTGTGAAGTAGGGTCATACTGTACAGATGTTGTAGAGCACGTGTCAAACTCATTCCACAGAGGCCCGAATGTCTGTGGGGTTTTCACTCCTCCCTTGTACATAATTGATGAATGATGGTCCCTAATTAGTAAGGAACTCTGCTCACCTGGTTGTCTAGGACTTAATTGAAAGGAAAAAACTGAAACCTGCAAACACTCGACCCTCTGGAAAGAGTGACAACCATGTTATGTTGGGTGTTGTCCAGGGTCACGCCAAGGATCTTTGCACTCTGGGCGGGGGACAACATGGAGTTGTCAAACGTGATGGAGAGGTCTCGGAGTTGGCCGACCTTCCCCGGGAGGAAGAGCAGCTCCGTCTTGTCGAGGTTGAGCTTGAGGTGGTGGGCCTTTCATCCAAGCTGAGATATCTGCCAGGCATGCAGAGATGCGTGTTGGGAAAAGGAGAAAAGTAGTTGAGTGTCATCCACATAGCAATGATAGGAGAGACCATGTGAAGATATGATGGAGCCGAGTGACTTGGTTTATAGAGAGAAAAGGTGAGGGCCTAGAACCGAGCCTTGCGGGACACCAGTGTTGAGAGTATGTGGTGCAGACACAGATCCTCTCCATGTCACCTGGTAGGAGCAACCTGCCAGGTAGGATGCAATCCAACGGTGTGAAGAGCCTGCGATGCCCAGCCCTGTTGGGTGGAGAGGAGGATCTGATGGTTCACAGCAGATAGATTTAGGAGGATGAGAACAGAGAGAGAGTCAGATTTGGCAGTGCGGAGAGCCTCCTTGACACAGAGGACAGCAGTCTCGGTTGAGTGACCTGTCTTGAAGCCTGACTGGTTAGGGTCAAGAAGATCTTTCTGAGAGCGATAGCAAGAGAGTTGGTCAGAGACAGCACACAAGTGTTTTGGAAAGAAAATACAGAAGTGATACTGCTCAGAGGGATAGAGTTTCCTAGGCGTAGAGGCAAAAGCTTTACATTTAAAGTGATAGAAAGTGGCTTTAGCAGCAGATACAGAAGAAGAGAAGGTAGAGAGGAAGGATGATAGGCCCTCAGAAGTTTAGTTTTCCTCCATTTTTGCTCAGCTGCCTGCAGCCCTGTTCTGTAAATTCGCAACGCGTCACTCAGCCATGGAGCAGGAGGGGAGGGCCGAGCCAGCCGGTAGGAAAGGGGACAGTGCGAGTCATAGGATGTAGAAGAGAGGAGAGTAGGGTCAAAGAGGCAGAATCAGGAGAGAGGAGGGAGAAGGATTTAGCAGAAGGAAGAGATGATAGGATAGAAGAGGAGAGAGTAGTGGGAGAGAGAGAGAGCGAAGATTGCGACGGTGCATGACCATCTGGGTAGGGGCTGAGTGGGTAGGGTTGGAGGAGAGGGAGACCGAAAAGGAAACAACATAGTAATCAGACATAGCGAAATGCTAATTTTGTTTTACAAGAAATGGGTTGAGAAGACTCAAACACTGTACCTATCTAGCATGCCCTCCTTGGCGACAATGTTATTGGGGCACGGAGAGTTAGATTAGTCTTCTAATTTGAACTTAACTGTCATTGAAGTTGGTGGTTACTACTGGTTTCAGATTGTGAGAGAAACTGTCTGCCATGTTTGGTGTTTTGGTAAGGGTTCGGAGTGACGTCACGCATCCAAGAAGCCTCAACCAATAATTTTGCGACATGATATGCGATAACCATATATCTCTAAGAAATATAAAAAAGAGAGAGAGAGAGGACTGAAAAGGCAGGCACATGGATTTTATGTTTTGGTGCAGTGCGGAAGCCTTGGGGTTCTCTCTGTGAGCCCCAGGAAGAGTAGCTGCAGCTTTTTCAACAGTGAATGGGGATCCTAATAAAATACAAAAAAGCTTTGCTGTGAACCCCTAATAAAAGTAAATACGGCAATAAAAGCAGTTTAAAAGTTGGGTTCTTCTGTCATTAAAAGTTCCACCTGTGAAGGAGTAAATTATGTGTCCATGAACATCCTCATTGTCATGATGTCAATGCCTCAATTCTACAGAGAGAGACAGGGAGAGTGTGAGTGAGTGAGAGAGAGAAGACTTAATAGGAGCCTTTTCTTTCTGCCTTAATCACTTTGATTGTTTGTGAGTCATTCTCTTTGCCTGATATTAAAACCAATCCATCGGGACCTATGCAATTTCACTGAGCTCCCCCGCTGCTCGGCTAGAATCCCTGAGACTTTATTTGGAGATCAAACAGCAACTTGCCACTCATAAACACCAACATGAATGCAATGCATCGGCCCAAATCAAATCAAAAATGGATATGCCTCTTGCAGCCTGACAGAAACCAGACCGTAGTCATTTCATAATCCTGATAAGATATAAGATGTGTTACGACCGCCTGGGGCTGATGGGATCTGAAATATGGAATTAATGAAGGCCTACAGTATGCGTCTGTGAATGCAGTATTTCTGCTGCTCAATGGTGTTTGTGAACAACAGCCGTGGCAGGTAGCTTAGCGGTGAAGAGCGTTGGACCAGTAAGCATAAGGTTGCTGGTTCAAATCCCTGAGCTGACTTGGCGAGAAATAGGTTGATGTGCCCTTGAGCAAGGCACTTAACCCAAGTTGCTCTGGATAAGAGTGTCTGCTAAGTGACTAAAATATAACAGGCATGGGGTTAATTCAATTGTATTCAGTCAATTCAGAAGCATTTGAAAAATACCTTAATTAACTGAAAATGGCCATTTAATTTGAGCACAAATCCTAAATTGACTGCATGACTGGAATTGACCCCAACCTTTGAAGAAATCTATTTACTCACTTTTATTTTTATTAAGCAGCTGACAAATTCTTAGTGCTCAAACATTGCAAGGTTCTTAATACCTTGTCCTCGGAGGGGTCTAATGTGAAATGCATAATGGCATATTGCATCAAAACAATATTGGCCAACAGCTACTTAGGGACTGAGCCCATTTAACAGCTAATTGAGGGTCAGCTCCTTGAACAAATTCCTTATAACCAGTCTAAAGACTGCTGACCAATGGAAGCCTTCTTAAGAATTGACTTCCATTTCCTTGGACATTCTAGCCCAGTCCAAAAACTATTGGCCTAGCCCGTGCCCCTATAGATTTCTATTTTCAGCTGGCGTTAAGGCGGCGCGAGTGTTAATGCACATTCGTTGGGAATTTTGGCCTGTTAAAGGGGAATGGAAACACTTTAGGAAGTAAATCTAAGCAAAGAGATGTATTCAATCCACTAATACTAAAAACATGTGCATTTAACGTAAAAACATCTATATTTAGTATTTTGATTGTCGACAGGTTTTATTTGAGCTACGGTCAGCGCCATTTTAAATTGCCATAGTAACGACTGACGCCAGTGCGTCACTAGCAGGGATCAGCAAATTGTCTATGGTATTGAGTTTTTGCGCGGAGAGTGAATGGCGAGAGTGAGGTTAGGGGCGGATAACGAAGATGGCAACAGCAAGTTGTAATTCAAACATGAACTGTAGAGCACCTACGTTGAAGCCCTCTGCTTGCGCCTCCATTTGAAATGGAGGGTTATGGTGTAGGGGTTACCGACCAACCATCATGAACATCACTGATTTTGGAGTCAAGCAAAAGCAACTGAATGGAGGAGGCGGCGCGAGTAAATGCAATGGAGCCTGGGGTAGCGTTAACCGGTCATGACTGTTGTTGACTAGGCTAGCGTTAGACACTGGACAACTTTATTGCAACTCTAGTTGAAGGTAATCTGAAGTGCTTTGTGTAACACCCCCCCAGCAAATAACGGCAGCAAGCAACTCAACTGCAACACAGTTTCGTGTACCCGTTATTAGGCAACGTTACTAGTTGTAGCTAGCTTCCACCTCAGATAGTCAAGTACTGTAATACATTTTGTTGACAGATTTTTTTTTGTAATGTTTTGTTATCTCCACCTCATTTAGCTAGACTGAAGTTGACATAGCTAATGTTTGCTGAAAAACAAATGTCCCTGTGTGTGTGTGTGGACAAAGCATACAAGACGGGTAGCTTGTTTAATGCCAACTGATATATTTGGGTTGAGTTGTCTTAACAAAACATTTTTTTGTTTTCAGGATGACATCTTCATCCCTGAAAATGCTTTCATCCTGGAGGAGACTGTGCAGGAGGCAGAGGTGGTACATGCAAATCCATGTTATTTCTAAGGCTATTGTTTATTTCAAGTATATGCAATGATTCTTGAATATTACTACAGCCTAATAGATGCCTTAATTGTTTTCTACCAACACGAAAGAATGGTTAGTACAGCATGCCAAACTGACTCCTGGGTGCCAGAGTGTTCCTGTGCTGCGGTGGAGAAGAGGTCCACCGGGAACATCACTGAAGAGCTCGGGGCCCAGCTAGATTGCGCTCACAACCATCAGTATACAACCGGGTCCTGCCTTTATACGCCACAGATGGAGCAGACGGAGAGTGAGATCAGTGAAGACCATAACTCGCTGTATGAACCTGAGAGCTCAGAATCACAATCATCCCAGTCCGAGCCAAGATATACTATCGATCACTTTGGGGGAGCGGGATGGTGTTCCGAAAATGGAGGAGCAGGCCATTCAACAGCGAATTCAAAGATACACCCATCCATAAAGGGAATCAGAGTGGAATTGTTTTAACGCAGATTTTTTTCCCCCCGTTTCAATGAATGTGCTACCTTGTCACGGTTCTGCTGTTTCGATTTTCTCTCTCAACCAATGAATGCTCAGCTACGAAAAGACAACTGACATTTGCTCCTGAGGTGTTGAACTGTTGCACCCTTTATAACCACTGTGGTTATTATTTTGATGTAAAAAGGACTTTTGTAAAATACATTTGATTGTTTGCTGTGCTGGATGTTGTGTATTCACTAACTCTGAGTGATGGGCCATTTTTAGTGTCTAACATATTTGTGTGTATTTAATCTCCATCTTAACTTTTAAAGTGGCAATCAGCAGTAGAAACAATAAAGTGTCTCCCTGCTCCACGTTCAGTAAAAAGCTGAGGGATGGGGCTGGAGAAATGTAACCACTCTCAAATTCATAGACAGAGCGATAGATGCAAGGACTGACCATCCATGAAATCAAAATTGTAATCATGTTTCTATGATGTGTTTCCACTACCATGTACCCAGTCCGCTTTGGATAAAGGCATCTGCTAAATGGCATATATTATTAAAGTCTACTTTGACTCTGCCAACTCGCTGCCCAGTGGAGTTCCCATTCCTTTCCAATAGATGGCAGCCAAAGCTAGTTCAAGTCACTACTCAAGCACAGGGACACGGGATTAGTGCTCACTGAAAGTATTTTTATTTTTTATTGAACCTTTATTTAACTAGGCAAGTCAGTTAAGAACAAATTCTTATTTACAATGACGGCCTACACCGGCCAAACCCGGACGACGCTGGGCCAATTGTGCGCCGCCGTATGGGACTCCCAATCACGGCCATCTGGTTACACTTGAACCTGTTGTTGTACTGGACAAGCTAACTAATACTATTTTTACATAAGGCTCAGGCATTAGGTCTATGTCTTAGGCTAGATTTACTAAATTAACTGGTTTTATTCAAACTTTTATTCAATGCCTTTGCTTCTGGCTATGCGCGCCTTGGAATAAACGACACACGCAGAGGATGAGACGCCGTACACCTTGTCCAATTCTCACTTGTACCCATAGGGTGAACTGGTGACAAACTGCCAGCCTGAATGCTCTGCAAACAAAATCATGACAAAAGTTAGTCTGATACCTAAACCAAATTGCAATGTATTTATAATGACCATGTCCCATTATTGGTTTGAATGAGATTTCATGAATCATGATGCTGTCTGCGATTCCAACTCCGGTCGTCTAATCTAAAAGTAAATGTGTTACCAACGCGCCAAACAGTGCTGATGATAAACATCGTTATAGGATATATAAATATATAATTACAGGATACTGATATATATATATAAATAAACACAGCAAAAAAAGAAATGTCCTCTCACTGTCAACTGCATTTATTTTCAGCAAACTTAACGTGTAAATATTTGAATGAACATAAGATTCAATAACAGACATAAACTGAACAAGTTCCACAGACATGTGACTAACATAAATGGAATAATGTGTCCCTGAACAAAGGGGGGGTCAAAATCAAAAGTAACAGTCAGTATCTGATGTGGCCACCAGCTGCATTAAGTACTACAGTGCATCTCCTCCTCATGGACTGTACCAGATTTGCCAGTTCTTTCTGTGAGATGTTACCCCGCTCTTCCACCAAGGCATCTGCAAGTTTTCGGACATTTCTGGGGGGAATGGCCCTAGCCCTCACCCTCCGATCCAACAGGTCCCAGACGTGCTCAATGGGATTGAGATCCGGGCTCTTCGCTGGCCATGGCAGAACACTGACATCCCTGTCTTGCAGGAAATCACACACAAAATGAGCAGGATGGCTGGTGGCATTGTCATGCTGGAGGGTCATGTCAGGGTGAGCCTGCAGGAAGGGTACCACATGAGGGAGGATGTTGTCTTCCCTGTAACGCACAGCGTTGAGATTGCCTGCAATGACAACAAGCTCAGTCCGATGATGCTGTGACACACCGCCCCAGACCATGACTGACCCTCCACCTCCAAAACGATCCCGCTCCAGAGTACAGGCCTCGGTGTAACACTCATTCCTTCGACGATAAACGCGAATCCGACCATCACCCCTGGTGAGAAAAAAAACGTGACTCGTCAGTGAAGAGCACTTTTTGCCAATCCTGTCTGGTCCAGCAACGGTGGGTTTGTGCCCATTGGCGACGTTGTTGCCGGTGATGTCTGGTGAGGACCTACCTTACAACAGGACTACAAGCCCTTAGTCCAGCCTCTCTCAGCCTATTGCAGACAGTCTGAGCACTGATGGAGGGATTGTGCGTTCCTGGTGTAACTCGGGCAGTTGTTGTTGCCATCCTGTACCTGTCCCACAGGTGTGATGTTCGGATGTACCGATCCTGTGCAGGTGTTGTTACACGTAATCTGCCACTGCGAGAACAATCAGCTGTCCGTCCTGTCTCCCTGTAGCGCTGGAACAATACACAAGAAGAACCTGAAACTCTACGGCGTGCCAGAGGTGGAGAATGGGGATGTGCGACGAGAGGCTATCCACATCTGCCAAGAAGTTATGCCTGCAGAGACGAACAAAGTTGGTGATACCATTGACGTTGTACATCGCCTCGGCAAGAAGCAACAGCAAAACGATTCAAGACCAAGGGGTATCATCATCCTCTTCACTACCAGATTCTACAGGGATGCTGTCTAGAAAGCTGCTAGGAAGAACGCCTTCCTTCAGAGCCATGGTCTGCGTTTCGCCGAGCATCTCAGCCCGGAGGACATAGAAAAAAGGAACAAGTTGTGGCCAATGATCAAGAAAGCACAAAATGAGGGAAAGGCTGCTTACTTTGTCGGAGGACGAGGCTTCAGCAACATTTCGGAAATCCATATTCCTCCCTAGAATCTCACCCGAAGGAAGAGATTGATGGTTTCAGCCAAGGTATTCTCATTTTCCTTGTACTGATTAACGTTACCTAACAAGCATCAGGTGACTATTTTTCAGAATACTCAGGTACCTCAATTTATTAGTTTGTTCTTGTATAACCAGACCAGAAGGCCTATTATGTTTACAAACTTACAAAGAAGACTGGAAGTTGTAATTACTGTTTTAAAGGGCATACAGGTCTGCTCTGACTTTACACAGTTATTGTTCCATTTAGTTATTAATACTTATTTCCAAGTGAAAATGGTCTTAGGAACCTGTATACGTAAAACATTTTTTATTCTATTTTTTTTTTTTATGATCACTTAAAATAGTAGGTACCCTTTTATTTTAATAATTATTTTGTATTTTATTTCTCAGAATAGTTCCTGATTATACTAAAGATGGTTTTTAGTCTCTCTTACTACAGAGAACCCTTGGTTAAGTCTTAACATCATTTTCTGTTGAGTTGAATTTCAAAAGCCGGATAGCTCAGAGTTTATGGTATAAGATATTTTCACTTTAAGTTAACTTAAATGGTGCAGATATCGGTTCCATATCGCTTACGTTCACTGCTCTTACGTTTTTTGACTCATCCTACAGTTTATACTTTTATGTAATCTTTGTTGTTTGTCTTTGTCTATAGTTTATCTTAATGCTAGAGGGTTACAAAACAATGTGAAGCGCAAGGCCTTGTTTTTATTTGCTAAACAATTTCAAACAGATTTTTGCTTTTTTCAAAAGTCTCACTCAATTTCTGCTAATGCCAACTTCTGGAGGTCACAGTGGGGCAACGATATTTGGCTTTCCCATGGATCTGAACGCTCCGCTCGTGTCACTACAATGAAAAATACCTTTGGTGGTAATATTCTACACTTGGAAGGTGACGCCTTTGGTCACTTTATTTGTCTTGTGATCAGTTACAATGACATTACGCTCATTACTGTAAACTCCTACAGGTACAACACCAAACACGAGAATGATGAGTTGCTTGAATCTATAGAGAAACATATACTTCATTGGTTATCTAAATTTACCAATTCGTTATTATTGATAGGAGGGAACTTTAACATTACTATAGATAATTCAACTGATAGATGCCAACCAATCTGAATTTGTGTTTAATACTTTTTATGGAAAAGTTTGATCTTACTGATATATGGAGAGAGAGTTTTCTGGCCGACAGATCATTCAGTTGGAGTAACAAAACATGTTCCAGACAGTCCAGAATAGATTTTTGGCTTATATCCAAATGTATTGATAGTGAGTGTGTTACTACAAATATTTGTACTACTCCCCTCACAGACCATAGGGCCATTTACATTGATATCAAAAGATTTACCCCTGATACTAACCTTGGTAGAGCATCCTACTGGAAGCTAAATAGCTCGTTATTAAATAATGATATAGTTAAGATTGAGTTTAAAGATCTGCTTTCACACTTTTGGGAAAGGGCTTGTGAAGAAAAATCTTATTGCAAGAACTGGGAGCTCTTTAAATTTGAGTTGTCTAAATACCTTAGAAAATATGGTAGTAATCTTGCTAAGATCAGAAGAGCTGAGGAGGAAAGGGTGATCATTAAGATAACTTCCTGGATAATATATATAGATGAAATAAACTGGATAATATATATAGATGAAATAAACTGGATAATATATATAGATGAAATAAACTGAATAACATATAGAGATTAAATAAACTGGATAACATATATAGATGAAATAAACTGGATAATATATATAGATTAAAAGCAGAAGGAGCCTTTATTAGATCTAGGAAAAAATGGATTGAGGAGGGAGAACAGAATTCATCCTATTTCTTTAGAAATTTCACTCTACAAATAACACTATCCATAAATTAAATATTGATGGTGTTATTACAGACCAGAAATGAATCGCTAAATACTGTAGTCATTTTTACAGGAAATGGTATAGCTCTACGTACTGTCAGGAATCCACAGATATGTTTTTTGACTCACTGTATAATGATACAGTGATACAGAATCTAAACAGTGTGATGAACCCATCAAAGTTGAAGAGTTGCATCTTTTTTTGGCATTGTATTAATGTAAGGTAACTGTGGCAAGACATCAGTAGATTTATAATTAAACACATTTATGAAGATTTTACTGCTTGGATTCTTTACCTACGATAGAAATAAGATGAAACAATTGGCTGTAATTAACATTAATTTCATTATTCTTTTGGCCAAATTACATTCACAAATGTAAATTTACAAACAAAACACCACATTTTCTTACCTCACAAAAATAAATGTTACTATATTTTAAGACAATTAAATACACCACTAACAAAAAAGCTGTTATAAGTGTATGTATGTCCCTTAAGGTCCTTGTGTAATGTGATATTGTACCCCCTATGTCACGTCCTGACCAGTAAAAGGGGTTATTTGTCATTGTAGTTTGGTCAGGGTGTGACAGGGGGTGTTCGTTTTGTGTGTTTTTGGTTTAGGTTCTGTTTTCTATTTCTATGTTTAAATCTAGTTTTGTATTTCTATGTTGGGTTTTTGGTAGGACCTCCAATTAGAGGCAGAGGGTTGTCGTTACCTCTAATTGGAGGCCATATTTAGTTGAGGTTTGTTTCACTTGTGTTTTGTGGGTGGTTATTTCCTGTATAGTCTGTGCACCGTATGGGACTGTTTCATCGTTTGTTTCTTTTGTTTAAGGGTTATTTCTAATAAATTAAGAAGATGAGCACTTTACCCGCTGCGCCTTGGTTCAATCCTTACGACGCCTATGACACCCTAGCCCAATTGTCCTTTGTATATTATTTATATATTCCTGTGTTCCCACATGTACTTCCTGTATTGATTTGTTGTTAATAAAAACATAAATACAAAAAAACTACATTTTTCTAACCTTTATTTAACTAGGCAAGACAAATTCTTATTTTCAATGACGGCCTAGGAACAGCCTTGCTCAGGGACAGAACAACAGATTTTTACCTTGTCAGCTCAGGGATTCCACCTTGCAACCTTTTGGTTACTAGACCAACGCTCTAACCACTAGGTTACCTGCCGCCCCATATAATTATTAATATACACCTACTGTATGATAGCTAGAAAATTAATTAGCTAACTAACTTTAGCCTGCAACTTCTGAAGAAGGAAAATGTTTTATTTCTACAATTTCCAAAAGTTAACCAAACAAAAACATCATTACTTTTACGAGACGTTTGTGCCGTCATGTGCATTAGTAGCACAATTTCTAACTTTTGACTTTTACACTTGTATGTTGACTTCTCCATTGATGTTGTTTGTAAGTTTTGGCTGACTTTTCTTAGAGGATGTACAATCGTCGCGATTTGAATTGTGGGGAGTTTCAGGCCCCGGAGTGAACATAATTCTACAGTCACAAACTCGACTAAAAACAAGGGCTAAGGGGCTTATGTTGTAAACTTCCCTTGCTTGGTTAATCATTTGGACCACCCACCAAAATGGTGACGGGGATTCCCCCAAGGGCATAACGCGAGGGTGTGTCTTTTGAATTGAACTGAACGAAGTTATTCTTCTATGATATCATGGTGGTCCGCAAACAAATGTTTGAAGTGCATGCCGCCACCTACTGTGTTGGAATGTACTATCAACCATGATCTGACAAATTCTGTACTACCATGAAAATAAAATTCTAAACCAAATAAATCCTTAATTTATACCACACCAAAGAAACTCCCTAACCCCATTAAGCTTTATCTACATCATGCTGAAACACTCCACCCTTGAGTCATATTGATAACCTTACCAATAAAAACTATGAAGTCAACTTAATTCATTATCAAAGTGTCCATTGACACCCCACATTCATGAACACAATATTTCTTAACAGACCTCGAAACCTTGCCAGCCCAGACAGTAGGTCCACTTACTACAGGTACATCCATGTAAGCTTAATCAGTCCGCACTGTAGTTCTACCAATCTGTTTTACTGCCTCCGCATATGACTGTGTTCGTGCTAACGCCTTCTTCTTTAAGGTTTAATGGCAGATTACACAAATTGGTGTATTGCCGCCACCTACTGTACGGGGTTGTTCATGCAAAAAATGTATGTTTCGAATTTAAGTGTTTTTAAATATGATGTAGTTTGTTGATTAAAAATGACCAACCAAGCATATCTAAAATGTTTATATAATTATAAAAAATATAAAAAATACAGCCGTTGTCAGGTTATGCATAAACTCGGCAATTTGAGTAACGGGAGTACCCTACGGCTGTACCAAAGATGTTTTAGAACAAACCCAAGATAGACCAGAGCCTGTCGTTCCCGAAGGGAGCAAATTAATCATAGTGGGCAGAAAAAGCAAGGAGGTGGACAGAGCCAAGCACACGCTAGTGAGATCCTATTGGCGCGTTCTTACTCTGTGCGTGCGCGTGTGCAATAATTCAATTTGCCCTTGCGCTTCTTCTAAATAACGCTTGTTTTTTTGTTTACTTTGGCAAAGGGTAAAGTCTATAAAATGTAGTCCACTCTGTTTGCTACAGATTTTAGTTTTGGAAATAGAAAAACTGTATGGATATCAAATGTTTAATCGATAACAAAATTAGCAGTGTGTCGACCAAAATCCATCTCGCTCCATCTTCTCACACTGCCGGCCACTGGACTTCCTCTCATCACCATATTTGATAGTGAGTGGAAACGCCAACCGGATGCTTCAAATGTATACATCCGGTGAAATATCTGGCTCATTGTTCAATCTGTGGCTGTACCCTACTCGGTGGCGTGGTCACGTTAAACCTTGCAACACGGTGATGATCTATTATTGATATAATGTTCATATTTGAAGATTTCCAAAAGAACAGTCTCTTAGGGAAATGAAAGGAGTGACAGAGAGTGGAATGTAATAGCTGAACAGAGACGGCAACCAGGCTACTTTTTATCTGCATCTGCTCCAGGATATTTTAATAAGCAGCTGTGACAGTTTATAATTTAGAAGTCAGCTGTGTGCACGTGCTGTTCTGAAACACTAGATGGCAGTATATTGCACAATGGCCACACAATGAGATGGAAACTGAGCTGCACTTCCTAACCTCCTGCCAAATGTATGACCACATTAGAGACACATATTTCCTTCAGATTATACGGACCCACAAAGATTTCGAAAACAAATCCAATGTTGAGAAATGTCCAAATATATTGGGTGAAATACCACAGTGTGCCATATTTGTGACTTGTTGCCACAGGAAAAGGGCAACCAGTGAAGAACAAACACCAATGTAAATACAACCCATATTTTATTTTTAAACTTTGTTTCCATTGAACATGCCATACAAATAAAGGCATTTTAAATAATTATATGAAGAGTGCCTTGGTCCTCCTTTCGTTTTGATGACCAATTTAACCCTTTAACCAAAGAGCACCTTCTGTCTACCAAAATCTGCTATTGTACAGTCGTGGCCAAAAGTTTTGAGAATGACACAAATATTAATTTCCACGAAGTTTGCTGCTTCAGTGTCTTTAGATATTTTTGTCAGATGTTACTATGGAATACTGAAGTATAATTACAAGCATTTCATAAGTGTCAAAGGCTTTTATTGACAATTACATGAAGTTGATGGAGAGTCAATATTTGCAGTGTTGACCCTTCTTTTTCAAGACCTCTGCAATCTGCCCTGGCATGCTGTCAATTAACTTCTGGGCCACAACCTGACTGATGGCAGCCCATTCTTGCATAATCAATGCTTGGAGTTTGTCAGAATTTGTGGGCTTTTGTTTGTCCGCCCGCCTCTTGAGGATTGACCACAAGTTCTCAATGGGATTAAGGTCTGGGGAGTTTCCTGGCCATGGACCCAAAATATCGATGTTTTGTTCCCCGAGCCACTTAGTTATCACTTTTGCCTTATGGCAAGGTGCTCCATCAAGCTGGAAAAGGCATTGTTCGTCACCAAACTGTTCCTGGATAGTTGGGAGAAGTTGCTTTCGGAGGATGTGTTGGTACCATTCTTTATTCATGGCTGTGTTCTTAGGCAAAATTGTGAGTGAGCCCACTCCCTTGGCTGAGAAGAAACCCCACACATGAATGGTCTCAGGATGCTTTACTGTTGGCATGACACAGGACTGATGGTAGCGCTCACCTTGTCGTCTCCGGAAAAGCTTTTTTTTTTCCGGATGCCCCAAACAATCGGAAAGGGGATTCATCAGAGAAAATTACTTTACCCCAGTCCTCAGCAGTCCTATCGCTGTACCTTTTGCAGAATATCAGTCTGTCCCTGATGTTTTTCCTGGAGAGAAGTGGCTTCTTTGCTGCCCTTCTTGACACCAGGCCATCCTCCAAAAGTCTTTGCCTCACTGTGCGTGCAGATGCACTCACACCTGCCTGCTGCCATTCCTGAGCAAGCTCTGTACTGGTGGTGCCCCGATCCCACAGCTGAATCAACTTGAAGAGATGGTCCTGGCGCTTGCTGGACTTTCTTGGGCGCCCTGAAGCCTTCTTCACAACAAATGAACCGCTCTCCTTGAAGTTCTTTATGATCCGATAAATGGTTGATTTAGGTGCAATCTTACTGGCAGCAATATCCTTGCCTGTGAAGCCCTTTTTGTGCAAAGCAATGATGACGGCACGTGTTTCCTTGCAGGTAACCATGGTTGACAGAGGAAGAACAATGATTCCAAGCACCACCCTCCTTTTGAAGCTTCCAGTCTGCTATTTGAACTCAATCAGCATGACAGAGTGATCTCCAGCCTTGTCCTCATCAACACTCACACCTGTGTTAATGAGAGAATCACTGACATGGTGTCAGCTGGTCTTTTTGTGGCAGGGCTGAAATGCAGTGGAAATGTTTTTTGGGGGATTCAGTTCATTTGCATGGCAAAGAGGGAATTTGCAATTAATTGCAATTCATCTGATCACTCTTCATAACATTCTGGAGTATATGCAAATTGCCATCATACAAACTGAGGCAGCAGACTTTGTGAAAATTAATATTTGTGTCATTCTCAAAACTTTTGGCCACAACTGTATACCTTAGCAGCGCTTCCCTTCCTTCTTTTTTTCTACAACTATATTTACTTTAACTATTTGTACATCGTTATAGCACTGTACATAGCCATAATATGACATTTCAAATGTCTCTATTCCTTTGAAACTTCTGTGAGTGTAATGTTGACTGATCATTTTTGATTGTTTGTTTATTTCACTTTTGTTTATTATCTATTTAACTTACTTTGGCAATGTAAACATACACTACATGACCAAAAGTAAGTGGACACCTGCTCGTTGAACATTTCATTCCAAATTCATGGGCATTAAAATTGAGTTTGTCCCCCCTTTTGCCGCTATAACAGCCACCACTCTTTTGGGAAGGCTTTCCACAAGATGTTGGAATTGCTGTGGGGACTTACTTCCATTCAGCCACAAGAGCAATTGTGAGGTCGGGCACTGATGTTGGGCGATTAGGCCTGGCTCGCAGTCGGCGTTCCAATTCATCCCAAAGTTGTTCGATGGGGTTGAGGTCAGGGCTCTGTGCAGGCCAGTCAACTTCTTCCACACTGATCTCGACAAACCATTTCTATATGGACTTCGCTTTGTGCACA
The DNA here is from genome assembly GCF_901001165.1 of Salmo trutta. Taxonomy (NCBI): domain Eukaryota; kingdom Metazoa; phylum Chordata; class Actinopteri; order Salmoniformes; family Salmonidae; genus Salmo; species Salmo trutta. The sequence goes on along the minus strand of NC_042984.1, from coordinate 24,100,560 downwards.
GGAGCATTGCCAATCTGAAACAGGAAAGGGCCTTTCCCAAACTGTTGCCACAAAGTTGTAAGCACAGAATCGTCTAGAATGTTATTGTACTCTATGCTGTAGCGTGTCCTTTCTTTGCATGTTTCTGCACAATGGTCTTCATAGAAGAAAAGGCACGATACACAAGCATTTTGCTACACCCGAAATAACATCTTCTAAACACGTGTATGTGACCAATACAATTTGATTTGCCTTCACTGGAACTAAGAGGTTTGCCCAAACCATGAAAAATAGCCCCAAACCATTATTCCTCCTCCACCAAACTATACAGGTGGCACTATTCATTTTGGCAGGTAGCATCCTCCTGGCATCCGCCAAACAGATTTGTCTGTCGGACTGCCAGCTTGATTCATCACTCCAGAGAATGTGTTTCCACTTTCTAGAGTCCAATGGCGACAAGCTTTACACCACTCCAGCCGGCGCTTGGCATTGCGCATGGTGATTTTAGGCTTGTGTGCAGCTGCTCGGCAATGGAAACACATTTCATGAAGCTCCTTTCACTTCGCGGCTGAGCTGTTGTTGCTCCTAGATGTTTACACTTCACAATAAAAGCACTTACAGTTGACCAGGGCAGCTCTAGCAGGGCAGAAATTTGATGAACTGACTTGTTGGAAAGGTGGCATGCTATAACGGTGCCACATTGAAAGTCACTGAGCTCTTCAGTAAGGCCATTCTACTGCCAATGTTTGTCTATGGAGATTGCATGGCTGAGTGCTCAATTTTATACACTTGTCAGCAATGGGTGTTGCTGAAATAACCGAATCCACTCATTTGAAGGGGTATCCCCATACTTTTGTATAAATGGTGTATGTTTCTGTAAGGCCAGTCTACTGCCAATGTTTGTCTATGGAGATTGCATGGCTGAGTGCTCAATTCTATACACCTGTCAGCAATGGGTGTTGCTGAAATAACCGAATCCACTCATTTGAAGGGGTATCCCCATACTTTTGTATAAATGGTGTATGTTTCTCATGCTAATAAAGCTTTTGAATTGAAAATTGCATAAGAGACGAATGTTCTGAATGGATAACAGTAGTATCAAAAACTGTAACAAAAAGGAAATTGTCTCAAATTAGAGTGGAATATACGTGTGTGAATGATAATGAATCGCATCTTGTTGAGTAAGGATGCATATGTGGGAAACCCATTTGAGGTGTCGAAAATGGTTAAGAATGCGCTTGGAAAAGTGGAGTCTGTCAGAGTGACCAGGAGTTGTCTTATTTTGATGAAATGTATTTCTGAAGAGCAGTGGAAGATTGCAGTGGTCCTCAGAAGAATCCGGGCAACAGAAGTTTTGTGTTTTGAACTTCGGAGTAGAGCACCGGTCAACGGAGTCATCTCAGGGGTGACAACGGATGTTCAGGTTGAATACATGAAGAGAATTCCTGGTGTGATTGGTGCCCGGCGTCTGACCCGCTGGGTGAATGGGGAAAAATAAGTAAGTCTGTTGGTCCTGTTGTTTTTTAATAAAGATTAAATACCTACGCATGTGAAGCTTGGTTATGTAAGATAAGCCGTAAGAGCTTTCGTCCCCAAACCACTGTAGTGTAAGACTTGTAAAGGATTTGGCCATCTTTCAAGTGTGTGCAGACGAACAGAGTATACTGAAGAACGGTGTGTAGAAGGACGACAGTGTTGCAATTGTGGTGGGGATCATGATCCTGAGTTCCTGAAGTGCCCTTTAAGGGTGAAGGATATTGAGATGGCAAAAGTTAGAGCTGTCAATCAAATATCCTATGCTGAGGCGATTAAAATAATTGAGAAAACGTTATGCTAGTGAAGATATGGTAGTGGATACACCATAGCCTGTAGTAAATGTTTGCTGCCAGACAAAAGACACCCTGTGTGTTAAAAAGGTGGATTTTGTTGCGTTCATTGTCACAGTTATAAACTATACACCACAATTCTCAAAGAAGTCTAAGAAACTGGACATTATTGTGGCTGCAGCAGAAATGTTTTCAGGACTTAAGGATTTTTCATCTGAAGACTTGCAACGGGTACTGGTGCCGGAAGACCCACCCTCCCAGGCTCCCCTGTGTAGTGACCAGATCGGTATTATTTTTTAAATTATGGTAATTTGTACGTTTTTTGGGGAATCCTGGTTCCATCCGGAAATCACATTTAATTGTGTGATCGCCAATATACCATAGAAGAAGAATATTGGATAATTTTACAGCCTGTCCAGTAGTTGGCAGTATGATTCCTTTCTTTGCGTGTTTCTGCACAATGGTCTTCATAGAAGAAAAGACGCGATGTTTGGACTTTTCAGAAAAAACAAACTTGTCAAAATAAGAAGTCTGAATGAAACTACAAAACATGGGGTGGCTGCAACAAGTCTGAAAGAGCTTCTCAAAAAGGGGAGTAAACTTCTACAGGTACGATTTCGACCAGTAGTTTAGCAATATTTAGCACATTCTATTGCTACCAGACCGAAACAGCTGGTCTAGACCTGCAATAAGGAAGTGGCGATAATGAAAGTTACATTGTTCTTTTGTTTAAATTATGTGAATCCTTTTCTTATAGGTTCCACTCGTCGGTTCGCATATTTGCTTGTATGAAGATGGAACAGAATTGTCAGAGGACTATTTCCGAAGTCTTCCAGACCATGCTGAACTTGTCCTTCTTGCCATGGATGAGAGCTGGAGCGGATGTGAGTTAAACATTGTGACTGTAAAAAAAACAGTTAAAACAAACAACAAGCCAACCAACCACCTTAGACTTGGTTGCATGCACATTCATATAATGACGAGACCTACTTTATGTAGTTGTGCATGGTAAATATATGATAACAATACTAATTTAAATATGCACTTCAAATACTTTATGTAGGCAAATAATTGAGTTAATGGATTTGAAAAGGATGGATTAGCCATGCTTTAATTTGTAGGAAGAGCAGTTAACCACACTCACTAATGTGTAGCTTAACTTTACCTGCCAGTGATGCTTGCCAGTGCAGCGTGGTCTCAGACCAGACGTAACATAGAAAATGTAAATCCGGGACACCCAAATTAGTATGATATGTTTGGTATGGTTGCATAAGACAGAAGGTTACTTAAGTAAAAAGTAGGGTGGATAACGCTAACATCTAGCAACGTAAAGGTTGCGTGTTTAAATCTCATCACGGACAGCTTTAGCAACTTTGCGACTCCCTTCTACTTTACAATTACTTAGCATGTAAGCTAACCCTTCCCCAAACCCAGTGTTTCCCAAACTTGGTCCTGGGAAACACTGCCCTAACCTTAACCCTTTAACCTAACTACTCATCTTCATTCTAACCCCTAACCTAGCTAACTTTAGCCACCTAGCCAACGTTAGCCACAACAAATTGGAATTAGAAACATATTGTACGAATTGCAATTTGTTACATACAGTATTAATATTAATTTTAATTCATAACGTATCATACGAAATGGATGATGGACATCCACAAATTAATACATACCATAAGAAACGCAACATATCATACTAATTGGAGTGTTCCAGACTTACATTTACTATTACGTCTACCTCAGAGTCCAGGTTGGCCAGTTAGGCTGTCTGGGCTTCAAACCCAGTTGGTCACATTGGTGCCATGGCTTAGATGTGTAGCTAACAAAAGTTGTTCTGTGAATCAATTTAAATAACAGGTATGATTTGTTATTATTCCAGTTGTCTGTGACATAGTCCGGTTGCTGGACACCGACAGGAACTCAGATCTTCTGATTGATGCGGCTAAGGGGCTTCTCTCTGACGAGCGGTCTCCAAAGAGACGCAAACTCCTGGGGGAACTGCTGCTGCATTTGAAGGACAGCTCTGAGACTGAAAACAGAGAAGACGATGAAGACTGGTTCCAAGGTAAAAAGTCCTCTATCTTGGGATGGAAAGAAATCCTGCAGGAAACAATGTGATAGCCAAAAGCAAGATGGAGCAAAGTATAAGACACTTTTTATATTTAGCTGAAACAAACTGTGCCTTTTTAAAGTTGCACTCTTCCATTTCTGTGCTTTCAGGAATTGATGTCAGATTTAAGACCAAATCGGCCTACATGAAGTACAACTGTGAGAGCAGGATTCGTGGATACATGAAGGAGGTAAAACTGTATTACTGATGCTTTGGTTTGACACTGAAAGTGGTTGGGACTGTCAAGAAGTGCTCCTCAAGGAGTATCTCATTTTAACAAATCTACTTCAAATTGTTATCTGCCCTTCTATTTTCTGAGGGGAAAGAATATACTTACTCATGACTGATTTTATAGTTTGCTTATTCACAGGTGGATAGTTATGCTCAAACAATCCAAAAGCCTAAACTCAAGGCTGAATACAAGAAGACTGCAGAGTCCTTGGTGATGCAGCTGAAGTCTGACAAGTACAATGGCTGCTACTTTAACAGGACAGAGAAGGAACTCAATCGACTATGCACCGAGGATGGATGGTTCTCCTGTCAGGTAACATTTATGAACCTGAAAGTGGCTAGTAATGTAGAATTTGACTATAATAAAGCATAAACACAACATAATTAATTATGTGATGTACAATGGTCACAGTCATGATGGAGATATGAATGGTTACCAACAGTACCAGATCATGTTTGGCTCCATAGCATCCTGTCTTATAGCCTGTGTCCTTCCCCCATCCCTCTCCTTTCCTCAGGGTGCATTTGACCAGGATGAATGCATTTCCCTCCACTCCATCAACCCCTATGGCAACCGAGAGAGCCGGATTCTCTTTAGCACCTGGAACTTGGACCACAGGTGGGTTTAGTGAATAACGGTTATTAATGTCATTCAGAATGTCAGGTTCACAATCATGTTTGAAACAGTATTACAAAAAAGCTTGCTTAATTATCAATTGGAATGTTATGTATGTCCTGTCGGTTATGGATCAAATCTGTAGAAATCTCTGTCCCAGGATTGAGAAGAAGAGGACGGTCATTCCTGCCCTGGTGGAAGCACTACAGAACCGCAAGAGCAGCAACATAAACCTGGACTATTTTTATAAAATGCTGTTCACTCGGGAGAATCTAAAGCTGGTGCATATTGTATGCCACAAGAAAAGTGCCCATGACTTGCTGTGTGATAAAAGAAACATGTACAAATGGGGCAAACGAAAATGATTATCTATAAAGGGAAAACGCTTTTTACATTTCAGGGCAGATGCTTTTTGTAGTGTTTGTTGGTTATTCTTAAACGGATAAAGTACAAGACTTATGACTACTGGTAAATTGAACTAAATGTAATTCTGGGTAGGGAACATTGTTTTCTGCTGCTCTCAGAACAGCTGATTTGTTGATCATTTTGTGCTAGTGATATTAAAAAGCACTCCATTATGAGCCACTGATTGGGTAGTAGTCTATGGGCCAATCCCAAATCGTCCCCTAATCCCTATGCACAGGGTGCATTCAGTGCGATTCAATGCTTGCTACATTGTGTGACGGTTTGTACTGAAAGACACGTGTCCCCAAAATGGTGCGCGCCATTCTTCAACAGCCTTTGAGGTAAATTTGTGCCCGTTTGGTGGTTGTGGCCTGATCAATATGGATGTGACTATTTAAAATTTGAAAACGCGTGAAGCACACACCATACAATCTTCTTCTGGGCTTCCATAATCACACTGTTCTTCAACTGGTCGTTCACTACCTTTTTCCGTTGAATTTAAAATGCAAAACACTGTTCTGTTGTACCCTCCTCGAGGGCAAGGTGGAGCTATTACCAGATTGATTACACCTGTACATTTTTTTTATTTAACTAGGCAAGTCAGTTAAGAACAAATGATTATTTTCAATGATGGCCGAGGAACAGTTACTGCCTTGTTCAGGGGCAGAATGACAGATTTGTACCTTGTCAGCTCAGTGATTTGATCTTGCAACCTTTTGGTTACTAGTCTAACGCTCTAACCACTAGGCTAACCCAATGCATAGAGAATGATTGATTTCTTTGGGCATTTTTATATATATATAATACTTTTAATGTGTTCTCATATTATATTTGGATGTATAATGTGTATTCTAATTTCATTACTGTTTCCACTATAATTGTGTGGGGGAACCAATAAAGTATTGAAAGAAAGTTGTCTCAGGTTTGACTATATTGTTTTGGAGTCACGCAGATTTTATTACAGCAGAGCTGTTACGGCCATAAGCAAACAGGAAAACGCTCATCCAGAGGCGGCGCTCCTAGAGACCGGGGACTTTAATGCAGGGAAACTTAAATCGGTTTTACATCATTCTACCAGCATGTTAAATGTGCAACCAGGGGGGGAAAAAAATATAGAGCACCTTTACTCCACACAGAGACGTGTCCAAAGCTTTCCCTCGCCCTCCATTTGGCAAATCTGACCATAATTATATCCTTCTGATTCCTGCTTACAATCGAAAACTAAAGCAGGAAGCACCAATGACTCTGTCAATAAGAAAGTGGTCAGATGAAGCGGATGCTAAACTACAGGACTGTTTTCCTAGCACAGACTGGAATATGTTCCGGGATTCTTTCGATGGCATTGAGTACACCACATCAGTCATTGGCTTCATCAATAAGTGCATCGATGACGTCGTCCCCACAGTGACCGTACGTACATACCCCAACCAGAAGGCATGGATTACAGGCATCATCCGCACTGAGCTAAAGGTTAGAGCTGTCGCTTTCAAGGAGCGTGACTCTAACCCGGAAGCTTGTAAGAGCAAAGCGTCAATACAGGACTATAATTTAATCGTACTACACCAGCTCCGACACTCGTCAGATGTGGCAGGACTTGCAAACTTTTACAGACTACAAAGGGAAGCACAGCCGCGAGCTGCCCAGGGACACGAGCATACCAGGGGAGCTAAATTACTTCTATGCTCACTTTGAGGCAAGTAACACTGAAACATGCATGAGAGCATCAGCTGTTCCGGACGACTGTGTGATCACGCTCTCCGTAAGAACACTAAAATATCATGCCTAATTGAATACCGACCCATAGCACTCATGTCTGTAGCCGTAAAGTGCTTTGAAAGGCTGGTCATGGCTCACAACACCATTATCCCAGAAACCCTTGACCCACTCCAATTTGCATACCACCCCAACAGATCCACAGATGATGCAATCTCTATTGCACTCCACAATGCCCTTTCCCATCTGGACAAAAGGAACACCTATTTGAGAATGCTATTCATTGACTGCAGCTCAGCATTCAACACCATCGTGCCCTCAAAGCTCATCACTAAGCTAAGGACCCTGGGACAAAACACCTCCCTCTGCAACTGGATCCTGGACTACCTGACGGGCCGCCCCCAGGTGGTAAGGGTAGGTAACAACACATCCGCCTCGCTGATCCTCAACACAGGGGGCCCCTCAGGGGTGCGTCCTCAGTTCCCTCCTGTACTCCCTGTTCACTCATGACTGCATGGCCAGGCACAACTCCAACACCATCATCAAGTTTGCAGATGACACGACAGTGGTAGGCCTGATCACCGACAACGATGACACAGCCTAAGGGAGGAGGTCAGAGACCTGGCCGTGTGGTGCCAGGACAACAGCCTCTCCCTCATCGTGATCAAGACAAAGGAGATGATGGTGGACTACAGGAAAAGGAGGACCGAGCACACCCCCATTCTCATCATCGGGGCTGTAGTGGAGCAGGTTGGTATCCACATCACCAACAAACTATCATGGTCCAAACACACTAAGACAGTCATGAAGAGGGCACGACAAAACCTATTCCCCATCAGGAGACTGAAAATATTCAGCATGGGTCGTCAGATCCTCAAAAGGTTCTACAGTTGCACCATCGAGAGCGTCTTGACTGGTTGCATCACTGCCTGCTATAGCAACTGCTCGGCCTCCGACCGCAAGGCACTACAGAGGGTAGTGGATACGGCCCAGTACATCACTGGGGCCAAGCTTCCTGCCATCCAGGACCTCTATACCAGGCGGTGTCATTGGAAGGCCCTAAAAATTGTCAGACTCGAGCCACCCTAGTCATAGACTGTTCTCTCTGCTACCTCACAGAAAGCTGTACCAGAGCGCCAAGTCTAGGTCCAAAAGGCTTATTTAACAGCTTCTACACCCAAGCCATAAGACTCCTGAACAGCTCCTGAACAGACCCCTCTTTTACCTCGACTAACCGTTGCCCTCGCACATTGACTCTGTACCGGTACCCCCTGTATATAGCCTCGCTATTGTTATTTTACTGCTGCTGTTTACATTTTTGTAACTTTTATTTATTTTTCTCTTTTTTACTTAACACTTATTTTTCTTAAAACTTCTCAAAGCATTGTTGGTTAAGGGCTTGTAAGTAAGCATTTCACTAAGGTCTACACCTGTTGTATTTTGCGCATTCGACAAATAAAATTTGATTTGAGATCTGATTGCAGCTCCATGGCCTGTAAGCGCCATTAGATAATTATGTTTTAAAGTTATGCTTTCATTTGGGCAAGTGTTAATGTGTTTGTGGAACAATACAGACACGGGTCATTGAAAATTCAAAAAAAGTTTACTTGGTCCTTGTATTGGAAGTGTAACATTACCTATGTTTAACTTCTACAGTGATTTGTGTCAACATTTACAAAGTTGGCATTGAAAATATACTGAAAATATAAAACACAACATGCAACATTTTCAAAGATTTTACTGAGTAACAGTTCATATAAGGAAATCAGTCAATTGAAATAAATTCATGTCTAGTCACATGACTGGGCAGGTGTGCAGCCATGCCTACCCACTGGGGAGCCAGGCCCAGCCAATCAGAATGAGTTTCCATTACCTGTTTAGGCAAACTGGCAACAGACTGCATTCTCTCCCACCTATCAGTTTCATGTCTCAGGTTGTCCGAGAAAGCCAGAATGGATATAATGCAATAATTGACAAATATTGTGCCAACGTATCACCAAGGTCCGTGCCACTGTGAAACTTGCAGATCAGAAATAATTAAATGGTGAAACTTGCCAGCCAACCAGTTGAAGAAATTGATTTTGCAAGCAGTGGGCATTTAGAATTAAATGTAGCATGGAGCTTATAGTTAAATGATGACATCACTTTCCCTGTGTACCTTCCAAAGTTTTCAGCAATCATTTATTCGAGAAACACCATTTGTCACAAAGAAAGTTTGAAGAAAGGATAATCCCACCCATCAAACAGATATATGTTGTAATTTATATAACTTATAAAATGTATATAATTTATAAATGTCTTTAGAAAGTGTTTTCTATATCTGCCGTTTCCATTACACATCACCATTTTTTATGTCGCTACATTGCTTTTGTCTAATAAACCCGGATCAATGGAAACCTGCCTAAAGACTACATGATTTATATGTTGCATTCATTCAGTCGTGCTATTACAAGGCAATATAAAAACGCCAAATAAAAAGATATTACTGTGCATACATACATACTGACAAGGCAACCAGTAACATAGTAACACACATTCAATAAAAATAGAACGAGCACTTACCCTGTACCAATTAAACAATATATACACACACTATAAACTATAGGTCCTGATAATTGAAAAGCAAGAAGTTACTTTGTTAGTGCAAATAGCTTTTTAAATATCAATACAAATTTAAAAACTTTGGGGTACATGCTGGCAAAAAGATAACTTGATACCCTCGTTCCATTGAACAAATCCACTCTCCCAGGCTTGTCTGCCATTAGGCTAGTAAAAGGACAGAGGTTTTAATCCATCCCATTGATAGTTTATAGAAGTAACTAAATCCTAAGTGCCACCTATGTCCTCTTGCTGCATGTCTGTGTAGCCCTCTTCTTCATCACTGTCCTCTTTGGCGTAGTACTGTCGTCTCCGGTGCTCCCTCCTGCTGAAGGTCGAGGAAGCTGCAGATCTCTGTGGACAATCCTACAAGGCAAATGGAAATAACAGTATTTGAAATTAGGCCACATCATACTCCAAACAGTACACCATTATTTCACCCATCACACCAAGCACATTGGACTTCTTATAAAGATCTCCTCTCACCTGTACAACTTCCATGTTTCCAAAGAACTTTTCCACAGGAAGAACCTGGTTACTGTCATCATCAAGGAAGATGCTCTTGTCAATCACAACACCCTCTTCAGTTTCGTCACCCTCCATATTCTCTGGTAATACGTTTGTTCTGCTCAACTCAAATCTCAGACCGTTCTCTTTACCCTCCCACAATTCATCCATGTCTGGTGGTGCGCCACACCGTGTCTTTTCATCCCATTTATAACCTTCACAGATGAGCCTCTCAGAAGTAGTTGTTGACTCCCTACAACGGGCAACCATACAGTCATTCTGGGGAATTTCGGTTTTTGAGTCTTCCATTTTCGTTTTTTTAACATCCATCCTCTTCGCTGAACTCTATGAAGGCAAAAGAGATTATTAAAAATACTAAAAGGCTTCCATAACACTGATGGACCAGCCATAATTTAACACGTATCTAAACCGAGAACTAAAAACAACATTCACCTTATCTGAACTCTTCACCTTGAGGTTTAGGTCGCTTGAGGCAACAGCGCACTTCTCCTTTCGCCGCTTCAAGTTGCAAACTCGACTCGACATCTGAAATTAGTTCACACATTTTGTTAATCAACACAGACATGAACTAGCTAAGTAACTAACACTTCTTAGCTGGCTACCGTAACCAATAGATAGTTAGTTAGCTAGCTAACTACTGCCCCGCTAGCTAACAGACTACCGTTAGTTAGTTAGTCGATGAAAGAAGGACTAAACAGGTTTCCCAAAAGACAATGGGCAATTGAATCGCTAGCTACGTAGCAATTTTTTTTGCTAGGTAGGACAGTTTAATCGATAGCTAAATAATGTTAAATAATAGCATATATTGTGGGAGGTTAACTAGCTAACGTTTGCTAGCTACTAACTCGGACAAACTCACCTGTTTCTTCCTCATTTTCGGAAGTTAGCTACATGTTAGTCACTGGATTGCAATCTTGTTAACAGTCGCTTTCGCACAAATGTCTGTGGACGTAGCTAGCTAATTCAACCAAAAGTAATTTCGTTCTAAATACAGGTCGTCAGCAAACTGTAAAATCGTCGTTCTGATAAAAATACACCGTTTTGTTTTCTGATCCGAGTGGTGAACCGAGACAGTGTTCGAATTCCGAAAAATGTAGCTACGTCTAGAAGTCACGTGCAGTTCAATCAGAGGTCGAGGTCTCTTTGATGTTGACTGATCAAGAAACAATTGATTCCTTGTGCCAGTCAATGGTGCCGACTAGCTACTGTTTGTCTTTGTTATTTCGACAAAAACTTGAGTGTCGTGTCTTACTGCACTTATTACATGTTTATACACGGCATAAATAAGCTCGTTGTTTGAGGTGGAAAAACACGACACATTTGACAATTTCCAAAACCGACACACGGGGGTGGTAAAAGCTTGTAATGTATTTCCTCACACAGCCCAAAGACACCGGTTTCCCCTTTCATCTGTGTCTAGTTACACTGATTTTGTTCCTGTGGATCTCTCTTTCTCTCTGTGTGTATGTGTGTGTTAAATATATTTTTGCGTTAATGGATGATTGCTGCAAAACAAATGTACCCTATTGTTTATAATTACGTTTTCTGAAGCTACGTTGATGGGCAATTGTATGTAGGCTGTGATATTATAATGCATATAATCATGCACAATAACCTATTATATATTACAGTATTATTATCATTATAATAAGACAATACACTGTATTGCTTGATGGCTGATAAATAAATAGTAGGTGCAATCACATGGACAATATAGCCTCAGCCTTAGTTTTTCAAGCTTATGCCATTAGATGTCTAATTTAAAGCCTAAAAGATGAGTGAGCCAACCGGAGACGCAGTCTAGTGAGCCACCTGTGATGTGAAATAAGAAACCTGCATATTGTCACAGATAGGTGTATTGGGGAGAGGAGAAAAAACCCAGTAAGTAAAATCATGTTGAAAATACGTATTTTTCTGACGTCGAAGTTAGGTTAATTTTAGGTTATGAATGAAAGTTCAAAATATATATTTTCCGGACCGGACGAAATCTGAACCAAATATAGACATCTATGTTAGTTCGGACCGGATCAAAAATCAACAATCAGTGGCTGGTCCAGACCACACCAAAAAAAATACCAAACAAAGAAGGCCGGTCTGGACAGGACCCCCGAAAATATGTACAAAAGAAGTCGGTCCATGCTTAGTGGGAACTGAGTAAGGGGAGAAGCTTGTAGGCAACAGTCACTTTTCAAGACCAGTCCACAATCTCATCGAACAAGTTTTTTTTTGTGTGATATAACAGAGATTACTTTCCAAGAAATATAGATTAGTCTTTTTGAACGCTAAAGGAATAGAATGGTGGCGTCCTGCTACCTACTTTCAAGGTAGCTGGTCACGGGACAATGAATAGACCCACTAAGATGTAGCCAAACTGTAATTTATGCGCAGCTTTCAATTTTTCAAAATTGACACTAATGATGAGATGCTTTAACAATAGGGGTACCTATTCAATTTAAGGATTTCTTATTCATTTCACGTTTTGCCCCATAGCTATGGATATTTTTTTCAGGAGAAAGAGGGCATTGAAAACTCTCCTGAGCTTGTCTCTAGTCTTTGCGTCTTTATTGATGATCCAAAAGTTCAAGCTTGTGGATAACAGCATCAAGGATGATATGGAGGTTAAACGCCTGGAAGACGCCGGTTGGTGTGGACCTGAGTGTGATTTCTACAAAGGAAAAGGCCTATTGAAAAGCAGTTTGGGAAACTACTCGCCGCCTGTTCTTGGTGATGATTTGGATGCGCCACGGGTTAAGATGTGCAACGCTACTCCGTCTACATGGGATGTACACATTATGAACTGCAGTGAAGATTCAGCCGTGAGGAAGAATGATTGGTTTCGACGTTTGGATCCGAGATTCCACCAATTTGTGTTACACAGACATTGTCGGTATTTCCCAATGTTAATAAATCACCCGGATAAATGCAGGAATGGAGACGTACACTTGCTCATGGTTGTAAAATCCGTTATAGAGCAACATGATAGGCGAGAGGCCGTGCGTAATACCTGGGGTAGGGAACAGGCAATTGATGGTAAGAGAATAAAAACGCTGTTTCTTCTAGGAAGCCCTACAAATGGTAAAGACACGAAAAACCTTCAAAAGTTGATTGAGTATGAGGACATTATATATGGAGATATTCTTCAATGGGATTTTATGGACACATTTTTCAACCTCACCTTGAAAGAGGTGAATTTTCTAAAATGGTTTGATATTCACTGCTCCAGTGCCAAGTTTATATTCAAAGGGGATGACGACGTTTTCGTGAATACAAAGAACTTACTGGAACTTATTGGTTTCAAGACTGAGGACCGCAAAGTGCTGAACTTATTTGTTGGGGACACCATATCCAAAGCCATCCCCATCAGAAACCATCAAAGTAAATACTACATCCCCAAAGAGCTGTTTGACAAACCGTACCCACCTTATGTTGGTGGTGGTGGGTTTTTAATGTCCTCACAATTAGCTCAGAGACTGTTTGTGGTTTCAGAGGACTTGGAGCTCTATCCCATTGATGATGTGTTTTTGGGAATGTGCCTCCAGAAGCTACACTTGACTCCAGAGATGCACATAGGTTTCAGGACCTTTGGCATCATGAAACGCAGAGTGAGTCCAATGAACAGAGAACCTTGCTTTTTCAAAAACCTCATCGTAGTCCATAAATTGAGTCCTCAGGAGCTACTCAGGATGTGGAGTGTAGTGGAAAATAAGGAGCTGGTTTGTGCCAAAAACACTGCACCATGATTGTTAATTATAATATGTGTATGTAGGCCTAGTAGGACACACTGCTGTCACTAAAATATCCAACTAAGAAAGACAATGTGAAAATAATGACATTCATTCTCACTGACCTGTTTAATGTTTCACTTTTGTAATGTCTATTGTAATGTCCATAGGTAGGAAAACCAAATTAGTAAGTGTACATGACTTATGTCTATACAAAATTAACCACTTTTTCAGCAAACTGTAAATATATGGCAGCATTTAACACTGAAAAGCCTTTTTCATGCCAGTTTAGTGCCTTTGATTTTTTGAGATTAGGGATGTTTTAGTAACTAAAAAGGTTACATGAAAATATAATTTGGTAAATGTTTGCCATATATTCTAGAACAAATATGTAATGACATTTTAAGAGTCACAACTAGTTTTTGTGTTGATGTTTGTAACAGATTCATTAAATATGTATTGTTATATCAGTGTTTTAATGTGGCTGAGTGCTGGGTAAGAGTTGAGGGCTGCTGGGTGGATAACAGATACTGTAATTGTTGGTGTAAAATATTGCAACAGGTGTCTTTGAAATACATATTTGGCATCTCAAACTCACCAGAGTAAGAGACAACAGCACTGTATAGATTCATTTAACTTTATTTCATCAAACATAGATGTTTCAATCTCTGCACAAAATGGTTGTAAATCAAATATGTACAGTCAAAACTGATTGCTATGTACTGAAAATCCACAAGGAAAATATATACATCAGTGGAGGCTGCTGAGAGGAGGATGGCTCGTAATAATTGCTGGAACAGGGCAAATGGAATGGCATCAAATACATGTAAACCATGTGTTTGATACCATTCCACTGATTCCGCTCCATCCATTACCACGAGCCTGTCCTCCCCAATTAAGGTGCCACCAGCCTCCTGTGATATACACCTATGTAATTTCCTAAATATGAAAAACCTGAAAGAGACAAAAAGATTGGGATGTAAGAAAATGTCAAAACGTCCTATAATTTGATCAAGATTGGTAACTCAAGGCAAAGGACCAGCAGATAATGAAACACACCATATAACATATGAAGCAGTAAAATAGTATTGTCTGCTAAGTGGACACTTTATATTAGTTCCGGTCCACATTGTACTGATGTAGGGTGTACCTTGGAGATAATTATGACTTGAAGTTTTAGGTCAAGATTCACACATTTGGTATAAAATCCCTCTGATTTAGGCTACCTATACAAAATGCAATAGCATGTTAAGTAACATATGGGGAAAAAATGCAACCCTATAAAAGGGTGCATCTTACCCTATTTAGAAAGTATTACAGTGAACTAAGTGCCTAAGATGTTTCATCAAGTGGGACCATTCTCAAATCTTAGATGTTTGGGAAAATTACCACTAACGTACATTACTCCTAAAGAAAAAAGAGAATGTTTGCTCTCATTTATTTTCTATTTCAATTAGCAATTAAGAATTCCTATTTTACCTTAAATGTCTTTTTGGCTAGGCTAAATATCTGTGCTTTGTGTTGATTGTCTAAACACTCAAAATATAAAAACACAGATTGAGACAATAAATAGTGTGACAATGTGAAAAGCATGATAAATTCCATTGGCAAGCAAAATGTGCTATATAATAACTATGTAGGGAAAGTAATTACAGTAAGAAACAAAGACACACATTTACACAACTACTGTATCAATGTAAAACATATTTGATTAGATTACAAGCCACACAGAGAGACATAAAGAGACGTAAAGAGAAATGTAAACAGATGCCCTGCATAAAGCTTGTTGTAAAGCTACACTCAGGCTGTTATTGGATTTGGAGTAATCAATAAACAGCTTAGAATAGTATTATTACTATATTATAATAACTTAGTATGTAGTATACTAATATATAATATATTGCAATATCATTCAGTATCCCTCTCTTTTGATTTTAGCCAGATTTTGGTCCCTGTTCTGACGGACTCAGTTGCAAGGGAAATTAATCCAGTCCCTCCTAGTCAGGGTGTCAACATGAAACTGTAGCCCAAAACAGACAAATGTTCTTCCCTCATTTCCTCTCCCATTGGTGTAAGGCGACTACATAGGTTGGGATAAAGCCATATGATTGAAACCTATCATGTCATTTTAGATCAGTGATTGTAAAGGAAGGTATTTTATACTGTTGGGACAGTACCATGGTTCTTCCTCATTCCAAGCATTTGGACAATCTAGGGTGCTCTTGTGTGAGAAGACTGGGGCAGAGACGGTTGGGTGTGGGTTCACCGTTTGACTGGGGTGAGGCGGCTGGTGTGGGTTCGGCTAGCTCTGGGTGCCAAGGCCGGAATCCTGCTCCCTTTGCCCATTGCCCTGCCCCTACTTCCCACTGACCACACCTGCTTAAGCTTAGCCACACTGCCAGGCTTCCCTGAACACAGGAGAAAAAGAAGAGAATGACACGAACACAAAATACTCCATAATGACAAATTGAAAACAGGTTTGTAGAAATGTTTGTAAATGTAACAAAAATAAAACAGAAATATCTTATTTAATGTAGTATTCAGACCCCTTGCTATGAAACTCAAAATTGAGCTCTTTAATGTAGTATTCAGACCCCTTGCTATGAAACTCAAAATTGAGCTCAGGTGCATCCTGTTTTCATTGATCATCCTTGAGATGTTTCTACAACTTGATTGGAGTCCACCTATGGTAAATAAAATTGATTGGACGTGATTTGGAAAGAAAACACCTGTCTATATAAGGTTCCACAGTTGACAGTGCATGTCGGAGCAAAAACAAAGCCATGGGTTCGAAAGAATTATCCGTAGAGCGCCGAGACAGGATTGTGTCGAGGCACAGGTCTGGGGAAGGGTACCAAAAAAATTCTGCAGCATTGAAGGTCCCCAAGAATGCAGTGGCCTACATCATTCTTAAATGGAAGAAGTTTGGAACCACCAAGACTCTTCCTCGAGCTGGCCGCCCGGCCAAACTGAGCAATCGGGGTGAGAAGGGATGGTCACTGACAGAGTTCCAGAATTCCTCTGTGGAGATGGTTGTCCTTCTGGAAGGTTCTCCCATCTCTACAGCACCCCACCAATCAGGCCTTTATGGTAGAGTGGTCAGACGGAAGACCCTCCTCAGTAAAAGGCACATGACAGCCCGCTTGGAGTTTGCAAAAAGGCACCTAAAGGACTCTTGACTATGAGAAACATGATTCTCTGGTCTGATGAAACCAAGATTGAACTCTTTGTCCTGAATGCCAAGTGTCTCATCTAGAGGAAACCTGGCATCATCCTTACAGTGAAGCATGGTGGGGGCAGCATCATGCTGTGGGGATGTTTTTCAGCTGCAGGGACTCGGAGACTAGTCAGGATCGAGGAAAAGATGAACGGAGCAAAGTACAGAGAGATCCTTGATGAAAACCTACTCCAGAGAGCTCAGGACCTCAGACTGGGACAAAGGTTCACCTTCCAACAGGACAACGACCCTAAGCACACCCCCAAGACAACGCCGGAGTGGCTTTGGAACAAGTCTCTGAATGTCCTTGAGTGGCCCAGCCAGAGCCCGGACTTGAACCCGATCAAACATCTCTGGAGAGACCTGAAAATAGCTGTGCAGCGACGCTCCCCATCCAACCTGTCAGAGCTTGAGAGGATCTACAGAGAAGAATGGGAGAAACTCCCCAAATACAGGTGTGCCAAGCTTGTAGCGTCATACCCAAGAAGACTTGAGGTTGTAATTGCTGCCAAAAGGTGCTACAACAAAGTAGAGTAAAGGGTCTGAATACATTGTTTAATACAATGTTTGTACATTGTTTTATACATTTGCAAACATTTCTGAAAACCTGTTTTTGATTTGTCATTATGGGGTACTGTGTGTAGATTGAGGGGAAAAAATGAACCAATTTTAGAATAAGGCTGTAACGTTACAAAATGTGGAAAAAGTCAAGGGGTCTGAATACTTTCCGAATGCACGGTAGGTCTAAAAAGGGCCTAAAATGGCCACTTTTCATCATAATTATATATATATTTTTTAAGTGATACAAATGTAAAAGCATGCCAAACATCTTTCCTCCCAATGAAGTTTCTATG
The DNA here is from genome assembly GCF_901001165.1 of Salmo trutta. Taxonomy (NCBI): domain Eukaryota; kingdom Metazoa; phylum Chordata; class Actinopteri; order Salmoniformes; family Salmonidae; genus Salmo; species Salmo trutta. The sequence goes on along the minus strand of NC_042984.1, from coordinate 24,082,758 downwards.
TGAGAATTGACAGAACAATCTGATAGCCAAAATATTTTCAGTCTGGAATTGCCTTGTGTGTACTGTATACAGGTAACCTGCAAGGCAAGAAGGTTGTACAGTGTTTGAGTGCTGTGTGTGTGTGTGTGTGTGTGTGTGTGTGTGTGTGTGTGTGTGTGTATACACATGTTTCCAGAATGTGCATCACAGGAGATTGGTGGCACCTTAATTGGGTAGGACGGGCTCGTGGTAATGGCTGGAGTAGAATAGTATCAAATACAGCAAACGTTTGATGCCATTCCATTTACTCCATTCCAGTCATTATTATGAGCCGTCCTCCCCTAAGCAGCCTCCACTGACGGGCATGCATGTATGCGCACACTAAGGACAGAGGAAAAAGTGGGTGTTAAGTGGGTGTATGAATGACTTACCCTGTGCCAGCTGGGCTCTCAGCGATACCGCAGTCCTCCGTGAGTTCTGTTTACAGCCCTCTCGGCCCATGAGGTGTGCCTTCCAGGCCTGGAAGACAAAGAGCAAGTCAGTCTGCTGCTGCCCTATAAAATTGACTCTCTCCCTCTTACTCCATGCATGCCTTTGCTGTGTAGCACCACTGTGGGCCGGTGTCAGTGCCTGGCTAATGGCTGACTTGGCTCCAACACAGGGGCTTTTCATCTGGCACACCAGGCAAGGGTTTGGGCCGCAGAGGTTCAACTGCTACTGAGAGTTTTCCTTGTTGAAGGTAAGAAGGAGAAGTGTGAAGTGTGAGGGAGAATGAATGCGGCAGCGCTGCTTGAGGGCTTCCAGAAAATGTGCCTCCTCAGTTCATCTTAAGAAGGACACTGCATGTGTGTTTTTATGAATTTAAAAAAGCAAGTCAGTTAAGAACACATTTTTATTTACAATGACGGTCTACCAAAAGGCCTCCCGCGGGGATGGGGGATTAAAAATGTAGGACAAAACGTACATCACAACAAGAGAGACCCCACAACACTGGACCGGATGCTGGAGTGAGTAGTCGAGCTGTACTTCGCTCCGCGGGTAATATTACATTTCATTACAACGGAACGATTTGATTTGACTAGCTAGCTAGCTAGCTAGCTACTTTGCTGTCTTTATATCAAGGATAAAGGTATAGCTTTGAGAAACGAACAAGGTTAGCTAGCCAGCTGTATTCGTTCGTAGCGACACGGCGTCAACACCACAGCCACTGCTAGCTAGCCAACTTTACCAACTAGCAGTACTGTAGAAACTAAATACAATACAACGGAATGTTTTGATTAGTGTAATGTTAGCTAGCTACATAGTTGTCTTTGTATCAAAGATAAAGGTAAGATAAAGGTAAACGCAGCCATTGCTAGCTAGCCAACTCTACCAGCTAGCAGTACTGTATCATTTTTAGTCAATAAGATTTTTGCAACGTAAGCTTAACTTTCTGAACTTTCGAGACATGTAGTCCACTTGTGTGGCTAGCAGGACTGACTTTGTGTTAGCTAGCCAACGTTTAATTACTTCTGCGTTATGAAAGGAACTAGACACGGACACGAATGATCCATTGGTAGTTTGTTGTAACCAAGTATTGGTGCTAACCGTGTGTTATTGGATGCTATCATGCTAGTTAGCTACGGCGTCATAGGATACGGTGCACTGGGTGGATTTCACGGAAGAATACTGTACCAAGATATCTAGCTGAATAAACTAAGTTTGAGCCTATTCCTGGAAACATTGAACCACTGTAGTTTACATCAATTATCATTTCTAAAGTGGAATTTGGAAAAGTTATATTTGAGTGTTTCAGTGAATGGTTAGTGAGGGAGGCACTGCTCTCTCGCTTCACCAGTTGTTTAGTTAATTTTCATTCCAATCTCCTTTGCATTAGCGTTGCCTCTCCTGTAGCCTGTCAACTATGTGTCTGTCTATCCCTGTTCTCTCCTCTCTGCACAGGCCATACAAACGCTTCACACCGCGTGGCTGCTGCCACTCTAACCTGGTGGTCCCAGTGCGCACAACCCACGTGGAGTTCCAGGTCTCCGGCAGCCTCTGGAACTGCCGGTCTGCGGCCAACAAGGCAGAGTTCATCTCAGCCTATGCTACCCTCCAGTCCCTCGACTTCTTGGCGCTGACGGAAACATGGATTACCACAGAAAACACTGCTACTCCTACTGCTCTCTCCTCGTCTGACCATGTGTTCTCGCATACCCCGAGAGCATCTGGTCAGCGGGGTGGTGGCACTGGAATCCTCATCTCTCCCAAGTGGACATTCTCTCTTTCTCCCCTGACCCATCTGTCTATCTCCTCCTTTGAATTCCATGCTGTCACAGTCACTAGCCCATTCAAGCTTAACATCCTTATCATTTATCGCCCTCCAGGTTCCCTTGGAGAGTTCATCAATGAGCTTGACGCCTTGATAAGTTCCTTTCCTGAGGATGGCTCACCCCTCACAGTTCTGGGTGACTTTAACCTCCCTACGTCTACCTTTGACTCATTTCTCTCTGCCTCCTTCTTTCCACTCCTCTCCTCTTTTGACCTCACCCTCTCACCGTCCCCCCCTACTCACAAGGCAGGCAATATGCTTGACCTCATCTTTACTAGATGCAGTTCTTCTACTAATCTCACTGCAACTCCCCTCCAAGTCTCCGACCACTACCTTGTATCCTTTTCCCTCTCGCTCTCCTCCAACATTACTCACTCTGCCCCTACTCAGATGGTATTGCGCCGTCGCAACCTTCGCTCTCTCTCTCCTGCTGCTCTCTCCTCTTCCATCCTATCATCTCTTCCCTCTGCTCAATCCTTCTCCTACCAATCTCCTGATTCTGCTTCCTCAACCCTCCTCTCCTCCCTTTCTGCATCCTTTGACTCTCTATGTCCCCTATCCTCCCGGCCGGCTCGGTCCTTCCCCTCCTGCTCCGTGGCTTGGCGACTCATTGCGAGCTCACAGAACAGGGCTCCGGGCAGCCGAGCGGAAATGGAGGAAAACTAGCCTCCCTGCGGACCTGGCATCTTTTCACTCCCTCCTCTCTACATTTTCATCCTCTGTTTCTGCTACTAAAGCCACTTTCTACCACTCTAAATTCCAAGCATCTGCCTCTAACCCTAGGAAGCTCTTTGCCACCTTCTCCTCCCTCCTGAATCCTCTCCCCCCTCCTCCCTCTCTGCGGATGACTTTGTCAACCATTTTGAAAAGAAGGTTGACGACATCCGATCCTCGTTTGTTAAGTCAAACGACACCGCTGGTCCTGCTTACGTTGCCACGTATGCTTTGACCTCTTTCTCCCCTCTCTCTCCAGATGAAATCTTGCGACTTGTGACGGCCGGCCGCCCAACAACCTGCCCGCTTGACCCTATCCCCTCCTCTCTTCTCCAGACCAGGTGGCGAATCGCATCTCTGCATGTCTGGCAGACATATCAGTGTGGATGACGGATCACCACCTCAAGCTGAAACTCGGCAAGACGGAGCTGCTCTTCCTCCCGGGGAAGGCCATCACGGTTGACAACTCCATTGTGTCCTCCTCCCAGAGTGCTAAGAGCCTTGGCCTTGACCCTGGACAACACCCTGTCGTTCTCCGCTAACATGAAGGCGGTGAGCTGATCCTGTAGGTTCATGCTCTACAACATTCGCAGAGTACGACCCTGCCTTACACAGGAAGCGGCGCAGGTCCTAATCCAGGCACTTGTCATCTCCCGTCTGGATTACTGCAATTCGATGCTGGCTGGGCTCCCTGCCTGTGCCATTAAACCCCTACAACTCATCCAGAACGCCGCAGCCCGTCTGGTGTTCAACCTTTCCAAGTTCTCTCACGTCACCCTGCTCCTCCACACACTCCACTGGCTTCCAGTTGAAGCTCGCATCTGCTACAAGACCATGGTGCTTGCCTACGGAGCTGTGAGGGGAACGGCACCTCCGTACCTTCAGGCTCTGATCAGTCCCTACACCCAAAGAAGGGCACTGCGTTCATCCACCTCTGGCCTGCTCGCCTCCCTACCTCTGCGGAAGCACAGTTCCCGCTCAGCCCAGTCAAAACTGTTCGCTGCTCTGGCACCCCAATGGTGGAACAAGCTCCCTCACGACGCCAGGACAGTGGAGTCAATCACCACCTTCCGGAGACACCTGAAACCCCACCTCTTTAAGGAATACCTGGGATAGGATAAAGTAATCCTTCTAACCCCCCCCCCCCCCAAAAAAAATATTTTGATGTACTATTGTAAAGTGGTTGTTCCACTGGATATCATAAGGTGAATGCACCAATTTGTAAGTCGCTCTGGATAAGAGCGTCTGCTAAATGACGTAAATGTAATTTAAATGTACATAAAGAGAGACATAAGACAACACAGCATGGCAGCAACACAACAACAACACAGTAGCAACACAAAATGGCAGCAGCACAAAGCATGATACAAACATTATTTGGCACAGACAACAGCTCCATAGTCACTGGAAGACATTTTCAATCTTTGCCTGACTGCCGACACACAAACAGGTTCCGGATGTGATTTACAGAAGAGTCACACACTGTCAAATTTCCCCAAAAAGGATGCTTAGTGTCGACATGCATTGACAATGCAGCTCCAGTAGAGCATTTACATTCTAATATTTCTATTTACAGTGCCAAGAAAAAGTATGTGAACCCTGGATTTCTGCATAATTCGGTCATGAAATTTGATCTGATCTTCCTCTAGGTCACAACAATAGACAAACAAAGTCTGCTTAAACTAATAACACAGGAAAACATAATTTTATGTCTTTATTGAACACACCGTGTAAACATTCACAGTGCAGCGTGGGAAAAATGTGAACCCTTGGATTTAATAACTGGTTGACCCTCCTTTGGCAGCAATAACCTTAACAAAACGTTTTCTGTAGTTGCAGATCAGACCTGCACAACAGTCAGGAGGAATTTTGGACCATTCCTCTTTACAAAACTGTTTCAGTTCAGCAATATTCTTGGGATGTCTGGCGTGAACTGTTCGAGGTCATGCCACAGCATCTCAAATCGGGTTGAGGTCAGGACTGACTGGCCAACTCCAGAAGGCGTATTTTCTTCTGTTGAAGCCATTCTGTTGTTTATTTACTTCTGTGTTTTGGGTCGTTGTCCTGTTGCATGACCCAACTTCTGTTGAGCTTCAAATTGGTGGACAGATAGTCTTACATTCTCCTGCAAAATGTCTTGATAAACTTGGGAAATCATTTTTCCGTCGATGATAGCAAGCTGTCCAGGCCCTGAGACAGCAAAGCAGCCCCAAACCATGATGCTCCCTCCACCATACTTTACAGTTGGGATGAGGTTTTGATGTTGGTGTGCTGTGCCTTCTTTTCTCCACACATAGTGTTGTGTGTTCCTTCCAAACAACTAAACTTTAGTTTCATCTGTCCACAAAATATTTTGCCAGTAGTGCTGAGGAACATCCAGGTGCACTTTTGCAAATTTCAGACGTGCAGCAATGTTTTTTTTGGACTGCAGTGGCTTCCATGGCGTCCTCCTGTGAACACCATTCTCGTTTAGTGTTTTATGTATCGTAGACTCGTCAACAGAGATGTTAGCATGTTCCAGAGATTTCTGTAAGTCTTTAGTTGTCACTCTAGGATTCTTCTTAACCTCATTGAGCATACTGCGCAGTGCTCTTGCAGTCATCATTGCAGGACGGCCACTCATAGGAAGAGTAGCAACAGTGCTGAACTTTCTCCATTTATAGACAATTTGGCTTACCGTGGACTGATGAACATCAAGGCTTTTAGAGATACTTTTGTAACCCTTTCCAGCTTTATGCAAGTCAACAATTCTTAGTCTTAGGTCTTCTGAGATCTCTTTTGTTCGAGGCATGGTTCACATCAGGCAATGCTTCTTGTGAATAGCAAATTCAAATGTTGTGAGTGTTTTTTATAAGGCAAGGCAGCTCTAACCGACATCTCCAATCTCGTCTCATTGATTGGACTCCAGGTTAGCTGACTCCTGACACCAATTAGCTTTTTGGAGAAGTCATTAGGCTAGGGGTTCACATACTTTTTCCAACCTACACTGTGACCGTTTAAATGATGTAATAATTTGTGTGTTATTAGTTTAAGCACACTATGTTTGTTTATTGTTGTGACTTAGATGAAGATCAGATCAAATTTGATGACCAATTTATGCAGAAATCCAGGTAATTCCAAAGGGTTCACATACTTGTTCTTGCCACTGTATAATACTCATCATCCTTAAAAGAGCAGGGCTGTTCAATTCTGGTCCTGGAGGGTTTTTTTTCTACCTGGTAGTTAATTGCACTTACCTGGTATCCCAGTTCTGAATTAGACCCTTATTAGAAGGAGAGGATGAAAACCAGAAGTGTTTCAGCCCCCCAGGACTGATACTTAACAGCCCTGATAAAGAACATATTTCTTACTATTTAAAAAGGGGCAATCAGCCATTGCTATATACATTTTGGAACTTTTAATATCATGATATATACTCAGGCCCATAATTATTTGCATCCTTGATAAAGGTCAGCAAAAACGACCAAAATAAATAATACAAATACTGAGCTATATTGTATGCTCCAAAAAGTTGGAAATTACATTATTTTATACTTTGCCATTGCAAAATGTTGATTTTGTGGTAAATTAACCATTTCTTTGTGGCTTTTGATTAGTGCATAGGGTTATTGTCTTTCTGGAAGATCCACTTGCGGTCAAGTGTCAGCCTCATGCCAGATGCAACCAGGTTTGGTAGAGCATGGTGTGTGCACACACCATGCTCAGTTGGTAGAGCATGGTGTGTGCAACGCCAGGGTTGTGGGTTCGATTCCCACGGGGGGCCAGTACAAAAAAACAAATGTGTGAAATGTATGCATTCACTACTGTAAGTCGCTCTGGATAAGAGCGTCTGCTAAATGACTAAAACGTAAAATGTAAATGTAAAGTCCAGTGGAAGCAAAATAGCCCCATAATATCAAAGAGCCACCACCATATTTTACCATAGGTATGAGGTACTTTTCTGCATATGCTTCAGTTTTTCAATGCCAAACCCTCCACTGGTGTGGTGGCCAAATATCTCTATTTGCATGTCATCTGACCATACCACCTCCTGGAGTTTGATAAACATTTACATTTTAGTAATTTAGCAGACACTCTTATCCAGAACGATTTACAGTTAGTGCATTCATATAGCTAGGTGGAACAACTACATAACACAGTCATAGCAACTACATTTTTCCTCAATAGGGGGCTATCAGAAAAGTCAAGTGTGAATGGCAAAAAAAGTCAAGTATGAATGTTAGTTCATGAAAGGCATTTGGGGGATTATTTGAATAAAAGGTAGGGTTTCAAATGTTTTTGGAAGATGGGCAGAAACTCTGCTGTCCAGGTGGAAGATAGTTCCACCATTGGGGTACCAGGATGGAGAAGCTTGGACTGGGCTGAGCGGGAGCGGCCTTCCCATAGGGGTGGGAGAGCCAAGAGACCAGAGGTGGCAGAACGGAGTGCTCAGGTTGGGGTGTAGGGTTTGAGCATAGCTTGAAAGTAGGGAAGGGCAGTTCCTCTTGCTACTCCGTAGGCAAGTACCATGGTCTTTTAGTGGCTGCGAGCTTCGACTGGAAGGCGGGCTGCAACGTTCTGGATAAGTTGTAGGTGTTTGATGACACAAGTGTGAAGCCCAGCCAACAGAGTTGCAGTAGTCCAGACGGGAGATGACAAGTATCTGGAATAGGACCTGCGCCACTTCCTGTGTGAGGTAGGGTTGTGCTCTACAGATGTTGTAGCATGAACCTACAGGACAGAGTCACTGCTTTGATGTTTGCAGAGAACGACAGGGTGTCCAGAGTCACACCAAGGGTCAGAGGGAGAAACCATGGAGTTGTCAACCGTGATGGAGAGGTCTTGGAGCAGACTGAGCAGCTCCATCCTGTTGAGGTTGAGCTGGTGGACCGACATCCAAGCTGAGATATCTGCCAGGCACGCAGAGATGCGTGTCGCCACCTGGGTGTCAGAAGGGGGGAAAGGAGAAAAGTAGTTGAGTGTCACCTGCATAGCAATGATAGGAGAGACCATGTGAGGATGTGTTGGAGTTGAACGACTGGTGTATAGAGAGAAGAGGGCATAGACCTGAGCCCTGGGGGACACCAGTAGTGAGAGTAAGTGGTGCTGACACAGATCCTCTCCACGTCCCCTGGTAGGTGAGACGCCCACAGCCCAAAGAGGGTGGAGAGGAGGGTCTGATGGTTCACGGTGTTGATGGCAGCGGATAGATCTAGGAGGATGAGGACAGAGGAGAGAGAGGCAGCTTTGGCAGTGTGGAGACACAGAGAAGAGCAGTCTCAGTTAAGTGACCCGTCTCGGTTAAGAAGATCATTCTGAGAGAGATAGCGAGAGTTGGTCAGAAACAGCACGCTCAAGTGTGTGTAATTTTTGACGTGTGCCGAGTCAAGTGAGGGAGGAGGGGAGTGAAGAATGGGAGAAGGTCTTCAGAGCTGGTCTGGAGAAGGGAGGAGGGGATGGGGTTGAGCAAGCAGGTTGTCGAGTGGCCTGACCCCACTAGTCGCTGGATTTCATCTGGAGAGTGGGGAGAAAGAGGTCAAGGCGGAGGGTAGTTCTGTGTGAGTGGGACCAGTGGACTCAATAAGCTGAGTGAATGAGGAGCAGATGTCGTTAACCTTTTTTTCTTCAAAGTCGTCCGCAGAGAGGGAGAATGTGGGAAAAAAAGTTTCATAGGGTTAGAGGCAGAAGCTTGACATTTAGAGTGACAGAAAATGGCTTTAGCAGCAGATACAGAGGAAGAGAAAGTAGAGGGGTGGGAGTGCTACCCGCAGCCCTAAACAGCATTGGCACTTGAATTGGAACCGGTGCTATGGTCAGATGACATGAAAATAGACCTCTTTGGCCACGCACACTAGTGGTGGGTAAGGCATTGAAAAACAGAAGCATAAGCAGAAAAGTTATCATTTAGTACAGAGCAGAAGATGAGCTTACGTTGTTCGCTGTAACATATGGACAATAAAGTTGAATAGTATTGTATTGTAACGTGTCAGCCTTGTTTTGAGCCATTTCATCAGAAGGATGAAAGGTTTGAGGTGCTGCCAGTGTTTCTTTTGCCCTGTGGACACAAGAGCATTTCAATACTTTAGTCAGGGATGGGCAACTCCAGTCCTCGGGGGCCTGGATTGGTGACACACTTTTGCCCCAGCCCCAGTTAACACACTGGACTCCAATAATCAACTAATCATGGTATTCAGTTTAATCAAGTGTGTTAGCTTTAAGGCTGGGGGAAAGGTGTGACACCAATCAGGCCCCAGAGGACTGGAGTTGCCCCTCCCTGACTTAAGTGGCCAGGCAACATGGAAAGCCCAAGTATCAAACGATGGAATTAAGTAAAGGAAGGAGATGCTTTGCCGTGAGCTATGCTGTATGATTGATTAGGGGAAAAAAGACAAATGAACATCGGAGAAAGAAACTGAAAGGCGATTACATCTTTAACCATTACATTTTTTCTCCAAAATGCCATGCCCAAAAGAAATCATAATGCAAGAACAGTTGTCACATTTTATTTTCCTTTGGATTAATAACATTTATCTTTTGAAGTGAGGGCTTTGGAGTCCACTGTGACTTTAAAGACAGACAATGTTTTCCACACAGCTGTTTGGTCCTTAAGCCTAACATTAGCAGCACTCTGGGTGGTGGCGGCAGATTGACAGAGGGAGGAAAAGAGAGAGGCATGGTAAAACTGGTTGTGCTAGTGGTTGTGAATGCCCTTACAAGTCCTAAACCACCTTTATATCTATCTACTTAGTATTTTAGCCTACTGTCTCATTCACCTTAAAGTGGAACTGACAGCATTTTAGCAACATGAAATCTTATTAAAATCTGTTAATATACACCCCCAGGAAGAATTACAGTTTTTTATACATTTTCTGACAAACGAGCGCTTAGATATGGTCATTTTCAAGTTTTCATAAATTCTTAAAATGTTTGGGAATTACGTATACTAAAGCATTTATGAAAATTCTATAGCAAGGTAGAGTGGGAAAGCGGCCGGGTGTTTGCACAATTAGACATTGCAGTAAATAAAATAAAAACATCTGTCTCGTCCAGGACCGGAGTCTACGCAGACATGTGCACCATAGCCAATCAGAGGTACAGTAGGCCTATATGCAAACAAAGGGCCTGCCATCATTCACTTTGAACTGGACTGTGTTTACAGGCAGTTGCAACAGCGCAACTTTAGATCATTAGAACGCATTTCAGCAAAAGCCTCAAAATACACTTGAATGGATTTCTGCAAATATGTACCTAAATACCATGGGAGTCCTCTTACATTTTGGGAACGTTACAGTTCTATTTATCATACAATCATAAAAAGGTTGGCTCTTTCCCTATATGCATCTCAACAACAACAAGATCAACAACTAATGCAAGTCAGAAAAAGATGAGCTAAACTCTAACGAAGGAACATTAGATAAACCCTTTCAAACTTTTTCAGCTGGTTGGCCGTTAAAATTGCACTGATAAATGATGGGGAATAGCCTGCTCGTCCTTCTGCAGCTTGCCTGCCATTGCATGCGTTGTCCCAACCAAGCACCCAAGCTAACTGGCTAAAGTTGGCTAGCTTGCTAGCTAGCTACTTCCAGACACAAATGAGAGAACACCTCACTAACCTGGTTAGGCTGTTTACATGTTATATAGAGCGTTCATGAGCAATGTTCCCTCTAAACTATACGCAGCTCCCCTGGGACTGTCACAGATTAAATATTAGCCTGCGCAGAGAAGCATGAGATTGAACTTCACTCAACTTTCTGGCCCTTTAGTTAACACTATCAATATTTCCCTCTACTGTGGGAATTGCCAATATTAGCCACTTTCATTGCAACATACAAAACTAAATATGCAAGAGATTTTCTTGTAGGCAGGAACACAACGGAGTAGGATTCTATTGCATTGGCAGGCACAACTCAGCCCATACTCTACAGACCAGATCGGTGCAGCATAACCAATCAGAGCTGCAGTATCTCTATATGTGACCCGATTCAGGAAATTGGGTGTATGTCGCAATTCACAACTTCACAGGAGAGCTGTTTGAACGTCAAAAATATTTTATCAAAATGTGTTTTGTTTTGCAGAAATGCCTTCTCGAACATGTTAACTTTCATGTACCTTAATAACAAACTTGTATGCCATCTGTAAATACGAATAAAATTGTTAAATTATGAGCCTAGTTGGTTAAACCACAGAAAAAGTCAGCAACCTTCCCACTAGCCATGATTGGCTGAGATAATGAGTGGCTGGACATGCTGAGAGAGGAGTTCGGATTGGTCTGCCATATAGAAGGCTTCTGCCTATTTGAGCTGTCAGTCTGTGTTGGTAATCCTGTCGAACACGGCTTTTTAAAAATGCATTGTGTAGCGGAGTTGCATAGCTAAGTGTTGCTCTCCACTGTCTGGCGGATCAAGTTTTGAAATCAGTGGCATTAGAGTATGATGGCATTAGAGTATGATAGCTAAAGAGATGGACAAAACACCTGTCTCCGGATTACATCTTCAAACAAAGAGCAACTGTGGCATGGCATTCATGACAGGGAGACATGTCCATCACGCATGATGATGTATACAGGTAAGATTGTAGCGAGCTAACGCTGGACTTTTTCAGATATTACACGTTTCTAATTTTGACAAAGTGGTTTCATTAGCTAGCTAGCGTTAGCTGGCTGGCTCTGTAGCGGACGTTATTTGTATCCCAGAGTTGTTTGCTTTGCTAGTTAGAGTCTAATGTTAGCTAGCTAACATTGAACCTGGTTGGTTAGCACCCAGCATATTCATGCAGTGTAGTAACAACCTGATTTGGCACTATGTTCATTGTTGTTTAAGTAGCTAACGTTAGCTGGCTGGTTTGATGTTAGGCCACTGATAGGCCTACATTATATTCAAATAGCCACAGTAGCCTACTTGGCCACTGTTATAATTGTAATTAAAGCAGGTACAGCCTCAGTGTTCACAATAAAAGCGCACCAGAAGTTGCACAAAGTGGCACAAATTCAGCAGGTGTTGCGCGTTCGTAAATTCAGTTATTCTACGCTCTGACACACTCACACAAGTGTGCTCTGAAATCGGAGTAGGTAGCTAGCCACAGTGAATTCACGAACGCAAGAGATATGGTAACATAGCTAGCAAAGCGATTCACTTTCAAACCAAATGACACGTGCATCTCTACCGTAGCTGTGTAGCCACCAAAAAATGATACAAGGGGAAAAAGTTAGGCACTCAACCACTTCTCCAATGACATGACGTTCTCCTAGCAGTTAGATAGCTAGTGTTTTTAGCTTGCTACATAAATAGATACGCTAGCATATTAGCCACGTTATGACTGACTTGTGATCATTGCCATCGCTAGTTTGGTTGTATTGACATGCCCAGCCTTGGTTACATTTGTCAGTTTTTGTCCAAAATAATGAGTCATTGACACTGAAACAGTGCATCCCGAATAGAGGCAGCAAACAATGTACCAGGCCAGCTGTGATTTACAACCTGATAGCAATATTTTTTGGACTACGAATAAATGTATTGGTGAATTATATTAATCACGCATTGAACTGAATCCATCTATTCTGCCAACATCATGGAATGTTGGGTCAAATAGAACCTATTTTTAAAGTATTTATTTCTTGTTGCATAAACTGGGAATTTGATATTCTTTACTGATATTATGATTGTCTGTTTGTTTCATATCTGCAAAGTAATTAAAATGCTGTCAGTTCCACTTTAAACATGTGTCACTTTTTTTCCCTTGTCTCTAAAGGTGACAAGCTAAACTAAGGCCAGGTTTGAATCCAAATCAAGCTTTGTCGGCTAGGCGCCATTTAAAGGTAATTTCCGATTGAGCCCACATATGCAGAGTTTGCCGTGAATGTGGTCTTAGCGAAGAAGGGAACATTCCCTTTGAAAAGGTGCATAGCCGACAAAGCACGATCGGATTAAATCCCAGCCTAAAACAGCATGCACCTGCCTTAGTTGAAATTGCTACATTTGATGAAAACTCATGCCAGGTCATCATTTGAACACAATTTTTGTAATACTGCAGGCATATTTTGTGTTTTGACAAGAAGTACTGTTTAAATCAGTTTTTTTTCTGGATCAAAAGGGGGCTTAGGTGGTGGGCGTGACATGGAGTGTGGCAATGGGAGTGGTTGGCCTGTCGGCACTGCTTGATTTTAGCAAGGCATTTTTTTCAGTTTTAAAGTACATTTTCGGCAAATTCTACACATTTTGCAATGGAGCTGAGAGAAAATGTTGCAGTTTTAAAGTGAATTTCCTGCAATTCTATGCATTTTGCCATGCCTAATGATGTGTTCTTTTGCAAAAAAAATTATAACAAAATCAATACTGCTAAATTAATTATTTTGGGTATTTTCTATTCTCCCTGACAGTCTAGCTTTTATTTTTGTGATTGTTAGTTCTCAAAGATTGAATTATAAAAAATAAGGAGACGCATAAGGAAGGAGACACATTCTGTCTCCTAGAGATGAACGTACTTTGTTGTAAATCAATCCCAGAACAACAGCAAAGGACCTTGTGAAGATGCTGGAGGAAACAGGTACAAAATTACCTATAGTTCCACAGTAAAACGAGTCCTATATCGACATAACCTGAAAGGCCCCTCAGCAAGGAAGAAGCCACTGCTCCAAAACCACCATAAAAAAAAACAGACTACGGTTTGCAACTGCACATGGGGAGAAAGATCGTACTTTTTGGAGAAATTTCCTCTGGTCTGATGAAACAAAAATAGAACTGTTTGGCCATAATGACCATCGTTATGTTTGGAGGAAAAAGGGGGAGGCTTGCAAGCCGAAGAACACCATCCCAACCGTGAAGCACGGGGGTGGCAGCATCAGCATCATGTGGGGGTGCTTTGCTGCAGGAGGGACTGGTGCACTTCACAAAATAGATGGCATCATGAGAAAGGAAAATTATGTAGATATATTGAAGCAACATCTCAAGACATCAGTCAGGAAGTTAAAGCTTGGTCGCAAATGGGTCTTCCAAATGGACAATGACCCCAAGCATACTTCCAAAGTTATGTCAAAATGGCTTAAGGACAACAAAGTCAAGGTATTGGAGTGGCCATCACAAAGCCCTGACCTCAGAAAATTTGTGGGCAGAACTGAAATGGCGTGTGCGAGCAAGGAGACATACAAACCTGACTCAGTTACATCAGATCTGTCAGGAGGAATGGGCCAAAATTGTGGGAAGCTTGTGGAAGGCTACACGAAACGTTTGACCCAAGTTAAACAATTTAAAGGCAATGCTACCAAATACTAAATTGTGTGTATGTAAACTTCTGACCCACTGGGAATGTGATGAAAGAAATAAAAGCTAAAATAAATCATTCTCTCAACTATTGTGCTGACATTTCACATTCTTAAAATAAAGTGGTGATCCTAACTAACCTAAGACAGGGAATTTTTACTAGGATTAAATGTCAGGAATTGTGAAAAACTGAGTTTAAATGAGTTCAACTATATATTTTCACACACACACACACATTTTTTACTGTTTGAACTTAGTCATCCCCAAAAAATGCTTAAGTGGCCCTTCCAAATGCTTGGCCTGAGTCTGACAGTGACTGACTACAGTGAAAAGGACCAAGGCCAGTATTTGCGGTCCGTTATTATATAATCTGTGGGAGTGCAACAGAATCTCACCTCCTCTCCGGACATGAAGTTGTTGTGACACAAAGGACAGTGGTTGGAGCCTTTGACTGAGCCAGGAGCTGAAAACAAAGAGAAACATGAATAGCACCGCCCTGCACAGAACCCCAAAATGCCCACAGAAAATGACATCACCAGTGGCATGTATTCATGAATGCCAAGAGAAGCCAGGCTTCCCCCCAAAAATTGACCAATAATTTAGTATAAAACTATTTCTCTTTCATCTCTGAGTTTTTATAATTTCCCTTCAATTCGCAATTGGCTGTACCTATCTCAACGGAGAAATCTTCAGAGCGAGGGAAACAGCGCCCCTCTGTCTCAGTATGTGTAGCCCATGTATCTAATGCTGTCTGGACAAATGGACATGTATGACATGTTGCCGCCGTAGCATTTGATTGATTGTTCCCAGTGAGCATAAAAATAAAATAATTAGCCAATCAGTGTTGAGCTGAGCGCAACTGTGGGTGGTCCTTGCGCACCAAAACGCCCCCCAAGGGAGGCCAGTTTGGATTTGGCATCACACCAATCAAATCACATCAAAAGCTAAATTGTCCGAAATGATTTCCTTTCTGCATCTGCTTGTGATGTGTTGATGTTCTGAATTAGTTAGCTGTGTCATTACTACAATGCGGTGCCTTTTCTGTCCCCAGGAAATATCACTTTGTAGGGTAAAATGTAGATTGCAAAAGGCTTTAAATATAAAAGGTCACGTGTTCTTTACCTTAAAAACACAAAAATATGGATCTTGAAAGAGAATCTATGCATTTTGAAAACTTTTTTCTCCAGTGGACATAGGCATTTCTGCCATGTCCTCAGGTGTTATTCATCAACTTCTACGAGAAATAGAAGCCATAAAATAATAATACATTTAATATCTTTCTTCATTACTTAATAACTTTTTTTCATGATTGTATTTATTATTATTGTATTTAACATTGTGTGTCCCTGATATCACTTTCCACCCTGTTAGTTTGCAGTAATAGTCCTTTAAGAAAACAGCCCCTTCCCACAATGACATCATGTTCATGAAGTGTCATCATTTGTTTGGTGGGAAAACAATGGTGCAAAGCTAAATAAATATTAAACACTTGGTTTTATCTATTTTTCCATGTTTCATTATGTTAGTCTGTCTCACTCCTACATTGCCACCGTGATAACATTTCTAATGTTAAAATCTTCAAGTGCTTACCATTATTCTAACCTTAACCCACAGAGCTATGGCTAATTTAGGCTCCAAATGTTCACCCTGTTAGGTTCCACCCTGTTAGGATTATCATCTCTAGCTTGTGCTTGGCTCTGCCCACCTCCTTGCTTCTTCTGCCCACTATGACTCATTTGTTCCCATTGGAAAAGACAGGCTGTGGTCTTGGGTTAGTTATACAAATCTTTGTTTGCAATGTTTGCTATGTCTCGGATTTACATTCACTTATAGATGGGTTAGCTGCCAATGTCACGAAAACAACGCACACGCTTCAATGAGGCAGAAGTCTGTGTGTTGTTGTGATTCTGGATGGCCAGATAGCTAGCAACAATGACAAGAAGCTACCATGTGGGGAATCATAGATGGCTTGTTTCAACTCATTGTATCTTGTTATTGATACCATGTCTTGTTTTGAGGTGTTTTGACTGATGTCACGTTTATGCTAATATGGCTCAAATGTGCTTGCTAGCTAACCAACAACTGTAACAATGTATTTGAGAGACAACAAGTGCTCATTGTGCAAATGTATTTATGACTTCAATAAACAGACACAAAATATAGTTTACATGTTGTCAACAATCTAAGCCAACCCAGTCTGTTTTGCCCCATTGTTGCAAATACGCGTCGGTTTTGTTGCTAAACAACCAACCAGTCTATACATTTCCATACTCACCAAGAATTACATTCGGTAGTTCATTTCAGCAGAGATGGTGGCTTTTAGTATAGTTTTTGAATCTTTACAAACCGGACAAAACGTATAGACGGGTTGGTTGTTTAGCTAAAACAAGCCACCTACGAATCCCCACATGGCAGCTTCGTGTCATTGTTGGTAGCTGTCTGACCATTCAGAGTCATTACACCACACGGACCTCTGCTTAAAAATACAATAAAATGAAAGTATTAGAACAGTTACGACGATCATTTTATTCATGACCTTTATCCATAATCATTGGTTACACGGTTATACATTTACTGTGCTAGCCCTAATAATAACACTGCCATGCTATTGTTTTACAAAAATGTTCCCATTCTCCCGCAAACCGGAAGGATGTTGTCTATACATTTTATTCAGCACTATTGAAGCTATAGAGCGCCAATGTATATACTCCATGCAGTGATGTTACCTCTCAGTGATAATGTTTCCTTTCTATCAGTCATTTACACAAGTACTGTTTTAATGAGCTTACTTGACAACCCAACTGTTAAGAGCCCCTGAGGGTTAATGGACAGGCATGAATGAAAGAGTAGATGAGTGTATATAGTAACAAGCACAAAAGACTCAATATCTTTGGCTGTGTTGGATTCTTGTAAGAATATACTTGCTTACAAAGACTCAAAGAAGGGATCAAGCATTTGGCAAGGTTAGCAGGGTAAGCAGTTATCAATGTTAGCAGTTCGCTAGTGCTAGAAGAATGTTGAGACTTACGGTTGCAGGCAGGGCTCTGGGTGTGGTGGGTGAGCTCGTCAGTGGGCACGGCCTCTGAGCAGCGAGGGCACTGACTGAACCTGGCCCTGTTCTCACACTCCCCCAACAGGTGCTCTGTGAGGCTGGCTATCTCAACCACCTGAGAGAGACAACATCAGTCACAAAAACACACTGGTCACCAACACAAGGACACACAAAACCACACTTTGTGTCTACGCACTACACTGTCATATCCTTACTCCACCCAAAGCTTACTCCACCCAAAGCTCCTGCTGGTTCTCCTCCCTATGGTCCTTCCGCAATGGGTCATTTTGTCATTTTTTGATAGGAGTTACTTGAAGTGGCCCTACTGGCCTTTGCATACCTGTCTACATTTGTCACAGCAATGCAACATAGGACAGTGCTTCCAATAGTGCAGGTCCAATCCATCCTCAGTGAAGGACTCATCTTTTTCACCGCAGAATATACAGAGGCTGAAATACATTGAGAATATACACACACCGACCGAAACACATTGAGAATATACACAGGCTGAAACCAATTCAGAATATACATACGCTATAACATTAAGAATACACAGACTGAAACACATTATGAATAAATACAGGCTGGAAAATAAAATTCAAAGGCATTCCATGTTGCCAATTAGCTGTTTTCCACTCTTATGTATTAGACCATTTTTTACAGCATTTCAGTCAGCTTTGTAGATTCCCTTCTGATTTTGCTGGGCATCAACACTCACTTGTCCAAGTTGTTGACAACTGAAGACTGGTTATCTCCTGCATCTTCCGGGTTGCTTTGGGGTGCAGTTTTGACACCTGGAAAGCAACAGGGATTTTTCACCTGTCACTACAAACTAGAGGGACAGTGTACTGTAGTCCCTAAAATAATGTCTCAGTGGTGCAACCAGCATTCCACCGTAAAAACAAAAACGTGAACCACAATGGCTTTGGCCAAAACCTTTTGTGGTATTTGAGGTGGGTTTATCAAAGTCAGTATACAGTGTTTGAGGATAGGGTTCATACAGACCTGTTTTTACAACTTTTACAGCCTCTTTCTTCTGTCCTTTGGTATTTCCCTTCTCGTTTTCCACTTTGAAATTGCCCTTCTTAAAAAAACACAAAAAAAAAAAAACACAAATCAACAGACTTGCAGACATACAGTACATACAGTCTAAAAAGTGTTGTAAAACCATATACCTGTGCTTATATCCATACCAATGGTACATATGATTAAGTGTCTTTTGGAAATAATCAATACCATAGAGACTATTACGTGTGTGTTCTATTCACTTCAGTGGTCTGTACAGTGGAATGAGTGCACCACAAGGAGGAGTGACACAGACACGCTGGCCTGTTGAAGGAAATGAGCTAATAGTGCAGTGATGACAGCTCCACCTACACTGATCTCATTCAAGGCAGCCAGCTGCTCCTGAAGACTACGGATCTCCTCCTTCTCCTTCTCCCCCTCCTGCTGTGAGCCTCCCTTCTTTGACGTCTGAAACAAAATTAAAGAAGTATAGTGACACACTTAATGCCATAGTACTGTATAAGTCTCTCTCTCTCTCACAAACTCATTCCTTTTCTCCTCTCCCTCTGTCGTTCTTCTTCTCCTCTATCGCTCTTCCTCTCTCTCTCTGTGTGTTTGCCCATGCTTCTCTAACAACCCAGTCATGTCTGGAAGCCTTCCAGACAGACTCTACTGCAGTGATGACGATGTGTCCTTAAACTTACACAAGGAGACACAGCCAGAATTTTAGCAGTGGAACATTACTTAATAGTAGCACGGTCATTACTTAATGGGACTAATGGGGTGAGAGAACCCAAGCAACAGAAAATAAGCAGCTTGTCACCCATCCCAAAGAACTGTGGGAACTTGTTCAGAATCACAGCGTGTCCAACGTCAAGTCATGACTCATTCAAGCACACAGATGGGCCGAGCCTTGCCTGGGACTCCACCGGCCGCCCATCGATCCTGGCGAAGCCGTCAAATATGTTTTTATAGAGGACGTTCTTGCGAGTGGCGGCATCGTTGGCCGGGAGGTAGCTGAGGATGGCGGTCTTGTGCAGGCGGTACATAGCCAGGATGATGAGCACGACCGTCTCTCTCACCTCTGACGCGCTGTGCTGCAGCGCACCTGTACAGAACTGACACAGAGGCACAGATGTGATAAACAAGAGAACAAGATCTTTTAGAAAGCTGAAACGGAAACAAAAAGACTGGTTTACCAGAGACAGTTTAAGTCTAATCCTGGAGAAAAAAACTCCTGCTTAATGGAGAATCTCCATTGAAAGTGCTTTTTAGTCCAGAACAAGGCTTCATTTGTAGTCTGGTAAACCGCCTATAAGAGCCTTAACAGAAATTAAACAAAAACAAAGAGGATACATTAGCAGGTTAAAAAAGCTACAACATACTGAGTTTAGCATGATGTATCTGTACAGAGGATGAAATACAAAAGGAGGTTGCATGTCCAAAAAGAAGCAAGCATGCAAGCACCACTCAGATAGTGAATGAAACAACTAAATGTATAAATTACAGTTATTGACTGAATGAAAAAGCCTGCATGTGTGATATGTAGAAATTCTACAGATTTCATTGAAACATGATACTAATCAATGCTTGTTTAAACCAACAGTCATTATATTACGATAGTCTGGTGAGAATGATAGCTCAATAGCCATCATAGCATATCAGCTAGAGAACATTCAGAGAGAGCATTTACCTCAAAAGGTAAACTGTGTACAAAGGGCACCTATACTCTCCCTGAGTCAATGGGCTGGGGACAGGCAGCCATTATTCTACGTTGTCTCTCACTGCTTCTCATTTTAATTACAGGAAATTCAATCACCTCTTTGCTCCGGCTCCCGGCCCATCTCCCAGGTAACCGGAGGGGAAAGGGAGAAATGTATTAGTCTTCGGACCAGGGGGAAATAACCCGGCTGACCCTGCACTGAGCAAAGAGCAACCTAGCAGGGTTCTCCCAAGGATTTTTTAACAAGGTGGTGCTACTGACTACTGCCGGGAGGGAGGCCTCAGAGATTTTTGGGAGCCCGAGGAGGAAGAGGTGTGAAACTCAAGCAGTACGGCTCAGTTGCATAAACCCCCATTGTTCAGTGAGACGACACAGACCTGAGGATGGACATGAAGCCATCATCTTACAATAGCAATCAGGTGTGTTGACAAAACTGGAAAACTGGGTCTGGGAATTCACGTTTATGACCGTGAGACCGATTTTCATACAACACCTCACTGACTGAACCCACAGGGTTTACATATTATGTGTTTTTAGGACAAGTGGTGCGCCAAGACTCCTGAAGGGCTGTCAATGAACACCAACAGTTTTCAACTGAAACCAATTCCAGTCTTAGGCAGCGAGAAAGCATTATAGGGAAATGCCCTCCCACTATTGCCTCCGAATGCAACGCTTATCCCAAAAGTTTTCAGCAAACATTGAAAGGAGCTGACATAAAGGAGTTGGTGCATGTGCTAGCTGTCTGCAAGCACACACAAACAAACATGCAAACACAGGCCACCGAGGAGAGTACCGTCTGGGGCTCTTCAACTTGAGGGACTCCGGTGCAGAATTTAACAATTTGCTCCCGCCTCCCATAAACCCAGCGGTGAAGCAGAGGCCGGCCAAAAGAAGTCTGACGTCAACTAGAGAGGACAGGCAATCACACTGCCCACTTTGTCAACACTTGGATAGTTGACACATAGATACTAGGTCACTGTTGGAAGTGAAGACAGAGAGAGAGAGACAGAGAGAGAGAGAGAGAGAGAGAGAGAGAGAGACAGACAGAGAGAGACAGAGAGAGACAGAGAGAGAGACAGAGAGAGACAGAGACAGAGACAGAGACAGAGACAGACAGACAGACAGACAGACAGACAGACAGACAGACAGACAGACAGACAGACAGACAGACAGACAGACAGACAGACAGACAGACAGACAGACAGACAGACAGACAGACAGACAGAGAGACAGACAGAGAGAGAGAGACACAGAGAGAGAGAGACAGACAGAGAGAGAGAGACAGAGAGAGAATACATCAAAGTGGGCACCCCCGGGACTTTGCTAATCACTTTCTCCAGGAAACGAGGTGACAGGCCACTGACTCAACTGCAGAATCTCGATAGTGGAGGGAAATCTCAAAGACCAGATTACCTGCTGAACTTTGCCACACAGACAAATGCGTGGGACAATGTTGTTCATCCTAGCATCCGGGTTTGTCTTCTTCCTAGGCCTGTTATTGCTCTCTAAGTACTGTACATCCCTGCACTGAGGTGGAACGAAGGGAATGAGGCCTACTCACTCAGAAAACCTGGCTCCTAGATTCCTACCAAACATAGCTATACTTCCCTAAATATGAAAAAAGAGAGAGGGAAAATAAAATGTGATACAGTAACCTTTGATGCATGCAAGAAAAAAGATAATGAACATGTCTCATTAACATTTGTCTATATCATGGCTCTCCAACCATTTTCCTGGAGAGCTACCCTCCTGTAGGTTTTCGCTCCAACCCCAGTTCTAACTAACCCGATTTAGCTTATCAACGAGCTAATTATTAGAACCAGGTCCACTAGATTAGGGTTGGAGTGAAAATCTACAGGACAGTAGCTCTCCAGAAACAGGATTGGAGAGCCCTGGTCTATATGGAGGAAACATAAACTATTCCCTATGTTCACTGGGTACTGCTTCTTGCATTTCAAGCAATGTACTGTATATGCCACAATATGCTTGTTATTTATTGTTTATTTATTTGGTGGTTTAATTTATGGAACACATATTTATGCATATGTACGTATGCTTCTGAGCCTTATGTGAAGGCTATATTGTATACCATAGCTAAAATATTATCTTCTGTCCTGAGAGAGAGAGAGAGAGAGAGTTGGGGTGTGCTGTGGCATTCACCAATGGCAGCATGCCCCCAGCTGACCAGAGGTGACTAATGCCTATTTGAGTTGAGTGAATTAGGATGACTGATTCAAAACACGGACATCATCTATTTGGCAATCCTCTCTCATCCTTCAATTCCACTGATCAACTTATGATATAGATATTGAAGTGCATGGAAATGGACAATGGACAAGTCAAGATAAGTGGAGGCCTAAAGTCTATCTTTACTCTAGAGTGTGTTGACTGACTTCTGGGGTGTCTTCATTCACTGCTTCTCAAGAGCCCGGATAGTTGAACTGCAGATTCTTCTTCCCATCTATGCCTGAGCCCAGAAACGTGTGACAGCAAGTGGCACTAGGGTGACGACAACGCTCAAAAGCCTGCAAAAACGTGCCGGAGTCTGGTGCAGTGGTAGTGTTGCTGACTCTAGACCACACATGGGTTCAAAACCCGCCCTGCAACTTTCTATTCTGTCTCTCCATGTCATTCTGAATGACACAATAAATAAACAAATATGAAAGGGGAGTGGACGTCCACTGTTCTTAAAAAAAGCCTGCACACACTGCAACCCTCCAGGAGTGGGAGTAAAAGAAACCATGGTTGCCTTAGGTGTTTACCTTCATGACGTTGTCCAGAGTGAAGCCTGAGTTGTCTGTACCCAGTTCTCCCAGCAGCTTCTCCAGTAGCTCAGCCCTGCTCAGGGCCTGCCGTGAGGGGATGTTGGATTTAATGGGCTTCACCAGCTCCCCAGGCACCAACTGCAGGGCCTGCACCTCTTTAAACAGGGCCATGTCCTGCACAGGAGCGAGAGGAAGAGGCAAGGCAGCCATTTTGAAACCAGGAGGTAGTAGTGGAGAAGCAGTAATGAGGGAGCTACGACCAGGAATCTAAAGATTTAATAAACCCCAGAATGGGTGCTCAGTCTTTGGAGATGACAGAAGTGAATATAAAAAGGTTCAGGATGACCCTTCAAATCATGTTTCACACTGAAAAACATCAACATTTCTTTCTCTATACAAACATGATATTGATACATTTAACATTTTCTAGAATGCAGACCTTAGGCACAACAATTGCACCATAGAAAAGTACTGGAGTTAATTAAATAACCTAACTCATCAATATACTTTTTAAAAAGACAGCTTATCATCTATCCAGATATGTAGGAACACCATCAATTTGGGCACCATCTAAAGTGCATATGCTTAAATCATAAGCGTCATTTTTATGTTGGCAAAGCCCATTCATGAAAAGTTACAATACAAGCTTGTTCGCTATTCGCTAATATCTTTAAGAGGTGCATAGTCAAGAGCCTTTAAAGAAAGATTGTGCTAAAGTTCTATAATGTGTAAATGGCCTTTAAAGGTCATTGCATGCTAACCTACAGTACCCTACTAATGTTTTGCTCACAAGAATGTTCTGGGAAAGTGAGATGAATGCATAATGAATAAGGACGTATTATTGCTCCTAGAATGGACCAGAAGACCCTTTCATGCTATGTGTATTTTTATGGTACTACTAAAAATGTTAAGTTTCATTTGTGTGTCCATTGCTGTTTATATAGACCAAGGCCAATAATGTTTTGTGCCCGCACTCACGCACGAATGCACGCACGCACCAACACACAAACACAGTCCCTCCGTTTCTCTGTAGGGCCCCAACATTTCTAGTACAACATGGGGCTTATTGGGGAGTTTGAAATCAGCTGCAACACTTCCAGCTCTTCATCCAAACAGAGCTACAGTAAATGTTAGCTACATGTCTAAACGTTCTAGATCGGGCGCGGGCCTCGATGGCATGCAGTCAATGAGACGTTTGTAATGGAATGGTGATATATTGTACAGCAATATTCTCTAATTAATCTCATCCACAACTACCAACATGTAGTTCCCACCTGGGTGATCGGCAGCAGACATTTTGTGGCCAAACGTCTGCCACACAATGGCCTGCTATCACAGTGTAGGTTAAGAACGTACTACAATAGCAATATAGGCCTAGCAAGAAATCAGGTCTGCAAATGAAGGGGACCAGGTTGGGAATTTGGCCAGAGCACGATAAGTACATCCATAGAGCAGCAACCCGCCTGGCTGAAGTCCTCAATGATGCTGCCCATGCTAAAATAGGCTTTGTGGCAAAGGGGGGGCATGCGGCCAGCAGCTCCCCTTTTGAATGCCCTCGGCATGTGGGTACACAGACCCGCGAGCAACTGTGGCCCCTCATGAGGAGTTCAGATTTTTCTGTGGCCCCCACCCCATCAAAGTTGCCCATCCCTGATCTAACTCTACCCACCTGGATGAAAGCTGTGGCCATGGCCCGTAGTCTGGTGGCCGAGTCCCCGGTCCTGGAGAGTAGGTTGGGCCAGGTCTGCTCCACGCAGTGGACCACCTCGGCTCTGCCCAGGGCCTGGCCTGGGATCAACTGGGTCAGCAGCAGCCGCAGCAGCTTCAGGGATGCCTGAAACACCTACAGGACAGGACCATCAACGACACACACATACATTAGAAGTAACCAAAGAGTAATCTCATTACAACATTCTGGAATGTCCTATTAAACATGGTTACTTACTCTAGTTTTATTTTTGTTTGTATAACATTAGTCAACTCAGCAGCCGAGTGTCCTCCCTTAGATTGGAAGTTTTGGGGGTTGGAAACAGTGGACCCAATGCCTCAGGACCATCTTTCTCATTGCAGGACAAGTCAGGGAAAGTGGTTGCAACTTACAAGTTGCAACTTACAACTCACCAATCCTCTCTAATATTTTCTTAAGGAGAGACCTCTAGCAGTGAGCAGTGGGAATGTGAGTGGGACTGGGACAGCATTGTTGGGGGGGGGGGGTAGAATGTGTGTGTATAGCACTCAGAGAGTGAATAAACATATCTGGCCTTCATGTGTGTCTGTCACTGCTAACAAATTATCCATTTTCAATTCAATTTACACAGCCTAAAACTTTCCAATTGACAACAAAACCTTACACATTCCAGTGGTGTCTATTCATGTGTGCCAAGAGAAGCCAGGCTTCCCCCCAAAAAAAGAAGTAAAAAAAGTAGAAAAAAAACACATTAAATAATGCATCTTTCGTCTCTGTGCTTCATAATTTTCCTTCAATTCGCAGAGAAAGTATTCAGAGCGAGCGAAACAGCACCCCTCTGTCTCTGTATGTGAAGCTCATCTATCCGATGTGGTCTGGTCAAAAATATTATGATATTGTTGCCGCCCGTAGCATTGAATACAAGAGAAGACAGCGAGCATTGGCACTTTCCTAAATTAGCCAGAGATGGAAATAGTGATTTGGACTTGTGGTTTTACTGAATTCTCCGTACTGGCCAATGATTATAACGCCGATTCTGATCCAACTATAAATTCAGACATTGTGCCCCTGGCCTGAGAGGATGGAAGTTCAACATGTAGCTAGATGTAGTATGCTAATGTTAACTAGCTGGAATGGCATTTTAGCCAGGTAGCCTAGGACAACAAAAACTTAAAGTGTGTACTGTATCATGACAGAATCATAGACCGTTTAGACAACATGAAAGAGGAGGATGGCATAGGCGTTTCTCTACAAGTAGGGTGAGTCAACATGTTTTTTCTACTTGCACAAACGCACACAAACACAGATATCAGTACAATGGACAGCCACATCATATTTAGCTGACGTTGATTGGACTAAATCGTTTTTTGTATTTTTTAG
This sequence comes from Salmo trutta, assembly GCF_901001165.1. Taxonomy (NCBI): domain Eukaryota; kingdom Metazoa; phylum Chordata; class Actinopteri; order Salmoniformes; family Salmonidae; genus Salmo; species Salmo trutta. The sequence goes on along the minus strand of NC_042984.1, from coordinate 24,056,908 downwards.
TTGTCACTGTATTGGACTAGCATAGGTGATTAGATGATGTTGAAGTTGAATGGTGCTGGAATAGTGGAGGCAGCGCCGGTTTTCTTTGAGACTTGAGGCAACTCTCCGTGGTTCTAAATCAATAGTTGTTTAGTAGCCCGAAAATTACGGAATCATTAACTTGCTTGACCATGCTGTAGTAGGTCATGTAATGGTTTGTTACATGTAATATGTTTTGTGGACATCACCGGACAGATGTTGCTCTCCGGTTTTGTGATGAAACAAAGGTGTGGTTGAATTTATTCTGCCACTGTGTCTTCTTATTGTCTCTGCCTTTAGACCTATATATAAACATAACGATGGTCATTATGGCCAAACAGTTCTATTTTTGTTTCATCAGACCAGAGGAAATGTCTCCAAAAAGTACAATCTTTGTCCCCATATACAGTTGCAAACCGTAGTCTGGCTTTTTTAATGGAGCTGTGACTTCTTCCTTGCTGAGCAGCCTTTCAGGTTATGTCGATATAGGACTCGTTTTACTGTGGATATAGATACTTTTCTACCTGTTTCCTTCAGCATCTTCACAAGGTCCTTTGCTGTTGTTCTGGGATTGATTTGCACTTTTCGCACCAAAGTACGTTCATCTCCAGGAGACATAACGCGTCTCCTTCCTGAGCAGTATGACGGCTGCGTGGTCCCATGGTGTTTATACTTGCGTACTATTGTTTGTACGGATGAACGTGGTACCTTCAGGCATTTGGAAATTGCTGCAAAGGATGAACCAGACTTGTGGAGGTCTACAATTTATTTTCTGAGGTCTTGGCTGATTTCTTTTGATTTTCCCATGATGTCAAGCAAAGAGGCACTGAGTTTGAAGATACCTTGAAATACATCCACAGGTACACCTCCAATTGACTAAAATGATGTCAATTAGCCTATCAGAAGCTTCTAAAGCCATGACATCGTTTTCTGGAATTTTCCAAGCTGTTTAAAAGGCACAGTCAACTTAGTGTATGTAAACTTCTGACCCACTGGAATTGTGATACAGTGAATTATAAGTGAAATAATCCGTCTCTAAACAATTGTTGGAAAGATTACTTGTGTCATGCACAAAGTAGATGTCCTAACCGACTTGCCAAAACTATAGTTTGTTAACAAGAAAATTGTGGAGTGGTTGAAAAACGAGTTTTAATGACTTCAACCTAAGTGTATGTAAACTTCCGACTTCAACTGTATATATATATATACAGTTGAAGTCGGAAGTTTACATACACTTAGGTTGAAGTCTCCGTTAAATAAAGGTTAAATAAAAAATAAAAATAAAAATATATATATATATATTTTTTTTTTATTTAACCTTTATTTAACTAGGCAAGTCAGTTAAAAACAAATTCTTATTTTACAATGATGTCCTACCAAACCCTTCCCTAACACGGATGACACTGGGCCAAGTGTGCACCGCCCTATGGGACTCCCGATCACGGATGGTTGTGATACAGCCCGGGATCGAACCAGAGTCTGTAGTCTGCACTGAGCAGTGCCTTAGACCGTTTCGCCACTCAGGAGCCTCCAAAAATATCACAGTGTCAACGCATATGAACTAACAGGTTAGAGCAAACAACACAATTATTCCAACTCATAAGTTGTAGTATACCTTTTTTTTCTTGCTTGGCTTACCCAGTGATTTTACCCACGCACCGCTACTGCCTTCAAAACATGGACAATGCCTTTCACTTAATCATTCTATATTACGCTGATTGTATAGACTTTTAAGGGAAAAACCCTGTGAACTTGTTCATCAAACACAGGGAGAAAAGTGTCACAAATAACATCATCCCATGTTAAATAATGCCTAAACAAGGAAGTCCACAAATAAGAGCATGGTTCGAACACAAAAATAGACAAACATTTACCAAAAATGTCCCCGCTGCCTGCTGTGTAGGCTAAGCCAAAAAATGTATATATTTATTTCTGAAGTTGTCTATTTTTGTGTGCAAACCACCCTCTAAAACTGCATGATCAATATTTACTCTGTTCACAAACTTCTCAGTGCAACACACTACTGTGAAACGGTACCATATCACTTCCCCCAGTGCAGGTTTCCCAAGCGTGGGTTAGAATGAATGTTGGCCTCCATAAATCAGCCCCAGGCAACAAGAGTGGTTAGTCATTGTGGCATTTTTATGTTCTACATGTTGTTTGTAACTTCAATCTGGGCCAAGTGTGGTTAAAGGCACTAAAAGGTAAACATGTTAACCTACTGTTCTGAGTAATAAAGTACACAACCCCCAAAAAGATCCCCTGGCATCACAGCTACCGGTAAATCATCATACCTAGGCTAAATAGGGAGTGTCTGTGTCCAAAATGACACCCTATTCCCTATATAGTGCACTACTTTTGACTAGGTCCCATTGGGATCTGGTCAAAAGTAGTGCACTATATAGGGAATACGATACCATTTAAAACTCACAGATGATACTTTATCCTTGAGGGCCTTCTTGACCAGAAACACTGCAGCCCTCATCATGTTCCTCAGTTTCTCCTTGGGCGTCCCGGCTGATACTTCCGTCAGCTTCTTGTAGACAGCCAGCAGGGCATCTTCCCGGTAGGACCAAGTTTTTGAATAAGCCCCAGCCACCTAGGACAGATGAGAGGATTAGAAAGTCAAACTGTCCAGAGGATGACTGACTATGAGAGATACATCATGTAAAGTCTGGGTTTTTCCTGTGTGTGTGTGTGCATACATGCTTGCGTGTATTTATCTCACCAGTCCGTCTCCATACACCTCGATAGGGAAACTGGCCTCTCTCTGGGCACTCTCTGTCAGGGGCTCAGGCTCCCCAGTCACACCAGGGCTACAGGGGATGATGGTGGCCAGGGGAGAGGGGGGGAGACTGGACTCCTCAGGGTGGCTCTGGGGCATCTCCCCCTTTCTCTGCAGGGCAGGTAGGGGTCTCTCGTCATAAGGCAGGGTGGTGACCTGTGCATACAGTCATTCAATGGGAGATCAATGGGACATCAAACTATTGTTTCTATATAGATCAATTAATTTCTTTAAGATAACCTCACATGACCCTAATATTACTTTGCTTGCAGCAACACTAACTGAGGATTGAAATAAACAAAAAAAGTTACCTGTTCAGGTGGTTAAGAGTTTGGACTTGATGAGTGAAGATTTAAGCAGGTTTACATTTCTTACACCCAGATATCGCAAGTGTTGAGATACACTGAAATGTTCAGTGTTCAAGAGAAAAAGACCATGTAACCAGCCAAACAGACCGAGCTAGACAGACTAGTGAAAATATTGATTGATCAGATTATCTACTAAAACAAATGTTGCTTTCATTGACTATGCTGTCGTTGTATGTATAATGAGTTTTAGAACCCAGGTATAATATCTAATCCAAGTTTAACTGCAGGCCAACTGGCACAATACTCCCGTCCTGTAAAAGGCCAAAAGCAGGGCCTTCCAGCCAGGTTGGCTCGTGCTAAAGTCACTCAACTGTTTCACACTTTTAATTAAATTGTGAAACTGAACCTGTCTGCAGTCACACTGGTGAGTACACCGTACACCATGTTTCAAACACCCCTGCAGATTATAAGGAGGGGCTCAGTGCGTTTCTTGTCGCGACATTGTGGCTATAACTCTTCTTCAATAACTTTTGGGGTTTGGTATAACATGGAAAAAAGGAAAAAGTTGTGAATAGCATAAGAAAACTTATAACACCTATAACTGGGCATCAATCAGAGCTTTTTAAATTGTCACGTTAGTCTTTGCTAGCCTGGAAATCCAAACAGAATCATGCTTTGTTTCACAAGTCAAACAACAGTGCTACATAGTGTGATTCAGTGTGGGACTCACGTCTATCCTGGGCACTGCTGGGTAGGAGCGTGGTGTCAGAGAGAGGGAGCGCAGCAGGGTTTGGGGGGGACTGACAGGTTTGGGGGGGAAAGGTCCCACAGTCTCCGTGATCACAGGTTCCTGGTTTCTCCTCCTTGTTTCCGTGACAACCCTCATCTTGTATCCTACTTGGTGGCGGCGTGGGGAAGGCACATCGGGAGAGTCCTCGGATGGTGACTCCGTCATCTCCCTTATCTAAAGTCAACATGAGGAGAGAAGACGGAGGGCTTTCCTCGTCAAACTGCTTGGCTTTGCAATGTTGGTGGGTGTCAAGGTTGAAAGATGACCAAATGTCATTTAATGCAAGATGATGGAAGATTGGATATATGGGAAGCCAGGTAGCCTAGTGTTTAGCACAATGGGCCAGTAATCGAAAGGTCACTGGTTCAAATCCCCGAGTAGACAAGGTGAAAAATCTGTCAATGTGCCCTTCAGCAAGGCAGTTTACCGTAATTGCTCTTGTAAGACGCTCTGGATAAGTGTGTCTGCTAAAATGACCAAAAATATGAATATTTGTAGACATGCTAGTTAATTTGGTTACAAAATAATAAAAAGACCATTAATTACCATAATGCAGTGGTTTTCAACCTGTTTCTTTTTTTTGGTGAAAAATAATAACAGTTGGGACTATAATGATGTTGTAAGCAATTTTACATTACTTTTCACAATGCAAATTGTATAACAATTGTATAACAAACATAATAGGCCTTTAATCTGTTACATTCACTGATAAAATAGGCAAATTGACAGCTAAGATAGATATTTTATGTAAAATAATTCTGCGCCTCTGCGAATGGTGGACCTCAATAGCCTTTGACTGTGACTTGGTCGTCCCCGGAAAGGAAAAGTTTGGGAACCGCTGCCATAGTGAACGAACTTGTAATGTATTTTTCCATTATAAGGTCATGTTTGTTTTCAGTTGATATGTTGTTACAGCACTGTTTTTATGCTGTTTTATCCAAAAACCCAATTAAAATAGTTACATGAAGGCATTAAGATACACTACATGATCAAAAGTATTTGGACACCTGCTCGTCAAACATCTCAATCCGAAATCATGGGCATGAATATGGAGTTGGTCCCACCTTTGCTGCTATAACAGACTCCACTCTTCTGGAGGCTTTCCACTAGATGTTGGAACTTTGCTGCGGGGACCTGCTTCCACAAGAGCTTTAGTGAGGTCGGACATTGATGTTGGGCGATTAGGCCTGGCTCGCAGTCGGTGTTTCAATTTATCCCAAAGGTGTTCGATGGGGTTGAGGTCAGGGCTCTGTGCAGGCCAGTCAAGTTCTTCCACACCGATCTCAACAAACCATTTCTGTATGGACCTCACTTTGAGCATGGGGACTATGTCGTGCTGAAACAGGAAAGGGTCTGTTCCCACAAAGTTGGAAGCACAGAATCGTCTAAAAAGTCATTGGATGCTGTAGCATTAAGATTTCCCTTCACTGGAACTAAGGGACATAGCCCAAATCATGAAAAACAGCCCTAGACCCTTATTCCTCCTCCACCAAAATGTACAGTTGGCACCAGGAATTCAGACAGGTAGTGTTCTCCTGGCATCCGCCAAAACCAGATTCGTCCGTCGGACTGCCAGATGATGAAGCGTGATTCATCACTCCAGATAACGCGTTTCCACTGCTCCAGAGTCCAATGACAGCAAGCATTACACCACTCCAGCCGACGCTTGGCATTGCGCATGGTGATCTTAAGCTTGTGCTTGGAAGAGGCAGTTTGGAACTGGGTAGTGCGTGTTGCAACCGAGGACAGACGATTTTTAACGAGCTGACTTGTTGGAAAGGTGGCATCCTATGACGGTGCCACGTTGAAAATCACTGAGCTCTTCAGTAAGGCCATTCTACTGCCAATGTTTTTTCTATGGAGATTGCATGTCGGTGTGCTCAATTCTATACACCTGTCAGCAACGGGTATGGAGTGTCCACATACTTTTGTATATATAGTGTACATTCCCAGTCACAACAATTCAAATGACTGAAGAAGCCACATTGAGCCACTCACCATACCCATGTCCAGTAGGTTGTGGACCTCTAGTTGATGGTACACCGTCATCCTGTACTCCTCCATTTGCTCCTTCTTCTTCTTGGCTGTGTCATAGTCCTCCTTTTCTATGGCACAGCATTTCTCTACGTCATATCGGCCCAGACGTTCTCCTACCTAGCCCACAGTCACACAGGGGGACAGAAGGAAGTAAGAGGAGAGAGGATGGAGAAAGAGAAACAGTATGTTTTTTTCTGATTAAATATTTTAATGTCCATGAATGGACAACTAAAGGCCTAGATGTTGGAAGGAAGTGGCAAACTATCCATTATTGTTCAACATTGTGGTTAGTATGCAACGGGGCATTGCCATGCCCACAGGGCATCATGGTATTCCATGGACGGAATCGTTAACGTTTACGAACTGGATATTTTACCATTGTCAATATCCAAAATGGTACCCTAATCACTATATAGTGCACTATTTATGACCAGGGCCCATAGGGAAGTAGTGCACTACATAGGGAATAGGGTGCCACTTAGGACGGAGACCAGAGGTTCCAGTCCAATGCATCATTTTACAGGGAAATTCCATAGAACTGAGCAAGCTTGCTAGTACGGTGCCAGGTAACACAGATATATAAGACTATGGGTAACACAGCATTAGCTACTGATGTGAAAGACAATTAGTAGTAGATATATTTGAAGTATGTGACAATACTCAACCTTTATTTAAGTAGGCAAGCCAGTTAAGAACAAATTCTTATTTCCAATGACGGCCTACCCCGGCCAAACCCGGACGACGCTGGGCCAATTGTGTGCCGCCCTATGGGACGCGCAATCACAGCCGGATGTGATTCAGCCTGGATTCGAACCAGGGACTGTAGTGACGCCTCTTGCATTGAGATGCAGTGCCTTAGACCGCTGCGCCACTCGGGAGCACAATATGAAGTAATTGCCTTTTCTATCAATCCTACATTGGTGTGAGTTATGTCCCCAAGAGGCTATGGTGGAAGTGTTTCAGTTTGACCACCTTAGCAACAGCAGCGCATGCAACGCTAATTGGCCAGGCAAACAAGTGGATTGGAATTGGGTTTGGGAAGTTCTTTTGCTACGGGGTGGTGTCTGAATTCACTCACAAGATATGATATGGAGTATACTTTGTGTCCATTTGTAATGCAAAGATAACATATCTGTGTACTGTTTCAATGTCAAACTTCTTGCTTGTGATTCTAACAACACTTTTTTCCCCTACCCCTAGGCACTTCATGTAGATGGATAGATAGGTACTGTATAAGCAATATGGCACTAGCTCCACCTTATCCTCTAATAGGCAAGGTGGAATTTCCATCATATTACTTGAATCTAACTATGCAATACATCTTTTCAGATCTACACAAGGGCCAACGGGGGGGGGGGGGACAGGCTATTGCATATTTTGTTAAATTTTCACACAGAAGACCCTAGAAGTACCTTCTGCAGGTCAGCGATAGCCTGCTTGAGTGTTTTGGCGAACTCGTATCTCTCCTGACGGACCATCTCCTGCTTCTTGTCATCCAGCAGGTGGATGATGTGGGCTACCTCGGGGTCCTGGTACATGTCAAAAGCCAGGTCATCCAGAGGAGAGATGGACTCACACTTACTGAAAAAGACAATGGGATAGAGACACTTTTAATGCAGAGACCAGAGCTTAATTTCACACTTTCAGATAATAATGTACCCCAATTAGGTATTAAAAATGTTATCTGAAAGTGAGTGATTAGTTACACATTCTTTACATTTGTTGAGTCACAACACGACTCCCAAGTATCATCAGTATTGTTAAAAAAATATGATTTTTAACATCTATGGCAGGAAGCCGTTTGTGTGTGTCAACAGAGAAGGCGACTCCGGGATGCTGGTCTTCTAGGCAGAGTTGCAAATAAAAAGCCATATCTCAGACTGGCCAATAAAAATAAAAGATTAAGATGGGCAAAAGAACACAGACACTGGACAGAGGAACTCTGCCTAGAAGGCCAGCATCCCGGAGTCGCTTCTTCACTGATGACGTTGAGACTGGTGTTTTGCGGGTACTATTTAATGAAGCTGTGAGTTGAGGACTTATGAGGCGTCAGTTTCTCAAACTAGACACTCTAATGTACTTGTCCTCTCGCTCAGTTGTGCGCCGGGGCCTCCCACTCTTTCTATTCTTGTTAGAGCCAGTTTGCGCTGTTCTGTGAAGGGAGTAGTACACAGCGTTGTACGAGATCTTCAGTTTCTTGGTCATTTCTCACATGGAATAGCCTTCAATTCTCAGAACAAGAATAGACTGATGAGTTTCAAAATGTCCTTTGTTTCTGGCCATTTTGAGCCTGTAAATCGAACCCACAAATGCTGATGCTCCAGATACTCAACTAGTCTAAAGAAGGCCAGTATTGCTTCTTTAATCAGCGCCACAGTTTTCAGCTGTGCTAACATAATTGCAAAATTGTTTTCTAATGCCACTGGAACACAGGAGTGAAGGTTGCTGATAATGGGCCTCTGTACGCCTATGTAGATATTCGATAAAAAAAAATCAGCCGTTTCCAGCTACAATAGTAATTTACAACATTAACAATATCTTCACTGTATTTCTGATCAATTTGATGTTATTTTAAATGGACACTTTTTTTGCTTTTCTTTCAAAAACAAGGACATTTGTAAGTGACCCCAAACTTTTGAACACACTACTGCTCAAAAGTTTTAGAACACCTACTCATTCAAGGGTTTTTCTTAATTTTCTCTATTTTCTACATTGTAGAATAAGTGAAGACATTAAAACTATGAAATAACACAAATGGAATCATGAAGTAACCAAAAAAGTGTTAAACAATCAAGATATATTTTATATATACCCTTGGCTTTGAAAACAGCTTTGCACACTCTTGGCATTCTCTCAACCAGCTTCATTTCAATGAGCAGGTGTGCCTTTTTAAAAGTACATTTTTGGAATTTCTTTCCTTCTTAATGCGTTTGAGACAATCAGTTGTGGTATGACAAGGTAGGGGTGGTGTCCATAAGATAGCCCCATTTGGTAAAAGACCAAGTCCATATTACGGAAAGAACAGCTCAAATAAGCAGTGAGAAACAACAGTCCATCATCACTTTAAGACATGAAAGTCAGTCAATCCGGAACATTTCAAGAACTTTGAAAGTTTCTTCAAGCGCAGTGGAAAAAACCATCAAGCGCTATGATGAAACTGGCTCTCATGAGGACCGCCAAATGAAAGGCGGACCCAGAGTTACATCTGCTGCAGAGGATAAGTTCATTAGAGTTAACTGCACCTCAGATTGCAGCCCAAATAAATGCTTCACAGAGTTCAAGTAACAGACACATCTCAACATCAACTGTTCAGAGGAGACTGCGTCAATCCAGCCTTCGTGGTTGAATTGCTGCAAAGAAACCACTACTAAAGGACACCAATAAGAAGAAGAGACTTGCTGGGGCCAAGAAACACGAGCATTGTACATTAGACCGGTGGAAATCTGTCCTTTGGTCTGATGAGTCCAAATTTTTGATTTTTGGTTGCAAAATAAATTTGAGATTCTTCAAATAGCCACCCTTTGCCTTGATGACAGCTTTGCACACTCTTGGCATTCTCTGAATGAGTTCCCACATATGCTGAGCACTTGTTGGCTGATTTTCCTTCACCTACACTGCGTCTCACAAAGAAACGGCGGTTGGAACCAAATTTCCACTGGTCTAAATGTCCATTGCTCGGGTTTCATGACCCAAGCAAGTCTCTTCTTCTTATTGGTGTCCTTTAGTATTGATTTCTTTGCATCCCAAAATAAACTCAAGCCCACTACTGAAGGACACCAATAAGAAGAAAAGACTTGCTTGGGCCAAGAAAGATGAGAAATTTACATTAGACCGGTGGAAATCTGTCCATTGGTCTGATGAATCCAAATGTGCAATTTTTGGTTGCAATCTCTGTGTGTTTGTGAGACGCAGAGTAGGTGAACGGATTTTTTAAAACATTTTTAGTCATTTAGCAGACGCTCTTATCCAGAGCGGCTTACAGTAGTGATTGCATACATTACATGCATTTTTTTTTGTACTGGCCCCACGTGGGAATTGAACCCACAACCCTGGCGTTGCAAACACCATGCTGGCGTTGCAAACACCATGCTCTACCAACTGAGCCACAGGGAAGCCCGGATGATCTCGGCATGTGTGGTTCTCACCGTGAAGCATAGAGGAGGAGGTGTGATGATGCTTTGCTGGTGACACTGTCTGTGATTTATTTAGAATTCAAGGCACACTTAACCAGCATGGCTACCACAGCATTCTGCAGCGATACGCCATCCCATCTGGTTTGCGCTTAGTGGGATTATAATTTGTTTTTCAACAGGACAATGACCCAACACACCTCCAGGCTGTATAAGGGCTATTTGACCAAGAAGGATAGTGATGGAGTGCTGCATCAGATGACCTGGCCTCCACAATCACCCAACCTCAACCTAATTGAGATGGTTTGGTGGATGAGTTGGACCGCAGAGTGAAGGAAAAGCAGCCAACAAATGCTCAGCATATGTGAGAACACCTTTAAGACTGTTGGAAAAGCATTCCTCATGAAGCTTGTTGAGAGAATGCCAAGAGTGTGAAAAGCTTTCATCAAGGCAAAGGGTGGCTACTTTTTTGGTTACTACATGATTCCATATGTGTTATTTTATAGTTATTCTACAATGTAGAAAATAGTAAAAATAAAGAAAAACCCTTGAATGAGTATGTGTGTCCAAGCTTTTGACTGGTACTGTAGACCAAAGAGATGTGCATAGACTTCAGGAAGTGTACAACACCTACCTCTGCAACATCTATCAGAGGTCAGGAATACAAATACCTGGGTGTCCTCTTGGACAATAAGCTTCAGTGGAGTAAATGTACAGACCTGATCTACAAAAAGAGCCAAGAGAGACTGTACTTTCTCAAAAAGCTGGGATCTTTTAATGTAGACTGTACTATACGGACTCTGTTTTACAAATCCTTCATTGAGAGTATTTTAACTTTTTGTATTGCTTGTTAGTTTGGCAATGCCACTGTCAGCCAGAGAAATATGCTGAGAAGGATTATCACCACAGCAAGCAAGGTACTTGGAGTCAAACAGACAGGCCTGGATGAGATTTTTAAGATCAGGGCCCTTCCGCAAGGTTCACAAAATCATTTTAGACCCAAGCCACCCCCTGTACCCGGACTTTGAACTACTCCCCTCTGGGCGCAGGTATAGGGCACCACTCAGCAGGAAAAACAGAACTAGACAATAATTTGTGCTAGGTGTGATATCCCTCCTAAATAGCTCAGGCTAATGTTCCTATCGACTCAGTAAGGCCAGCAGGCTAGTCTTTAAAAAAATATGTTTTATTGGTATGTAACTGTTATGAAAGTTGTATTGTCAATTTTGTTTTGTATTTAAACGCCACTTTAAACGTGTACATGACACTGCAATATGGGGACAATAAAGTCAGTAAGTATATTTAGGGTTTTTGTTCAAAAACTAAAATCACTAGGAATTCAGCAAAAAAAAAGTTTAATTTAGGAAATCTGTTCACCAAGTATTCCCACAAAAAAAAAAGATTGTCTTAATGTAATCAAGGTATGAAATTATCTATTTTTGGGCTTACAGTAGTTGTGGTCAATTTACAGTGTACAAAATATTATAATTATGTTCCGGCCCCCCGACCATCTGCTCCAAGAAAAAAAATTGTCCCGAGGCTGAATCTAGATGCTTACCCCTGATCTATGGGATATTGTTTTGTTTTTCTAAAAATGTGAATGACATCTTGGAGTCTCAGTGACAAATTGACAACTATTCCACTTGATGCATCAGTTCCTGGGTTCTACATTAGCCAGATCTATTGTTAACAGACTATAGTCCAAGCTAAAGAGAAAAACTGTAAAATGGAAATGGCAAATTGAGTGGTGATCATACATAAACTTCAAGGTTAATGTTTTGTTTAAACAGCATTGTCACAGAGCACTTCACAGTAGAATGCGCCATGAGCCTTCAACCCTTACCCCATGTATGTTCCATCCAAGGCGGTCTCGTGCTGACTACTGTTGAGGTAGTGCTCAATCAGTTGCTCTCTGCTAGGCTGAGGGCAAACAGAGGTACAATTAACCTCTCTCAATGACAGGCTGCAAAACACACAGCCATAAGGCTCAGACAGGTCATCTGCTCAGTAAAACACACAACCACTGTTAACGGAGTCATTATTATGGATACAGGAATGGAGCATAGTCTAGTGGTAAACAAGCGAGTTTACAGTAACATGGACTTGATAAGGGGACTACTCAACTCTGTATAATACTTGATGAGGCAAGTCATCAATGCCACAACACCAGAGTTAGGTGATCTACCACAAGTAGTATGTCAATGATACGACCAGCTCTCACTCCACATACTTCAAAGTCACTCTATAGGCTTTACCTGTACAATCACAACATACATGCAGCAGTAAGAACACTAAACTCCCTGAGAGATAACCAGGCAAGCTAACACTGTGGCCGGGTGGAGGTACCTAAGAGTGGGATTAGAGAGTGACAATGTGAAGCTTGTACCGTGGAATCTGCCTATCTGTGTGTTGGAGAGGTAAGGCTGGGCCCCTTGGTGTAAGGGAAAGTTGCCCCTAGACGCTGATCTTTGGTCAGCTTTGCATTTTCCACATGAATGGTTAAGGTTAGGACTGGGGAGGGGAAGCTGATCTTATATCTGCAGCTAGGGGAAACTTCCCCTCGGAGCTGGGCCACTCTCTTCCAGGGGCTGTCCGTCCGCAGGTCTATCTGATTACAGTGGCTAAGGCCTCCTCTGTGATTACTCTGCCCTCGGAGTCGGATTACCACATTCCTTCCCCATGCCTGTCAGGGCAAGCAGCGCACACACACCAATACAGATGCCAATACAGGCACACACAGTGACCACCATGCAACAGAAACACTGTGTTTGTATGCATTTTGTAAACATACACTGACACATAGCTTGCATACATAAACAGTGGAAAAAGGTTTTCTCTATTTTCTCTATACGTAAATACATATTATGGAAACACATAACACCAATAAAATATATATGCCATTTAGCAGATGCTTTTATCCATTATTTTACCTTTATTTAACTAGGCAAGTCCACAATGTTCAGAAATATCGACCATGATTATCTGCAGAACAATGTAGGTATATAATGTGTATATGGTTCTACAGTAGCCATACTCACCATTGTGGGTTAAATGCTTATGGAAAAGTAATGAAATCAAATAGATGTTTTTATTAGCGCAGCCTATCAAGAAATTTACTTCAGGTTGGCAGGCTCACACAAATACTAGCACAGCAGCGCATTCTGGTGTTTCACAGTAGTACTGCGCCTTAAATATACAGTAACATAAACAGGACAGAACAGTCACGCACGTTTAAGAGCGACCACTTACAATTGTGTCAACAGCAGTGCCATCCACAGAATCTCCCAAAACATTAATGGCAACCAATGCAACCTGAAATGATAAACAAAAGTCGATGAAAAAATAAATCAAATAAACTATAAAATGATATGAATGTGGTAGTATATAAGTTAAATCAACAGGTTAAGGGGAATGACTTTATGTCTTTATGACTTCATAGTGGAGTACCTGGTTGTAAAGGTTGTAGCGGTTGACATGGTTTCTGTGAAAGGTTATACGGAGGTAAGTTCCAATGGCGTCCACGTGAACAGACTTCAGCTCCCGGGCTTTGAAGCCTGTTTTCTCATTGTCCGATAGAGAAACATACCTACGGCAAAAGTTGCATATCAATTTCAGTTACTGTGCACCTTTCTTGTAACGACAAAGCAGTAAATATGGTGAAAATGTAGGCCTATATATCATAATAGTAATATAGTTACTTAGAAATAACAGATGTTGAAGTTCAGCATGTATATTCACTACTATATGTGTGTCAGGTAGAAATTGAACCAACAACCTTTCTGTTCACAGCACCATGCTCCATAGAAACATGACAACCAACTAAGCCAGACTCATATACATTAGGGTACACCATAGCAAAATGTTTTGCAACAGAAAAAACAAATTTTCTATCAGACGAGTTCAGATACTCCCTCCCTGTTTCAGCTCAGTTTCTTGCTTTTGGTGCCTTGTCTGTGTCGGTCAGACATCTCTTTTCGCTGGTTCTACTGACTCACCCTAGCCTGCGGAGGTGCCCAGAGAGACCAGGTGAGTCGGCCTCTAGTAGTCGGTCCCCGATGTGGAACTCTATTTTGCCTGAGATCAGGTACTGGTGGGCAAGCAGCTGCAGCTTACGGACCCGACTCCGCTCTGGCAACTGCAAAGTGATCTGCTGAGGGTATGGACAGAACCTGTGGAAAGAAACAGTGAGGTTGGTACTTCTAGTACTGCACTTACAGTACATTACTGAAAAACAGATCTAAAAGCAGTGTGTGTGTGTGTGTGAATCCCAAACCAGCCCCTCGCCCCAACAAATTCGTTTGGAGGGCCCTCCGTTGTCACGTGTTGGTGACGAAACTCAGAAGGTGACTTCAATAGAGTGGAGAGGGGATTAATAAACCCATCAACTTCAGGACACACTCATGACTTGAATGGCGCAATTCATGTTCTGCATTTAAATAATAAAACAAGCATGAAATTCCCCCTGTTGTTTAACAAAATATAAAGGTCAGTAACAGTTAAACATTTAATTTGGGAGGTATTTCATTTGTTTCATGTGTCAAGCCTCAAAATCAGACAAACAAACGCACGTGTCATATAATTTGGCAGCCCTTGCAATTTTTTGTATGAAATTGCACAAACTCCAAACATATTGCAGTGTGTGTTGGGATAGCACTTCGCTCTGGAGCCTGCAGCCTTGCTGGCTTGGTCGAAGTGGCTTTCGGAGGCTTTGGGACACTTGCATATGGCGGAGGCGCACATGAGAGAGTGTGTGAGTGAGAAAGAGTGTCTACCTGGCAGATCTCCAGCCATTGACCGTTGGTGCATGGACCATCAGCTCCTTGGCACTGAAGTTATCTTCGTGACCAGAGGAACTGACCAGGGTGAATCCTATCTTCCTGGGCATCCTGCTGCTGCACACTATCAAATATGGACAAACATAACATAATCTAAAACGGAATATCATCTGAAGCACCGTTCACTATCAAATAGATTGGCACAGTAATTAGCTAGCTACCTATACTCGTAAACCATGGAAGACTGACAGCAATCTTCACCCTGGGATTGAGATAAACCTTGACAGCTACACTACTCTACAATGGACACAAGATTAGGTGTGTAGGTGAATTTGGGATTTCATTCTGCCATTTAATTTTCATATCATTCTGCCATTTAATATGAAATGTATGCCCCTAAACAAATTAGTTCAATAGCATACATTTCAATACTCCGTGTTAGCTATATGGTATTGCATTGCTTGCTTGCTTGCTTGCTTGCTTGCTTCTGACGTCCCTGGGGTGGGAAGGAATGAACTTGGAGCTGATGACAGCGCGAGTTAAAGACAGGCTAGCAAGCTTGTTGTAGCTAGCTAACGTTAGCTAACTCGTTCCTATTTAGAATGGTAACGTAAAACACCTTGAATTCATATAAATATAGTAACACCTGATGCACAATAAAACCACCGTTTGAATACAACGTATTTCCTATTGAAGTATAATGTTACTACAAATATATCAAAGATATCTTACCATGAACATTACAAAAATGTTGACAGCTTGCCCAAGTCCCATTTCATCTCCATAACCACCGCTGACAACAACTAGTAAGCTAAGGTGCGCATGTGCAGGATCATCGTGTCACCGCGAAGGACTGTGGTCCATGAAGTTTTTAATCAATTCAAAAATATTTTTGAGTATCCAGTCTGCACGTGCACTGCGCATATCATCTCCACTGCTCGATGCATATTTCACTGCGTCTTCCATTCGGCAGATAGACATTTTAAAGTGTATGTGCTCAAGTGTTACCGGGTGGCTTAAAGCGTCTGTGCTCAAGTGTTACCGGGTGGCATGAGTTTTCCTTTTCCGGGTCTGGTGTAGCAGCATGGATGGTCAAGAGAGTTGGCCAGAAATTGAGAAAGCCTCAAAAGAGAAAAGACGCGAACTGGTCCTGCAAGGTGCAGTTATCGATGAAAAGATATCCTCGAATGGAGGTCTGTGTTCCGCAATCTATTCTCTCAAGCTCCTAAATTACCTAGAAATCATCCAATGTCCGAGTTTGACAGAGATTCACGGAGACATACAAAATCTGACCACCCTTACAAGCTTGATTCTTTGTAGGAATAAGCTCTCCTCTATTCCAAAAACCATTGGAAATCTGAAGTCCCTGAAAGTCCTCGACATTTCAGTCAACAACCTGAATGCTTTGCCTGAAGAGATAACCCAGCTAAGCGATCTCAATACACTCAACGTGAGCTGCAACAACATCGAGTCACTACCAGATGGACTGTGTCATTGCACGAAACTCTCTACCATCAACATCTCCAAAAATGACATCACTCGGTTCCCTGATGACTTCTATCGCCTGGATCTCCTCAGCACTGTCATCGCCTCTGAGAATGCCATAGAAGAGCTGAGTGGAGATGTTCTCAAGCTCTCTGCTCTAAAGGTTTGTAGCTGAAATAATCCGTAACACCACTGCTACCTAAAATGTGCATGACTTCATAAATACCTCTTGTCTATTCCTACTGAATTATGGTCATGATTGACAGGGTAGCTCTCAGTTCATCTTATCAACATTGTATTAAACCTGAGACTGTCTTAACATTTTCCTGGCACAAGGCCTCGCCGATGGTGAGACACCTGAGACCAGGATAAAGCCCCGTTTGGTCATTAATCTTAATTAATCTTATTACATTCAACGATGATAACAAATATACAATTTTCCTCAGGTTTTGGACCTATCCAACAACAAGCTCAGTGACATCCCCTACGAGCTGAGCGACTGCTCCAAACTGAAGGAGATCAACTTCAAAGGAAACAAACTTAAAGACAAGCGACTGGAGAAGATGGTCAACGGTTGCCAGACCAAGTCCATCCTGGACTACCTTCGGGCCGGTGGCCGAGGGAAAGGCAAAGGCAGTAAGCAGGCCGACGGGGACGGGGATAAGGCCGACGGGAGCCGGAACGCAGAGAAGACCCAGACCAAAAAGCAGCGCAAGCAGAAAAAGAAGAAGACCGAGGAGGAGGAGGATGAGGTGGATGAGTTGAACCGGCTGGTGGTGAAAGTGCTTCATGTGTCTGACAACCCAGGGGCATTCACTGTAAAGGTGGCCAATGAACTGAAGGATGTGAGGCCGTACTTGGTGTGCTGTGTGGTCAGAGGCATGAACTTCAGGTCCGGGAATGCGCTAAAGAGATTCCTGGTTGCACAGGTAATGCTGTTCAGAGATGAGAACACTTTAGTCTTGGTACCAGTCTGTTTCTGCGTTAGTCAACTCCTATGTTGCGGTCTTTGACAGTCATATTTGGCAAGGAAACTATGTAGGCTAGTAGTTTGTGAATGCAGAAACAGACTAAACACGCTACAAAATAAACTCAAGCTTCAGTGGTGGAAAAAGTACTCAATTGTCATACTTGAGTAAAAGTAAAGATGCCTTAATAGAAAATGACTCAAGCGAAAGTTACTTTTAAACTTTTACTGGGTATTTGGTTTTAAATTGACTTAAGTATCAAGAGTAAAAATAAAAGTATAAATCATTTCAAATTCCTTATATTAAGCAAACCAGATGGCACAATGTTTAAATGTTTTATTTACATATAGCAAGAGGCACACTCCAACATAATTTACAAACTAAGCATTTGTGTTTAGTGAGTCTGCCAGATCAGAGAGAGTAGGGATGACCAGGGATGTTCTCTTGATAAGTGCATGAATTGGTCCTTTTTCCTGTCAAAATTTAACGAGTACTTTTCGGTGTCAGGGAAAATGTATGGAGTAAAACTACATTATTTTCTTTAGGAATGTAGTGAAGTAAAAGTTGGCAAAAAATATAAAAAGTGAAGTACAGATACCCCCAAAAACGACTTAATTAGTACTTTAAAGTATTTTTACTTAAGTACTTTACACCACTGTGCAAGCTCATAAATTGACACCATCCTCGATAGGCTATGTAACATAATATATGATCGTTAAGTCTCTTTCACACTATTCCGTTTTCTCCACTCTTTCTCTTACCTGTTGTATTTTAGACCAAACTTCACGATGACCTATGTGGTAAAAGGACAACTGCGACCATCGCAACACACGACATGCAGCTACTCAAGGGACCTCTCATGTATGATGCCAGAACACCTCCTATGTTAAAGGTATGACACATTGCATGACATTTTGCTCATACAATGTTAGACAGCCACAAATTCTCAAATGTAAGTCGCTCTGAGATAGAATTAAAAAACACGTTTACATCTGACACATTTACTATGACTTACTTCTTGAGCTTATATTAGGGCTGGGAATTGTCAGGGACCTCATGATACTTAGGTGCCGACACAATATGTATTGCGATTCGATATATATTTCAAATGTATTGCTCACTACAGTATGTCTGCTGAAGAAGGACAAGAGAGCCATGAGAATTTTGAGATAAAAGGGCCCAAAACATGTTGGCTCACAATTTTAAAAAGAAGATGGAGAACAAGCAATAGGATGAGAAATGCCTGAGTTTTGCCACAGGTACAGCCTACTATAGCGCTAGTTAATGTTAACTACCCCACCCCCATTCCTAGCTTCTATGTGTTTTCCAAGGTATTTTAAACTCTTCTCATTTGATTGGTTTACGATGACATTTCTCAGGACCTTGTTCCATGTCTTTGTTCAAGTAGTTTATGCAGGCAGTCTCATAAATGTTTCTGGAGAATATAACAAGGCTCTTTTTCTATTGAACATAATACCTCTGTTTTCTTGAGTAGAATCCAGTATTTTGAAGGACATTTTTAATCAGTAGTTGTGAGCCATAACATTATACCATTAATAATTCATGATCCTTTTAAACATATTTTACGCCAAAGCCAGGCAACAAGCCTGTTATAGTGACATCAGTCTGTTATTGAAAGACCTTCATGCGGCTTCACCTCAACAGTTTGAACACAAAATAATTGTTGCTGGTTGTTGCCTGTCGCTCTTGGCATATGAACAAATCATTATATTCATAAATTGCATTCAGGTTTGTGTCAATGCATTTCGGTCCCATTCACAGTTATTTAAACAAGCAAATTATCTTTTGAAAGGAGCATAAATCTCTCATAAACTCCCTCTCATAAAATGTTGTTTACTAGATAGTCCCCCTGGGCCGTAAGGAGATGACTGCGGTGGAGCTGATGAGGCAGCTGCAGCTAGAGGCAGAGGACCAGAGGAAACAGAGGAAGAGGCAGAATGTGTCTGGCCTCCACAAGTGAGTATTAACACCTGTCTTTAAAGCAGAGCTGAAAGTATAGGTGAATCCAGATTCTGCACTCTTCTCCCAAAGTGTATGTTTGCAGACATCCCTTCATGGATTTAACAATGATGGAAACTCTATACAGCAAATGATTACACCAATTCAATGCTTATAAATCCATGACAGAAAGTATAAAAGTGCACACTTCTGGAGGATGTAGAATCGGAAACGCAGCTCAAAGCTGCAGTCGGCCTGATGCCCATTCTTTTTTTGTTTTGTCATTAAAAGGAAGGGGGGGAAATCACAAAGTGGCCTCTGGGTTGATGCCAGCATTCTTAAAGGTAGAGTCAGCGATATGACGTAGATGCACAAATAAACAGCATAGTGAGTCAATTTCCGCAACAACTAAGAGCGCGAGGCTAAACTTCTCCACTGTTTTGGTCCTGTGGCTACTAGGAGTGTAACGGTACACTTATTCGTACCAAACCGTTTTGTACGGGGACCTCTGTTCGGTCCGCACTGTGAATCTGACTGAAAACAAAACAAAAAACACAATTAAATCTAGGCCTATAGGCTAAGCCTACGCTGCTTTGTAGACCTATGCCTCTTGAGTAAATCTGAGCAACAAAACAATTATTTCAGGCTATTGCGTTAAGGCAACTAGAGCCTATGCGCACATTGTAATAAAATTATAATCTTAATTGGCGCATTTCAAACTGTCCTTTATGAGACACAGCCAGGAACTAGTTCTGTAAGATGGTGAGTGGTGGGGTCAATAAACCAGAATTGAAAGATCCTCCATCATCGTTTAAATTTCCAGTTTGGGAACATTTTGGCTTCCCAGTAGATAACAATGGCGATGGACAGAGCCTTGTGGATAAAACGTTGACAGTATGTCGCCACACTCAAGGAGAATAGCCTATGCAGCTGCCAACACCTCAAATATGTTGACACATTTAAGCCGACATCACCCCAGTATACCGGAGCAAGACGGAAACGCAAAGAAACGACAACACAACATGTCTCCCCTCTGCATTCAAGCGGCCCTTGGCAGCTGATTCTGACTGGACCAAATAAATTACAAGAGCGATAAGTAGGCTCTTACAGTTGTTGGTTTATAGCTGTGGATGTGCATCCATTCTGTGGTTAAAAATGGGGGGGTTTCAGGGAGCACCTCGTGAAACTGCTCAAATCACGTTACGAACTTCCCTCTTGCACCCATTTCAGCATACTGATACCCGCTCTAAATAAGCCAAGCCAAAGTTTTCAATGAATAGGCCAATGCACCCTGTGTTGCGCTTACTTAACAGTGACAGCCCATCACATTTCCCCGGAGGGGGGATGTATAGTGCTGCAGACACGCCCCCTTTATGAGAGTCACAAGTGCTCATATGGCACTGAAGGAAACCGTGTCATGTGTTTGTAACCAAGATGGAAGTGGGAATTTATCACATACGACTAGGAAAAATCCACTTGAACGGCCCTCCAACTGGTAATTATTAGTGGGAAACTCGTCTATCATCGAGAGCACCCACTTCTCCCACACGGTGACATCTGACATCACCTACTAAGGAAATGTCCTCTATAACAGCACTTTCGGCAATTGAATGCAACGACACATTATTTATAAAAAGCAGTCTGTTAATGTGGTTTCTGAACTGTCATTTGTATACAAGCATGATAGATGTACTTTTAGTTTATGGTGGATGCATCTTGTTGGCCATTAGCCAATCTGCGTTAATCAACCAGTTCAAATCACATTAATCTATCCAACTGGTATTTACGACTTCACAACTGGTAAATTCCCACCTCCCACATGGTTACAAACACAGCATCAGAGAAAACTTGAGAGGCCCAACATAACAATCCGGTCACAACAGACAATTCCAGGAACATTGTGAATGGCATTTAATTTTCCCGAACGGTGACCCCAAACCGCAATACTACTGAACCATGGGTTTGTCAAACCGTTACACCCCTAGTGGCTACCACGTTGTATGACTGTGAGAGCGAAGTCTTGCATCATGTTCATCGCAATATATGGAACCCTGACCTGTTCACCGGACGTGCTACCTGTCCCAGACCTGCTGTTTTCAACTCTCTAGAGAAAGCAGGAGCGGTAGAGATACTCTCAATGATCGGCTATGAAAAGCCAACTGACATTTACTCTTGAGGTGCTGACTTGCTGCACCCTCGACAACTGTGATGATTATTATTATTTGACCATGCTGGTCATTTATGAAAATTTGAACATCTTGGCCATGTTCTGTTATAATCTCCACCCGGCACAGCCAGAAGAGGACTGGCCACCCCTCATAGCCTGGTTCCTCTCTAGGTTTCTTCCTAGGTTTTGGCCTTTCTAGGGAGTTTATCCTAGCCACTGTGCTTCTACATGTGCATTGCTTGCTGTTTGGGGTTTTAGGCTGGGTTTCTGTACAGCACTTTGAGATATCAGCTGATGTAAGAAGGGCTATATAAATACATTTGATTTGATATGTGGGGCTGCTCGTGAAATGTCATTTTAAAGGGCCAATCAGCAGTTGAAACAATAACAAAGTGATTTTTGGGTAAAAAACTAAGGGATGGCAATTGTAAAATGTAATCCCTCTCAAGTTCATAGACAGAGCTATGGATGCAAGGACTGACTATCCATGATATCAAAATGATATACTGAACAAAAATATAAATGCAACATGTAAAGTGTTGGTTTCATGAGCTGAAATTAAAAGATCCCTGATATTGTCTATATGCACAAAAAGCTTATTTCTCTCATAATGTTAATCCATCAGGTGTGGCATATCAAGAAGCTGATTAAACAGCATGATCATTACACAGATTCACCTTGTGCTGGGGACAATAAAAGGCCACTCTAAAATGTGCAGTCTTGTCACACAACACAATGCCATAGATGTCTCAAGTTTTGAGGGAGCGTGAAATTGGCATGCTGACTGCAGGAATGTCCACCAGAGCTGTTGCCAGGGAATTTTATGTTAATTCCTCTACCATAAGCCGCCTCCGAGGTCATTTTAGAGAATTTGGCAGTACGTCCAACCGGCCTCACAACCACAGATCACCTGTAACCACGCCAGCACAGGACCTCCACATCTGACTTCTTCACCTGCGGAATCGTCTGAGACCAGCCACCTGGACAGCTGGTGAAACCTTAGGTTTGCACAACAAGAGATTTCTGCACAAACTAGCAGAAACCGTCTCCGGGAAGCTGCCTGCTGGTCATCCTCACCAGGTTCTTGACCTGACTGCAATATGTCTTCAGATGGCAAATGCTCACCTTCGATGGCCACAGGTATGGATAAATCCCGGTTTTTAACTGTACTGGGCAGAAGGCAGACAGCGTGTATGGTGTCAACATTGTGAACAGTGGGGTTATGGTATGGGCAGGTATAAGTTACGGACAACGAACCCAATAGCATTTTATCGATGGTAATTTGAATGCACAGAGATACCGTGATGAGGTCCTGAGGCCCATTGTTCTGCCATTCATCCACTGCTATCACCTCATGTTTCAGCATGATAATGCATGGCCCCATGTTGCAAGGATCTGTGTACAATTCCTGGAAGCTGAAAATGTCCCAGTTCTTCCATGGCCTGCATACTCAGCAGAAATGTCACCCATTGAGCATGTTTGGGATGCTCTGGATCAACGTGTACGACAGCACGTTCCTGCCAACATCCTGCAACTTCGCACAGCAATTGAAGAGTGGGGCAACATTCCACATGCCACAATCAATAGCCTGATCGACTCTATGCGAAGGAAATGTGTTGCGCTGCATGAGGCAAATGGTGGTCACCAGATACTGACTGGTTTTCTGATCCACGTCCCTACCTTTTTTTTTGGTATCTGTGACCAACAGATATTCTTGTATTCCCAATCATGTGAAATCCATAGATTAGAGCCTAATGAATTTATTTAAATTGACTGATTTTCCTTATGTACTGTAACTCAGTAAGATCTTTGAAATTGTTGCATTTATATTTTTGTACGGTGTAGTTATCCATTTTTTGATGATATACAGTGTTTGTTTACACTTTGTTTACAAACATTGGACTAAAACAAGTTTATATTTTGGGTTCTAATGGGGTACGACAAGCAAATTAAGTTCCTTATCTCAGCTCACTGGTCACCATAGCAACACCCACCCGTAGTACACGCTCCAGCAGGTATATTTCACTGGTCATCCCCAAAGCCAACTCCTACTTTGGCTGCCTTTCCTTCCAGTTCTCTGCTGCCAATGACTGGAATGAATTGCAAAAAATCACTGAAGCTGGAGACTTATATCTTTAAGCATAAGCTGTCAGAGCAGCTTACCGCTCATTGCATCTGTAAATATCCCACCCAACTACCTCATCCCCATATTATTATTATTTTTATTATTTTTTGCTCCTTTGCACCCCAGTATCTCTACTTGCACATTATCTTCTGCACATCTATCACTCCAGTGTTAATGCTAAATTGTAATTATTTTGCCACTATGGCCTATTTATTGCCTTACCTCCCTAATCTTACTACATTTGCACACACTGTACATAGATTTTTCTATTGTGTTATTGACTGTACGTTTGTTTATCCCATGTGTAACTCTGTTGTTTATGTCGTACTGCTTTGCTTTATCTTGCCCAGGTCGCAGTTGTAAATGAGAACTTGTTCTCAACTGGCCTACCAGGTTAAATAAAGGTGAAATAAAATAAAAAATTAGGCATTTATAAGTTATATTCTTTATGTATCAATGGGTACATATCGGTCAAAAATGTATGTCGCAACTGCTGATTGCCCCTTTAAATGTTATGTTGTATTAATAAATGAATTCCTATTTAATTTTCCATTTACAGTATGTTGGTGTGGTGTCCTATGCAATAATGCATTGTTTTTATCAAGCACTTAGTAGCAAGTAGCACTTACAAGTAAGTCGTTTCAGGAGCTCAAAACAAAGGCAGAATTATTAGGTTGCTCATTCAACACATGAGGGCGCCATAAGGCTTTTTGATACAGAAACCATGTTGCCACCATGTTGAAGTAAATAGACCTCCATTATTTGTGTATGAGAATTTGTGGACTGTTGTTTTTAGGACCTGTCATGCTTGAGCCCAGCTGAGTTTTGTTCACCCATTTTCTGTAAAGATATTGCCACGATATAGGCAAGTGATAAAGATGACATTATTATTGACAAGATTAGGTTAGATAAATGACCTAATTTTAATTTACTTTAAGGTAAACCTAAATACCATGACACAGTATTTTGGAGAGTTTTGAAAGAGCTCAAATGTCACTTCAATCTTCATGAGTATGGATGTAGACCTTTCAATGAGCTCTTATGAAAGGGTTATGTTGGCTATTGTAGCTATCGTTGGCATGAGGGTAATATTACACTTCAGCCATTGTTTCTCAGCTGAAGTTATTTGACTTTTTTATTTTACTCAGATACCTGCAGCTTCTTGATGGAAAACAACTCTACCCATGTCTGGTGGATGCAGAGGATCATGTGATCTCATTTCCACCAATCACCAACAGCGAGAGAACCAAGGTGTGTGTGTGATCTTTATCAGACCAAAGACGGGTGCCTTTCTCACACTCATACGCTTATCACTTGCTGATCCAGCGGTGCATTCACAATACAGCTACCAATAGAAATGTTATGATTTATAATAAATCTTTGTTCTCAATATCTACATTTAACCTGCCTATAGAGGCCCAGCAGTGTAGAATGCAGAATAAAACCTTGCTGAGTTGTACTTTCCCTTAGACTTTGCACACCTTCAGCACTTTGACTTTGGAAGCTTTAAATTGCAGCCACACCAGATAAAGAAATAAATCTATCTTTATTGCTTGCTTAATTGCAGACATGCTTGTATCCGGTTTGCAATAAATTCATCTTGAGTATAGTACTTTGCCTTGAAATCAAACGCTGACTTTTTAAGACTATTAGTTGATGACGCAACCAGGTGTTGTCTTACCTGACATTTCCTGATTCTAAAATGTAGTTCTGATCCCTTATTCTGAATTTCGAGAGAGTAGCTTATACATTCAAGGGAATATGACATGCATAGATAAGAAAGTGGAATAGGCTTACAGGCAATGCACTGCATTTATTCAATGTATTTATTTTCTAATGCCGGATGGATATGATATCGTACTGTCAACTCTATCCTGTCATCCCTCTTTACAGATTGAACTCATTTCATAATAAAAAATAGCAGTCTGCTTTAGCTGGGGACAATATTACATGCAAGTGATGTACTGTGTCTTTGTCCTGTATTATAGATCAGGAAGACGACTAAGGAGCTCTTCTTAGAAGTGACCAGTTCTACCAGCCTGCAGATCTGTAAAGATGTGATGGATGCTCTCATAGTGGTAAGCTCAGCTCTCTCCCTGTATACAAAGAGACATGCAGTAGGACTGAATCCTACATTGCAATGCACATGCGTAACACTTACAGCCGTTGATTGCATGAATTAAACATTTACACATGCATGCATCAGTCAGACACACGGTGGCTGGCGAGAGCAGAAAAGTGACATGACACCGGGTGTCATGCTCAGTCTCAGGGTGTTGTGCTGGTTTGATGTCTGGATCCTGGCCCCTCTGGCCCTCAATGGAATAAGTGAGCTCATCTGTCCGGGGTGACTGGCTCGGCGGTGTACGGTGTCACCACCTAAACATACAGCTCACAATACGACTGCAACCCTAGAGCTGCCTACACCCATCAGTACACACAGCAGCAGACGCGTTTCAATAACAGCCTTGTCGAAACATAGCAGCCGATAAGGGTTTAATCCACACTCTGATTCCTGCCCCAAAATAGCCATTATTGAGAGAGGGTACAGTTTCGATTGGGTGTGGTGATTGAAGGAGTGATTTGAGGTCAGGTCATGAGAGTTTGGGGTTGATTTAATTCCTGCTCGATTTGGCACACCTCAACAATCCATGTCTCAAGGCTTAAAAATCTTTCTTTAACCTGTCTCCTCCCCTTCACCTACACTGATTTGAAATGGATTTAACAGGTGATATCAATAAGGGATCATATCTTTCACCTGGTCTGTCTATGTCATGGAAATAGCACTCCTAATGTTTTGTATACAGTGTAGGTTGCACTGTTGATGAGACTTCCTGTTCTGGAAGTGCTTGTTCTATATTTCCACAATCGCACTGACAGATCGTATACCTCTCCCTATATATTTTACTGTGTCAACAAACGTGAGTCGAGTGGGGCAAGATAGTGAGAAGTTTACAATACCTTCAACAAAATTTGCCGCCATTGCTTAAGAAATAAAATTAGGAGAATGTAAAGATTGAGGAGATAATAACAATTTCATACCTTGATTACATTGAGACAATCTTTTTGGGGGGGGGGGGAATACTTGGTGAACAGATTTTCTATTTAGATTTTATTTTTGCGGAATTCCTGGTGATTTTAGTCTTTTTTTGACCAAACACTAAAATCCCCCCAAATTTAATTTTTTAAAAATGACTCATTTGCGGCCGACCCCTGCTCTAGTTTACTTTCTCAAATAGACTTCATCCATATGGTCCCAATGGTCAGCAATTAACACATCTCTCTGTTTCCTTCTCAGAAAATGGCGGAGCTGAACAAGTTCACGTTTGAGCACAGAGAGGAGGCTGGGTCAGAGGGAGAGTCAGACGTACCCCCAGACCCCGCCTCAGATGGTACCACTTCAGGAGAGCTGGTCATCCAGCAGGTTCGCACCGTGGACCCTGACGGAAACCTCAAGGTCGTCTACCCGTCCAAAACGGACCTCTGCACCGACGTTGGCGACCTGAACGTAATTTGGTAGTTGCGCGACAACCAGCCTTTTGATTTATACACTTAGTCTCACACAGTTAATCACAATACTGTATATGAATTGCCACTGTTCAATGTATTTGGTTTGCCGGGTTCCCTTGGTAAGCAAAGCTGATTACATCCACTAATTTCTCAAACATGGAAATAGTGTAATTATAGCCTTGCTTAAGGTTCTTGATTACTATTTGGCACGTACAAACAGCTTCTGCTGTATTAAGGTATAGAATAATTCAACTACCTACCTACCAAACCTAAAATATTGCAGTTTTTGTATACTTATTTTTATATTGCTACATGCTAAAGGCAACTCACAATAACTGTAAAGTCTGTAGCAAGCCTGTGTGGTCTGTAGAGTGTAGACATAGTTAATGACAACATTTTAGCATTTGTGAACTGAAACAAGTATAAAACCTTTTTCCATTACCCGCTTTAATTAATTAAGAGCAGGGAATGTGTATAATGTCTAATATTTTAAAAGATCTCTAAAATAAATTGAACCTTGAGGGCAGCAGTGGTTATGTATTTCTTTCTTGCACATGTTGAAAGCCAATGCTTTGTTCTGGGTAGAAATATTTCTCCTATTTTCTTGATAATTTCAGGAATGCTTGGCCTCAATGACACAGGAAACCCCAAAGAGATTGGTCAATTAATGTGCATGCATGGTGAACGGCCCTTTGACTGAATTGTAAAACTGCTTGGGTATTAACAGGTTAACTAAAGTGTGGGGTACTGTTACATATCAAGTGTCCAGTAAGGGTTGGGGGGAGTGTGTAAAGGGCTGTGTCTCAGACACACACACACAGTATAAAAGAATAGCCAGAGAGTTGCAGTTAGGTGTCCTATATGTCAATGACCGAGTCGGACTACTCGATGCAAGCTTCCATTTAAGGCAACCCATTCATTGGAACTATGAAAAGTACTTACAGAGTACAGAAGAAGCAAGCCTGGTCGGATACAAACAGGGAGAAAAAGTCACGGTGGAGAAGCATTAGTGAAAAGGACATGCAGTACTTGGAGATTAATGTGCAACGGATTGACAGGCCGAATGTTCCACAAGGAGACCCTGCTCAAGCGAATGCTAAACTGAGACCAGCTCCAAAGATAACAAACCCAATTGAATATCTTACTTGTCCTAGGCATTTAATGATTCAAAATAAACTAGGATGTGCAAGCACAACCGCTATCACCCAGAGTATCCTTCTGCCGCCCATCACTGGATCAAGAATCATTGCTGGTAAAGCGGAGGCCGCAAATGTGCCGCTTCTCTCTGCAAGACCAGCCGGGTCACTACAAGACAACGGAGACACACACACGTCTGGTGTCAGGAGTGTAAATACAGTATTTCGTGTACTGGTTGCTAAACGTGCGCAGGATTGTCAAATGTCAAACAAAGCTGGGTTAGATAGTGGTAGTCTAACCATGTTGAATAGGTCTACAAAAGATACCATCCAGAACCCAGACACTCGCTCCAGACTAGATTGCACCAAGGGGACCTTTGGGGCCCAGCCAGCTGTGGCATCAAGTTTCTCACCAACAAACCCGTTAGTAAGGCAACGGAGAAATGATGTGAGTAACCCTAGTAACCCTAGTGCCAACTACAGCGGGGTGATGACGGAGAGACTTAAACATGACGCCAGTCTATGTGAAACAAAACAGCAGAGAGATTTCTCCTCTGATGACTCGGCTATTAAAACAGAATCCCAGTACTCTGAAGACAAAGATACCATCAAGACTGGCATAGACTCTCTTTGTCCCAATGATGCAGATTATTATACGGACCAGAGAATTGCAGAATGGGTCTTGAAAGTCAACTCCACCCTATTTTCCTCATCAGATGATGAAATGCATAGCGTAAATTCTGTTGAGGAGCAAGATATTGCTACCATAAAGATAATCTATGAGGGAGAGTAATAAAAGCTTATTTGATGAAGTAGAGCAATGAGGTGAGATTTTCTTTTTCACTGTCATTTATACTGAACAAAAATATAAATGCAACATGCAACAATTTCAAACATTTTACTGAGTTATAGTTCATATATGAAAATCAGTCAACTGAAATTCATTAGGCCCTAATTTATGGATTTCACATGACTGGGAAGGGGTACAGCCATGGGTGGGCCTGGTAGGGCACAGTGAGCCAAGACCAGCCAATTAGAATGATTCTTTTCCCCCACAAAAGGACTTTATTACAGATGGAAATACTCTTCAGTTTCATCAGCTCTCCGGGTAGCTGGTCTCAGACGATCCTGCAGGTGAAGAAGCAAGATGTGGATGTCCTGGGCTGACGTAGTTACACGTGGTCTGCTGTTGTGAGGTGGCTTATGGTAGAGAAATTAACATTCAATTCTCTGGCAACAGCTCTGGTGGA
The DNA here is from genome assembly GCF_901001165.1 of Salmo trutta. Lineage (NCBI taxonomy): Eukaryota > Metazoa > Chordata > Actinopteri > Salmoniformes > Salmonidae > Salmo > Salmo trutta. The sequence goes on along the minus strand of NC_042984.1, from coordinate 24,027,465 downwards.
CATTCCTGCCAATTGCATGCTCCCTCAACTTGAGACATCTGTGGCATTGTGTTGTGACAAAACTGCACATTTTAAAGTTGCCTTCCTTTGTACCCTGTACAAGGTGCTCACTAACAGGGATATAAACAAATTTGTGCACAAAATATGAAATAAGCTTTTTGTGCATTTGGAACATTTCTGGGATCTTTTATTTCAGCTCATGAAACATGGGACCAACCCTTATGTTCCATTTATATTTTTGTTCAGTATACATTGTGGACATTACAGCCTCTATGGGTAGTGGGCATAGGTTTGACTTCAACATTGGGGGGGGGACATAGCAGAGGACAACATTTGCCTCTAATATTGGGAGCGGGGGCCATGTCCCCCCTTTCCCGCTATAAATTACACCCCTCAAATGTAGAGACTTTTTTAATCTCTATGACAGTTTGATTATAAAGCTATTTCTCGTTACAGACTTGATGGATTTGAGGTGAGAAAATAAATATTTAAGTGTATTTTTGTAATGATGATTAGGTTTGATATATTTGCAGATGACACCTAAATAAAAAGAAATCCAGTCCTTGTCAAGAGAGGCAAACCTCTTGTTTGACAGCATATTTATCACAGCATGTTTGTTGAATAACACAGGTAATTAACATATTTTCAACAGCTTTTTTATTACTATTAGTATTGCCTGTGTCCTTTCATTAAAATATTAAATCCACAGGGCCTTGATATACAGTTGAATAGGCTAACATAACAAGCCCTGTAGTACAATCTTGAAAAAACAATTGAAATAGATAATATCACTTAGTGACAAGAACATATTGAATACCAAGCACTGTAAGTCAAACATTATGTTCATGTTTTTGGACTTAATTGCAATGACTTTTCACATATAAGACAAAGCTGTGGGAAGCTGTAAAATTACTTTACAACAAGCAAACTGCAATCCCAACACAATCCCTACATAACATAATCCCATCTGTTGAGGGTCCTTCGGTCAGTGGCCGGTCAGCATTTGTGGACGTAATATCCAGTGGTGTATCCTATGATGTAAACAACCACCAGTGCAGCCAAAGCTCCGGCCACCTTCATAGCTATGCCCAAGGTGCCAGTGCAGACTCTGTTGTAGAGCCTTTGGGGAACAGAACATGTCATGTCATAATATGGCCACTGATTACAGTTGGGGTCAGTCCATACACGATCAGTAAACTCAAGGAGTCATCATTTGGAAAAGTTAATAAACTAGGATTAAAGGTAGGAAACACTGCACTGAATACAATGTTCAACTTCATATACCTTAATTGAATGTAAAGTGTTTCTTGAACTGCCTAAAACATTGTCCTTCACTATAATTTATATTGCCTATCCCCTGTGATAATAGACAACGGGTACCGTATAATAGTAAGAACACTGATTGTATCTACTGTCACCCAGTCATGAGTCTTCCTCAGAGCTTACCCTCTTACACCTGTTCCAGCCACATTCAGATTGATGTTGTCTTCATTCCAGCGGTTGTATTGCACACCAGCAGTATTGGAGTCCATGTCAGAAGCCATTCTTCCCTGAATTTTATTTACTGCAAATACCACTTACTCCTTCAACAACCTATAGAGATGGAGTTGCACAATATGGATATAGAACAGGTAATATCGTGAAAAGACATTTGGTCTTTCTTACCACATTTAGGCTAACTTAAATTTCAATAAATGATTGAGTTTGTTTTATTTGATTATATCTCATTGTATCATTCAATGAGTCTTTCTATGACACATTAAAACTCAAACATAAATTATAAATACATATTAACATAAAACAAGTGGCTAGAGCTGTAGGACATTGATCAGCTTGCCCAAACCTACTGGCTCAAACTATAAACAAATCTTATTGCTAATCACCCAACTTAACCAAAAAATAACTGCCAGTTTACTCACCACTGTTCTTTTGAGGACTGAAGGCTGATTGTGTTGAAGAAGGCATGCCTCTTGCTCTATATATGAGTTCATCACAGTCAGCATTTATCACCTGCTCATAAATTGAGAAGGCCATAGTAGTTTTATGGCTCTTTCCAATGATAAAAGCCCAATTCAAATGATGTGCTCTGTGATTGCCGCCGGTTACAGATACAGTAACTGCAGATTTTTCTTGATAACTGCATACAGATTATTCACATCACAAAGGCAAAGGTCAATAATTCGACAGGCAATTACATGTTTGCTCATAGCCATGTGGTGAAATGAAGAAAAAAAACAATGTTAAAACCTCAATTATACATTACATTTACATTTTAGTCATTTAGCAGAAGCTCTTGTCCAGAGCGACTTACAGTAGTGAATGCATACATTTCATCAATTTTTTCTCCGTACTGGTCCCCCGTGGGAATCAAACCCACAACCCTGGCGTTGCAAACACCATGCTCTACCAACTGAGCCACACGGGACCCAATTATGTTTACATACATTTCCCTACTTAGCTATTTTGGCTGTTTTGAAATAGCCTACAGTGCTAACTGCAATTGCCAGACAAAGGCTATGCGTCATGCATTCATCAACACCATTCCATGCAATGTTTGCTGAATATTTTGTGCTTTTTTTACTTTTGTTGTAGACTTTTACTGTGGGCCAACTGGCCCAATTCAACTCTTATGTAGCAGGCTACAGTCGAAGAGAGGATGCATTTATCCTTTTGACAGATTCCATTTTGTATGCCTGTATTGGACACCTATAGATGTCATCGACGGATTGATTACTTGACCTGTGACCAGGCCTGCGACAGGATCCTTGGGACGTCCCAACTCTGACGTTACCCCATTGAAGTTGAATTTTAAAATGGTTAAGGTAAGGGTTAGGTAAGGTTAGTGTTATGGGTAGGGACGTCCCACGGAATCCGGATAGCACTAACCAGCCTGCGACCATAGTTGTAACTAGATTGAGTACAGCTACGGATGGAAGTGACTTTTCGTAGCAGGTTAGGAGAGCATTTTAGCTAACACTAACCCTTTTCCTAATTATCTTAACCTGCTGCGAAAATTCTCCTAACCTGCTGCTTAAATTAATCTAACCTGCTACGAAAAAGTAACTTTGGTCGTAGCTGTACGTATATACCACTAGTCAAAACCTGCGACGATATTCCCTAAAAACACGCCACTTCAATACAGCTACGACCGGAAGTGACTTTTTTGTTACAGGTTAAGAGAACTTCCCCAGCAAGTTAGGGGAATTAGGTAAGGTTAGGAAAAGGGTTAGGGTTAGCAAAAATGCTCTCCTAACCTGCTACGAAAAGTGACTTCCGGTTGTAGCTGTATCAAAGTGGCTTGTTTTGACTAGGTGGTATACAGCTACGACCGGAAGTCACTTTTTAGTAGCAGGTTAGATTAATTTAAACAGAAGGGATCTAGCTTTTGTCAAATGAATGTCCAAATTTGAGAATTTTTGCATTTCAGCTAACCTTAACCCAGGGATGGACAACTTTGATTGGGGTGGGGACCACAGAAAATCTGAACTCATCATGAGGCTGCTGTGGCTCGCGGCTGTGAATGCCCAAATCCATATTGACACATGCAGTCAGAGCCGGCCCTAGTTTTTGGGGGGCCATAAGTGATATTTTGTTGCAAGCAAATCATTTTAATGACCACCCTCTTGACAGCGGAGAGGAAAAAAATATATACATTTTGCCATGGGGCAAGAGAAGATTTTGCAATTTGTTAACTAATTTCATGGAATTCTACAAATTCTGCCATGGGGCAGAGAGAAACATTTGCAGTGCAACAGCTAATTTCCTGCAATTCTACAAATTTTGCCATAGGGTGGAGAGAAATGCTTGCAGTTTTAAATATGATATCTGAGTGGGAGTGAGAGTGACTAACAAAATCAATGGCTAGACTATATTACCGTTGTAAAACAAATGTCGCTGACATCGGCTAATTGAGTGGATGTCACTCTGCGGTCCAACTCATCCCAAACCATCTGAATTGGGTTGAGGTCGGGTGATTGTGGAGGCCAGGTCATCTGATGCAGCACTCCATCACTCTCCTTCTTGTTCTTGGTCAAAAAGCCCTTAGAGCCTGGAGGTGTGCTGGGTCATTGTCCTGTTGAAAAACAAATGATAGTCCCACTAAGCGCAGACCAGATGGGATGGCATATCCCTGCAGAATGCTGATGTAGCCATGCTGGTTAAGTGTGCCTTGAATTTAAAAAAAATAATGTTTACTGACAGTGTCACCAGCAAAGCACCATTTTTATTTTACCTTTATTTAACTAGGCAAGTCAGTTAGGAACAAATTCTTATTTTCAATGATGGCCTAGGAACACTGCCTTGTTCAGGGGCAGAATAGATTTTTACCTTGTCAGCTCGGGGATTCGATCTCGCTTCATTTACTAGTCCAACGCTCTAACCAGTAGGCTACACTGCCACCTCATCACACCTCCTCCTCCATGCTTCACGGTGGGAACCACACATGCGGAGATCATCTGCTCACCTACTCTGCATCTCACAAAGACATGGTGGTTGGAACGAAAAATCTCAAATTTGGACTCATCAGACCAAAGGACAGATTTCCACCGGACTAAATTCCATTGCTCGTGTTTCTTGGCCGAATCAAGTCTCTTCTTTTTATTGGTGTCCTTTATTAGTGGTTTCTTTGTAGCAATTCAGCCATGAAAGCCTGATTCACTCAGTCTCCTCTGAACAGTTGATGTTGAGATGTGTTTGTTACTTGAACTATGTGAAGCATTTATTTGGGCTGCAATTTCTGAGGCTGGTAACTGTAATGAACTTATCCTCTGCAGCAGAGGTAACTCTGGGTCTTCCTTTCATTTGGCGTTCCTCATGAGAGCCAGTTCATCATAGCGCTTGATGGTTTTTGCAACTGCACTTGAAGAAACGTTCAAAGTTCTTGAAATTTTCCGGATTGACTGACCTTGATGTCTTAAAGTATTGATGGACTGTCGTTTCTCTTTGTGTGCAAAGTTGTCATCAAGGCAAAGGGTGGCTTCTTTGAAGAATCTCAAATATAAAAAATATTTAGATTTGTTTAACACTTGTGGTTACTACATGATTCCATATGTGTCATTTCATAGTTTGATGTCTTCACTATTATTCTACAATGTAGGAAATAGTAAAACCCTTGAATGAGTAGGTGTGTCCAAACTTTTGACTGGTACTGTACATGTGTATACTAAACATTAAGGACACCTGTACTTTCCATGACATAGACTAGGTGAATCCAGGTGAAAACTAAGATCCCTTATGGATGTCACTTGTTAAATTCACTTCAATCAGTGTACTGTAGATGAAGGGGAGTAGACTGGTTAAAGAAGGATTTTAAAGTCTTGACAATTGAGACATGGATTCTGTATGTGTGCGATTCAGAGGATGGCACTATATTTTAGCGCACCGTTTTTTCAACCTCAACAGTTTCCAGGGTGTATCAAGAATGATCCACCACTCAAAGGGAAATCTTACCCTGCAGCATACGAAGACATTCTAGACGAGTACAGTGGCTTGCGAATGTAATCACCCTCTTGGCATTTTTCCTATTTTGCTGCCTTACAACCTGGCATTAAAATAGATTTTTTGGGGGGGTTTGTATCATTTGATTTACACAACATGCCTACCACTTTGAAGATGCAAATGTTCCATATGTTTGGGGAGTCTCCCACATGCCTTTTGGTACTCGAGGACCGGAGTTGGGAACCACTGATCTAAGCCGAATGATGTGAGACCACCTCGTTAGTTCCAAACGTAAAAAAACAAGTTGATTAAGACGACTAGAAAGAATTGCGGACATGCAATACTTCCAACCTCTGAAAAACGAAACACCGTTGTTTCTAAATCTGTTCTGGATTTAATCATAATATACAGCAACATGCTAATTATACCTCCCCTGTCTGTATATTTGTTTACATCCACTGTTTTTTGGTGTCGCTTGGATATGACCTTTACAGTTCGCTGATGCGAACACAAGCCGCTGAGCGGGACGGTCATGGCTGGAAGATTAAACGTCAGATTTGACCTTTTGATCAATTTCCCCCCAAAAAGTATATTAACTACATGACATGGCGTTTTTCCTATTTTGTTAAAAAAATAACATTTTTAAAACCCCGGAAAAGTGGTGCGTGCATATGTATTCACCCCTTTGCTATGAAGTCCCTAAATAAGATCTGGTGCAACCAATTACCTTCAGAAGTCACATAATTAGTTAAATAAAGTCCACCTGTGTGCAATCTAAGTGTCACATGATCTGTCAAATGATCACAGTATATATATACCTGTTCTGAAAGGCCCCAGAGTCTGCAACACCACTAAGCAAGGGGCACCACCAAGCAAGCGGCACTATGAAGACCAAGGAGCTCTCCAAACAGGTCAGGGACAAAGTTGTGGAGAAGTACAGATCAAGGTTGGGTTCTAAAAAAATAACTGAAACTTTGAACATCCCACTGAGCACCATTAAATCCATTATTAAAAAATGGAAAGAATATAGCACCACAACAAACCTATCAAGAGAGAAGAGCCACCAAAACTCACAGACCAGGCAAGGAGGGCATTAATCAGAGAGGCAACAAAGAGACCACAGATAACCCTGAAGGAGCTGCAAAGCTCCACAGCGGAGATTGGAGTATCTGCCCATAGGACCACACTCCACAGAGCTGGGCTTTGCGGAAGAGTGTCCAGAAAAAAGGCAATGCTTAAAGAAAAAAATAAGCAAACACGTTTGGTGTTCGCCAAAAGGCATGTGGGAGACTCCCCAAACATATGGAAGAATGTACTCTGGCCAGATAAGACAAAAATTTAGCTTTTGGAAAATGCTATGTCTGAGGCAAACCCAACACCTCTCATCACCCCGAGAACGCTATCCCCCACAGCATTATGCTGTGGGGATGTTTTTCATCGGCAGGGACTGGGAAAAAGGTCAGAATTGAAAGGATTGATGGATGGCGCTAAATACAGAGGAATTATTGAGGGAAACCTGTTTCAGTCTTCAAGAGATTTGAGACTGGGACGGAGGTTCACCTTCCAGCATGACAATGACCCTAAGCATACTGCTAAAGCAACACTCGAGTGGTTTAAGGGGAAACATTTAAATGTCTTGGAATGGCCTAGTCAAAGCCCAGACTTCAATCCAATTGAGAATCTGTGGTGTGACTTAAAGATTGCTGTACACCAGAGGAACCCATCCAACTTGAAGGAGCTGGAGCAGTTTTGCCTTGAAGAATGGGCAAAAATCCCAGTGGCTAGATGTGCCAAGCTTATAGAGACATACCCCAAGAGACTTGCAGCTATAATTGCTGCAAACAGTAGCTCTACAAAGTATTGACTTAGGGGCGTGAATAGTTATGCACGCTCAAGGTCTGTTTTTTTCTCTTATTTCTTGTTTGTTTCACAATAAAAATTATTTTGCATCTACAAAGTGGTAGGCATGTTGTGTAAATCAAATGATACAACCCCCCCAAAAATCTATTTTAATTCCAGGTTGTAAGGCAACAAAATAGGAAAAATGCCAAGTGGGTTGAATACTTTCGCAAGCCACTGTAGCTGTGCAGCGAAACTCCCCATTCAACCTGACCTCCAGTCCGGAGCTGCCAGAGTCGCCCTCCAGTCCGGAGCTGCCAGAGTCGCCCTCCAGTCCGGAGCTGCCAGAGTCGCCCTCCGACCCAGAGCCTACAGAAGTGGTATGCAACCCAGAGTCTTCTGCGGGGGTGGGCAGGTTAGATTGGGGACTAAGCCCGGAGCCAGAGCCACCTCCGTAGGGGGGAGTATTGGGAAGGGGGGGTGTAGCACAAGAACCATCGGTGACGGTGGCCACCCTCCCTTCCCTCCCTTTATGTTTGGGTTTCTTTTTGTGGGTTGTTGTTTTTGAGGTGCATTCGGGGTCTGCAGCTTTGGGGGGGTGGGGGGGGGGGGGTGGTACTGTCACGTCCTGACCAGTAAAGAGGTTATTTTGTTATTATAGTATGGTCAGGGCGTGGCAGGGGGGTGTTTGTTTTTGTGTGTTTTGGGATTTTGGGTTTGATCTATGTTATCTGTTTCTATGTTTTCCTTTCTAGTTCTATTTCTATGTTGTGTATGTTTGGGTTGATCTCTAATTGGAGGCAGCTGATCCTCGTTGCCTCTGATTAGAGATCATATTTAAGTATGATTTTTTTTTCATGGGTTTTGTGGGTAGTTATTTCCTTGTATAGTCAGTGCACCTTACTGTTTTTCTGTTTTTCGTCGTTGTTTAAGTGTGGTTCTTTAATAAATACGAAGATGAGCACTTTACCCGCTGCATTTTGTCCAATGATTCTTCCTCTTCAGACGACAAAGATTATGACACCAATAGAGCATGGTAATGTTTAGGGAAGCGGTCCCTCAGTAGCCTTTCTTCAAGTTGTGAGTTGGGATGCTTGACAAGTATAGGGAGGGCCTTGGCTATGATGTACTGTCTGCAGGGAAGATGGAACACACAAATTGGCAACACACATCAATGTAACAAAAAGTGTTTACTAATTGTCTCATTTCTTTGCCCTCACCCTTTGCTGGGGATGGAAGTGCCAGAGTTGGGTCTCTGGAGCAGGAGAATGCCTGCCTTTCTGTCCACTCCTCCCTAGTCACAGGCTTGGGCTCAATGGCAGAGAGAAATGAGACATCAGGAGCCAAAGGTGGACCACAGCAGATTTCAGCACACACCAACACCAACGTGACATTACTGTACATTTACATTTTAGTCATTTAGCAGATGCTTTTATCCCGAGCGACTTACAGTAGTGAATGCATACATTTCATTTCATGCATTTTTTTTTTTGTACTGGCCCCCCATGGGAATCAAACCCACAACCCTGGCGTTGCACACACCATGCTGGCGTTGCAAACACCATGCTCTACCAACTGAGCCACAGGGAAGGCTACTGTACTCACACACTGTACATTACTTAATAAAATAACAATGAGCATAAGAGACGTTGGCCACAAGGCCTATGATACACATTGCATCACCTACTGAGCTAAACACATGCCCATATGGAAGGAAATGTGTTTCATAGTCAAAGCTCTTACCTGTAAGGCTGATCTTCCTCTGAGTCCCAGGCCTGACGCAGGGTTTTGGCTGTGGGGTGGCAGGGTGAGACCAGGGGTGGAGATGCAGCGTGACTGGGTGGAGGCAGGTGACTGTGGGGGGTTCCCCCATTATGGAGCTGGATGGCGGGGCATGTCGTCAGGTACCTACCCTGCTCACATTGCCTAGATTCTAGTGTCAAATATATGCCTCTCTGACAAAAAATGGTAGACAGGACACCCAAACAATACATATGTTAGAAGAATGAATGTGAGAGTGTTTATAATAGTGCTAGAATAACTATATTGCATGATAATCATAAAGGCCAGTGTTGGACCACTGTGTAAATGTGAGCAATACTGTAAGTGGGAGTGCTGTAAAGGCACCATGGTTCAGCAGTTGTCTCACCATGGCCCCCAGGGTGGGCACTCCAACAGCAGGTGTAGTGGGGCTGGTTGACACACTGCTGGAGGCGCTGGAGCTCCAGGTCCACTCTCCTCTCATGGGCCTGCCGGGTTCTCTCTCTCCGCACCTTCTGCAGGTACTCATGTCTAGGATTGGCCAAGCAGGGGAACAAGTTAATAAAGGGAAATATAGTATATATTTGTAAATGATTAGTACATGTATCTGATTTAAATTGTTGTGAGATATGTACTGTACAAACACAATACTGTAATACATGCATCCGCCTCCTCACCCCAGGAGCTCCTTTTCCACCCGGCTCTCAACACTGTCCTCAACACTGTCCTTCCTCCGTGTCCTCCTGCCTTTCTTGGCTGGGTCTTTGGCAGAACTCTGAGGGTGAGAAATAGTATGTATTACATATAGAATAGACATCTATGATATAATTATAGTGGTAAAAGCTATTGTTCTTGACACCAACCTTATCTGTGTTGACTTTCACCAAAGTAAAGGACAACTGATGTTGTGTGATTGATGGGAGTAAAGACTCACTATGGTCATATCTGGGCCTTCAGAGGGACTTGGGAACCGGATACTCCTGCCTAATACCAAATACATACTTTAGTGTTAAAGATGCACTCTCTAACTGTTGTATAATTTCAGCCATTAGTTTTGAAAGTGGTGCTCACAAGCCAGAAGGGGTCCCTGTTTTTTGTGTACTACATCATCCAATTGTGTACTATATGTAACGCCCTGGCCATAGAGAGGGGTTTTTAGTTCTCTATTTTGGCTAGGCCAGGGTGTTACATGGGTGGGCGTTCTATGTTTATTTTTCTATGTTGGTTTGTTTCTTTGGTTTGGCCGTGTGTGGCTCTCAATCAGGAACAGCTGTAGATCGTTGTTGCTGATTGAGAGTCATACATAGGCAGCCTGTTTTTCCTTTGGGGTTTGTGGGTGATTGTTTTCTGTTTAGTGTGTAACCGGACAGAACTGTTGCTGGTCGTTTTGTTTATTTTGTAGTGTTCATGCGATTCATTAAATCCTTTATGATGAACACATCCTCCGCTGCACCTTGGTCTCATTTTAACGACGGCCGTTACAGAATCACCCACCAACAACGGACCAAGCAGCGGAGGAAGGAGAAGCACCAGGAGAGGGGCAGTATGGACTCGTGGACCTGGGAGGAGATCAGAGCCGGAGTGGGCCCATTGAAGAAGGCAAAGGAGGACCGGGAATATTACAGTGGAACGCCGATAACGTTCAAACCGGAGAGGCAGCCCCAATAATTTTTTTGGGGGGGGCACATGGACAGATTGGCGGAGCCGAGGATGGAACCAGAGCCAGTCGGGGTAAAATTGGAGGGGAGCGAAGCAGAGACTGTTAAGGAGTTGATGGGTAAATTGGAGGAGAAGAATATGAGAGAGCTATTGTGTTGGTGTATTAGGCACGGCATTCGCCCTGCAGAACGTGTCCTAGAAATAATGTCACCTGAGTTAGTACTTCATACTTGTCCTGAGGTGCGTGCTAGCCGTCTGGTAAAGACAGTACCAGGCCCACGCACCAGGCCTCCAGTGCGTCAGCCCAGTCCTACTCGTCCTATTCCTGCTCCTCGCACTAGCTCTGAGGTGCATGTATCCAAACTGGCACTTCCAGTACCAGCACCACGCATCAGGCTTCCAGTGCGTCAGCCCAGTCCAACTCAGCCTGTTCCCGCTCACCGCACTAACCCTGAGGTGCGTGTCCCCGAACTGGCACTTCCAGTACCAGCACCACGCATCAGGCTTCCAGTGCGGCAGCCCAGTCCAACTCAGCCTGTTCCCGCTCCCCGCACTAACCCTGAGGTGCGTGTCCCCAAACTGGCAATTCCAGTACCAGCACCACGCATCAGACTTCCAGTGCGGCAGCCCAGTCCAACTCAGCCTGTTCCCGCTCCCCGCACTAACCCTGAGGTGCGTGTCCCCAAACTGGCACTTCCAGTATCAGCACCACGCATCAGGCCTCCTGTGGGTCTCTCCAGCCTGGTCTATCCTGTGCCACCTGCCAGGACCAGGCCTCCAGGGGGTCTCTCCAGCCTGGTCTATCCTGTGCCTCCTCCCAGGACCAGGCCTGCTGTGGGTCTCCCCAGCTTGGTGAGTCCTGTGCCTGCGCCCAGAGCCAGGCCTCCTGCATGTCTCCCCAGCCTGGTGAATCCTGGGCCAGAGCCGCCCGCCAGTCCAGGCCGCCCGCCAGTCCGGAGCCGCCAGGGCCGCCCGCCAGTCCGGAGCCGCCAGAGCCGCCCGCCAGTCCGGAGCCGCCAGTCCGGAGCCGCCAGAGCCGCCCGCCGGGCCGGGCACAGCCAGAGACGCCCGCCGGGCCGGGCGCAGCCAGAGACGCCCGCCAGCCGGGCGCAGCCAGAGACGCCCGCCAGCCGGGCGCAGCCAGGGTCGGCCGCCAGCCGGACGCAGCCAGGGTCGGCCGCCAGCCGGATGCAGCCAAGGTCGCCCGCCAGTCCTCCGGCGCAGCCAGGGGCGCCACCTAAGTGGGCTAAGCCAAGGGTGGAGCGGGGTCCACGGCCCACACCAGAGCCGCCGCCGTATGAAGGCCCATCTTTAGTGTCAGGTTTTGCGGCCGGAGTCCGCACCTTTGGGGGGGTGTACTGTAACGCCCTGGCCATAGAGAGGGTTTTTTAGTTCTCTCTTTTGGTTAGGCCAGGGTGTTACATGGGTGGGCGTTCTATGTTTATTTTTCTATGTTGGTTTGTTTCTTTGGTTTGGCCGTGTGTGGCTCTCAATCAGGAACAGCTGTAGATCGTTGTTGCTGATTGAGAGTCATACATAGGCAGCCTGTTTTTCCTTTGGGGTTTGTGGGTGATTGTTTTCTGTTTAGTGTGTAACCGGACAGAACTGTTGCTGGTCGTTTTGTTTATTTTGTAGTGTTCATGCGATTCATTAAATCCTTTATGATGAACACATCCTCCGCTGCACCTTGGTCTCATTTTAACGACGGCCGTTACACTATATCATCCATTTCATGTGATATGTTACGATTCTTGCAATATGTATGATATCATACGAATTGTGCAATTCTTGTTATATGGTACGAATCCAATGTGTGCAATATGTTACGAATTTGTTGTGCTTAATATCCCAATATTCAAAGGGAAACTTTGGGACTTTGGAAATTAGGTCCTTTATCTACTTCCCCAAAGTCAGATGAACTTGTGGATACCATTTATATGTCTGTACAGTATGAAAGTTTGAGGTAGTTTCGCGAGCCAATGCTAACTAGCGTCAGCGCAATGACTTCCGGTCTATGGGAAACTACCTCTAACTTCCTTCATACTGGACACAGAGACATACAAATGGTATCCACAAGTTCATCTGACTTTGGTGAAGTAGATAAAGGGCCTCATCGCCTAAATTCTGAAGTATCTCTTTAAGTAAATGATGGACAGAGGTAGTATGTTTATGGATCACGTTATGAAGATTACTGTAACTGTCCTGAGCTTTGACATCCTCTGACTCTTGGACTGAGGAAACTTCAGCATGCTGGAGGAAAACAGAAAACACATCTCATATATAATCCAGCATAATAAAGATCATGATAAATAGTTCATTTCTATGATAGCCTTTTCGAATATTTACACAAAGTTTTGTCATTTGTTTCAATGTTACAGCTGAGGCACTTGTTTAGCGTGATTAGTCATGATTAGTCATTTTATAGTGTAAACCACCAATAGATTGCTGGAGTGTGAAAATAGTTTTATTGACCCATTAACAGCACCAAGAATGAATCATTCTCCCTTTCTGCTGTTAAGCATCTAATGATGCCAACTAAACTCTGCACTAAAACATACTGTATCATGCATACAATTCCCAAGACAGGCTTTATATCCCCATGAATTCTCGACTGACGTATTTCACTGAAATGTGACAAATCATGTTTTGGTGTTGAATAGTCAATATGAGTGTTTTGACTGAATCTGTTTGACTATATCTACTTTCTAAAGCAAATCTCTCTAATGGTTGTTTCTGAACTTACATCTTACACTAAGTTTGTGAACTTACATCAGGCTAAGCGTTTGTGCTCCAAGCTTCTTCCCCCTCTGTTGACAATGCTTTTGTTTCATCTGATCTGTCCTCTCTCTTCACTCCATCTTTGGGCCTTTCTTCTATCTTGCCCTCTCCCTTAGGTCTACCATCCCACTCTTCAGCTTTGTTCCACTCTCCCTCATCACCATTGTAAAACATATCCTCTCCTTTCCATTCTTCTTCTTATACCTTGTCCTCTTCTTTGTCCCTCCCATTCATGTCCTCCTCTACCCTAACCCCATCCTCATTCCTCCCATCACATTCTTCTTCCACTCTCTCTACCTCTTCCTCTCCACTCCCTCCATCCTCAGCTTTTCCAAGTGTCTTTCTGTCCCTCTGTTCTTCTTGCTTGAATGAGGCTGTCGAGACAATCACAATTCCTCTGCTGGACACTTGTCCTCCATGCCTCTTCCTGTCAATTGTCGCAAGAAGAAGAACTAGATGTTGTTCTTTGTTCTTCTTCTGCTCCTCCACCTCTTGGCTACATTCTGTGTGTGGATTTAAACCAAATCAAATCACATTTTATTGGTCACACAAATATTTAGCAGATCTTATTGCGGGTGTAGCGAAATACTAGCGGGTGTGTCAATGCTTTGAAGTACAATGTGTTGTTATACATACAGTACCTAGGTCACTATGCCTCAAGGAGTGTGTGTGTCCAAAAGCAAAAGTAATTCCACTACCTAAAAATTGTAAAGCACCCTTTGCTGGCTCTAAGAGCCGATCAATCAGTTTGCTGCATGTTCTTAGTGAACTAAAGCCCAAAATTGTGTTTGAACAAATACCATGCTATTTTTCAAAGAACAAACTAACTACTGACTTTCAGCATGCATATAGTGAAGGGCGCTCAACTTGTACTGCACTGACTCAGATGTCTGATGATTGGCTAAAATACATCGATAATAAGATTATAGTTGGAGCTGTATTGTTAGATTTCAGTGCAGCCTTTGATGTTGTTAATCATAATTTGTTATTGAAAGAACTAACTTGTTATGGCTTTACATCACATGCCATCAAATGGTTGGAGAGTTACTTATCCAATAGAACTCAGAGTATTCTTCAATGGAAGCTTCTCTAACATCAGATACTGTATGTACAGTTCGGTCTCCCTCAGTTGCCTTGGGGCCGTTACTCTTCTCTATTTTTACAAATGATTTGCCACTTGTCTTACAACAAGAAACTAAAATGACCGCGTATGCACACTCTACACATCAGCACATCAGCACCTACAGCTAGAGAGCTCACTGAGACTCTTAGCCAGGAGTCACAGTCAGTATCAGAATGGGTAATTAATAAACTTATGTTTAATATAATAAACGGCTCCCTATCCATTGGATGTGTACCAAACTCACTAAAAGTGGCAGTAATAAAACACTAACGGCTTATATCGAATCTCCCATTCCTCTCAAAAATGTTAGAAAAATCTGCTGCGCAGCAACTCACTGCCTTCCTGAAGACAAACAATGTATACGAAACGCACATCATAGCACTGAGACTGCACTCGTTAAGGTGGTAAATGACCTTTTAAATGCATCAGACCAAGGCTCTGCATCGATCCTCATGCTCCTAGACCTTAGTGCTGCTTTTGATACCATCGATCACCACATTCTTTTGGAGAGATTGGAAACCCAAATTGGTCTACACGGACAAGTTCTGGCCTGGTTTAGATCTTATCTGTCAGAAAAATATCAGTTTGTCTGTGGATGGTTTGTCTTCTGACAAATCAACTGTCAATTTCAGTGTTCCTCGAGGTTCCGTTTTAGGTCCACTATTGTTTTCACTATATATTTTACCTCATGGTGATGTCATTCGGAAACAATGTTAACTTTCACTGCTATGTGGACAATACACAGCTGTACATTTCGATGAAACATGGTGAAGCCCCAAAATTGCCCTCCCTGGAGCCTGTGTTTCAGACATAAGTAAGTGGATGGCGGCAAATGTTTTACTTTTAAACTCGGACTAAACAGAGATGCTAGTTCTAGGTCCCAAGAAACAAAGATATCTTTTGTTGGATCTGACAATTAATCTTGATGGTAGTAGTCATCTGAAATAAAACTGTGAAAGACATCGGCGTTACTCTGGACCCTGATCTCTTTTTTGATGAACATATCAAGAATATTTCAAGGATGGCTTTTTTCCATCATCTGTCCAAAAAGAATGCAGAAAAATGTATCCATGCTTTTGTAATTCCCCTTTCCAGAAACAAGTCTCTCACTGTTTCCGCTTGCTAAAGACCACCCTCTGCCCCCAGCCGTGCCCTCAATACCATATGTGAATTGATTGCCCCCCATCTATCTTCTGAGCTCGTACTACTAGGTGACCTAAACTGGGACATGCTTAACACCCCGGCCATCCTACAATCTAAACTTGATGCCCTCAATCTCACACAAATTATCAATGAACTTACCAGGTACAACCCCAAATCCGTAAACACGGGCACCCTCATAGATGTCATCCAAACTAACTCGCCCTCCAAATACACCTCTGCTGTTTTCAATTAAGATCTCAGAGATCACTGCCTCATTGCAGGCATCCGTAATGGGTCTGCGACCAAACGACCACCCCTCATCACTGTCAAACGCTCCCTAAAACACTTCTGTGAGCAGGCCTTTCTAATCGACCTGGACGGGGTATCCTGGAATGACATTGACCTCATCCCGTCAGTAGATGATGCCTGGCTATTCTTTAAAAGTGCCTTCCTCACCAACTTAAATAAGCATGCCCCACTCAACAAATTTAGAACTAGGAATAGATATAGTCCTTGGTTCACTCCAGACCTGTCTGCCCTTGACCAGCACAAAAACCTTCCTGTGGCGTTCTGCATTAGCATCGAATAGCCCCCGTTACATGCAACTTTTCAGGGAAGTTAGGAACAAATATACACAGGCAGTTAGAAAAGCTAAGGCTAGCTTTTTCAAACAGAAATTTGCATCCTGTAGTACTAACTCAAAAAAGTTCTGGGACACTGTAAAGTCCATAGAGAATAAGAGCACCTCCTCCCAGCTGCCCACTGCTCTGATGCTAGGAAACATTGTCACCACCGATAAATCCACTTTAATTGAGAATTTCAATAAGCATTTCTCTACGGCTGGCCATGCTTTCCACCTGGCTACCCCTACCCCGGTCAACTGCCCGGCACCCTCCACAGCAACCTGCCAAAGCCCCCACCATTTCTCCTTCACCCAAATCCAGATAGCTGGTGTTCTGAAAGAGCTGCAAAATCTGGACCCATACAAATCAGCCGGGCTTGTCACGCCCTGACCTTAGAGAGCCTTTTCATTTCTCTATTTGGTTAGGTCAGGGTGTGATTTGGGTGGGCATTCTAGTTTTTCTATTTTTTTGTTGGCCGGGTATGGATCCCAATCAGAGGCAGCTGTCTATCGTTGTCTCTGATTGTTGATCATACTTAGGCAGCCTTTTTCCCACCTTAGTTTGTGGGATCTTGTTTTTGGTACTGTGCTGTATGCCCTACTGAACGTTACGTTTTCGTTTGTATTTGTTTTGTTTTCGGTGTTCATTTAATAAATTAAAAAATGTACGCCTACCACGCTGCACCTTGGTCCAATCCTTCCATCAACGAGCGTAACAGGGCTAGACAATCTGGACCCTCTCTTTCTAAAATTATCTGCCAAAATTGTTGCAATCTCTATTACTAGCCTGTTCAACCTCTCTTTCATATCGTCTGAGATTCCCAAAGATTGGAAAGCTGCTGCGGTCATCCCCCTCTTCAAAGGGGGAGACACTCTCGACCCAAACTGCTACAGACCTATATCTATCCTACCCTGTCTTTCTAAGGTCTTCGAAAGCCAAGTTAACAAACAGATTACCGACCATTTCGAATCCCACCGTAACTTCTCCGCTATGCAATCTGGTTTCAGAGCTTGTCATGGGTGCATCTCAGCCACGCTCAAGGTCCTAAACGACATCATAACCGCCATCAATAAGAGACATTACTGTGCAGCCATATTCATCGACCTGGCCAAGGCTTTTGACTCTGTCAATCACCACATTCTTATTGGCAGACTCGACAGCCTTGGTTTCTCAAATGATTGCGTCGCCTGGTTTACCAACTACTTCTCTGATAGAGTTCAGTGTGTCAAATCGGAGGGCCTGTTGTCCGGAGATCTGGCAGTTTCTATGGGTGTGCCACAGGGCTCAATTCTCGGGCCGACTCTCTTCTCTGTATACATCAACGATGTTGCTCTTGCTGCTGGTGATTCTCTGATCCACCTCTACACAGACGACACCATTCTGTATACTTCTGGCCCCTCTTTGGACACTGTGTTAACTAACCTCCAGACGAGCTTCATTGCCATACAACTCTCCTCCCGTGGCCTCCAACTGCTCTTAAACGCAAGTAAAACTAAAGGCATGCTATTCAATCGATCACTGCCCGCACCTGCTCGCCCGTCCAGCATCACTACTCTGGACGGCTCTGACTTAGAATACGTGGACACCTACAAATACCTGGGTGTCTGGTTAGACTGTAAACTCTCCTTCCAGACTTACATTAAGCATCTCCAATCCAAAATTAAATCTAGAATCGGCTTCCTATATCGCAACAAAGCATCCTTCACTCATGCTGCCAAACATACCCTTGTAAAACTGACAATCCTACCGATCCTCGACTTCGGTGATGTCATCTATAAAATAGCCTCCAACACTCTACTCAACAAACTGGATGCAGTCTATCACAATGCCATCCGTTTTGTCACCAAAGCCCCATACACTACCCACATTGTGACCTGTACGCTCTCGTTGGCTGGCCCTCGCTTCATACCCGTCGCTAAACTCACTGGCTACAGGTCATCTACAAGTCTCTGCTAGGTAAAGCCCCACCTTATCTCAGCTCACTGGTCACCATAGCAGCACCCACTCGTAGCACTCGCTCCAGCGGGTATATCTGACTGGTCACCCCCAAAGCCAATTCCTCCTTTGGTCGTCTTTCCTTCCAGTTCTCTGCTGCCAATGACTGGAACGAACTGCAAAAATCTCTGAAGCTGGAGACTCATATCTCCCTCACTAGCTTTAAGCACCAGCTGTCAGAGCAGCTCACAGATCACTGCACCTGTACATAGCCCATCTGTAAACAGCCCATCTATCTACCTACCTCATCCCCATACTGTATTTATTTATCTTGCACCCCAGTATCTCTACTTGCACATTCATCTTCTGCACATCTACCATTCCAGTGTTTAATTGCTATATTGTAATTACTTCGCCACCATGGCCTATTTGTTGCCTTGACTTACCTCATTTGCACTCACTGTATATATACTTTTTGTTTTCTTTTGTTCTACTGTATTATTGACTGTTTGTTTTGTTTATTCCATGTGTAACTCTGTGTTGTTGTATGTGTCGAATTGCTATGCTTTATCTTGGCCAGGTCGCAGTTGCAAATGAGAACTTGTTCTCAACTAGCCTACCTGGTTAAATAAAGGTGAAATAAAAAATAAATAAAAAATCCCAAAAGTGTTTGATGGGGTTGAGGTCAGAGCTCTGTGCAGGCCAGTCAAGTTCTTCCACACTGATCTTGACAACCCATTTCTGTATAGACCTCGCTTTGTGCCCAGGGGCATTGTCATGCTGAAACAGGAAAGGGCCTTCTCCAAACTGTTTCCACAAAGTTGGAAGCACAGAATCATCTAGAATGTCATTGTATGCTGTAGTGTTAAGATTACCCTACCCTGGAAACAGTCCTCCACCAAACAGTTGGCACTATGCATTGGGGCAGGTAGCATTTTTCTGGCATCCGCTAAACCCAGATTTGTCTGTCGGACTACCAGATGGTGAAGCGGGATTCATCACTCCAGAGAACGCGTTTCCACTGCTCCAGTCCAATGGCAGCGAGCTTTACACCATTCCAGCCGGCGCTTAGCATTGCGCATGGTGATCTTAGGCTTGTGTGAAGCTGCTCAGCCATGGATACCCATTTCATGAAGCTCCCAACGAACAGTTCTTGTGCTGACGTTGCTTCCAGAGGCAGTTTGGAATTCTGTAGTGAGTGTTGCAACTGAGGACAGATGATTTTTACACGCTACGTGCTTCAGCACTCGGCGGTCCCGTGCTGTGAGCTTTGCGGCTGAGCCATTGTTGCTCCTAGACGTTTCCACTTCACAATAACAGCACTTACCTGGGCAGCTCTAGCAGGGCAGAAATTTGATGAACTGACTTGTTGGAAAGGTGGCGTCTTATGACGGTCCCATGTTGAATGTCACCGAGCTCTTCAATAAGCCCATTCTACTGCCAATGTTTGTCTATGGAGATAGCTGTGCCCTCGATTTTATACACCTGTCAAGAATGGGTGTGGCTGAAATCGCCGAATCCACTAATTTGAAGGGGTGTCTACATACTTTTGTATATATAAAGTGTATGTTATCTGAGTCAGTGTGAGCTTTGATGGGTGCTTTACCTGAGGTAAGGGTGTGGCTTGGGGCTGGGTCAGTCACAGGGCTGGGTAATCTATTGGTCACAGTGATGGGTCTTCTGTCAGGTACAGAGCTGGGGGTGTGGCTGGACCCCCTTCTAGATGGAGAGGTTGTCTTTTTGGGAGTCCTATCCTCACTTTCCTTCTGCTGCTCACAAAACAACATTTACATCAAGGTAACAGGCACATACAGTACATCTAACAAGCATTTTCTGCAGCACAAGAAGAATGATGCTGTGGCTTATCCTGGAAAATAAATTGATATTTACAGTTGATTAGGTACACCCTGCAAGCGTATCTATTACTTTTAAGTCATCACAACAATTAACTAATGTAATGTAAGCATTATTACAGGTTGTGCTATATTATCTACCCCTAACCCTTTTGACCTTTGACTGCAGGTGGCCTATGAGAGCTTGCTCTCCTCTGAGGCCCCTGAGAGGGCTGTCTCAGGTCAGATGTGCTCTCTCCGGGCCTGCTCTTAGAGACAACAGCAGTCTGCCTCCCTCTGCCAGTCCCTGGTGAGGAACGTGGGCAGGAGACCACAGGCTGCCAAGCTTCCCGGGGGACCTGACCAGATGATAGCGATTTCAAAACTAATTTGAAAATCTTAATACCTGCCTTAAACCTTAAACACAATGTCAGTGATAAGGTATACACTGAATGACTGTAGTAGAGTGTAATAGCCATAACAAAGAACCAGGGTATGGAGCGGACATGACCTGTGTAGGGGAAGCTTTGTGGCCTCTGAGGGGAGGGGGAGCCTGTGACTCAGGGCTCTGCTGCTGTCTGGCCTCTGCAGCTGGGGGAGCTGGAGCAGGAAGAGGCGGTGGTCTGGAAACAGCTGTGGGAACAAACAAAGCATTGTTCCGATTTCGGTTTTGCAATTAAAACATTTAGGACATAATATTGATGGACAACCTTGAACTGAAGAGGGCAGACAGCGATCTAGCTTCACGGTGGGTCTGTGGATGTCGGGGATGGTGATGCAAATGTTGGCTAAGCGAGAGGCAGGCGGCTCCATCACGATGCTGGTCGGCACAAAGATTGACACAATGTTCTCCACTGCAACTGGTGGTGGGGATATCTGTCAAATGTTGTGACAAGTTAGGCCTAACATTACCTCAATTCTGCGTCACACACACACACAGGCCAATGTCCTTGAGGCTAGGATCTAACAATCTAACAGTGCCAAAGAAATGTAACATGGAGTACAAGGAATCTGACACATCTGATTACACAACACTCCTTCATTAAGAAATTCTGTAGTTTTGGTAATGACTATTATCCTGAGTAAAAAGGAAATAGTGTTAGTACTGTGACTGGTGGTTGAAGGAATGTGGGAGGGTGTTCCTCTTTCGGAGAGTCTGGACACGCTATTGTAATGCGATCTCTAGTATGTCTGATTGGACCTCTCAGGATTCGTTTTCCTCTGATTGGACCATCTCTGGGGTGGACTCAGCAGGTTGGGGAGACTGCTGCCTCAATAACTGATCTTGTGCTGCATAGGGGAAAAACACTGCAAAGTTATAGTAAATAACAATTCATCATTCTCATCATTATCTTACACAACATCAAAGTGTCTGACAACAGAGTGAAATGACTGCTGCTGTCTTCCACAGCTCGAATGAGGGATTGGTGTGCTCAACTCAAAAGTTTGTAGCTCCACAGTCGTGCATACCGTACACAGCTGAGCCTGCTCAAACACCCATCTTTAACTATCTAATTGGTGTGTTGCAGATGGAGAGATGGTTGTGCTGTCAGTTAGTAGTTCCACATGCTGGAGTTCTGGGAAGCCTTCCTGAGGTTTACTGTAATGACAGCATTGGACTGGCGCTCATGTTTTGAACCATAGTGTCTGAAGATGAAACACAGCTTTAAAGCGTACCTTTAAATAAACTACTGAAAGAGAATTGAAGCTAAATGTAATACAAGATACACATGTAAAACACTATCTATGTCACCCCGCTCCTCCGCACACTCCACTGGCTTCCAGTCGAAGCTCGACTTCACTACAAAACCATGGTACTTGCCTACGGAACAGCAAGAGAAACTGCCCCTACCTACCTTCAGGCAATGCTTAAACCCTACACCCCAACCCGAGCACTCCATTCTGTCACCTCTGGTCTCTTGGCCCTCCCACCCCTGTGGAAGGACAGCTCCCACTCAGCCAGGTCCAAGCTGTTCTCTGTCCTGGCACCCCAATGGTGGAACCAGCTTCCCCTGAAGGTAGGACAGCAGAGTCCCTGTCCATCTTCCAAAAACATCTGAAACCCTACCTCTTCGAACCAACCCTTTTGTGAACTAACACTCACACTTCTTTTTATTTTCTTCTTTTTTTTTCTTACCAACTCTGACTTTATTGAGAAGTGTACTTACTACGACTGTGATATGTGGTTGTCCCACCTAGCTATCTTTAGATAAATGCAATAACTGTAAGTCGAGAGATAACTGTAACTAACTGTAAGAGAGAGAGAGAGAGAGAGAGAGAGAGAGAGACTTATTTGCACATCATTACAACACTGTATATAGACATAATATGACATTTGAAATATCTTTATTATTTTTGAACTTTTGTGAGTGTAATGTTAACTTTTCATTTGATATTGTTTATTTCACTTTTGTTTATTATCTATTTAAATTGCTTTGGCAATGTAAACATATGTTTCCCATACCAATAAAGCTGCTTAAATTGAAACTGAATTGAGAGAGAGAGAGCGAGTTCCCCCACCTGCCCATCCTCCTCAGAGAAATATAGCCCCTTTAGTGGCTGAAGAGTGAACTGGCTAGTGAAGTCAACCCCCTGGTAAGGCTCATGAAAAGGCAAAATATCATGAATAAAGACATGGAAACATAATACATATAATAATTTTTGTAAAATAATTCAGTCATACTGAGATTCATTAATACAATGTAAATTTCCATGTCAATGGGATCCATCTCCTTCCTGAACTTCTTATTATCAAAGGTCAAGCAGGGATTCTCGTAGATGTAGGATTCTGCAATAGGAAAACAAAGAGTTGATGTAGAAAACAATGGTCGTATTCAAATAGAAAATAATAATTTGATGAACCTAACAAAGATGGTGGATGTTGCCATCAGTGAGTAGGCCTATAGAAGTCAAAACCAAAGCAGAAGACTGTTCCCTTGGTCTTTCCCCCTGTTCACCTGTGAGCGAGGCCTGTGAGGCGGAGGACTTGTTGAGGGCGGAGGGTGGTGGTGGGACAGTCTGAAGACGTTGAGTCTGAAGCCCACCAGCAGGTCTCCTAGGGGGTTGAGGAAACAGGCACAGCTCAAAGAGGAGTCCAGCTGTACCTCAGCCAGCAGGGAGCGCTGTTCATCCCACAGCTTGATCAGGGAGTCAGCTCTGAAACAGACAGGGAGGAGTAGGACGGGATAGTGACAGCAGTAGTGTCATAAAAAGGAATATGTCAGTCCTGTGTGTGTGTGTGTGTGTGTGTGTGTGTGTGTGTGTGTGTGTGATACAGTATAATTCTTACCCACAGATGAGAAAGATGAGCAGGGCAGAGTAGGGGTCCACAGAGAGTACAGCGCCTTGGTGATCATGTTTGGCCTCAGAGCTCTCCATTCCTCCATTGCCTTGGTTACACAAATATCACACAAACATAACTATCTCACACGTACAGGGATTCCAACTCTTATATCTTACTGCATCGAACCTCAATAACTTCAGTTTGTAAATAAGGATCACACAGTATTGATGAACTACAACTTACCTGGCTGTGTAGACCCAGATCTCCCAGGAGCTGAGCAGGAGGGCGATGACCCCACTGGCCCGGCCATAGGCAAAGTTAGGCAGGACTTTCAGCAGTGAGTGGAAGGGATGTGGGGGCATCATGCACAGCTTCTTACCATCTGTACGGGAGAAGATGTGGAGGTTGTATAGTAGACAGAGGCAGATCTATGGAAGGCTTCAATAAAATATATCGCACTATTATGTTCTATAAAATGCTGCAATTGTGATTCGAGGCAATTTCCTTGCCAATCAAAAGACCATAATTGCCATTTGACCAGAAAGCCTGACATCTAAACATGAAATACAGGAATGGAACACTTTACAAGTAAACAGATGTCATTTCAATACACTCTGTATGAAGAAGATTGAAGATGATGATAAAACCTGGTGAACATAGCGGACCTGTTGCCCTCCCCCAGGGTGAGAAGGTGTGTGGTCTTGTCCAGGGCCTTGCACAGTGTGAAGGAGAGGGCTGAGCTGCATGTTCCTCAGAGACCAGGCATTCAGCAGCCCCTCCTCTGTTAGCCCCAGTCCCAGAACCCCCTCCACACATGTTACACTGCAGATGGAGGGGTGATAACACGAAGTAAAGAAATTAAGATGAGTGATATGGAAAATAGAAAGTAATGTGAAACAATGTGGGGGAGAGTGGAGGGAAAGAGAAGAGAAAGTGAAGGCTGAAGGGACTTCACTAATCAGACTGTGTCCATTTATGAATGTCCGCCCTCAAGTGTTCACAAAATATACTTCATGTCAACCTTTCAATGAACTTCACTGCTCAAAAAAATAAAGGGAACACTTAAACAACACAATGTAACTCCAAGTCAATCAACTTCTGTGAAATCAAACTGTCCACTTAGGAAGCAACACTGATTGACAATAAATTTCACATGCTGTTGTGCAAATGGAATAGACAACAGGTGGAAATTATAGGCAATTAGCAAGACACCCCCAATAAAGGAGTGGTTCTGCAGGTGGGGACCACAGATCACTTCTCAGTTCCTATGCTTCCTGGCTGATGTTTTGGTCACTTTTGAATGCTGGCGGTGCTTTCACTCTAGTGGTAGCATGAGACGGAGTCTACAACCCACACAAGTGGCTCAGGTAGTGCAGCTCATCCAGGATAGCACATCAATGCGAGCTGTGGCAAGAAGGTTTACTGTGTCTGTCAGCGTAGTGTCCAGAGCATGGAGACGCTACCAGGAGACAGGCCAGTACATCAGGAGACGTGGAGGAGGCCGTAGGAGGGCAACAACCCAGCAGCAGGACCGCTACCTCCGTCTTTGTGCAAGGAGGAGCAGGAGAAGCACTGCCAGAGCCCTGCAAAATGACCTCCAGCAGGCCACAAATGTGCATGTGTCTGCTCAAACGGTCAGAAACAGACACCATGAGGGTGGTATGAGGGCCCGACGTCCACAGCTGGGGGTTGTGCTTACAGCCCAACACCGTGCAGGACGTTTGGCATTTGCCAGAGAACACCAAGATTGGTAAATTCGCCACTGGCGTCCTGTGCTCTTCACAGATGAAAGCAGGTTCACACTGAGCACGTGACAGACGTGACAGAGTCTGGAGACACCGTGGAGAACGTTCTGCTGCCTGCAACATCCTCCAGCATGACCGGTTTGGCGGTGGGTCAGTCATGGTGTGTTGTGGCATGTCTTTGGGGGGCCGCACAGCCCTCCATGTGCTCGCCAGAGGTAACCTGACTGCCATTAGGTACCGAGATGAGATCCTCAGACCCCTTGTGAGACCATATGCTGGTGCGGTTGGCCCTGGGTTCCTCCTAATGCAAGACAATGCTAGACCTCATGTGGCTGGAGTGTGTCAGCAGTTCCTGCAAGAGGAAGGCATTGATGCTATGGACTGGCCTGCCCGTTCCCCAGACCTGAATCCAATTGAGCACATCTGGGACATCATGTCTCGCTCCATCCACCAACGCCACGTTGCACCACAGACTGTCCAGGAGTTGGCGGATGCTTTAGTCCAGGTCTGAGAGGAGATCCCACAGGAGACCATCCGCCACCTCATCAGGAGCATGCCCAGGCATTGTAGGGAGGTCATACAGGCACGTGGAGGCCACACACACTACTGAGCCTCATTTTGACTTCTTTTAAGGACATTACATCAAAGTTGGATCAGCCTGTAGTGTGGTTTTCCACTTTAATTTTGAGTGTAACTCCAAATCCAGACCTCCATGGGTTGATTAATTGGATTTCCATTGATTATTTTGTGTGATTTTGTTGTCAGCACATTCAACTATGTAAAGAAAAAAGTATTTAATAAGATTATTTCTTTCATTCAGATCTAGGATGTGTTGTTTAAGTGTTCCCTTTATTTTTTGAGCAGTATACAATTCAGAGTCTATATGAGTTAGAGTATCAGGGTAGAGGGAGCAGTGGGTCACCTGCAGAGCTGGGTCAGGGTGTCCAGGCACCAGAGGCAGATGGTACCATTCAGAGAGCCAGAGATGAAGATGGAGGGGGTGTCTGCGTGCAGGACCAGGTTGGTGACAGGTCGGTTATGGCCCTCAAACACATGGAGGAGATGGGCCGCCTCGCTCTACGCTTTGACTACAGAGAGAACAGGATGGGAGAGGGATGGATTACAAACCACAGATTGTGTTTGTGCTGTCTTTCCAACTCCTATGTTAATTGTCGTCTGACAATGGCAATAAGAGATGACAAGACAGCACAAACAGATCTGGGATCAGGCTACTGATGCTGCTGGTCACCCACTCTCAAAGCCAACGGATGCAGTGAGCAGCATCCTGGAATAAGGGGCGAAGATTTAGGCCAGTACCATGCCCTGCTGGGTGTTCTTCAGCTGGGACACCAGGGTGCTCTCCATGTCTTAGCACAGCAGACCGAGGTCTGAGAAGCAGTAGAGGTGCTGGCGGGCCATGTCCAGGTCCATACGGGTACACCAGAACCCCTGGGCCAGCAGAAAGTCCTGCCTGCAGGAATCAGAGTTCAGAAAGGGATGGTAGGGCCTCCCGAATGGCGCAGCAGTCTAAGGCACTGTTTTGCAGGGCTTGAGGCGTCACTACAGACCCGGGTTTGTTCCCGGGCTATGTCGCAGCCGGCCGCGACCAGAAGACACCCATGAGGCGGCGCACAATTGCCGTCGTCCAGGTAAGGAGAGGGTTTGGCTTCTGTGTTAAGCGAGTAGTGAGAATGAGGTCATAATTTGCCATTGATACATGTTGATTGAACATATCAGTCTCCATTTGCTGGTAACTCCAAAACTAGAATGAAAAATACAGGTGGGAAAAATGGTATTCACGTTATCTGTGGTTTTGAATGCAGCCCCTGGTGCTATCTATACAATAATTCAGTGATTCTGGCCAAGTCTCTGTACTCAACTCTAACTGAACACAGAGAAAGCTGATTTGTTTACCCTGACACAGTCACCACATGTGATGAGCTCATTCTTGACCGGGTTGAAGAGCAGGTGAGTGACCAGACTGCAGCTCTCCATGGTCGCCCTCTCCGTCTCCTCAAAGTCCTTGTTGTACACCTGTCATTTACCATGGATGAGGAAAATGCACTGTAGTAAATCTCTGTCAGGTAGTTTCACTACTGTCAGGTAGTTTCAATACCACATTCCTACTCTAGCTGAAGATGTTAAACCTACCCTGAGTGCATAATCCTTTCCCAGTCCAAAATAAACATTCATTTTCTTATAGTAGAGGATTATGATGATAATGTTGAAGTGGTACTTGGGGAAGGCTAACTCTCTCTTCACTGAAAAAGTTAGTAAGACAATGTTATACAGTGGAGAATAACAGTAAAGGGCAGATACTGGTCACCTCTGGCACATTTCTAAATGATGATGATGATTATGATGACCATTGCATAAGCCACTTACATGAATGACAACTGCAAGACACAGACCAGCTAGAGAATCCACGTGAGTCCAGGATGATAACCCTTTGGCTTCTGCCATTGTAAGTCACTGTACTTAATCAATCATATCAGATACGTTAGGAATGTGAAACAAAAAGCACGCTCCAGCAACACAAGTTTGAATTTCAGATGTCTGTAGTGATGGGCATTCTGATTCTTTCCGGTGAGCTGGCTCATTTTGCTTCATTCACTTAAAAGACCGGGCTTATTTGGCTCCCAAATAGTTGTTCGTTCAAAATGCCTCAAAAACGACCTAGAAACATTTTTAAAAATGCTACTCTACAACGTAAAGCCCTAAATGTAGGCTACCATTACATCAGATCGTGAAATGTGAGTTCAAATCATTTTTTACCTGGCCAAATTATTAGATGGCCTGCACTGAAAATATCAGCATGGACAAGATTGACGCGCTCTCCCCACTAGGCCTATTTATTGTTTCTACAGTGAAGACCCTCTTAAAATGATTATGTTGTAACTTATCTGTAGAAAAACGTAGCTTTTTAGAAACAACAACAAAAATGTAGTAGCAGTAGGCTATGCAAATCAGGGAGACAAATTAACGGCTCTTTCACTGATGCTATTCGGTTCCGGACGTTCACCAAAAAGATCTGTTAAAAAAAGCAGACCCATCACTAGTGATCTGTTTGTGGTGCATGCAAGGTCGTAGGCAACAAACTCGCCTCCTCTGATCTCTGTCCGGTGCTTAGGCTGATTGAAACTTGTTGGTGTAACTGGTGTGAAATGGCTAGCTAGTTATAGCGTTTCTAATAGCGTTTCAATCGGTGACGTCACTCGCTCTGAGACCTTGAAGTAGTTGTTTCCCTTGCGCTGCAAGGGCCGCAGCTTTTGTGGTGCGATGAGTAATGATGCTTCGAGGGTGGCTGTTGTCAATATGTGCAGAGGGTCCCTGGTTCGAGCCCAGGTAGGGGCGTGGAGAGGGACGGAAGCTATACTGTTACATTGGTGCAGTCTTGAGACCTAGTGTTGGAATGAGGCCCCTCGATTCCAGGACTGTATACATCTCTGACATCCATAGCAAACCCAGACAAAAAGCTGGATATAGCTATCTATGGATTTAGGCTACTAGCTGAACTCGCTGGACTGGTTAAACAAAATATTTGTGTTATTTACACACCTTACAGTCGACAAAATTCATGTGAGCGAGGGGTGGGTTGGCTTCAAAGCCGGGGTCTAGGTTCTCAACCAGATATGTGGTCAAATATGTGGCCCTCTCTGAAGAACGGACTGGTGGTTGCTTAGCAACAGGTGTTCCATCATTTGCCTCCAGCTGTTAGTTCAATGATGCACATGTCAGGATGTTCAAATGCTACTCCGTTATTAGGCTACAGAAATACTTAACGGGACTGGAATTGGTTGGTTCAAACCATTTTGTATCCCTAGTATAAACCTAATTTAGTCTAGTCGGTTTTGAATGTGTGTCAAAGTTAGCCTAGAGGAGTTGAGGTGAGTTTCACCCCACTATCTGTTCACCTCATTTTAGAACATTGCTATGGGCACAGCCAAACAATGGAGGTGATGGTTTCGAATTCCGCTTTACTTCCCTTTACTTGCAGCGCGCCGGTGTCAAACTTATAGAGTATAAAAGTATAAGACACCAACTTCGAAGCAGTTATCAATTTATACAACGGGTTACAAATATATTCAAATAATGGTTGACATATTTTCATATTTTCATTAATGTTATTTTGATTAATTTATTCGCACTATTTTATCCTTCCACAAGATATAGTCCCGACACAAATCTAGGGTCGCTACCCAAGCCGGCTGGTCGTTTGTTCTATCGGATCAGTTGCCAGAGACACAACCCAGTCCTAGTCTTTCTGTTCTATATTGTTCTAAATGTTCGATTTCCATGCTGGCTGGCAACATTCTTATCCCTTGCTTGCTAGCTAACTAACTACGGCTAAGTTACAATCACGTCAAACAATGAAGGCAGAACAACAGCAAAGTAGCTGCATTTGTTTAAACTTTTCTAGTGACATTTATTTGGATACATCTATAACAATGAGCTAATGATACACGATTTTCCTGGCATAGAAAATATGCTCTCTCGTCAGGACACTGTTGTTCAGAGGAGCTAGCCAACAACACAACCTACACAATCACTTCAAACTGAAGCTGGAAAGACAGCAAACTAGCTGCTCTTCGTTTTCTATTGCTAGTTCTTTGTATATATCCATAGAAATTATGCTGATTCATAATTTTGACTGGCTGAGAAAAGCTGCCTGCCAGTCTGCCTCATCCCGACACATTAATTACTATGGGACAGCTGGAGATTGAATTTGAATATTGAAACAATGTTGCAAATGTCAGAGAAAGAGACAGCAATGTTTATACAATATTTTGTTGTTTAAAACTAAATGTTAGTGTAAAAGAAATGTGAGATAATGTCTTTTTATAGTTTAAATCAAGTTAATAAATTGCCTGGCTGGGCTGATGAGACCGTGGATTGCTCAATCAGATAGAACAGAGTAAATAGGCAGTTTAAGGTCATAGATTTAGCCAGTGGTAACATGGA
Organism: Salmo trutta; assembly: GCF_901001165.1. Lineage (NCBI taxonomy): Eukaryota > Metazoa > Chordata > Actinopteri > Salmoniformes > Salmonidae > Salmo > Salmo trutta. The sequence continues at coordinate 23,997,346 of NC_042984.1, read as the reverse complement.
ATAGACACCGGCTTTAACCAATCAGCATTCAGGATTATACCCACACGTTGTATGTCATACTGAAAATTGCAAATAATACTTCAATGTTTTTATTTAACCTTTATTTAACTAGGCAAGTCAAACAAATTCTTATTTACAATGACAGCCTAGAAGCACTGCCTTGTTCAGGGACAGAATGACAGATTTTACCTTGTCAGCTCGGGGATTTGATCTAGCAAACTTTCAATACTGGCCCAACGCTCTAACCACACTAGGCTACCTGCCACCCCAATGTAGAGCACATTAGGAAAGTATTCAGACCCCTTGACTTTTTACACATTTTGTTACATTACAGCCTTTTTCTGAAACGGATTAAATATTTTTTTTCTCTCATCAATCTATAGACAATACCCCATAATGACAAAGCAAAATCAGGTTTTTAGACATTTTTGCAAATGTCAAAAATGAGATATTCCATTTACATAAATATTCACACCCTTTACTCAGTAGTTTGTTGAAGCACCTTTGGCAGTGATTACAGCCTCAAGTCTTCTTGGGTATGACGCTACAAGCTTGGTACACCTGTATTTGGGTAGTTTCTCCAATTCTTCTCGGCAGATCCTCTCAAGCTCTGTCAGGTTGGATGGGGAGAGTCGCTGCACAGCTATTTTCAGGTCTCTCCAGAAATGTTTGATCGGGTTCAAGTCTGGGCTCTGGCTGCGCCACTCAAGGACATTCAGAGACTTGTCCCTAAGCCACTCCTGTGTTATCTTGGCTGTGTGCTTAGGGTTGTTGTCCTGTTAAAAGCTCTCTGGAGTAGGTTTTCATCAAGGACCTCTCTGTACTTTGCTCCGTTCATCTTTCCCTCAATCCTGACTAGTCTCCCAGTCCCTGCCGCTGAAAAACATCCCCACAGCATGATGCTGCCACCACCATGCTTCATCATAAGGATGGTGCCAGATTTCCTCCAGACATGATGCTTGGCCAAAGAGTTCAATCTTAGTTTCATCAGACCAGAGAATCTTTTTCTCATGGTCGAAGAGGCCTTTAGGTGCCTTTTGGCAAACTCCAAGCGGGCTGTCATGTGCCTTTTACTAGGAGTGGCTTCCGTCTGGCCGCTCTACCATAAAGGCCTGATTGGTGGAGTGCTGCAGAGATGGTTGTCCTTCTGGAAGGTTCTTCCATCTCCATAGAGGAACTCTGGAGCTCTGTCAGAGTAACCATCTGGTTCTTGGTCACCTCCCCGACCAAGTCCCCTCTCCCCTGATTGCTTAGTTTGGCCAGCGGCCAGCTCTATTGTCACATCTACTCCCGCTCCGGTGCTTGACGTTGCCGGTTTACTAACCACCGGTCCTGGAACCCCATCATTACGCACACCTACACTCCATCATGAGGCACACCTGGACTTCATTACTACCCTGCTTTCTCCCCCTTTATCTAGCACTCCCTAGCATCACTCAGTATTGGTTCTGTTTTCATGTCCAGATGCTTCACTTGTTTTGTAACTCTCCATGTTCGTTATTATTAAACTCACCATCTGCACCTGCTGCTTGACTCCCTGCGTCTTTGTTACATCCAGGAAGTGCCTTGGTGGTTCCAAACTTCTTCCATTTGAGAATAATGGAGGCCACTGTGTTCTTGGGGACCTTCAATGCTGCAGACATTTTTTGGTACCCTTCCCCAGATCTGTGCCTCAATATAATCCTGTCTCGGAGCTCTACGGACAATTCCTTTGACCTCATGGCTTGGTTTTTGCTCTGACATGCACTCTCAACTGTGGGACCTTATATAGACAAGCGTGTGCCTTTCCAAATCATGTCCAGTCAATTACATTTTCCACTGGTGGACTCCAATCAAGTTGTAGAAACATCTCAAGGATGAGCAATGGAAATAGGATGCATCTGAGCTCAATTTGGAGTCTCATAGCAAAGGGTCTGAATAGTTATATAAATAAGGTATTTCTGTTTTTGTTTTTTTATTAATTTGCAAACATTTCTAAAAAGCTGTTGTCCCTTTGTCATTGTGGGGTATAGTGTGTAGATTGATGAGGAATTTGTTTTATTTAATCAATTTTAGAATAAGGTTGTAATGTAAGAAAATGTAGGAAAAAGGAAGGAATGCTTTTTGAATGCGCTGTACAGTGGGGGAAAAAAGTATTTGATCCCCTGCTGATTTTGTACGTTTGCCCACTTACAAAGAAATGATCAGTCTATAATTTTAATGGTAGGTTTATTTGAACAGTGAGAGACAGAATAAAAAAGAAAAAAGAAAAACGCATGTCAAAAATATTATAACATGATTTGCATTTTAATGAGGGGAAATAAGTATTTGACCCCTTGGTGGCAAAACCCTTGTTGGCAATCACAGAGGTCAGACGTTTCTTGTAGTTGGCCACCAGGTTTGCACACATCTCAGGAGGGATTTTGTCCCACTCCTCTTTGCAGATCTTCTCCAAGTCATTAAGGTTTCGAGGCTGACGTTTGGCAACTCGAACCTTCAGCTCCCTCCACATATTTTCTATGGGATTAAGGTCTGGAGACTGGCTAGGTCACTCCAGGACCTTAATGTGCTTCTTCTTGAGCCACTCCTTTGTTGCCTTGGCCGTGTGTTTTGGGTCATTGTCATGCTGGAATACCCATCCACGACCCATTCTAAATGCCCTGGCTGAGGGAAGGAGGTTCTCACCCAAGATTTGACAGTACATGGCCCCGTCCATCGTCCCTTTGATGCGGTAAAGTTGTCCTGTCCCCTTAGCAGAACAACACCCCCAAAGCATAATGTTTCCACCTCCATGTTTGACGGTGGAGATGGTGTTCTTGGGGTCATAGGCAGCATTCCTCCTCCTCCAAACACGGCGAGTTGAGTTGATGCCAAAGAGCTCCATTTTGGTCTCATCTGACCACAACACTTTCACCAGTTGTCCTCTGAATCATTCAGATGTTCATTGGCAAACTTCAGGCGGGCATGTATATGTATTCTTGAGCAGGGGGACCTTGCAGGCGCTGCAGGATTTCAGTCCTTCACGGTGTAGTGTGTTACCAATTGTTTTCTTGGTGACTATGGTCCCAGCTGCCTTGAGATCATTGACAAGATCCTCCCGTGTAGTTCTGGGCTGATTCCTCACTGTTCTCATGATCATTGCAAACCCACGAGGTGAGATCTTGCATGGAGCCCCAGGCCGAGGGATATTGACAGTTCTTTTGTGTTTCTTCCATTTGCAAATAATCGCACCAAATGTTGTCACCTTCTCACCAAGCTGCTTGGCGATGGTCTTGTAGCCCATTCCAGCCTTGTGTAGGTCTACAATCTTGTCCCTGACATCCTTGGAGAGCTCTTTGGTCTTGGCCATGGTGGAGAGTTTGGAATCTGATTGATTGATTGCTTCTGTGGACAGGTGTCTTTTTTACAGGTAACAAGCTGCAGTTAGGAGCAGTCCCTTTAAGAAAAATAACTTGTTTAAAAAAATTATAAAAAATGAAAAACGGAAAGTGGTGCGTGCATATATAGCACCATTAAATCAATTTTTTTAAATGGAAAGAATATGGCACCACAACAAACCTGCCAAGAGAGGGCCGCCACCAAAAATCATGGACCAGGCAAGGAGGGCATTAATCAGAGAGGCAACAAAGAGACCAAAGATAACCCTGAAGGAGCTGCAAAGCTCCACAGGGGAGATTGGAGTATCTGTCAATATGACTACTTTAAGCCGACACTCCACAGAGCTGGGCTTTACAGAAGAGTGGCCAGAAAAAAAGCCATTGCTTAAAGAAAAAAATAAGCAAACACGTTTGGTGTTCACCAAAAGGCAATTGGGAGACTCCCCAACCATATGAAAAATGGTACTCTGGCCAGATGAGACTAAAATTGAGCATTTGGCCATCAAGGAAAACACTATGTCTGGGGCAAACCCAACACCTCTCATCACCCTGAGACACCATCCCCAAAGTGAAGCATGGTGGTGTCAGCATCATTTTGTGAGGATGTTTTTCATCGGCAGGGACTGGGAAACTGGTCAAAATTCAAGGAATGATGAATGATGCTAAATTCAGGGAAATTCTTGAGGGAAACCTGTTTCAGTCTTCCAGAGATTTGAGACTGGGAGGGAGGACAATGACCCTAATTATACTGCTAAAGCAACACTCTAGTGGTTTAAGGGGAAACATTTAAATGTCTTGGAATGGCCTAGTCAAAGCCCAGACCTCAATCCAATTGAGAATCTGTAGTATGATTTAAAGATTGCTGTTCACCAGAGGAACCCATCCAACTTGAAGGAGCTGGAGCAGTTTTGCCTTGAAGAATGGGCAAAAATCTCAGTGGCTAGATGTGCCAAGCTTATAGAGACATACCGCAAGAGACTTGCAGTTGTAATTGCTGCAAAAGGTGTTGACTTTGAGGGGGTGAATAGTTATGCACGCTCAAGTTTTCTGTTTTTTGTCTTATTTCTTGTTGGTTTCACAATAAAACATATTTTGCATCTTCAAAGTGGTAGGCAGGTTCTGTAAATGAAATGATACAAACCCCCCAAAAATCTATTTTAATTCCAGATTGTAAGGCAACAAAATAGGAAAAATGTCAAGGGGGGTGAATACTTTCACAAGCCACTGTAATCCTGTGGTTGAAATTTCACCAAATGTACTTTTTTCAAATCCAATGTTTTGTTTATTATTTGTTTATTTATTTCACCTTTATTTAACCAGGTAGGCAAGTTGAGAACAAGTTCTCATTTACAATTGCGACCTGGCCAAGATAAAGCAAAGCAGTTCGACAACATACAAAAACACAGAGTTACACATGGAGTAAAACAACATACAATCAATGATACAGTAGACAAAAATAAGACTATATACAATGTGAGCAAATGATGTGAGATAAGGGAGGTAAAGGCAAAAAAGGCCATGGTGGCAAAGTAAATAAAGTATAGCAAGTAAAACACTGGAATGGTAGAATTATAATTTGAAGAAAGTTAAAAGTTAAAATATAAATAATATGGTGCAAAGGAGCAAAATAATAAATAAAATAAATAAATACAGTAGGGTAAGAGATAGTAGTTTGGGCTAAATTATAGATGGGCTATGTACAGGTGCAGTGATCTGGGAGCTGCTCTGATAGCTGGTGCTTAAAGCTAGTGAGGGAGATAAGTGTTTCCAGTTTCAGAGATTTTTGTAGTTCGTTCCTGTCATTGGCAGCAGAGAACTGGAAGGAGAGACGACCAAAGGAGGAGTTGGCTTTAGGGGTGACCAGAGAGATATACCTGCTGGAGCGCGTGCTACAGGTGGGTGCTGCTATGGTGACCAGTGAGCGGAGATAAGGGGGGACTTTACCTCAAAATCAAATCAAATCAAATCAAATCAATTTATATAGCCCTTCGTATATCAGCTGAAATCTCAAAGTGCTGTACAGAAACCCAGCCTAAAACCCCAAACAGCAAGCAAAGCATGTGAAAGAAGCACGGTGGCTAGGAAAAACTCCCTAGGAAAAACTCCCTAGAAAGGCCAAAAACCTAGGAAGAAACCTAGAGAGGAACCAGGCTATGAGGGGTGGCCAGTCCTCTTCTGGCTGTGCCGGGTGGATATTATAACAGAACATGGTCAAGTTGTTAAATTGTTCATAAATGACCAGCATGGTCAAATAATAATAATCATAGTAGTTGTCGAGGGTGCAACAAGCACGTCCGGTGAACAGGTCAGGGTTCCGTAGCCACAGGCAGAACAGTTGAAACTGGAGCAGCAGCATGGCCAGGTGGACTGGGGACAGCAAGGAGTCATCATGCCAGGTAGTCCCGAGGCATGGTCCTAGGGCTCAGGTCCTCCGAGAGAAAGAAGGAAAGAAAGAGAGAAAGAGAGAATTAGAGAGAGCATATTTACATTCACACAGGACACCGGATAAGACAAGAGAATACTCCAGATGTAACAGACTGACCCTAGCCCCCCGACACATAAACTACTGCAGCATAAATACTGGAGGCTGAGACAGGAGGGATCAGAAGACACTGTGGCCCCATCCGATGATACCCCCGGACAGGGCCAAACAGGCAGGATATACCCCACCCACTTTGCCAAAGCACAGCCCCCACACCACTGGAGGGATGTCTACAACCACCAACTTACCGTCCGAAGACAAGGCCGAGTATAGCCCACAAAATCTCCGCCAAGGCACAACCCAAGGGGGGTCGCCAACCCAGACAGGAAGACCACGTCAGTGACTCAACCCACTCAAGTGACGCACCCCTCCCATGGACGGCATGGAAGAACACCAGTAAGTCAGGGACTGTAATAGGGTTAGAGGCAGAGAATCCCAGTGGAAAGAGGGGAACCGGCAAGGCAGAGACAGCAAGGGCGGTTCGTTTCTCCAGCCTTTCCGTTCACCTTCACACTCCTGGGCCAGACTATACTTAATCATAGGACCTACTGAAGAGATAAGTCTTCAGTAAAGACTTAAAGGTTGAGACTGAGTCTGCGTCTCTCACATGGGTAGGCAGACCATTCCATAAAAATGGAGCTCTATAGGAGAAAGCCCTACCTCCAGCCGTTTGCTTAGAAATTCTAGGGACAATTAGGAGGCCTGCGTCTTGTGACCGTAGCGTACGTGTAGGTATGTACGGCAGGACCAAATCGGAAAGATAGGTAGGAGCAAGCCCATGTAATGCTTTACCTAGCAGGGTCTTGTAGATGACCTGGAGCCAATGTGTTTGGCGACGATTATGAAGCGAAGGCCAGGCAACGAGAGTGTACAGGTCGCAGTGGTGGGTAGTATATGGGGCTTTGGTGAGTAGGGTATTGGAGGCTATTTTATAAATGACATCGCCGAAGTCGAGGATTGGTAGGATGGTCAGTTTTACGAGGGTATGTTTGGCAGCATGAGTGAAGGATGTTTTGTTGCGAAATAGGAAGCCAATTCTAGATTTAACTTTGGATTGGAGATGATTGATGTGAGTCTGAAAGGAGAGTTTACAGTCTAACCAGACACCTAGGTATTTGTAGTTGTCCACAAATTCTAAGTCAGAACCGTCCAGAGAAGTGATGCTGGACAGGCGGGCAGGTGCAGGCAGCGATCGGTTGAAGAGCATGCATTTAGTTTTACTTGTATTTAGGAGCAGTTGGAGACCACGGAAGGAGAGTTGTATGGCATTGAAGCTCGTCTGGAAGGTTGTTAACACAGTGTCCAAAGAAGGGCCAGAAGTATACAGAATGGTGTCGTCTGCGTAGAGGTGGATCAGAGATTCACCAGCAGCAAGAGCGACATCATTGATGTATACAGAGAAAAGAGTTGGCCCAAGAATTGAACCCTGTGGTACCCCCATAGAGACTGCCAGAGGTCTGGACAGCAGGCCCTCCGATTTGACACACTGAACTCTATCAGAGAAGTAGTTGGTGAACCAGGCGACGCAATCGTTTCAGAAACCAAGGCTACTGAGTCTGCCGATGAGGATGTGGTGATTAACAGAGTCAAAAGCTTTGGCCAGGTCAATGAATACGGCAGCACAGTATTGTTTCTTATCGATGGCGGTTACGATGTCGTTTAGGACCTTGAGCGTGGCTGAGGTGCACCCATGACAAGCTCTGAAACCAGATTGCATAGCGGAGAGGGTGCGGTGGGATTCGAAATGGTCGGTAATCTGTTTGTTGACTTGGCTTTCGAAGACCTTAGAAAGGCAGGGTAGGATGGATATAGGTCTGTAGCAATTTGGGTCAAGAGTGTCACCTCCTTTGAAGAGGGGGATGACAGCAGCTTCTTTCCAATCTATGGGAATCTCAGACGACACGAAAGAGAGGTTGAACAGGCTAGTAATAGGGGTTGCAATAATTTCGGCAGATAATTTTAGAAAGAAAGGGTCCAGAATGTCAAGCCCAGCTGATTTGTAGGGGTCCAGATTTTGTAGCTCTTTCAGAACATCAGCTGAATGGATTTGGGAGAAGGAGAAATGGGGGAGGCTTGGGCGAGTAGCTATGGGGGGTGCAGTGCTGTTGAATGCAGTAGGGGTAGTAAGGTGGAAAGCATGGCCAGCCGTAGAAAAATGCTTATTGAAATTCTCAATTATAGTGGGCTTATCGGTGATGACAGAGTTTCCTATCCTCAGTGCAGTGGGCAGTTGGGAGGAGGTGTTCTTATTCTCCATGAACTTTACAGTGTCCCAGAACTTTTTAGAGTTTGAGTTGCAGGAAGCAAATTTCTGTTTGAAAAAGCTAGCCTTGGCGTTTCTAACTGCCTGTATGTATTGGTTTCTAACTTCTCTGAAAAGTTGCATATTGCGGGGGCAGTTCGATGCTAATGCAGAAAGCCACAGGATATTTTTGTGTTGGTTAAGGGCAGTCAGGTCTGGGGAGAACCAAGGGCTATATCTGTTCCTGGTTCTAAATTTCTTGAAAGGGGCATGCTTATTTAAGATTGTGAGGAAGGCATTTAAAAAAAATAACCAGGCATCCTCTACTGACGGGATGAGGTCAATATCTTTCCAGGATACCAGGGCCAGGTCGATTAGAAAGGCTTGCTCGTTGAAATGTTTCAGGGAGCGTTTGACAGTGATGAGTGGAGGTCGTTTGACCTCTGAACCATTACGGGTGCAGGCAATGAGGCAGTGATCGCTGAGATCTTGGTTGAAAACAGCAGAGGTGTATTTAGAGGGCACGTTGGTTAGGATGATATCTATGAGGGTGCCAGTGTTTGCGGCTTTGGGGTTGTACATTGTGGGTTCATTAATAATTTGTGTGAGATTGAGGGCATCAAGCTTGGATTGTAGGTTGGCTGGGGTGTTAAGCATGTCCCAGTTTAGGTCACCTAGTAGCACGAGCTCTGAAGATAGATGGGGGGCAATCAGTTCACATATGGTGTCCAGAGCACAGCTAGGGGCCGAGGGGGGTCTATAGCAGGCGGCGACGGTGAGAGACTTGTTTTTGGAGAGGTGGATTTTTAAAAGTAGAAGTTCAAATTGTTTGGGTACAGACCTGGATAGCAGGACAGAGCTCTGCAGGCTATCTCTGCAGTAGATTGCAACACCGCCCCCTTTGGTCGTTCTATCTTGTCTGAAAACGTTGTAGTTAGGGATGAAGATTTCAGAGTTTTTGGTGGACTTCCTAAGCCAAGATTCAGACACAGCTAGGACATCCGCGTTGGCAGAGTGTGCTAAAGCAGTGAATAAAACAAACTTAGGGAGGAGGCTTCTAATGTTAACATGCATGAAACCAAGGCTATTACGGTTACAGAAGTAATCAAAAATCTATTTTCTAAGTATATTCCATGTCACAGTACAGTTTCAAATTACGTTGAAACCGCGTTGATTGAACCAGTTTGTGCCCAGTGGGTAGCGCCAAGCCGCCAACAAACACTGGAAAACACTCAACAACATGTTCTCAGTGTGGGTTGTAAAGTCCACATTTTAGTAGTGAATGGCCGAGTGTTTTTAGCAGCGAGAGAGTTTATATCTAAACTCAGCAAAAAAAATAAATGTCCTCTCACTGTCAACTGCATTTATTTTCAGCAAACTTAACATGTGTAAGTAGTTGTATGAACATAACAAGATTCAACAACTGAGACATAAACTGAACAAGTTCCACAGACATGTGACTAACAGAAATTGAATAATGTGTCCCTGAACAAACGGGGAGTCAAAATCAAAAGTAACAGTCAGTAACTGGTGTGGCCACCAGCTGCATTAAGTACTGCAGTGCATCTCCTCCTCATGGACTGCACCAGATTTGCCAGTTCTTGCTGTAAGATGTTACGCCACTCTTCCACCAAGGCACCAAGGTTCCCGGACATTTCTGGGGGGAATGGCCCTAGCCCTCACCCTCCGATCCAACAGGTCCCAGACGTGCTCAATGGAATTGAGATCCGGGCTCTTTGCTGGCATGGCAGAGCAAAGACATTCCTGTCTTGCAGGAAATCATGCAGAGAACAAGCAGTATGGCTGGTGGCATTGTCATGCTGGAGGGTCATGTCAGGATGAGCCTGCAGGAAGTGTACCACATGAGGGAGGAGGATGTCTTCCCTGTAACGCACAGGTTTGAGATTGCCTGCAATGACAACAAGCTCATTCCGATGATGTTGTGACACACCGCCCCAGACCATGATGGACCCTCCACCTCCAAATCGATACCGCTCCAGAGTACAGGCCTCGGTGTAATGCTCATTCCTTTGACGATAAAAGCGAATCCGACCATCACCCCTGGTGAGACAAAATCACGACTCGTCAGTGAAGAGCACTTTTTGCCAGTCCTGTCTTGTCTAGCGACGGTGGGTTTGTGCCCATAGGTGACGTTGTTGCCGGCAATGTCTGGTCAGGACTTGCCTTACAAAAGGCCTACAAGCCCTCAGTCCAGCCTCTCTCAGCCTATTGCGGACAGTCTGAGCACTGATTGAGGGATTGTGCATTCCTGGTGTAACTCGGGCAGTTGGTGTTGCCATCCTGTACCTGTCCCGCAAATGTGATGTTCGGATATACCAATCCTGTGCAGGTGTTGTTACACGTGGTATGCCACTGCAAGGACGATCAGCCCTCTGTCCTGTCTCCCTGTAGTGCTGTCTTAGGCGTCTCACAGTATGGACATTGCAATTTATTGCCCTGGCCACATCTGCAGTCTTCATGCCTCCTTGCAGCATGCCTAAGGCACGTTCACGCAGATGAGCAGGGACCCTGGGCATCTTTCTTTTGGTGTTTTTCAGAGTCAGTAGAAAAGCCTCTTTAATGTCCTAAGTTTTCAGAAATGTGACCTTAATAGCCAAACCGTCTGTAAGCTGTTAGTGTTTTAACAAACGTTCCACAGGTGCATGTTCATTAATTGTTTATGGTTCATTGAACAAGCATGGGAACAGTGTTAAAATCCTTTACAATGAAGATCTGTGAAGTTATTTGGATTTTTACGAATTATCTTTGAAAGACAGGGTCCTGAAAAAGGGACGTTTCTTTTTTTGCTGAGTTTAGGTGAGATGGGCCGCTACAGTCAAGTGCGCTCTTGATGATGCTCAAGTAATTAGACTACATTTGTCATAAAGTTGGGAGGATGTCTATGTCTGTCTTTTTCCTCATTAATTCATTATCACCTGGAGAAGCTCCCATGGGCCTATTCTGACCGAGATGTTGTTTCATCAATACTACTCATGTCCACATGGCTGTGACATTGCTCCAAGAAACATATTTTCTCAGTGGTGTTGCTTGCTTCGAATCAGACCTTTTCAGAATAACTGTTCACTGAAATGACTAGGGGCAATCATGTTGTTGTATTGAAGTCATTCCAACTAAGTCTCATAAATGTGTGTTATATGATTTGTTTATAATTCTAAAAAAGAAGAAGAAAAAGAAGTATTGCAGCAGTTAAAGAAGTAAAAAGGTTGGTGTCGGCTAGAGTGTAGTCAGCTCGGACCCGGGTCGGGTCTGGGGTATATTGGTTCCCCCCGGACCCATGAAGACCTCTAGTGTAGGCTAATCATAGAAATGTAATTAAATTCCAATCAGTAATGCTAAGTTGTCTACATTATAACATTTGGGATGTTGTGTTGACAGATTATTCCAATATAGTCCATTAATTTATTTGTCCCAAAATGCTCAATACAGTAGTGACATAACATAATAATAAAACACCAAAATGTACAAACTTTCGGCCTTTTAAACTCTGAGCTTTTCTATTTCTGCAGGAACATTGAGTTTATAAATCAATACTGTGTCCCAAACACTCATTCGCTCCTAGCACTCTGAGGAAGACAATAAAGCACTTGACAAGATCATCTGCCTCCATCATCTCTTTCACAGGATGAGCAAAGAAAATGGTTGTTATGGTATTTGAAGACAATATGAAATGGCTTTTGAGTGTTTGCATGGTGATAACCTGACATGTAATTGATTCACTAACTTGAGCTGAGAGTTACACCACCTGGGTGGATTTCAAACCCAGAACCATGAGCTTAGATAGCTCTTAAGCCAAACAATTGCTTTACATGAGTGGCAAAGGACATTGCATTATAGGGATCCATTACAAAATATTTTATGCCTCAAGTCAAACAGTTCATATCCAAAAGTCAAGCATATGTCAAACCAAACTACATCCTACTGTACCACGTTTAAATAACGACATGTAAAGAAAAATGTGTCAAAAACATGAAAAACGGGGTCTACAGCAAAAGATGAAAGGGTGAAAAAGAGAGAGAAAAGAGTAGTGTAAAATGAGGCTGATGTATGCTAAGTCAAACCTAGACGAAACCATTGAGGCAGAATCACACCTAAAACTAAGCTCTTAGGTGGAGGGGCTGGATTACGCCTGTGGGTTGACAAGTGAGAACAGAGAGGCCTATGGTTGTGTCACAATCTGAAGAGCTTTCAGGCTTAAAGCGGTGACGCTTGCTCATTAATATTATTTATTTACACTTTAATTTCACTATAAAACAAACCTAGAAGCGCTGGCGCTGATGCCTGCTTTATGTACTCTCATTCCAGCAGGTTTATGAATTAACATAAAGAGATTAGGAAAGTTGTGTGATGAAAGACGCCGACCGCTAGTCTATCAAATTCCTTTCATCTTCTCTTGAAGTCACAGGTAAAGCTCTGTGCCTTTGACAGGGATTGGATGCAACCTAGGACACATACATACACACACACACACACGGTAGAATCCTACTACATTAAAAAGTAATTAATGCAGATTAGAAAAGACGTTCACTTTACGCTCCTCATTTTTTAAACATTAGACCTTGAGACTACTGCTGTTCTATAAAGTGTTGATTATGTGTAGGATCTAAGAGGTGCCTTTCACTCAGTATCAGTACTTTTACATTTGAGGAGAGCTGATGAAACAAAACCTATTTGATGTACTGTATGTTATGGCACCTTTTCATAATTTCCCTTCCCTTCAATCTAAAAGCTTAAAGGGATAGTTCACCAAAATTATAAAATTATACATTGTTTTCCTTAACCAAATCGAATTGTATTGGTCATATAGCAGATGTTATTGCGGGTGTAGCGAAATGCTTGTAAGCAGTCTATGGACAGTGTATGACAGCAATCCCACCGCAATTCATGAACGATCCGGTACCGATACTAGCATTTTTTTGCGCATTATGTTCAAATCCTCTATAAGTGACTTTGTTGAGCTTCACAATGAATTTTAGATATTTTCGGAGGATTTGGACATGATGTCTGAAAAATGCTAATATTGGTACTAGGACTTGGATGGGATTTGTTTCACAAATGCAAAAACTTTATCATTTGGAAAGAGTGCCTGGGAAACTAAACCAATGCATGGATTGCTGTCATGTCTAACCTTGTCCATAGACTGCTTCCAGGGTAAGGAAACCAATACCCCTTTATGTAATTTGGGTGAACTATCTCTTTAACTTTCTTCCGTATTCAGCAAAGCAGTGAGTTAGACGGAACAGGAAACATCTCTCATGTCAACTGGGGGTCCAGCCTCAGAGCTGGCAGCCTAAGGCGAGAATAATAACATGTTAAATGACTATAACGCCTTTTCCTGGACACAAAGTACATATCTGACACAGTTTGGCTCACCAACTTCAATTACATTCCTAAATCAGCTAATCTGATCGGTGGAGTGAAGAGTGCACTCATCGGGGTTTGGGAACAAAAGGCTTTGCCAAGCTAACCGGATTAGCCTCCTCAAAGGAGCCCTAGAGACCCATCTCTCAGTGTGGACCCACAATAAGCTGTACAGTAGGAAGAAGGAGATTGAGAAGTTTACATTCACAGCTTTACAGTGACTAGGGATGGTGGGATAGCCCAATTTAGAACAAACTGTGCCACACACACAAACGTACGCACAAAGACGTGTCCTCCCCCCACACACACAAACATACAGCCACAAACCCAGCAAGGAAAATCAAGCAAAAAGAAAATCCCTAATGTGAATATAAACAAAGTAAATGGTCCATTAGCTTTTTGATACAGTCTCTAATGAGCTGAGCTTTGTTGTATTTGTTTAGTTGAGCGGGCCCCGGGTCCTTGTGAAGGAGGAATGACAGCAGGATCTTCATCTCTCTCCATCCCCTGCAGGTAGAGAGGTATGAGTAATAGAAAACAATGCCAAGTACCATTCCAGATTTTATCACATTCACATTCACTTGATACTCATTCATAGAACAGACTTTACTTGACATATGTTTATAAAAATGTTTTAAATAGCTTTCATTATTCACAGATAATAAAAGACAAGGGTTGTACAGTATATTGTTTTTTCTCTCTTTTGCAAAACTGCATTGTAGATCTTGTCTTTGATTGTATACTCCAGTAAGCAATATTGAATTCCATTGTTACAGCAGTTACAAAAAGTATGAAATAATGCATTGGATCAATAAGCGTCGTGATTACCAAATTCTGTTGAGTTGGTCAATATATGTTTTTTGATTGATCATTAACATTGCCGGAGCTGTGCTTATGCCAGGGCTAGAAAATGAAAGAAGAAAAGTCAAGTAAAGTGGCTCAATGTAATGATAATTAATTGGAAGAGAAGCGATGACATGGCAGGAAGCCGATCGATATCATAGCAGTGCAGGGGGCGGAGCGACACGTCTACTAATCCTCCGTGTGTCAGGGGAGATGGTTAATGGAAGAGGACGCGGATGCGGACATGGCACTGAGCTCTGCTCAGGCATATATTTCTATCAGAGGAGAAGGGGAAGGCAAGTCCAAGGGAGAATCTATAGGCAAGACAGAGAGATTAGTGGAGAGGGAGAGAGAGTGGGTGTGGGGGGGGGGGGGGTTGTTGAATGGAGAAGGCTTTCGTATAGGTAAGGAGAGGACAGATAGCCTGCTGTCCCAAATGTGATGTTGTCTGAGAGGTTAAAAAGAGAGAAAAGGGCAAAATATATGGTTTTTGACATGGTTCAGTGGGTAAAAAAAGCCACTATTTTGGAAAATTACATTTGAAACACTATTGCTTAATTGCTCAGTTATTTTATCCTCATTACTAACATAATTGGAAGTAGTGATAGCATAGCATAAAATTGGCATTTGTGTCAGTAGGAATTAACAACTAAGGTTGCATAACATGGTGGGGAGATAACTTTCAGCTAGCCAAACTGGCATTTTAAGCTTTTCTCTAATTATGATCTGTTTCAGCATACTCTTCCTCAAAAGTTAATTTTGTGACAAGAATTAGTAGGGGAGAGTGGGGTAAGTTGAGCCATTTTTTACATTCAGCATAATTCTGTCAAAGGAAATACAGTATTCTTTCTAACAAAGATGCTTACATATATTTCAGGATGTTGTGTGTCCCTGGAAATAATCTGAATTCATGTAAGCATTACAGTTTTGAAAACATAGCTTGTCCCAAAAAAGTGGTCTCTTGGCACAACTTACCCAGGGTATGGGATAAGTTCAGCCACGGGACAAGGTAAGTTAAGCTGCCTACAAATGTCTGTACTGAATTAAATATTATCACTACCGTTTTAAAACCATGTCTATCTTTATTTCTCAAACACTATTCAACAGAATCACAATCGTTTTTTTGTCTTTCAATAAATGTAAATATATTTTAACACAGGCTTATAACACTTAACAAACACTTTGTACTTTTTTAAACACTTTTAACATAGACCAGCCCCTGATGCGACCTCATATCCCAGCAATACATTGCATTACGCCTGGGAAGAAAACACTTCAATTTGCTCATTGGCTCAAACATTGGCTCAACTTATCCCATGGCCATGGCTCAAGTTACCCCAAGGCAAACATTTTGACTATATTAGCCCACTCAGCTACAAATATGCACTTTCATGCTAGGTTTAGGACCTCATATTGTAGCTAATAGAGACCCCAACTGATGTATAATAATACTCTTAAAATGATCTACTTTGGTTCAAATACAAGTATTATGAAACCTCTAACACAGTAAATTCATTTGACTTGGTGAAAATCTGTTTTTTGGACCTAACTTGCTTTCCACTTTTTCCATGTGGTTTCTTCCTTCACAGACGCCATAGAAATGATGACCTTTTCCTAAATATTTGGTCAAGTGATTCATTTGGTGTATGGTTTCCTAGAAACAAGGGTTCAAATTACCCCTTTGGCTCAATTTACCCCAATCTCCCCTAATGGAAAAATAATTATTGATGTTATTTCTAAACTTATTGGCAACTTGACCATGACATGGTCTGGTTGAATAAATATTACATGGGGGCGGTCATCAACTATTACTTTCACATTTGATTTTCAATTGACTTTCAGAGTCTGCATACTAAAATTAACTAGCTTGCTAATTAGCTTTAAGTAATTAAGAGTTCACTAGGGCATTATGACGGATAAAAGGGGCCACTTTACATTTTAGCAAGTGACATCGTTATGTCATCTGTTATAACGACTAGCATGACCCTCACTGCCAAATTAGTTGTGTACATGTTATATCAGTCTTATGATGAAAGAGGGCTAAAAAAAATATTTTATCAAGCTATTTATTTTCATAAGAAATAATTAGACTACCAGGACCACACACTTATTGAAGACTTATGAGACCCACAGTCATCTTATTTCAAAGGAACATATGTAGTCTTGAACATTGAATTTTAAGACACTTGTTTTTCAAACAAATGTTTTCTATCCTGATTTCCTATCTCTTTTTTGCTGTCCCTCTTTCTTCATCATCCATCCAGCTCAAAACAATGAATAAAACGTTTAAACGAGATCCTTGCACCATGTAATCTTGCCAAACAACTGCAGAGCACCTGCTGCTTTTGTGTGGGAAATGAAAATGGGTCCTGTGATCCACGAAGGCAGTTTGTGCGCAAGATTAAATGCATCACGCTGATGCAGGGAAAAGCATGGCACGGCCTTGTTGGGATATTTGCATTAATTTCCCTGCTCCACATTGTTTGCTGACACCAGAGACGTCCATATTAATGGAAAATAGAAGGCAATGTAACGGTAAAGAAGAAAAATTATGTTTTCCCACTATCTGTTTCTGTCTCTCTTCACAATCTGTAAATATACATTACCACACATATCTGCCAAGTTCATTCCAACTCATTAGAAAGATAAAGTTCCATGAAAATGTATCTGCTGAGGTAAATCTTATATATATATATATATATATATATATATATATATATATATATATATATTGTTTTTTAATGCAATTTCTTTCTCTATTCAGCACTTCTTCGTATACATTGTTGAGAATCTGCGGCCATATTTTTTCTATCATTCTACTCAGGTTCTGTTTAACCTTGAATGGAATTGTAACCTCTCCCTATTCAACACATAATATACTGTAGCTCACTTCAGCTTTACAGTCGGTAAAAACTCCACAATGAGCACTAATTTTCAAGTAATTCCAACTCAAGGTAAAATAGTTTTACAATACAATCATGACTACAACATGTCCAATATCCTATTCAAACACAACTTTTCAAACAAGATGTCATGTCCTGACCATAGAAAGCTTTTATTTTTCTATGGTAGAGTAGGTCAGGGTGTGACAGAGGGTTTTGTCTAGTTTATTTTATGTCTATGTTGGTTCTAGTTTATTTTTTCTATGTTGGGGGTTTTGTCTAGTTTATGTATTTCATTGTGGGGTTGTAGTTGCTGTATTTCTATGTTGTTTTGTTTTGGGATGATGATGTTTTGAGTTGTCTCCAATTGGGGATCATATTTAAGTGGTTGTTTTTCCCACCTGGGTTTGTGGGAGATTATTTTGAGTAAGTGTATGTTGCACCTCTTCGTCACAGTTTGGTGTGTTTATTAGTTTATTTGTATGTCTTGCATAGTTTCACAGTTATAATAATATGTGGAACGATACACACGCTGCGCTTTGGTCCCATTCTTCAGACAGACGTGACACAAGAAGACAAATAGAGAGGTCAGGGCAGCAGCGGACACAGGCCAGAATTAAAGGATTGATCACACAAGTACACCCAAAACCCTAATGAAGTTAATGTGACATTCAAGGAAAAAAACAAGTGGCAAAAGTTGGCAAGAGCAAAAGTGCTTTGGTGATTGACAAATAGCTGTGCCCTAGCAAGGAAGTGTTAAGCTCTTAATGCTTGATAAATCTTCTGCTCCATTAAATCCTCACAGGAAGAAGGGTTATTAATTGCCCGGTTATGACACATGGCTGCTTTAATTTGACTCGTAGTTTTCGTAGGGATAATTCCATCCCTGCTCAGAATACTAGCCAGTTTGACTTTCACCTTCACTTCCACCCCCCAACCAGTCTAAAAATGAAAAGACTAAACTGCTGGGTTATTTTATTGGTGCTATCACCATGGTAAAATGTAAAAAAATAAGCCTAATTGTTTTTACAGTTCATTTTTCAAGGTCACATTTAATATTGGTATGGTACGGTCACTCATAGTGGATATGGTGGTAGGATGTCATCAAAGACAACAGTACATACTCATGCATATCAAATCAAATTGTATTTGTCAAATGCTTACTTACAAGCCTTTAACCAACAATGCAGTTTTAAGAAAAATACCTACAAAAATAAGAAATAAAAGTAACAAATAATTAAAGAGCAGCAGTAAAATAACAATAGCGAGGCTATATACAGGGGGTACCAGTACAGAGTCAATGTGCAGGGGCACCGGTTAGTCAAGGTAATTGAGGTAATATTTACATGTAGGTAGAGTTATTAAAGTGACTATGCATAGATAATAAACAGAGAGTATCAGCAGCGTAAAAGACGGGGGTGGGGGGCAATGCAAATAGTCTGGGTAGCCATTTATTAGATGTTCAGGAGTCTTATGGCTTGGGGGTAGAAGCTGTTTAGAAGCCTCTTGGACCTAGACTTGGCGCTCCGGTACCGCTTGCCGTGCGGTAGCCGAGAGAACAGTCAAGGACTAGGGTGGCTAGAGTCTTTGACCATTTTTAGAGGTCCTGGATGGCAGGAAGGTTGGCCCCAGTGATGTACTGGGCCGTATGCACTACCCTCTGTAGTGCCTTGCGGTCAGAGGCCGAGCAGTTGCCAACCAGTCAGGATGCCCTCGACGGTGCAGCTGTAGAACCTTTTGAGGATCTGAGGACCATGCCAAATCTTTTCAGTCTACTGATGGGGGGGAATAGGTTTTGTTGTGCCCTTTTCACGACTGTCTTGGTGTTTTTTTATTTATTTCACCTTTATTTAACCAGGTAGGCTAGTTGAGAGTTCTCATTTGTAACTGCGACCTGGCCAAGATAAAGCGTAGCAATTCGACACATACAACAACACAGAGTTACACACGGAATCAACAAAACAAACAGTCAATAATACAGTAGAACAAAAGAAAACAAAAAGTCTATATACAGTGAGTGCAAATGAGGTAAGTTAAGGCAATAAATAGGCCATGGTGGCGAAGTAATTACAATATAGCAATTAAACACTGGAATGGTAGATGTGCAGAAGAAGAACCTGCAAGTAGAGATACTGGGGTGCAAAGGAGCAAGATAAATAAATACAGTATGGGGATGAGGTAGGAGATAGATGGGCTGTTTACTGATGGGCTATGTACACGTGCAGTGATCTGTGAGCTGCTCTGACAGCTGGTGCTTAAAGCTAGTGAGGGAGATATGAGTCTCCAGCTTCAGAGATTTTTGCAGTTCGTTCCAGTCATTGGCAGCAGAGAACTGTAGATAACCTGTAGCCAGTGGGTTTGGCGACGAGTATGAAGCGACGGTCAACCAACGAGAGCATACAGGTCGCAATGGTGGGTAGTATATGGGGCTTTGGTGACAAAACGGATGGCACTGTGATAGACTGCATCCAGTTTGTTGAGTAGAGTGTTGGAGGCTATTTTATAGATGACATCACCGAAGTCGAGGATCGGTAGGATGATCAGTTTTACGAGGGTGTGTTTGGAAGTATGCTTTGTTGCGATATAGGAAGCCGATTCTACATTTCATTTTGGATTGGAGATGCTTAATGTGAGTCTGGAAGGAGAGTTTACAGTCTAACCAGACACCCAGGTATTTGTAGTTGTCCAGGTACTCTAAGTCAGAGCCGTCCAGAGTAGTGATGCTGGACGGCCGAGCAGGTGTGGGCAGTGATCGATTGAATAGCATGCATTTAGTTTTACCTGCGTTTAAGAGCAGTTGGAGGCCACGGAAGGAGAGTTGTATGGCATTGAAGGTCGTCTGGAGGTTAGTTAACACAGTGTCCAAAGAGGGGCCAGAAGTATACAGAATGGTGTCGTCTGCGTAGAGGTGGATCAGAGAATCACCAGCAGCAAGAGCAACATCATTGATGTATACAGAGAAGAGAGTCGGCCCGAGAATTGAACCCTGTGGCACACCCATAGAGACTGCCAGAGGTCCGGACAACAGGCCCTCCGATTTCACACCCTGAACTCTATCAGAGAATTAGTTGGTAAACCAGGCGAGGTAATCATTTGAGAAACCAAGGCTGTCGAGTCTGCTAATAAGAATGTGGTGATTGACAGAGTCAAAAGCCTTGGCCAGGTCGATGAATACGGCTGCACTGTCGTTTAGGACCTTGAGCGTGGCTGAGGTGCACCCATGACCAGCTCTGAAACCAGATTGCATAGCGGAGAAGGTACGGTGGGATTCAAAATGGTCGGTAATCTGTTTGTTAACTTGGCTTTCGAAGACCTTAGAAAGACAGGGTAGGATAGATATAGGTCTGTAGCAGTTTGGGTCTAGTGTGTCACCCCCTTTGAAGAGGGGGATGACCGCGGCAGCTTTCCAATCTTTGGGAATCTCAGACGATATGAAAGAGAGGTTGAACAGGCTAGTAATAGGGGTTGCAACAATTTCGGCAGATAATTTTAGAAAGAGAGGGTCCAGATTGTCTAGCTCGGCTGATTTGTATGGGTCCAGATTTTGCAGCTCTTTCAGAACATCAGCTATCTGGATTTGGGTGAAGGAGAAATGGTGGGGGCTTTGGCTGGTTGCTGTGGAGGGTGCCAGGCAGTTGACCGGGGTAGGGGTAGCCAGGTGGAAAGCATAGCCAGCCGTAGAGAAATGCTTATTGAAATTCTCAATTATAGTGGATTTATCGGTGGTAACAGTGTTTCCTAGCCTCAGAGCAGTGGGCAGCTGGGAGGAGATGCTCTTATGACTTTACAGTGTCCCAGAACTGTTTTGAGTCAGTACTACAGGATGCAAATTTCTGTTTGAATAAGCTAGCCTTAGCTTTTCTAACTGCCTGTGTATATTTATTCCTAACTTCCCTGAAAAGTTGCATATCGCGGGGGCTATTCGATGCTAATGCAGAACGCCACAGGAAGGTTTTTGTGCTGGTCAAGGGCAGACAGGTCTGGAGTGAACCAAGGACTATATCTATTCCTAGTTCAACATTTTTTGAGTGCTTTTTGTGTGCTTGGATCATGTTAGTTTGTTGGTGATTTGGATACCAAGAAACTCGAAGCTCTCAACCTGCTCCACAACAGCTGTCACGTCCTGACCATAGTAAGATGTGATTTTCTATGGTAGAGTAGGTCAGGGCGTGACAGGGGGTGTTTTGTGTTTTTCTATGTTTTCTATTTCTATGTTTAAGTTCTAGTTTTTATATTTCTATGTTGTTGTTTTTTGGGTTGATCTCCAATTGGAGGCAGCTGGTCCTCGTTACCTCTGATTGGAGATCATATTTAAGTAGGGGTTTTTCTTCCTGGGTTTTGTGGGTGATTATATTTTGAGTAGTGTTTGTTTCTCTCTGTGTCACGGTTTGTTGTTTTGTAAATTCAGTTATTTATGTTTTGCAAAGTTTCACGGATTTAATAAAATGTGGAACTACAACCACGCTGCACTTTGGTCCGATCCTTTCGACAGCCGTGACAACAGCCCCGTCGATGAGAATGGGGGCATGCTCGTTCCTCCTTTTCCTGTAGTCCACAATCATCTCCTTTGTCAGTGATATGTGGAGTATTGTATACAGTACATTATTTTAGAACAGAAATTACCATCTGATTACCACTCCCAGTTTGTTTTCTAGAGCATTCAGTCTCATTAAGATGCTGGTCTCACTCTCTTCTCTGTATCACTGAGAGTACCATTCCTCTCTAAAACTCTTGGATTACTGTCCTTTAAGGAAAATCTCTGAAAATAGCCCTTTAAGGATTTCCATACACTTACAGCTTTCCTGGGACGATTTGCATAAGTTCACATTTAACATATGGGTTTAGATCAGAGGAGATTGTGACCGCAATTGTTTAGTAACCTAAACAGAGAACATGACAGCCACTAGCTCTATAATAAACACCTGTGGAAGTCCAGAGATCCTAGATATCCTCTTGAGATTTTTCTGACCCAAATTGTTAGCTAAAATAAAGCAATGCATTTTTTACAAAGGTGTTTGCAGCAACATCCTGGTAACACGTGTATACCTATTTTCTTTCTTGTCAGTTCTTTTTCCTTTAAAGGGAAACTTTGTCTTCTATTATAAATCATAATTCATTTACATAATCGTGTGCTCACTTTAGAATGGAAGAGAGCACAATACAACTGACGGAATTGGCCTTTTTAAATTGGATTGCCGCTGAGTGTTGAGACAGTTTGTTGTCTGACACTTGGCTGAACTAGCGCCTTCCTAAATGTTAAATAATCAAGCGTATAGTTCACGGAGTCTTGTCACTGGAAATTAACAATTGTCAGCGTGCACTGTGCCAATGTTGTATTGTACTTTCCATCCCGCACCAAAAAGTTTAAAAAAAAATGGCATTCATTTCTAATAAGGGAGACGTACACTTGTCTATTATTAGAGAATTTGTTTTGGTATTTTAATACTTAATGGCAAATTCAAAATTAATTATGCATGCATTTGATGAATACATTACCGAGTGTGGAATGTTGCAAAAGGAGAAATGTAAATCAGAAGCTATGAAAGGACAATGTCAAAAAACCCTGCCGTGTGCAGAAGATGGGGATAAATAAATGTTTATTCTCGGGTCAGTGGGGATGTTAATTAGAATGGGGTTTCTCCTTGCATGAATGGTGAAGCTGAATGAAATTGCCATCATCTTCTTGTCTCTGATGCATTGTAAATGACGGCTCATCAAAAGAAAGGACATTTTCAATGACAGGTTGCCTGTACCACTATGTGGATGTATCCCCCACACACTTGCACCATATGGAAAACACTAAATCTCTGCTCTGAGGATGCAGGTGGATGTGCTCATGTAGGGCTATGTCTGAATCTGAAGAGGTTCTGGAGGACGTTGTGGTCTAATGCTAGACCCTGAAGTACTGAGCTAAGGGCTGTAGGCCTATGCTGTTTCTGTTTTGTTCTCTTCATTTTGTTAGCACTGTGCCACTGATGCTGTCAATGGCTTTCAGTGGAACGGTGAATAATGCAGATTGAACAGAATGATACAGCTATTCTTTAGGCTGTATGCAAACAACAGTAACTGAGTGATATGTGGAGAGATGTGATTGTTTTGGTGGGAGGGACTGATTGTGGCTATAGCACAGTGTGACAGGAGGATTTTGTGTTTCAGAGGGTGTGGGTTAATAACTGCATCCCACCAGGACCCCAAGCCTTAAAACACTGTTCACTGTGGGGGTCTGATCTGAGTTTGCAGAAGGCACTGGAGTGAGCCAGTCATCTACAAACAGTGGGAGCCTCAAAATGCATTGTGACGCTCCATTGGACATACGACTCGTCCTCCACCACCAAGAGGGAAACGGATTCTCCTGCATTATCATACTCCTGGGATCCTCACTCTAGTCTCTATTATTTTTCTTCTCAGGCATTCTTTCTCTCTGACATTTTTTTTCTTCCTCTCGTTCTCTCTGAAAAGACGACATATGAAAAAAATGTGTTTGTTAGTTTGACAAATACTCTGCTAACACACACTTTTCCAGACCATCGTTCTGCGGAACACATTTGAATGAGAGTAGAAACATCAGGGACATCACTTGGGAATATATCCCACTTCTAGAAAGGCATCATCCTCAATTTAAAATGAGCTCATTCATCCCCTCTCCTCTCCCCTGTAACTATTCCCCAGGTCGTTGCTGTACATGAGAATGTGTTCTCAGTCATCTTACCTGGCAAAATAAGGGTTAAATAAATAAAATAAAAATAAAAGTAGAGCCCCCTATATTATATGTCTCACAACTGGCTAATGTCTTTTCTATATGTTATCTCACACAAGACTGGAGGTGAATCTCTATGCAAGAAGGTGATATACCGAAAAACAGTCCCAATCTAGTCCCAAATCTTAATACTATAAGGTTGTGTTTAAAATGTGAATACAGATCTATCATGTGTTTTCTGGCTTCCACTTTGCTACAACTGAATGAAGGCATTAAAAAGCTTATTATGATGCATTTTCTTTAAGTGCCACCCATTGTTTCAATGATCCAATAAGGCTTCACTGCCTCGATGTTACGACCCTTCTGAAATTCACTTACATTCTCACACTTCTGAGGAATTATGAAATCGGGCAATGTCTAAAATAAAAACCTGTCTGGATTTAACCAGGGCCATTATAGTGTTTAAACAGTTTAGACGTGTCTCTAGATGTAAAAACCAAGGAGTCTTATTTACCTATTTGTAGCCTAACAATAGCTTTAACATTTATTTTAAATACACCTTGGTTTTTTAAAATGTATTCAGCTACCGACCCCTAACAAGTACAATCCTCTAATTAGCTATCAAAGAAACATGAGGAATATACAGAGAATTAACTCACCGATGTGTTCCTACGGCATTTAACATAATCCACCTCATATTGTTAGGCATTGACTAAATGCCATTCTAGTGTGTGTTACATGTATTGATCTTTTCTAACCATTAGGCTTCCTGTGATTTTCCTGTTGCTCATACCTTTGGATATTTTATGTTTACATTCTAAGTGTTCCACTCTGCTCCTTGTTTGAATATAGATGTGATGATACTGTGTTAGTGTAGTGGAATAAGCAGTCTCCTACTTCTCCAAGGATAATGTATCACTTCTATCAAGGCACAAGGTGAGACCCAGATGCAGACACAGGAGGCAGATGGTTGGAGTATTACAATGTTTAATAATCCAAAGGGGTAGGCAAGAGACTGGTCGTGGACAGGCAAAAGGTCAAAACCAGATCAGAGTCCAGGAGGTACAGAGTGGCAGACAGGCTCGTGGTCGACAGGCTCATGGTGAAGGCAGGCATAATGGTCAGGCAGGCGGGTACAGAGTCCAGAAACAGGCAGGGGTCAAAACCAGGAGGACTAGAAAAAGGAGAATAGCAAAAGGAGTATGGGAAAAACACACTGGTTGACTTGACTAAACATACAAGACAAACTGGCACAGAGAGACTGGAAACACAGAGATAAATACACTGGGGAAAATAAGCGACACCTGGAGGGGGTGGAGACAATCACAGGAACAGGTGAAACAGATCAGGGCATGACAACTTCCTTCCCTAAAGTAAAAACAAACCACTACTAAATTCATTAGCTCCGATGATATAGTATGTTTCGCTGTGCATCTGCTGTAATTACCAGATATTATCAGCGAGAGATAAAGAGATATACTGTACTTTATTAGTCCACGCCAGAGAGCTTCGATATTTACCATTTCTCCCATAATTCATACACTGAAAGTATTTCAATCTTTCAAAAAACACTGTTAGATTCTCTCAAAATAACATACAAATCTCTCATGTCTTCCATCCCATGATCCATTAATTGCCCTACACATTCCGTCAGACAGCAGGCCAGTATCAATAGGCAACATTCCTCCTGCAGTGAGCATGAGACCAGGAGTTCTCAACATTTTTGGGGCCGGGGATGCCTTTTGTGATAGCAAATTCATCAAGGGCCCCCTCAAAATCAGAACACAACTCGAGTGGGAAGGAACATTTTAAAGGCGCGCTTCTTAGCATCAGCAAGACAATTTTGCAGTTTTCAAGTACATTTCCTGCAATTCTACACATTTTGTTGTTGCAGCTTTAAAGCCAATATCCAGCAATTCTACACATTTTGCCATGAGGCAGAGAGAAAACGTATTAGTTTTAAAAATTACAGTGCATTTATGTAAAAATCTAACATTTTGGGGTAATGCAAGAAGTATTGAGTTTTTACCACTGTGTATTTACCACTGTGTGCTGTGGATACCAATATCCTGTGAGCCTCCCAGGCCCATGTTGTCCAGGGTTAAAGGGATACTTTGGGATCTAGGCAATACCAGAGAGGAAGAGGCAAAGCAAAAGGCGACGTGCAAGGTTTTACTCCGCCCAAAATCTGTCTACGAAAATAAGCCCATGAAGTGAGGAATATTTCTATGGAAGTCAATGAAGGAGAGTTGGATTTGGTCCCCAATTTATTTTCTTCTAATTTGCTACCTTTTTTGATCGACTAGAAGTTTCAGAATGGTTAGGTTGTTACGAATGCACTGATATAAGTAGAAGCATCATCGCATTTGCATACTTATGTAAGATAGCCAACTATTCATAATGTGATGAGTATATTGGATAGTCATAATTTAGGCTAGTAATAAAACTCAATCACTGTTTGCAAAAAAGACAGTTCAATGCATGGCTGGGCTAGTGCGTAGAGTAGGCCTATGCGATAGGCTATATCAGATGTGTTTCTTTTCATTTCTTTGCACAGGAAAAATGTGGCCTTTTATAAACACGTCATGCAATTCTACTAAACTTTATATGACTTGAGACATTAGCAGAATAGTTTTAAATACAACAAAAACGATAGGGTAGCCTACTCTGCTGGCACTGACGACATTGTCTGATCAATATAATAGGCCAACAAGAAATACAATGGAGGAGAAAATACTTGTCCAAAACAAACTTTCAAGTGGAACTAACCCAACAATGATAAACAGTCAATATGCACACTCTTTACAGCAATAGCCATTTTTTTTCAAAACTATGTTTTCCCGCAATCGTATTTTGAAATATTGCGTTATGCCTGGCTGGCCCTATCTACTTCTCACTGACAGTTGCAACTCAACAATCATCTACCAGTTTTGGTATTTGCCGTGTGCAATGCACCAACTTTCGGGCCTTTCCGACAGTAGGTATTGTGATTTAAAACAATCCCCAGTTTATAGTAATGATATACAGCAGTCATGTAATGTATAACAATGATAATAATAATGATAATATAATAATGATAATGATCCTCTGTGGCCAAATCCTGCTTTCTAGTGTAGTAGCCTATTTTAAATTATTGTATTTATTTCTGTAATCTGTATAGACAGGAGTAGGCTAATTCAGCTATATAATTTTGGCAATTGAAATCAATTTACTTTAGTTATGGACGTGCCACGTATGGTGCTGCCCATGGCGCTGCCCATGCCGCCACGGATGCTATAATGCCACAGATACAAAGATGTGTCCTCTATCTATCTCTATGGCCTGTTGTTCACACGCGTAACTGCCCTCTCATTGGCTAGAATGGTCCCAGTTGATCTCGCCTCCTCCCGCCTGCCTTCCATCTTTGAGGACATGTTTTTCCATTGTTAGAGCGGTAACTTTTCTATCTTGTCAAAATAATAGATATTCTTAGGCAATACTTACCCAGAGTCAGACAAACTCATGGATACCATTTTTATGTCTCTGCGTGCAGTTTGAAGGAAGTTGAAGATATCATATCGTTAGCTCAGTGCTGGAAGTCTCCAGGAACTATTAGCCAGCTCCTCTCAAAAGCAGGGAAATAGACCTGCTAACTACACCAAAGCTGGGAAATAGACCTGCTAACTACACCAAAGCAGGGAAATAGACCTGCTAACTACACCAAAGCTGGTTGGATGGTCATTTATTGTCTTACAAAGCCATACATATTAATCAATATTTTATACATTTGTTAATTTTACTGATAATCATGAAAAAACAGATTGCATAGAGACTCATAGGGATCGCAACGTTGTATCTGTCCCATTATGGTGTCTGTGAGCACACGTTTCTTACAATTATTTGTCAAATTACCGGATTTATAAAATATTGATTACTATATATAGCTTTGTAAGAAAAACAAAAAAGTATCCCTTTAAGAACATAAATTGTAGATTAATAATATTACATTGTATTGCATTGTATTACACCCTCTAAACTTATTATACAGATTTGTCTAATCTGTTGTTTGTAATATTCATACTCATATACAATACCGTTCAAAAGTTTGGGGTCAGTTAGAAATGTCCATGTTTTTGAAAGATAAGTACATTTTTTTGTCCATTAAAATAACTTCAAATTTATCAGAAATACAGTGTAGACATTGTTAATGTTGCAAATGACTATTGTAACTGTAAACGGCTGATCTTGAAGAAGGAAGGCTATCTCTCCATTTTGCAAAGCAATGCCATACCCTGTGGACGGCGTTTAATTGGAGCCAAATTCCTCCTACGACAATGACCCAAAGCACAGCTCCAAACTATGCAAGAACTATTTAGGGAAGAAGCAGTCAGCTGGGATTCTGTCTATAATGTAGTGGCCAGCTCAGTCACTGGATCTCAACCCTATTGAGCTGTTGTGGGAGCAGCTTGACCGTATGGTACGTAAGAAGTGCCCATCAAGCCAATCCAATTTGTGGGAGGTGCTTCAGGAAGCAAGTATATTACTTCTTATTGGTGTCCTTTAGTAGTGGTTTCTTTGCAGCAATTCGACCACGAAGGCCGGATTGACGCAGCCTCCTCTGAACAGTTGATGTTGAGATGTGTCTGTTACTTGAACTCTGTGAAGCATTTATTTGGGCTGCAATCTGAGGCTGGTAACTGTAATGAACTTATCCTCTGCAGCAGATGTAACTCTGGCTCTTCCTTTCATTTGGCGGTCCTCGTGAGAGCCAGTTTCATCATAGCGCTTGATGGTTTTTTCGACTGTACTTGAAGAAACTTTCAAAGTTCTTGAAATTTTCTGGATTGACTGACTTTCATGTCTTAAAGTGATGATGGACTGTTGTTTCTCTTTGTTTATTTGAGCTGTTCTTTCCATAATATGGACTTGGTCTTTTACCAAATGGTGCTATCTTCTGGACACCACCTCTACCTTGTCATACCACAACTGATTGGCTCAAACGCATTAAGAAGGAAAGAAATTCCAAAAATGTACTTTTAAAAAGGCACACCTGTTCATTGAAATGGATTCCAAGTGACTACCTCATGAAGCTGGTTGAGAGAATGCCAAGAGTGTGCAAAGCTGTCATCAAAGCCAAGGGTGGCTACTTTAAAGAATCTCAAATATAAAATATATTTGGATTGTTTAACACTTTTTTGGTTACTTCATGATTCCATATGTGCTATTTCATAGTTTTGACGTCTTCACTATTATTCTACAATGTAGAAAATTGTACAAATTAAGAAAAACCCTTCAATGAGTAGGTGTGTCCAAACCTTTGACTGGTACTGTATATATATGTTTTTTTGTTTTTTTATTTCTGGCAGTACCTCGCACTTTAAGAAGCACTGCATTAGACAAACAACTCCAGCAAATTATTTTTTTAAATCATTTATGCAGTGCCCTTTATGGCGATTACCGTGACCTTTTCTCTTAGAGCTACACTTTAATTCTTCTCTTTTCTCCATTCCAGGGCTTTTAGCTGGCTGCATCTCTGCATTCTGCTCCCTCCCTCCCTGGAATCCAGTAATCAACAGAGCGAAAGGCTGAGACCAATTAAACAATGTTACAAAGCACTTAAGGCTGACAGGGCCTTAGGCAGAGCTCAGCAATTGCCATTTTAAGAGCAAATTTATGAATTTATAATTTTTTTGCAAATGAACCTGAAGATTTGATCCCCTCTGTATGCATTCTGTTGGAAGACCACCTATTTAACACACACATTCTCTCCTGAGGTTATTCCTAGAGGGCCTTGTGCTGTTATAGTGGTCTTGCCACATGGTTTGACAGCCACATTACAGTAAGGATGTTAAGTCGGGAGACCAAGAAGCAGGAGACATTTCCGAAGTGGAATTCCAAAGAACAAGTATAAGGATGTTGTTATATATAGATCAAACTTTGAAGTGTTTGAATTAGTGAGAGTGTTCGGAAGACTTATTATTTCTGCTGCTAAACCAAACAGGTTCCATTGTTCCTGGTTATAACCAGGGCTTGTATGGATCATTGTTTGCCAGTCCAGAGATCTCCAGTGGGACCTAATTGGTTTCATTATCAGATGGTATAATTTAATTTGAGCCACTTCTGTCAAATATGAGGACCCCGATACAGAGGATGCAAGAGAAAATAAAATACTTAGTAATTACTCTACAGAGGCGATGTGGGGGACGGGAAGACGCTGTTATGATGATACAGGGGTTATGAAAGGAATCAATAGCCGGTGCCCACGTCAGGTTATGAGATTTGAGTTGGGATTTGTTCCTCACTGTGAGCTGGCTTGGGTTTGACTCATTATCGGGGGCCCTGCTAGACTGGTTGGTAAACAAAGGAAAGCCACTGGAATGCATTTCAGTATTTCAACGGAGACAGGGACGAGCCAAGATTAGTCGTGTCTGATTAGGAATCAATTCATTTGTGGAATTGCTGCCATCCACCTCTTGACAACAGAACCCAACAGATAACTCTAATTTGACTGGAGTTAATATGGAATGAGAAAATTACAACAGAGAAATTCTTGTGTGTAAAAATATGCACTGCATATAAATTCTCTGCACATTGAGGTCCTACCACTGTTTAATTCAATCAAGATGTATGAGTTTACTAATGTAGACGTACGCCTACAGCCCACTGGGCACAGACGTCAGTTCAACATCTATTTTTAATTGTTGAGTTGTCAACTAACGTGAATTCAACGTGAAATCAACAAAAAATGCAATCAGTTTTCCGCCTTGATTCAACATCATCACATTAAAAAAAAAAAATATTCATTGCATGAATAGACAGCTACGAAATATATAGATGAAAACTCTCTTGGTAAATAGTGTGGTCTACAGCTTATCATGAGATATTCTACCTCAGGCGAACAAAACCTAGAGACTTCCTTAATAATAGATTTTGTGCACCATCTGTTGTTTACAAATATACACAGACCACACCCCTTGTCTTACTTGTCTTCTATCTTGAAGATACAGCGTAAACCCCACCAGTATGTTATTCATGTCGTTGTTCAGCCACGACTCGGTGAAACATAAGATATTACAGTTTTTAATGTCCCATTGGTAGGATATTCGTCATCATAGTTTGTCTATTTTGTTATCCAATGATTATACGTTGGCTAATAGGACTGATGGTAGAGGCAGATTACCTACTCGCCATTGGATCCATTGGGACTTGTTGGGTGTCCGACTTGTTAAAGAAAGAATCTTTGTCCAGTTCGAGGTGAGTAATCGCTGTCCTGATATCTAGAAGCTCTTTTTGGTCATAAGAGACGGTGGCAGAAACATTATGTAGAAAATAAGTTACAAATAACGTGAAAAAACACACATAATAGCACAATTGGTTAGGAGACCGTAAAACTTCAGCCATCTCCTCCGGCGCCATTATACAAGCAGAGAGAAAGAATTCGGCAGACAGAGTGGGAGGGTCATCACACTTACAGAAACGTTTTACTTGCTATGACTGTGACATGCTGTTGTTTATCTACCTTAGTTGAATGCACTGACTGTAAAGCCTGATGCATGGTTCCAGGTCGAAACAGTTTGCACATATATTCTGATCACATTTTGTGACCTTTTTGTTCATTTTGATTTTTGGCAGGTTTTTGAGCTAAGTTGAAGTTTGGTAGCCGAAGTCTGTGCCCTTTCATTGGTGATTGGTCAACAGTACTACTCCTAGTAGCAGTGGGAACTGTGGAAGCGATTCTTCAACGTTGTCATTCACCGAGAGACAACTAATACTCCATCAAACATCTAAGTTATGTGTAAAATTGCGCGACTAACACCTCCTCGGCAAAACTTAAAAATGAATTTATTGATTTATCTTAGAATAGTTCTGACTATTTTGAGGAAGTGTATACTGGTTATGTTGTTGCTGCAGCATCTCAAGAGGGAGGGTCTTTTAAGGGAGTATGCAAGACACAGACGTTTGCTTCGCCCAGTCGAGTTCTGCTAGGAGCCAACCGAACCTAGTATACGGGCGCCTTTAGGCACTCTGGATAAGAGTGTCTGCTGCAGTAAATGACCAACATTTTAATGTACTGTATATGTGAAAATGAACATACAAAAATGAACTGCAAAGCACACTGGGTATTATTATTGGCCCTGTTTCAGGTCGAAGCTCATTGGAATAATACTCAGCATGCTTTGTAATTTTACATTTCTACATATTCAATTATATTTTGTTTATTTAGCAGACTCTAATCACACAATAGTGCCATCAGACTTCTGATACCAATGCAGGGTGAAAGGGGCCATAAATTGTGCACCGCTATTAAAAATGGTATAGAAAAGTATTTTATATTTTGAAAATACAAATTACAGCTCTCGAAAGTATCTTCGTACTAAATACACTGGAGTCTAGTTCAGCCCAGTGTAATACAAATGACAAAATACTCAGAAGTAATTTAAATACATATTCCAAATACATGTAACAGAAATACTGCCCATCTGTGGTTCAATGTATATCTTTCAGTTTAGCACAACGTTGTGACTCCACCGACGTTGTCCACAAACCTGGTTTTGGGAAAAGACTGCATCCTACTTCTACTAAGTTATGTTCCAATCCTAAACTCCAAGATATCAATATGTGATTGAGACGTCAGGATGCAGCCTTTACGTAGTGCTCTACTTTTTTTCTTACTAGTAGGCTTACTCTCTTTCACTCTTGAAATAGCAAACATGTACTTGATATCTAAGTATCTTTAGATTTACATGTAAATTGAACAGCAGGGGGCAGTATTGCCTCAGTTCACCACATCAACCCTCTGGTCGCCATTCAGTCTACACATTTCACCCAAGACATGTTGGAAAATAACAGCCGTTATGTTAATGTGTTCATGTTTGGTTATTGCAATAACCAGTTTTTCCACCAATTGTGTTGATGGCTAGTTATAGAATCACTTAATAAATGCCTTGAGGTAAGTGTGCCAAAATGGGCCAAACATTTAGCAGAAATGTAGACATTTTTCTAATTATATTCCAGCTGTCAGCTTTAACTCGATTCTCCTACTTCTATCTGCTTCACCTGCAGATAAATATTGAATGTGGGTTGGAACATTCTGATTTAATACATGGACTCAGATGGACTGGTACTGGGATTCATGGCTGCTGTTACTATGACTGTCCTTATTCAATGCAGAGACAGGACTGGTTCACAATGCATGATCTTATTATCCTCCCCACTGTCATAAAAAATCCCATTCAGATAACGTGGACACACCCAATATGTGAGGCGTAGACACCCAGTTTTCAGTTCAGCTTCATTCTTGATAATGCATGTTCTCTGAGAGTATATTACTCCTGCTCCACAGTAAAAGTATGTTGAGGATAAATATGGTCTAGGTGGGGATAGAAGTGGAAGCTGTGTGTAGTAGATAATATACCTAGTACTATCTGGAAAACTGTAGGGCAATCCACTCTGTAGCCTATAACAACAGCATGTCAAGAATGTATCTTCTGAACGTAATGGGCCTTACCCACACCATCGCCCAAACACTTGCTCAAGCTCGTGCCATATTAAGGATTTAAAGTCACGTCAAAGATATAAATAGGGACTGCTTATTGTAATTGTCCTTTGAATTATTGTTTGACAGGTTTTAATATGTTTTGAGACATGGAGCTTCTGTAGCAGAGGAGGACACCCCGAGGCTATGTGATTGCTTGTTCAATGAAGACATTCTTTCAAATGATATATCAGCGGTATTATTATTCCTAATTTCCTACATTTATTTCAACGTAAATCTCTGTATCTGCTCCAGTGTCAGTCACGTGGAAAATGTTCAATGTGTTTCATTATCAGTGTGTCATAGCCTGAAGTAAATGATCCTCCTCACCTTCACATCTTTTAATTAGCACATCATCTCTTTTTTATCTCTTTGGATGATACATTGATGTGAGAGATCTCTGAGCAGAATGCGGGCTGAACGGTTTCTTTAGACAAGTAGCACAAGCACCATATAGGCAAAAAGTAATAACCACCACAACAAAATTATCCTGATGTCATATCTTGACCTGTCGATAATGGCACTTCAGAGTGTGTATCCTGTGTCAGTTGAAAATTATGAAGAGATCCAAATTTGATGTAATCTCACCTGTCTTGATTGGCAGGCTATGTAAATACATGATCCACTTTTGGTTTCTAGAGTATTACACGTCAGCCAGTGGTGTTGATCAGATCTCTGTCTAACAATCCCAGAGCCAACAACAGCTTGACTAGAGTTATTCACTCAGAACAACATGTTTCAGTCAGTGGGGCCATAGCCACTGTGCATTTTAGGATATTTATTTATTTTTAAATCATTTTTTGGTGAATTACAACTAAATGGCTACAGCTGTAATCACCAGATAAGTAGGAACCAACATGGCAGGTGTTTCTGGAGAGATAAGGAGGAACCATTGTGAATGAGGACGATGTTTCCAGGAGGGAATGTTTTGGGGCCTGGATTCTTGTTTGGTTCGTTACCTACAGCCTTTACTTGAGGCCAGAGAAGAGATAGGGAGAGCGCTCCTTAATGTAGTTTCAGCAAAGTATGTTTATGCAGCTGTCCTTCAGATGTTTGAGCGAATAGATCATATTTTTTGAGATGGTACCAATGCAGCAATCCCATGTCAATGGAAGACTCCATTAGATTACACAGAATACTCAATTCAATCACATCATATGCCCTCTCAACAGTGGTGTAACGTACTTAAGTAAAAATACTTAAGTAGTTTTTGGGGTATCTGTACTTTACTATTTATATTTTTGACAACTTTTACTTTTATTTCACTACATTCCTAAAGAAAATAATGTACTTTTTACTCCGTACTCGTTACATTTTGACAGGAAAATGGTCCAATTCACACACTTATCAAGAGAACATCCCTGGTCATCCCTACTGCCTCTGATCTGGCAGCCTCACTAAACAAATCAAATCAAATTACAAAACACAAATGCTTTATTTGTAAATGATGTCTGAGTGTTGGAGTGTTCCACTGGCTATCCGTCAATAAAAAAAAGAAAAGAAAATTGTGCCGTTTGGTTTGCTTAAAATAAGGACTTTGAAACGGTTTATACTTTTACTTTTGATACTTAAGTATATTTAAAACCAAATGCTTTTAGACTTTTACTCAAGTAGTATTTTACTGGGTGACTTTCGCTTTCACTTGAGCCATTTTCTATTAAGGTATCTTTACTTTTTCTCAAGTATGACAATTGAGTACTTTTTCCACCACTGCCTCTCAACTTCAAAGCAGAGGAATTAAAAAGCCTTCCATAAGCACCTTGAGCCATTAAGCACCTAGTCGTACCAGCCATAGATACAAAGACAGAACTTTTCAATTTCCTATGGCATATGGGATAAGAAGTAACAGAGCAAATAATAATAAATAATGCAGAAAACATATCTGAACCCATATAGCAACCAATAAGAATACTCCACACTACAGTGTGTGTGTGTGTGTGTGTGTGTGTGTGTGTGTGTGTGTGTGTGTGTGTGTGTGTGTGTGTGTGTGTGTGTGTGTGTGTGTGTGTGTGTGTGTGTGTGCGTGCGTGTTTGTGTGTGCATCCGTGCGTGTACATGCTTGTTTGTTTGTGCATGCGTATGTGCATGCGTGTGTGCATGCGTGTGTGTGTATTTGTGATTGTTGGCTCCTCCCAGGGGTCTCTCCGTAATTATTTCTCTGTGCCTGTTCTGTTCTCAGGACTTGTTCATATTTGCCATGGCATGAGTTCAGAGGGAGGATACAGTATTTTTACAATGCCCAAAGTTGTTATGTTATCAAACCAATAAAGAAGAAAGAGAGGATATTAACCTGATTCTGGCAGTGTTGTAGCAGTGCCTGCCTTCCGGAGCTTTATTGTATCCCCAGATGACAGAGAGAAACTAACAGAAACAACCCAACTATGTCTTTTGTCCTTTTTCAAAATGAAAGCAATACAGTAGCTCACTAGACTGTAGCTACAACACATCACTTAGCTATTAAAATAGATAGAACAGTTGATTCGGGCTGGGTGATGATGTTCCACTGCTTCAGACAGCCTCTCTACTCCCCGACTGGGATCAGCTAATTAACATTCACTCTCATGCATTGTAAGTGAGAGGGGAAAAGATCTGAAAACCTTCACAATCAAAAGATGTGAGCGTTGCTCTTTGAGAGTTTAATGTGAATAACTTAGTTTGGTGTATGCCATTTTTTAACAGAATGTGCGAGTCGGAAAATCAGGCCTTGTGGCTTTGCTAACCATGTCGTGAGGCTGTTAAGCAGGTACACTGGTGTGTGTGTGTGCAGTGCATTGCTTTAATCTGGTGTCTTTCTGTGATGTTTATCTCCAGGCTAACTTCTCTTAGGTGTCGTGCACAGGGGGGTCCCTGCTGCACTAACCCCAAAAAGTCAGCTTCACTGAGGCTCCCACTGATGATGAAGTGGGATCCAGACTCTACAGAACACCCCCCTTCCTGTCCTGTCTCCTGTGTCTTTCCCCCCTCAGCCTCTCTCTCTCTCTCCCCCTCTCTCTCCCCCCCATCTGCAAACTCTTTCATTTACTTGCCGTTGAAGCAGGGATTTATCTGCATGTACACAGAAAGTCAATCCCTTTTCTGAGGGGCTTACGATATGCATCTTTACATCAGTCTTTCTTTCTCAGAAAGTTATTGCAGAGGAGTACTTTCTCAGGATATTATGCTGGACTACGATCAAACTAACAGTATAAGTACACAAAGAAAAATGCTGGGTTTAAAAATAAACCAATTTGGGTTATTTGGTAACCCAGCGCTCTGTAAATATTTTTGGAGTGTAGAAGTGTATGTTCCTGGGTGAAGGGAATGATGAGGTTCATCATTCCGTCATCATTAGTCGTTTTTGAAGACTAGAAAGATCCCAGTCTAAAAACATGGGTTTATGAAGGCATTGATGAAGACAATCCTATGACCTGGGTACAGATATGTAGATCACAGTGGGAGATCATCAGAAACACACAATTTTTCATTTTCATCAAACACATTCCTGAACTCCTAACAGTGATGTAAGTAGCCTGCTTAATCATGCTTTTAATTGTGCCCCCACTCCACCAAAAGCCCCTGGTGCACCGCGGCAGCATGCCAGTCAGACAGGAGTTGAGCGCACTTGCCTCATCCACCAAGATGAAGAAATCCATTATCAGGCCTTTTATCTGCTAGCGCTAAAGGTTGGGATGAAGCTGTTACTCTAGTTGTGTTTGATCACCCTGGTCTTCCCCACTTTGATATTTCCTCAACATCCTTCCTCCAGACTGGAACCTAGCTTGGTAACACCACAAAGGCACATGTGTGGAGTCAACCTGTCAGGGCCCAGGCACAGAATATCACACTAATTGGGAAGTCTGTGTTTGGAATGCTAATGGGTTCTCCTGTTTTCAACAGTTGAGTTAATATTCATAATGCCTCGCTGGTGTTATGCAAGCTCAATGACAATCCTTTTTTTCTTTTAGAAGGTGCATGCCAAAATGCAGACGGGTGATCTCCTTACCAAATACAAAACGTACAAGTTAAAACATCCCCAACAGGTTTGCTGCATTTTAAATGTGGACTGGCCTCCAATACAACATGTAATCGGCTTGCTTGTGTTGACCACACTGCAACAGACTGTAATGTTGGGAACACATAAACAGCCTTCTGAAAATAAGACCTCATGGAGAAATGTAGAGAATCACAAGTCAGAAAGGTTTTGTTAGGGACTATGTTTCAGAGCCCAGTGTGTGGGCTTGTTTTTCTGGTGTCTGGATGGAGCTGGCATTCAGACATTCATAAGATACAGATGGCCTGAGAGGCCGTGGGGATGCACATGCAAACACACACGCACGCACACACACGCACACACACACACACACACACACACACACACACACACACACACACACACACACACACACACACACACACACACACACACACAGCCATGAATGAGACAGATATATACATGTTAAATATGTGTACCGCCACATACACATCAATACATCTCTTTAGTGCTGGGAGCCTTTGTCTTGAGTAGGCCTAATTAGCATTTCTTTGTTTCTTCCTGCTTCTATAATCTACAGATGAAATACAAGCTTGATGAACTCTCTTGGCATCCAAGATACTGCTTCTTACAGCCTTGTGCCAACTGAAGCTTTGCCTGGAGGATTGCAAATGTTTGCTGCTCTGCCACCCGTGTCTCCCCCAATAGCCACACATGAACCAACAGATTGCTTTAGCTGGTTTAGTTTCAATTGAACCAATCCACAGTAATAGAAAGGCACGTGCTCATTATGTTACTGCCTCTCTCTGTGTGCAGCATAATTAAACCCAAATGAAGAGAAATAACAGAATTATTGAAAGTAAGGGAAGCAAAGGCAGGTTTATGTTTTATTGTGCCTCAATTTGATATTTTTGAAAGTAATTAAGAATAATTGCTCCATCAATTGGGGTACAGTCTGACAATCCTGCTCGGGAGTTGAATGTTTAAAAACAGTATGAGTCCCACCTCCCATAAGAAGGTCAACCTTTTCTTCTTTCTCTCCCACATACTCCTTGAGGATGAAAGTAGGAGGACTGTCTTTCACCATGCTCTGTCTTTCATTCAGCATGTCCTCTTTTCTCATAAACCCCCACGCTTCCAGCATTCAACCTCTCACATGCACGGCGCAAACACACACTCGCCTAAGTGTTTAATTAGTTGCTTTTGTATCACTTTAAGAAGCATCTGGATCCACAGAATGTGGGAGGATGATAATTGGCACATGGCACTCAGCAGAGCCCGACCCTTTGGCTCTAGAGGAGGAGAGAGGAGGGAAGAGAGAGAGCAAGGAGGGATAGCCAATAGAGGAAAAAATTATTTTCCAAAAATTAGACTGACAAAGAGGGAGAGAGAAAGTGAGGCAGCTCACACAAGGCTCATTTGTTCGCATTCTAGTACACCTGTCAAGCATTTATAATTAACTGTCAATTAACTGTCAATTACCAGTTCTCGCTTGACCATCTGTCTATAAACGCAGCACTTCCCCCTTACTTAAGGACTGTTTGAGAGCAGGCAAGTCAGTGTGACTACTACATTAGCAACCTTCCACACTGGAGAAGTCAGAAAGTAATCGTTGCATACTTTGTGACATGCAAGAGTTTACGAACACAAGCTGTTCTATGAATAGCACACCTACAGTAATAATGATACCTTTTCATCTGGCTTGCCTAGAAACAGCATCAACCCATTCTACCTTTGCTTCAAAATTCCTGTGTTCTTTGTTAGACCTGTGCATTGAGCACCTGAGATAGAAAATGTTACCAAGACAAATTCCCACAAAAGAGTAGACTCATCTGGCCATTATCCTCAAATTTGAATAGGGAATCTTTTTTTTTCTTTAAATATGTTGCACCATTTAGTCCTAGAAGTGAGTGGATTTGAGGAGTTATAAAAGAAGCCACCTTTTCTGTCTCTGGGAATGTCTCCAGACCTCAAAGCTCATAATCTTTTGCATGGTTGTCTTGTGTTGCCATTGAGCGCCCATTGTCCACAGTGGGAAAGGAAGCCCCTCTAAACTGGCTCTTTTCTCTTAATTGGACCTCTGTTCCAGTCATTCCTCAGCGGGCGTGATGGCTTAGATGGTGGGACGGCTTTAACACGCACCAGGGATGTTTCCACGGAGAAGGAAGTAAAGTGGAACGGCTGGGGTCAAGGCTGCCTCTTCTCCAGCTAATTGGCCAAGCTTGTAGCTTGTGCTTGACAGATTGAATTATCAAGCTCCCACTGCAATCCCCCACGGTCTCCCCTAGTTGACTATTAATGACTGCTCAACCTCAGCCCGCTACAGGGTGGGAAGCAGCCCAGAGAGTAAAACCTCAGCCTGCTACAGGGTGGGAAGCAGCCCAGAGAGTAAAACCTCAGCCTGCTACGGGGTGGGAAGCAGCCCAGAGAGTAAAACCTCAACCTGCTACAGGGTGGGAAGCAGCCCAGAGAGTAAAACCTCAGCCTGCTACAGGGTGGGAAGCAGCCCAGAGAGTAAAACCTCAACCTGCTACAGGGTGGGAAGCAGCCCAGAGAGTAAAACCTCAGCCCGCTACAGGGTGGGAAGCAGCCCAGAGAGTAAAACCTCAGCCCGCTACAGGGTGGGAAGCAGCCCAGAGAGTAAAACCTCAGCCTGCTACGGGGTGGGAAGCAGCCCAGAGAGTACCAAGAAGCATTGCAATATATGGGTGAGAAGAGATTTCCAGTTTGCACTTTTCCCATATCTCTCTCTCTCTATACAGTGGGAAGAAAAAGTATGTGAACCCTTTAGAATTACCAGGATTTCTAATCAGAGTTAGTATCTGTCTTAGTTAATGTAAATCAACCATCAATAATGGATAAAAATGGCCTGTTCCGTTGATTCTCACGCACTTTCAGCACTGGTGGTGGAATTCAAACCCTTCGTGATTTACTGTGCAGCACAATGTGTGCCTCTGCCTCTGTCCATGGTGCTGAAAGCTGTGTCAGTATATTCAGTTAGCTAGAAACATATACCGGTGCTCTCTATTTGTGAGAAAACTGGACTTTTTAATTGCCTAGATGTTGCTGACCCTAAAAATTGTCATCCATGGAGCCAGGCTGGGGAGTACCAGCGCCCGAAGGCAGAGCTGGAGGAGTCGAAGAGGGAACGACAAAGGTACAAGGCGTTGTATCCTCCTATTCAGGAGGTGGAGAGGCAGCCCCCAAAACATTTTTTGGGGGGGGGCATAAGGGGAGTGTTGCTAGGTCAGGGGGGAACCCTGACCTAACTTCCCGGGCTATTCGGAGGGAGCCGTGGTGCTAACCGGAGGCGAGAAGGGAGTCGAGCGCCGAGCTTGACGCAAGATTCCGGAAGGAGGTACGCCTCTCAGGCCGGGGCCTCCAGCGACGCCTCTCAGCCCGGGGCCTCCAGCGACGCCTCTCAGCCCGGGGCCTCCAGCGATGCCGCGCAGCCCAGAGTCTGCTGAATGGGAGCTACGGCTAGAGCCAGAGCCACCTCCGTGGTGGGAGGATTGGGAAAGGGGGGTGTAGCACAGGAACCGTCGTTGACGGTGGCCTTCCCTTCCCTCCCTTTAGGTTTGGGGTTGTTTTTGTGGGTTTTGTTTTGAGGTGCATTCGGGGTCTGCACCTTTGGGGGGGTGGGGGGAGGGGTACTGTCACGTCCTGACCAGTAAATGGGGTTATTTGCCATTGTAGTATGGTCAGGGCGTGGCAGGGGGTGTTTGTTTTGGGGGTTTTGATGTTTTGGGGATTTTGTTCTATGTTTTATATTGCTATGTTTATTCTAGTTCTATGTTGGTTTTTGGCAATGACCTCCAATTAGAGGCAGCTGGTTGTTGTTGTCTCTAATTGGAGGCGCTGGACCGCTGGACCGTTAACATAGGCTGTATAGCTGAGTAGTCGTGCTGTACTTCGCTCCGCAGGTAATATTACATTTCATTACATTACATTACATTACAATGGAACGATTTGATTAGTGTAATGTTAGCTAGCTACATAGTTGTCTTTGCTGTCTTCGTATCAAAGATAAAGGTGTAGTTTAGAGAAACTATCGAGGTTAGCTAGCCAGCTATATTCGTTCGCAGCAACGCCGTTTTCCAAACAAAGTCAACACCACAGCCACGCTAGCTAGCCAACTTTACCTACTAGCAGTACTGTAGAAACTTAATACATTACAACGAAATGATTTGATTGGGTTAATGTTAGCTAGCTACATAGTTGTCTTTGTATCAAAGATAAAGGTGTAGTACAGAGAAACTATCGAGGTTAGCTAGCCAGCTACATTTTCAAACAAAGTCAACAACACAGCCACTGCTAGCTAGCCAACTTTACCAGCTAGCAGTACTGTATCATTTTAGTCAATAAGATTTTTGCAACGTAAGCTTAACTTTCTGGACATTCGAGATGTGTAGTCCACTTGTGTAGCTAGCAAGACTGACTTTGTGTTAGCTAGCCAACGTTTAATTACTTCTGCGTTATGAAAGGAACTAGACACGGACACGAATGATCCATTGGTAGTTTGTTGTAACCAAGTATTGGTGCTAACCGTGTGTGATTGGATTCTAGCATGCTAGATAGCTATGGCTTCATATGATACGGTGCACTGGGTGGGTTTCACGGAAGAATACTGTACCAAGTTATCTAGCTGAATAAACTAAGTTTGAGCCTATTCCTGGAAACATTGAACCACTGTAGTTTACATCAATTATAATTTCTGAAGTGGAAGTTGGAAGAGTTAAATTTGAGTGTTTCAGTGAAAGGTTAGTGAGGGAGGCCCTGCTCTCTCGCTTGCCCAGTTGTTTAGCTAATCTTCATTCCAATCTCCTTTGCATTGGCGTAGCCTCTTCTGTAGCCTGTCAACTATGTGTCTGTCTATTCCTGTTCTCTCCTCTCTGCACAGGCCATACAAACGCTTCACACTGCGTGGCTGCTGCCACTCTAGCCTGGTTGTCCCAGCGCGCACGACCCACGTGGAGTTCCAGGTCTCGTGCAGCCTCTGGAACTGCCGGTCTGCGGCCAACAAGGCAGAGTTCATCTCAGCCTATGCTGCCCTCCAGTCCCTCGACTTCTTGGCACTGACGGAAACATGGATTAACACAGAAAACACTGCTACTCCTACTGCTCTCTTCTCGTCTGACCACGTGTTCTCGCATACCCCGAGAGCATCTGGTCAGCGGGGTGGTGGCACTGGAATCCTCATCTCTCCCAAGTGGACATTCTCTCTTTCTCCACTGACCCATCTGTCTATCTCCTCCTTTGAATTCCATGCTGTCACAGTCACTAGCCCATTCAAGCTTAACACCCTTATCATTTATCTCCCTCCAGGTTCCCTTGGAGAGTTCATCAATGTGCTTGACGCCTTGATAAGTTCCTTTCCTGAGGATGGCTCACCCCTCACAGTTCTGGGTGACTTTAACCTCCCTATGTCTACCTTTGACTCATTTCTCTCTGCCTCCTTCTTTCCACTCCTCTCCTCTTTTGACCTCACCCTCTCACCATCCCCCCTACTCACAAGGCAGGCAATACGCTTGACCTCATCTTTACTAGATGCTGTTCTTCTACTAATCTCACTGCAAGTCCCCTCCAAGTCTCCGACCACTACCTTGTATCCATTTCCCTCTCGCTCTCCTCCAACACTACTCACTCTGCCCCTACTCAGATGGTATTGCGCCGTCGCAACCTTCGCTCTCTCTCTCTCGCTACTATCTCCTCTTCCATCCTATCATCTCTTCCCTCTGCTCAACCCTTCTCCAAGCAATCTCCTGATTCTGCCTCCTCAACCCTCCTCTCCTCCCTTTCTGCATCCTTTGACTCTCTATGTCCCCTATCCTCCCGGTCGGCTCGGTCCTTCCCTCCTGCTCCGTGGCTTGACGACTCATTGCGAGCTCACAGAACAGGGCTCCGGGCAGCCGAGCGGAAATGGAGGAAAACTAGCCTCCCTGCGGACCTGGCATCTTTTCACTCCCTCCTCTCTACATTTTCTTCCTCTGTTTCTGCTGCTAAAGCCACTTTCTACCACTCTAAATTCCAAGCATCTGCCTCTAACCCTAGGAAGCTCTTTGCCACCTTCTCCTCCCTCCTGAATCCTCCTCCCCCTCCCCCCCTCCTCCCTCTCTGCGGATGACTTCGTCAACCATTCTGAAAAGAAGGTTGAAGACATCCGATCCTCGTTTGTTATGTCAAACGACACCACTGGCCCTGCTCACATTGCCCTACCCTATGCGTTGACCACTTTCTCCCCTCTCTCTCCAGATGAAATCTTGCGACTTGTGACGGCCGGCCGCCCAACAACCTGCCCGCTTGACCCTATCCCCTCCTCTCTTCTCCAGACCATTTCCGGAGACCTTCACCCTTACCTCACCTCGCTCATCAACTCATCATTGACCGCTGGCTACGTCCCTTCCGTCTTCAAGAGAGCGAGAGTTGCACCCCTTCTCAAAAAATCTACACTCGATCCCTCCGATGTCAACAACTACAGACCAGTATCCCTTCTTTCTTTTCTCTCCAAAACTCTTGAGCATGCCGTCCTTGGCCAGCTCTCTTGCTATCTCTCTCAGAATGACCTTCTTGATCCAAATCAGTCAGGTTCCAAGACTGGTCATTCAACTGAGACTGCTCTTCTCCGTGGCACGGAGGCTCTCCGCACTGCTAAAGCTAATTCTCTCTCCTCTGCTCTCATCCTTCTAGACCTATCTGCTGCCTTTGATACTGTGAACCATCAGATCCTCCTCTCCACCCTCTCCGAGTTGGGCATCTCCGGCGCAGCTCACTCTTGGATTGCGTCCTACCTGACAGGTCGCTCCTACCAGGTGGC
Source organism: Salmo trutta (assembly GCF_901001165.1). Classification (NCBI taxonomy): domain Eukaryota; kingdom Metazoa; phylum Chordata; class Actinopteri; order Salmoniformes; family Salmonidae; genus Salmo; species Salmo trutta. The sequence continues at coordinate 23,953,167 of NC_042984.1, read as the reverse complement.
GTGGTGAGAATCTGTCTCCGCACCACGTGCTCTCACCACTGGTGTCCCCCAGGGCTCAGTTCTAGGCCCTCTCCTATTCTCGCTATACACCAAGTCACTTGGCTCTGTCATATCCTCACATGGTCTCTCCTATCATTGCTACACAGATGACACACAATTAATCTTCTCCTTTCCCCCTTCTGATAACCAGGTGGCGAATCGCATCTCTGCATGTCTGGCAGACTTATCAGTGTGGATGACGGATCACCACCTCAAGCTGAACCTCGGCAAGGCGGAGCTGCTCTTCCTCCTGGGGAAGGACTGCCCATTCCATGATCTCGCCATCACGGTTGACAACTCCATTGTGTCCTCCTCCCAGAGTGCTAAGAGCCTTGGCGTGACCCTGGACAACACCCTGTCGTTCTCCACTAACATCAAGGCAGTGACCCGATCCTGTAGGTTCAGGCTCTACAACATTCGCAGAGTACGACCCTGCCTTACACCGGAAGCGGCGCAGGTCCTAATCCAGGCACTTGTCATCTCCCGTCTGGATTACTGCAACTCTCTGTTGGCTGGGCTCCCTGCCTGTGCCATTAAACCCCTACAACTCATCCAGAACGCCGCAGCCCGTCTGGTGTTGAACCTTCCCAAGTTCTCTCACGTCACCCCGCTCCTCCGCACACTCCACTGGCTTCCAGTTGAAGCTCACATCTGCTACAAGACTATGGTGCTTGCCTACGGAGCTGTGAGGGGAACGGCACCTCCGTACCTTCAGGCTCTGATCAGCCCCTACACCCAAACAAGGGCACTGCGTTCATCCACCTCTGGCCTGCTGGCCCCCCTACCTCTGCGGAAGCACAGTTCCCGCTCAGCCCAGTCAAAACTGTTCGCTGCTCTGGCACCCCAATGGTAGAACAAGCTCCCTCACGACGCCAGGACAGCGGAGTCAATCACCACCTTCCGGAGACACCTGAAACCCCACCTCTGTAACGAATACCTGGGATAGGATAAAGTAATCCTTCTACCCCCCCCCCAAAAAAAAATATATATAATAATAATAATGATATAGATGTACAGTGTAAAGTGGTTGTTCCACTGGATATCATAAGGTGAATGCACCAATTTATAAGTCGCTCTGGATAAGAGCGTCTGCTAAATGACATAAATGTAAATGTAAATGAGGCCATATTTAGTTGTGTTCATTTCACTTGTGTTTTGTTGGTGGTTGCTTTCTGTATAGTTGGGTTTCCTTACAGAACTGTTGGTTGTCGTTTATTGTTTTCGTTTAAGTGTTCACTTTAGTAAGTAAATAAAGAAGATCACTATACCCGCTGCGTTTTGGTCCTATCCTTACGACGATTATGACAAAAAATGTGTTCTCCAACCGCCATACAAACCAAAAAGAGCACAGTCTGCATTGAAGCAGAAAATGACAAACACAGGAACACAACCCAGTTCCATCCTCTTCATCTGGTAGTTTTTTGTTCAGCTTTATAATAAAGAATCACTTGCGTGAAACAGAGTTGATAGAATTTTATCTCCCAGAGAGATTATTAGCTTTCAGGCCCTGCAAACGTAATGTGCCGTTTCACTGATTGCATAGGTTTTACTACCATTGACTCCAGTAAATTAATTATCTGACGTGATAACATTGACGCGTTGCTGGAGTAACGTTTTGCGTGTAGGACTTAACATAGGTTTAGTTCACTTTGTATTCCTCAGTGCAAGTTGATTTCACCATCAATCTATCCGCTCAAGGGAGGTCTCATTATCTTGCTTTCTAGCGATCCTCAGATTGTTAGATGTGTGAGCATTTCCATTGTGCCGCAATTACTGCTTCACCAACTGCAATCAGTATAATTAAGTTTCCAATGGAAAAGTGTGTATACGGAGTATAATTGTGAAATCATAATGCATGAAAGCATGGAGACAACAACACTATGATGCTCTGGGGGTGCCACCCATAGAAATAGAATAAGGGATCAGTCAAATTACCATGATCTGAGTAGCAACGCCCTTTCTAGGAATTATATTTCTGTGCTGCTATCCTCTCTGCTTTACATGTTCACATATATGTACTTTAGCAGTCATCCAGGCCGTGTAGTGTGACTGGGAGTGACTGGTCCTGGCAGCGCCGTTGCAGCTGAGTGGTTGGTGCCACCAGGCCTCCTTCAGGGCCCCTACTCCCTACTGACCGACCTGGCTGCGCTGGCATTACAGCACAATCCCTATTCATTCACCATCTGAGCCCCAGACACTACGTGGGCGCACACATGTTCTCACACACTCAATCACACAGGCAATACTTCCTCATTGGGTAGCATGACTGTCATCACAACAGACGGCAAATACAAAACAACACTTACAGATGTAGGATCTTAATTTGAGCCAGTTTGCTACAGCAGGAAAATCATCCTGCAGCAACAGGAAATGTGAATTATTATGTGTATTATAAATAATGTACATTTTTGTAGGGGTTGATACATTTTTTGTAAGGGAAAATCAAGTCTGAAATTTCAGTGGAAGTTACAAACTTGAGAAGCCTTTTACACTCTAAGTTTTACATTTCCTGCACTGCAGGAAAGTTCTCCTGGAACAGGGCGGTCGAATTAAGATCCTACATCTGTAGTAATGAGAGTTATTTCTGTCTAGATCCATACAGTATGCATTCTGTTTGTGCGTAGATGTACACTTGTGTGGGTGCACTGAGTTTGTTGTGTATGTCCTCTTAAAATGCCAAACCTGGTTGACTCACTTTCAGATAAGATAACAAAAAAAAAGATGTAAGAGCTCACACACCAAAGTCAGTAAGCATTAAGTGCCCTCCAGATAAATGTGTAGAAGAAGGGAGAAAAAATCTCATTCCAATTATCTATCGGGCATGGCTTTGTGTGGGGACAAATGTCAGATAAGACCATCCTCCTGATAAAGGCTCCCAACCCACTGGACATCTGACCCTTTGGGCCTCCATAAGACGTACGCTGGTCTGCCAGATCCTCTGCCCAGATACAGACACTCCACCCTGGACCTCTTCTCTTCTCATCCCCCTCTCCAGTCCTACTCTCCTCTCCTGTCCCCAGCCACACAGGCTGACCCAGAGATGCCAAGGAATCCTTGTCTAGTAAGTGATCAATAAAACAAGGCTTAACTCATTTCACTCTCAGCCTTTGTGCCTTATTGAAACACCCACGGAATCATGATGGAAACACCACTGTGCAAACTCTCTAGGAGACACACTGATACCAACTCAGTGTTTCCCCTAGATTAATATTAATAAAGCATAGGTGCGACACCGCTGCTGAATTTATGCCATCGCTGCAAAAAAATATGATATAATATTTTTAAATATATATACATATTTTTTGGGAAGAGATGCACTTTTTTAAATTGTAGCCCCCTTTTTCTCCACAATTTTGATCTTGTCTCATTGCTGCAACTCCCCAACGGGCTCGGGAGATGAAGGTCAAGTCATGCATCCCCCAACACATGACTCACCAAACCGTGCTTCTTAACACCCGTCAGCACCAATGTGTTGGAGGAAACACAGTTCAACTGATGACCTAGGTCAGCCTGCAGGTGCACTGCCCACCACAAACTCTCCCCTAACCTGTACGATGCTGGACCAATGTTGCGCCGTCCTATGGGACTCCCAATCACAGCTGTTTGTGATACAGCCCAGGATCGAACACGGGTCTGTAGTGACGCCTCTAGCCCTGCGATGCAGTGCCTTAGACTGCTGCGCCACCTGGGAGGCCCTGAGAAGCGCTTAAATGGATAGTCGTTGGCTCAATGACTTGAAGTCCATGGGAACAGCTAGCATGTCATTTCGCTCCCCCATCCGCTACCCTTGCCACCACTGCTGAAACACTGCAATTGTGATGCAAAGGTCTGCATTATTAGGAATGCAGAATCTAAAGTCTCAGACTGTATGCAAACCAGGGTGGCCACACTGTACAGGGGGCCTAACACCAAGTTAAATGTCTCAGAAGTTTAATTCTCTATACTCTGTCACCTTGAACTTGAATGTTGATTGGGTTTCATGTCACTGAATTTTATCTAATTCCCCACCCTATCCCCTAAACCCCCCTCCCCCAGAAGTCTTTCAAAAGTGGGACACGAGCTCGAGTCCTTTTCATATGCAGACAGTTCCCAGACCTCACTACTGTACTTGGTCCCAAAGGGGCTTATTACCGGTGACACCAGGCTCCACAGCTCAGCACAAGCCTCTGCACAAAGGATCTGCAGAGCTGGGGAAAAGAGAGAGCGAGAAGCCTCGTGTTAGCTAGGAGATTAATTCTGTTCTCATCCCAACGCAGGACCATGCAAAGTGCACATGCCATGTCAAAGAAGGTTACAGAATTTTCATTTGTTGAGAAAAGTTTTATTTTTGCAAAGATGGTTCTCAATACATGGACAGCAGAGGACAATAATTGAGGCAAGAACATTTCTGACACCTTACTTTTGCTTGACATTCTCCTTTCATTAAATTGATGATGCCGAGGATGTTTGAAACATTTTCTACATTTAATTAATGATGTTGAAATTGACTCTAATTTCCACACTTTTTCGATTGCTGTAATTACATTGCTTCTTACCCTCTTGCCATGTAATTATCTTTGGAATCACAAAAGGCATCACTGTGTTAGACAGCCATCATTTACTTTAGATAATTGTGTACAGTTGTTGAGATACTGTCATTAGTTTGACAGATTAGTATTTTCTCAACAGGCAGATGTTGACTCCTGATCTCTGTCTGTTTCATTGTCTGAAAGTGAAAACGTTTCAAAAGAAACTCAAGATCTGCAAGTCAATTAACTGACATAAAGATAATGACAATTAAGATAATCGTGATTATGATGATAGTAATTAGCTCGGGAGACGAAACAAATGACTTTGAAGGTCAGCTCTGGGTGTTGGAGCATGTAATGGAAAAATTACACATGGTTCAAAATAATACATACGGGTAGCCTATGAGAACATAATGAGAAATATGTTTGGTATGTGTAAATAATTCACAGTAAAAATGCAATTTTATATCATAACAAAATTAGATATTTGAAAACACAATACGCTATACAATTCAAGAAATACAAACTACAAGACTAGATCACAAAAAAACGTTTGACAACAATAGTTCCACATGACATGTGAACAGGAGCACCATGGTATGACTGTGGTAACAGCCAGTGAAGTGATGGTGGCTCTAGAATTCCCAGGAGAGATCAAGGCCATAGGGTCAGCAGTAGAGGTAATGGGATAGCACATATTTCTTACCTCATGGAAGCTGGAGAGCTCCGCCCCTGAGCTGAACACAAACAGTTTATTCATGTTGAAAATAAGACAGCTCATGCACTACAGCTTACATGAGTCATCTTGAGTGAGATATCACGGAGCAGACCAACAAGAAAGACTTAATAAAGAGACATGTTTGTTGTCCCTATGGCTAGAAATGTCAAATTACTGGTTACTTGGTAAACCAAACCAAACATTTTACCCAATTGTGGCAAATAGCATACTTTGAGTGCAATAATCTGTTTGAAAGAACAAATGCACCCAAGAAAATGGGTGTGTGTGCTGCAAAGAGAGTACTTTTTATTTATATTCAATAAAGAAAGTTGTTGGGGAAAAAATGACAGCTCAACAAAAAAATACAAATATAGTACATGCACAGACTGGCTAATTAGAGTCATATCCATGGCAACTTTCTTAGCTTTTCTTTGCAAAAATGGAAGGTTAGAGACAGAAAAATTTAACTTTTCTCAGCATGTTCAATGTATTCTTTTTTGTATTAACATTTTCTTGATGTTGAGGATTGGTGATATAACTCTAAATAATATTATGTTCAGTGCGGAAAAAAGGGAATCCATGAGGGAATTTAGTTTTGGGTTTGGCTCAATTTGTTAAATTTACATGCAGATCAATAATATGAATATTCACTTAATGAAACTTCTACTCACTTTACTTTATCTGACTTAATGTGGGACATAGTCAATGTGGTTGGAAAGATAAATCAGAAAGAACAAAAAGTAAGCCATTTCATTTAATTAGGTGTTTAAGAGCATTTAAATAGCATAGTTTCATTGTAAAACGCTATACACCCACATATCACAGTCAAATATACAGGATACAAACATTCCATTCCAGCTAAACAATGGATATTTAGAATTTTGCACAACAACAAAAAATGTTTTATACACTTCTAAAATCTTGAAATAAACACACTCTGAGAATAGTAATATCTTGCACACACATGAAGGTACCAATAAGCAATAATTTCTGATGTGAAAAATATAGTGTTTTGGAAATAAACTCTTGAATTGCATCCCTACTCTTTGCTACAAAAAAAGGTTATATCTAGAACTTAAAAGGGTTATTCGGTTGTCCCTATAGGAGAACCCTTTAAAGAACCCTTTTTGGCTCCAGATAGAACCCTTTTGGTTCCAGGTAGAACCATTTTGGGTTACATGTAAAACCCTTTCCACAGAGTGTTCCACATATAACCAAAAAGGGTTATACCTGGAACCAAAAACGATTATCCTATGGGGGACAGCCAAAGAACCCTTTTGGAACCCTTTTTTCTAAGAGTGTAGATAAATAAGTTAGGGTGATGAGCTCCAGATGATGATATGTTCTGAAATGGCAGTTTGCATGGAGGAAAGGATGGAATATAGATAGAGACAGGCCATAGTCATGACACACTGAGCACAGATGAGAAAAGTAAAGTTCAAACACTTCAGGTGCCATTTCTCCACAGTGATTATCACCCGCTGCACATGCTGATGGTGGAGCCAGATAGACTAGGAGCCAGATAGTCTAGCAGCCATTCTCATGTGTTTACTGCCAATATTGCTTTTAAAGACTGACTGTCCTTCAAAGCCTTTGAGGATGGCCGTGACATTTGGAGGGAAATCTTCTGAAAGGTGTAGTCTTTATTGTGATGTCAATTGAAAGTGACAACAACAGCATATTCAATGGATCCTGCAGGAAAGGCAGTCAGCATTTTACCTTGAAGTATTTCACCAGGTTCACAGTGCACAGACATCAATTCAACGTCTATTCCACGTTGGTTCAATGTCATTTTATTGAAATTAAAACGTTTTAATTCTACAACCTCTTACAAAAGCCCTACTAGAAATTGTAGAATTTTGATTACTGCAGGAAAAATCCAGATGGAATCCTGCAGTAACGGTTTTTAAGGACCTCTGTCTGATTTGTCACCTTTCACAGGGTTGCGTTCACACTTTCCTCCCAGGTCCTTTAATGTGTCCTGTGTCACTTTATCACTTCTAGTCATCTCTCATACAACCCTTTTATAAGACACAGTGATTGCACTGTTTGTTGTGTGGACTCTTCTGGCAAAATACCAGTGATTGTATAGGGCCAAACCAGTATTTGGGACCTGATATTCTCAGATTGGAAGATGGTTATAGCCATGTATGGTCTATAGCTCCTTGAGACCTTACCAGGGAAAGTTGAAAGTTCATAAAGGTGAGTGCTTTTTATTCTAAAGCTGAAATGCAATCCTAATACTGATAAGCACGTGTACACTGTGTGCGCAGAACTAGGTATACCTGAGGTTTCAGATCTCTCGGATGAACCTGAGCTAAGAATAACACACAGTCCTTCATTCTAACAGAGGCATATTCTAACCACTCTGATGCAACCCTTCTCGACTCCAACCCTGACACCCCTGTCTTTTCTACCCCGTAGTGGGGGTTAAACAAATCTCACCTAGGGCTTTACAGCAGGGCAGGCAGGGTAAGGACTGACTGGTCAAGCCCCACTGAATGTTTCTTTCTTCTGGCCGCCTGGGCTAATTTCACCCTCCAGCGAGCAGAGGAGCCAGCCCCTTCTACCTGGCCCAGGATTGACACGGCTCCCCCAGGGTGATGGTGAAGGAGCAGGAACCTGTGTGCTGATAACATGGACAGCTTGGTGAGAGTCTGGCCCATGGAAGAGGATGGACATTACTGCCATGCAGCGCTCCCTATCTTTTCCATTGGTTGTAAAAGGGAGCTGTAGTTATGAGCACAGGGATGTATACTGATTGAATTTCTAATCTGCTGATGTGTGTAGGTGTGTGTGAACTTGCAAGTGTGTGTGTGTGTGTGTGTGTGTGTATGTGTGGTATGTGACCATGTATTATTGAATCTGACATTCTGCCATATAGCCAGGCAGTGTAAGTGGTGTCACAGCCATAGCAAATCATTTTCTCTGTGCTGATGGGCAGCTTGGATGGCTTGGGGAGATAAAATAACCAATACTATGCCAACTGCTTTATCTTTCATTCTCTACCTCTGTCTGCCTCCCAAGCAATGTGCTTTACATTACCCCTCGTATAATTCTATGATTCTGTGATCGCACAAATCTGTTTCCACTGAATCTGAAGAATTGAATGCGGGTAAATGTGTTCTTTTTAGATCGCTGCAAAACATGATACATGAGTCATGACATGATGTATGATATTCAGTCTGTGAATGGATACTGAACATCAGATAAAGGTTGGCTTTAGAGCTAGTGTACATCTAGGGGGAGCATCCTGCTGTCATATTAACAATCTAACACATAACAAATCCATGCTCCTCCTCAGTGTACCAAATGGAAACTGATGTAAGAGCTGCTCTGCTGTATTTTCCTCGGATCGACTAATATGCCCACAAAGTTTTATTAAGCAAAGTCACAAAAGCTTTTAGTGCATCGACCTGTCCGTAGTTTTCAGAGTAAATTGGAAATATATCATGTTCATCACCCGGCTATTGTAATTCATTGTGGCAGAGGCTTTACAACCATTTCATATTTATAAATAACACAATTAAAGATAACCTTGGGAGAGCTTGGCGTGTTATTTATAACACTGCTCTGAGGTAATTACGAATTGATTGAGGCTGCTGACAGACAACAGGGAGAGGAGAGGCCAGCCCTACTCTCATACAACACCATTACAATGAGTGATAAGTGTTATGTGGTGCTGCTAACCTCCGAGTGGTGGATAATGACACCTGCCAAGTGTGGAGGGAAAGTTGGAAATGTGTAGGGGATGGCCATTGAAGATTATATAAGGAAAGGGATATTTCATGTTGAATAATGGCTGTGTCATGACAAGACAATGATACTGACAAATATAGTAATGAGCTGACATCAGGATGAAATGGGAACCTGACGGTGGATAAATAGCTCTTGGCTTGGCCAAGCTCGTGTCCATCACAGACAGGTGCATAGCTAAAACAGGGCCTGCTCTATATTTCCTATCACTACCTATTTACAGCAACTGACCAAGTTGACCTGTCAAGTGCGTATTGACCTGTTCAATTGATGATGGTCAGTAACCTTAGTTTCGGAATGACAAACCAATGTCCAAATATAAAACCCGAAGTCACAGTAAACCAAACATTTTACAGCCAATGACATTTTAATCTGAAGTGATTGGGTTCCATTTTGCCCTGAGATTAAGTCATCTTTAGGCATCCAAATAATGACCATGATGCATTGAGGCAGTTCAGGGTGGAGAGTCATCTCCCTGCGTCGAGGGACGTCACGTTGATTCTCCATGCACAAACACTTTTCAATGTCGCAAAAGGACATTGTTGCTGATGGCTGAATGGCCCACTGTCCCTCATCTGCACTTCTGTCCCTCCAGCTTGGAAAGAGAGGGGAAAAAATGCCTGGGACTGCAAATCCTTTACAAGGCAAGTCATCGATTCCGAAAGGGAATTAATGAACGTCAACCTTAAGATGACAGTACAGTGGCAGCTGGGGAAGAATTATGTCGGACATTTGGTACTTGTGGCCATTAGGTTATAGATAGTGTGTGTCTCTCCATGACAAAAGAAGAATATGGGCAGTTAAAAAGGCCTTCATTAAAAAGCAATTTTTCACCAGACACCCTATCTTAAGGGATCATGCCCACATTTAATGTGACTTTTCACTCAAACATTTATTGTTGTGGAAATCCACTTCTGCCTCTCATGTGAATGATTTTGGTGTCATCTTTTTTTGATGAGTCACAGCTGTAATAAATCAAATGCAGTGTATTTAATCCTAGGTCCATAACCATGTTTAACCATATTTATGAATAAAAAAATGATCAGATGTCATTGGTAATATTTTTCCCTGAACTCTCTCTAATACTTCATCTTCACACAGTGGTCACTAGTGTATGTGTGAGTATATGTCAAATTCATTTGACAGACAGAGACAAATAATGTTCGTAAACCCAGAGGCTGCACCAGTACACTAGCCACTAAATTCAACGTGACAGGTATTGTGGGCAAATAACTCTATAAATCCTTTTACAGAGTAAGGGAAGTTGCGTGACAATCATTGACAGCACAGAAACAGAATATGAAGAAAATAGAATAGGAAAAAGAATATGAAGTTGAGGAAAACCGTTCACAAGAGGACTGCTGTTTTGGAAAACGCTCCAATTCAGACACGAAATCAACTTATTATCAAATCTGTTGACAACCATTACTAACTCATAAATGTAAGCACGTTTCTTGGGATGTGATGCTTTAGAAGTTAAACCGACGTCCACTCCAATACAGGCAGAGAGACAAGAACTGAATTAGTCATTGCCTTTCTTGAATTGAACATAGTGGCTGAGTCAAATTCTACACTCAACCTCTTACCCAAAACAACTCCTGTAACTTCACTCAATTCATAGCTGTTTGAATTTCAGAACATTTCCACAATGCTCAAGAACAATTAGAGCAACCTTTCACTGTCCACTCTGACTTTAAACAGGAGTCAATATTAATGTCTGTCAAAGATAGACCTTTTGACTTCCTGTCTTGTCAGACCGCCTATACACACCCTACCTTGCAGTATCCCTCAGAAATCTTTTAGCATAATACCAACTCTGAGAGAAAGTGCCAGTACTGATTATCAAGAAGTATCCCATTTTGACCTGGATTAAAGGGTTATTAGGTGGAGTGGGCAGGGTGGCGAAAACCATCTCCCTTCATCGGCACCATTAATGCAGAGGCATAGCTGCACTAGCATCTAAATGTTTCATTATGACCAGAGCGGAGATACCAATTTCTCTCCCCATCCCTCTCCGCTCCTTGCTCCTTCTCTCAAAGGGGAAGAGCAAAGCATGACAAATTGAAATAAATGAGAGTGAAGAAAAGGGAGCTGGGGACGCCACTGCTCCTCTGGTCAGGAAGAAGAGAGGGAGGGGCGGTGAGGTACTGTTTGGATTCAACACTAGTTTATTCTTCTTCCTAAGCCTCATGTCTCTCCTCCTTTCTGATGTGGAATAATGACTGGCAGTAATTGTTAGAGCTGACAACCTTCGTATGACACTGACTGTGATGAGGACAAAAACATCTCTAGACGTATATTGTCCAAAAGAAATGTGAGCGAAAGTCACTTATACAATAGTCTTTAGAGTGCTGTCAAACTTAAATAACAATAGTTATGCTTCTTGGCATATGACAAATTGTACTGACAGAAACAACAGCACAGTCAAACAAGACTACTGGTGTAATTTACATTTTAGTCATTTAGCAGATGCTCTTATCCAGAGTAACTTACCGAAGCAATTACGGTTAAGGGCTCAAGGGCACAGACAGATTTTTCACCTAGTCGGCTTGGGGATTTGAACCAGCAACCTCGGTTACTGCCCCAACACTCTTAACCGCTAGAGTACCTCCAGAATTTATTGGGTCCATGGTGCTGGCTGGCAAATGAACCCATGGACTACCAAGGGAGCTGCAGTAATGAGAATAGCTGATCAATACTACACACATCAGTAACACAGAAGGGGGGTAATGAAGTTACACATGTGTAAGGAGGATACGTGCTTGTTTGAGATTTGTGCCTTTTACATTACATTGGATAATATGCAGTATGAGATGACGGATACCTTTACTGAACATTGTGCTGATGAGTTGATGCAATTAAATGTAATTGCATGTATGGAGATTCAGTCAAATTCAATCAAAGTAATTTTTCTTTGCTGATATACTTTGCATATATCCAAATCGCATATAGGAGACTTTACAATATTCCCTCCTACAGTACATTAAATTGGTGGCAGCAGTGGGATACTCCTAGGAGACTTCTAAAAAAATTAAAAGACCTCAAAATATTACCAGCGGTTAACATTTTAGAGGATCAGGGTAATATTCCTTATATCATGTTACTCTGTATCCACTTCATATGGTTTACCTTTAACTTAGCCTTTTACTGCAGTGGGCTAAATCAGGGTAACACAGAGTGTTTCTTGGTAGTCTTTATCAAGTATGAAGGTAAGACCCATATGCAGACAACGTCGAATTGACAATGGTTTAATAATCCAACAGGGGCAGGCAACAGACAGGTCAAGGCAGGCAGGGGTCAGTAAACCAGAGGTGGGGCAACGGTACCGGACGGCAGGCAGGCTCAGGGTCGGCAGAGGTCAATAATCCAGAGGTGGGGCAAAGGTACAGTACAGGTTGGCAGGCAGGCTCAGGCAGAGTTGTCAGATAGGCGGGGTCAGAACAGGCAAGGGTCAAAACCAGGATGGCGAGAAAAAGAGAGACTGGGAAAAGCAGGAGCTGAGACACAAAAACACTGGTTGACTTGACAAACAAGACAAACTGGCAACAGACCAACAGAGAACACAGGTATAAATACACAGGGGATAATGGGGAAGATGAGCGACACCTGGAGGGGGGTGGAGACACTCACAACGACAGGTGAAACAGATCAGGGTGTGACAGTCTTAAACAAATCTACTTTGAAACAAAAGTATAGACCTCACACACATGGTTATGGGCTTACAAAAAATAAGATATCTGTACCATGTCTGTTAGCCTTCCCTGTGGCTCAGTTGGTAGAGCATGGTGTGTGCAACGCCAGGGTTGTGGGATTGAGTCCCACGGGGGGCCAGTACAAATAAAGAAAATGTATTCATTCACTACTGTAAGTCGCTCTGGATAAGAGCGTCTGCTAAATGACTAAAATGTAAATGTAAAAAAACATTTTTAGTTTGCATCCCAATATTACACTTTATACAAAGGATGGGTCTAATCCTGGATGGTAATTGGTTAAAACCACATTCCAGACGGTGTCTATTCCACAAGTTACCACCAATTAAAGCTATGACGTTGAAATGCCTATTTACTCTGTTCCACCTGACTGCGCAATCCACTGTCTCATCAGCCCAGCCAGGCAATTTATCAACTTGATCTCCACTATCAAAAGCATCTTGACATTATCTCACATTTCTTTTAGACTAACATTTCGTTTTCAACAACGGAGATTTGTATTAACTTTGATGTTTGTCTCTCCGACATTAGCAACATTGTTTCAATATTGAAATTTGATCTCCAGCTGTCCAATAGTATTGAATGTGTTTTGAGTCGGGATGAGACAGACAGGCAGACAGCTTTTCTCAGCCAATCAAAATCAGGAATCAGCTGGTATCATTTTTATGGATATATACAAAGAAACGTCTATAGAAAACAGGTCAAACGAAACTAAATGCAACTAGTTTGTATTCTTTCCAGCTTCAGTTTGAAGTGATTGTGTTAGCTGTGTTTTTGGTTAGCTCCTCTGAACAACAGTGTCCTGACGAGAGAGAGCACATTTTCTATGTCAGGCGAAATTGGGCATCATTAGTTCATTGTTATGGATGTATCCAAATAAAGGGCACTAAACAGCTTAAACAAACGCAAATGCAGTTACTTTGCTGTTATTCTGGCTGCATTGTTTGAAGTGACTGTAAGTTAGCCGTAGTTGGCTAGCTAGCGAGGGACAAGTACGTTGCTAGCCAGTATGGCAATGGAACATTTAGAACAAACGACTGGGTCACTTCTCTGGGAACTGAACCAATAGAACAAACAACCAGCCAGCTTGGGTATCAACCCTAGATTTGTGTCGGGACTATATATTGTGGTAGGATGAAATAGTATGAATAAATTCATCAAAATAACGTAAATCATTATTTGAATATGTTGGTAACCAGATGTATAAAAGTGATAATGCCCTCAAAACCGGTATTTGGAGGATATATTGGCACATATCGACTTCGTCTCGGGCCTAACAACACCTATGCCAATATATCCTCCAAACACCTGCTTCTCGGGCATTATCACTTAACTATATACATCACAGAAGACTGAAATATAACAAAACTGTTTGACAGAGAAACACTGGATTTTCTGTGTTTGAAAAAAAAGAATGTTTATTAATTATGAAATTATGAAAAATATTAATAAAGTTCCACCCATGAGGCCACTGGGTCATTTGACTGCAGGAAAGGGCTACTAAGGCTATTAAAACCTGTTGGGGATAGGGGGCAGTATTTGCACGGCCGGATAAAAAACGTACCCGATTTAATCTGGTTACTACTCCTGCCCAGTAACTAGAATATGCATATAATTATTGGCTTTGGATAGAAAACACCCTAAAGTTTCTAAAACTGTTTGAATGGTGTCTGTGAGTATAACAGAACTCATATGGCAGGCAAAAACCTGAGAAGATTCCTTACAGGAAGTGGCCTGTCTGACCATTTCTTGCCCTCCTTGATCATCTCTATCCAAAACAGGGGATCTCTGCTGTTACGTGACACTTCCTACGGCTCCCATAGGCTCTCAGAAGGCAGGAAAAAGCTGAATGATGTAATTCCAGCCCCAGGCTGAAACACATTAGCGTATTTGGCAAGTGCTCTATCAGAGGGCCATCAGACTGAGGCTCGTGCATGAGGGGATCCCATGCTTTTACTTTCGCTCTCTTTGTATTAAAAAACGATTTCCCGGTCGGAATATTATCGCTTTTTTACGAGAAAAATGGCATAAAAATTTATTTTAAACAGAGGTTGACATGCTTCGAAGTACGGTAATGGAATATTTAGAATTTTTTGGTCACGAAATGCGTCGTGCTCATCACCCTTCTTTACCATTCGGATAGTGTCTTGAACGCACGAACAAAACAGAGGATATTTGGATATAACTATGGATTATTTGGGACCAAACCAACATTTGTTATTGAAGTAGAAGTCCTGGGAGTGCATTCTGACGAAGAACACCAAAGGTAATAACATTTTTCTTATAGTAAATCTGACTTTGGTGAGTGCTAAACTTGCTGGGTGTCTAAATAGCTAGCCGTGATGGCTGGGCTATCTACTCAGAATATTGCAAAATGTGCTTTCACCGAAAAGCTATTTTAAAATCGGACATATCGAGTGCATAGAGGAGTTCTGTATCTATAATTTTTTTGTGAACGTTTATCGTGAGTAATTTAGTAAATTTTTAGTAAATTCACCGGAAGTTTGCGGGGGGTATGCTAGTTCTGAACGTCACATGCTAATGTAAAAAGCAGTTTTTTGATATAAATATGAACTTGATTGAACAAAACATGCATGCATTGTATAACATAATGTCCTAGGTGTGTCATCTGATGAAGATCATCAAAGGTTAGTGCTGCATTTAGCTGTGGTTTGGGTTTTTGTGACATTATATGCTAGCTTGAAAAATGGGTGTCTGATTATTTCTGGCTGGGTACTCTGCTGACATAATCTAATGTTTTGCTTTCGTTGTAAAGCCTTTTTGAAATCGGACAGTGTGGTTAGATTAACGAGAGTCTTGTCTTTAAAATGGTGTAAAATAGTCATATGTTTGAGAAATTGAAGTAATAGCATTTCTAAGGTATTTGAATAACGCGCCACAGGATTCCACTGGCTGTTACGTAGGTGGGACGATTTCGTCCCGCCGACCCTAGAGAGGTTAAGTGACCTATAGCAGAATACTGTAGTCCTATATATATATATATATATATATTTTTTTTTTATCCCAGCTGTCAATCAAAACACCCACTCGTGGCTGTCAGATTTGAATCTCAGTAAGGCCCGTCACTACAAATCTCCCTGGGTGAGATTTGTCTGGAGAGCTGTAATGAGGTGGTGGCTCTGGAAACCTGTCCATCAACTTTAATAAAGAGACTCCTTCCGTGGACCAATTTCACAGCCATTGCTACAGAGACACATAGAATTAGGAATTAGAATACTAGAATGGAGATTCACATTTTTATGACAGTATAAAAGGTCAGCCATTTTGGTAAGGGAGTTGGTAAGCCAGCGGTCAACAAGTGCTGTGAGAAGATATTGTATCAAACACTTCATTTGAAGATTATCTGCACAGTATGTTTGTGAGCCAGCTAGCCAGCCAGTTTAAGTGGAATTATTCCAATATTTTTTGCCAAAATTCCATGCAAATAATGCAGTCAATGCACAGCCATACACTGGCTGAAATCAGTTGATGACAGGACTTTCTAAATGCAATAAGTACTGATATTGTATCATATTACAACACTCACAGCTTCATGGTCGGTTGACATATATTCTAGAGAGGCTATTTATCAGAACATTTTTATAAAACCTGTGTAAACTGTGTTTATAATTATGTGACTACATTTTAGGTTTAAAATAATTACATTACACATATATCACATGCCTTACTTTTATTTTCCTGCATAAGTAAATACAGGAAATGCATCACCAGTTCCTCTACTGCCAACCATCCAATTTAGTCCAGCTCTAAAGGAAAAAATGGTGGACCCCCTCAAAAATGTTAAGCCATCATCGGGCTGTATGTACCTGTTATTAATGGAGATAAGGCCATGTGACACAAGGGGGTAATAAAAAAAAATCTGTGATGGCACTATAGCTAAAAACACTTCTAAGGACTTGTCCTAGCTGTGTGTGAAATGTGGTGCCTTTATCACAAAGTCCACAATTACCATCACATTGGACTAAGCCACTGGACTAAATTAGACTGGTTTGGATTCCTCCCTGACCACAATGGCTGCCATTTTCACCCCATTCTGGAACTTTGAGGGTTTATGTCATAGCCACTACTAATTTAGTAAGAAAATGGCAAGAGCTTTAGTAAGAATTCTATGGCCAGTCATAGTAAGAACTCTATGGCCAGACAGTGTTCAACTAAACCTCAAGGCCAGACTTAGTGGATGTGTGCACAACATTTGCCAATGGACAAATATTTTGGGATGCAAAGAATAATCTTAAAAGACTTCAGAGTTTCTTTGATTCGTCTATTTGACTACTTTCTGAGGAGCGATGGTCTGACCATAAAGTGGATTCAAAAGGAACAAAGAGAAAATGGAGCGAAGGGTTTGATACATTGATTTATAGTTCAGAAAAGAAAGGCTTCTGAATCAATTATCGGTTCTGATGCTGCGGTACATGTTTGTTTGTAAGCCTAGCATAATGATCAGATAGCTTATGTTTCACCATAGAAATCAGCCTCCCTTAAGTAACAGTTGAGTACATTTTTTGGTGAACTTGATGAAAATCTAGAGTGAGTCATAAATCGAGCTGTTTAAATAAGTTCGTTTTTGATATTCCAATCATAGTAATGTATGGGGTCTGCAGTGGAGTTGTATTCTGAAGAGATTCTATATTTTATATATGAACACCGTTAGCTACAACGGATATGTACAAAAATAATATTTAGGCTATCGTTTAAAGTTGATTAAATGTGGTCCTCTACTTTTGCATGCTTAAAAACAATTCCCAGTCTAACCTAGACAGTTAATATTTGGTATGTGAGACAGGTACAGTAGTATTTCTCGATCGGTGCTGCCAGTAGTTGGTGTCAATAGGCTCCATCCCTCCTCCTCCTCCTTCTCTTCCTCCTGCCCCCTCCTCCTCCCCCTGCCCCTGGGGCCCACCTCTCTCCTCAGGCATTCTGCACCCAGCTCCAATCACCATGGCAACTCGGATTAACAATTTCCCAGCTCCCGGCCCTAATCTGCATTCCATTCACAGATCCAGCTCTCCAACTGCTTCAACAAGTCAATAAAATTGTTTATTTATTTAATGCTTCATTTAAACTTTTAAGAAAAAATATTTTCAAAGGCTCAGCTATCTTTTAATAGTAATTTGTTTAAATAAAGATGACTCGTTGAACCATTGATTAGGCCAAAAACACATAATTATCTTTATACTTTATTAATAACAGACATCAATACTAAAATACATCTTCTTTTTAATGTTATCATGTTCTGTCTTGTGTTCCCTTAACTAACTCCTCTGCATCTCCCTAACTGCTATGGCAGGGCAGGACATTTTTGGAGGGGGAATGGAATTAGCTAAGTCAACTGGAGAGTGTGGCATTTGACCATGAACAAAAGTACACCTTTTTAAATGCTTACACTGTTTTGACAAAGCTATCTCTCTCCTTTCACAGACATGTAATGGCTGACATGATGCCGCCACTGTGTTTGCTACAGCCTTGAAGTAGAACAGCCTTGAGCACTGAAAGTACAGCAGCAGAAAGTGTGTAAGAATCTTGGGCATTTTCAATAACCCTCTACAAGTTATGCATATATTGTAGCTCTCAATAACAGCAAAAGCAGTTTGCTAATTATTTATGAAGTAGCATGCTGTAACAGTTTTTCTAGCAATTATCTCAGTCTCAAGAGTATTTAAGCACTGGCGTGTACACATCTACATTGCTAATTATCAAAAGCTACATAACAAAAATAAATCCCATATGTTGATGTTTGTCTGTATCCTCATGGGGAAAGGACAATAGGTAAGGATGCCATTGACAATTTAATTTAACTTAATCTTATGCTAACAGGGACTTTCTCCCAATATTGAGGCACACAGTTTCAGAACCATGGACAGCAGCAACTCAGATCCACTGTCTGCTTTCACCAGAACCTCTTTCCAAATGTTACCAACAGGTATTCTTACTCCAACACTCTTAAATACTTATTAAACATACGGAGCACCTTAGGGTTCATGGTAAACTAAAAAAAACTGCCAGGCTAATCCATTCCCTCCGATTTGTTATTCCTTCTCTCAGTTTTTTTATTAATTCCATCTTCTCCTAATGTAGGCTACCATAATGGTCCTACTTGGACGATGACATATTGCAGCCTAAATGTAATTCTATTTCGTTAATTACATGCTTGAAATGGTGACAATCACTGACCATTCAATAGCTAATTACCAGATTCAGTGTTTTCACATGCCTCCGAGTCATTAGGGCAAACAACAGGTAACGGGCATGGAAAACCACTCGTCTGGCTCTGCTTCATGACCATAGCTGTTCTCTACATTCCGCAAGAGTTCTTTAGCTACCTACCCTAGCCTGGCAATTAACTAATTTCCAGTTGAAGGTATTGGCATCGCAACAATGCAAATAGCTACCAGTTTTAGTTATGAACATGAAGCCAGGGCCATTTAAAATAATCTATCTGTGCTTGGTTGACTACGTCACATCACACAAGATGTTCACCTACCTAGCGCAGGGATGAGAGCGAAAAAATTGCACCTGTTAACACCGAAGCTTCTTGGAAATGATGCACAATAAATTTGCATGCCTTTATTTTCTGCCCCTGATGAGTCACATGCACAATTGTAAACAGCATGAACACATTCAGGCACTTGGCTGCTCCATGTTTTACTGGACGTATATGGCCCTAACATTATGCACGAGGGGTTAAACACTGGGTCGCTGGGTTGTGATCCTGAACATCAGTCATTCAGTTCTGACTGCTGGTGAGGCTCCTGCCTTTTCAGGCTATTGAAATGAATTAGCCTAATTGACTAGAATTGCATTTAGGCTACAATATGTTATCCCCAAGTGGGACCGTCATGGTAGCCTGCATAACGAGAAGAGGAAAGGAATAAAACACCTGATAGAATGGATTAAATAAACTGAGGGAAGGGATTCGCCTGGCTGTTTTTTCCCCTCCACCCTGACCCCTAAGGGGCTCCATATAAACATGTCCCTGATGTTAGTGGAGAATAAACATTGACAGTACTTTCTCATTTTGAATGGTAAATGTTACTCTGTATGCAGTCTGTCAAAGCCTACACCCATTGAGTGAACCTTACTTTCCTGCGGTAATTTCAACAACAAAATTGTTTCCCAGAGATAATATATAGTTATTTCACTGGATTGTATTGTACGTTCCACTGCATTTTTTGCTTCTCTTTGTACTTCAATTTTCAATTTCCTTTTGAGTGGGTAGAATCCTTGATCTTTGATTCTACCTATTCCTCCCTTGTGTGTGTAGGAGTAAAACCTGAGAGAGCAATGGTGCAGACAACACTGAATAAGATTTCACTCACCTCTGTGATATAACTGTGACTAGAAAAGTTCACCTAGGACATGTACAGTGAGTGTACAAACACTTTCTATGACAGACTGACCAGGTGAAAGCTATGATCTCTTATTGATGTCACCTGCTAAATCCACTTCAATTAGTGTAGATGAAGGGGAGGAGATGTTTAAGCCCTGAGACAATTGAGACATGGATTGTGTATGTATGCCATTCAGAGGGTAAATGGGAAAGACAAAAGATTGAAGTGCCTTTGAACAGGGTATGGTAGTAGGTGCCAGGCACACCGGTTTGTGTCAAGAACTGCAACGCTGCTGGGTTTCACCCTTAACAGTTTCCCGCGTGTATCAAGAATGGTCCACCACCCAAAGGACATCCAGCCAAATTGGCACAACTGTGGGAAGCATTGTGGTGGGGGTGGGTTGGGTTCAACTCTATATTAAGAAGGTGTTCTTAATGTTTTGTACTTTGCAAGGACTTGGGAAATCTTTCTCTCCTATGTCTCTCTCAATGGTCATTTTTAGAGATTGTTTGGATCAATTACTTGGCAAATCTGGCCAGCCTCCAGGGTGAGACACTGAGGCCTGCAACCCACCCCTTTACAATACCCATAGCCCACCCTTCCTCTGTTAGGTCATACTCAAAATACGCATTCCCACCCAACAGACCTCAACTCCCTGCCCAATTATGAGGAAACATGTTATATTAACAGCGCTGATCGAAACAAGTTGTTTTCATTCTGTTGAGGCTGTCTCAACATGGCTGCCAATAATATCCTTCTAACTACAAGGCTGGAAACTTAGCCCTAAGGCCTTTAGTGTACCTACCATAATAAACTATACCTATGCTTTTGAGAACTTCATCTTAGGTGCCATGAATTTCAGTGTACCCCTACGTGCCTTGGCTGTTGAATTATCTTACTGATCAGTGTAATGCTGATTGATTTTGAAAGTAAAGGTAAGGTAAGGTAATCTCAAAACTTCTGAGAATACGCAAATGAGTAATGGTGAGCAACTCTGTTGTTTCAATCATCACAATGTCCAACCAACAGTTACAATGATGTACATTTGTTTAAATAACATATTTCTTATCAGACCACTAAATCAAGTCAATCTCTCCAGTAATATCATGATCCCCTCTATTCCTCTACACACTTCCCATGAGGACCTCTCTATACTTTATCAATCCCACCTTTGTGATGCTTAGTGCAATTCTGGTGAACAGGTGTGTGACTGCGTCGTTTTAAGTCAACGAGTCAAACATATCATAGTGGATATTCATCCTTTGTTCTTAATTTCCCCCATAACAAAACAACTTGATCAAAGGTCATTTACCAAAGAAAAAATATTATGCATTTTATAAACACTGTTGTCTGAGAGGGAAACAATTAAAAAGAGATTTAGGTACTTGACATGCGTCATTATTTTCTATGACTTCTTACACAAAGTCATTAGTTATCATCATCACCAGCTCAATCACTGACTCATAGTCAGTCACTTGCAGTAACTCATCTTACAGATGTCTCAGGTAACGCCAGTCAGTGATGCCACAAACCCATTTACCTTCATGTTTCAGCTTCCCTGTGACTAAATGCCCCTGGAGGTCTACACTGGAGAGAATGTCTAATGACTTGCTAAAAGCAATGGAGACGGCTGGTTAATGGCCCACGTTGACAGGTTCAGAGGAACGCCATAGCTGGTCAGCCCAACTCAGTTTACCACAGTGGGAACAGGTCAGTCAAACAGAGCTCAGACATGAAAGAAGTAAGGGCAGCAGCAATCACACAGAGGGAGAAAAATAGTGTTTAATTATTAAACCTAAATGAAGTTTGTGACTTTAAAATGTTTTTAACGAGCTTGGATGGCTGAATGAATCACTACTCAGTCGGCGAGAGGAAAGATCTGTCCTGAACAGGGATAGGCATTCCCCCCATTTTTAAGGTAACATTAACCTACGTTAAAGTGGGCTTCCTGTGATCATTTATTAAAGTGTCTCTCAGTGGAAACTGACTGGGTAGTGTCATTTGATATTCCATTCATTCTTAGCTAAGAAAAGTTTGGGTATCCGACTCCATTTTAAAGTCCTGTTGTATCTTAATGTATTTTGATAGCAAAGTAAGAATACTTGGATTTAGGCTAGCACTTGCTCATTTAGACACAAATACAACATGATCAAAGCATATCAACCATCTAAATCACAGTTACAATCAATGGATTTAATGAAACAGCGTTTAGCATTTCCCTTACAAGACTATAAGGAACAGAAGAGTTGATCAAAGCGACACATTGTCATTGATTCATTTAGCAGACATACACCTGCATCCCTACTTCTTTTTGAACAGCTTTTAAAACAAGACAAAGCAGGATTTCCTACAGATTATAGTCTAATGAGCTCTATCCTGTGTCTCCTTGGATTTACTTCAGATATTCAGAGAGATGGGGATGAAATACATGTACATGTCTGTGAGGTCTTTTCTCTGACCCAAGCCCTTACTAAGCCAAGTGGAAACTGATGCTAATAATTGTACAGGTTCCCCCAATTACACAGAATATCCTCAATGTCTTGAAGCGGGATTTGGAACTCACCTCCGTGCCTTCCCATTTAACGTAAAGATATCACACAGACTGACTGGAATTCGAGGAAATTCCAGCTAGATAATTCATGATTCAGACATGCAGAGACGACAGGTTTTCCAGCATAAGCGTGTGCCTACTGTATATAAATAATGTAGAATAAACATCTCTCCTCTTCTCCTTCCCACCCTGTGGTTAGGTAGCTTCTATTCAGTGGCCTTTCACCAATTTTCTCTTATAAAATAAAAGCAAACATTGGCTCTTAAATTTGGAGCTGGCTGCCTGTGGCCTTTCATGTCATTGAAATGGGAGACATCTTACATCTTACTTGGCAATGTGTTGTGTAGGCAAGCTGTGACTTTTGTCTGATTTCTTTTTATTTTGTGCTTTGTTATCCGGCTAGACTAGGCTCGGCAGCACTGTTTTCTTCCACATGTTAAGAAAAGACAATCTGTGGAATTTTGTTTGGGAGAAGAAGATATTCAGCCACTTTTGTTTGGGGAACACTATTGATAAAAGATGGTCCTTTGAGAATGGGTAACTATCTCATATGAATCAACAATGAACAATGTAGATTTTCAAGGAAAGTTTTTTTGAGTGAGACTCCTGAAAAGGATTTCAACAAAAATGGCAAAATGTTATTTCGTTCCTAAAACAAACCTAATTGTTTATGAAATCAACATGCATATCCCCCAAAAATGTCTATACAAATCCCCATCATTCCATGATCGAATTCTGTGTTCAAATATGTGTTGGTATGCAAAGGAAGTTGAGGATAGGTGGAATGCTTTTGACAACTTCGTACTGACATCAAAGATAAACTTATGTTATACATTACCATACTGATTAACGTTATATAAATCAGTGGTAAAATATCGTTGGCCAGAGGGCGTTTGGCCAGAGGACAGCCTTCCAGGGTCTTTAAATCGTGTTTATTTCCAAACCTATCACTCCAAAACCCAAACTGCGTCACCGACTCCTTCATCCATATTTCTCAGTAGGTATGAGAAAGAGCTTTGACTTTTCCCACAGCGAGTGCCATGGCAACCATTTACTTATGATTCAGAGTCCTTTTAGTTGAGCGGCAGGTACAGTAAATAGGAAATAGCAAATGGGATGCTTCTGAAAGGCCAGCGATGACATTAAAAGGTGAATACCAATAACACAACCTTTTTTCTGAATCCCTCAACCCTAAAAGCCGAGCCCTGTCTCTCTCTTAGCCACTGCAATCATCGTCCTCCACTGCAGTGCAGTCAGAAACAGAATGATGGTCAGTAAGTGGTTGGATTGTCCATGTGCATTGAGGCTGGGAGAAATGATGGCTGATGGCTGCAGAAAGCTGTAAAGTCCTCACTATAAATGGAGAAAAGCTTTCAGAGGATATGATGACCTTGGTCCACTGGTCTCCTGTGGGCTTAAGATGAACACAAGACTCCTTTTATTCAAAAAAATACCCTTCTCAAAAGAACAGCCTGCTCACCATTTCAACCAGACATTAGCTAGACATTGTATTGTATTTCTATATTTTTTTCTGAAGCAAATGTCATTGATGTGAATCAATGACAAATCAACCAAAAGAACAAGCCCCTTTGGCACAAGTAGGTCTGTGGCGGTCATGAAATTTTGTCAGCTGGTGATTGTCAAGCAAATAATTGCTGTTCTCATGGTAATTCACCGTTAAATAACATAAACACATTTAGTATCTCCTGTCTTCCATGCATAGCCTACAAGCCACTGATACAGACCTTTTGAACATCTACATTTTCAAAATTCAAAAGGCACTCGCACATCTGAGCAATCGTTTTTGCAGGTGCATGGTAACAGTTGAACAAGATGAAGGAAAAAGGAAACCGCACACTGCTCTTGGTAGTATCACTGATCTTTAATAAGCTTTACATATCGGCCTCACGGCCTTCGTCAGAGCGTCTACATGTTAAAATATCGAATAAATCCATTTAATACAGCCTACAACATCACAATACATCCATTATTTATTTTAGACAGGTCTAAAGAAACACGATATGAATAAAATGTAGTCTATTTCAGAAGAACAGAATAGCATACTCTGAGTTGTCCTTATGTTAGGTCCTGATCTAGCTATGCCATATGGCTACGGGCTACACTAGTTCATTTAGCAGACAAGATTTTCTTAGCATTCCGTGGCATTATTTTATAGTATGAAGAATACAATTGAACATAGCTAAATAAAATAGAAAGGATGTTTTTTCCAAACGATTTCTGAGGGATGCGACTATTCTCTGTTGAGCGTTAACAAAGAAAGATGTCCTCCTATATGCTTAATTTAGAGTCATTTTTGCAACTTTAGTTGTGATACAAACATTGAGCTATATGTTTTGATTTTTAATACATTCTGCATGATGCGACCCTATTGATGATTTGAAAAAAGTCACATGAAAGGCATTAGCTCTGCTTGTTTCTTGCACAGGATGCACACACTTCATCAGTCTCTCATTCACAACTTGATAATGCCTCAAATTTCCCAGTGGCATGCCCCTCCTATATAATAATTATAATTCCCTTCTTCCGTCTGCGTGTTCTGAAGCACCTCTCACTAACATTGCTCTCTCAGATATCTCAATTCTTATAAGCCAATGCCTGCCATGTGATCCCAACCGGCCGTGATTGGGAGTCCCATAGGGCGGCGCACAATTGGCCCAGCGTCGTCCGGGTTTGGCCGGTGTAGACCGTCATTGTAAATACTAATTTGTTCTTAACTGACTTGATAGTGAAATAAAGGTTAAATAAAACATAGAAATCAAAATCCCATTCTTCTCACAGTAATCGATCTCAGCTCCGAAGTAGGCTACAAGTGAAGACAGACACATCGGGGACACAACTCTGCGTGTCTTTCTTATCAAATTCCGAGGAGCATATTGAAGATATTAGAAGAACTGTCCACATTTACTTTTCTTTAGCCAACAAGATGAGTAGGCCTAACAAACAGCAAAACCACTAGCCTATGTCAATCTACTATCCCACATAGTACAAAAGTTGACTTATTATTTTGGTCAACTTGTCCTTCTGTGCGAGAAATAAATATTCCAAACATAGTCTGGGAAAGTTGTGGGATGCGATAGATCCCAAATTAATACAACCACTCGCATCAAAAAAACTTTCAAAAGCAATGAGTCTGATGCAACAGATCAGAACGTTTAGATTAAAATGTTGATGAACTATTAGGCTACTTCTTCAGATAAGCGCAGCAATACACACACAGCAGTAGGTTATAAGCACAAATGTTCCAAAATGCAATCAGTTAGTGGGAAAACATCATTCTCAAATGTGGCCACAAATGCGATTATGCATGTAATACTATATTATAAAACTGCATTTTTATGGTCAAAATGATCTTCCCCAAACTTGAAACTGTATGTGTGCCAGTCAGGCTCTACACCTGTTGTAAAGTGGATTAATGTGCTTCATTTTAAGAAGTTATTTGGCCACTTTAGTTGTGATACAAACCTTATCAAAACACATAGGCCTATGGACGAGGCTACATGAGGTGTGCGACTATGATTCCAAAAAGTCACAAAAAAAAGGCACGCGCTGTTTCTTGCTGTACTGCACACAAGCTGGGCACAAGTAATAATATATATTTCCCCCAACAGAGTATTCTTGATTTAATCTTGTCTTTACATATACTAAATAATATATATGTGAAATTAGTTTGGATTTAGAATGCACCTGTCTCAGAACAGGGTCAGGGACATTTTTGTTGTTTTATCTATGCACCTTAAAAGCGAATGGAGGACTCTTTTCCTGTGGTTCATTTTCATGCCAGCCAGGTAGGCTATACTCCTGATGTAAAGCGAAGCAACATTTTAAAATAAATATACTGTAACAGGCCTAGCATATAGAAAGCTGATGGGATTCTCCTATTTTTAATAAAGGCCATCAAAACTCTGTTTTATCACGCAATTGCATAGCCTATAGAATTGTTGTGCAACATGAGCTCATGGGCTCTCATTACGTTTTTGATTACATTTTTTGATTACATTTGCGTTGCTATCAGAGCGATTAGAGGGACAATGGAGTGCTGAGTACCAGGCAGTTAGCAAGTTTGGTAGGCTACTAATGACCATCAGAGCTTGGAGAAACCTAGTTACCGTGACTAAACGGTCACGTGGAATTTGACTGCGGTCATGACACATGACTGCTGGTGTGGCGGTAATACGGTCACTGTAACTGCCCTAGGCACGAGAAAAAGAAGAAAAAAAACTGTAGAAATGCAGAGCACATCTAGGGATAATAGAGCCAGTCCAGGAGAGACACTTGTCCCCATCAGGAGGACAGACAGATCACTCTCCTCAGGCCACTCTCTCAAAAGGGTCGGGAAGGTAATGAGATAAAACAAAAGGATTAGATATGTCTTGAGCTCACTGTACGCAACAGCGCTTCTCAGACTGTCAGTGCTCCAATGCCAGGTCAGCGCAGGGCCGGTCCATTTCTGATTAGCTCAGATGATTGGCGTTGGCACAACTGGCCACGGGTGAGAACTTGCCGTGACACCAGCTCTTATTGGAGAAGGCTGGGTAAAGCCGGGTAAGGCCGGGTTCAGGAGGGGAGTCAGAAGCGGCAGGAGGTGGGAGGAGGGTTATTTGCATCCGATTGGCTTAAGACTATTGCCCCTAACAGCATGCAATGGCATGGTAAAGGGATGATGCCAAGGATCACTGCACATCCTGCCTGTCAAATAGAGTAGGCTATAACATTGCTGCAACATTAAATGGTGGACTGAATACAAGCAATACATGTCATTACAGTATAGTCCTATAAATTGCACTCCAAGCTTATGCAATCATTCTTGTGTTATTTTGTAAAATGTTAGCATTAAACATCACATACAGTACATGTAGATCATGTTGCTACTACTTTAATCAATGCTGTAAAATACATAAAATAAGGTTTATTAAAGCAATAGAGACCAGTCGATTAGCTGAGAAGTTCCTCCACTGCATGGTATTCCCTACGTGTTATTATCCCCACAGCATGACAAAACAAGTGTTCAAGTACATTCAGAGTAAAGCCCTGAAAGCAGCTACCAGATGACTGCCATCTTATTAGCTACGCCCCCCCCCCCCTCCATCACTCCATTCCTTCATCATCCTCCCATCATCCCTTCTCTAACACCGGCTCTTAGATCTCCACCACCTCTGTCTCTTTTTTAGTGTTACTCACCCTTTCATTCTCTTTCTCCTTTCTCATAATATCACCAATCGTTGTGCGTCGTCTGAAGCACTCGTTACTGCAGTTACAGCTCAAAGAGCCGGCAATGAAGGGTGAAGCAAAGACCAATCAGGCCCCCTCTAACCACTTGGATATATGCAAACGTAGTTAAAGAGGAGGTATTATTGAACAGTCACGGACCATAGCGACCGGTGGAGTTGTTTTAGTGGTCTGAGTGGTGAGTGTCAGTCATCTGAAATCTGGGCTGATGTTTCCATCTTGCAAACTGCTCAGCGGCACAGTGAAAGGTCAGCGCTGAGGATGGTCAATAGCAACTGACCTTTTCAATGGATTTGCTTGTTTAACAGTCATTCTTTAGGTCAGTGATGCTTAAAGGCTTAAACTGCAGAAACAGAGACAGTGAAGACAAAGAAGATGCAGAAAGCATATAGCACTAATATATGTTTTTCATAACAAGTAAAATAAATGTTTTTGATTAGATTATACACTGTATATACAAAAGTATGTGGACACCTCTTCAAATTAGTGGATTTGGCAATTTCAGCCACACCCGTTCCTGACAGGTGTATAAAATCGAGTACACAGCCATGCAATCTCCATAGACAAACATTGTCAGTAGAATGGCCATACTGAAGAGCTCAGTGACTTCTAACGTGGCACCGTCATAGGATGCACCCTTTCCAACAAGTAAATTCGTTAGATTTCTGCCCTGCTAGCTACCCCGGTCAACTGTAAGGGCTGCTTTTGTGAAGTGGAAACACATAGGAGCAACAACGGCTCAGCCACAAATTGGTAGGCCACACAAGCTCACATAACGGGACCGCCGAGTGCTGAAACACGTAGCGCATAAAATCGTCTGAGTTCCAAACTGCCTCTGGAAGCAACATCAGCACAACAACTGTTTGTCGGGGGCTTCATGAAATGGGTTTCCATGGCCGGACAGCCACACACAAGCCTAAGACCACCATGCGCAATGCCATGCGTCGGCTGGAGTGGTATAAAGCTCACTGCCATTGGACTCTGGAGCAGTGGAAACGCATTCTCTGGAGTGATGAATCAAGCTTCACTACCTGGCAGTTCGACGGATGAATCTGGGACTGGCAGATGCCAGGAGAATGCTACCTGCCCCAATGCATAGTGCCAACTGTACAGTTTGATGGAGGAGGAATAATATTCTGTGGCTGTTTTTCATGGTTTGAGCTAAGCCCCTTAGTTCCAGTAAAGGGAAATGTTAATGCTACAACATACAATGACATTCTAGACAATTATGTGCTTCCAACTTTGTGGCAACAGTTTGGGGAAGGCGCTTTCCTGTTTCAGTATGACAATGCCCCCATGCACAAAGCGAGGTCCATACAGAAATGGTTTGTCGAGATTGGTGTGGAAGAACTTGACTGGCCTGCACAGAGCCCTGACCTCAACTCAAGTGAACACCTTTGGGATGAATTGGAACGCAGACTGCGAGCCAAACCTAATTGCCCAACATCTGCGCCCGAACTCACTAATGCTCTTGTGGCTGAATGGAGCAAGTCCCCGCAGCAATGTTTCAACATCTAGTGGAAAGCCTTCCCAGAAGAGTGGAGGCTGATATAGCAGCAAAGGGGGGACCAACTCATGATTTTAGAATGAGTGTTCGATGAGCACTTTTGGTCATGTAGTGTGTATTGAAAAAGTATAGAAATAATACAGTAGTGTGGTAGTGTGTGGCTGCTTAGTTGGATCTGAGTTAGTGGTTACCAATTACACTGGTCTATGTGGTCCTCCTCTCTCTCTTTCTCTCTCTCTCTCTGTCTCTCTCTCTCTCTCTCCATCTCAACACCCTTCCCGAACCCCCTGAATCATCCGAATTGAAATAGCAAGATGTGAAGATCAAGATACAATATGGTAGGGGGGTGGGGAGTCTGACTGCCTCAGATCCACACTTACTTTATCTTTCCTGTTCCATTGTTCCATCGATCCCCAATGCTAGTGAGTAGATAGGTACAGTGGGTGAGCGGATCAAAGAGGTGTAGGCATCGGGAGGAGAAAAGCACTTAATGGTGAGAAAGGCCTTTCACACACAGGAACTGTATCCTCCTCCCTCCCTTGTTTCCTCATTTTCTCACCCCTTCAGAACAGAGAGCATTAAAAAACATAATGAATGGGGAGTCACGATGGGATGGAGTGAGCGAGAGAGCAAGAGAGAGAGAGAGAAAGAGGGAGAGAGAGAGAAAGAGGGAGAGAGAGAGAAAGAGAGGGAGAGAGAGAAAAAGAGAGTTAGAAAGAGGGAGAGAGAGAGAAAGAGGGAGGGAGAGAGAGAGAGAGTGAGTGAGAGAGAGAGAGAGAGCAAGGGAGAGGGAGAGGGAGAGGGAGAGAGAAAGAGGGAGAGAGCGAGAGAGAGAGAGAGAGAGAGAGAGAGAGAGAGATGCGCCCCCCCTTCAAATCCTCTTCATCTAACTTCCCCAACAGTGGTGGTTGCAGAAGCAACAGTGGAAATAGAAAATAATAATGCATGCTCTCCACCGGATAATGACTAATGTATGTGTTAAGGGCCTCTCGACAACTCCCAATCCATCACTTACGGCTGAGTCTGTTTACTAATGAGAGATCAATTTATCTTCACCAAGCTCAATACATATTTTTTTGATGGCGTGATAAGGGCTTGGCAATGATTGACATTTTATTCATCTCTAATGAAAGATATATAACAGTCGACTGGCTTAAGGAACACATTGCTGAGGATATCTCTGTATATTTAGGGGGTATCACTGATGGATCCTCTGTAATACCAAAAGTCCACCAGGGAGAGGTGCTGCAGGGTGTTGCAGGGCAATCCGGATGGTTTTTAAATTCACATAATTTAATGAGATTGCCTCAGGTGTCACCTAACAGGTCAGGTCATAACCTTCTTTCTGTCTTAATCTACTCCTTTACAGCTCCTGGGTCAGTTCGATCAAAGGTGAGCTTGATGTCTGCACATATGCATGTGCACACACATACTTATTGGATGAAGTTATACTCAAAATGTACAACCGAACACTGCTCTTAGTGCTGAGCTGAATTCAGATAGATGAAAAGCAGAAGCAGAAACTCCTGGCCTATTTCAGCTAGAAGGAAGGTGACAGAGAGAGAGAGAGAGAGAGAGAGTGAGAGAGAGACAGAGAGAGAGAGTGAGAGAGAGACAGAGAGACAGAGAGACAGAGAGACAGAGAGACAGAGAGACAGAGAGAGAACACACACAAACAGACCCAACAGAGCCCCCAGGTAAGCAACACAAGTAGACCCAACCAAATCATGAGAAAACTAAAAAAGTATTACTTGACACATTGGAAATAATTTACAAAAAAACAGTGCGAACTAGAATGCTATGTGGCCCTAAACAGAGAGTACACAGTGGCAGAATACCTGACCACCGTGACTGACCCAAACTTAAGGAAAGCCTTGACTATGTACAGAATCAGTGAGCATAGCCTTGCTATTGAGAAAGACTGCCGAAGCAGACCTGGCTTTCAAGAGAAGACAGGCTATGTGCACACTGCCCACAAAATGAGGTGGAAACTGAGCTGCACTTCCTAACACATATTTCCCTCAGATTACACAGACCCTCAAAGAATTCGAAAACAAATCTAATTTTGATAAACTCCCATATCTATTGGGCGAAATACCAAAGTGTGCAATAAAAGCAGCAAGATTTGTGACCTGTTGTCACAAGAAAAGGGCAACCAGTGAAGAACAAACACCATTGTAAATACAACCTATATTTATGATTATTTATTTTAACTATTTGCACTCCATTACAACACTGTATGTAGACATAATATGACATTTGAAATGTCTTTAATCTTTTGGAACTTTTGTGAGTGTAATGTTTACTGTTCATTTTGTATTGTTTATTTCCCTTTTGTTCATTATCTTTTTCACTTGCTTTGGCAAATGTAAACACATTTTTCCCATGCCAATAAAGCCCATTAGAGAGAGAGAGAGATAGGGATATGGAAAGAGAGACAGAGAGAGAGCAAGAGAGAGAGTGCAAGAGGGATATAGAAAGAGAGACAGGGATAGAGATAGAGAGAGAGAGAGACAGAGAGAGAAATAAAGAGAGAGAGACACACACACAGAGAGAGAGAGTGAGAAAGGGAGAGGGGGGAGAGAGAGAGAGAGCGCAAGCGAGTGAGAGGGATATAGAAAAAGAAACAGGGTATAGAGAGATAGAAAGAGAGAGACAAAGAGAAAGAGAGAGAGAGAGAGAAAGAGAGAGAAAGGGGGAGAGAGGGAGAGGGGTTTGAGAGATCTGAAAAGTGCAAACTAGAGAGAGAGAGAAAGAAAGAGTGAGGGATATAGAAAGAGAGTGATATAGAAAAAGAGACAGACAGAGTGCAAGAGAGAGATAGAAAGCAAGAGGGAAATAGAAAGAGAGACAGGGATAGAGAGAGAGAGAGACACAGAGAGAGAGAGAGAGAGAGAGAGAGAGAGACAGAGAGAGAGAGAGAGAGCGAGCAAGAGAGAGATAAAGGGGAGAGGGGGAGAGAGAGGGAGAGAGAGCAAGAGGGAAATAGAAAGAGAGACAGGGATAGAGAGAGGGAGAGCGAGAGAGACACAGAGAGAACGATAAAGAGAGAGAGAGGCAGGGAGGGGGCGGGCAGGCAGGCAGGCATTCAGGACCAAGAGAGATAGAGCGGCAGAGAAACCAGTTCTTTTCATTAGCTGACTGATTTTTGAAGCCTCAGTTCGTCTCCCCCCCTGGTTGAAGCCAGTCTGCTCAGGCTTGCTCTAAACAGCCGATGCATAATTCAGTGATTCTCCTACCCTTCAAAAGGAAGCTGCTTTGAAATACTAAACTTTGAACTGTTCCATATAAAAATGCTCTGCTTATACAGAGGAATAAGACAACAGACAGTCATATCGCAACGCATACAGGCAGTCACAGTCACACAAAATGGTTGTGCAAAAGGCAACCAATTGTCAGACCATGTAGGTCATGACAGAACAACAACCTCAGGGGCAGAAGCTACGACATATGTCTATGCAAGTTCTGTTTATTAATAAGATAAGCTGGGTTTGAATGAATTGCCAGTAATTGCTTTCCTTGACCCTGATTAAATCAAATGAATACAACCCTTCAGTAATGTACGCAGTAATTTACATCAGGTCTTGTTGGACTGAGATTTGTTGCTTGTAATAAATTCCATAAAAATCCTGATCAGGGATCGTAGGTCAACAGAAAATAGGACTAATGGACTCAAATCATTGTGATGTTGATGTGATAGCTAAACAACCAAAGCAAGCTAAACAATGTTTTATACACTATCTAGTATCTGTAGAAAATGAAACATTCCCCAGCCAAGGTCAGACAACAGATCACTATCACTTATGTCTGGCCAATGAGTGCTCTGTTGTGGTTTGATATTGAAGATGAGAAAGACAGTGAGAGAGAGGAGAGGGAGAAGAGAGGAGAGAGAGAACATACAGATCAAAGCTTTTCTTGGTTTTGCACGCTCCTGATTGTGAACAGCAGGAGCTCTGTGATGCGGGTGGCTGGATTCAGGGTTGAAAATGTGACTTTGGTGTAATTCTCGGGGAATCACTCCCCATGGGCACTACACATGTCAGCCAACTCAACAAGGCCAGCATAAACTTTTTATACTCTCTGAGAGTTTGTAAAGAGATCTTTTGAAATCTACTGCTCTTGAAACAAGACTACACCCTCTTAGTTTTCCATGAACAACATATTCCTGAAAATAACTTTACACAGACAAGACCAATAGACAGTTTAGACAGTTCAGAGCAGAGGTTATGCATTAGTTAAAGTTGAGCTGGGTTGATTAAAAAGTCAGGTTGCCTCCATGGTTGACATAGGGGCAGAGTGGGAATTATACCATGACATTCGGGGTGGGCTTCTCTATTTTTCACGGGACCAACATTTTTTTATGGGCCTAGTAGTAAAGACATTTAATGGTAAAAAAATATACATTTATTTTTAATTTGGCATTTACACAATCAATCATTATGTGTTAATCTTATTGCTAAACAAATCACTTCAGAAAGTAGGCTACCTGCGAACGTTCATACACTCCACATTCCAGCATCCAAACAGTGCATTGTGCACTCGTGCCATTTGATGTATGGAAAGAGACATCTGTTACAAAACACCAACAAAAAAAAGGTCAATTGTCATTGGGACTACACTCTTGTTGCCTATATTAATTGATGTGTCTACTGACAAAAGACCCTTTGTTGTAGAAAGAAAAGTTTGTACACCTGAAAAGGGGCTGAAATACGGGACTGTCGGGATTTTTTTTTTACCAAGACACAGAGGTGAAGGTGGAATAAGCTTTTATTTTCATATTTACTACAGATTGCATTTTAAACAAATAGGAGAATGGTCAAACTACCATTATTTAGAGACCCTCCAAAGTTTGACTTTTGTTGCATTTAGTGGGGCTCATCTCTGTAGAGGGGATTTTTTTAATACTCTTGATGCCACAGTGGAGAACTGTATGAATGCAGCTTTTGTTCTACTAAAGAGCAATTGGGGGCATTCTACAAAGGACTCGTAATAAGATGCCTATATATTACATTTCAGTGTGAATCCCATGCGCCAGAGTAAAATGATTAAAAGTTACCTGCGATCACTGATTACTGCTGAGTGCCCTAGGTTCATTCCACAGAATACACGTGCCCTTTACTTAGCTGCTGTTTAATTAAAACAATTCTGTCAAATTAGATTTCTGTGCAATAAAAAATTATAATAGGTCACTTAACTAATAGACGCAGTTAGCCCTCCTCATAACAGTCCCTGGATACCATTCATGAAATGGAGGACTCAATCCTCTCATCTCATTTGGTAAAAGAGAATAAAAAAAGAGTCCAAAGTTAATATGCAAAGAGAAATTGTCCACCCATGCCAATAGGAACATCATTGGATACAATGGTGTTAAGGTGGAAGGCGACATCTCTCATTGCAATTGTACATTTACTTTGACTCCTGCCCCAGACATTGTTTGTCCAAATGGCACGTATTCATAACGCAATCTGGCCAGGGCTAATCGTTACAGGGTACAATTATCCACAGAAACATGCCATTTTAATCAAATGTAAAAAGGGACACGATACTGGTCTGGAATGAAAGACTGAAAAGAGGCAGAGATTATAGATTTGTGGTGGTAGCCTACACTATATATACAAAAGTATGTGGACACCCCTTCAAATTAGTGGATTCGGCTATTTCAGCCCACCCATTGCTGACAGGTTTATAAAATCAAGGACACATTTATGCAATCTCCATAGATAAACATTGGCAGTAAAATGGACTGACTGAAAAGCTCAGTGACTTTCAACGTGGCACCGTCACAGGATGCCACCTTCCCTTTCCCTGCCAGAGCTGCCCCAGACAACTGTAAGCGTTGTTATTGTGAAGTGGGAACATCTAAGAGCAACAACAGCTCAGCAGCCGCGAAGTGGTAGGCCACACAAGCTGACAGAACGGGACCACCATGTGCTGAAGAGCGTGGCGCGTAAAAGATTGTCAGTCCTCGGTTTAAACACTCACTAGCGAGTTCCAAACTGCCTCCGGAAGCAATGTCAGCACAATAACTGTTCGTCGGGAGCTTCATGAAATGGGTTTCCATGGCCGAGCAGCCGCATACAAGCCTAAGACCATCATGCGCAATGCCAAGCGTTGGCTGGAGTGGTGTAAAGCTCACCGCCATTGGACACTGGAGCAGTGGAAATGCGTTCTCTGGAGTGATGAATCACACTTCACCATCTGGCAGTCCAACGGACAAATCTGGATTTGGCAGATGCCAGGAGAACGCTACCTGCCCCAATGCATAGTGCCAACTGTAAAGTTTGGTGGAGGAGGAATAATGTTCTGGGGCTGTTTTTTCATGGTTTGGACTAGGCTCTTTAATTCCAGTGAAGGGAAATCTTAATGCTATAGCATACAATGACATTCTAGACGATTATGTGCTTTGCAACTTTGTGGCAACAGTTTGGGGAAGGCCCTTTCCTGTTTCAGTATGACAATGCCCATGTGCACAAAGCAAAGTCCATACAGAATTTTTTTGTTGTTGAGATCAGTGTGGAAGAACTTGACTGGCCTGTACAGATTCCTGACCTCAACCTCATCGAACACCTTTGGGATGAATTGGAACACCTACTGCGAGCCAGGCCTAATCGCCCAACATCAGTGCATGACCTCACTAATGCTCTTGTGGCTGAATGGAAGCAATGTTCCGACATCTAGTGGAAAGCCTTCCCAGAAGAGTGGAGGCTGTTATAGCAGCAAAAATGGGACCATCTCTATATTAATGCCCATGATTTTGGAATGAGATATTCGACAAGCAGATGTCCACATACTTTTGGTCATGTAGTGTATATTGGCAGTTTACAATGGGAACATTTTAAAAGGGAGGGCTGTGAGATCCATTTCTAAACTACATGACATGAATCAAGATGCTCTGCATAGATTCATCCGTGGGCTAGTGAAAAAATGTGAATATATAGCACAGGAACTGTGTTTGACCATACACTCCTTATCCAACATTTTCCAAAAGACAGCAATGTTACCATTCTCCATTAAGATTTGCAGGAAACTTCAACTGCATAAGTTTCTGTTGCTGCTTGGTCAATCAAAGTGACACTAAATACACTTTTACAAAATAAACCTTAACATTGGCCCCTCTTACTCTATCAATTCATTGCAAGTTTGTATTACTGTTGAAGTATCCCTTATGTTGCTGTTGACCTTCAAGGTGTAACAATATAAACATGTGAACGACCCTGGACGGTTATTTTCATATCTTTTCTGTTGCACACCTCACTCTTCACTCTCTTTGAGTTTTAGAGGCCATTAATTCAACTAATGACAAACTGTACAAAACATTATGAACACCGGCTCTTCCAATAACATAGACTGACCAGGTGAATCCAGGTGAAAACTACAATCCAT
Organism: Salmo trutta; assembly: GCF_901001165.1. Lineage (NCBI taxonomy): Eukaryota > Metazoa > Chordata > Actinopteri > Salmoniformes > Salmonidae > Salmo > Salmo trutta. The sequence goes on along the minus strand of NC_042984.1, from coordinate 23,916,399 downwards.
TATTGACGTAGATAAAGGGGAGGAGACAGGTTCAAAAAGGATTTGTGCCAGTCAAAGGGTGAATTGACAAGACAAAAAATGTAAGTGCCTTTGAACAAGGTATGGTAGTACGTGCCAGGTGCACCGATTTGAGTGTGTCAAGTACTGCATTGCTACTGGTTTCCCATGTGTATCAAGAATGGTCCACCACCCAAAGGACATCCAGCCACCTTGACACAACTGGAGTCAACATGGGCGAGCGTGGAAGTTTTTTGACACTTTGAAGAGTCCATGCCCCGATGAATTGAGGCTGTTCTGAGCGCAAAAGGATGTGCAACTCAATATTAGGAAGGTGTTCCTAATGTTTTTCACACTCAGCGTATACATGAATGGACTAAGCCATCGATCACGTGACACCATTCATTCCTATGTGATAACTCAACAGCACATTGAAGCCAAATGAAGTGAGTTAGATGGTGTTTCATGGAGACATAACAGGCACAGTGTGAGCTACTCCAGGAAGTGACATTGTAGGCTAGCTCATCCTGCCTGCTGAGTGTGTGTGTATACGCGGGCGCATGCATACGTGCGTATGTCTGTGTATATGTGTTGTTGAGATTAACACAGTCATTATGCTGAAAGCCTCAAGGCTGAGGAGGTGTGTAAGGTTAGCAGTATGAGTTCTCAAAGTATAAGAACGTGGCCTAGCGGTTGAGAGTGTTGGGCCAGTAACAGAAGGTCCTCTGGTTTGAATCCCTGAGACGACTAGCTGAAAAATCTGTAGGCGTGACCTTGAGCAAGGCACTTAATTGCTCTGGATAAGAGTGTCTGCTGAATGACTCAAATGTAAAAAGGCACATACTAATATTATGCACTGTACTGTACCTAGCTCTCCTTCATTCCCTAGCCTCTCGTTTATTTAGTCAGTTAAGAAAAAGTTCTTATATACAATGACGGCCTACCCCCCCTGCCAAACCCTCCCCTAACCCAGACGAAGCTGGGCCAATTGTGCGCCGCCCTATGGGACTCCTGATCACGGCTGTTTGTGACACAGCCTGGGAACAAACCAGTGTCTGTAGTGACACCTCTTGCCAGAGGCGCCTTAGACCACTGCGCCACTCTGGAGACCTAGAGACAAAGACAGTATCTGATGAATACCGGACAGACTTATTATTCAGCTGTTCATGTTCTGATTTATTGGGTGTAGTACGTGTAGTCCAGTTGAGGACCTCTGTAGGTTTGTCAAACAGAACACTATAATACTACTGAGAGAAAGTTATATGCAAACAATTGAGCTGTTGTAGAGTATGCCCATGAGTCCCCTTACCATCTCTGCTGGGAATAGACACTCTAAAGAGGACATATATGGTACAGAACAGTCCTAAAAAGCTCCTCTCCTTCTCCATGTTTGCAACATTCGTTCTTTGACAGTACAAGGATGTATACGTAGCTCTTTTCACATCGTGGCCATGTAAATGTGTTGACCCTTTAACGTGGAATAATGTAGAATAGAAGCAATTTCATCAGCACTATTGTTGAAAGGTAAGTACTAAACAAACTTCCTAGTGACGGAATGTACAACGCCATGTGTCCAACTGTTTGACGAGAGAAGCAATTTTCTATCAGACATAGGTCAACACAAAGAAACATTGTTGCCATAGCAGTAACACTCTATTGTACCAAGCTAATTGGAGACGCTTTACCAGCACGTAAAACTATGCAATAGTGGAATATTTGTATTGAAAGCCGATTGAAAAATACTCACAATTGTGATATGGGACTTTTATTTTGATATCCATTATTCTGGCTCTGGGGAGAAGAGCAAGGGTTCATGGGTAATGTGTCAGCCTTGAGCTTGGAGAGGAAGAAGAAGTCACACTCTTGGTTCACTTTTATTAAGTTGTGTAGCACTTTGATATTAAATCTTGAGTCTAACACTGAAGTCGCCGTGTCCCTGGTTTCCGTTCTTATCACCACCCTTACACAATGATCCATTAACAATACGTTGAAAAAGTTTTAGTGTTACAGGGGCTAATCCAAAAAGACAAGGTTAGAGGTGTTAGCTTGATGATTTGTATTATATGACAATACTGCTCCCAGTATGCACAATCCTTCTTTAATTATCTATCAGAGAAGTTCCTCCAGTGGCGCATGCTTCGGTGGTCACTGCTCTGAGCTGCTGCTGTTTATTAGAAGCCATTGATTGAGAGGAGCTGGCATTCAAATTAAGGAAATTGAAACCCACATGCCAATGCATGGTCTAGTGAGCTCATCTGTTAGTGGGTAGAGAGTGTGAATATAGCAGGGCCTCCTGCCTCTCACACAATTATACAACTCTGGAATTCTGCCCTAACTGGTTGTTTCTTTCATTTTCTCTGCTGTCCTCTTTTCACCTCTGTATTTGTCCTGGAGTTTAAAATGTTTGTTTTTGTTGCATTTAGCCAGGAGATGTTCACCATAACACCAAAGGAACTATGAGATTGAGTTCATGAGAACGCTCCAGACATCAGTACAGCCCACATACAGCCCACATACAGCCCACATAAGCAAATATGAACATCTATATGGTCCTGTCCCCTAAGTAGCATCCTCTACTCACAGAACCAGGCGTTCAGCCACAATGACAGCCTTTCATCTGCTTGACTTGAACTCACACTAACCCACACAGAGAGATGTATTCACACGTGTCATGATTTATAGAGATATTGTTGTAGTTGTGTTATCTCTGGGTACAGTGGCTTTGCTGAGCAGAGTAAGCATGTCCATGCAGCCCACCCCTGCTAGGATGTGTCAGTAACAAGTAGCTTGGTGTTGTCAGATCAGGACCATAGACCTGGATTCTGCTGGATGTCTATTCTGCACTGTACATATACCTAGCTCTCCTTCATTCCCTAGCCTCTCATGTCCTAGAAACTTCCATCTGTAAACTTAGGAACAGTAGATATGAGAGGAAGATAGCTCACCACCGTTAGCTGCCTCAGTTTCAGTGTCAAACTAAGCAACACATCATAGTACGTCTGTTGTTAAGAAAACAGAGCTATGGTAACACGACGTCAAGTATGCTAATTTGACAGAGTTCTTTACATAAATACAAACACCAAATATTCACCAGAAACCGAGTCAGTGCACTTGTCACAAGTAGTTTCCCCAGGAGTCTTCTCCCCTGCACTCGTGGAGAAGCCAGCCCAGACACAGTAGTCAGTACATGGGTAAATCAGTAAATATGTAATTAGAACAGACTCGTTGGTGATGACCCCCCTCCTTGGATGCCATCTAATTAGCTCAATTAGCACTGTGGGCTCAGGCCTCTGCTCAGCAGTGAGGTGCCCACTGTAGGTCTCCACAGGGAACCCACTCTGCTCCCCGACATGTTCTGGTTTGAGAGCTCATAGGCACCCACACAGACACATGTACACACACACACACACACACACACACCCAAGTGCGTACACACACACGCACCCACGAACACACACAAGCACGAAGGAACACACACACACTCGTATACACACACACTAGCACACACGTATGCACCCACACACTCACTGTGGCTCCCATGAGATCTAACAGAACCCAATCACCAAGGGAGCACCCTGCAGACTTCATGCCTGCCACGCACACAGATGGTACCCACAAAACAAAGAGTTTCTCTCCTTCTTCCTTCCCTTCAACAAAGACATCTTTACGTTAGTTATACAAGCCTACAGAGAAAGACGCCTTGTGGCATTGAATGTAGAATTAACTAATTTGTGGTTGTAGTTATGCTTGGAGAGAATAGGCTACATGTATGCATATGCTTCAGGGGACACTGGAGCAGCGCTTTTGAGAGCTTGTACACAAAACATAAAGGCATGTATACCCACACCGATGAATAGGAGTCTGCCATATATGAGTACTACGACATACTGTATGTTGTAAGCGAACCATAACGGCAACATACAACACCCTTATGCATAACTCATACTGCCCAGTACAAATACATTATACAAATAACCTACACCTTCAAAAGTATTTAAGTTCATTAGTAGTCTTTAAATGTCCCAGAGAGTCATGTGTTTCTTGTTGAGAACAGCATGGTGGAAGCTGGGGCAGCAGTGTGGAAGCAGCAGAGATGCACTATTGAACCTTGTCTTTTGTCAGTCAAATGACATGCGATCTCAGTTACTCTACAAACATGTGTGAGATCTTCAAAGAAATTAGACAGGCAATGTTTTGCACATGGTGCAAAGCGGAAGCTATCTGGGGGAAGGACAGGCAGGCAGGCGTTCCAAAACTGCAGGAGGAGAAAAATCGGACAACTGACTGACTTTGCGACAACACTGTTATCAGATTCTCCTTAATTGGAAGTTTAATTAAAAGTTTTGAATGTGTTTTACCACTGGCTGGCAGAATTACATGAAGTCCTTACAATGGGCACACAACCTGGCTGTATTACACTATCAGCATTTCTCTTTATGGGCCTTGCATATAGCAGCCTTCTAACCGCTACAGTGCTACGGTTGTTTCATTAAAGACACCAGATATCCAATTACAGGAGTATGGCAGGAGCTATTTTGTCACAAGATGCTCAGTTCCCATCTTGATCGGAGGTGCATGGACAGCTTCTCTGGGATGGTTTCATTAGAGGTCTCTGAGTCTTCCAGTAGGTGGAAACCTGCCACAAACCAACACTCTAAACACTTACATTCATCTCTGGAATGAGGAAAAAGAAAATCCTTATCTACTTAGGGATATTTGTTGTTCAACAAACCATGTTGAAGAGAACTGCTGAATTGTAATGAACACACCTTATTTTAGAACTATTCACGGGTGAGGCATTTTGCAGTTACATACAGTACAAGTGGCTTCTGTTAGGGAGTGAACATTATTTATAATGAGGGTTACATGGAGAAAATTGGACCTCTCTGAAATGAAAATGGATGGCCCTCCCATCAGCAAAATATATTTGACCAAAACCTCCCTGAACACTAAAAAAACAAACAAGTGACCCTCCCCTATACGCAAAATAATAATTAAAACAAAGTGGATAGCAGAGAACATGTCTACCGTTTACCCTCACTTGGACAGACCAGAGGCTTAGATGCAATTTTAGAAAATGTTCTTCATCCCATAAGCATTGTATGACAACGCAGAGATTCTGACAGCACACAGGGCTGTGGGCCAGAAGGTTGTGGGTTCGCTGGACAACAGTAGGGGTGGAAAGATTCCCTTTATAGTAAAAGCATTGAGTTAATCTATCATCGTATTTGCAGGTCCAAGAATTTTGTTTCATGCAATTCTACATAATTTTACATATTAGCAGAATATATTTTACCACCACACGCATTACCAAAATTACAGGCTAAGAATGAACAGAGAGATAGGCCTATGTGTTCATCTTATCATATTTCCCCAATGCCAAATCAGTGTGTCTTGTTTACAACGAAACTGTCCCTGTTTAAAAATAATTAACTGTGAGACATTATTAGGAATCTGAGCATGGTACTTTCAAAAGTTATGTCTACCTTATTGTGCAATCCTGATCACGTTTAAAAATCTTTGTGTATATACACTACTGTTCAAAAGTTTGGGGTCACTTAGAAATGTCCTTGTTTTTCAAAGAAAAGCACCCTTTTTGTCCATTAAAATAGCATCAAATCGATCAGAAATACAGTGTAGACATGGTTAATGTTGTAAATGACTATTGTAGCTGGAAACGTCTGATTTTTCAAATGGAATATCTACATAGACGTACAGAGGCCCATTATCAGCAACCATCACTCCTGTGTTCCAATGGCACGTTGTGTTTGCTAATCCAAGTTTATAATTTTAAAAGGCTAATTGATCATTAGAAAACCCTTTTGCAATTATGTTAGCACAGCTGAAAAGCAGAATAGAAAGGGTAGGGGAGGCCCCGGTGCACAACTGAGCAAGAGGACAAGTACATTAGAGTGTCTAGTTTGAGAAACAGACGCCTCACAAGTCCTCAACTGGCAGCTTCACTAAATAGTACCCGCAAAACACCAGTCTCAACGTCAACAGTGAAGAGGCGACTCCGGGATGCTGGCCTTCTAGGCAGAGTTCCTCTGTCCAGTGTCGGTGTTTTTTTGCCCATCTTAATCTTTTATTTTTGTAGGCCAGTCTGAGATATGGCTTTTTCTTTGAAACTCTGGTGTTTTGCGGGTACTATTTCATGAAGCTGCCAGTTGATGACATGTGAGGCTTCTGTTTCTCAAACTAGACACTCTAATGTACTTGTCCTCTTGCTCAGTTGTGCACCGAGGCCTCCCACTCCTCTTTCTATTCTGGTTAGAGACATTTTGCGCTGTTATGCTAAGGGGGTAGTACACAGCGTTGTACGAGATCTTCAATTTCTTGCCAATTTCTCACATGGAATAGCCTTAATTTCTCAGAACAAGAATAGACTGAAGAGTTTCAGAAGAAAGTGCTTTGCTTCTGGCCATTTTGTGCCTGTAATCGAACCCACAAATGCTGATGCTCCAGATACTCAACTAGTCTAAAGAAGGCCAGTTCTATTGCTTCTTTAATCATCACAGTTTTCAGCTCTTTTCTAATGATCAATTAGCCTTTTAAAATGATAAACTTCAAGTTTCAGCATCACAATCAATGTAAGTATAACGATGTACGCTGAGAGTCGGGAAGAAAGTTCAGGAAGTGAATACATTTATTAAATAAATTAACAAAACAAGAAACACAAACAGCGCACCGACATGAAACAGCAACAATGACGACTGGGGAAGAAACCAAAATGTGTGACATATAAAGGGCAGGTAATCAAGGAGGTGATGGAGTCCAGGTCAGTGTCATTATGAGTGTAACGCTGGTGACAGATGTGCACCCTAACCTTGTGACCTAGTCACTCGAATCTGGCTTATTGTGAGGTCAATAACTTTGATAAATACATCATGGGCAAGAAACATAATGTTTTTAATCAAATAAATGATAGGAGTAGCAAGCTATCAATGTGGACCTGTTCAAACTGAACAGTTCATACTGTAGGCTATAGGCTAGTCTGTGCCAAAGATAGTGAATTTTTTGCACTAGGCCTAATCAACAACAAAACATTTGAAGAAGCCTACACCGGAAGGCCTACACAGCACAGTCATTGGTTAGGCAGCACATAAAAACGTGTTTGATCAGCAAGAGCAGGGCTCAGGGTTGGAATATGCATTGCAGTGTGTAATGCAGCCTAGTTGTATTTACACCATCCCCAGCAGTTATCTAAGAAATATAACTTTGCTCTGTGCTTCTCCGAGCATGTACTTCATAGCCTATAGCCTATAGGCTATGGATCATTTGATTGAGACCACACTAAATTGCCTGTAGGCACACTTGATATTGGGCGCCCAGTGGAGAAACAGAGATGAGGGGCGGCATCCAGCACACATCAATATATAGCCTTATAAGCAACACCTTCTGAAACACAGAGAAATATAGACATTTGATAAATTGCAAATTACATGAAACTGCCTCATTTTCCTCCAGGTAACATTCTGTAAATGTAGATCAATCCCTTACTACTAAATAACATCTGTAGTATGTGGCAGGATGTTAGCTGAATGTGATGAGTGGGTGATGGTGGCATGCAGGGCTGGCGTTATGGGCCGGCCTTAGGGGGCCCAGCATACCTCCTGGCCCATCCAATTAAAATATTTAAATAATGATAATTTATTTGACCGAGACACGCGCCGACAGAAATAATAAATCTATAATACACACGGTCGTTGTTAGAATCTTAATATCACAAACATAACCGATGTTATAGATAGTTTTAGGAGGGCATGTCATGTTTTATATGGTTTTCCCCGTTTCCCCTCCTTCTGTCAACAGTAGGGCCTGCTCCCCTCCTTCTCCGATAGTTGAAGATGTAGTGCAAGGTTGAAAATCACCTATCACCTAAAATCAACTATACCAAAACTAATTTCACACATATGGTAAGAGAAAAATAAATGAAGTAGGCTAAAGTATGATGAGGGAGAATGGATGAGTTGATGAGTGAAGGGAAGCGAAAGATGCATAATTATGTAATCACCAATTGTGAATGAAGAACAGGGTGGGCCATTCTATTGTATTGATCTATTTTAATCTCAAAACGTTATGTATTCTATCAGTCTACGATGGCGTGCGGAATTTACAATTGCAAGAAGACCAAGACGAATGGATGGACTCGTTAGCGTTGCTACAAAATCTGAATGAAAACGACTCCGATGGTGGGGAAGAAATGAATCATGATGACATCTCTGATGAGTATTCCTCTGGTTCTGAGCCTCAACCTGAACCAATACCTCTGAGGCCTAAGCGCCAAAAAAACAGAACTGTGCTTACTGAGCAGGAGCTCACGCCACCACCACATGAAACAGTGAGACAGGAGAGACAGCACCATTTGGAATAGAACAAGCCGGTGAGAATTCAACAGCTTTCGTTGTTTAGGGTAAGTAACATGGACACAGGCCAACTGATAATTTACTTTTTGACTGCTGTCATATCAAATGACTGCATTTCAACACTTATATTCATAATGCCATTATTGCTTTTGTGGTGATTTTCACTATTATCAAGCACACTTGGCGCTTGTAGTAATGTTTAGGCTACTGATGTTTTCTTAATTTGACAATGCATCTTGCTGATAACGTCTTTGAGGTTGGGGTATGCATAAAAATTTAAAAAACTGAAAAATTATGTTTACATAAGTATTCAGACCCTTTTCTCAGTACATTGTTGAAACACCTTTGGCAGCGATTACAGCCTCGAGTCTTCTTGGGTATGACGCTACAAGCTTGCGACACCTGTACTTGGGGATTTTCTCCCATTTTCTCTGCAGATCCTCTCAAGCTCTGTCAGGTCTGTCAGGTTGGTTGGGAGTGTCACTGCACAGCTGTTTTCAGGTCTCTCCAGAGATGTTTGATTGGGTTCAAGTCTGGGCTTTGGCTGGGCCACTCAAGGACATTCAGAGACTTGTCCCGAAGCCACTCCTGTGTTGTCTTGGCTGTGTGCTTAGTGTCGTTATCCTGTTGGAAGGTGAACCTTTTCCCCAGTCTGAGTTCCGGAGCTCTCCGGAGCAGGTTTTCATCAAGATTCTCTCTGTACTTTGCTCCGTTCATCTTTCCCTCGATCCTGGCTAGTCTCCCATTCTTTGCCGCTGACATAAATCCCCCAAAACATCCCCAAAAGACTGCTACCACCATGCTTCACCGTAGGGATGGTGCCAGATTTCCTCCAGACGTGACGCTTGGCATTCAAGCCAAAGAGTTTAATCTTGGTTTCACCAGACCAGAGAATCTTGTTTCTCATGGTCTGAGAGTCCAGGCCTGACTGGAGGAGTGCTGCAGAGATGGTTGTTTTTCTGGAAGGTTATCCCGCTCCACAGAAGACCTCTGGAGCTCTGTCAGAGTGACCATTGGGTTCTTGGTCACCTCACTGACCAAGGCCCTTCTTCCCCGATTGCTGAGTTTGGCTGGGCGGCCAGCTCTAGGAAGAGTCTTGATGGTTCCAAACTACTTCCATTTAAGAAGGATGGAGGCCACTGTGTTTTTGGGGACCTTCAATGCTGCCGACATTTTTTGGTGCCCTGCCCCAGATCTGTGCCTCGACACAATCCTGTCTCGGAGCTCTACGGACAATTCCTTCGACCTCATGGCTTGGGTTTTGCTCTGACATGCACTGTCAACTGTGAGACTTTATATATAGTCAGGTGTGTGCCTTTCCAAGTCATGTCCAATCAATTAAAGTTACCACAGGTGGACTCCAGTTGTAGAAACATCTCAAGGATGATCAATGCAAACAGGATGCACCTGAGCTCATTTTTGAGTCTCTTAGCAAAGGGTCTGAATACTTATGTAAATAAGGTTTGTCTGTTTTTATTTTTAATACATTTTCAAACATTTCTAAAAACATGTCTTCACTTTGTCGTTATGAGTTATTATGTGTAGATTGATGAGAATTATATATGTTTTTATACATTTTAGAATAAAGGCTGTTTCGTAACAAAATGTGGTAAAAGTCAAGGGGTCTGAATATATTTATTTACATATATACTGTATATTGTTTTTCTTTACATAGCCTATATCCACATAGGAGGTCCTGTGAAAAAAACGTGCCCCCCGTATGGAAGTCAAATGCCCCCAAAAATATGAATGTAGGCTACACTGTGCTGTTAATGTCCCGCAAAATCATTGTCCTATTGTCCCGCATCTGGGTATTTTAAATGTGGTCACCCTAAATAGAAGTGCGCTGATGATGGACTGTGGGGGTTAAGTGAATTCTGACATTCAGATATGGTGGTGTTTGAGCTATGTGGCCTTGAAGAGACAAATGTTGAGAAAAAGATAAAGTACATATGCATTCATACTCCCACATTGTAAGTACAGTGAATGCCTTTATGCCTTTTTGATCTACAAAGATATAAATCTTTGAATCTCTATGACTGACAAAATAAACAAAATATGTGTCCTACAACCACATCTCTGTCTCTTTCGATCTTGCTTTTAATCTATCCTCAACATGAAAGCTGTCTCATTAATTATTTGACACATTGAAAATACAAACCACTTGCTTGTCAGTCTGTCTGTCTCACTCACTCACACTCATCTCCTCTCCTTCTCCCTCTCTCTTTCGCTCTCCCACTCTCTCCTTATCCACCCTCTTTCTTTCCTTCTTTCTTTCTCTCTCTCTTTCTCTCTCACTTTCTCACTCGCTCTCTGTCTTTAGTTTTCTCTCAGCCACTCTCCCGGTCTCTTTCCTTTGAAAGACTGTTGAATAATATATCATTTTCTGCCTGGTAGATGTCAGTTACACTATCCAGTGTGTGTGTGTGTGTGTGTGTGTGTGTGTGTGTGTGTGTGTGTGTGTGTGTGTGTGTGTGTGTGTGTGTGTGTGTGTGTGTGTGTGTGTGTGTGTGTGTGTGTGTGTGTGTGTTTGTGTGTGTGTGTGTGTCTCTCTGTGTGTGTGTGTGTGTGTGTGTGTGTGTGTGTGTGTGTGTGTGTGTGTGTGTGTGTGTGTGTGTGTGTGTGTGTCTGTCTGTGTGTCTGTGTGTCTGTGTTTTTGGTTTTACTATCCTTGTGGAGACCAAAAGCCCTCACAAGGATAGTAAAGCAAGTAAAAGTTCAGACAAGTGCGGACATTTCATCCCCACAAGGAAAAAGGCTATTTTAGGCTTAGGGGTTAGGTTTAGGGTTATGGTTACAATTAGGTTTAGAATAAGGTTTAGGAGTTAGGGTTAGATGTTTAAGGTTAGGGTTAGGGTTAGGGCTTTGGAGTTAGGGTTAGGGTTTGGGGTTAGGGAAAATAGGATTTTGAACGGGAATCAATTGTTTTGTCCCTACAAGGATAGCAAAATAATGATTGTGTGTGTGTGTGTGTGTGTGTGTGTGTGTGTGTGTGTGTGTGTGTGTGTGTGTGTGTGTGTGTGTGTGTGTGTGTGTGTGTGTGTGTGTGCACCATGCATATCTGTATCTGCAGCACACGTGTGCCTGGCTCTCCTGTGTTGCTGTGTTTGGTTCAGGTCTGGGGACTACCCTTAGGCTAACTGTTATGTATTAGGGTTGTACCATTTGCAACCCCATACTTACCGTAGTTGTACATATATGCAGAGCATCATGAATAATGTATGTTTGAGATGATCACTTTCCAGATAACTGGTTGAACTGAATTCCTGTTTCCCTTCTCATCATTATTGAATTGTTATAAAGACTTGGTTATGAAACCCATAAGGCATAACAAGTCAGTCTACAGGAATTATTCTGTCCAGAACTCGTAGTTTTTTTACAAGTTAAAAACTGTTATTTTCTGTGTTACAGGCTAATGTTAGCACAGTGCATTGCTAGCAGAGGCAACTGCATATTTGAGCTAGCTGAGAGAATTCGTCATAGACGGCAGAAAAGGATTCAAGACGGACGTCGGAGCGGGAAAACAATGTGATTAAAAAGGGAGGAATATTCTCTGAGTGTACAAAACATTAGGACACCTGCTCTTTCCATGACATAGACTGACCAGGTGAATGCAGGCGAAAGCTATGATCCCTTTGTCACGCCCTGACCTGAGAGAGACGTTTTTCTCTGTTTAGTTAGGTCAGGGTGTGATATGGGGTGGGCATTCTATGTATTTTATTTCTATGTTTTGGCCGGGTATGGTTTCCAATCAGAGGCAGCTGTCTATCGTTGTCTCTGATTGGGAGCTATACTTAGGCAAGCTTTTCCCACCTGGGTTTTTGTGGGTAGTTATTTTCTGTTTTGTTATTCTGTGACCTGACGGAACTGTTTGGCTGTTTTCGGTTTGTTTCTTTGTTATAGTGTTTTCATTGTCTAAATAAATATAATGAACACTCACCACGCTGCGCTTTGGTCCCCTCCTTTCGACAGCCGTAACACCCTTATTGATGTCACTTGTTAAATCTACTTCAATCAGGGTAGATGAAGAGACGGGTAAAGAAGGATTTTTAAGCCTTGAGACAATTGAGACATGTATTGTGTATGTGTGCCATTCAGAGGGTGAATGGTCAAGATAAAATATTTAAGTGCCTTTGAACGGGATATGGTAGTAGGTGCCAGGGTCAACATTTTTCCGTATGTATCAAAAATGGTCCACCAGCCAACTTGACACAACTGTGGGAAGCATTGTAGTCAATAAGTATTTTTCTCCTCTCTGCTGACGATTAGTGCAGAAATGTAGTGGCAAATTAATGTTTATTTAAAACATTTTTTTAAATATATTTACAGTACCAGTCAAAAGTTTGAACACACCTACTCATTCAAGGGATTTTCTTTATTTTTACTATTTTCAACATTGCAGAATAATAGTGAAGACATGAAAACTATGAAATAACACATATGGAATCATGTAGTAACCAAAAAAGTGCTAAACAAATCAAAATATATTTATATTTTAAATTCTACCAAGTAGCCACCCTTTGCCTTGATGACAGCTTTGCACACTCTTGGCATTCTCTCAACCAGCTTCATGAGGAATGCTTTTCCAACAGTCTTGAAGGAGTTCCCACATATGCTTAGCACTTGTTGGCTGCTTTTCATTCACTCTGCGGTCCAACTCATCCCAAAGCATCTCAATTGTTTTGAGGTCGGGTGATTGTGGAGGCCAGGTCTTCTGATGCAGCACCATCCCTCTCCTTCTTGGTCAAATAGCCCTTACACAGCATGAAGGTGTGTTGGGTCATTGTCATGTTTAAAAACAAATGATAGTCCCATTAAGCTCAAACCAGATGGGATGGCGTATTGCTGCAGAATTCTGTCATAACCATGCTGGTTAAGTGTGCCTTGAATTCTAAGTAAGTCTGTCATGGTTCCACCTGTCACCAGAGGGTGGCAGAGACCGCCCTAGTGATATTAACGACACTCAGGTGTGTCCTATTTACTCATTATGATTTCCCTGTTAAAAGAGGTGTGTTTTCTGTTGTTCTTTGCAGAAGCTTGAATTGTTTACCATGTGCGTCCGTTTCCTGAGTGAGATTTCTAGACTTACGGTTTGTTGTGTACTGTGATCCTGTGGCTACCGTTTCTCAGTATAGTAATATATCTTTCCTTAACCACTGATTCCTCCTCTGGTCTCTTCTCTGCACCTAGGTCCAACCTCACCACGTCACAAAATCACAGACAGTGTCACCAGCAAAGCACCCCCACACCATCACATCTCCTCCTCCATGCTTCACGGTGGGAACCACACATGCGGAGATCATCCATTCACCTACTCTGCGTCTCACAAAGACGCAGCGGTTGGAACCAAAAATTGCAAATTTGGACTCATCGCACCATTGCTCGTGTTTCTTGGCCTAAACAAGGCTCTTCTTCTTATTGGTGTCCTTTAGTAGTGATTTCTTTGCTGAAATTCGACCATGAAGGCCTGATTCACGCCTCTTAACAGTTGATGTTGGGATGTGTCTGTTACTTGAACTCTGTGAATAATTTATTTGGGCTGTAATCTGAGGTGCAGTTAACTCTAATGAATGTATCCTCTGCAGCAGAGGTCACTCTGGTTCTTCCATTCCTGAGGTAGTCCTCATGAGAGCCAGTGTCGTCATAGCGCTTGATTGTTTTTGAAACTGCACTTGAAGAAACTTTAATAAAAGTTCTTGAAATATTCCGCATTGACTGACCTTCATGGCTTAAAGTAATGAGGGATGTCATTTCTCTTTGCTTATTTGAGCTGTTCTTGCCATAATATGGACTTAGTCTTTTACTAAATAGGCTATCTTCTGTATACCACCCCTACCTTGTCACAACACAACTGATTAGCTCAAATGCATCAAGAAGGAAAGAAATTACACAAACTAACTTTAAACAAGGCACACCTGTTAATTGAAATGCATTCCAGGTGACTACCTCATGAAGCTGGTTGAGAGAATGGCAAGAGTGTGCAACGCTGTCATCAAGGCAAAGGGTGACTACTTTGTTTAAAACTTTTTTGGTTACTACATGATTCCATATGTGTTATTTAATAGTTTTGATGTCTTCAGTGTTATTCTACAATGTAGAAAATAGTAAAACATAAAGAAAAACCTTTGAATAAGTAGGTGTGTCCAAACTTTTGACTGATACTGTATACTGTATTCGTGTTTATCGTTGATGGAATGAGCGTTACACCGAGGCCTGTACTCTGGAGCGGGATCGATTTGGAGGTGGAGGGTCTGTTATGGTCTTGGGCGGTGTGTCACAGTATCATCGGACTGAGCTTGTTGTCATTGCAGGCAATCTCAACGCTGTGCGTTACAGGGAAGACATCCTCCTCCCTCATGTGGTACCCTTCCTGCAGGCTCATCCTGACATGACCCTCCAGCATGACAATGCCACCAGCCATACTGCTTATTCTGTGCGTGATTTCCTGCAAGGCAGGAATGTCATTGTTCTGCCATGGCCAGCAAAGAGCCCGGATCTCAATCCCATTGAGCACGTCTGGGACCTGTTGGATCGGAGGGTGAGGGCTAGGGCCATTCCCCCCAGAAATGTCCGGTAACTTGCAGGTGCCTTGATGGAAGAGTGGGGTAACATCTCACAGCAAGAACTGGCAAATCTGGTGCAGTCCATGAGGAGGAGATGCACTACAGTACTTAATGCAGCTGGTGGCCACACCAGATACTGACTGTTACTTTTGATTTTGACCCCCCCCCTTTGTTCAGGTACACATTATTCCATTTCTGTTAGTCACATGTCTGTGGAACTTGTTCAGTTTATTTCTCAGTTGTTGAATCTTGTTATGTTCATACAAATATTTACACATGTTAAGTTTGCTGAAAGTAAACGCATTTGAGAGTGAGAGGACGTTTCTTTTTTTGCTGAGTTTATATTTTTTACTTCGATTTATCAGGCGGTGCTGCAGCACCATCATCACCCGTACTTCACGCAGATATGGGGTGGCAGGTAGTCTAGTGGTTAGCGCATTGGACTAGTAACCGAAAGGTTGCAAGATCAAATCCCCGAGCTGACAATGGAATAAGTCTGTTGTTGTGCTTTGAACAAGGCAGTTAACCCGCTGTCATTGAAAATAAGAATTTGTTCTTAACTGACTTGCCTAGTAAAATAAAAAATTTGGAAACATTGGACAGTTTGATGAAAATGGTGCTCATGGTTGCAATGTTTTGTTCTTGCAAATGTCATTGATAAGGACTAAATTGGGCCTAAATCTTTTAGTGTAATGAGGCCAAAGACATTTAATTTACTACGCAGCCTGTTACAGCCAGACAGGCCAGGTAATAAGACATATGGGGATATTGTGGAAATACTTAAAGGACACTTTTCAGTAAAACCACTAGTTATTGCTGAAAGGTTTAGGTTTCACAGAAGAAATTAGATATTTAGCCCCAGCCTTTTGTTAACAATTCTAAAACTGACTGGAGGGTTTCAGTTATTTATTATGTTAAGGGTGTCAGTTATTTATTTTACTGTCTTAGCTGACGTTTCTACTGTTGAGTCATCAGCGTACTGTACAGGCTTTATTCAAGGACAATGGAAGGTGTGAAGCTACAGATAACCCACTGTTCACAGACATCAATTCAACATCTAGTTTTGATTTACATTTGGAGTTGTCAACTAGCGTGAATTCAACGTGAAATAAAAAAATCACAATTTTATTGGATTGACGTTAAAAGTTAGTTGATTAAACGTCATCACATTGACTTATTGGGTTGAAATGACATGGAAACAACATTGATTCAACCCGTTTTTGCCCAGTGTGAAGAGACTTGAATGAAAGTAATCTGACCTTGGCAAAGGCCATTGAAGTCAGCGTGTCCATGGAACTAGCTGCTAAAGAGGCTCAGCAGTCAAGTTCATCAGGAAAAGTGGACAGAGATGCAACTGAAAATGAGAGACAGGGAAATCAAGGCACATGCTTCCACTGTGGCAAGGCAGGATATTAGGCCTCCACATGCTGTTGTAAGAACATGGATTGCCGAGCTAATGCTACCTGGATGATATCCTTGTTACTGGAAATTATGAAGAGGACCAGAACGTGGATGCGACCTTACCGTGATTGAAGGACTATGGACTGCGAGTTCACGGGGACAAATGTGAATTTTTCCAATCATTGGCTGAATACCTCGGACACGTCATCGACGCTATGGGCTTTCAGAAGGTTCCGTCCAAGGTCAAGGCTATCTTCGACACCCCAGCTCCTCAGAATGTGATCCAACTACGTTCTTTCCTAGTGTTACTGAATAACTACAGACACTTTTCCCAAGCTTAACAACGAAGCTGAATCCACTGCATCAGTTTTTTTGTCAAGACAAAACATGGAAATGGACAGAACAATGCTATGAAGCATTTTGTGAAAACCAAGAAAACACTCCTGAAATCTGAGCCATTGACACACTTTGACCCGTCATTGCCCATACAACTAGTTTGTGATGCTAGTCCATAATGTGTGGGAGCAGTTGTGTTCCATATCATGCCTTTCAGTGTAGAGAAGCCGATCGCTTTTGCATCGAGGACTTTGAACAAAGCAGAAAGTAAATATGCACAGGTAGAAAGAGAAGCCCTAGACATTATTTTTGGAGTACGTAAGATTCCCCAGTATCTGTACGGGAGGAAGTTCACCCTTCTTACATATCATTGTCCGCTGACGAGAATACTGGGATTCCGTCACTTGCTGCAAGTAGAATGCAAAGGTGGGCTTTGTTGTTGTCAGGACACACCTACGACACCAAATACTGCAAGTCAGAACTGTACTGCAACGCAGATGGACTTTCCAGGTTACCACTATCTGTGATCAAGCCAGAGTCACGCCAAGTTGACATCTTCTACTTCAGACAAGTGGAAAACGCACCAGTCACTTCAACACAAGTGCAGAGAAAAGCCAGAAACTACACGGTGTTATCTGAAGTGACGTTATCATCAAAGGTAAAGCCACAGGAGATGCTCTGGACAGGAAACATTACATTTCCAGGAGAACTGAGCTGTCAGTACAGTCCGGTTGTCTGCTTTGGGGGAGGAGAGTTATAATTCCATCTTTGCTGAGGAACCAATGAGGAACCAATGTTGCAGCAGCTACACTCAGGTCATTGTGGAATGGTTCACATGAAAGAAATTTCACGAAGCTACTTGTGGTGGTTTGGATTCATCCATGGGATTGGCCGGAGAAGGCGATACATGCATACACGCCAAATTCGCAGGTCCATTCAAAGATAGAATGTTTCTCGTGGTCATGGATGCTCATAGCAACTGGTAGAGTTGCCATCATGAGGTCTACTACTGCAGAGAAGACCATTGAGAAGCTTGGGGAAGTGTTTAGTCGGTTCGGATCGCCTCTCCAACTTGTTAGCGACAACGGACCGCAGCAGGTGTCCCAAGAAATGGTCACATTCCTAAAGGTTGATGACGTACAGCACATCAGATCCGTCCCGTATTATCCATCAACCAACGGGCTGGTGGAGAGGTTCGTACACACCATGGAACATGCCTTGAAAGCATCTCCGTGTCAAGGGACATTGCACTAACGCTTGAACAGCTTCCTGATATCCTACAGGAACACACAGCACGCAATCACCAAAGGTTTGTCTGCACTTCTACTCATGAACAGAGAGCTACGCACAAGCTTCGACTTACTCAAACAGCCGAGCACAAAGGAGACGTCAACAGGATAGTCAAGTCAAACGTCATGAACTGAGAGCAAAGGACAGAGTTTCAATCCTGGAGAAACTGCCTTAGCTAGGAACTACCTCAACGGACCAAAGTGGATTCCTGCTAAAGTCATTGATCAGACTGGTCCTGTGTCCTACACTGTTCAGTCTGCAGAGGACGTCATCTGAAAAAAGGCACACAGATCAGTTACTGTTGAGTAAAGAAAGCCACACTGACAGAACCACCAGTCGTGAGTGGTCCAGAACTGTTACTGGGTGACACCCTGACTCAGCCGTCATCACCTATGGTAGGGGTGTTGAACTCATTCCATGGAGGGCCAAGTGTCTGATGGTTTTTGTTTGTTCCTTTCAAATAAGACCTAGACAACCAGGTGAGGGAAGTTCCTTACTAATTAGGGACCTTAATTAATCTATCAAGTACAATGGAGGAGCGAAAACCTGCAGACACTCGGCACTCCATGGAATGAGTTCGACATATGTGACCTAGGGGCTCACCTTCTCAGGTCGCCAACTCAACCACACCCACACAAGTACATGACGAGACTGTGACACAGGCTACTCACAGACATTGTTGGTGAGAGCCAGGTTGACCGCCGTTACCCTATGAGAGATAGGCGGGCACCTAGACGCTGGGACTTATAGACAGACTCCCGACAGTTCATGTAGAAAGAGAGGAGTTGTTATTTATTAGGGTGGTACTTACCATAGTTCTATACGCAGAGCATCTTGGGTAATGCATGTTTGAGATTATCATGTTCCAGATAAATGGTTGAACTGAATTCCTGTCTCCCGTCTCATGATTATTGAATTGTTATAAAGACCTGGTTATGAAACCCATGAGACATAACACTAATCACTGGCAAATAGCTCACAAGCACATGCAATTAACTCATAAAACACACACACCACAGAGAGCTGCCTTTGGTCACTCTCCTCCATCCCCATCCCCTGCTTTCCCATCTCCCCTGGTGGAGGTGAAATGAGAGAACATACTGGTGGAAGTCAGTATATACTGAAAGCTTGTTACTCACGGCAGGTCATTCCAGCCTTGTTAATACGCACGGTGTGAATGTCCACCTGCAGAGACAGAGCAACATGAAATATGATACGGTACAGGTTGTTGAGCAGTATTGGAACATAAGAACTGTGTATATCCAGGGATGTTAAAACTAGCCAGGTCTTCTGTCTCTCTGGGCCCAGCCTGCATGCTGTATATAAGCTCTGGTGTTTTCTGAGAATGAGAGGCCAGTTGGAGCTGAGGAGTGAAAACATGGCATGCTGGGACTCATCTCCATGGCTCCTGTCCTCAGCTTCCCGGCTGTGAAAAAAGCTGTCCAGAACATGGTTACCAGCAGCATGGCTCACAGAAAGCAATTTTAGAGCAATTGCTGTCTGAAGAATCAATGTGATACGAGTAAAATACACTCTGTGTAACATTCACAGAACAGCAAGCAGTCAGAAATCCATTGAGTATGTGTGGGGTTTTAGAGATACATTTTGAGAACTGGATCTCAGAGAGTGAGAGCCTCTGCCTCTCGTGCTTATAGTATTAGCTGGTGAATGCTTGCGCCACATACAGTACCGTTCAAAAGTTTGGACACACCTACAGTACTCATTCGAGGGGTTTTCTTTATTTGTACTATTTTCTACATTGTAGAATAATAGTGAAGACATCAAAACTATGAAATAACACATATGGAATCATGCAGTTACCAAAAAAGAGTTAAACCAATCAAACAACATTTCATATTTGAGATTCGTCAAAGTAGTCACCCTTTGCCTTGATGAAAGCTTTGCACACTCTTGGCAATCTCTCAACCAGCTTCATGAGGTAGTCACCTGGAATGCATTTCAATTAACAGGTGTGCTTGTTAAAAGTTCATTTGTGGAATTTCTTTCCTTCTTAATGCGTTTGAGCCAATCAATTGGGTTGTGGCAAGGTTGGGGTGGTATACAGAAGAGCCCTATTTGGTAAAAGACCAAGTCCATATTATGAAAAGAACAGCTCAAATAAGCAAAGAGAAACGACAGTCCATTATTACTTTAAGACATGAAGGTCAGTAAATCCAGAAAATTTCAAGAACTTTGAAAGTTTCTTCAAGTGCAGTCGCAAAAACCATTAAGCACAATGATGAAACTGGCTCTCATGAGGAATGCCACAGGAAAGGAAGACCCAAAGTTACCTCTGCTGCAGAGGACAAGTTCATTAGAGTTAACTGCACCTCAGATTGTAGCCCAAATTAATGTTTCACAGAGTTCAAGTAACAGACATATCTCAACATGAACTGTTCAGAGGAGGCTGCATGAATGAGGCCTTCATGGTAGAATTGCAACGAAGAAACCACTACTAAATGACACCAATAAGAAGAAGAGACTTGTTTGGGCTAGGAAACACGAGTAATGGGCATTAGACCAGTGGAAAAATGTCCTTTGGTCTGATGAGTCCAAATTTGAGATTTTAGGTTACAACCGCCATGTCTTCGTGAGATGCAGAGTAGGTGAACGTATGATCTCCGCATGTATGGTTCCCAATGTGAAGCATGGAGGAGGAGGTGTGATGGTGTGGGAGTGCTTTGCTGGTGACACTGTCAGTGATTTATTTAGAACTCAAGGCACACTTAACCAGCATGGCTACCACAGCATTCTGCAGCGATACGCCATCTGGTTTGGGCTTAGTGGGATAATCATTTGTTTTTCAACATGACAATGACCCAACACACCTCCAGGCTGTGTAAGGGCTATTTGACCAAGAAGGAGAGTAATGGGGTTCTGCATCAGGTGACAGCTGGCCTCCACAATCACCCTGGTTTGGGATGAGTTGGACCGCAGAGTGAAGGAAAAGCAGCCAACAAGTGCTCAGCATATGTGGGAACTCCTTCAAGACTGTTGGAAAAGCATTCCAGCTGAAGCTGGTTAGGTGAATGCCAAGAGTAGTCAAAGCTGTCATCAAGGCAAAGGGTGGCTCGGAATCTAAAATCTAAAATATAGAGAGCCAGTTTCATATATACTGCTCAAAAAAATAAAGGGAACACTTAAACAACACAATATAACTCCAAGTAAATCACACTTCTGTGAAATCAAACTGTCCACTTAGGAAGCAACACTGATTGACAATACATTTCACATGCTGTTGTGCACATGGAATAGACAACAAGTGGAAATTATAGGCAATTAGCAAGACACCCCCAATAAAGGAGTGGTTCTGCAGGTGGTAACCACAGACCACTTCTCAGTTCCTATGCTTCCTGGCTGATGTTTTGGTCACTTTTGAATGCTGGCGGTGCTTTCACTCTAGTGGTAGCATGAGACGGAGTCTACAACCCACACAAGTGGCTCAGGTAGTGCAGCTCATCCAGGATGGCACATCAATGCGAGCTTTGGCAAGAAGGTTTGCTGTGTCTGTCAGCGTAGTGTCCAGAGCATGGAGGCGCTACCAGGAGACAGGCCAGTACATCAGGAGACATGGAGGAGGCCGTAGGAGGGCAACAACCCAGCAGCAGGACCGCTACCTCCGCCTTTGTGCAAGGAGGAGCAGGAGGAGCACTGCCAGAGCCCTGAAAAATGACCTCCAGCAGGCCACAAATGTGCATGTGTCTGCTCAAACGGTCAGAAACAGACTCCATGAGGGTTGTATGAGGGCCCGATGTCCACAGGTGGGGGTTGTGCTTACAGCCCAACACCGTGCAGGACGTTTGGCATTTGCCAGAGAACACCAAGATTGGCAAATTCGCCACTGGCGCCCTGTGCTCTTCACAGATGAAAGCAGGTTCACACTGAGCACATGTGACAGACGTGACAGTCTGGAGACGCCGTGGAGAACGTTCTGCTGCCTGCAACATCCTCCAGCATGACCGGTTTGGCGGTGGGTCAGTCATGGTGTGGGGTGGCATTTCTTTGGGGGGCCGCACAGCCCTCCATGTGCTCACCAGAGGTAGCATGACTGCCATTAGGTACCGAGATGAGATCCTCAGACCCCTTGTGAGACCATATGCTGGTGCGGTTGGCCCTGGGTTCCTCCTAATGCAAGACAATGCTAGACCTCATGTGGCTGGAGTGTGTCAGCACTTCCTGGAAGAGGAAGGCATTGATGCTATGGACTGGCCCGCCCGTTCCCCAGACCTGAATCCAATTGAGCACATCTGGGACATCATGTCTCGCTCCATCCACCAACGTCACGTTGCACCACAGACTGTCCAGGAGTTGGCGGATGCTTTAGTCCAGGTCTGGGAGGAGATCCCTCAGGAGACCATCCGCCACCTCATCAGGAGCATGCCCAGGCGTTGTAGGGAGGTCATACAGGCACGTGGAGGCCACACACACTACTGAGCCTCATTTTGACTTCTTTTAAGGACATTACATCAAAGTTGGATCAGCCTGTAGTGTGGTTTTCCACTTTAATTTTGAGTGTGACTCCAAATCCAGACCTCCATGGGATGATAAATTGGATTTCCATTGATTATTTTTGTGTGAATTTGTTGTCAACACATTCAACTATGTAAAGATAAAAGTATTTAATAAGATTATTTCATTCATTCAGATCTAGGATGTGTTATTTTAGTGTTATTTTTTTGAGCAGTGTATATATATATTTGCTTAACACTTTTTTGGTTACTACATGATTCGGGTATGTGTTATTTCATAGTTTTGATGTCTTCACTATTATTCTACAATGTAGAAAATAGTAAAAAATAAAGAAAAACCCTTGAATGAGTAGGTAACTTCAAACTTTTGATGGGTACTGTATATATAAAAACATACAGCAGGCCTATATGATTTTTTGTGATTAATAAATATGCACAACCGTTCAAAAGTTTGGGGTCACTTAGACATTTCCTAGTTTTTGAAAGAAAAGCACATTTCTTTTGTCTATTAAAATAATGTCAAATTGATCAGAAATACGTGCAGACATTGTTAATGTTGTAAATGACTATTGTAGCTGGAAACGGCAGATTTTTTTATGGAATATCTACATAGTCGTGCAGAGGCCCATTATCAGCAACCATCACTCCTGTGTTCCAATGGCATGTTGTGTTAACTAATCCAAGTTAATCATTTTAAACGGCTAATTGATCATTAGAAAACCCTTTTGCAATTATGTTAGCACAGCTGAAAAATAGTGTGCTGATTAAAGAAACAATATTCTGGAAGCTTCATGAAATAGTAACCACAAAACACCAATCTCAATGTCAACAGTGAAGAGGCGACTCCGGGATGCTGGCCTTCTAGGCAGAGTTCCTCTGTCCAGTATCAGTGTTCTTTTGCCCATCTTAATCTTTTATTTTTATTGGTCAGTCTGAGATATGGCTTTTTCTTTGCAACTCTGCCTAGAAGGCCAGCATCCCAGAGTTGCCTCTTCACTGTTGATGTTGAGACTGGTGTTTTGCGGGTACTATTTCATGAAGTTGCCAGTTGAGGACTTGTGTGGTATATGTTTCTCAAACTGGACACTCTAATGTACTTGTCCTCTTGCTCAGTTGTGCACCGGGTCCTCCCACTCCTCTTTCTATTCTGGTTAGAGCCAGTTTGCACTGTTCTGTGAAGAGAGTGGTACACAGCGTTGTACCAGATCTTCAGTTTATTGGCAATTTCTCATTTCCTTCATTTCTCAGAACAAGAATAGACTGA
This sequence comes from Salmo trutta, assembly GCF_901001165.1. Taxonomy (NCBI): domain Eukaryota; kingdom Metazoa; phylum Chordata; class Actinopteri; order Salmoniformes; family Salmonidae; genus Salmo; species Salmo trutta. The sequence goes on along the minus strand of NC_042984.1, from coordinate 23,892,713 downwards.
CGAGTATCAGAAGAAAGTCTTTGTTTCTGGCCATTTTGAACCAGTAATCGAACCCACAAATGCTGATGCTCCAGATACTAAACTAGTCTAAAGAAGGCCAGTTTTATTGCTTATTTAATCAGAACAACAGTTTTCAGTTGTGCTAACATAATTGCAAAAGGGTTTTCTAATGACGAATTAGCCTTTTAAAATGATAAACTTGGATTAGCTAACATAATGTGCCATTGGAACACAGGAGTGACGGTTGCTGATTATGGGCCTCTGTACGTCTATATAGATATTCTTTAAAAAAATCTGCCGTTTCCAGCTACAATGGTCATTTACAACATTAACAATGTCTACACTGTATTTCTGATCAATTTGATGTTATTTTAATGGACAAAAAATGTGCTTTTCTTTCAAAAACAAGGACATTTCTAAGTGACCCCAAACTTTTGAACAGTAGTGTACATTTTGACAAAATATTTTCACCATGTAGAGTGACATTAGTTATGTCTTGTCATGTTCAGATATTTCTTTTTGTTCTGTCTCCAGCAGCACCCACCCACACAATATCCTTGAGCATCGTTCAGACACATCACATCAAAAACAGAAATAATCTTGGTCCAAAAAAGCAACATATTAGCCATTTATCACAAATTTAACACCATTCATTGCAATACCAAATTGGTCTCTTATTGTGTGGGCTGAAAAAGCTTCAGGGAGGGCTCAGTCCAGTGTGGGTTGGCTGCCTTTAAGGCAATCAGTTAAAGCTTAAAAGAAGTTGGCATGTGCGCTTGTTCCCCACCACCACCATTCATGGCTCCCTCCCTGGGTTTGTGTGTGTATGTGTGTGCTTGACTCCATTCTACAATAATCATCACCCTGACTCCATCCTCCAATAACCTCCGCCTGACTCCATCCTACAATAACCACCGCCCGACTCCATCCTACAATAACCACCGCCCTGACTCCATCCTCCTATAACCACCGCCCGACTCCATCCTACAATAACCACCGCCCTGATTCCATCCTCCGTTAACCATCGCCCGACTCCATCCTACAATAACCACCGCCCTGATTCCATCCTCCGTTAACCATCGCCTGACTCCATCCTACAATAACCACCGCCCTGATTCCATCCTCCGTTAACCATCGCCTGACTCCATCCTACAATAACCACCGCTCTGACTCCATCCTCCGTTAACCATCGCCTGACTCCATCCTACAATAACCTCCGCCTGACTCCATCCTACAATAACCACCGCCCTGATTCCATCCTCCGTTAACCATCGCCCGACTCCATCCTACAATAACCACCGCCCTGATTCCATCCTCCGTTAACCATCGACTGACTCCATCCTACAATAACCACCGCCCTGATTCCATCCTCCGTTAACCATCGACTGACTCCATCCTACAATAACCACCGCCCTGATTCCATCCTCCGTTAACCATCGCCTGACTCCATCCTACAATAACCACCGTCCTGACTCCATCCTCCTATAACCACCGCCCGACTCCATCCTACAATAACTTTTATATGTTTTCGGAAGATGGGCAGGGACTCTGCTGTCCTAGCTTTAGGGGGAATCTTGTTCCACCATTGCCAGGATGTAGAAGAGTTTGGACTGGGCTGAGTGGGAGTTGCCCTCCCGTAGGGGTGGGAGGGCCAAAAGACCAGAGGTGGCTGAATTGAGTGATAGGGAGGGATGTAGGGTTTGAGCATAGTGTAAAGGTAGAGAGGGGCAGTTCGTCTTGCTGCTCCGTAGGCAAGTACCATGGTCTTGTAGTGTGTGCAGAGGAGCAGGATTATTAACTGTGGGTGATGTTCATCTGGATTGGTTGATGACAGTATCTGTTAGGCTGAAAGATATTTGTACAGAACTAAATCTAACCCAGCGGATATCTCAACCAACTCGCCTCAACTTTAAACACCCTGAAAAATCTGCTCTCTTAGATATTATTTTAACAAATGCCCCTCATAAGTTTACAGCCAATGGGATATTTGCTAATGAGTTCAGTGACCATGCCTGCATAAGAGATGATAAACTACCTAAATCTTGCTCATGCATTATTACCAAAAAATATTATAGGAATTTTTATGAACAAAATACTTTGTCTGAGCTGGGGTTGAGTGACTGGTAGGTTATGTCAACTATCACTGACTCAGATCAGGCCCTTGTTTTGTTACATTTGCCTGTTTAACTCTGTTGCAGATAAACATGCACCGTACAAAACACTAAGAATAAACAACTAATCTAATCCTTGGCTCACGCATTAATTGTCTGAGAAATTACAGGAAAGAAATGTAGCTTTGAATAAGGCTAGACTGACTGATTCTACGTCTGACAATTACTCCTCTCTACCTCGGTGTGAACAGGAATGATTCATACTACTAAAACCTACAATTGGAAAACAAGACTGTCTTACTAAACTGTCCCATAGCGGTAGAGCATGCTCACCCCCTGGACATTGTGTGCTGAAGGTTGTATTTGTTCTGCTGTGTTTTCTAATCACAAACAATTAGTTATTCTTCAATTTGCTGGTGCAATGAGTAAGATGGCTAAGAAAATGACTGAGACGATGACGGCTAAGCCTGGTTCGGGGTGGAGATCATGCCCCCAGTCATGCAGTTATAGCATTTCTCTGAAAGATACTCACAATCTATTTGTAGTTTGTCTCGACATGGAGCACGCTCAGGCAACCCTGGCTCAAACCAGTCGGGGTGCACATTAAAAAGGTCATTGCTTTGACACATTTCTTGCAGTATTACTTTAGTGCCTTATTGCAAGCTGGAATATTTGTATTCTGTAAAGCCTTCCTTCTTTTCACTCTGTCAATTAAGTTAGTGTTGTGGAGTAACTACAATGTTGTTGATCCATCCTCAGTTTTCTCCTATCACAGCCATTAAACTCAGTAACTGTTTTAAAGTCACCATTGGCCTCATGGTGAAATCCCTGAGCGGTTTCCTTCCTCTCCGGCAACTGAGTTAGGAAGGACGCCTGTATCTTTGAAGTGCCTGGGGGGTATTGATATATAATTCAAAGTGTAATTAATAACTTCACCATGCTCAAAGGGATATTCAGTGTCTGCTTTTTTTATTCGTGGTTCGATCTGTGTTTGAAATTCACTGCTTGACTGATGGATCTTACAGATAAATGTATGTGTGGGGTACAGAGATAAGGTATTTATTCAAGAATCCTGTTGAACACTGTTATTGGACACAGAGTGAGTCAATTCAATGTATTATGTAACTTGTTAAGCACATTTTTACTTCTGAACTTATTTAGGCTTGCCATAACAAAGCGGTTGAATACTTATTGAATCAAAACATTTCAGCTCTTCGTTTTTAATGAATTTTTTTTTAATTTTGGGGAAAATTGCAGGAGCCCCCGTGCCCATAAAGGGGCCGCGCTCCATGCAAGCTATACAGTCTCACGGAAGGGCAACATATGTTGGAAGCTTGTCCATGTTTAATGCTGACCCCTCTATATCCCGCATTCCACGGTGTTCAAGGGGTATATCAATCTCCCAGCGCGAGTGTCAAGTTGAGTCACTGTTCACCAGGGGGCACCCCTCTCCCATAGGTGGTTCATTACTGGGATGTATTGCTGATTCCTGCCTGTAGCTCACTAGTCCCTATGAAGTCTAGTGATGCAGGTTATGGGATCCATGTTTGTGGCGGGGTTTGAAGGAGCAAGCAGGGTTGGACATGACCAGATATTATCACACAAGCAGTCTCTGGGGTTCATATGAGCCCCAAAATGAGCTGTCGGTCTCCAGCTCAATTCTTTTAATTCCTGGGAATTTGATTCAATACGAATTCTTTCTTTGGGTCTATTTTTTATGTGTGCGGTCCAGCGCTGGGTGCCAGCCAGTTATCAGAATCTATCTTACCGCCTAAACCAAGTGAGGCTTGTTGTGACAACAGTAGCCTCATGTGGCATGGCCAATCACTGGTCGCCAATCACTGATCGCCGGAGCCCATGTTTCCAACGTGGGCCACGCTTTAGGCATACCTTGGCACATCAACTTTTTTAAACAGTGTTCACCGGTATTAAAAACCCCTTCAGATGGCACTTCACAGGAGTCTCGCTGTCTGCTCCTACCAATGGCTCGCATGCGCATTGTCGCCCTGGATCATGTGAACAGTGACGTCAGGCTACCGGCTACAATTTGTTGTGCGTCCCCCAAGCTTAGGAGTGTCATCTGATGAAGATTGTCAAAGGTTAGTGCTTCATTTAGCTGTGTTTTGGTTATTTGTGATGCATGTGGTTGGTCGGAAAATGGCGGTGTGGCTATTTTGACGATGTACTCTCCTAACATAATGTAATGTTTTGCTTTCGCTGTAAAGCCTTTTTGAAATCGGACAACGTGGTTCGATTCAGGAGAAGTGTATCTATAAAACGGTGTAAAATAGTCCTATGTTTGAGAAACAGAAATTATTAGATTTGGTTATGAATATGGCGCTCTGATTTTTGGCTGGATGTTGATCCAGGTTACGGGATCAGCGCTAAAAGAAGATAACCACCACCAGACTCCATCCTCCAACAACCACCACCCTGACTCCATCCTACAATAACCACCACCAGACTCCATCCTCCAATAACCACCACCCTGACTCCATCCTCCAATAACTACCACCCTGACTCCATCCTCCAATAACCACCACCATGACTCCATCCTCCAATAATCACCGCCTGACTCCATCCTCCAATAACCACCACCCTGACTCCATCCTCCAATAACCACCACCAGACTCCATCCTCCAATAACCACCACCCTGACTCCATCCTCCAATAACCACCACCATGACTCCATCCTCCAATAATCACTGCCTGACTCCATCCTCCAATAACCACCACCCTGACTCCATCCTCCAATAATCACCGCCTGACTCCATCCTCCAATAACCACCACCCTGACTCCATCCTCCAATAACCACCACCATGACTCCATCCTCCAATAATCACCGCCTGACTCCATCCTATAATAACCACCACCCTGACTCCATCCTCCAATAACCACCACCAGACTCCATCCTCCAATAACCACCACCCTGACTCCAACCTCCAATAACCACCACCAGACTCCATCCTCCAATAATCACCGCCTGACTCCATCCTACAATAACCACCACCAGACTCCATCCTCCAATAACCACCACCAGACTCCATCCTCCAATAACCACCACCAGACTCCATCCTCCAATAACCACCACCAGACTCCATCCTCCAATAACCACCACCAGACTCCATCCTCCAATAACCACCACCCTGACTCCATCCTCCAATAATCACCACCATGACTCCATCCTACAATAACCACTGCCCGACTACATCCTCCAATAACCTCTCTGGGGTATGTGGGACGCTATTCAACAGCCATTGAAATAGCAGGGCGGCGAATTCAAAACAACAAAAATCTCATAATTCAAATTTCTCAAACATACAAGTATTATATCCCATTTTAAAGATACACTTCTCGTTAATCCAACCACATTGTCTGATTTCAAAAAGGCTTAACGGCGAAAGCATAACATTAGATTATGTTAGGACAGCGCCGAGACAAGAAAAACCACACAGCCATTTTCCAAGCAAGAAGAGTCGTCACAAAAACCAGAAATACAGCTAAAATGAATCACTAACCTTTGATGATCTTCATCAGATGGCACTCATAGAACTTCATGTTACACAATACATGTATATTTTGCTCGATAAAGTTCATATTTATATCCAAAAACCCCATTTTACATTGGCGTGTATTGTTCAGAAATGTTTTGCCTCCCAAAACTTCCGGTGAATGAGCACATCAATTTACAGAAATACTCATTATAAACGTTGATAAAATATTCAACTCTGATTCAAAGAATTATAGATACACTTCTCCTTAATGCAACCGTTGTGTCAGATTTCAAAAAAGCTTTACAGCGAAAGCACACTTTGAAATAATCTGAGTACGGCGCTCAGTCACAAAACCAAACCCGCCATTTTGTGGCGGAAATTACATTATAAATATTCACTTACCTTTGATGATCTTCATCGGAATGCACTCCCAGGAATCCCAGTTCCGCAAGAAATGTTCATTTGTTTCGATAAAGTCCATTCTTTATGTCCAAATACCTCCTTTTTTTGTGCGTTCAGTCGAGTTATCCAAATCCACTGTGCTTGAGCAGTTAGTTCAGACGAATAGTCAAAAAAGTTATATTACAGTTCGTAGAAACATGTCAAACGATGTATAGAATCAATCTTTAGGATGTTTTTATCATAAATCTTCCATAATATTCCAACCGGATGATTCCTTTGTCTTCAAAAAAGAAAAGGAACACAGCTAACTCTCATGGGAGCGCACGCCACTGAGCTCATGTCATTTTCTCACTCATCTACTTCCAGGAGCTCTTATTATCTCCCTAGTCACAGTAGAAGCATGAAACAACGTTCTAAAGACTGTTGACATCTAGTGGAAGCCTTAGGAAGTGCAAAATGAACCCTAAGTCACTGTATACTGTATAGGCAATCACTTGAAAAACTACAAACCTCAGATTTCCACACTTCCTGGTTAGAGTTTTCTCAGGTTTTGCCTGCCATATGAGTTCTGTTATACTCACAGACATCATACAAACAGTTTTAGAAACTTCAGAGTGTTTTCTATCCAAATCTACTAATAATATGCATATCCTACCTTCTGAGCCTGAGTAGCAGGCAGTTTACTACAGGCACGCCTTTCATCCGGACGTCAAAATACTGCCCCCTACCCTAGAGAAGATAACCACTGTCCAACTCCATCCTCCAATAACCACCGCCCGACTCCATCCTATAATAACCACAGCCCCGACTCCAATTGTAATGTTCACACGAGCCGAATACAACAGGTGTAGACTTTACAGTGAAATGCTTACTTACGAGTGAAGGGTTAAAAAGTAAGACAAATATTTTCCAAATAAAAAAGGAAATAGTCACACAATAAAAACAATAATGAGGCTGTATACAAGGAGCACCAGTAAAGAGTCAACGTGCAGGGGTACGAGGTAGTTGAGGTAACTGAGGTTATACATTACGTACATGTTGGTAGGGGTGTGTGTGTTTTATGTGTGTGTGTGTGTGTGTGTGTGTGTGTGTGTGTGTGTGTGTGTGTGTGTGTGTGTGTGTGTGTGTGTGTGTGTGTGTGTGTGTGTGTGTGTGTGTGTGTGTGTGTGGGTAGAGTCTAGTGAGTGTGCATGGAGCCAGTACAAGGGAGTCAGTGCAAAACAATTAAGATAAATAATAAAGGGCGTCAATGTAAATTGTCCAGGTAGCCATTTTATGAACTGTTCAGCAGTCTTATGGCGTGGGAGTGGAAGCTGTTCAGGTACCTTTTGGTCACAGACTTGGCGCTCCAGTACGGCTTGCCATGCAGTAGAGGTGGCTGGAGTCTTTGACAGTTTTTAGAGCCTTCCTCTGACACCGCATGGTATACAGCTCCTGGATGGCAGGGAGTTCGGCCCAAGTGATGTACTGGGCCGTATTCACAACACTCTGTAGCGCCTTGCGGTCGTATGCCGAGCAGTTGCCATGCCAAGCGGTGATGCAGCCAGTCAAGACGCTCTCAATGGCGCAGCTGTAGAACTTTCTGAGGATCTGAGTGCCCATGCCAAATCTTTTCAATAGAAAAGGGCCCATGACAAATCCTACAACAACCACCACCCCGACTCCATCCTACAATAACCACTGCCGACTCCACCACATCCCATCCCATTTACACCATCAATTAAGAGCACGTAAGGAAAGAGTGAGCCCAATATCAGTAGCAGGATATACAGTTTCCATGACCTACAGAATAGAGTCTGTAGTCTGTGGTCCAGTGTCAGAGGGAAGCATTTGAGTCAGTGGACAGACAGACAGGACTTTCCAGTGGATACCTGACTGACCTATCAGCCCTGTGTCACCCATCCTCAGGCCATCTGCTCCAATACTTCAAGGGCTCTGCATTTATTAGCATGCCATTACACTTCACTGTATACACAGGGAGGCTAGGGAGAGGGAGCAGGAGGAGAGGAGGGAGGAATAAATGCAGGTAGTGAAGGCAGGGGCTTATTCCCCCTTGTCCGCTTTCCCGTCAATGTATATTGTTGTGCATATGGGACTTGTTTTGCCATAATTACACTGGTGCATTGAGGTTTCCACTTGAATGTTGGGAGTAGTGTCATGTAACAATCAAGGCAATAGGGGACAATGTGCCAAATGTTAACTTGAGGGGGGTTCTCACCTCAATAATAAATATCCAATTGGACATGGAAGGCTGGGAAGGGAAGCGTGACACTTATGGCTGTGTGTATATATGAGTAAGGGAGGGGAAGAGGGATTGTGTCCATCTATTTTTGTCATGAATCAAATTCATTAATTCATAGCTCTTTGAACCTGGATTTTTCTTGCTTATTTTATTTTAGATACACATGGAAGAACATTGTCCATAATTACAATTCTGAAAGAAACAGAAGGGGGGATGGAGGGAGGGAGATAAGTATGAGTAGATTAAAGGGATGTCTCACAAATTAGTCATGCAGCCAGTATGCCACGAAGTGACAAAATGAGATGGCACCCTGGGTGTCCTCTCCTCACCATGTAGGGTGTTAACAAAAGGAACTTCACATGCAGAGCAGAAAGCAGAGTAGACGGGAGTCTCACAATTGGACTGTAACGAGAAAAATTCACATCCAAGTCCATCTTCGATCGAAACAGCAGGAAGTCAAAGGCAGCCAGTTTTGCCTTCTGCTGGAACACAGTTCCACTTAAACTTCCCAGACCCACCAGCCACCACTACACAAAGAGATAAAGAAGGAGAAAATAAACTGTTAGGTTTTGTCTGTGTACACAAAAGTGTTGGTATATTTTTCAGTGAAAACCCCAGAATGGGAATAAAAATACTATATTTTGTATTGAATTGTATTGTTGTATTTTGCTACATAGCACTGCATCTCAACTACAAGCATTATGCAGAGTGGAAGTAGCGTATGTCATGGCACTGAAAGCTGTGGCTATATTGACTCGCTCAGCTGTAGCATTGCTCTGAACATACAGTGAATTCACATTTGAATAAAGATATGATAAAGAAGATCCAGTAAGAGTCACTTTTCATAAATCTCTGTCAACCAGATCCCTTATCATATTTCAACATATAGTATAGCTTTCATGGAGAGTGGCTGCTTTGTTGTACGGTTGAGTATAAGGAGATGAGATATGGGCCGGGTGTTGGTGGCATCTTCTGGTCGAGATCTATGTGGCACACACTCCTCCAGACCTTCTGACGTTTGTTGTCTTGGTTTGCTCTGAGCAGGTGTGAAGAATAATTCATGGATAACAGCCAGAGAAGAAGGCTGTACGGTCTCATTACAGTACGCTTTGGTGCAATTTTCACAAGTATGTGTTAAATTGTAACAACTCTTTGTACAAAAGGCAGTTGTTTCAAAACTCTAAGAACATTTTCAATTGATAAAGTACAACACATGAAATCATACAGTCACTTTTTCACCAAATGTAATCAGTGTTTCATCTACAAATACAATGCTCACATTACTTTTGATATGATTCTCTTCTATTTTGTTAAACCCACATCAACACCATCATCCCAAACCCTGGACTGAACCCTGAGACTAAAGGAAAACACTTAAATGAGCAGGTGTGTCCAAACTTTTGAGTGGTACTGCACTGTATGTATTTTTTGCTTTGGATTAACTCGTTGTTAAAATAACTGAATTAAAAACATATAATTATGTTGTGTTTTGGTGGTTAAACCAATGTACTCACAGTAAACACATTAGTTAACATATTTTGGATCAATGGTTGTGTGATAAATGGTTGTGTGGTGAAAGACGTCTACAAACAAAATGAATGCACAATGAAAGGTTTTCAATATAGGACTCACTGCGTTTCAAGTGTTGCCAATTTAGAGTATAGTATGAAGAGTTTTGAAAATTCACAACATACTTTTGAAAGTAGTACCAAAGAGATATAAAAAAAACTGTAATGACTATGGATCTGGTCTGGTCCTCATTGAACAGACTCTCTTCCACGTCCATCTGACAGTTTCTGTAGGATATTTATATTGTAACATGTGCATTAAATATGTAAAACCCTATGTCAAATTCAATTCAATATAAGCTCTAGTAGAGACATATCACTCATGAAAAAATGTCAGTTTCTCCAATAAAATCATAGAGATTTGAACTAGAAGTTGTGTTGTGTAGTTCTAATCTAAACAGTATCATTCATTCAGAGCATCAGGAAAAGGGGACATGCTGCTGGTCTGCTGGTCAGGGAGAGTGATCAGCAGGTGTTCCTCCAGTGAGGGAGATAAAGCGATGAGGCTCTGAACTGAAAAGCCCCTAAAGGCCAGAGGCACAGGACTCTGTCTCCTGGCTGTCTGAGCCCTAATCTGCTTTCCTCCCTTTCAGCAGGGCTCCAACACGAGGAGCCCCACTGATGCATGTTGATGTTTATTGTCATGATTCTTGCCCTGGAGGCAGAACTGAACGATTTCCGCTAGAAGGACCAGCTGCGGAATCAAAATGGGCTATATCGTAAAAATTCCTGGTAACAAAAATGTGCTTTTTGTTCTTAATTTATAGTTGGTGTTAGGCATTAGGGTTAGCGGTGTAAAGTTAGGGTTAAGGTTAGGGTTAGGTTAAAAATCAGATTTTATGACTGCTAGTGACCACTCTACAGAGCTGCCTCCAGGGCAAGATTCATTACAATAAATGACAAGCTGCTCCACAGATGCACATACACAGGGACACTTAGTGTATGCACTGAGCCAGAGATACCTGCACACAAACATATCAACAAACCCAGAGAAACCATGCAGACAAAAAGACACGGATTCTGTCTCAAAGATGGCTGCCGCTGTATGGTGTCTGTAAACATTCAAACTGTTCACAATTGTGAATATTCTCTCTTTTATTCCTCATTCTCTCTCTTACACACACACACACACACATACAAACTAAAAGCTAATACACACACACACACACACACACACACACACACACACACACACAGCTGGCTGGTAAGTAGAGGGCTTGCCACAGTGCCAGCTGTACCGTTGCAGCAGCCAACCTAGGATCCAGCCAACCATAGGATGAATGGTGCCAGGCAACCCAGGGAGCACATTGAGAGGGGGGCCATTCATACCTCAGTGGGGAGGGGAGGGGAGAGGAGAGGAGGAGGAAGGAGCCAGGGCTGCTCTGGGATCAGCATGGAGGATCCTCCCACAGAGACACAGATGGGCGACTTCAGCTGGAGCTCTGCACCAAGAATAGTCATGCTGCATCTGGAATAATAGCGTGATCAGTTTCCTGGTCACAGCAGAGCCACAGAGGACCTGCCCTTTGAGTCTTACCCATATCCCAGGGCTAAGAACATATGTATCTCTTTTTATTGACCCATTGGGCATGGTAACACACTGTGTTGTTAGAAACAAAGACAGAGGGCAGGACACTTCCTCATTGGTCAAAATGCAAGAACATTATTCAGAAAAAGGTTCAATCCTCTAGAGAATGTTTAAAAAAATGTGTGCATATTTCCAACCACTGTATGTTTGCATAACCTGATCTATTTATATTTGAATGTGACTGTAATGACATGAAATCTTTAAACTATAAAATATTAGTAATATTACAATTGTATTAGTATTAGCTGTAATTTATAAATGACACCATACAGTGTTTTTTATGGAACCATTTTGTTCAGTGAAGAAATCTTAGGGCTATTTATTTGGTTCGGTGAACAAGATCCCCTAGGGTTCTGATCAGATAACCTCACAAAATACTTTTATAGTCAGTATAACGTTTAGGGGTGCCATATATGAAGCAAGGGATAGAACCCTTTTTGGTTCTACAGTTGAATTCGGAAGTTTACATACACTTAGGTTGGAGTCATTAAAACTCGTTTTTCAACCACTCCACAAATTTCTTGTTAACAAACTATAGTTTTGGCAAGTCGGTTAGGACATCTACTTTGTGCATGACACAAGTCATTTTTCCAACAATTGTTTACAGACAGATTATTTCACTTATAATTCACTGTATCACAATTCCAGTGGGTCAGAAGTTTGCATACTCTAAGTTGACTGTGCCTTTAAACAGCTTGGAAAATTCCAGAAAATGATGTCATGGCTTTAGAAGCTTCGGATAGGCTAATTTACATAATTTGAGTCAATTGGAGGTGTACCTGTGGATGTATTTCAAGGCCTACCTTCAAACTCAGTGCCTCTTTGCTTGACATCATGAGAAAATCAAAAGAAATCAGCCAAGACCTCAGAAAACAAATTGTAGACCTCCACAAGTCTGGTTCATTCTTGGGAGCAATTTCCAAACGCCTGAAGGTACCACATTCATCTGTACAAACAATAGTACAATTAACACCATGGGATCACGCAGCCGTCATACCGCGTCATACCGCTCTGTCTCCTAGAGATGAACACACTTTGGTGCGAAAAGTGCAAATCAATCCTAGAACATCAGCAAAGGACCTTGTGAAGATGCTGGAGGAAACAGGTACAAAGGTATCTACAGTATATTCACATTAAAACGAGCCTATATTGACATAACCTGAAAGGCCGCTCAGCAAGGAAGAAGCCACTACTCCAAAGCCGTCATAAAAAGCCAGACTACGGTTAGCAACTGCACATGCGGACAAATGTCATAGTTTTTGGAGAAATGACCTCTGGTCTGATGAAACAAAAATAGAACTGTTTGGCCATAATGACCATCGTTATGTTTGGAGGAAAAAGGGGATGCTTGCAAGCTGAACACCATCTCAACCGTGTAGTACGGGGGTGGCAGTATCATGTTGTGGGGGTGCTTTTTGCTGCAGGAGGGACTGGTGCACTTAACGAAATAGAGGGCATCATGAGGAGGGAAAATGATGTGGATATATTAAAGCAACATCTCAAGACATAAGTCAGGAAGTTAAAACTTGGTCGCAAATGGGTCTTCCAAATGGACAATGACCCCAAGCATATTTCCAAAGTTGTGGAAAAATTACTTAAAGACAACAAAGGCAAGGTTTTGGAGTGGCCATCACAAAGCCCTGGCCTCAATCCTATAGAAAATTTGTGGGCAGAACTGAAAAAGTGTGTGCAAGCAAGGAGGCCTACAAACCAGATTCAGTTACACCAGCTCTGTCAGGAGTGATGAAAGAAAAAAAAAGCTGAAATAAATTATTCTCTCTACTACTATTCTGACATTTCACATTCTTAAAATAAAGTGGTGATCCTAACTGACAGAGAATTTTTACTAGGATTAAATGGAATTGTGAATTGTGAAAAACTGAGTTTAAATGTATTTGGCTAAGGTGTATGTAAATTTCCGACTTCAACTGTATATAGCAGTATATTGTTTTATCTGATGCTCTAGAGACACCAACATGAAAAAATATACATGAAAAATACCTTGATCATGTGTAGTACTTACTATAGAATGTTCAGATCAACTTTCAGATCAACTTTATTATCTCACCAGGGTGAAATTCATTTGGCCTTGTGCTTAAATAGACGGCACATAAAACATGAAAACACAGAAACTACACAATCAAATTAATTGTGCTATAGCTACACATTTAAAGTGAAAGTGCAATATGCTGTATACTCGAGGGACCAACAGACTATCCATTATACAGCCTAATGGCTGTTGGAGTCCCCATATCTATCTGGTTTGAAGTCTCTTTCCCCTTGTCCGGCTGCTGCTGTGACTGAGTTTTGAGTGAAGGGGTACTGTCCTGCAAAATGCTTTCAAGTTTTAGGAGGATGAGTTTTGTGTACGGGTTGATTCTTGATCTATATCAATTATCCTTCCCGCCGTCTTGATCAAGCTCTAAAGCTTGACTTGGTCTTGTGCTCACATGTTTCCAAACACGCATATCAGATAAAGGACAGCACACTCTGCAGGACAGATTTATAGAACATGCAGTCTCTGTTGCAATTTCTTTAACTTTGCAAGGGTACAGTCACTGAATTTCAGTTTGTCTATTTCACTTCCCACGTATATATATGTGGTCACTCTATTGACTGATTCCCAATTGATCTTGGTAGGAGGTAGTGCAGTTTTTTATTCCTTCTGAAATCGATTTCCATCTGTTTTGTTATAGTATATGTTGTAGTATACTGTAAAATACTATAATAAATACTACAGTATTATCTGCTATAAAACACTGTAGTAAATAGTACAGTAATGTCTGCAAAAACACTACAGTCCACAAAAACATTCAACTTTTTTACCTACAGTAAATACTAGAGTATTTCATTTGAATATACCCTGCACATTCCCCTCCCCCATATCCCAATGTGTGCCCCCCATAAGTGAGAAACCTACATGCCAAATATAGACCATACAGGTTATAGAAAAGAGCCAAAGCTCTGAACTATCTGTTCAGACCCCAGTCCTACCTACCCACAGGCTATGGAAAATGTAATCTTTTAGTATTTCTCCAGTAGGTTTCCTCAAGGAGAAAGTCTCCATTATCTGTCAAAGATAATAAAACAATAACACTGTAGTAAATACTACAGTCAATACTACAGTATACTACAATCTGCAAAAACACTACATTATTTACTATATTATACACGAAGGGAGACCGAAAATCATCATGTTAAAAGTATTATTTATTTTTTTTGTCTCACTTTTTTAGTTTGTTGCTAATTATTAATAAAATGCACCGCTCGAAAACATCTTCTGTAGAAAATAGGACCATTGATTTTATATGCATGTATATCAAAGCACTATATACATGTCAAAAATGAATAAAATAAAGAAGAAGAGAAGAAAAGTCTTGACAATCAAAATAACAGCCTCATCAAAAGATTCACAAACATCTCTCTTGTTTTAATTTACCTTGTTAGATTAATTAAATTACAGAACAGACTGAGATGGAGAGCTTCATTTACCGCCAAGGAAAAAGTTGATGTTAACACTGTAGAATACTTTGTTCATATATATACTTTCCAGAATAAAGATTCAAGTTGTATTTTCTTTTTAGGTTAACTGAAACACTTTGATGTCTATGGCACTGTAGTTAAGTAGGGAATATATAGTTCCATTTTAAAATCATCATCACTCTATGACATTATTGGGGCCCAGCAATTAGTTATTCTGTAAACGACGGAAATGATTACAACAGCAAAAAATTGATTACTCCTTTAGTAGAATTGCCACCTGCATTTCCCAAAATGCTCCTCTTTCCTCTCTCCTCTCTCAGAGCACTTACCCTCTGCCTCGCCGCTGTACCACAGGAGATGCCAAAACCTGGATGACTGCTGAAGGATAATCATCGCCATGACAGCAGTGACAACAATGCACCAGATGGATCGCTCAAACGACTGACGTCCGCTTCCTGGCTGGCCAAATGTCCTGTGTTACCAACAATAGTGCCAAGAATTGGGGAGGTTGCTCATTGATATATCAACATAGCCGTTGTATTCATCTGAAATGAATACTCTCAAGGAGACTGTTAGACTAAATGTATAATACCTTAGAGAGGGTTACTGGAGCAGCATCGACTGTCCAGTAACATGATCAATCCTTCTCCTAGTCCACCAAATCATTACTTGACTATTCTATCATTCTGCACTTGAAAATGATGAAGTACCTGTTCGTTATTGCGGTCCTTTGCTAAATTATGTATTTTGTTCAGGAACAGCGATGCATTGACTGGCCTGTTCTTTCATGTCCTACAGTGACTGATTTGCAGCTGGGTAGTGTGTTCCCATTGTTAAGGGCTCAGGTAAGACCCTAAGAGCCAGGTCTGATGGTGAGAGCCCCCTGTCTGTTGCTGTCTGTCTCCAGCCCTTGGGCCCTGGGGAGGGACTGGTGGTCACTAATGGTCCTGGGTCCTGGATGGGAGGCCTCTCACACTGGGCTGTCCTCTCTGAGACTGTTCCTGGCCTGACACCTCATCCATCTCCACCTAGTTGGGCCACCAGAGGGCCATCAGTACCCTAACCTAATGAGGAGAGGGTGGCGGGGGTGTCCTTGTTTCTTACCCTACCTGCCACATGTCCTGTCACCACATCATAGTACCACAGCTCACTGGTGCTACAGTACCACTGTGACTAGACAAGGTGACCGCAGTGAAGTCAGTCACTGGAACCAACTGACAATATTATACCACCATCTCTACTCTCCACCCAGATTATCAATACTAAATCACTGTCATTTATTACTCAATATTGCCTCATCAATTGTTAAACTTTCACCCCGCTGTGCTCCATCCAGTTAACTTTTCATATCATTAGCAAATAGAGACTCAAGCTTTAAAATGCGGTCGATGGCAGAGAATGAAAGTCTAATGAAAAGTGGGTTAAGTGCGCTCAGCTCAGTGGTGCGTGTGTTTGAGTGTGTGAAGGGTTATAGCGGAGCTGTGAGTTTGATAAACACACATCCGAGTGCTCATTAAAAGCGTCTCTCACAGGGCCGGCAATGGACTCTGTGTGTCTACCTCCCGTCTACCGCTACATGCTAATCAGGCTAATTAGCCTCAGATTCTCCTGAGTGTCCTAATGATTCCGTTTCAGAAAGACAAAAAATGCAAAGGACTCCCGAGGAACATTAATCAGACCTTTTTTAATTGAATGGCATTTTAATTTGCTCATGTTTTGGGGATTTAAGAGCTTATATAAATGTACTCAAGGTGTGCACGGTTCTAGTGTCAACAGTTGATAGATCTAGGGAGGGGTCAGGCAATAACAGCGTAAAAGAAAACAACAATCCCTAAATATTCTGCTGATTTCACTAATGATACATATCAACAAGAAAACATGGCTAGTGTGCTTACTGTACCAACCACATACTACAATCAAATTGAAGGGCTATTTTCCAAGCAACAAACTAATGCAAAAAAATAAGTTACTTTGTCCTACAGCCACCCGTCACTCTCCCTCTGCCTCCCTCTTGGACATTCAGCCCCCCAGTCTGAGCTGTCACCCTGCATCAGTGGTAGTGTCAGTGAAGCAGGGAGCAGACAGCATGTGTGTTCTTCAGTCAGAGGGTCAGAGTCTCAGGGCTCAGCGGGCATTGTTACGGAGATGCCATCTGCTTGAACCTGTCTCTCTCTCAATCCCAGCATCACGCCCGCCTGCATCACAACTCTCCAGTCCCTCTGTCCTGTCTGTCAGTGTCACCACCACAACCACCACCGGTGGCAGTAGGGGTCTTCGAAAGTGACCACGAACTACCACAGTCCTGGTTGAATGTTGAGCAGGGGAGGAATGTATAGGTCACAAGAGGAGACGACTAAGAAGTAAACTGACCCTGTCGGCCCTGTTGAGATGCAACACCAACTTCCTGGTTACAGAGGAGCTAAAGAATGCAAATGAAGGAAAAGAGAATTAGCAGCAGCTGAGGTCTGATGAGGCGAAGAAGAATCGGAATGTGTTGGGAATGTGGAATGTGTTATTTATAAGGAGAAGAAGAAGAGAAGGCGACAACAGGAAAACAAACAGTGAGGTTTCAATATTTGCCCTTCATTCTTATCAGCGGAGCTGTTCCCCTCTCATCCCATTCTCCATGCTCTGGAGCCGAGGCGGCTGCAGCACTGGAGCCAGAGGAAAGAGAAAATTGAACGATCAAGTAACAGGCTTTGTTGAAACAATGGTTGCTGGGGGCAGTGGGAGAAGAGAGGGCTTCACAAACAGCCAATAAACACTGTGTCCCTGGAGGGAACCAACTGGAGAATAAGGATGGGACAAGACTTCTGATAACCTACCCTTGCTTTGCCTGGCCTGTCCTCAGCCCACGCCTGCATACACACATGCACTGCATACACACACATAACAAACACACACACGCAGGAAGCCTTGCGTTCCGGCATGCAGGATTAAAGTGATTTGCTGAGATTAAAGTGCCACCAGTTAAATTCAAGCAGGTTTTTTAATGGTTTAATTCATGGGCTAGGAGACAGGCTTAAATAAGATTGTCAAGTGTGGTCAATTAAGCTCATTAGTTGTTTTAAGGGGCTGCTCGCATTCCCACTTCTGTAATCAGATCCTTTGAAAATTAGAATGAATTAGGAAGCCGGGTCCCATTCTCGTCTGTTGGTGAGCGCGCAGGGCCTAGGAGCCTGGGGCTCTTCCATTTATCAGGGCCAAGGCCTGTAATCTGGTGACAGTCACAGTCTGGAGCGCTAAAGGCCCCATTTAGAAATGTCCCATTTACGAAGCTCAGAGACACTGATGCCAGTGAGGGTGTACAGACACAATGAAACATCATTGATCTAAGTCAGTTACACAGTCAGCCTGTGTAAAAGAGCCTAGTATATGATGACGTGTTGTAAGTTTCTATTATCACATTGTAGTTTTATGTAGATAACCCCTGCAGGGCATAAGTTCAGTTGCCTACGTTTGTTTTCCATGTTCAAGCAATCATTCGATGTGAGTAAGACATTTACTGCTGCTCTTTAATTATTTGTTACTTTTATTTTTATTTATTTTTTTGTGTATTTTTCTTAAAACTGCATTGTTGGTTAAGGGCTTGTAAGTAAGCATTTCACTGCAAGGTCTACCTACACCTGTTGTATTCGGCCCATGTGACAAATACAATTTGATTTGATTTGATAATTCATCAGAATGTGCGGGGGTACAGCCAATGGCGGACAGAAGACAGCGGTGCAGGATGCCTCAAGATAAAAACGCAATATTCAGTATCTGTACATTTGACTTTATATTAGCACTTCACTCCACATAGTTGTGGGCAATAACCTTGAATCTGGATAACAACACAAAACAAATTATAAAGCTAGAGAAATGTATCAACCAAAATTACCAATACAATCAACACCCAAACATGTCGTAGAGTAAACATTGAGAACGTATCCCCAAAAGAAAACGAGACTCCTCGACGGACACAGACAATTTATACTTTTCACACTGGGAATGTTAAGTGTAGAAACCGACTTGCTAAAGTTGATAAATGATCAATTTTGTAGCATACTTGAACTAGTCAGTAAAGGTATAAAGGAGTTGGAGGCGAGCCTCGAGATGAGAGATGGAAAAGCTGCGACAATGGAGAAAGAAACAAGATGAAATACTATTGAAACGGACGAAGGTCTGTACCAACTCGTCAAGGTGAATAGACTAAAAGGGAAATGTGTAGCTCTCGTAGTCGATAAACTCTATATTGATAACCAACTGTTCCAAGACACCAACACTACTCCATGGCTTTTCTAAATAATACCAAGTTCCCATAGAGTTGAATAATGTAACACCCAATACTATCCATTGTAGGGATTGAAATAAAAAATAAAAAAAAGGAAAACAGTATAATACAACAATTGATAAAGAAATAAACTACAATATAGGAAATGTTTCAATCTTTCTATTTATAGTTTTTATAAATAGATAAAAGACAGCAAGAAATTATAATTATTGAAATAACACTTATTCAAATATAAGGAACTGGAACACAAAAGTACTCAAAAGCCCGAAATTGGTAGGAATCAACATGGTAGGGATAAAAAAAAACAGCAAACAGGGAACATAGAAGGCACAGTATGTGGGTATGTGTAGATGTATTGTGATGGAAGGGGGTGTGTGTTTTTGTGTTTGGAAAAGTGTGAAGTGAGTGAAAATGCCAGAGCTCATGTGTGTCCGCGAGCAGGAGTGGTGACAGAGAGAGCTTTCAATTTTGTGCATATATGGGATGTACATTTTTTTATGAATTATAAATATAGTTTATTTATTTATTGTCCTATCATGATGGAATGGTCACCAACCCTATACCCTAGTCACCCACCTGAGTGACCCATGCACTAAAGAGAAGTCCTTATCTGTTTTATGGGCCTACTGTAAGTAGTCTATACGCAGCCAAGACAGAAAGATAAATGTGGTCAGAGACCCACTAAAGCAGCACTGCCCTCTCAAGAGTCTGAGCCTGCCTGGCAGGGTTGGTCCTACAAAGCCAAAGCCCCAGGATGGGTGAGCATAATATACAAGGAATTTATCAAAACTGCTAATGAGAACCTTGATGACCTTGTACCTAGCCAGTGGGAATTCCGGTGGGGTGCCCCCACCCAGGCAGTGGCAGTGCTGGCAACACTAGCTGCAGTAACCCATGGGGAGGCGGTCATACTCGGACAATCAGAAAAGGGGGAAATTATTGTGGCCCCGGTGGCATAAAATAATCAATGATGCTTGGTAATGGTAATCCTGGTTATCGGTAAAAATCCTTCCTATGAACTGCCCACATTATTATGCATATTATTCGTTCATTCTGGAAATAGTTCAAATATATGAAAGATTTTTTTATATGCAGTACCAGTCAAAAGTTTGAACACACCTACTCATTCAAAGGTTTTTCTTTATTCTTACTATTTTCTACAATGTGGAATAATAGTGAAGACATCAAAACTATGAAATAACACATGGAATCATGTAGTAACCAAAAAAGTGTTAAACATATCAAAATATATTTTATACCTGAGATTCTTCAAAGTAGCCACACTTTGCCTTGATGACAGTCACCTGGAATGCATTTCAATTAACAGGTGTGGCTTGTCAAAAGTACATTTGTGGAATATCTTTCCTTCTTATTGCGTTTGAGCCAATCAGTTGTGTTGTGACAAGGTAGGGGTGGTATACAGAATATAGTCCTATTTGGTAAAAGACCAAGTCCATATTATGGCAAGAACAGCTCCAATAAGAAAGAGAAACAACAGTCCATCATTACTTTAAGACATGAAGAAAATGTAAAATTTCACGTTTCTTCAAATGCAGTCGCAAAAACCATCAAGCACTATGATGAAACTGGCTCTCTGCTGCAGAGGACATGTTCATTAGAGTTACCAGCCTCAGGAATTGCAGCCCAAATGAATGCTACACAGAGTTCAAGTATGAGACGCATCTCAACATCAACTGTTCAGAGGACACTGCATGAATCAGGCTTTCATGGTCGAATTGCTGCAAAGAAACCACTACTAAAGGACACCAATAAGAAGAAGAGACTTGCTTGGGCCAAGAAACACGAGCAATGGACACCTGTCCTTTGGTCTGATGAGTCCAAATTTGAGATTTTTCATTCCAACCGCCGTGTCTTTGTGAGATGCATAATAGGTGAGCGGATGATCTCTGCATATGTAGTTCCCACTGTGAAGCATGGAGGAAGAGGTGTGATGCTGTGGGGGTGCTTTGCTGATGACATTGTTAGTGATTTATTTCGAATTCAAGGCACACTTAACCAGCATGGCTACCACAGCATTCTGCAGTGATACGCCATCCCATCTGGTTTGTACTTAGTGGGGCTATCATTTGTTTTTCTTCAGGACAATGACCCGAAATACACCTCCAGGCTGTGTAAGGGCTATCTGACCAAGAAGGAGAGTGAAGGAGTGCTGCATTAGATGATGCCAGCTGGCCTCCACAATCCCCCAACCTCAACCTAATTGAGATGGATCGCAGAGTGAAGGAAAAGCAGCCAACAAGTGCTCAGCATATGTGGGAACTCCTTCAAGACTGTTGTGAAGCTTGTTGAGAGAATGCCAATGTGCAAAGCTGTCATCAAGGCAAAGAGTGGCTACTTTGAAGAATCTCAAATATATTTTGATTTGGTTAACACTTTTTTGGTTACTACATGATTCCATATATGTTAGTTCATAGTTTTGATGTCGTCACTATTATTCTGCAATGTAAAAAAATAGTAAAAATAAAGTAAAACCCTCTGGGTTTTCCTTTCCTGTGGCGGTCGTCATGAGAGACAGTTTCATCATAGTGCTGAATGGTTTTTGTGATTTCACTTGAAGAAACTTTCAAAGCTCTTGAAGTTGTCCTTATTGACTGACCTTCATGTTTTAAAGTAATGATGGACTGTTGTTTCTCTTTTACTTATTTGAGCTGTTCTTGCCATAATATGAACTTGGTCTTTTACCAAATAGGGCTATCTTCTGTATACCTTGTCACAACACAACTGATCGTCTCAAACGCATTAAGAAGGAAAGAAATTCCACAAATGTACTTTTGACAAGGCACACCTGTTAATTGAAATGCATTCCAGGTGACTACCTCATGAAGCTGGTTGAGAGAATGCCAAAAGTGTGTAAAGCTGTCATCAAGGCAAAGGGAGGCTACTTTGAAGAATCTGAAATATAAAATATATTGTGATTTGTTTAACACTTTTTTGGTTACTACATGATTCCATATGTGTTATTTCATAGTTTTGATGTCTCCGCTATTATTATACTGTAAGGGGTGTTTAACTAGCGACAGAGAAGTCAGACGCAGGAGAGAAATAACTTTTTCCAATAGCGCAGTTTATTACAAAAAAAAAACACCGTAAAACATAATAAAAATCAATGGGTAAACATAACCCGACGCACACCAGTACACAAACACTTACAATAAACAATCTCCGACAAGGACATGAGGGGAAACAGAGGGTTAAATACACATGTAATTGATGAGATTGGAACCAGGTGTGAAGGAAGACAAGACAAAACCAATGGAAAATGAAAAATGGATCAGTGATGGCTAGAAGGCCGGTGACGTCGACCGCCGAACACCGCCCGAACAAGGAGAGGGACCGACTTCGGCGGAAGTCGTGACATATACAATGTAGAAAATAGTAAAAATAAAGAAAACCCTTGAATGAGTATGTGTTCTAAAACTTTTGACCGGTAGTGTACATGTAGGCACAAGTGGACACAAAATGTTGTCAGGTAAATAATTCTGTTCTATAAAAGATGGGAGAGTGGGAGGTGATATGTCAAAGAACTGGCAAATGAAAGCAAGACCTACGATAATTAGGAAACCACACCATGCAAAGAGTGACTGAAAAGCCAATTCGTAATTCACAGTAGATGTACATTTAGTAGACGCTATTATCCAGAGCGACTTACAGTAGTGAATGCATACATTTCATACATTTTTTTCCATACTTGTCCCCCGTGGGAATTGAACCCACATGGGACCTGACTTCCAAGAAGACTCGGAAGTCAGAGTGAAGTTTAGATTTAAAATCTATCATTTTTTTTTCTCTCGATACAATGAAACAATTGAAAGATAGTCCTTGAACCTGACCTTGAGTGAGAGTAAGAAGTTGAAAGGGAGGAGCAGCTACCACCAAAGGCGAGGAATGCGTAGGTGTGTCCAAACTTTTGACTGGTACTTTATATATTTACAAAAATATTTGGAAATTATGCAGACAATTATATTGATGGAAGCCACAATATTAAAAATACATAACTTCATTCATCAGTTTATATGTCCTTAAAGGAACGGTCAGTATACAACACATTGGGGGACAACCACAGTCAATGCTGTCGACCCATGCTGTTTTCTATCCTACATACACGCAACCCAGATATGTAATTACAGGACCTTTCAGAAGAAGTTAGCCAAACACAAAAGCACAGGAACATGGAACAAACATCATCTCTTATCAGACAAAGACTTCAAATGATTTTGGAAAACCAAAAGTCTATAAAGAGAAACAGAGCTGAAACAGATAAAGGTTATAACGTCAGCAGTACTTCTGTCAGCATTGGAATGTGGGGATAAATTGACAGTAGACACCTTTGATATGAGTTCTGATAGTTTTAGATCCTCTTTGAAAACAAAAAAAAAGTATCTTTTTTTTGTCCACATTTTGGGTCCCGTTGGGCATAGAAGGGTTTTAAATGTGAACACTGGGGTGAGAACTCACCATGCCATCTGGCCTTTGAAACCTGCCAGCACTGTGCCTGTCCATCACACAGTCAGAATGAAAGAGAGAGGGAGGGGAGAAATGAGAGAGCCAGGGGCAGAGAGATAGCAAGAGATACCTTGAGAGACAGGTAGAACTTATTATTTTTTCCATCCTTTGTCTGTTTGTTAGGAAATAGGTAGAGCCAAATCCTGTCTCTAGCAGCCCATAATTCAGCTTGCAATACACCCAAAGGACTGGTTTCCTAAGTTGCAGTTCCGGCTTAACATGATCTAAAGCAAATACACCTTTCCTGTGTGTACTAGAGATCAGTTTTGAACAAAGACTGAATCTTTCTCCTGTCTCATGGTCAGCACCTTCTCGTAAAATGACTGTAGCATAGTAGTGGAAAACGGATTTACTGTAGCATAGTAGTGGAAAACAGATGGATTTACTGTAGCATAGTGGAAAACAGATGGATTTACTGTAGCATAGTAGTGGAAAACAGATGGATTTACTGTAGCATAGTAGTGGAAAACAGATGGATTTACTGTAGCATAGTAGTGGAAAACAGATGGATTTACTGTAGCATAGTAGTGGAGAACAGATCGATTTACTGTAGCATAGTAGTGGAGAACAGATGGATTTACTGTAGCATAGTAGTGGAGAACAGATTGATTTTGTCACAGAATATGTCGTACATGAGAGAGAAGGACCAAGGCGCAGCGGAAGTGTGGACACTCATTCTTTTAATTGGTAAAAGGCAACGCATCCACCGGAAAACAAAACAATAAATGATACTCACAATATGGACAGTCTCACAGGCTATGCAAACGCAGTGCAAGAACAATTCCCCACAACCCCAAAGACAAACACACACACCTATATAGGACTTCCAATCAAAGGCAACTATACACACCTGCCTTCAATTGGAAGTCCCAATCATCAACCCAACATTTAACAAACACAAACCCCCTGCCACATCCTGACCTAGACAAAGCAATACGCCCTCTGCTGGTCAGGACATGACATATTTACTGTAGCATAGTAGTGGAAAACAGATTGATTTACTGTAGCATAGTAGTGGAAAACAGATTTATTTACTGTAGCATAGTAGTGGAGAACAGATAGATTTACTGTAGCATAGTAGTGGAAAACAGATTGATTTACTGTAGCATAGTAGTGGAAAACTGATTGATTTACTGTAGCATAGTAGTGGAAAACAGATTGATTTACTGTAGCATAGTAGTGGAAAACACATAGATTTCCTGTGAAACTTTAAGTGACTGAAATAAGCTTTTTCTGAGCAGCTTGTCTCGCTTCCTAAACACATGGATAAGTGCCTTTTCCCATCCCATGTTATGTTGTGAATGTAGTAGTGCCAGATGATATAGTAGTGTACAGCTGAGCATTGATACAAGGTTGGGTACGAGCATGAAAGCAAGAAGTGCACATCACAGCATTATTCTCTAGTGAAGATATCAACCTCAAACAATTAATTTAGACAAGTTAATCTTCAATGATGATTCTCTGTCCACTATTTTTGTCCATTAATCATTCAGACAACTTTTCTTTTCATCCTCCATCTTTTGAAGTCCTCTCTCCATCCCTACCCTTGTATTTCCCTATTTTCCTATCACCAGCCCAGATGCTACGAGGATGGGGAGAGAAACAGAGTGGTGAGGGAGAGAACGGCAGAGGCATACACGCACGCACACACACACGGATGGCACACGCGCATGCAAGCAAGAAAACATGCATCCATGCATCTATGCACACACACACACACACACACACACACACACACACACGCACGCACGCACGCACGCACGAACGCACGCACGCACACACACACACACACACACACACACACGCAAGTCGCTCCTGCATGTCTCCACTGGCTGTCCTTCACACCTGGGCAGTCCTGGCTCTTCCAGCTGAGTAGTCAGTGCTGGCAGACAGACATCCTCTCTCAGGAGGACTGGGGGGTTTAGAGTGGACGTAGAGCATGACTGCGCTCACAGAGGTGTGACACACTCAGACCACAACCACTGTCTGCACACGAGCCATTGATGCAATTACAAAGATGCATTGACACATAAGCACAGAAAGATTGTATGATGCAAATACAGAGTAACATTTTGAAGGTGAAAAAATGTGGAGAAAAGTATTTGAATAGTTGAATTTTCTGCAATCGGCTGCATTGTGTTCATTGCCTAGGGTGCGCTGTTCACTATAAAACTTAATAAAATGTTGCCACCCTTGACATTTTTAAACAATTGCCAATACAAGTAGGCTACTGTGAGTAATGCAGACCTTTTGGCAACACCTCTGAATCTTTTGAATTTTCAGAAAGCCCACAGTTTAGTACATATAATCAGACATAAGTGGATAAAAAAGGTCCACAAAATAACACAATGAGACATTCTAAACACTTTGAGTAAATCACAGAGAATATGACAGGCCAGAGAGTGCTGCTGCTATTTCACTAGGATCAAATGTTATACTCTCTGTTCCCCTCACTCTCTCTCTCTCTCTACACTCCAGTAACCCTTTTTTAGCTGTTCAATCTGGCCAACGGCAATGTGACTTTGTCTCCCATGTAAAAAATCTCCAGGGTCATCCAAATGCTGCTAGCTGAAATCATAAATCATAAAATGGTGTTTAGAAAATTATTACAAGTACTTCAGTAGCACACATTTAATACTCTTGGAATGACTGGTAAGAGTCGAAAGTATGGCCCAAACAAGTTTGACATTTATTTTTGTATAATTAAAATGTTACCTTTATTTTAACAGGGCCACCCATTGAGACCAATACCTATTTCATAAGGAAACCTGCATACACCGAATTTACAAAATACAACATAATACACAAAATATAAAAAATTACAAACACACTCGAGAAAAAAATCACATTCCTCAGCAAAGAGGTTTCTAATCAGCTGCCAATCAACATGTTGAACGGCCTGAGAGGCACCAGAACACCCAGTTATGGGGAACAAAAAAAACTAAAAGCTGCTTTACCTAACTCTGAGGAGACCGAAGCGATATCCAGATTTAACCATCCCTGAGAGATCGGGTATGGCACGTCTGAAGGTTATTAATGATAGATGTGGCAGGAGTTTTTGTAAGAGAGCTTTATAAATAAAAAGAGAGCGATGAATCGACCTATGAGGGCCAGCCTACTTTCTGGTAAAGAATGCAGTGATGTGTACTGAACCTGTCACCCTTAATACAACGAAGTGCGCACTGGTAAACTGCATCTAACGGCTTTAAATCTGCGCTTTTTTTCACTACTTTCATTTATCTGAAGGTGCAACCCATATATTTAGCGTCACAATGACATGTTTTGCAATTTGCTTTTCAGCACAACGAGGGCTACTGTACAAGTAGAACACAAAACAAATTAACATAAACTGTTGCATTTACGCCGATTTTTTGCTGGGGTCCTCAAGCCTGATGAGGTTAAAGCCGTTAAATGCAGTTTATCATAGCGTACTTCGTTCTATCGAACCATCAGCCTGCCTCCCGTGTCTGCATCTCGGTCTCATCCTGTGTCGTCATACATACATGCTGATGTGCGCCTTTTGAACATTTACATTTAAAAAAGTCTAATGAATAAATGTAATATACACCATCACAATAAATCCATTATTTATTTTAGGCAACTTTTGAATGATACAAACCGTAGAATGTCTAGGAAATCATAACATATATGGGCTGCATGATGCGACTATAGGCTATTGATTATTTGAGAAAGTTGCAAAAAATGCTTGCGCTCTGTTCCTTGCGTCAGGGGAACAGGGGCAGGGAAATGTATGCCCTGGAATAGCGAATGGAGGCTGTGGGTTTTTCAATGATGCCAGGTAGGCTACTTCGGTTTTATAGAGGAATATGTGCTTAATATGAGCAGCTGAGAAATAAATATAAGAACACTTATTTTACTCCATGCATCAACCACTATATAAGGAGCATGTTCTCGCTGCGCGACAGGTGATATTCTGCCCAAACTCTGTATGCCATGGGCTCTCCACCCTGTTCCTGCAGCTACCCAGTACTTAATTTGGGAAAACAAGTGAAATCTGTTTGGGAACATCGATAGTAAACATGTTTTCTCAACAAAACATATTTCACTAAACTGTTGACAGCCCGTTTGTGCGCTCGAGGAGGGAATATAGAAGAGAGAGGAGGAGATGGAAACGCTCGGTGGTGAGATATTCTGTATAGCTACAGTAAAGGTATTCAATTCATTATAAAACATTACTATTACTAGGCTCTTCAAACTCTAAATTAAATTCACTAATTGTAGGCTAAGTGTAAGCCACCCTGCACAAGCAATGAACCAACAGAATTGCCTAGGGCTATACGTTCTCTCCCAGACTCGTGGATAGACATTTGGGAGAGTAGGATAAGGTCCATCCAGTATGCATAATACTACAGTCCACTCCCAAAGGCGATTATTAGAATTTGTTTAAATTTGGATTAGTGACTAAACCAATTATGTACTAAAAATATCTCAAATTAGTTTAGTTTTAGTTTTACTGCGGTCATGACTCATGACTGCTGGTGTGGAGGTAATACAGTCTCTGCAGCAGCCATAGGTCCGCCAAGCAAAAACCTGATAAAAATTAATTTATAAGAATGCAGTGTACAGAAACAACTGTGGGGAGTTTAAAGTTTGGGACCGCAACTATGTGAGCTTATTACACTATTATAGACACTATGTCCTGGGATTTCCTATGATCTTCTACGTCGAACTCCCCACCTTCTAACTATTCTTGTGTGGAGCATCATAGAGCAGAACATTACATGTACATGTTTGTGAGGGTTTCCGCTTTTCATAGATGGGTCATAATAGTTTTTAGCTCAAATCAGGTGTTTTTTGTCCAAGACGACAACAACAATGTGTGCTGTTGGGGGTACTCGAGGACTGGAGCTGGGAAACATTGATATAGATGATGTCACCATAGTCTAGGAACGGTAGGAACCATGCTAGATTACAGAGATGTCATTTATAGATCTGCAGGTAAGGGTGCTCTCGAGGGGCTAAATGCTCTTTACTATTCTTTGCCACCAATGCTCCTTATAGGACACATCACTGCTCTGTGTATTCCTCTGTAAACTGGCCATCTCTGTTCTGTATACCTTCCGCAGGACCTACTGGTTGATGCCTATTTATAAAACCCTCTAAGGCGTCCCTCCCCTCTATCTGAGATACCTACTGCAACCCTCATCCTCCGCATGCAGCACCCGTTCTGCCAGTCACATTGTTAAAGGTCCCCAAAGCACACACATCCCTAGGTCGCTCCTCTTTTCAATTCGCTGTCGCTCCAATTCCAGTCGCTCCTTCCAGCTAGCGACTGGAAGGAGCTGCAAAAAACACTCACACTGGACAGTTTTATCTCCATCTCTACATTCAAAGACTCAATCATGAACACTTACTGACAGTTGTGGCTGCTTTGCATGATGTACTATTGTCTCTACCATTTTGTCCTCTGTGCTGTGCCTAACAATGTTTGTGCCATGTTTGTGTTGCTGCCATGTTGTGTTGTTACCATGTTGTGTTGTTGTCATGTTGTGCTGCTGCCATGTTGTGTTGCTACCATGTTGTGTTGTCTTAGGTCTCTCTTTATGTAGTGTTGTGGTGTCTCTTCTGTGTTTTGTACTACTTTTTAAATCCCAGCCCCCGTCCCCACAGGAGGCCTTTCGCCTCTTGCTAGGCTGTCATCGTAAATAAGAATGTGTTCTTAATTTACTTGCCTGATTAAATACAAATTCATTTTTTATTTTAAAATAGTATATAATGGTCCCGTTGAGACTCATAACTGGAATGAAAGAGTTTTTGTTTCCTCTCCTCCCCACTGATTGTTTCTATTTTCTTCATCTATTTGCCCACTTATCTTCTCTTTGGAATGGTAGGATTTGTTATTGAAATGAATACAATACAAATTGATTATCACAGCAGCATGTGAGCTTTTGAAAATATACAAAAACAGGCATACGAACCCACACGCACGCACAACCAACAAATAGAGACGTCTACACATACTCACACTGTAAGGGTGGTAATGACAGAGAACACATGATACTGTAATCAAGATGGGCGGGGGAACATACAGGTTTCATATCAGAATACACAATGCACAGTAACCATGCGTCAACACAAAGACATGGCTATATGAAATTGTGTCGATACAGGATTAAAAACATGCCACCTTTATTTAACTAGGCAAGTCAGCTAAGAACAAGTTCTTATTTACAATGTTGGCCAAAACCCTAACCAGGACGACGCTGGGCCAATTGTGCGCTGCCCTAAGGGACTCCCAATCACGTCCTGGAATTGAACCAGGGTCTATAGTGACGCCTCTAGCACTGAGATGCAGTGCCTTAGACCGCTGCGCCACTCAGGAGCCAAAATATGCTGTAGCACATTTATAATACACTGCATGCTGCTATTGCTCACAGTCAAATAGGTCCAGTGCATATCTGCATGCAGGCTTCCTTTTCACAGTTACCATGAGCTTGTTGACACCATAGAATTAGGAATTAGAATAATGAGTATTTAACAAGATCTCTATGGTTGACACTCGATTTCATTGAAGAGGAAGCTGTGAAAATAATGGAGGCATGAGGGGAGTCACGAATGGATGGAAAAAACTGACTAAGAGAGTCTGCTTTACCTGGGGCTGTTTCCCTGGCAACACACCCTTGGGATGGAAAGAAGACAAGCACGTGGTTGCATTTACAGCTTTCAAGGTTCGTTCAAGAAGTGTGCCATCCACAGAAACACGGAACCTAACTATACAGACATTATACAGGGTTGGAACGCACTATAAGTTCTGTGTTCATAATAGCTAATAGCTTTTCTTTTCTTTCTTCCTGTCTTCCACACTTGCCTCGGTCCCATCCGTATCTTTTGATATGGTATTCAGTTACTACCTTCTGGACAGGCAGAACATCTGTCTGAGCGCTGGAGAAAAGCTCCTTCCCTGTGGATGCCATCACACTGCTGATAGACAGCCTAGCCTGCAGCCCTGCCCCTTTTAACGCTCAACTTCAAAGACTTTTTATCATAGACCAGATAAACACTGGGGTGCGCGCAAACACACCCACGCACACGCACACACACACACACACACACACACACACACACACACACACACACACACACACACACACACACACGCACACGCATGAACAACACCCACCCACACACACGCACACACACACGCACACGCATGAACAACACCCACCCACACACACACACACACACACACACACACACACACACACACACACACACACACACACACACACACACACACACACACACACACACACACACACACACACACACACACACACACACACACACACACAAACACACACTGCATGTTCCTTTTATAAACTGAGCATGGTTTTACTAGACTCATGACTTAATGTCTTTGTTGATCCATTTATGTTTACTGAAAGAGCTCTTGTAAAAAGCCAACTCAGCTTTCCCCAGCTCAATGTTTTCATCTTATCCACTCCTAACCTACCTGACATGTCACCAGGTCTCATTTTATAGCAATTTCACAGTCTTTGGGAAAGCAGAATGAAGCCATGTTTTGAAAAGTGTTTAGATATACAGTATATCATGCCCTCAGTAGCACAGAAGGCAATAGTGAACCTTTCCCTGGCGAAAGCTTTATACTTGCATCATTAGTAAACCAGGACTTATCCTGCACAGTGCTTCTGCCTGGCAGATGGCAGTGTCCCCAGACCAGGAACCATGATTTGCGGCGATGCGATAGTGGAGACGAACAGAGAGAGCAGCACCACCATTTCCCCTGAGGGATTGAGAGATAGCATCCTGTGATTCAGCTGAGGGCCCTCGCCTCAGACTGCCTGTCTAGCACCCCACCTGCCCTGTCCTGCTGTCCCTCTGTCCATGCCCACACACCAAACCACACAACACCACACAACCCAGGCCTATGAGGCTTTTACTCATCCTACATACTTATGCACCACTGCTGTCCAAAAGCTAGCATTAGGTTAGTCATCACATCAAAGAGCATCCCGGTTTAATCTTTATCTTTCATGTTTGGTGCAGCAATGCATTAGCTATTTGATCATACTTTGTGAGTATCTTGGTGACGTCCATTGGTGAGCAGTGCTATATGATATAAACCATATGAGTTCTGATATGATATTGACCGACACAGAGGGTTGCTACTGCTTGCGGTATTTACTTTTGCTGCTGTATGTGCCCTTAGAAGTGTTTCATGTTGCCATGGGCACCTGCTGCTCCACCCACACATGTTGTATTTCTGTGGGCTACACTACAGTGCCAATGGTGGTCTGGCGTTGGCAGAGGCAGAGGCAGAGGCAGAGGCAGAGGCAGAGCTGGGCCACTGCCAGAACAACAACTTTCTTTTATCAGGAACCCAGCTTTAACACTGTACCACCTCCTAATAGGCTAGTGGCCATTTTGTTTTAGATAGCCCTGCTCGAGGTAGAAACAAACCGAAAATCTCGAACGTCTCCCATTTATAAAATAGATGGTTGTGTAAAAAGTGGTTACATTTATAGATACTGTATTGTGACACACACCCTAAACTCAAAACTTGCAGAATAATGCCTGGCACATAAGCCCATGTAACCCAATATTGCAAGCTCTGACTACTTGTAATGCCCATTTGTGCAATATCAGTTGTCTTCCCTACATACACAAACAAACAGCATTATCCCCGATGTCCACCAGGTGCATATGTGTTTTGTTTATTCCGTACTTGACGCGCATGTGCTTCGCTTTTCAACTCGCTAAAAGCTAGTTAGTTGGAGACTGTGTGTACTTCCTAGTTAGTTGGAGTCTGTGTGTGTACTTCCGTTTGTACCACCGCAAGGTAAAGCAATTGCACAAGTTGAAAATATTGAATGCATGCGGTACAAACGGAGCGTAGGTTTGCGCACTGCTCCATTGAAAATGAATGAGTTTGATGCATCTGGTGGACATGAGGCTTTAGAATATCTTATCACATCTTGGATCTTATTGTGCAGTGCAGTATAGTTTCAAAAGGGTGAAGTATGGTTGCAAAAACAGTCTTTAGGTCTAGACAAAAAGACGAAACCGATTGATAAAGACATGCAAAGGCACATACTGTGTCACACAAATGCATGCTTTATGTATGCACTTCATAGGTGACAGTAATGTAGTGTGGTTCATTCATTGCTCTCATATTGCTCTCATATCAGTGTGTGTTTTTCTAATGTCCGTCTGTTTTTCCACATCAGGTTTGTAGCCTGGCTATATGTGCGATGGGCAGCATGAGATATGTATCTCATCAAGCTCACCCTCTCTTTCCCTACCCCTTTGATCACTGTGGATGGTTCAAACTGCAACAGCATAGAAAATGCCTTCTCATATTCATAAGCATGTAATATATATGAACAATGCATACATAAATAGTATAGAGTTGTTACAT
The DNA here is from genome assembly GCF_901001165.1 of Salmo trutta. Lineage (NCBI taxonomy): Eukaryota > Metazoa > Chordata > Actinopteri > Salmoniformes > Salmonidae > Salmo > Salmo trutta. Next base: position 23,859,627 of record NC_042984.1, on the reverse strand, counting down.
ATTCAAATAAATGAAACATTCATATTTACATTCACAACAAAGTGGATATTGCAATTCTCCTGGTTGTGAACAATGTATAAAGGGCATTTTCATATAGACACTGACTATAGACACGAATTGAGATTCAAACGAGGTGTGTTATTCATTGGAAATGCATTCTCCTTTGCCTTTCTATGTTGGTGGACAAGACCATGGTTCATAAGAGAAAATAAATCAGCAACAAGCCATCACACCAAATACAAAATAATACATCTATTGTTTTAGATTAATTCAAGCAGAGTAGTCTGTACATTTACTATTAATCAGCAAGATTCAACAGAGTATCGCTAATCAACCCCCAAATAATTCATGAGAAAAACGGATCATATCCTTGTCACTTCAGAAAACATTGTTGATAATGAGTTCTTAACAACAAAAAAAAATATCAAGCTAATGACTAACTGGTTAGTCGCCACTGGCGTAGCACATCGCCCCACTGCAGCCCCCGCATGGCGGGGGGCCCATGAGCTGACCAATGAATTCATCACTGCCAGCTCAACATAAATTGCAGTCTTCTTCATGGGTCAGGAGACCTTAGAAACAACCAAAAAATTGTTGTCAAATCAAAACACACTAGCTAACTAGCTAGCTATCGCGTTAGCATTGTTATCTAGCTATGTTGAAAGAGCTGATTTGCCATAAAATTCACAGGCAGTAAACAAATAGATGGAACACAGAATGAATATACTAATTTAGCTATTCAAAACCAAAAATAAAATTAAAAGATTCAAACAAAAAACAAATAAAAAACATTGAATATTTACAAAATGTACAGGAGCTCTCTGCCTAGGCGAGAGACAATGACAAAATGTGTAGAATAGCAGAACATTTGCTCTAAAACAGCAATATTTTCAATTAGAATCATGGCAAAATCTATAAAATAGCTTGAGATTGTGCTGATTCACCAGCAGTATTGGAGGCAAAATATTTTCTGAACATCACGTGCCAATGTAAAATGCTGTTTTTGGATATAAATATGAACTTTATCGAACAAAACATACATATATTGTGTAACATAATGTCCTAGGAGTGTCATCTGATGAAGATTGTCAAAGGTTAGTGCTTAATTTCGCTGTGTTTTGGGTTTTATTGACACATGTCCTTGCTTGGAAAATGGCTGTGTGATTATATTGATTATATTGTCTATGTACTCTCCTAACATAATCTAATGTTTTGCTTTCGCTGTAAAGCCTTTTTGAAATCGGACAATGTGGTTACATCAAGGAGACGTGTATCTTTAAAATAGTCGTATGTTTGAGAAAGTAGAATTATGACATTTTGTTGTTTTCTATTTTGCCGCCCTGATATTTCACTGGCTGTGTCCCGCAGGTGGGACGCCCACCTAGCCCATAGAAGTTAATGCGAGTGTAGCGAAATGCTTGTGCTTCTAGTTCCGACAGTGCAGTAAAGTCTAACAAGTAATCTAACAAATTCACAACAACTACCTTATACACACGAATGTAAAGGGATGGAATAAGAATATGTACAGTCGTGGCCAAAAGTTTTTGGAATGACACAAATATTAATTTTCACAAAGTCTGCTGGCAATTTGCATATACTCCAGAATGTTATGAAGAGTGATCAGATGAATTGCAATTAATTGCAAAGTCCCTCTTTGCCATGCAAATGAACTGAATCCCCCAAAAACATTTCCACTGCATTTCAGCCCTGCCACAAAAGGACCAGCTGACATCATGTCAGTGATTCTCTCGTTAACTCAGGTGTGAGTGTTGACGAGGACAAGGCTGGAGATCACTCTGTCATGATGATTGAGTTCGAATAACAGACTGGAAGCTTCAAAAGGAGGGTGGTGCTTGGAATCATTGTTCTTCCTCTGTCAACCATGGTTACCTGCAAGGAAACACGTGCCGTCATCATTGCTTTGCACAAAAAGGGCTTCACAGGCAAGGATATTGCTGCCAGTAAGATTGCACCTAAATCAACCATTTATCGGATCATCAAGAACTTCAAGGAGAGTGGTTCAATTGTTGTGAAGAAGGCTTCAGGGCGCCCAAGAAAGTCCAGCAAGCGCCAGGATCATCTCCTCAAGTTGATTCAGCTGCGGGATTGGGGCACCACCAGTACAGAGCTTGCTCAGGAATGGCAGCAGGCAGGTGTGAGTGCATCTGCACGAACAGTGAGGCAAAGACTTTTGGAGGATGGCCTGGTGTCAAGAAGGGCAGCAAAGAAGCCACTTCTCTCCAGGAAAAACATCAGGGACAGACTGATATTCTGCAAAAGGTACAGCGATAGGACTGCTGAGGACTGGGGTAAACTCATTTTCTCTGATGAATCCCCTTTCCAATTGTTTGGGGCATCCGGAAAAAAGCTTGTCCGGAGAAGACAAGGTGAGCGCTACCATCAGTCCTGTGTCATGCCAACAGTAAAGCACCCTGAGACCATTCATGTGTGGGGATGCTTCTCAGCCAAGGGAGTGGGCTCAGAGCCAGAACAGAGCCATGAATAAAGAATGGTACCAACACATCCTCCAAGAGCAACTTCTCCCAACCATCCAGGAACAGTTTGGTGACAAACAATGACTTTTCCAGCATGATGGAGCACCTTGCCATAAGGCAAAAGTGATAACTAAATGGCTCGGGGAACAAAACATCGATATTTTGGGTCCATGGCCAGGAAACTCCCCAGACCTTAATCGCATTGAGAACTTGTGGTCAATCCTCAAGAGGCGGGTGGACAAACAAAAGCCCACAAATTCTGACAAACTCCAAGCATTGATTATGCAAGAATGGGCTGCCATCAGACAGGATGTTGCCCAGAAGTTAATTGACAGCATGCCAGGGCGGAATGTAGAGGTCTTGAAAAAGAAGGTTCAACACTGCAAATATTGACTCTTTGCATCAACTTCATGTAATTGTCAATAAAAGCCTTTGACACTTATGAAATGCTTGTAATTGTACTTCAGTATTCCATAGTAACATCTGACAAAAATATCTAAAGACACTGAAGCAGCAAACTTTGTGGAAATTAATATTTGTGTCATTCTCAAAACTTTTGACCACAACTGTACATATAAATATATGGATGAGCGATGGTCGCGTAGCATAGGCAAGATGCAATAGATGGTATGAAATACAGTATATACATATGAGATGAGTAATGTACGATATGTAAACATTATTAAAGTGGCATTATTTAAAGTGACTAGTGATACCTTTATTAAATCCATGTATTAAAGTGGCCAGTGATTTGGGTCTGTATTTTGGCAGCAGCCTCTCTATGTTAGTGATGGCTGTTTAACAGTCTGATGGCCTTGAGATAGAAGCTGTTTTTCAGTCTCTCGGTCCCAGCTTTGATGCACCTGTACTGACCTCGCCTTCTGGATGACAGGCGGGTGAACAGGCAGTGGTCGGATGGTTGTTGTCCTTGATGATCTTTTAGGCCTTCCTGCGACATCGGGTGCTGTAGGTGTCCTGGAGGGCAGGTAGTTTGCCCCCGGTGATGCGTTGTGCAGACCTAACTACCCTCTGGAGAGCCTTGCGGTTGATGGCGGTGCAGTTACCGTACCAGGCAGTGATACAGCCTGAGAGGATGCTCTCGATTGTGCATCTGTAAAAGTGTGTGAGGGTTTTAGGTGACAAGCCAAGTTTCTTCAGCCTGTTGAGGTTACAGAGGCGCTGTTGTGCCTTCTTCACCACGCTGTCTGTGTGGGTGGACCATTTCAGTTTGTCTGTGATGTGTACGCTGAGGAACTTAACATTTTCCACCTTCTCCACTACTGTCCTGTCGATGTGAATAGGGGGGTGCTCCCTCTGCTGTTTCCTGGAGTCCACAATCATCTCCTTTGTTTTGTTGACGTTAAGTGAGAGGTTATTTTCCTGACACCACGCTCTGAGTGCCCTCACCTCCTCCCTGTAGGCCGTCTCGTCGTTGTTGGTAATCAAGCCCACTACTGTTGTGTCATCTGCAAACTTGATGATTGAGTTGGAGGCGTGCATGGCCACGCAGTTATGGGTGAACAGGGAGTAGAGGAGGGGGCTGAGCACGCACCCTTGTGGGGCCCCAGTGTTGAGGATCAGTGAAGTAGAGATGTTGTTTCCTACCTTCACCACCTGGGGTGTGGCCCGTCAGAAAATCCAGGACCCAATTTCACATGGCGCGGTTGAGACCCAGGACCTTAAGCTTAATGATGAGCTATGGTGTTGAATGCTGAGCTGTAGTCAATGAACAGCATTCTTACATAGGTATTCCTCTTGTCCAGATGAGATAGGGCGGTGTGCAGTGTGATGGCAATTGCATCGTCTGTGGACCTGTTGGGACGGTATGCAAACTGAAGTGGGTCTAGGGTGGCAGGTAAGGTGGAGGTGATGTGATCCTTGACTACTCTCTCAAAGCACTTCATGATGACAGAAGTGAGTGCTACTATTTTTCCATGGTTCCTTGTTGGGATAGTTTTTCATTGGGATAGTCATTTAGTTAAATTATCTTTGCCTTATTTGGTACAGGAACAATGGTGGCCATCTTAAAGCATATGGGGACAGCAGACTGGGATAGGGAGCAATTGAATATGTACGTAAACTATAGGACGGTACGAGCATGATGGAGTCGTGGTCGGATTTGCCGAAGGGAGATAATGCGGTCGGCATTTGATTGTAAGGAATTCTAGGTCAGGTGAAAAAAAGGACTTGAGTTCCCGTATGTTGTTATTGTTACACCATGAGTCGTTAATCATAACGCATACACACCCGCCCTTCTTCCTACCAGAGAGATCTTTGTTTCTGTCGGTGCGACGCATGAAGAAACCCGTTGGCTGTACCAACTATGACAACATATCCCGAGTGAGCCATGTTTCCTTGAAACAGAGAATGTTACAATCTCTGATGTCTCTCTGGAAGGCAACTCGTGTCCTAATTTCATCCACCTTGTTGTCTAGAGACTGGACATTGGCACTAATATGCTCGGAAGCGGTGGGTGGTGTGCTCGCCTTCTAAGTCTGACCAGGAGGCCGCTCCGTCTGCCTCTCCTGTGGCGACAACGTTGTTTTGGGTTGGCCTCTGGGATAAGATCCCATGTCCAGGGTGGAGGTCCGAACAAAGGATCCGCTTCGGGAAAGTCGTATTCCTGGTCGTAATGTTGGTAAGTTGACGTTGCTCTTATATCCAATAGTTCTTCCCGGCTGTATGTAATAACACTTCAGACCATCTCTGTCAGCATCATCTTGCTCTGGCCATGTTTACGTTTCTCAAATATAGTTTAACACCTCTAGGTCCGTCCTCTACAAAGTTTTCTGTGAGTGTTTGCTCCCGATGTTCAAAGCTCCAAAGCTCATCTGTTCTTCTGGCACATTTGTCTGTGTTAAAAGTAGTTTTTTTCAACCTTTTGATCAGTGTTCATTGTTCCAGATTGAGTTAACAACCCTTTAAGTATATAACTGTGTCAATAAGAGAATGACAGTATTGAAGAATGTTAAACCTCCTTACAAGAAGTTGAGGATTTGAAAAATAAGTGGTAATTCGGTATGCATTTCTGAGCAAAGGGTATGCTCCAGAGCCATTTAGAGAATACGGAATATATCTCTGTTATGTTCTATGTTGTATAAATGCACATTTAGTTGATCTAATTGAAAATGTATTTTTAATCATTGAACTGGGGGCATGAAAGTCCTTGCCTTCCATAATTTCCCAGCAGTATAGACCTTAAAATTACAAATGGTACATGTAGTTCAAATTCCTAAAAGAGTTAGCTGCTAAGCTACATCTCAGTCATAATGAAATATACAGTAAGTTCGCCTCCAAAGTTATGAGCATAATTATCCTGATGCTAATTGTTTCAGTAATCAAACATGCCAGCCCAAATAGAGATTAACAAAAACTGAAGAGACCCTCAAACTCAACATCCGTCTTGGTCATGCTCTCTAGTTAATGTTAACCGTCGCCCATCTGGTAAGCATAAGTAACAGCAGTAGCACCATGGTTGTTTCCATTGGATAGCTGTAGAGTCGAAACCATGAAAAACAGAAAAGGACACTTGAAAAACTGTGATAATCCACCCGGAACATAATCATTTTACACCATATTTTCAGTCTGCCTAATATAATGACTATTCATTAAACAAACTAAAGGACAATTTGTAGACACAGTATGGAGCCTGTAGAGTATTAACATATGTGATGAATCATTATTATTCTCTGCATGCGCTATCTCCCTAACTTCTCTCCACCAGCCTGGCTCCCAGCGCCACAGTGTCCTGAGCACCTGACTGGAGCCGCGTCCCACTCTGATGACATGTTGGCCTACAGGCCGGCTGGATAATCATTCCTGTGCAGATGACTCCCAGGCCAGGCAGTACACAATAGAGCACTAATGAGCTGATAAGAGTCCTGGGGCCAAACTGGTGCTGGAGCTGGGGGCCACTGGAGCCTCAATCTCTGGGGCTGCACATGAGAGACTCACTGACAGGAGAGGAATTCCTTTGTGGCACCAAGCTAACTCTACAGAGGTTAAAGTCAAACTTCCTTCCCAGCAGCCACTATACAGCCCAGAACACATGGTAATCTATATTAGCGTGAGATTAATAGACATTAAAAAACGTGAAATTGCAGGGCTGAAAATGCAAAGCACTTAGTGCCAGAATAGACCAATTCTCCTGTCATGAGGTGATTACTGTATTCAAAGTGTCACAGGGTGATTACTGTATTCAAGGGGATTACTGTTTTCAAGGTGTCATGAGGTGATTACTGTATTCAAGGTGTCACGAGGTGATTACTGTATTCAAGGTGTCGCGAGGTGATTACTGTATTCCAGGGGATTACTGTATTCAAGGTGTCATGAGGTGATTACTGTATTCAAGGTATCATGAGGTGATTACTGTATTCAAGGTGTCACGAGGTGATTACTGTATTCAAGGTGAGGTTTTCAAACTCAGGTTCAGGTAATGACAGTGACTGAGCACTGTCATTACCTGTCATTAAAGATGTGCAGAATACATGCTGGTTGTCTGGACAGTACAGCACAATTTAGTGTGCTTTTATATCTCCAATTAAAATGAACAACTTTTCCAACTCTTAGAAATATTTACATATGAATACCAACATCAAAGCTACCCTGACAACAGTTGTGTTCTTAGCGGCTGTATTTACAGTGACAGTGCCATTGCCTTTCCATTGAGAAGGTGCCTGCTAGATTCAGTTGCAGAATGTCATCACTTGGTTGACGGAAGGCTTAGGGACAACATTTTGACACATTTTCGAAAACTCCGGGCATCCCAAGAGTGTGTGGAGGAAGTGTCCCATCCAGGTGGTGTTAGACAAACTAAACAGTGCATTAGGGTTTCAGGTGACACCTTCACACTTCCACTCTCTCTTTAATCTCCAATTTGCCTGTCTCATTCCTCTCATCTCAACTACTGCCTTATCACCACAGCTACCCAATGGGAGAGACTCTGATGACAGCCCCAGTCAGCGTCACACGGCTACAGTGTTTAACACCTAATGCCAGAGCGGCGAGGCATCACACTTCACAGGAATCAAGGCAGCAGCGTCTTTGAGGAATATAGTGTATAAACACGGTGCTGCTTCCACGTGAATGTATTTCTTCTGGAGATGTTTCTCTCTTTTTTTTCATTCATCCCCGGAGGAGCTGGCTGGAGGGAGGGAAGTTTCTCCAGACTAAAGACGTTGACCTTTACAAATAGAAGTGTACCCAGGACAAGGCCATCCCTCTATCACTTGATTTCTGCTTTTTTCCAGCCTCCCACATACATTTCAGACCCATGTCAGTCCAATTTCAACATAAGAACTCTTACAATGCTGGCCAAACTTTTCCTGAAATATTTTTTTCAATGGTGAAAGCACTCAATCTGTGGCGACAAAAATGTCTGTTGAAAATTTGTCCCATAAATCTGAATAACTAACATTGGGAAACACAGGAATAGCCTTGAAGAATGTGAAAGACAAAAACATGTTCAGCAGCATAGTCTGGTCAATTTAGAAATTGAGGTTTCAAAACTCTAATTCTATTCACAGACAGTGCCTTCAGAAAGTATTCACATTTTCTTGTGCTACAGCCTGAATTTAAAATAGATTCATTTGAGATTTTGTGCCATTGGCCTACACACAATACCACGTAACGTCAAAGTGGAATTATGTTTTTCCCAATTTTTCCTGATTAATAAAAAAATGAAAATCTGTAATGTCTTGAGTCAATAAGTAGTCAAACCCTTTGTTATGACAAGCCTAAATAAGTTCAGGAGTAAAATGTGCTTAACAAGTCACATAATAAGTTGCATGGACTCACTGTGTTCAATAATAGTGTTTAACATGATTTTTAAATGACTACCTCATCTCTGTACCCCACACACAATTATCTGTAAGGTCCATCAGTCGAGCAGTGAATTTCAAACCCAGATTCAACCACAAAGACCCAGGAGGTTTTCCAATGCCTCGCAAAGAAAGGCACCTATTGGTTGATGGGTACAAATAAAAAGGCAGACATTGAAAATCCCTTTGATTATGGCAAAGTTATGAATTACACTTCGGATGGTGTATCAATACATCCAGTCACTACAAATATAATAACTCAGTTGCCGGAGGGAAAGGAAATCACTCAGGGATTTCACCATGAGGCCAATGGTGACTTTAAAACCATTACAGAGTTTAATGGCTGTGATAGGAGAAAACTGAGGATGGATCAACAACATTGTAGTTACTCCACAATACTAACCTAATTGACAGTGAAAGAAGGAAGCCTGTACAGAATAAAAATATTCCAAAACATGCATCCTGTTTGCAACAAGGCATTAAAGTAATACTGTAGAAAATTAGGCAAAGCAATTCACTTTTTGTCCTGAATACAAAGTGTTATGTTTGGGGCAAATCCAATACAACACATTACAGAGTACCACTCTCAATATTTCAAGAATAGTGGGGGCTGCATCATGTTATGGGTATGCTTGTAATCATTAAGGACTAGGAGGTTTTTCAGTATAAAAAGGAAACGGACTGGAGCCAAACACAGGCCAAATCCTAGAGGAAAACCTGGTTTAGACTTAGACCTCCCAGACACTGGGAGATGAATTCACCTTTCAACAGGGCAATAACCTAAAACACAAGGCCAAATATACACTGGAGTTTCTTACCAAGAAGACAGTAAATGTTCCTGAGTGGCCGAGTTACAGTTTTGACTTAAATCTAATTGAAAATCTATGGCAATACCTGAAAATGGTTGTCTAGTAATGATCAACAAACAGTTTAACAGAGCATGAAGAATTATTAAAAAAATAAAAGGAAAATGTTGCACAATCCATGTGTGGAAAGCTTTTAGAGACTTACACAGAAAGACTGACAGCTGTAATTGCTGCCAAAGGTGCTTCTACAAAGAATTGACTAAGGGGTGTGAAAAGAGATAAATGTATTGATTTTCTATACATTTGCTAAAATTTCTAAAAACATGTTTTCACTTTGTCATTATGGGGTATTGTGTGTGAGTTCAGGCTGTAACACAACAAAATGTGTAATAAGACAAGGGGCATGAATACTTTCTGATGGCACTGTATACAAGGGCCCATGCACACACACACTGATTCACTGAGGGGGAGCAGCATAACATGCAGTGTGCCAGCCGACGTGGGTGTTGAGCGATACCAGAGGTGACAAATGAAAGCTGGCACGGTAAATGAGTCTGCAACCATTTTGGTATGCTATGAGTGGGGATAGATAGGACACAGAGGAGGGAGGCAGATTGCTTATGTCAGAGATCCCCATTCTGCCTGCTCCACTGAGAGGTGCCTGTGGAGGGAGGATGGCCTCCTCTACAGGGTACCAATGGAGTAGGGTGGCACCACCTGGGCACACACACACACACACACACACACACACACACACACACACACACACACACACATGCAATGCCCATGCTGTGTTGCAGACACAGTGAGACTGGAGGAGGAAGAGGAGAGCACTTGGAGAAGGCCAGCTGGTGTGTCTGTGTGTTTGTGTACTCTGAGAATTGCAGCGCTCCATACCATTCCCAGTGGGTTTCCATCTCCTCTCCTCTCTCCATCTCTCTCTCTCTCTCTATTTCTTTCTTACACCATCCCTCTATCTTCCCCCTCCCTACATTCCTCTGAATTTCCCTTTCTCTCACCCATCACTCTCTCTCTTTCCTTAGCTCCATGTCAGTGAACCCATCTCAGTGAGTGCCTGAGGGGGGAGAGAGAGAGTAGAGAGAGAGAGATAAAGGGGAGAGAGAGAGAGGGAGCCCATTATAAGCCAGATGACTAGCTGTTTTCCTGTGTCATGCCTTAGCTGTCTCACTGTCAACATACAGTTTCAGTAAGTCAACAGTGAAAAACATTCACTTACCGTAGTCTATTTAGCATTTAGACTAGGAAAGCTATCAGCCAAAGCTATGAAAAATATACATTGAGCTATCACAATGGGGCAGTGGATTCTGCTTAGTTTTGTATGTTTGTTAGGAAAACAGCTAATAATTTATTTGCAGGTGAGCCTTGCCAATGCAAAGGTAATCTAGCATCTAATTAAGGACACTATTGTTTTAAGTGTTCCCCAAAGAGAAAACAGCACTGTGCGCTCCACTTCAAAAAGCTATTTCTGTTTGAGGCTCACATAATCAAGCTATCATCCACTCTCATAGTGGCCTTCATCAAAGGCCTTATCTTAGCTGTACCACTATTTTTGTCACAAACACTTTACAGGCCTTGCTCGAAGACTGTTTACCTTTTAGGTAAAAGAGAGGGACAGTATGAGGAAAAGATGGATAGCGGATTTAGCATGGGGAAGAAAGGTAAGTAGTGTTGTCTAAAAGTTTGATTTCAATATGGTTTGCAGAGAAATGTGGCAGCAGATGAAAGATTGTCACATAGTGTGGAACTACAAAGGTCCCACCGGCTACAAGCCGATCAAAATACAATTTGCAGGAACGTCATCTGTAGGCCGTTTCAAATCAGAGACTTGTCATCTGGCTATAATGAAATGCCACCCACCAGGTAAGACGAAGCCAGCCTGACAACTGTTAGTCTGAGCTTCCTACAGGATATCCTGCCCATAGTTTGACTTGCTGGGTTGACAGACAGGTACTACTTCTGTGACACACACACATTCATGCATGCAAGTCTGCACACACACACACACACACACACACACACACACACACACACACACACACACACACACACACACACTCACACACACACACCCAGGTACACCCAAGAGGGGGTCCAGTATGCACACCTGAGGGCAGATCTTGGGGTTAACATGAAGTTCCTCACACTGACAGGGTGTCAATACAAAGCAATTTACGGGCTCATGAAAAATCGACCCCTCAGATAACAGGCAATTTCTCAGCCCTGATGGCTGCAACGAAGGGCCAAATAACCAAAAAGAAAGAGGGCTGGAGAGCATGCTGTGATTAGGAGCACATTGACCCGCTGGAGAAGCCTTAGTCACACACAGACACATACATACGTATATGCATGACGCACGGCCACACATACAGTGCCTTCATAAAGTTTTCATACCACTTGATTTTTTGTTGCGTTACATCCTGAATTTAAAATAGTTTCAATTGCGACTTTTTTGTCACTGGCCTGTACACACAATACACCATAACGTCAAAATGGAAATATGTTTTACAAATTACTTAAAAATGAAAAGCTTAAATGACTTCAGTCAATAAGTATTTAACCCCTTTGTTATGGCAAGCCTAAATTTGTTGAGTAAAACGTAATAAGTCACATAATAAGTTGCATGGATTCACTCTGTGTGCAATAATAGTGTATAACATGATTTTTGAATGACTACCTCCTCTCTGTACCCCACACATACAATTATCTGTAAGGTCCCTCAGTCGAGCAGTGAATTTCAAACACAGATTCGCTCACAAAGACCAGATAGGTTTTCCAATGCCTCGCTAAAAAGGGCACCTATTGGTAGAAGGGTACAAATAAAAAAGCAGACATTGAATATCCCTTTGAGCATGGTGAAGTTATTAATTACACTTTTGATGGTGTATCAATACAAGCAGTCACTATAAAAGATGCAGGCATTTTTCCTAGCTCAGTTGCTGGAGAGAAAGGAAATCGCTCAGGGATTTCACCATGAGGCCAATGGGGACTTCAGAACAGTTACAGATTTTAATGGCTGTGATAGGAGAAAACTGAGGATGGATCAACAGCATTGTAGTTACTCCACAATACTAACCTAATTGACAGAGTGAAAAGAAGGAAGCCTGTACAGAATAAAAATATTCCAAAACATGCATCCTGTATGCAACAAGGCACTGAAGTAATACTGCAAAAATTTGGCAAAGCCATTAACTTTTTGTCCTGAATACAACTGTAATGTTTGGGGCAAATCCAATACAACACATTACTGAGTACAACTCTCCATATTTTCAAGAATACTTGTAATGCTTGTAATCTTAATGGACTGACGAGTTTTCAGGATAAAAAATAAACGGAATGGATCTAAGCATACGCAAAAACCTAGAGTAAAACCTGCTTCAGTCTGCTTTCCACCAGACACTGGACAAACAACCTAAAACACAAGGCTAAATGTACACTGGACAAACAACCTAAAACACAAGACTAAATGTACACTGGACAAACAACCTAAAACACAAGGCTAAATGTACACTGGACAAACAACCTAAAACACAAGGCTAAATGTACACTGGACAAACAACCTAAAACACAAGGCTAAATGTACACTGGACAAACAACCTAAAACACAAGGCTAAATGTACACTGGACAAACAACCTAAAACACAAGGCTAAATGTACACTGGACAAACAACCTAAAACACAAGGCTAAATGTACACTGGACAAACAACCTAAAACACAAGGCTAAATGTACACTGGACAAACAACCTAAAACACAAGGCTAAATGTACACTGGACAAACAACCTAAAACACAAGCCTAAATTTACACTGGACAAACAACCTAAAACACAAGGCTAAATGTACACTGGACAAACAACCTAAAACACAAGGCTAAATGTACACTGGAAAAACAACCTAAAACACAAGGCTAAATGTACACTGGACAAACAACCTAAAACACAAGGCTAAATGTACACTGGACAAACAAACTAAAACACAAGGCTAAATGTACACTGGAGTTGCTTATCAAGAAGACAGTGACTGTTCCTGAGTGGCCAAGTTATAGTTTGACTTAAATCTAATTGAAAATCTATGTCAAGACTTACATTAAATGACTGTTTAGCAATGATCAACAACAATTTGACAGAGAAAAATAATGGGCGAATATTGTGCAACCCAGGTGTGCAACGCTCTTAGAGACCTACCCAGAAAGACTCACAGCTGTAATCACTGCCAAAGATGATTCTAACATGTATTGACTCAGCGGTGTGAATACTTATGTAAATTAGATATTTCTGTATTTCATTTTCAATAAATGTAGAAACATTTCTAAAAACATCTTTTCACTGTGTCATTATGGGGTATGGTGTAAATGGGTGAGAGAAAAAATATATTTAATCAATTTGGAATTCAGGCTGTAACTCAACTAAATGTGGAATAAGTCAAGGGGTATGAATACTTTCTGAAGGCACACATGGACTACCAGTCAAAAGTTTTAGAACACCTACTCATTCAAGGGTTTTTCTTTATTTTACTATTTTCTACATTATTTTACATTTTCTACCTTTCTACAAACTATGAAATAACACATATGGAATCATGTAGTAACCAAAAAAGTGTTAAACAAATCAAAATATATTTTATATTTGAGATTATTCAAATAGCCACCCTTTACCTTGATGACAGCTTTGCATACTCTTGGCATTCTCTCAACCAGGTTTTACTGCTAACCTACAAAGCATTACATGGGCTTGCTCCTACCTATCTTTCCGATTTGGTCCTGCCATACATACCTACACGTGCGCTACAGTCACAAGACGCAGGCCTCCTAATTGTCCCTAGAATTTCTAAGCAAACGGCTGGAGGTAGGGCTTTCTCCTATAGAGCTCCATTTTTATGGAATGGTCTGCCTACCCATGTGAGAGACGCAGACTCACTCTCAACCTTTAAGTCTTTACTGAATACTTATCTCTTCAGTAGGTCCTATGATTAAGTATAGTCTGGCCCAGGAGTGTGAAGGTGAACGGAAAGGCTGGAGCAACGAACCGCCCTTGCTGTCTCTGCCTTGCCGGTTCCCCTCTTTCCACTGGGATTCTCTGCCTCTAACCCTATTACAGGGGCTGAGTCACTGGCTTACTGGTGTTCTTCCATGCCGTCCATGGGAGGGGTGCGTCACTTGAGTGGGTTGAGTCACTGACGTGGTCTTCCTGTCTGGGTTGGCGCCCCCCCCTTGGGTTGTGCCATGGCGGAGATCTTTGTGGGCTATACTCGGCCTTGTCTTAGGACGGTAAGTTGGTGGTTGTAGACATCCCTCTAGTGGTGTGGGGGCTGTGCTTTGGCAAAGTGGGTGGGGTTATATCCTGCCTGTTTGGCCCTGTCCGGGGGTATCATTGGATGGGGCCACAGTGTCTTCTGATCCCTCCTGTCTCAGCCTCCAGTATTTATGCTGCAGTAGTTTATGTGTCGGGGGGCTAGGGTCAGTCTGTTACATCTGGAGTATTTCTCTTGTCTTATCCGGTGTCCTGTGTGAATTTAAATATGCTCTCTCTAATTCTCTCTTTCTCTCTTTCTTTCTTTCTCTCGGAGGACCTGAGCCCTAGGACCATGCCTCAGGACTACCTGGCATGATGACTCCTTGCTGTCCCCAGTCCACCTGGCCATGCTGCTGCTCCAGTTTCAACTGTTCTGCCTGCGGCTACGGAACCCTGACCTGTTCACCGGACGTGCTTGTTGCACCCTCGACAACTACTATGATTATTATTATTTGTCCATGCTGGTCATTTATGAACATTTTAACATCTTGACCATGTTCTGTTATAATATCCACCTGGCACAGCCAGAAGAGGACTGGCCACCCCTCATAGCCTGGTTCCTCTCTAGGTTTCTTCCTAGTTTTTGGCCTTTCTAGGGAGTTTTTCCTAGGGAGTTTTTCCTAGCCACCGTGCTTCTTTCACATGCATTGCTTGCTGTTTGGGGTTTTAGGCTGGGTTTCTGTACAGCACTTTGAGATTTCAGCTGATGTACGAAGGGCTATATAAATACATTTGATTTGATTTGATTTGATTTGAACCAGCTTCACCTGGAATGCTTTTCCAACTGTCTTGAAGGAGTTCCCTCATATGCTGATCACTTCTTGACTGTTTTCCTTCACTCTGCAGTCCGACTCATCCCAAACCATCTCAATTTGGTTGAACCCTTGAATGAGTAGGTGTTCCTAAACTTTTGACCGGTAGTGTACATGTAGGCACATGTGGACAAAAAATGTTGTCAGGTAACTAATTCTGTTCTATAAAAGATGGGAGAGTGGGGGGTGATATGTCAAAGAACAAATGAAAGAACAAATGAAAGCAAGACCGTCGATAATTAGGATACCACACTGTGCAAAGAGTAACTGAAAAGCCAATTCATAATTCACAACAAAGAAGACTTGAAAGTCAGAGTGAAGTTAAGATTTACAATCTACATATTTTTTATCTTTATACAATGAAACAATTGAAAGATAGTCCTTGAACCTGACCTTGAGTGAGAGTAAGAAGTTGAAAGGGAGGAGCAGCTACCACCAAAGAAGAGGAATGTCAAACGCTCCCTGGCACAGCTCCAAAGATCAAACACACACCATGGACATTTGGGGAAATCAAAGGGCCAACAGTCCCAGCAGTGCACCTCCAATTCCCCCGGAGACAGTGAGAAAAGTTAAACAAAGACCACAAACCATTTTTCCCATCCATATAAACTGCAGTTCAGCAGCATGCCTGTTACTCTTGTCTTCCTTTTAAGATCATGAGTTAGATGTTTGAACACTTCCCAGTTATTTGAATGAATCAATGAATAGTTTGGATGCAGTTGCAGAGTCACACAGACAGACAGACAGACAGACAGACAGACAGACAGACAGACAGACAGACAGACAGACAGACAGACAGACAGACAGACAGACAGACAGACAGACAGACAGACAGACAGACAGACAGACAGACAGACAGACAGACACAAAGGAAGGAAGGAGACGGCACATCACAGTGAACAATGTGGCTAATGCTATCCCCTTCTTCTTTCTGGTGTCTGGAACCCTCTTATCTTCTCATTTCATGAATCATAAACTTGTGAAAAAAAGAGTGTTGAGGCGAATAAAGTAGGACTGTGTAACCATGGAGACACAGGTAGCACTTGGGGCGGTGCTGCAGTGTTTAGAAGCACCCCGCAGTGGCGGAGCAGCACCTTTCCCAGGGAAAAGCTTGATGTTAGCAGCATGGCGTTCTGTTGGAGCCAATGAGTTTGATCATGCCTGACTGATAAACAATAGACAGGAAAAGTAAAAGGGATGAAAAGGTGAGAGAGGACCCTGAGGTTCTTAGTTTTAAGAGACAAACCTTTAGAAATACACACTGAAGATGCTCTGTATAAGGAAGTAAACAGAGTCCTCTACAGAATTGTTCATTGTTGTAAATGTGTTCTATATGCAGGTAGGACTCATTACACTATTAAAATAAAGTGATGTGTATCTTCTTGAGGAATGAACACATTTCATTCACTGTAAGGATCTCTGACTCTTAGTACTGTATTTGCTGTATAATCTGTTAGACACGTATAGGGCTTTGATAAGGCAGCAGATGTAAAGACGTTGGATTAAAGAGGTTTATCCTGTCTAATTAAGCACTCCTGTTATAGCTAGTGTTCTAAATATTCTACGTAAACGTTCTTAGCTCACACCCACTCGTTCCGTTAAGACCTCAGAAGCATGTACTTAACATCCAATCATACATACAAAAGGTGAACAAAAAAATGGCATTAAAGTTTCAAAGCAATAGAGGAACAGTAGAGAAGATATACTCATACAGTATTTCCAGTAGGAATATGTCACATATTGGGACCACAGTCAAAGAACAAAGCCCTTTGCACTCAGTTAGGTAGTAGAGACACATAAAGACATTCACTGACACACCTACACAAAGAAGACATACTGTACAGCTTCTGAGGAGCAGGGTGTTCAATAGTGTGATCTGTGCCTTTGAACGAAGCAGTCTGTGGAAGGTCAGAGCCAATCAGCCGGGGAAGACAGAGAATCATTTGGGCTGGTTCCTCTGGGATGCCCCGCCACCCCTTACCTCCCTTCATCCCCCTATCCTACACCAGTCCCTGTCCCTGTCTCATGGTCCTGGAGGATCTCCCTTGGCTCACTCTCAAAAGACAGGCCCACCAGGGACAGCCCCCCCCCTCCCCCCTTCAGCGCCCCTTGGCCCCGTCTGGAGAGGAGAATTGAATGAAAGTGCAGGAAGATGTGGATAAGAGGAGAGCAATTAATGGCTCTGGCCTTCTTTTCAGAGGCCCACATGGACCTAGCATGGAGGAGGAACAGAACAGAACTGAGCCGCTTGTTCACAAACACCTGGTACAACACAACACAGGAAGAAACAAACAGACCAGGGGAAGATCTCAACTGTATACTCCCCGCCTCCTCTCTCCTTGTCTCCTTCTCAAAACCCATTCGATGAGAAAGCCAGAGGTCCCTCCCCTCTGACCTTCTCCATAGGGTTTTGAGAAGGAGACGAGTACAGAAGAGAGGACGCAAGGAGTATGCAATTGAGATCTTCCCCAGGGAATTCATTACAGATCAGGGCCAGGGTCTGGGGGCAAACAGGGGATTATTAATCTGTTCCTCCACTCTGAGACAGATCAGGCCCATATGGGACTTGGACAGAGACCATCTCAGCAGCAGTTTGGCATCGGTGAGCAGAGGAGCCATTGATTCCTACAATGAAGAAAACAGGAAAGACATAGCAACAATCTTTTCAATTACTTTTACTTTTTCGTAACTATTCCAGAATACTATATTCTTTTGTTTTCACTGATGTGTCTGCACGGTCATACACAATGAGCTGATTGTTACAGCATTGATTATTGTGTGATTTTTGCAGGGTAGTCTATTAAGTACACTTTAGATATCATTTAAAACCCATTAGAAGCACATACAGTATATTCCAGGGTACACGAACAAGCCTGGCTGGTCACTACAGTAGTGTAATTAAGTTGTTCACAGAGAAGAGGACTGTGCTGGAACTGGATCTGGAGGACACCCTGCCCTCTGTTCCCGGCTATCCCAACTCTCCCAGTGGGGGCCCGTGCCATGTGGTGATGAATAGGCAGCGTGCAGACGGGAGGACACACAATGTAGGTCAGGCTCAGGGGGTCGTTTGCTGGGGGGAAGCTAGGGGCCACAGGGGGGCCAAGGGGCTGCTGTTCTACTGTGGGGGGGAGCACATACCTGCTGCAGTATGATGTATGGGGCTCCTGTACCCCCTTACCTTTCCCTGTCCCCCACCAATCCCCAACTCCCTACACAGAGACATGGTGAGGTCATTTGTTATGGAGGGAGCAAATTAGCGCCCCAGCATATGCATCATGTTCTGTAGTCCCACCTTGGCTTGCTTGCATATCTGGAATGTCACCTAGGGGAGGTAGGACTATACTTCATAGAGTTGGGTTGGTTTGAGGTGCATTGTGGGATTTAGTAGGTTAGTGTGCAGTAGTAATTACCTCCCTTTCTAGCATCAACATCATTAGCCATATTTTAGTTGCATTGCAATTGCATCTTTTTCCTTGCTGTAGTCTCTTTCTGAACTATAACATGGAATGATAATAAAAACATAACGGTGTATTGCAAGCAATAAACCAGTTATCTTCCTGCTTATAGACTCCACTAAAACTGACAGTTACCTTTAGCCAGTATATTTCACCAGGAAAGCCATTGTTGTTGACATGCTGTGATTGAAATGTGTGCATTTTCTTATAGAGGCATTTGAACTCGGTTTTATTTGCCAACTAATGGTTGTATTTGGCACACTTGCAGCTGAACAGATTGCTGCTAGCTCCAACCAATAATAATGCATCTCTCAGGGTTTTTCAGACTATACTAGCCCTTTTGCTACTCCTTCCTTTCATGGCTCTCCTTCACCTTCGACCCCTCTTCTTATACTTCCCTACAACTCATTCTCCTATCTTCTACTACCCCTTTCACCATCTCCCCTCTCTTCAATGCAACACTCCTCCACTGCTTCATCACTTTTTAATGCTTTTCTTCACACCGTCTTTTCCTCCTATCCAATCCCCCTCTCCTTGGTGCAGCGGGTGCTGCAGTGGAGCAGCATGACTCTGTGTCTCTCTCTTCCTCTAAATTCATAGCAGATGGGGAGTGACTGACCTCAATCTGTCGGCCCGCGTTAGAGCCGTTTGCTACGTTAATTCTGTAACACCTTTAAAAAGATCAACCTCATGCCCGCCATCGTCATCTTTCTCTCTCTCTCTCTGTCTCTCTCTCTCGCCCTGCGTTGAACTTGCACCACCGTGTTTGTCCTATTTCAGAGAAAGAAAGTCACGATTCTCCTCCCCTGGCAGTCTACTGACTCTGGCTGGGTGTGAGAGAGATACCTGTTGTTTCTTATAGAATTACCTCAGCTGCATCATTCATCACTGTATTGTTCTCTTAGCTACAGATTGTACACCAGATAATATGATATAACCAAAGGTTTTTGGTGTTCATTACTGAGCATTACAGGAAAGCCCCATACAAACCGTCACCATAGATTTTTCGACTAACCTGTTCTTGGTGATACTTTCTTCGTTCTTGATTCGGTGAAAAATGCATCTATTGAAATGTCTGTTTCCAGTTGCAGGTGGTTTTACAAAAACCAAAGAAAATTCTGAAAGATATCAAGTCCATGTTTTGTACCGAGTGAGATATGCCTCTTTATCTAGGTAATAGATAAACAGATGCTAATATTATTTTGAAACTGATTGTCACCGATTGTAGCTATTCATCTAAAACAGGATGATATGGCAACTGATCAACAGATACATCCATCGTGTTTGATTTGTTTGAGCTGCACTACTAGAATTATCGCAGTAATACTTTACAGCTGTGTGTTCTGTTAAAAAGGAACGGTTTTCTATAAAAACATTACATTCAACCCTTACCTTTGAATTTCTTTGGCTCGCCACAATTTCTTTCATTAGTTCTGTGAAAGGCAGCGGTGCTAACGATTCAAATTATCTTCCTGCGTATGGCCAGCTAATTGCAGGCTCACTTTGAGCTTCTTCTCCAGAATTATAACCCTCTCTGAATACCAATCTGCTATCTGGATCCTATGGAGGAGAGGAGCAGATGCCACATGTGGATTATAGATATACAACATCAAAGTTTTAGAGAATGGAGAGGGATAATCTGTGGACATACAATGCATGACTAAAAGAATGTGGACACGTGCTTGTCGAACATCTCATTCCAAAATCATGGGCATTAATATGGAGTTGGTCCTCCCTTTGATGCAAGAACATCCTCCACTCTTCTGGGAAGGCTTTCCACCAGATATTGGAACATTGCTGCGAGGACTTGCTTCCATTCAGCCACAAGAGTATTAGTGAGGTCAGGCACTGATGTCGGGCGATTAGGCCTGGCTCGCAGTCCGCATTCCAATTCATCCCAAAGGTGTTTGATGGGTTTGAGGTTAGGGCTCTGTGCAGGCCAGTCAAGTTCTTCCACACAAATCTCGACAATCCATTTCTGTATGTACTTCGCTTTGTGTACAGGGTCATTGTCATGCTGAAACAGGAAAGCACCTTCCCCAAACTGTTGCCACAAAGTTGGAAACACAGAATTGTCTAGAATGTCATTGTATGCTATAGTGTTAAGATTTCACTTCAATGGAACTCAGGGGCCTAGCCCGAACCATGAAAAACAGCCCCAAACCATTATTCCTCCTCGACCAAACTTTACAGTTGGCTCTACGCATTTGAGGAGATAGCGTTCTCCTGGCATCCGCCAAACCCAGATTCGTTTGTTAGACTGCCAGATGATGAAGCATGATTCATCACTCCAGAGATTGTGTTTCCACTACTCCAGAGTCCAATGGCGGTGAGCTTTACACCACTACAGCCGACGCTTGGCATTGCGCGTGGTGATCTTAGGCTTGTGTGCAGCTGCTCGTCCATGGAAACCCATTTCATGAAGCTCACGACAAACAGTTATTGCACTGACGTTGCTTCATGAGAAGGTTGGAACTCGGTAGTGAGTGTTGCAACCGAGGACAGCTACGCACTGCAGCACTTGGCAGTCCCATTCTGTCAGCTTGTGTGGCCTACTACTTTGCGGCTGAGCAAAGTAGTAGGTTCTAGATGTTTACACTTCACAATAATCGCACTTACAGTTGACTGGGGCAGCTCTAGCAGGGAAGAAATTTGATGAACTGTCTTGTTAGAAAGGTGGCAACCTATGAAGGTGACAAGTTGAAAGTCACTGAGCTCTTCAGTAAGGCCATTCTAATTCCAATGTTTGTCAATGGAGATTGCAAGGCTGTGTGCTCAATTTTATATACCTGTCAGCAACGGGTGTGACTGAAATAGCCGAATCGACTAATTTGAAGGGGTGTCCACATACTTGTATATATAGTGTATAAAGCTCTCCATTCTTGCATTTCTCTCCTTATAATTGACAATCCATTCTACTAATAGAGGTGAAAATGGCTGTGTGGAGAGGTGATTGAGGTGTCATGGAGCAAGAGCAGGTTACCTGCCATAGGCACGTAATTCACGTCAGGATGTCACATTATTCAGTATTCACTGTTGCATTCTGTTACAGAGACCCTCATTATGCACAAAGCAAGTACTATTTCAGTGTTGAGCCCAATTATCAGCTATTAGATAGCTGCAAGACATCACTGTTCCACCTTACAGGGATTTCTACACTAAGATCCCTTACAGGGATTTCTACGCCAAGATTCAATCGGTAGCACAGAAGATCTCCACGAATGCGGGAACATTGCCTTTAAATGTCAATCCCGCTATAGTGCAGGTCTTCCAGGTAAATTGGTGACTAGATGATGTGCTTTTAGAATAGTGGTTTCAGTGCATGATTTAAAGGTGAAGTACTAGCCCATTCACTCAAACTGATAAATACTAGCAGCACATTTTGGTGATAATGATTGTCCTTCATATCATTTTCTATACAACATCAATAATGTCATCCTCATTGGGACACAGCAGTCACATCAACCATGACATCATGGGGAATCTGACATCTTTCAGCTGACACAAAAGCAACAAGCCACTCTGTGTGGCAGAAATAAATATTTTCAAAATATATTAAAAGGGTAAGACATCTCATTCCATCTACCGCAGGATAATACATGTGACATGTTATTAATGTAGTAGAAGGTGTCACTCAGCCTCGCTGTAGTCTTAATATAATATCACTGGAATCACTTGCAATTTCACCTGCTGCTTATACACTAGTCCTTATCTCTATCTATCTATATATCTGTCTCTCTGTCCCTGTCTCTTTATGTCTGTCTCTCTCTTATTATGTCTATATCCCTATATCTATCTCCTGTATCTCTCGTCATCTATATCTCTCCTGTATCTCTCGCTCTCTCTCTATCCTGTAGCGTAAGTGAGTCATACTCACTATAGATATCTGCCTACTTGTCTTTCCTCTTTCCTCCCACATTGTGACCTGTAGTACATGAAGAGAACGTTCAGAACAGGTAAAGTACAGCTGACAGTGAAGTGGGCAAATGCAATACTATGTCCTGAACTGGCAAAGATAACGTACAGTAGAGCAGGTCTCACACCAAAGCATTACATTCCCTCTCCTCTCTCTCTGTCCATAAGAAAGGCATTGCCTTTCTCCCTTCTCCCCTCACACCCCTTTCCCTCTCTCTCTCCCCTTCCCCATTTCTCTCTCCCTCGCTCCTCTCCCCATATCTATCTCTACCCCCTTATTCCCCCCCTCCCCCCCACACACCCCTGTCTCCTCTGTTGAGCTGCCCTGGGACTAATTAGAGAGAGGCGGAGAGTTGTGGAGTGTTTCAGTGCTGCTGCTGCTGCTGACACTGGGCTGAGAAAGTGGGTTATTATAGCCTGGCTGGCCTACAGCCTCAACACAACACAATTGAACAGCAGCAGCCTGTTCTGGTTGCTTCTTTAATTTCTCTCTACACAAACCAAAAGCCTACACATTACAATAAAGGTTGGGTACTAAGGAAATTAGTAATTTTTTTTTACCTTTATTTAATTAATTCAGAAGGAAAAATATATGACATTTGAAAATGTAGTCAATACTTTATTACATGTTCTTGTCTTGTCTAGACTACTCACACCATCTCTAATGCAGTAGAAGTTGAGTCTAATAAGTTAAATATGTGGGTTGGTGTTAGATCTCCAGATAGATACACAGTAGGCTCCCATGATATTCTAAAACATTGATTATTTAGACCCTGATTACAATGATACAGAGATCATATTTCCAGGGTTTATGTCCTGATATTGACTGTAGCAAACCTCCAATAGGTATGGACCAAGACACCTGCATATTTGATGCAAGGAGAATATAGGTTTGCCAGAGTATGAAGAACCACAGATTTATGAGCTAATCAGTAAGCAGTGCAGCTACTTAAAAAGCAACAAAATAAACAAACCAAACACATTGACATAAAATCAATGTAGAGAAACAGAATTACCCAATGGGGGTCAGCTCCCACTCAGCCCAGTCAAAACTCTTCTCTGTCCTGGCATCCCAATGGTGGAAATGTGACATTTGGTATAATGTTGGGCCTAATAGTAAAGATATGTATTTTAATGGTAAACATATATTGCCTTTTAATGTGGCATGAACACACCCAGCCATGATCTTTTTATCTGATTGTCAAACAAATCACTTCAGAAAGTAGGCTACCTGGGCATGTTCGTCAACTCCAAAATTCCAGCATCCAAACAGTGCATTGTGCTTCAGCCATTGGATGAATGTGTAATGACATTGTCATTAGGCCTACATATTTTTTTTAGGGCTAATTGCCCAATTAATTGATGCTTCTTGCTGACAAAATGAACTTTTTTGAATAAAGAAAAGTCGGGACACCTGAAAAGGTCTCATATTCGGGACGCAAATACAGCTGTCTGTCCTGAGCTCATTACTGCAGGGAACTGAAGGCCCAGATGATACAATGTTGCAAGTTTTCTTGTGGAAGCTCAAGACAGAGAGAGAGAAGCAGACAGGCAGAGTAGAGAAGCAGACAGACAGAGTAGAGAAGCAGACAGACAGAGAGAGAAGCAGACAAGCAGAGTAGAGAGATGAATGCAATTGAAAGAACCTAAACCAACTGTCACTGGTTTAAACCATGACAGAGAAGTGGGGGTGTTTGTTTAATTTAGAATAAGCTTTTATTTTCATATTTACCACTGTCTCAGTACACCCCCAAAGTTGGACTTTTGTTG
This sequence comes from Salmo trutta, assembly GCF_901001165.1. Classification (NCBI taxonomy): domain Eukaryota; kingdom Metazoa; phylum Chordata; class Actinopteri; order Salmoniformes; family Salmonidae; genus Salmo; species Salmo trutta. The sequence goes on along the minus strand of NC_042984.1, from coordinate 23,835,247 downwards.
CATTTATGGGAGCTCATGTCCCATAGGAGGGGGCTGATCCCCCCCCCCACGTAATTTTCACACTGGTGGAACGAGCTTCCTTCTAATGTCAGGACAGCGGAGTCCCTGCCCATCTTACCAAAAACGCCGGGACCTGCAAGTGTCTTTTCCTACTAGCTCTGACTTTGCTGACAACTTCTTTATTGAGGAAAAATGTACTTACTACAACTGTGATATGTGGTTGTCTCACCTAGCTATCTTTAGATTCATGTACTAACTGTAACTCGCTCTGGATAAATGTGTCTGCTACATGACTAAAATGATGACATGTCAAATGTAATACCTCCAGCTAGCCACTACTTACCAGGGAACTGGGTAGTAGAGAAAACCAAACCAAAAAGGCAGAATGGAAAATTAATACAAGCAGCATGCAGCCAGGCAGTGACCTGCACTAGGATCAGTGCTGCACGGGCAGGGGGAAATGAGAGGTGAGGAACACAACCAGACTGACTGGAGATAAGAGTCAGGTGGGGGGGGTGGATGGTGTGTAACACCACCAGCAGTCACTGACCCCAGATCAGAGGAAGGCAAGCAGGGAGAAATGAAACGTGACTAATGGCACCAGCTGTGGGTGACCTGAGATCAGATGCAGTAACAGAGAAGACATGACCTGAATGATGTGGTAGTGGAGGCCATTGGTCGATGAGGGACTGGCTCCCTGGAAGGGAGATACCGGTAGATGCAAAACAAAACAACAGTCGGTCTGTAGACTTCCACTGCAACATATCAACAGCATCCCACAGCACCTGTAGCAGAGCCACTGTGAAGGAACTCAGCTTCTTCTGAAGTAATACAATTCCTTCCCTAAAATGAAATAACTCCTAATAGGGAGTTGGTTTAAGAGACACACACAGTTTTTACCCAGTTAAACAAGGCTTGAAAAGACAATCATTAAAGCGCAACTGAAGACAATAAACAACTTCTCTAGTAGAAAACGGCCTATGTGGCATCGATATGAGTCATTAACATTCATTCTACTGTCAAAATGTACACTGTAAATAGGATAACTTTGGTCATAAAGCCAGTCTCGAGTTTTGTAAGTGATTTCGTCATGACTTGAGGGTTGAGTTTTAGTAGGCAATGTTCACTTGCCTACTAACACGGGATACAGAGCTGCAGTGATTGCGCTCTATCCAATCCTACCGCAGAACACACAGACTGTGAGACAGACCAGTTGGTGGTTGAAGATATCTCTCCAGTGGTGTGGGGGCTGTGCTTTGGCAAAGTGGGTGAGGTTATATCCTGCCTTTTTGGCTCTGTCCGGGGTTATCATCGGATGGGGCCACAGTGTCTCCTGACCCCTCCTGTCTCAGCCTCCAGTATTTATGCTGCAGTAGTTTATGTGTCGGGGGGCTAGGGTCAGTCTGTTATATCTGGAGTATTTCTCCTGTCTTTTCCGGTGTCCTGTGTGAAGTTAAGTATCCTCTCTCTAATTCTCTCTTTCTCTCTTTCTTTCTCTCTCTCAGAGGACCTGAGCCCTAGGACCATGCCTCAGGACTACCTGGCATGATGACTCCTTGCTGTCCCCAGTCCACCTGGCCGTGCTGCTGCTCCAGTTTCAACAGTTCTGCCTGCGGCTATGGAACCCTGACCTGTTCACCAGACGTGCTACCTGTCCCAGACCTGCCATTTTCAACTTTCTAGAGACAGCAGGAGCGGTAGAGATACTCTCAATGATCGGCTATGAAAAGCCAACTGACATTTACTCCTGAGGTGCTGACCTGTTGCACCCTCATGCAACATGCTGGTCATTTAGGAACATTTGAACATCTTGGCCATGTTCTGTTATAATCTCCACCCGGCACAGCCAGAAGAGGACTGGCCACCCCTCATAGCCTGGTTCCTCTCTAGGTTTCTTCCTAGGTTTTGGCCTTTCTTGTCACGACTTCTGCCGAAGTCGATGCCCCTCCTTGTTCAGGTGGTGCTCGGCGGTCGACGTCACCGGTCTTCTAGCCATCATTGATCCATTTTTCATTTTCCATTGGTTTTGTCTTGTCTTCCTACACACCTGGTTCCAATCCCATTAATTACATACTGTGTATTTAACCCTCTGTTTCCCCTCATGTCCTTGTCGGAGATTGTTTGTGGTTATGTGTTCATGTATTTTGTATTTTGTATTTTGTATAGGTGTGAGACGGGTATGTTTATCCATGTTTATTTTTATGTACGTTGGTTTCTTGGAGTTTGTTTTATATAAATTAAACTACTCCAGTTATACCAAGTTGGTTTCTCCTGCGCCTGACTTCTCTGCCATCTACACACACGACAATGACATTTCTAGGGAGTTTTTCCTAGCCACCGTGCTTCGACACCTGCATTGCTTGCTGTTTGGTGTTTTAGGCTGGATTTCTGTACAGCACTTTGAGATATCAGCTGATGTAAGAAGGGCTATATAAATAAACTTGATTTGATTTGACCTACCCAGCAGCTTTGTTTACGCAAGACAACACTTCATGCATTTTTTTACTTGAGAAATACTGCACCAAACACCTTAGCTAGATGTACAATTTTGCGGCTAAAACCTCCTCAGCAAGAAACGTCAACATTTATTACAGATTTCTTGAGTCATCTTAGGTTCATTCTGACTATTTTAAGGAAGTAATACTGGCTTTGTTCCTATGGTGTCTCATGGGGGACAAACATCAGTAATAACTGCCACATCAAACCACACCCCCAAGACGGAAATTTTGTTTTTCTTAATGAGCAACAGAGAAACACATGCGGAATCAGTGCGTTCAGACGCTCTTTAAGGGAAAACACTAACTAGTTGTTATACAGATGTTCTATCGAACCTCTTGAGGATACAATCCCGATAACGGGATTGGTTGGACAACAACCAGTGAGATAGCACGGCGCGATATTAAAAACAAAATAATCTCAAAATTAAAATTCAAGTATTATACGGCATTTTAAAGATACTCTACTCGTTAATCCAATCACATTGTCCAATTTCAAAAAGGCTTTACGGTGAAAGCAAAACATTAGATTATTTTAGCATAGCACCTCAGCAAAAAAAAAAAGGCAATTTTCCAAGCACGATAGCCATCACAAAACCAGATATACAGCTAAAATTAAGCACTACCTTTGACAATCTTCATCAGATGACACTCCTAGGACATCATGTTAGACAATACATGGATTTTTTTGTTCGATCAAGCTTATATTTATATCCAAAAACCCAATTTTTACATTCGCGCGGGACGTTCAGAAAATGTTTTCTCCCCATAACTGCCGGTGAATAGGCACATTTAATTTACAGAAGAACTCATAAACGTTGAAAAAATGTATAACAATTATTTAAAGAATTAGAGATAATCTACTCCTTTATGCAACCACTTTGTCAGATTTCAAAATAACGTTACGGAAAAAGCACATTGTTCAATATTCTGAGTACAGAACTTAGCCTTCAATGCTAAGCTATACAGTTAGCCTACAACCACGGCGTCGACAAATCTCTAACAATATGTTTGAAATATTTACTTACCTTTGCTGATCTTCGGCGGAATGCACTCGGATGGGCACCCACTTCCACAAGAAATGTTCATTTGTTCTGCAAAGTCCATCATTTATGTCCAAATACGTCCGTTTTGTTGACCCATCCAGAACACTTTACAATGCCATGTGGCGTGGACGCAAATCCATAGACGAAATGTTCAAAGTTCCATTACCGTTTGTAGAAACACGTCAAACGATGTTTATAATCAATCCTTTAGGATATTTCTTAACGTAAAATTGCGATCATTTTACAACCGGGCAATAGCTATTCATCCCAGAAGAAAAATATAAAAACGATGATGTCACGTGCACGCGCATCATAAGACGCCTCTCCTCAGATTGGCCAATGATTGACTGAGCCAAAATGATCTGCCCGGTAACAGCTGACGGTTGAAACAAGTTCCTAAAGATTGTTGACAGCCAATGGAAGAGTTAGGAGGTGTAACGTAAATCCTATGTCACTGTAGTTTTTCAAGGGATTCAAAACAAAAACTACATTTCTAATTTCTCCCACTTCCTGATTCAATTTTTCTCAGGTTTTTTGCCTGCCATATGAGTTCTGTTATACTCACAGACACCATTCAGACTCCATTAAAACAGTTTTAGAAACTTCAGAGTGTTTTCTATTAATAATATGCATATTTTATTTTCTGGGCCAGAGAAGTAACCTGTTTAAATTGGGTACGTTTTTCATCCGGCCGTGAAAATACTGCCCCCTAGCCCCTAGAGGCTAATTTGACCAGTTTCTCACTGCAGGAAAATAATCCAGCAGCAACACAAAAGGACATGTGATTTATAATGAATGGACATTTTTTGTAAGGGTTGATACATTTTTTGTTAGGGCAAATCAAGTCTGACATTTTTAAGTGGAAATTATGAAATAATGTCACGACTTCCACCGAAGTCGGCTCCTCTCCTTGTTCGGGCAGTGTTCGGCGATCGACGTCACCGGCTTTCTAGACATCGCCGCTCCATTTCTCATATTCCATTGGTTTTGTCTTGTTCCATTACACACCTGGTTTTCATTCCATAATTACTGCATGTATTTAGTCCTCTGTTTGCCCTCCATGTCTTTGTGTGTAATTGTTTGTTTGTGATGTGGATTATTGTCGGGCGCTTTACTTTTGCCATGTTCCGTGTTTTTTGCACGTTATTGTTTTTATGTGCTGTATTTTGTGGAATGGAATTAAAGTGCGCCTGTTCACTACACTCTGCTCTCCTGCACCTGACTTTGCCTCCTGTACACACCCTTGACAAATAAGCTTTTTTCTATTAATTGTTTTACTACAAGTTTGCATTTCCTGCAGCCCAGGAAAATTCTGTGCGACAACAAAGTGATCAAATTAAGATAGTGCATTGAGAGACCCAGTAAAAACGACAGAATATTACGTCATTCACATGAAGACATAATTACGTCGCAGCTTGTTTCAAGCATATTAACAACCCGACAATGTAAACAGAAATAATTTAACTGATTCCTTTCTCCCTATTCTAAGCGCAATGATGACCAATTGTGGGAAAGTGTACATGACAAGAGATGCACATTCACCTTCATTTTCTCCCTACTTTCCGCTCCTTCAATCTCTCTTCCACCCTCCCACTTCTTTAAAAGTAAATGCCATTCTATATTAGAGAATGAATGGTTGAGACTGATGGTTTTTGAGGGTCTGCGAGATGGCTTAGATGAGAGTAAAAGAAAGTGTGAATATGTGTGTGTATAGGTAGATGAGGGGTAGAGAAAAGAGGGAGATAAGGAGAGAGAGAGAGGAGAGAGACTTGTAAAGCAACAGAGTTCATGAAAAATGCATGGAGGTTGGTTGCAGTGTCAGTTTGCTAGAGCGGGCGCTGCAGAAAAAGCACAGACAGTGCTCAGAACCTGAGTATCTCCATCGACTACCCTCACATTCACCTGTCTTGACGCTCCCCCTTTCAAATCCTAGCCCACTTCATTAGCTCCTATCACAACTAGCTTTCCTCATAGTTGTTTTAGTAAACAGGGTTGTTTCTGTCTCATTGCTATACATACATAGACCTGTCAAAAATCTGATACGTCTGCTGAATTGACAAAACGGCAACGATTTCCGAGCTGCTTTCTTTCTCCCCCTCTGTAAGTTGGAAGGAGGGGTGTCGAGCTGCAGATTCAAACAGAGTATGTTTTGACCTTGAGAGGATGTACTTCAAGGCTGACACGTGTTGGGGTTGAATAATTGAAATTGGCATTACTTCAATCAGCACGGGTTGACATTGGACCCCTGCTGTGGTAAAAATAGTCCTGCTGCTCCCTAGATCGCTTCTCTTTGCCATCAAACCTTCACATTGCTAAAACCTTTTGTAGGATTTGGTTTGTGGTTTATACAGACCCCGTTTTGGCCAACATATTCACACACATGGCACGGACACACACGCACATGCACCAGAAACACACACACACACACATACATTCCCTATCTCTATCTGCCCAGTGTTCCTTCAAAGATGGAGCCTTGCTTTAGAAGGACCAGAATACACTGCCTAGCTTATCTCTGGACACCATAAAGAAACCTCATGCTAATTCCTCCGCTGATAAATTGAAGACTGCAAACATACTTTTCTCCCTTTCTATGTCATTTCAACCTCTGGCAATTTAGAACTTTGTAATTTATTTTGAAAACTTCTCAAGATAATAACTAAGCAAAACAAGGTTAGACATTGACACAAGGTTACATATCGACAAAGAACCTGCCAGTAAAAGAAACTGACTGTACATGTCATTTTAGTTGGCATTAATATGGCATTGTGTCGTTGTTCCAATATTGTAGCTTAATGGACTTTATGTGTAAAACATTATCAACGGATGGGGATGAATAATTCAACCTTTTCCCTTTGAAACACCGGGCCTTTAACTAATCCTCTGCTGTATTGTCTCTCTGTCGCTATGGACCCTCTGGCATTCACTGCCAGAAAACACTCTGATCTTGAGGGGTATCCTACGAAACAAGCTAGATCTACTCAGGATTTTCTAAAGATAACCAGCTTCAGTTAGCTTCACATTCCAGCTCAGGCTTCATCTGTACTACAACGGTGGATATGGCTTGTCTACCTGCCGCTAACTCTAGCAGGCTTGTAACTGCGTGTGCATGTCGCACATGGCTAGTCGACCACGGAACTCTTCATTGAGACAATGCTGAAACATCAATCCATGGGCAAGTCAGTGCCACATTTTGCTGTACAGAAATCAAAATGAAATAAAAGTTATTGTGCAAATTCTGCAGGCTATGGTGTGAAATAGATATTTAGAAGCGCCGTCTTTATTACTTATCCTTAATGCAGAGTTTGGTATGCTTTGGTGTGCTTATCAATGCACAACCACAAGGGCCTTTTTTCCCACTCCTATCAATAATTGTATTAAGTCATACAAAAGCGTGAACCAGAATCCGGCCTTACAGGAGACATTGATATTGCAAATCGCCGAAGAGGCATTTGTACATACCGGCCGTGATGGCAGTAAATGACGATAGTTGTTCATTGAAACTCCATATTTTGTGAGTAAAGAATGTATTTTGACATTATTAAGCTTGAAAAGCTGGTGAACGACAAGTTTAATGGCTGCTTCCTGGTCTTAAAGGAGATTAACCATAACAAGGCCTCCCGTAGGGCCAGGTTCTGGTTCAACAAAAGTGTTACTGTGCATGAAGTTTAAAATGCATTCTGTTATTACTAAACATATCATGTGATCTGCATTTTAACATTACACATTTTTTACACACAAAAAAATATTTGATAACTAAAATATTTAATCAGTCATCTTCCACAAATGAAGGGGATGATGAACAAGAGGGAGGGAATCTGATTTCATTGGTCCTCAACTCGTGGCTCAGACACTTCATTCAGGATAAATAGAGTTAGCCCTGAGTTAGCCTGCTGTGGAGCAGGTTACTTCTGAAGGATTCAATGCCATAAAAATGGACCTGGCTAAAAGGTGAGCCACTTTCGTATGACTAGTTATCCCGAGTTGAACTCAGAGTTGACCAAAGATACCTCACTAACTCCTCAAACCTACTTCGTAGGATACCCCTCTGGTCAAGACACAACAGAGCCAACCACCACTATGTTCCAGATAATTCCATTATTTCAAAGGAGAGAGAGTTTTTTCATCTGCATACAGTAATGTGCTTTAGTTTAACTTGTTTAATCGCTTAAAAACAAACAAAAACGTGGATGTTCTGAGCTCTTCAGGTAACATTGAGGTTTTTCTGAAGTTCCCTTATTACCTCTCTTCAATCTCCTACACTTCACCTGTCCTTTCCTCCTGGCGAGAGGTGAGCTGCGAGGCTACTAATCGGATCGACACTTACAGCTCCGCCGGGGCCTGACCTTGTCTGAGGTAGCAAAATCCTCTCTGTCTGTCCGGCCGGTGGCCACTAGCTCTTAAAACCCTGACTGCATCTGACGGCGTCTGCTTCCTGCAGAGAGACAAGGGGCATGGGGAGACTAAGATGACTGCTTCCGTCTGCTCAGTTTTATTCTCCTCTGTCAGCTTCAGCAGCGTCTGTCCATCCTGCGGAGTGTCAAAGACGGAGAGAGACCATTAAGACAAAAGGAGAAGGTGAGAGAATAACCTGTTGGGCAGAGTAGAACAAAGGTGAAGAGAGAGCCTGCAGGGGACCTTTTCTAATAAGGAAACCAGCCCTGAATTCTGAAGTCTCAGTTCTGCACTCTGCTGAGTTCTTTTCTTTGTAGGAAGCTGGTAATTACTGATTGCTTGCAGTAAGTCCTTAGGAGCAGCTTAGCCTTCAGAGGTGACCATAACATGTGCAAAGCCTCTTTCTTCACTGAGCTTTACCTCACCCAAGGAGGCCCATTTTAGCATTAGCTGCGCTAATTCAGCTTTAAAAATGGAGGGGCCACACTAGTTTGGCACCGTCTCTCTGCACTGATCCACTGGTATCATCTTATTCCCATGCTGATCTTCATTTACTGGGCCTCATAAAGTGAGCTACAGTATATGGAGGTGGCGGAGCCTTCTCTGTGAGGCAGTATTAACTGTCTACCTCCTCTGAGACTAGTCAACGAGGTTACATCCTCTCTCTGCAATGCAGACAGTGGAGAAAAGACTCCTTATCGCAGTTTAATCTCCCCACCAAGAGTCGACACCACTGCTAAAGCCAATGTGACTTTGTCATTCATCCTCCGGTCTCAGGACGACCATGTTTGTTCATTAAAGTGAAAGGGCGGATCGACAGAAAATGAAGAGGGATTTTTCAGCAAGGACAAATCACAACATGGTAATGGGACTCCCTGAGATAGGGTCGAAGAGCAGCTAGATGGAGTGCCTTTGGCCGTGGGAGGGGTTGGCATTTGTACCTGTTCTACCTGCTGTGACCTGAACAAAATGAAATGCAAGAGAAAAAGAGAGGATGAAAATGAAAGGCTGTGAAGACCAAGCCCCCTTAGCTCTGTGAAAACATCAGCATGGGAAACCAGAGACCAGGGAGAGCCAGAGCGGGGTGCCTGCGTGTCAAACTGCCCCCAGTCTGAAGTCCTACATGCAGGGAGGAACAGCAAAAGATTAAGTTGACATTGCCCCACAGGTAGAACACTTGAAAAAGGCACTTACAATTATAAAGGCAGATCAATTTCATTGTGCAAACTGACAGCCTTCTATATAATTCAGGTCAGTATTTCTGCAGGGGCTAAAGCTCTCCTTTTTATGTTATTGTAATGTGCTATTAATTTGATTGATGGTGTTCTTGTCAAATCCTGAGGCCCTTGGGGAAGGGCTCAGTGCATTTAAATGTACCACTTTTCAGCAGGCCTGATAATGGACAGGCTAGAGCACAACCACTCTCTGCCTCACTACTACAACATAACATTACAGAGAACAAAGACAACAGTGACATACAGCTTCAGAGCTGAGGCTGGCTAGAGCTCGACTATTCTCTGCCTCAACTTAACATTACCTAGAACAAAGTCAAGTGACATACCTACTCATGGGGTGGGGTGGGGGGATGGACAGGGAGACAGAAAGAGAGAGTAGAAAGAAAACGAGAGAGTGAGACACACACAGATAGAGAGACTCGTAAAGGCCTTAAGATACATTCAGATTTATGCAAAAAGAGAACAGAATGACTACAATACTGTACATGAACCAGCACTGGAAATGATTGAGAAAATAAATGGTGAGCTGATCATTTCAACAGTATTATGGCACAGTACATCACACCATTACTGCTAAGTGAACATTTATTTCTGACAGCGTCATTTACGGATTCAGTGGTCTTGTAATCATTTGGTAATTCTGGTGTTCTATTGATGGGAGTTTTAGGGAGTCTATTAGAATTAGGCAGGGTGGCCATGTGCTAAGAACAAATATCTCCCTCCATCCTCACACTGATGGACAACTAGAGAAAGGCAGAAAATTCTGCTACGTTCTGCAATGCATTAGAGCTGCATATGAACTAAAGTCACAGTTGTTTTCTAAGTGCATGCCTGTTTGTATTAGCTAATATCCAGACAGAAAAAAACAAGACAGACAAAACAGATTTAGCAAAAAATGTTTAATCTCTCCTTGATGCATGTTTATTTACAAGTAATAAATCTGCAAAATAGGAAATAGCAGAATATTTACACAAGCGTGAAACAGCCAACCTGTCACAGTTGCTTCAAGTCTCAAACTCTTAAAAAGGTATCAGAATTCATAAAGTATTAAAACTCTTTAGTTTCTATTTTTTTCTTAAATTTGTGTCTAGATATTTTAATGTTTGCTCCTAAGCCTTTTTAAATGTACTTTGAAAAAAGGAACTGCTTTCCAATATGCCATATTCAAAACAAACCAAAAGAGGGAATCAGGAGGACAAGGATAGAAGTTGTTCACTGGTGTGGCAGAGTGGGTAACCTGTGACAGTGTTTTGAGTGGGCATGGTAAGGTGGTGGATTGTGGGTAATGGAGGGGTCGTAGAGGGTTGTGGGAAGGGGAGGGGGAGCTGACAAGGCACTATGTGCAAAGTGAAAGCTCTGTGTTCATCAAACAGCATCTGGATCTCTCCCTCTGGCTTTCCTCTCCATCTTCCACCCAACTCACTACGGCAGGCAGACGAGACAAAATAAGTACCGTTTCCTTCAAAGGAGTTCTAGAAGCTTCTTTCTTGTCATCTTCACACAACAAGTAGCATAGTATAATAAAATAACATAAAATAAAAAGAAAACATGAGACCAACTGCCCCAGTACATACAATATAACTTTTTATATACTCCATAGAGTAAGTTAGATTACCACACGTATCCATAATCCCCCCCAAGATCCTAATCATCATCATCATCATCATCAGAAACCTCTCACTTAAATAACAGAAGAGCCAAACGACATCAAAGCAGGAGAACCATCCTGAGACTTTAAAATGCAACCAGCTGTTTTACAATCACAGTCATCAAAGCTTAGTGTGTGTGTGGCGGGAGAGAGGCAGCACACAGCAACATTTTCCATCCACTAAACAAATGTGCTCAATCAGGGAGTAAAGGATGCTTAACAGAAGAACATAGTAGCAGTTTAAAAACATCTCAAACCATCCCAAATAGGGTGAATGAACAGAAAAGTGGTCAAGTCAATGCCAATCCTCCACTACCTTCTCTTGGTTTGGAAAAAGCCAGTAACCAGCATATAACTCTGTTTAAGTTAAGAGTTTCATAAACTAGTCTGTATGCCCTGCTCTCCGATATCAAGTACAGTACATACAGCAAGTCCAGCCCTATGTGTTTGGTCGGGTGGGGAGGGAGGGATTGGCTGTAGGGTGCGGTATTGAACTTCATTGGGTTGCCAACACTAGGACAGGCCTGAGCTGGCCTGAGCTGGAAAGGAGAGGTTGTCCGTATTGGAGGATGACCAAGAGAGGAGGAAGATGAGAGTAACAGCCCTGCAGGACACTGAGGTGAAACATGAATACTAAATATCCATATACTTTCAGAAAATGTAAATGTCTAATAAAATATAGGATGTGTTATGAAGTCCTACTCCCAATTGATTAGGAGAAATTCAAATATCACATTAAACAAAACATTTTAAGTAAATACATTTAGGAGAGACTTTTCATTTTCATTAAATCCCACCACATTTGTTGAATCCTGATCTCGGATAGATGGAAGGTTACATATCACATCTGTAGTCTGTGTGATCCACACGGCTCCCACTGGAGAACTGACCTAAATATTTCAGACGTTTCTCAAAAATGTATCTGTGTCTTTCTTCTAGCCAGCCATACTGTATCTCTAATCTCAGAGGACAAGGGAAAGGAATGAAGTTTCTTGTTTTTGTATATGACCGAAAGGGAATCGGTGTAACATATTAAAGGGAGAAAATGCATTTCACAAAAGTATCAGATTTCAGAGGAAACAAAAACCTTCGCGCCCAGTTAAAAACACTCACAAAGACTGAGCTACATCTCATCATCTTGTCACACATCACAGGTGTTTGCATTTCAACATATTTTTCACTGTTTTTTCATCTTCACAGCAGACTGATAAACAAAGAAAAGACAACACTGAATGTTCACCTTCCTTGGCGCTTTAAAACTCCTCTTTTTTCCGGTTGGATGACGCTCGTCACAGATGCTGTTATGGAACATAAGGGAAACCCTGGGAGATCTACTCTGCTAGCACTAACCATTGTTTGGTGGCTGCAGAGTACAAACACACAAACTCATACAACTTTCACCACTTCAACAGATCAACAATAAAAAAGAAACCATCTATTTAATTACACTAAAATAGAACTGTTGAAGTCACTAGAGTGACAGTACTTGCTCTCATGTGGGGTTCAAATCATGAGGGATTACCCTTCGCTCAAAGCTTTACCTATGAACTTCTCTCATCTTTGTCTGCAAACCTCTACCTCAGTGTCCACCATGACAGTCTGTAAGACTGTAACTCTAACACAGTGATCTACAGTATCTGAGGAACCTGAGGAGAGACAGCAGGTGGAACTTCAGGAAGCCTTTAAAAGGGTAGTGGGTGAATTACACCTTTGCTACATTTAGCGTGGCGCGAAGTCCAATGAATCCTTCTGTGGTGTCTGACTTCTGTTGTACAGCAAAGCCCACAACATCACTGTACTGTAAGCCATGATATTTGCCTTCCAAAAAACCTTGAGGTCCCAGAACTAAAGTGATCTACTTCACTGTGGTCTGGAGCCTGTGCACAGAGGCGTGCATGGTCATGGGAGCAACCAAGAGGGCTGCTCATCCAAGTGGCTAACACAGAAGGCTGTTTTCTCTCACCAGAGTGGTATACAAAACCAAGCCTTTGGTTTTTCTAAAAGCCACAATAGCACTGTGGTTGTGTTATATACCGGAATACCATACAGCTACGGTATTTCCAGTACTATTAAAACATATGTTCTCCCAAGACAGGAAAGGCCCCAAAACTTTACGATTTGTTGATTTTCTTCTAATATTTTTTTTGTCATTTAACTTTTTTTTTTTACTCTTCAGTCACGAGGCATGACAACATTTGATCTAAAGAAAACGTCTTTGCACTAAACAACATTCAAATAAAACATGGCACAGGACAAGGTTTCCTCTTGTTTTCATAGTTCAGTCTTTGAAATATCAAATCCTTTTCTTTCAAAGTATTCTGTACATTAAAATGGAAAACGTTGACTATTTTCATTTGTTTCTTTAAAAATGAAGTTGTATTTATATATCTATATATATTTATATATCCTCTTCTTTTGATTTAGCTTTTTTGTAAATTGTGCAAATTCAGCAGTAACACAAGTGGCACACCACTGGAGAGAGTAGGTAGTTGATAAAAACACACCACTGGAGAGAGTAGGTAGTTGATAAAAACACACCACTGGAGAGAGTAGGTAGTTGATAAAAACACACCACTGGAGAGAGTAGGTAGTTGATAAAAACACACCACTGGAGAGAGTAGGTAGTTGATAAAAACACACCACTGGAGAGAGTAGGTAGTTGATAAAAACACACCACTGGAGAGAGTAGGTAGTTGATAAAAACACACCACTGGAGAGAGTAGGTAGTTGATAAAAACACAAAATCTAAAGCTAAATGACAAAAAAAAAAATAATGAAAATCAAAATGACGTCCATGAAAGTCGATGAAGTCGCTGACACGTCAGAAGCTTCCATTGAGAGGGGAGCAATATACATGAAGTCCTTTCTCCATAGCCCCCCTAATATAGATCTATATATATATATATATATATATATATATATATATATAGATCTATCTCCTGGCCTCGTTAGCCAGCTGCTTCACAGTCCCGGCTCTGGGTAGATGGATCAACACGGAAGACAAACTGAAACCAGTGATGAAGACCGTTATGATAAGACACTTCCTCGGGGTGACAGACGTTACGTGTTTATAAATGAAGGGTTGTCTGGATGGGCCGGAGCCCAGGCCTAACTCTGGTGGGTCTCCAGTGTACTGCTTGTGTCCTTGCAGTCCTTACGCGTTGTGTTGGGGGTCAGGGGCTGGCGTCAGTGAGAGAAGGCCTGGCTGCTACCTTCTCCGCCCCTCAGTGGCGGGCCGTTCCTCAGCTGGCCAGGGCCATGGTGTCGATGACCTGCTCCAGCTTACTGCGCAGTCTCTGCCTGCGAGACTGCTCGTCCTTCTGCAGTGAAGACAGGATCTGGGGAGGGAGGAGAGAGGGATGGAGAAGAGAGCAATGAGCGAGAGGAAGACCGATCATCAGGGTGGACCACCAGCAGAGAAAGTCTATCAGAACATCTGTCAGTCTGTGTAAACAGCTGTTGAATCAAACATGCTGTCATGGCGGCATGAGCAGGCAATGTATTGGTATTTACAATACCAAAGGCATACAAACAGTTGATCTCTTCCCCGACAAACACAATACACTTGTTTAGTCATAGATAGGTGTGAACCTGGAACACTGAATTTTTACTATATGACATTGCATAGATGAAAAATTTGATCAAACAGGCGGATGACTGTAGAAGCTGCAAGAGGTGGATATACATAGAAAGCACAGCTGAGGTGCTGTATGTACTATGGTATTATGGGAACTGGAAGAGGAGGTGCCGGTGGGTCCATCAGAGAGCTGTGTACTAGCTGTTAGGGTGTCATGCAGCAGGCTGCATTATGGACTGCTAATGCGCCTTGTGTTAGTGCTGTTGTGAGGAATGAGGGGGGGGGGGACCCTGCAGCCGCCCGCAACAGGAGCCATAATGAGCCTTAATGAAGGGGAGCGGTTGCTTAAATGGAGGCAGCTGCAGCTCTCGCCTCAACCACAGGAGCCAGCACTGCAGATAGAGGAGGGGCGAGAGAGGGGTCGAGATGGGGTCTGATGCTGACTGGAGATGACTGAAAATACCCCACTCACTTCCAACGACACTCTACCGTTCCCACCACCGCAGCACTCTACCCCCAGGTAAGAAGGATTGTCTGAGCCGACAGAGCTACACATTGTTTACGTGTTTGTGAAGGCCACAACGGGAAAGGGGATGCCTAGTCAGTTGCACAACTGAATGCATTCAACAGAAATCTGTCTTCCGCATTTAACCCATCCCCTCTGGCCTTAATCAAGGGCAGACAGCTGATTTTCACACCTCGCCAACTAGGGGATTTCAACCAGCGACCTTTCGGTTACTGGCCCAACGCACTTAACCGCTAGGCTACCTGCCACCCCAGGCACACAAACTCAGAGTGAGTATAGTACAGAAGCTATCCTAGCATTGCCTTCCTGGCTGGCCGACTGTCTGTCTGTCTGTCTGTCTGTCTGTCTGTCTGTCTGTCTGTCTGTCCTAATGTCTGAGAGTGGACGGAGGGGACAGAGAGGAGGGAGATTATGCACTGCTTCATAATCTCTTCATTTCCACAGCCTAGTCTTTGTTAGTCACTGGCCTCAGCCCTCTCTAGGCTGCTTGGCTCAGCTCAGTTCTCTGACAATTTGCACAAAGTGTACACTCTCATTCACATCTCTGACATGGAGTAGCTATACTACACTGGCTCTGCCTGAACGAATAAGCAATGTTTCAAGAATGATTAGTCCCTCTATTTTGGTGGGAAAATCTATTTATGCACATGCAATTAATGAACTTGAAAGGATAGCACATGGGAGAATTAATAAAACACATACTGTGGTCAATTAGCTTCATAATATGTACCTTAATGGTTTTAATAGCTGCATGCAATTATGGACATCTACTCAGTAATCTATTAATTGAATTAGAACGCCCACATTCCATTCATCAGGAAAACAAGAGGGCAGAGCTGGTGCTTCTGCATTGTTTTTTAATTAATTTTTTTACATTTATTTTTATTTCACCTTTATTTAACCAGGTAGGCTAGTTCTCATTTGCAACTGCGACCTGGCCAAGATCAAGCATAGCCATTCGACACATACAACAACACAGAGTTACACATGGAATAAACAAAACATACAGTCAATAATGCAGTAGAACAGAAGAAAACAAAAAGTCTATATACAGTGAGTGCAAATGAGGTAAGTTAAGGCAATAAATAGGCCATGGTGGCGAAGTAATTACAATATAGTAATTAAACACTGGAATTGTAGATGTGCAGAAGATGAATGTGCAAGTAGAGATACTGGGGTGCAAAGGAGCAAGATAAATAAATAAATACAGTATGGGGATGAGGTAGGTAGATAGATAGATGGGCTGTTTACAGATGGGCTATGTACAGGTGCAGTGATCTGTGAGCTGCTCTGATAGCTGGTGCTTAAAGCTAGTGAGGGAGATATGAGTCTCCAGCTTCAGAGATTTCTGCAGTTTGTTCCAGTCATTGGCAGCAGAGAACTGGAAGGAAAGACGACCAAAGGAGGAATTGGCTTTGAGGGTGACCAGTGAGATATACCTGCTGGAGCGCGTGCTACGAGTGGGTGCTGCAATGGTGACCAGTGAGCTGAGATAAGGCGGGGCTTTACCTAGCAGAGACTTGTAGATAACCTGTAGCCAGTGGGTTTGGCGACGAGTATGATGCGAGTGCCAACCAACGAGAGCGTACAGGTCACAATGGTGGGTAATGTATGGGGCTTTGGTGACAAAACGGATGGCACTGTGATAGACTGCATCCAGTTTGTTGAGTAGAGTGTTGGAGGCTATTTTATAGATGACATCACCAAAGTCGAGGATCGGTAGGATGGTCAGTTTTACAAGGGTATGTTTGGCAGCATGAGTGAAGGAGGCTTTGTTGCGATATAGGAAGCCGATTCTAGATTTAATTTTGGATTGGAGATGATCAATGTGAGTCTGGAAGGAGAGTTTACAGTCTAACCAGACACCCAGGTATTTGTAGTTGTCCACGTATTCTAAGTCAGAGCCGTCCAGAGTAGTGATGCTGGACGGGCGAGCAGGTGCAGGCAGTGATCGATTGAATAGCATGCATTTAGTTTTACTTGCGTTTAAGAGCAGTTGGAGGCCACGGAAGGAGAGTTGTATGGCATTGAAGCGCGTCTGGAGGTTAGTTAACACAGTGTCCAAAGAGGGGCCAGAAGTATACAGAATGGTGTCGTCTGCGTAGAGGTGGATCAGAGAATCACCAGCAGCAAGAGCAACATCATTGATGTATACAGAGAAGAGAGCTGGCCCGAGAATTGAACCCTGTGGCACACCCATAGAGACTGCCAGAGGTCCAGACAGTAGGCCCTCCGATTTGACACACTGAACTCTATCAGAGAAGTAGTTGGTAAACCAGGAAAGGCAATCATTTGAGAAACAAAGGCTGTCGAGTCTTCCAATAAGAATGAGGTGATTGACAGAGTCGAAAGCCTTGGCCAGGTCGATGAATATGGCTGCACAGTAATGTCTCTTATCGATGGCGGTTATGATGTCGTTTAGGACCTTGAGCGTGGCTGAGGTGCACCCATGACCAGCTCTGAAACCAGATTGCATAGCGGAGAAGGTACGGTGGGTTTCGAAATGGTCGGGTAATCTGTTTGTTAACTTGGCTTTCTAAGACCTTAGAAAGACAGGGTAGGATAGATATAGGTCTGTAGCAGTTTGGGTCTAGAGTGTCACCCCCTTTGAAGAGGAGGTGCTCTTATTCTCCATGGACTTTACAGTGTCCCAGAACTTTTTTGAGTTAGTACTACAGGATGCAAATTTCTGTTTGAAAAAGCTAGCCTTAGGTTTTCTAACTGCCTGTGTATATTTGTTCCTAACTTCCCTGAAAAGTTGCATATCACGGGGGCTATTCGATGCTAATGCAGAACGCCACAGGATGGTTTTGTGCTGGTCAAGGGCAGACAGGTCTGGAGTGAACCAAGGACTATATCTATTCCTAGTTAAAAAAATGGAGTGCGGCATGCTTATTTAAGATGATGAGGAAGGCACTTTTAAAGAATAGCCAGGCATCATCTACTGACGGGATGAGGTCAATGTCATTCCAGGATACCACGTCCAGGTCGATTAGAAAAGCCTGCTTGCAGTAGTGTTTTAGGGAGCGTTTGACAGTGATGAGGGGTGGTCGTTTGGTCGCAGACCCATTACGGATGCAGGCAATGATCGCTGAGATCTTGATTGAAAACAGCAGAGGTGTATTTGGAGGGCGAGTTAGTTAGGATGACATCTATGAGGGTGCCCGTGTTTACGGATTTGGGGTTGTACCTGGTAGGTTCATTGATAATTTGTTTGAGATTGAGGGCATCAAGCTTAGATTGTAGGATGGCCGGGGTGTTAAGCATGTCCCAGTTTAGGTCACCTAGTAGCACGAGCTCAGAAGATAGATGGGGGGCAATCAATTCACATATGGTATCGAGGGCACAGCTGGGGGCAGAGGGAGGTCCATAGCGGCAACAGTGAGAGACTTGTTTCTGGAAAGGTGAACTTTTAGAAGTAGAAGCTCGAATTGTTTGGGTACAGACTTGGATAGTAATACAGAACTCTGCAGGCTATCTTTGCAGTAGGTTGCAACACCGCCCCCTTTGGCAGTTCAATCTTGGCGGAAAATGTTATAGTTAGCGATGGAGATTTCAGGATTTTTGGTGGTTTTCCTAAGCCAGGATTCAGACACGGCTAAGACATCCGGGTTGGCAGAGTGTGCTAAAGCAGTGAGTAAAACAAACTTAGGGAGGAGGCTTCTAATGTTAACATGCATGAAACCAAGGCTTTTACGGTTACAGAAGTCAACAAATGAGAGCACCTGGGGAGTGGGAGTGGAGCTAGGCACTGCAGGACCTGGATTAACCTCCACATCACCAGAGGAACAGAGGAGAAGCAGGATAAGGTTACGGCTAAAGGCCATACGAACTGGCCGTCTAGCACGTTCGGAACAGAGAGTAAATGGAGCAGGTTTCTGGGCACGATAGCGTAGATTCAAGGCATAGTGTACAGACAAAGGTAAGGTAGGATGTGAGTACATTGAAGGTAAACCTAGGCATTGAGTAATGATGAGAGATATAGTCTCTAGAGACGTTTAAACCAGGTGATGTCATCGCATACGTAGGAGGTGGAACAACATGGTTGGTTAAGGCATATTGAGCATGGCTAGAGGCTATACTGTAAAATAAGACAGTAATCACTAACCAGGACAGTAATGGACGAGGCATATAAATATTAGAGAGAGGCATGCGTAGCCAAGTGAACATATGGGTCCAGTGAGTGGTTGGGCTGACTGGAGACACGGCGATTCAGACAGTTAGCAGGCCGATGCTAACAAGCTAACAGTTAGTAGGCCGGGGCTAAACAAGCTAGCAGTTAGCAGACCGGGTTAGCAAGCAAGCAGTTGGCAGACTGGGGCTAGCAGTTAGCAGACCGGGGCAGGCAAGCTAGCAGTTAGCAGACCGGGGCAAGCAAGCTAGCAGTTAACAGACCGGGGCTAGCAAGTTAGCCTTTGGGGGACGTCGCGATGGGGTAAGTCTGTTTTTGCCTCTTCGTGCGGTGACGTCGATAGACCAGTCGTGGAATTAGTAGGGTTCCAAGTAGCTCTAGGTAGCTAGTAGGCCGCGGTTAGCAGAATGGGCCTTCAGCGGATGTCGCGCCTGAGGGGCCTGTTGGAATCCTCGGGCAGATTATGTCGGTATTCCAGTCGTAGAGGATCGACGGGGTTCCGTGCCCCGTACCGGCAGTAGAAGGAGTCTGGATATTGTAGCCCGGGAGTGGGCTTTGGTGGTAGCGCAGGAGCCCTAGCCGGGCTAGCTTCAGGCTAATTGGTGCCTGCTCTGTGATGGAAACACTAGCCTGGAGTAGTCACCGGGGATTGCGGTTAGCTAGTTGCGAAGATCCAGATGAAAATGTTCAGAGTTTGCGGTCGGAATCCGGGGATATGGGGGGGGGAGTAATAATAATAGGTCCGTTATGCTCTGGTTTGAGTCACGTTGTTCGAACTGGCGAGAGCTTTCCGAGCTAAAGGTTAGCTGATGACCGCTAGCAGTGGTTTGCTGACTGATAGCTGGTAGGTAGTTAGCTGGCTAGCTAGCTTCAGTTGAGGGATTCCAGATCCGAAGTAAATAGAAATACTTTAGAAAAAAAACAGATCCACGCCACATTGGGTGAGGCGGTTTGCAGGAGAGTATTTAGAAGTTGAGGTTAAGGAAAATATTTTAAAAAGATATGCGAAGAAAATGATGTAAAAAGATATATACAAGGGACACGACAGGACAAAGACAAAGAGATTTGACTGCTACGCCGTCTTGGATTTCTCATGCATGCATCACCCCTTCAACATACAGAAACAACGGAGATTCTATTCTGATCTCTTCAAATTGTGACTGACAAATCTAACTCATTTGAATAATATATCTATATCATTATGATGTCTATGATTAATATCTTCATAATATACTGGTGACTCACCTCATCTTTGTACTTGACGATGTAGGAGTAGATCTCATGCAGGGCACTCATGCTGTTGAACTGGCTGAGGTGCAGCCGGGACTGTTCAGCCAGGTAGGCACTCATGTCCTGGTCACTGATGGCTGGCATACGGGAGATGTCGGAGTAGTACCTGCAGGACAGGAGGGGAGCAGGAGAGAAGAGGGGTTAGGGGTTAGCATCCTAGACTGGAGAGGACACCTCTTTAGTTAGGTATGTGAAGGACAAGATTACAAGGAGAAGTACTTGTCAACAACCATCTGGTCAACTCTCCATCACCATAAACACCTCTGATATATTTTTGATCAACTGTTTACATGCTAAGTACATACTACTGTACATCTGCTTGACATAAACCATGAGATGGACAATCTTACAGTCTGTGGAGTTGAGATCTGTGTCATACATACCTCTCCACCCAGTTCTTGTAGTTAGGGATATCCTTTGCATAGAGCAGCTTGTTAGAGGGCGAGTCTTTGCCCAGCTTGTGTTCTGATGTGGAGCAAGAGTCCATGAAGGTCTGGGCCACCACAGACAGACAGGCGTCTGTGATGCTGTTCTTATGGATGTCAAACACAAACTGGGGGTTCTTGATCACGTTTACCCAGAACCGCAGAGGCAGGCTGGGATGGGAGAGTGAGAGAGGAGATGTTTCATCATGAGGAGATGTGTCAACAACAATTCACATCATACAACCAAAACATACAGGCACTCAATGTTTGTAATGTGTCTCACCAGTTACTCTTCCAGGTGTGCCGTACGTCTGAGTCTGATATGGAGTGTTTGTCGGCCTGCTCGTCCAGGAAGTCAAACATGTACTTGATGGCGAGAGGCAGGGCGCTGCCACGGTGGGCCGTGCTGAAGATGGTCTCAAACAGGTCGTCCACAAACTTCTGTAACGTACCCTGAGGAGAGGACAGAGGTTTAGTTGTCAGGGTTATTCTCCAATTACACACCTACAGACTTCAAATCAACCAACAGAGATTCATTTCTCCCCACAGCGACCAGCATCTTTAAGGGGGGGTGGCTGTGGAGAGGACGCCACATTTTGCTGCTCCAACATCAAAATACTGAGATGTGCTGGTTTAGCAGACAGACAGACCTACGTGAGCTATCGGAATTCCTTTCACTTCTCTGCATCACGCACCACGAAACATTCAATCCCACAACAAATGACCTGTCTCCTGCTATTTTCTCTTCCCTACTCCCCCCTTTATATTTATCTATCTTGTTTTTATTATGAATCGAAATTGACCACCCAAGAGGCTTGTAAACAGCGTTTAATTTCCATGGTTTTCTTCCCCTACAATTAGGATGGAAACAATCAGCTCAGTTAGGCGAGAGGAGAGTGGCAGGCAGGCAGTCCGGCCCTGTTTGGCCAGTTAACAGGGACTTGGCTGATATGAGGAACGCCAGAAGAATACAACACAACAACAGAGGCTGAGCTGTTAAAGAGACAGGCATATCAAATGACTATCGGAAAAAAAGAGGTCCTCTTCACACAGGAAAAACTGTTTACATTTTCGTGGTCCTAGAGTCAGGAAATGGAATACATTGAGTGGAGTTACTGCTTTCAATACATGTCAAAAATGATCATTGGCAAAAATGGAGTTCAAGGTTTTCATTTGACAGCGACGGTATGAAGGGCATTTCAGTGACTTATTCAACATTCAGATGAGTTGACTTACATCAACAGTACTGTACATGTATTTTACGAAGGTGTGATATACAGTAGGCTGGCCTGGCGTCTATGTAATCTTACCTTGGTGGCGAGCAGACGGGTCAGATAGATCTCAGAGACCATCTTGCTGCCGCGGTCTCCCTCGCGCTGGTCAGAGTGGTCGTGGTTCTTGACCAGGTGCCACAGCTTGGTACCACTCTCCAGGTCAGGGGTGATCATGGGGGTGCGGGAGCGCAGGCTGTCTGGACTGCTGGCTGTCCGCAACATGCTCTCTGGACGGAGGCACGAGAGAGACAGAAACATCAGGACAAAGACAGGTTCATCAGGAACACACAATGCAGAGGTCTTTAGAGATCAATGGAACAAGATGACCAGATCAGAACACCAGTCTGACTCCCTGGTTCCATGCCCTATTGTGTTGTGAGAGGTTCAACTTGAGTTCAAGCAGTGATACGCACTCATATAAATCACATATTTCAGGTCAAAATTATGCCTTAAAAATTGTATCTGACCCTTGCCAAGCTCTGGACAAATGTATATGTTTGTCCACTATGGACAAACATAAATTAGAAGACAAACATATTTAGTCTGGTGACTGACTAAATAACAGTCCCATTTAGTCTAGTGAAGAAAAGGCTCTTTGGGCTGTGTATCTGTCCGTCATCCAGCCAGAACAAAGACCATGCCAGCGTGAGGAGCAGTGTCAATCTGTCTGTCACAAGGTCGCAGCCCATGATGCACTGGGACCTGACCCTTGAGATGGAGAGAACATTAATGAGCAAGACAACAGATCCCTGTAACCTCTCTTATTGTCCGTCAGAGAGGTGGAAGGATGGAGTGATTAGGCCTCAACTAAGGAGCGAGGAGAGTTAGCCGACTCATTACTCTCAATTGGCAGACTCTAACTAATTGGCAAAGTGGGAGAACAAAAACAGTGTGCCTCATTTCATTGGGTCAGGGCCAAGAGAGGAGATAGGAAAGAGAATCTGCTTTCCGTCTTATCATTAGCACACGTTTTTATACCAGCCCTTCCATCTTTATCTCCCTCGCTTGTCCCCATCCCAAATAACCCATAATGTTATAGTGCTGGATATAATAGAAACCCATACACATTACACCAATATCCTTCCTGCTTGAGGTAGTGGATGAGTCAGGCTGTACAGGCTCCATTGTGTGAGTCTCCTCTCCTCCCCGGGGCAGACTGCCTCCATGCATTGCTTCATTAATAAAGGTGCGAGTGTCAAACTTCATTACGGTAAACCAAAGGATGCCTATCTACCGCGTTCCTCTTATCAGCTAGCCTGCTGTAGCTGCAGCCGGCACGGGAGGGAGGCTGCCTGGTGAGGAGGCTGGGAGGGTAGCCAGAACACAGGGGCGTCAGTCCCTCTCTAATGTATGGAGGGAGGGATGAGAGGAGGGATGGAGAGTGAGAGAAAAAAACAACTTCAATCTCTGTCTATCTCTCTCACACCGTCTGAATGATGGCGTGACGCTTGGGGCTTCTGAGTTTCGGATGGCAGGGAGGGCCCCCTGGTTTTCAGGGCGAGAGGATGAGAGAATTACATCTCAGAAACTCACTGACACATAGAGACTAATGTGTGTCAGTGGTTCTGGGCTTGTTGATGCTTTCCGCTAGACCAAATCAAAAGAACAGTGGGGCATCAGAGCAAGACAACTGCCCTGAATGTTCCCAATTAACTCTACTGAGATCTGGGCCTGTACTCACAAAGCATCTCAGAGTAAGAGTGCTGGTCTAGGGTCAGTTTAGCCTTTTCAATCATAATAACTAACAGCGGGAACTGATCCTAGATCAGCACTCTTTAGACACTTTGTGAATATGAGCCCTGTAGTATTTAAACAGCGCGCCAGTGACTAACTCCTGCCACACGTATGTCATGGGTGGGAGTTAAAACCAGTCATGACCAAAGAGGAAAACAAAACCAGTGTGACTAAGATTGGTCTCTATGCCAACGACCTTGTTTGAGACCCCATTATCAGCCTGTTCACACCGGAACATTCTGTAGTCACTCTCCTAGCAACCAATAGGTCTCCTGTATTCCTACATCTATTGTACATTCATCATGAGGCTGCTACTGCGGCTGCTGCTGTTGCTACTGCTGATTGAGTGCCTGTAATTCCATGGCAATCATGTCCATTGGCTTCTGGGGGAAGAGTGGTGCACGTTTACGTCCGCTCTTACAACAGCCAGGGATGGGCGATCCTCTCTGTGGACGAATAAACCAGCCTGGCTTTCACTGGCCTGTCAGCGTTGCTATTGTTGCTACCCCTTATCAACACAACAACGAACATAAGGAGAGGGAGGGAAAACAACAAAGGTGAAAGCTTCAGAAAAAGGTTTTTGCCAGGGAGCTGGTTACACTGATGCGGTGTGGAGCTGAGGCTGTGTTTAAAGTTGTTAGCTATTGGTCTTCAGTCTTTGGCAGGAGGAATGAGCTGTCTGATGTAATGCCTGTCATTTCCGAGATGGTGAAAATGCCTATTGGTGGATTTATGGTTATCTCAGTTCAGAGAGGCTGAGAAAAATCTTGCTTACTACCAAGAAAGACAAACCGAGAGAGCAAAGAAAGGCAGAGATTGAGAGAGAAATTAAGAGAAAAAGAAAGATGAAGGAATGACTCACCATATCTGCTGAGAGACTTGGTGAAGGTAGAGGAGTTGGATATGTTGTAGGCTGAGTTCTGCTTTGGCACCAGAGCGATCACTGAGCCGTCCGTCACCTACAAGGAATGAAAAACAAAGGTTTGTCTTATAAATGCTGTCCTGTCAATCACTCCATCCACTGTCTGTTTGCGTAGATAAAACCACCGAGGCAGTACACCCCAGCCCACCCACCACCTCCCTCTCCTCTCACCTGATAGTGGGCCAGTGTGTTGAGGTGTTTCCAGTCGTTGTCGATCTTTGTTGTGACATCCTCATCCTGAAGGATGATTCTGGCCATCCTGCCCTGACGCCACTCTGTGATGAGGAGGATAGGAGGATGAGAATAGATCGCACGCCAACGCACACACACTGTAAACACAATCTCCTACTGGTGTTCTTACCCAGGTCCATGTCCCCAGCCTTGGGTCTCTGGGAGTAGGGGCTACCCTTGTACACTGCATCCAGCAGCTTCTCCTTCACCTGGGTGATGGTGTCACAGTTCAGCCCCTTCACCGTCACCTCCGGGGCGTTCTCATTCTCCGGGTTCACACAGTGGAGTGTCTAACAGGGGAGGGAGGGGCAGAAATTAGGTCCAGCTCACGTCAGCTTACTTTGTTGGCATTTGCAGGAATTTGAATCGCATACTCAAGCAGCAAGCACTAATTAAGGTCACTGAGGTAATGCAAAATCCTATCGCCCTTAATGCCTTCTCAAAGGTAAATCATGTATTTGATCAAATATCATTATTGCCCTGTAAAATATTTCTATTTGACAGTACTAACCAGGGTCTTGTAGTCAATCTGCTGTCTGATGAGCTTGTCTTCACTGAGGGAGTAGCGCGCCTCTCCTGTGATGGAGTCTATAGGCCCCTTCTCCATCTGCTGCTTCATGGCACAGTACAGCATGAACAGAGGCTCGCCCGCACACTCCTAGAGACACATGGACACAGGTCATCAGTGACAGGCAAGGGCTGTATCTATATCTTAACAGGTATGCAGGTATGCATATAGGACATCTAAATTGTTAAAAGGTTTTCAAAACAATTATAATAAATGCAACAGATGGAAAATGAGATATTAATATTGACTGAATTATCGCACATAAAACATTTTACTGGCACGGACAAATAATGAATGGAGTTCAGGAATTTGGGTGGGAATTCAGGTATTACATTTATTGTAAAATGTCTCCATTCATTTCTTAGAATGCACTGATAAATGTGACTCATTTCAGGAAACTAGGCGTATGTCGCATGTCACTACTTCACAGGAGTGGCATTTGAACGTAAACATTTATTTTAGAACAAAATGCTTTTTTTCACGTGCCTTAATAACAAACTTGTATTCCATCAATAAATAAGAATAAAATTGTTAAAATTACGAGTCTAGTTTGGTTTAGCTACGAAAAAAGACAGGAACCTTCCCGCTAGCCATGATTGGCTGAGATAATGGATGGGCTGGACATGTCGTGCGATGAGTTTGGATTGGTCTGCCATGTAGCATGCTTCTGTTTATAACATGAGCTGTTCACTATGTGTTGACAGTCCTTTCTACTGTGCCGTTTTTGAAATAATTTTTTAATATATTTTTTGTAACCTTTATTTAACTAGGCAAGTCAGTGAAGAACAAATTCTTATTTACAATGACGGCCTACACCGGTCAAACCCGGACGACACTGGGCCAATTGTGCGCCACCCTATGGGACTCCCAATCACGGCCAGTTGTGATACAGCCTGGATTCGAACCAGGGTGTCTGTTGTGACACCTCTAGCACTGAGATGCTGCGCCACTTGGGAACCCATATAACGTTAGCCATCGAGAACTACAAAAGTTTTGCTACTTTTCTCAACAACATTTATGCCCTGAATTTAGCAAGCGCTATTGACAAGTCAGTTGGAAAAGGTGATGGGCTACTTTCTGCTCACACCACGGTCAGTGTGAACCGGAGTGACTTGAAACAAAGCTGGCCAAACAAGATGTACTGCAGCTACAAACAAAACGGAGTTAAATGGTTCCAGTCTGCCGTGAAGCATTCATCCATGTATACAGGTAAGAGTCTAGCTACATTTTCAGATATACATTTCAAATTTTGTCAGAAGTTTTTATTGCAAGTTAAAGCATACTGTTAGTTAGCTAGCAAACTTTAGCTTGCTGGTTCGCTAGCTAACGTTACATGTGATCTGTGTAGAAATATTACTCGAATCAGAAATCCATTTGCGTAGCTAGATATAGCCTACTGTTAGTTAGCTAACATTGAACCTAGTTTGTTAGCCTTAGCTACCTGCAGCTTCATACTACAGCTATGACAATGTTTGTATTGGTAGTAGTATGAGTTGGGATTATTCCGGTTAATTGTTTAGCTAGCTAGGTAGCTAGCTAGCTACATGTCTAAACAAAAGACTCCATTTCAACCAGATTATTACATGGCCCATCCACTTAGCTAGATGTGGCTGGGGGGTGGTTATATAATTTCCTTCACATCACCCATCAATTTAGACAAGTGTGTCGGGTAAGCATCATCTTATAATGATAAAATATTTATAAAATATTTTTATCTGGACACTTTCTGCTTTTGATATTGCTTCTATGCAAGTAACCATTTCACTGTACCGTTTACACCTTCTGTATCCTGTGCATGTGACAAATAAACCTAGATTTGATTTGATATAGCCTGTTTACCACATGACCTCGCATGTGAATTCTTAAAGAGATGGGTGGGGCTAAGGCTTAAGAGGGTGTGAACGATGCTGAATGGGTGTAGACAAAGAAAGCTCTCCAGTAGGTATATGTACCAAAACACTGAAGGGACATTTTCTCAAAAGTGGGGTTACAAGTTTATCAACTTTCAAAGCAGAATTACTTTCCCATTGTTCCTCAACTGCAGTGAATGATATACAATTTTCTAGCTCTGAATCTCTACTTTTATCCAATGTAAAAAACACAATTTCAAATGTGGCTACATAAGACCGAATCGAGGCGGTCGGTCACATATAAAAATGGTTTTATTGTATTAGGTACATCAAAAATATTTTGTCTTTATGTGCCTCATTTACATGAATACACCGGGTGTATTTGCACATATGAAGATATTAACATAAAGGGGTGGAACAGGGCTGCAACAACCAAACACTTGCTCTGTCCACCCTACCATCACTCACCTGCTCTGTTTACCCTACCATCACTCACCTGCTCTGTCTACCCTACCATCACTCACCTGCTCTGTCTACCCTACCATCACTCACCTGCTCTGTCTACTCTACCATCACTCACCTGCTCTGTCTACTCTACCATCACTCACCTGCTCTGTCTACCCTACCATCACTCACCTGCTCTGTTCACCCTACCATCACTCACCTGCTCTGTCTACCCTACCATCATTCACCTGCTCTGTCTACTCTACCATCACTCACCTGCTCTGTCTACTCTACCATCACTCACCTGCTCTGTCTACCCTACCATCACTCACCTGCTCTGTCTACCCTACCATCACTCACCTACTCTGTCTACCCTACCATCACTCACCTGCTCTGTTCACCCTACCATCACTCACCTGCTCTGTTCACCCTACCATCACTCACCTGCTCTGTTCACCATACCATCACTCACCTGCTCTGTTTACCCTACCATCACTCACCTGCTCTGTTCACCCTACCATCACTCACCTGCTCTGTTTACCCTACCATCACTCACCTGCTCTGTTCACCCTACCATCACTCACCTGCTCTGTCTACCCTACCATCACTCACCTGCTCTGTTCACCCTACCATCACTCACCTGCTCTGTTTACCCTACCATCACTCACCTGCTCTGTTCACCCTACCATCACTCACCTGCTCTGTTTACCCTACCATCACTCACCTGCTCTGTTCACCCTACCATCACTCACCTGCTCTGTCTACCCTACCATCACTCACCTGCTCTGTTCACCCTACCATCACTCACCTGCTCTGTTCACCCTACCATCACTCACCTGCTCTGTTTACCCTACCATCACTCACCTGCTCTGTCTACCCTACCATCACTCACCTGCTCTGTCTACCCTACCATCACTCACCTGCTTTGTCTCACCTGCTCTGTCTACCCTACCATCACTCACCTGCTCTGTCTACCCTACCATCACTCACCTGCTCTGTTCACCCTACCATCACTCACCTGCTCTGTCTACCCTACCATCACTCACCTGCTCTGTCTACCCTACCAGCACTCACCTGCTCTGTTTACCCTACCATCACTCACCTGCTCTGTCTACCCTACCATCACTCACCTGCTCTGTCCACCCTACCATCACTCACCTGCTCTGTCTACCCTACCATCACTCACCTGCTCTGTCTACCCTATCATCCCTCACCTGCTCTGTCTACCCTACCATCACTCACCTGCTCTGTCTACCCTACCATCACTCACCTGCTCTGTTCACCCTACCATCACTCACCTGCTCTGTCTACCCTACCATCACTCACCTGCTCTGTCTACCCTACCATCACTCACCTGCTCTGTCTACCCTACCATCACTCACCTGCTCTGTCTACCCTACCATCACTCACCTGCTCTGTCTACCCTACCATCACTCACCTGCTCTGTCTACCCTACCATCACTCACCTGCTCTGTCTACCCGACCATCACTCACCTGCTCTGTCTACCCGACCATCACTCACCTGCTCTGTTCACCCTACCATCACTCACCTGCTCTGTCTACCCTACCATCACTCACCTGCTCTGTCAACCCTATCATCCCTCACCTGCTCTGTCTACCCTACCATCCCTCACCTGCTCTGTCTACCCTACCATCACTCACCTGCTCTGTCTACCCTATCATCCCTCACCTGCTCTGTCTACCCTACCATCACTCACCTGTGCTGTCTACCCTACCATCACTCACCTGCTCTGTCTACACTACCATCACTCACCTGCTCTGTTCACCCTACCATCACTCACCTGCTCTGTCTACCCTACCATCACTCACCTGCTCTGTCAACCCTATCATCCCTCACCTGCTCTGTCTACCCTACCATCACTCACCTGTGCTGTCTAGACTGCCTCAATTACTGCTGTCACACACTCTTGCATAATTCAACAAGTGTGTCAATAGCAGGATACTCTCGGATTGGCTCTAGATTACACCTATCTAAACATACTTCCATTTTTTTGCGAGATCAGACATAACATCACTATAACCCAAGTATTCATTTTCGGAAATTGCTTTTATTTTAGCACATCTAATTTGTTAACATTTCAACCATATTAAATTATAACTTTTTTCAATTTCACAAAAATGGAACAGATCAAAATAAAGTTATCTTTCTTCTCTTTCTTGTGATGCAAGTGTCGAGAAAGTGTATACATGTAACGGAAAGCCGGCCCGGGCAAGAGTATAAAAGACTCGCAAGAGTAAAATGAAAGCAATCTAGTGAGATGTACGTCACAAGTGGATTTTGCACCCCTCAAACACAGGAAATATGCTGCCAATGAGGCAACGCTGTGCTCCTGTGTCTTCCCACTGGCCTAGGGGACAGAGTCTCATATAAAGATTTTCTGCATTTTCACTATCACGTGCACTTGCCAGTCAATAGTGTCATTATCCCCAGCTCAGGCCCAAGAAAAAGTTTCCCTCTTAAAACGAGTATCAGTTTATTGCAGAGTGACAGAGATGGTGGCCAGGTGGCAGCTGAGGCTGAAACTAACAAGAGGTTAACGATTGAGAGAAAGTCTTTAGGAAGCTCTTCACCAGTGTTAAAGATGCATGTGCCATTGTCGAGGATGAGAAAGAGAGAAAGAGAGAGAGAACACGAGCGAAAGAGAGAGCGAGAGGGAGAGAGAGAAAGAGAGATCGCTCTAAGTGCTTGATAGGGATAGCATTTATCTCTCCCGCATTTAAAACACACTCAAAACACCTTACCCTCTCTCCACTATTTATCAGTAATCAAAAAGTGTCTTTAACGCAGAAGGTGAGAATTATGCACATGCATATGTGTGAGTTAAGGGTACACCCAGAGAGTGTGAGAGAGGTAGAGACTGAAGCTAGTTGGGAGAGAGGTGGAGACTGAAGCTAGTTGGGAGAGAGGTGGAGACTGAAGCTAGTTGGGAGAGAGGTGGAGACAGGGCCTAGCTAACTGCTAAGTGGGATAGAGGTGGATCCAAATCTAGCGAAGTCTCCACCTCCGGTGTCCTCTCCTGGCTTCTACACAGCAGCGCAACTCTCCCTCTCTCCCCTCTGCCACCATATGCTGTTAACGTCTCGTTAGCATCTGCGCTAATTAACCAGACAGCTGCTAACGAGAGGGAACACGCATACATCAATCCCCTAGCCCTCGCCATGGCACGCTTGTCTGTGAAATTATCTTTAATTCCACATCCCGGCTTCATTAGGGGGTAATTGTACACTCTTCCAAGAGGGAGCGAGGGAGAGTGAGAAGAGAGAAGGTCCAGTCGAACGTCACACACACTCAGCTCCTAATGACCGCAGGCTAGAACATGTCCGTCAAAGAAATAATGACACTAAACAAAATAATGAAATAAAAAGAATGTCTCTTGTTGGAGCCTTAAGCAGACCATGCCCACCGATGCCTTTACTGCTGAAATGCTAATAGTGTGCTAACTAATAACTATCCTCATAAAGCAATTATAAACAGGAGATGGAGAATATCATTTTGTTGGTTTGATGGTGGACTTACCTTTAGGAACTTGTACAAGAGGAATGTGAACCAGTTGGTCAACATCTTCTCAGCGACAGATTCCGTTCTAACATTGAGATGGAAGACAAGAGGAGAATAAATTAGGCATGATAATTAAATAATCAACTGGAAGAAATTGCTGCTCTACCTCAAAACTAACCACGAACAAATCTGGTTTAAGACAAAATTGACAAAAGCCAAGCTGTGATACTTCCATGAGGAAAAAAATACTTTATTCTCAACGCAAACAATCAATCTTCATTAAAAACAGACAATTACCATAATTGGGTAACTTCTCTCATTAATCATAAACCTGTCGCCTAAACGAATGAAGACCCCTGAAACGTCCCCCAGACGAGGAGCAATTAAAATCCACTGTAATTAGTGGACTTTATTTCTCCTAATATCC
This sequence comes from Salmo trutta, assembly GCF_901001165.1. Classification (NCBI taxonomy): domain Eukaryota; kingdom Metazoa; phylum Chordata; class Actinopteri; order Salmoniformes; family Salmonidae; genus Salmo; species Salmo trutta. The sequence goes on along the minus strand of NC_042984.1, from coordinate 23,803,508 downwards.
AAAGAGGAAACCTGGGCAAACAGTTTGCTCCTCTTCCATTTCCCCTTTCTCCTCCCCCTACAGCGGCTAGAAAAGCTACTTTCTCTCCTTAATTCTCTAGTTAATCTAAATTATAAGGGGGAACAGGGAGGACGGGTGATAGGAAGACAACTTCTCCAAAACACCCTTTGATTTGGCCATCTTGGGTTTAAGTCCTCCAACTAGGCTATGATTTGAGAGAACACAGAAATACAACATGTATTACTGTGTATATAAGAGTAGAAGTCAAGAAGATCAAGGCCCTCAGCCACCTGAGCCACGGCCTGTTCACCCCGCTACCATCCAGAAGGCGAGGTCAGTACAGCTGCATCACAGCTGGGACCGAAAAACAGCTTCTATCTCAAAGCCATCAGGTTGTTAAACAGTCACCACTAGCCGGCCTCCACCCAGTACCCTGCCTTAAACTTTAGTCACTAGTCGCTAGTTGGCTACCACTAGTCGCTAGTCGGCTACCACCTGGTTACTCTACCATGCACCTTAGAGGCAGCGGCTTATGTACATAGACATGGTACACTGGTCACTTTAACAATGTTTACATACTGTTTTACCCATTTCATATATATATATATATATATATACACACACACCACATTCAAAAGTTTGGGGTCACTTAGAAATGTCCTTGTTTTCCATGAAAACATACATGAAATGAGTTGCAAAATGAATAGGAAATATAGTTAAGACGTTGACAAGGTTATAAATAATGATTTTTAATTTAAATAATAATTGTCCTTCAAACTTTGCTTCGTCAAAGAATCCTCCATTTGCAGCAATTACAGCATTGCAGACCTTTGGCATTCTAGTTGTCAATTCGTTGAGGTAATCTGAAGAGATTTCACCCCATGCTTCCTGAAGCACCTCCCTCAAATTGGATTGGCTTGATGGGCACTTCTTACGTACCATATGATCAAGCTGCTCCCACAACAACTCACTAGGGTTGAGATCCGGTGACTGTGCTGGCCACTCCATAAAACAGAATACCAGCTGACTGCTTCTTCCTTAAATAGTTCTTGCATAGTTTGGAGCTGTGCTTTGGGTCATTGTCCTGTTGTAGAAGGAAGAAGGCTCCAATTAATCGCCGTCCACAGGGTATGACATGGTGTTGAAAAATGGAGTGATGGCCTTCCTTCTTCAAGATCCCTTTTACCCTGTACAAATCTCCCACTTTAGCACCACCAAAGCACCCCCAGACCATCACATTGCCTCCACCATGTTTGACAGATGGGGTCAAGCACTCCTCCAGCATCTTTTCATTTTTTCTGCATCTCACGAATGTTCTTCTTTGTGATCCGAACACATCAAACTTAGATTTGTCTGTCCATAACACTTTTTTCCAATCTTCCTCTGTCCAGTGTCTGTGTTCTTTTTCCCATCTTAATCTTTTATTTTTATTTGCTAGTCTGAGATATGGCTTTTTCTTTGCAACGCTGCCTAGAAGGCCACCATCCCGGAGTCGCCTCTTCACTGTTGACGCTGAGACTGGTGTTTTGCATATACTATTTAATGAAGCTGCCAGTTGAGGACTTGTGAGGCATCTGTTTCTAAAACTAAACACTAATGTACTTGTCCTCTTGCTCAGTTGTGCACCGGGGCCTCCCACTCTTCTTTCTATTCTGGTTAGAGACAGTTTGCGCTGTTCTGTTCTGTACACAGCGTTGGACGAGATCTTCAGTTTCTTGGCAATTTTTTGCATGGAATAGCCTTCATTTCTCAGAACAAGAATAGACTGACGAGATTCAGAAAGTTCTTTGTTTCTGGCCATTTTGAGCCTGTAATCGAACCCACAAATGCTGATGCTCCAGATACTCAACTAGTCTAACGAAGGCCAGTTTCTTTAATCAGCGCAACAGTTTTCAGCTGTGCTAACATTATTGCAAAAGGGTTTTCTAATGATCAATTAGCCTTTTAAAATTATAAACTTGGATTAGCTAACAACGTGCCACTGGAACACAGGAGTGATGGTTGCTGATAACGGGCCTCTGTACACCTATGTAGATATTCCTTTAAAAATCTGCCGTTTCCAGCTACAATAGTCATTTACAACATTACCCATGTTTACACTGTAATTCTGATCAATTTGATGTTATTTTAATGGACAAAAATGTAGCTTTTCTTTCAAAATCAAGGACATTTCTAAGTGACCCCAAACTTTTGAACAGTAGTGTATACACCCTAACGGGTAAAGGTTTTAAAATACCTACTCATTCAAGGCTTTTTTATTTTGACTATTTTCTACATGGTAGAATAATAGTGAAGACATCAACACTATGAAATAACACATATGGAATCATGTAGTAACCAAAAAAGTGTTAAACAAATCAAAATATATTTTCTATATGAGATTCTTCAAATAGCCACCCTTTGCCTTGATGACAGCTTTGCATACTCTTGGCATTCACTCAACCAGCTTCATGAGGTAGTCACCTGGAATGCATTTCAATTAACAGGTGTGCCTTCTAATAGTTAATTTGTGTAATTTCTTTCCTTCTTAATGCATTTGAGCCAATCAGTTGTGTTGTGACAAGGTAGGGGGGTATACAGAAGATAGCCCTATTTGGTAAAAGACCAAGTCCATATTATGGCAAGAACAGCTCAAATAAGCAAAGAGAAATGACAGTGCATCATTACTTTAAAACATGAAGGTCAGTCAATACGGAAAATTTCAAGAACTTAGAAAGTTTCTTCAAGTGCAGTCGCAAAAACCATCAAGCGCTATGATGAAACTGGCTCTCATGATGACTGCCACAGGAATGGAAGACCCAGAGTTATCTCTGCTGCAGAGGATAAGTTAATTAGCTACCAACCTCAGAAACTGCAGCCCAAATAAATGCTTCACAGAGTTCAAGTAACAAACACATCTCAACATCAACTGTTCAGAGGAGACTGTGTGAATCAGGCCTTCATGGTCGAATTGCTGCAAAGAAACCACTACTAAAGGACATCAATAAGAAGAGACTTGCTGGGGTCAAGAAACACGAGCAATGGACATCAGACTGGTGTAAATCTGTCCTTTGGTCGGATGAGTCTAAATTTGAGATTTTTGGTTCCAACCGCCGTATCTTTGTGAGATGCAGAGTAGGTGAACGGATGATCTCTGCATGTGTGGTTCCCACCATGAAGCGTGGAGGAGGAGGTGTGAGGGTGTGGAGATGCTTTGCTGCTAAGACTGTCAGTGATTTACTTAGAATTCAAGGCACACTTAACAAGCATGGCTACCACAGCATTCTGCAGCGATACGCCATCCCATCTGGTTTGGGCTTCGTGGGACTATCATTTTCTTTTCAACAGGACAATGATCCAACACACCTCCAGGCTGTGTAAGGGCTATTTTACCAAGGAGGGGGATAGAGATCTGCATCAGATGACCTGGCCTCCACAATCCCCCAACCTCAAGCCAATTGAGATGGTTTGGGATGAGTCGGACGGCAGAGTGAAGGAAAAGGAGCCAACAAGTGATCAGCATATGTGGGAACTCCTTCAAGACTGTTGAAGATGGTTGAGAGAATGCCAAGTTTGTGCAAAGCTATCATCAAGGTGGCTATTTGAAGAATCTCAAATATAAAATATATTTTGATTTGATTAACACTTGGTTACTACATGATTCCATAATGCGTTATTTCATAGTTTTGATGTCTTCACTATTATTTTACAATGTAGAAAATAGTAAAAATAAAGAAAAACCATTGAATGAGTAGGTGTTCTAAAACCTTTGATCGGTAGTATATGTATATATTATTCTATCCTAGGTATTGTTCAGATATACTGCAAATGCTATCCATATACGGTCCATAATGTCTATACATCCCATCATATACACACACACATACACACACACACACACACACATTCATATAAAGTACCAGTGAAAAGTTTGGACACCTACTCATGCAAGGGTTTCTCTTTATTTTTGCTATTTTCTACATTGTATAATAATAGTGAAGATATCAAAACTATGAAATAACACATATGGAATCATGTAGTAACCAAAAAAGTATATTTTATATTTGAGATTCTTTAAATTAGCCACCCTTTGCCATGATGAAAGCAAACTTTTGGCATTCTCAGTGCCTTCAGAAAGTAGAATTTTTTTTCTCCACATTTGGTTAAGTTACAACCTTATTCTAAAATGGATTTAAAAAAAAATCATCAGCAATCTACACACTATAATGACAAAGGAAAACAGGTAAAAAAAATGCAAATTGAATATAAAAAACAGAAATACCTTATTTACATAAGTATTCAGACCCTTTGCTATGAGACTCAAAATTGAGCTCAGTTGCATCCTGTCTCCATTGATCATCCTTGAGATGTTTCTACAACATGATTTGGAAAGGCACACGACAGTCTATATAAGGCCCCACAGTTGACAGTGCATGTCAGAGAAAAAAAAAAAGCCATGTCGAAGGAATGGTCTGTAGAGCTCTGAGACAGGATTGTGACGAGGCACAGATTTGGGGAAGGGTACCAACAAATGTATGCAGCATTGAAGATACCCAAGAACACAGTGGCCTCCATCGTTCTTAAATGGAAGAAGTTTGGAACCACCAAAACTCTTCCTAGAGCTGGCCACCTGGCCAAACTGAGCAATCGGGGGAGAAGGACCTTGGTCAGGGAGGTGACCAAGAACCCAATGGTCAGTCTGACAGAGCTCTAGAGTTCCTCTGTGGAGATGGGAGAAACTCCTAGAAGGACAACCATCTCTGCAGCACTCCACCAATCAGGCCTTTATGGTAGAGTGGCCAGATAGAAGCCACTCCTCAGTAAAAGGCACATGACAGCCCGCTTGGAGTTTGCCAAAAGGCCCCTAAAGACTCTGACCACGAGAAACAAGAGTCTCTGGTCTGATGAAACCAAGATTGAACTCTTTGGCCTGAATGCCAAGCATCAAGTCTGAAGGAAACCTGGCACCATCCCTACGGTGAAGCATGGTGGTGGCAGCATCATGCTGTGGGTATGTTTTTCAGCGGCAGGGACTGGGAGACTAGTCAGGATCGAGAGAAAGATGAACTGAGCAAAGTACAGAGAGATCCTTGATTAAAAACTGCTCTAGAGCGCTCAGGACCTCAGACTGGGGTGAAGGTTCACCTTCCAACAGGACAATGACCCTAAGGACACAGACAAGTCTCTGAATGTCTTTGAGTGGCCCAGCCAGGGCCGGAACTTGAACCCAGAACTGAAAATAGCTGTGCAGCGATGCTCCCCATCCAAATACAGGTGTCCCAAGCTTGTAGCGTCATACCCAAGAAGACTCGATGCTGTAATCGCTGCCAAAGATGCTTCAACAAAGTACTGAGTAAAGGGTCTGAATTCTTATGTAAATGTGATATTTCACTTTTTTATTTGTCATTGTGGGGTATGTGTGTAGATTGATGAGGAAAAAAACATAACAAAATGTGGAAAAAGTCAAGGGGTCTGAATACTTTCTGAAGGCACTGTACACACACACACACAGTACATATACAGTGGGGAGAACAAGTATTTGATACACTGCCGATTTTGCAGGTTTTCCTACTTACAAAGCATTTAGAGGTCTGTAATTTTTATCATAGGTATACTTCAACTGTGAGAGACGGAATCTAAAACAAAAATCCAGAAAATCACATTGTATGATTTTTAAGTAATTCATTAGCATTTTATTGCATGACATAAGTATTTGATACATCAGAAAAGCAGAACTTAATATTTGGTACAGAAACCTTTGTTTGCAATTACAGAGATCATATGTTTCCTGCAGTTCTTGACCAGGTTTGCACACACTGCAGCAGGGATTTTGGCCCACTCCTCCATACAGACCTTCTCCAGATCCTTCAGGTTTCGGGGCTGTCGCTGGGCATTACGGACTTTCAGCTCCCTCCAAAGATTTTCTATTGGGTTCAGGTCTGGAGACTGGCTAGGCCACTCCAGGACCTTGAGATGCTTCTTACGGAGCCACTCCTTAGTTGCCTTGGCTGTGTCTTTCTGGTCGTTGTCATGCTGGAAGACCCAGCCATGACCCATCTTCAATGCTCTTACTGAGGGAAGGAGGTTGTTGGCCAAGATCTCGTGATACATGGCCCCATCCATCCTCCCCTCAATACGGTGCAGTCGTCCTGTCCCCTTTGCAGAAAAGCATCCCCAAAGAATGATGTTTCCACCTCCATGCTTCACGGTTGGGATGGTGTTCTTGGGGTTGTACTCATCCTTCTTCTTCCTCCAAACACGGCGAGTGGAGTTTAGACCAAAAAGCTTTATTTTTGTCTCGGATCATCCAGATGGTCATTGGCAAACTTCAGACGGGCCTGGACATGCGCTGGCTTGAGCAGGGGGACCTTGCGTGCGCTGCAGGATTTTAATCCATGACGGCGTAGTGTGTTACTAATGGTTTTCTTTGAGACTGTGGTCCCAGCTCTCTTCAGGTCATTGACCAGGTCCTGCCGTGTAGTTCTGGGCTGATCCCTCACCTTCCTCATGATCATTGATGCCCCACGAGGTGGGATCTTGCATGGAGCCCCAGACCGAGGGTGATTGACCGTCATCTTGAACTTCTTCCATTTTCTAATAATTGTGCCAACAGTTGTCGCCTTCTCACCAAGCTGCTTGCCTATTGACCTGTAGCCCATCCCAGCCTTGTGCAGGTCTACAATTGTATCCCTGATGTCCTTACACAGCTCTCTGGTCTTGGCCATTGTGAAGAGGTTGGAGTCTGTTTGATTGAGTGTGTGGACAGGTGTCTTTTATACAGGTAACGAGTTCAAACAGGTGCAGTTAATACAGGTAATGAGTGGAGAACAGGAGGGCTTCTTAAAGAAAAACTAACAGGTCTGTGAGAGCCGGAATTCTTACTGGTTGGCAGCTGATCAAATACTTATGTCATGTAATAAAATGCTAATTAATTACTTAAAAATCATACAATGTGATTTTCTGGATTTTTGTTTTAGATTCCGTCTCTCACAGTTGAAGTATACCTGTCAAGTCCTCCTCTTGTTCACCATCCAAAGGACACAGGGACAACTCAATTTTCCAACTCAATCTTTTTTATTTTTAGTTTGCCTTCAGTTGATTGGTCTGTCCAGTAAATTAGCCAGTAAATTAGGTTGTAAACCTTTAAAGACAGAACAAAAAGTTACCATCTTAATTAAACATTTTAATGAACTTAAATTAGTTTAACCATTTAAATAACATTCTAAATAACTAAGATGAATTAACCATTTAAGCCTTTTACCATTGGCGTCTTTGGACTGAACCTGTGAGTGAACTTGGAGTTTTTCCTCTGAAGTTTGTTCTTCTGAATGACTGACCCCTCCATGCCTTCACAGGTGCTCCAAATCAGTGAAAATGATTGATCAGGTGACAAGCAGCCGGTTTGCTGCTGCTGGTGCACTCTGGGAAGTGTAGTTCTTTGACTCACTCCTGATATTCAGCTCAACTATGATAAAAATTACAGACCTCTACATGCTTTGTAAGTAGGAAAACCTGCAAAATCGGCAGTGTATCAAATACTTGTTCTCCCCACTGTATTTATTCTCCGGACTCCGACATTGCTCGTCCTAATAGTTCTATATTTCATAATTCCATTCTTTTACTTTTTAGATGTGTGTATTGTTGTGTATTTTTAGATATTACCGCACTGTTGGAGTTACAGTAGGAACACAAGCATTTCGCTACACCCGCAATAACATCTGCTAAATATGTGTATGTGACCAATAGAATTTGATTGGATTTGAACAGTATTAAAAGATGTGTTAGAACGGGCAAATGTGTGAATGTGTCAGTGGGTGAGGGTGTGAGCGTGTCAACGGACAAGTGTGTGAGTGTGTCCATCTCACCGGCGCAGCAGCAGCTTGGGGTGGTTCTTGCTCTCCAGGTTCTTGTCGATGAGGTCAGAGAGCAGCTGTTTAAGGACCCCCGTGGCGTACTCCATCTCCCCCTGCAGCGCAGTCATGATGAGCGACGCCACATTGCCACGGTCACGCATGGAGAAGGAGCGCTGCGCCTCCAGGGTGCGGATGAACGTCAACAGGAAGTGCTTCTTGGTGAGGAGCTGGCCAAACAGAGTCAGGGCCTTCTCCTGGTTGGCCTGGACCTGTCAACAACAACACCATCAGACCAGGGGACTGGCTGTCACTTACACGTGTTGTCAATGTAATATATAAATATGTAAATATTTTGGAGTAGGGCTAATGGAAATAGTATAATGTACATTGATGGAGTAAGGCTATTGTAAATAATACATTACGTAAGCATACATTTATATCAAGCATGACTATGTCATGTATACAAGGCATGAGATGTTGCCCTATGAAGGAAATACATTGTTATTATTACATTCATGACCCTAGTTGCTTTTAAAGCCTGCAGTGCATTCTATCTTAGGAGCTGCTTCCTCAAATACCTTATGATCAATTTGCCCTAAGTTGTCAGCAGAGCACAGGAGGAAACAGAAAGGAAAGGGAGAGGAAGAAGGGGGATGCACTGAGGCATAGAGAGGGGAGGGCCTGTGCAGTGCTGTGTGTCCCGGGGTGGCTGGGTGAGAGGAGAGTGCCGGTGCAGTGCAGTGCTGTGTGTCCCGGGGTGGCTGGGTGAGAGGAGAGGGGAGGGCCGGTGCAGTGCAGTGCTGTGTGTCCCGGGGTGGCTGGGTGAGAGGAGAGGGGAGGGCCGGTGCAGTGCAGTGCTGTGTGTCCCGGGGTGGCTGGGTGACAGGCGAGGGGAGGGCCTGTGCAGTGCTGTGCTGTGTGTCCCGGGGTGGCTGGGTGAGAGGCGAGTGCCGGTGCAGTGCTGTGCTGTGCGTCGGGGGTGGCCGGGTGACAGGCGAGGGGAGGGCCTGTGCAGTGCTGTGCTGTGCGTCGGGGGTGGCTGGGTGACAGGCGAGGGGAGGGCCTGTGCAGTGCTGTGCGTCGGGGGTGGCTGGGTGACAGGCGAGGGGAGGGCCTGTGCAGTGCTGTGCTGTGCGTCGGGGGTGGCTGGGTGAGAGGCGAGGAGAAGTCCTGTGCAGTGCTGTGCTGTGCGTCCGGGGGTGGCTGGGTGACAGGCGAGGAGAGGGCCTGTGCAGTGCTGTGCTGTGCTGTGCGTCGGGGGTGGCTGGGTGAGAGGAGAGTGCCAGTGCAGTGCTGTGCTGTGCGTCGGGGGTGGCTGGGTGACAGGCGAGGAGAGGGCCTGTGCAGTGCTGTGCTGTGCGTCGGGGGTAGCTGGGTGACAGGCGAGGAGAGGGCCTGTGCAGTGCTGTGCTGTGCGTCCGGGGGTGGCTGGGTGAGAGGCGAGGAGAGCGCCTCTGTGCAGTGCTGTGCTGTGCGTTGGGGGTGGCTGGGTGAGAGGCGAGGAGAGCGCCTGTGCAGTGCTGTGCTGTGCGTCAGGGGTGGCTGGGTGACAGGCGAGGAGAGGGTCTGTGCAGTGCTGTGCTGTGCGTCCGGGGGTGGCTGGGTGAGAGGCGAGGAGAGGGCCTGTGCAGTGCTGTGCTGTGCGTCGGGGGTGGCTGGGTGACAGAAGCTTGTTCCACAGGCTGCCATCTGTCACTTCTCATCAGCAACACTACAGCCCCCTCTAGACCTGACCCACAATCCGTCACTCTAACTCTCTCACACAGATGAGGCAGTGCTACTGGGTAGTCTCTCTTCAAAAGAGAGACAAACTTCTAGTATATTCTGCAAGGCTTATGGCATAATGTCATTCCCAAACAACATCCAGTATGTGTTAATAGGAAAAATAAGTCAAAGTACTGTCTTTGTCTTTATGAAAAAACACTTCCTCCTCCACTAACCAATCCCCTGGCCCCATCCCCCCACCGACCTGTCTCCCATGATCCTCGTCTGCCCTCATAACTCTGACATACATTCAGTCCTGTAGACAATCGAGGACCGGCGTACCATACACCATACAGTGACTCCACAGAATCTCTCTTCCTTCCACTACACAGCCTAATAAAGTGCCTCAATTTTCCTCAGCTGAGCTAAATGAAATTCCAGGGCCTCTGGGGAACAGGCTGGGTACTGTAGGTTGCTTTGGGGAGAGCAGCTACACAGAGCAATAAGGGATTGAGCCGTGTGTATGGACAGTTGATTACGCCTGGGACCCGAGGGGAAATTCGGTAGAAAAGAAATCCGGGCATAACAATAAAGATGTAATCCCTCCCCTTTAGAAGAGCCTGTGGTTGACAGGGCAGGTGTTGGAGACAGTCTCTACACTGTATTCCGACAGCCATTTGGATATATTTCATGGTAAACCAGGTGGGATTTAATGATTTACGAGTAATGTTTAATAACATTGATATTACATGCAGAAAAACATACTATGTGATGTGGCTAATGTATATGAAGTGGTATAGCCATAACATATTGCCTAGACCATAGGTTCCTTTCATTATGCAGCCAGAGTACGGGGTATAGATATAGGTAGATATAGAATGATAGGTATAGATATGATGTTCTAGTCTACATGCTGCGGTGGCAGTGGTGGTGTACCTCCTTGACCCGTACCTCCATCTCCTTGAGCACGGGGTGGTCCTCGATGCCAGGGAACAGTACCCGCATGGCGTAGGTCCTGTATTCCAGGAAGGGGATGCCCGCTCCATCCAGCTCCTGGGTCAACTCGTGGATGTCTGTCTGCAGCTCCGCAAAGGCTGGGGATCACACAGAAAGACAGACACAGTGATTAGTACAACACAGGGCTGGCCTGACTGCTGCATTGGGTAAGAACGGACATAGAAAGGATATTCTGGATGTAGTGTATCTTCATTACACTGTACGCCAGTGTAACAACTGTGTGTTGCACAGTATTAATGTCACCAGCAATCATCTACCAATACTGCACTAATTGGCTTCTAGAAAAAGACAGATGGATAGGCAATAAAATAGAATGTTGATTTCATTCTTCTGGTACAGTGTTTCTGCATTGAATCCATACTTGTTGGAAATTCAAGAGGAGAGCTAAACAAAACAATTACAGGAAAAGAGAGACGGAAAGAGAAAAAGAGAAAACAAAGTTCATCTGAAAGAAAGTCAATTCATTGCATGAGTGGATAATTAATAAAGGAGCAATGCGTTTCATGCATCATTTCCTCCAGCTGTTATTGCCCTGCGTTGTCTGCTGGGACTCTAATAGTAGAGTAGAGTCTCCCTCTGTGGGGGCTTATCTACTTCTACATACGCTACAGCAGCCACTTACACATTATACAGACCACATTCCTACAGGAAAAAGGCAAGAATTCTATCAAAATTGAGGAGGAGAAATGAAGGCTTTATTATCATGTACAACATATACGGTCTGTTCAGTATGGGTCCAGTTATTCACAGAGATAAAATAACTATTTCAATCTTGTACTATTTAAGTGGAAGGGTCGGTTTCCTTCTACATTTAACCAGTGGATAAAGGAAGTTGTGCAACATCTCAAGCTAGAGAAAAAAAATCATACTCCGTTAGGGGATCTGCAATTACATTTAACAACATCTGGCAACATTTCCTTTGTAGAAGACATGGACCCAGATCATTTCACAACTCCATAAACCAACCCAAATTACTATTTGTATCATTATTTTTACTTAATATCTTTATTATTTTTACTATTTGATTATATTACTGATTGTATATCATGCCTGCTTTAAGTCTGGTTTTGAGGCTCTGCTATAGCATGGGGGGTTGGGGTGGGTTTGGTTGGGATCCATGTGTTTTGAACTCTACCTATTCTGTCTGAATAGAACAGCAGCTTTACATCAATCCCTCTACAATGCCCGTCTGTGTTATCTGTAGAATCATAAAAGATGACAAATAACAAATAAAAGAGGCAAAAATAACTTTTTGAAGTTATTATTTAAGAATTGTCAACATAAATTGCTGCAGAAAAGATGACTTGCTATGTCTAGACTTTCCATTGATTGGGTAAATAAAAGAGTTGTTCTTCATTCTATTGAGTTTGTTGTGTCTAAGCGCTGAGGCAAAGCCACCATTACATCCAGCCGAGTAAACTACACAGCCGATCTTCTCCTCGTCAGCAGCAGCATCTAATTTGTTAATGACTCATTAGCCTCTGTGACCGTTAGTGTTGTCTGTGTGTTTGTTTGGATTATACTGCTCTCTGATGGCCCTTCCAGCACGGTTCACTGAGCTCCACCTCTCCTATCATCCAATCCTCTCCCCTGCTGACTGACACTTAGTGTGACACGCCCAGCTCCCCGCTGCCAGGCCCGCCCCACAGTCTGCTGGGGCACGTGGCGAGGACACAGCAATGCTCCACTTCCTAGTTCTACAACAAACCTCCCAGCTACACAGACAGAGGTGTAGAATACTGTCACTATCTGGTGCTGCTGGTCTTTCAACAATGCTCATTATATCAGGTATACAAGTGCAGTAACAGCAGCTTTACATGAATCACTCTACAATGCCCCCTGTACTGTTCCATCTGACCCCACACAGTCCCTCTGTTCTCTCTCTCTCCCTGCCAGATTTCTCCTCCCTCTATCTCTGTATCCCTCAGTGTTTGGCCACAGGCTGTGCTATGGGCTGCGACTGACAAGGTTGTGACCCTCCGGACATCCAGCCACCGATAATGGCCAATTAGTCTCCGTCCATCTCTCTGAGTACAGCAGGCAGGCAGGCAGGCAGAGCCCAACGCAGCAGAGACGCGCTGCACCGCACAACGCCACAACACCAACCTGGTTGTCAGCACAACACAAACACACACACATTCTGAGGATACCGCAGCCGCACCACCACCACAGAGCTTCAGGCCGGGCATCATCCACACCAACCTGTTACCATGACGACTGGACAGAGCGCAGATACACGATAGTGACATATCCATACAGATACAGAAGAGAGTGATTATGAAATAGAGAGAGAGACAAAGAGAAAGGAGAAAGTAAAAGAGTGAGAGAGAAGAGAGAGAGAGAAAATAGAGAGAGAGAGAAGAGAGAAAGAGAGAGAAGAGAGAAGAGAGAGAGAGAGAGAGAAGAGTGAGCATTTTTATAAAAATACCCTACCGTTCAAAAGTTTGGGGTCACCTAGAAGAAAAAAAAATGTTTGGTCCACCAGTCTCAACGTCAACAGTGAAGAGGCGACTTCGGGATGCTGTCGCAAAGAAAAAGCCATATCTCAGACTGGCCAATAAAAATAAAAGATTAAGATGGGTAAAAGAACACAGACACAGGACAGAGGAACTCTGCCTAGAAGGCCAGCATCCCGGAGTCGCCTCTTCACTGTTGACGTTGAGACTGGTGTTTTGCGGTTACTATTTAATGAAGCTGTCAGTTGAGGACTTGTGAGGCATCTGTTTCTCAAACTAGACACTCTAATGTACTTGTCCTCTTGCTCAGTTGTGCACCGGGGCCTCCCACTCTTCTTTCTATTGTGGTTATAGACAGTTTGCGCTGTTCTGTGAAGGGAGTAGTACACAGCGTTGTACGAGATCTTCAGTTTCTTGGCAATTTCTTGCATGGAATAGCCTTCATTTCTCAGAACAAGAATAGACTGACGAGATTCAGAAAGTTCTTTGTTTCTGGCCATTTTGAGCCTGTAATCGAACCCACAAATGCTGATGCTCCAGATACTCAACTAGTCTAAAGAAGGACAGTTTTATTGCTTCTTTATTCAGAACAACAGTTTTCAGCTGTGCTAACATAATTGCAAAAGGGTTTTCTAATGATTATAACCTTGGATTAGCTAACACAACGTGCCATTGGAACACAGGAGTGATGGTTGCTGATAATGGGCCTCTGTTCACCTATGTAGATATTCCATAAGAAATCAGCCATTTCCAGCTACAAAAGTCATTTACAACATTACCAATGTTTACACTGCATTTCTGATCAATTTGATGTTATTTTAATGGACAAAAAATGTGATTTTCTTTCAAAAACAAGGACATTTCTAAGTGACCCCAAACTTTTGAACGGTAGTGTATATATATATATATACTGTGTGTATGTAGACAGAGATAGTGAGAGGAGAAAAGAGTGAGACATTTTTTTATATATATATACATATAGAGAGAGAGAGAGAGAAAAGAGAGTGTGTGTGTGTGACTGTCATACCTTCTTTACACTCCAGGGCCACTCTGGACTCCAGGTTGTCCATCTGCAGCTGCAGGCGTTTCAGGGTGCGGTCAGCATCGCGAGACTTCCTCTTGTAGGCGATGAGCACAGCGATGATGACCAATAGCAACAGACCGCCACCTCCCCCGATGCCGATGATGGCGGGCAGGGTCAGCAGGCTATCTGAGTAGATCTGGAGAGTACCAGGGGAGTACTCGAACCCACCCACCCGGACCTGAACACACACACACACACACACAGACAGAGAAACACGTCACAGAGTGTAATCAAACAAAGCAATCACTACAGTTAAAGAGACTTCCCCTCAGGAACCAAAGTCATTAATAGGAGTAAAACACTGGGAATGGGTTCTAACAAACAACATTTACATAAACGCAGCAGGTCTGACAGAACCCATTACTGGAATATCTCAAATCAAGGTATTCAGTGGGGGGTTGATAAGGGTTTAGATGAACTATGATTACTGCACTTTAAAGTAGAGCCTCAGCAAGTTAACACAGCCAAACAATGTTAGACTTATACAATTGGGATGTTTTGGTTCAGGTGCTAAAAGTTCCTCCTGTTGATGACATAGGTTCTAAACATCATCTATTTTCTTTTAGAAACCGGGTCGTTCGAGCCCTGGATGCTGATGGCTGTGGTATATGAGACAATATACCATGAGTATGACGCAAAACTACTCGTTTACTGTTCTAATTACGTTGGTAACCAGTTTATAATAGCAATAAGGCACATCGGGGGTTTGTGGTATATGGCCAATATACCACGGCTAAGGGCTGTGTCCAGGCACTCCTCGTTGTGTTGTGCATAAGAACAGCCCGTAGCCGTGGTTATTGGCCATATACCACACCCCCCCGGGCCTTATTGCTTAATTGTATTGACAAGGAAGAGACTGAAGAGAACAGAAAAACATAAAGGCCAAATACATTTCTTAGAAAACTCGCAGGGAGCACAGCCTCCAACCCACAGTTGTGCATCTGAGGGAGCAAACAAAACACACCCACACACTCACACACACACACGACTGCACCCATCCAGAGACACAGACTTGTGGGGTCCCCTGTATGTAGGTCATTTTACAGAGGGAATACCACACATAGCTGTGCCCTTCTTCCCAGCCCACCACACACACACGGACTATTCAATATTCAACATGACATTTAGTTACGGGAAAAAAATCCAGCTCCAAGCCTACTGGTAGTTTGGAGAGCCTTCATATTGAATTACATGGATGCATTGTCAGTACTTTCAAGGTATTCCAGACTAGTAAATGTCACACAGACAGTGTGACTAGAGAGGAGAGTAGAGGTACGTTTGGAGGGGACTGTGTCGGAGCATTTGAGGATATTTAGAGAGTAGCCTTTGCACATAAAAAAATAAATACTATTTTGAACTGAAATCACATGAAATGTAGAATTTTACTGAACAAAATGAACTGATGGAATTAAAATATGAGAATACATGTTAGGTAAAGCCCAGTGAAGATGAGGGAGAGTCTGTTATGTGAAATGGTGTCGAGTGCCCACCGTGACTTTGTGCTGTCCGGTGAGGTTGGGCCATTCACACAGCAGCTGGGTTTCAGAGAGGGTTAGCACACAGGGGGTCTCCCCGATGAACACTGTGTAGTTCAACCTGGAGTTACCAGGGGCCGCAGGGATAAGGTTACGACCCTGAGGGGACAAACAGAAACACAATGTTAAACTTTAATCAACATGGCACAGCCTTTCATCCATGGCTAGGAACAGTATAATGAACCTCGTCTTCAACCAGCCAGGCAACTCCCAGGATCCAAGTCTACTAGCGGACAAGTCTGAAGCTGGCTCCAATGTTGAAGGATACAAGAATTCTATTTGACAAAAGCTTCAGGAAAACTTCCATTTTTGTTCTTATTTTTTTTCCCAAGTGTCTCTCTCTATGCCAAGGTGTGAGAGCGAGGGCATTGTCTGACAGATCTGTAGCCTCAACTACAGAGAGAGGAGCAATAAGAGGAGCAGGTGGGGAGAGAGAGAGAGTGCTGTTCTGCCACCCACTGCTCTAGTAGCATGTGAGAAGAGCAGACTTCCAATCCCTCTCTCCACAGGGCTCCTCCCGGGCAGGTCACGCCCTGGAACATTTTAGGCATGCATTCTATACACTATCATTTCACCCTGCATCAGGCACGCACCCCGACACCACCTCTAGCAACACACATCATATCAGATGCGAAATGAATTCCGTGGCGAATGCAATGCGCATCTCGTAAAATACCCCTGATTATTTCACCAAATTGCTTTTTCTTATTCTCATCACTGTGCTAATGTGGAGGTTAGTTTTAACAAGCCAGGCGGGGGATTCTCTCTGCAATCAGAAAAGGTTTCGTTAATACATTTCATTTAAAGAAATTATAGTTGCTCTGGGTTTTTTTTTCTGTTTCAATTGGCTCACAGGAAAATAATGAAGCACCACCATGACCATTTTTATGTTTTGAGTCGGAGCTGGGGGATACTTGTATAATCTACATCGAATAATCAGTCGATTATTTTATATAATAGTAGGATTATACACTGTATTTCAATAGGGATTTAAGGTAAACAAATACAATTATATGAATGGTTTACGAGACAGATAGGTGAAAGACAAATCCCTGGTAAACATTTAATAATATCAATATCAAGTCATTAAAATGCGTGAGCCTCTCTGATCCTGAGTGTTCACCCCCCCACTCCAGCCACTCTGCTCAGGCTCTTTACCTTGAGGATTAGAGGTGAGGTGGGTTTTAGCTCCAGGACCCCGGTGGGGCTGAGGAGTTCGAACACGGGGTCAGGGTAGTAGCTGAACGTCTCGTTGACCACCATCAGAGCGTGGACGTTGTCCATGTAGAAGCCGATCTCATCCGGCCCACTGCCCGTGTCTGAGAAGCCCCTCTCGGAGTCGGCTACCGACGGGGCCAGGCACACCATCACTGAGTTATTAAACACTGTGCAGTTCTGAGAGGGAAAACAGTTTTTAGTAAAGTGTGATATGACAAATTGTTTGGTCCCCTAGGGAACCCAGGTTGCTGTATTGGTTTATATATATCTCATTATAGCTTCTCTAATCCCCAGCTAAACATTTGGAAGTCTAGGAAAATATTACTGCTTTGGTGTGTTGTGTTTATGTCTCCAGCCATTGCTAGTAGTTTCAGAACTGTAATAATCACCTACGCTGTGTGCTTCTCTACAGGGACCACTAAACATGCTAACCAACATTGAGCACAAGGACCTCAGCAGCATTGTGTCTAGAGGAGAAGCTAGTTTAAACTGAGCACAAGGGACAGGGCATTAGGACACGGTCGTTAAGCAGAAGTTGATTCCCTTCTGTTAGAACTGGAGGAAAGGTTAATGGAGCCCCGTGGTGCAAGGTGAGGGGGGTGAGGGGGGTGAGGGGTGATTTGCCAACACTGCTTTGTTGTCCTGTGACATTTGAAAGGTTAAACGGCCTGGGGGGGTGTTGGATGTCTTGTTCCAAGGGAGCAGGGCAGAAACAAGACACTGAATGGGCAGACAGTCTGACGGCCACCTTGGAAGACACACCGTGTGACGAGGTGTGTGTAGGTGAGGTGTGTGTGTGTGTAGGTGAGGTGTGTGTGTGTGTGTGT
The DNA here is from genome assembly GCF_901001165.1 of Salmo trutta. Classification (NCBI taxonomy): domain Eukaryota; kingdom Metazoa; phylum Chordata; class Actinopteri; order Salmoniformes; family Salmonidae; genus Salmo; species Salmo trutta. Next base: position 23,785,835 of record NC_042984.1, on the reverse strand, counting down.
GTAGGTGAGGTGTGTGTGTGTGTGTGTGTGTAGGTGAGGTGTGTGTGTGTGTCTGTGTGTAGGTGAGGTGTGTGTGTCTGTGTGTGAGTTCAAGGTGTGTGTGTGACTGAAATGTGTGTGTGTGTGTGTGTGTGTGTGTCTGTGTGTGAGTGAGTGAGTGAGTGAGTGAGTGAGTGAGTGAGTGAGTGAGTGAGTGAGTGAGTGAGTGAGTGAGTGAGTGAGTGAGTGAGTGAGGTGTGTGTGTGGGTCAGCTGTTTGTTCACCTGCTCCCGCCCGCAATTGCTAATAACCATCCACATTCCACACCGCCCAACTACATGTGATAAAGGGAAAATCTGAGGCCCGCACCAACCCTTACCAGCTAATATAGACAATGAGCTGTGGGTTAAAATCAGAGACGGCACAACGACTTTTTGACAGGGGGTGAAGGATTTTTTGGGCCTGATTTTGATATGTTTCTGCTTATGATCTCTGAAATTTTGTAAGGCTATTTGTTAGTCAACTTGTCTATAATTAGATACATGCAGCTTCACCAATAATGTAATAAATCGGTAGAATGAATGCTTCAATCTAGTTGACATCAGTAAAGTTTAATCTGTCATCTCTGCTTTATTCACAGAGAGAAGACATTTAGGGACCGGGGAGAAAATACAATTACAAAACAAAAACGGGAAATGTGGAAAAATTCCAAATGACATCAGTTTGACCATTAGAAAGCTGTTAAAATGACCCAACATGTTTCTGATAAGATTTCACTTGGGGTTATATGCATATTTTATGTGGTTGAAATACTATCAACTTCTATGATGCTGATAAAGATAGCACCTCTTCAGACGGTCTCTAATTGAGCATTTGCATTCTCTCAAGATGCAAAAATAAATAAATCATATTTCTCCACTCTTGCTCCCAAATCAAAATGTAGCCTATATTTGGTGTATAATTTTACTGCAAGAAATGCTTAATTCTGCAGGAGTTAATATGAAGGCTATTTGAGAGGTTATCGACCTACTGTCAATGTCCACATTTCAGGTTCCATTTAACCCATCTGAAGAGTAGGCTACAGTTCCCTTGATGTGCCATAGGCCTATTTGAAGTCCCCGTCTTGTGACTGTTGAATTTGTATAGCGCCTCACAATCATCACACATTACTGCTATCATCTTCTTTTACCACTTCAACAAATCTTTCCCAAACACATTACTTTTCCGTTTCTCTTATTGAATTAAACTCCTTTTTGTCTTTGTAGATCAACGTTAACTTTGTCTGCACGTTCCCAAAAGCATTTGGCGATTGGCGTGTAGGCTATTTGGCGCATGTACAGTTAGGAGTTAAAGTTAAGGCTTATGCTATAATGACAGATAGCCCCCCAAAATTAAAGAAAAACCTAAATTACACAAGAATTATACATTTATGGATTTTTTAGGTATTGTTTTCGGGGACTACGGGTTATGAGTCAACCCGCGCATCACTAGTGTGTGAGTGAGGTGTGTAAAAGTGAGTGATCTGTGTGTGAGTGAGGTGTGTGTGTGAGTGAAGTGTATGTGTGTGTGTGTGTGAGTGAATGAGGGAGTGAATGAGGTGTGTGTGTGAGTGAGGTGTGTAAAAATGAGTGATCTGTGTGTGAGTGAGGTGTGTGTGTGTGTGAGTGAAGTGTTTGTGTGTGTGTGTGTGTGTGTGTGTGTGTGTGTGTGTGTGTGTGTGTGTGTGTGTGTGTGTGTGTGTGTGTGTGAGTGAATGAGGTGTGTGTGTGTGAGGTGTGTGTATTGAGGCGTCTGGCCAGGTTCATACTCACATGGAAAGACTCGGCCGAGCCATACTTAGCTCTGATCTTGGGCTCTCTGATGGTGGCTAGGTTAGTACCACTGATGGTCAACAGGGTTCCACCACTGATGAGACAAAATAATAACTTGCTTAACAATTATGTAAATGTGAGCATGCATAGCAAATTAGTAGACATCAGTAGTAGACATCAACTGAAGTATATTCAGTTGCCAGCTTTGGGTGAAGTTGTGAATATACACCCTGAATGTAAGATGTACTGTAAGTACTAGGAGACAGTCACAAATGGAGTGACTAGTTACAATCCCAGTGTCTGGAAAGCCCGTGCATAATAACACCCAGTATGTCTGGGAAGTAATGCATGCCTCCATCCCCTGTGCTTTCCTTTATCTACCCTGGTGAGTGCTGTGTTCTCTGCTGTCGACGTCCTTCCCCCTGCATGCATGGACAGGCAGCTTCTGGCCGAGACTGGGGCTGAGGCTGAGGTTGAGGCTGAGGTTGAGGCTGGGGCTGAGACTGGGGATAAGGCTGAGACTGCCTTAATACAGCTGGAAGCCGACACCAACTTCTCCACAGATGTTATTTGTGTAAAGCCTCTACCTCCAGCCCGGCTCTCAGAAAGCCCTCTTAACTCAGCTATACGCTTAACGCTTAACCGACGGGTCATTGAGAATAGACTCTCTCTCTTCCCGACCAGCGCAGCCCCAGTACCATCCAGAGCCCCAGTACCATCCAGAGCCCCAGTACCAGCCCCATTCAGAGCCCCAGTCCCACCCCCATCCAGAGCCCCAGCCCCATCCAGAGCCCCAGGCCCAGCCCCATCCAGAGCCCCAGTCCCACCCCCATCCAGAGCCCCAGCCCCATCCAGAGCCCCAGGCCCAGCCCCATCCAGAGCCCCAGTCCCACCCCCATCCAGAGCCCCAGTCCCAGCTCTAACTCCAGCCACTATCTGCATGGAGCTCATCTTAAGCAGCAACATGGCTCCACTGGGCTTTGACAAAGTAACTTAGTGAATGGATTCCTGCTTTTTCCTCTCCTTTTTCATTCTCTCTCAATTACTCTAGCGCTTCCCTTCTACTTTGTTAATCGTATTCTCTCCCTTTGCTGTATATTATGAAGCAATTTAGCAGCCACTTATTCAATCAATAAGCTATTTATTTTATTTTTTCACTCCAGAAAACCAAGAAGTGTTTTAATCTAGTCTCTTTTTTCAGAAAGTTACAAATACGATATGAGCACATCTAAATGTACCAGTATACAACTCCCTATTCAAAACATCGCAATGCAGTGGATGTGCACTGCAGTTAACATAGACATGAAAGTAGAACTTTATGAACAGATGAACAACATGTTGTTCACACATCTCCTAGCCACTGGTTTATGCTATACTGCCATTTGGGCCTGTAGCGATCACATCAATCACCTGAGAGAATTTTGTCTTTGAGAGATCCAGGAATCTCAGTCCTTTTGTTTTTCATTTGTTCATGTATGTGTGCATGTGTTCCTGTCTGTTTTTCTCATTGCTGTTATGCACTGGGCCAGATGGAGCCCAGATATGAGGCGAATCGCTAGAGACATTGGGGGGGGCAGTCAGTCGGTTAGCCCATTCACCAATCCAGGCTAAGGCTCTGCAGCCACCTTCATCCCCCCCCCACACACACAGAGCACAGAGGCATGGGGGGTCTGGGGCAGTGGTTGGGCCACAGCTGCTCCACAGCCTGTCCCACAGAGCGATGGGAATACTCCCCATTCCATTCCAACAGCCTATTATATAAATCTATTGTAGATGAAGAAGGAAGTGGTGTCAGAGACAGAAGGGTGGGGGGGGCTGTGGCATCTTGTAACAGTGCTGTGGTTTAACATGTTTACCAGGAAGCAGAGCAATCTGTGTCAAAGTGGGCTTTTCACAAGGTTGTGTATTTACACACATATGCATGGTGATCAGTGGTACGCCCCTCGCTAACTCGTGGGACATCTCTAAGTGTCTCTTTTACAGAGGTGCCACTGTAGCTACACTACTGTAACCCAGACCAGCACCAGAGAACCAGGCGATACGCATGTGAATACCCAGATCTCCTTCCTACCTAGCGATACTCCAGTCGGGTTCGATCCTCAGGACGGTGGGGTCGTCAGTGTAGTTGTATTTGACCTCTGGGTTCCTCAGCTCAGCAGAGTCGATGTCCACCATGACTGGTGTGCTGCCTGGGGTCAGCCCTGCTAGGGTCACACACACGATCTCCCGGGAATTCCTCCTGCAGGGACAGAGAGGGTGGTTAAAGGATGATACAGATGACTGCTTTTCTTGTCATTGTAACTGGTAAAGGTCCAAGATTGTGCACCTCTCTCCCTGAAAACTAAATGGCAATGCCTGTAAGAACATGAAAGAGCGTTTCATGGACAAAACACTGATGATTTGTTCTGTGTGTTTCCCATTGGCATTGATTCATACTGTCCACTGCTTGTCATAGCACACAATAACTACAATATTTAATATGAAGCACTGTTGAATGAGGCTTGAATTTGTGGGAAAGTGCCACAGTCTTTCTAGGAGTGAAGAGGAGTGATTCTGGTGCGATTCCCAGGTCCTGCCTGGAGACGTGCCTGCAATGTCTCCTCTGATTCCCCTCGCCCCGTTTCCATGGGAACACCCTGAACAATGTACGCTCCACAAACCTTCCCAAGACACATATGCACATATTTTGACAAGGTGTTTGTGACAAATAACAAAACAAGAATGAGGCAAACACAGAGAGGAAGAGAGAGAAGGAGACAACACCACAGAAAAAAAGGATAATCTGCTGGATTACCTTTTAATGGAAAGAAATGGAAATAGTGTTTTACTATCCAGGCTAACAGTGTAAACAAAGCTTGGATGAAACCAAAGATCTACTGTAGCGCTGTGAGATGTATGAACATTAGCAAGATTACATGCACATACTGCATACGACATAGGAAAAACACAGACAACGCAGACACTCACACACTGCATCTTAAACACTGACACTTCCAGTCAACGGAGGGCAGGGTGGATCAGCGGGAGGTGGGGGAATTATTAATATTTATATCATTTTTTTAAGGGGGTATATCAGCTTTAATATTGCAGATAGATTGTAGCTTCCATCAATGTAATTGTCTGCATCATTTCCAATCCCCCATATTTTTCTTTGCATGCATACATACATACATACATACATACATACATACATACATACATACATACATACATACATACATACATACGTACAGGTCAAGTCTGAAGTGTACATACACCGTAGCCAAATACATTTAAACTCAGTTTTTCACAACTCCTGATGCCAGCATAATAGTAGAGAGAATGCTTTATTTCAGCTTTTATTTCTTTCATCACATTCCCAGTGGGTCAGAAGTTTACATACACTCAATTAGTATTTGGTAGCATTGCCTTTAAATTGTTTAACTTGAGTCAAACATTTCGGGTAGCCTTCCACAAGCTTCCCACAATAAATTGGGTGAATTTTGGCCCATTCCTCCTGACGGAGCTGGTGTAACTGAGTCAGGTTTGTAGGCCTCCTTGCTCGCACACGCTTTTTCAGTTCTGCCCACATATTTTCCATGGGATTGAGGTCAGGGCTTTGTGATGGCCACTCCAATACCTTGACTTCGTTGTCCTTAAGCCATTTTGACAACTTTGGAAGTATGCTTGGGGTCATTGTCCATTTGGAAGACCCATTTGCGACCAAGCTTTAACTTCCTGACTGATGTCTTGAGATGTTGCTTCAATATATCCACGTATTTTTCCCTCCTCATGATGCCATCTATTTTGTGAAGTGCAGCAGTCCCTCCTGCAGCAAAGCACCCCCACAACATGATGCTGCCACCCTCGTGCTTCACAGTTGGGATGGTGTTCTTCGGCTTAAAAGCATCCCCCCTTTTCCTCCAAACATAACGATGGTCATTACGGCCAAACAGTTCCATTTTTGTTTCATCAGACCAGAGGACATTTCTCCAAAAAGTACGATCTTTGTCCCCATGTGCAGTTGTAAACCGTAGTCTGATGGTTTAGAAGCAGTGGCTTCTTTCTTCCTGAGCGGCCTTTCAGGTTTTGTCAATATAGGACTCGTTTAACTGTGGATATAGATACTTTTGTACCTGTTTCCTCCAGTATCTACACAAGGTCCTTTGCGGTTGTTCTGGGATTGATTTGCAGTTTTCGCACGAAAGTACATTCATCTCGAGGAGACAGAACGCGTCTCCTTCCTGAGCGGTATGATGGCTCCCATGGTGTTTATACTGGCGTACTATTTGGAAATTGCTCCCAAGGATGAACCAGACTTGTGGAGGTCTACAATTTTTTTTCTGAGGTCTTGGCTGATTTCTTTTGATTTTCCCATGATGACAAGCAAAGAGACACTGAGTTTGAAGGTAGGCCTTGAAGTACATCCACAGGTACACCACCAATTGACTCAAATGATGTTGATTAGCCTATCAGAAGCTTCTAAGGCAATGACATCCTTTTCTGGAATTTTCCAAGCTGTTTAAAGGCACAGCCAACTTAGTGTATGTAAACTTCTGACCCACTGGAATTGTGATACATTGAATTATAAGTGAAATAATCGGTCTGTAAACGATTATTGGAAAAAGTACTTGTGTCATGCACAAAGTAGATGTCCTAACCGACTTACCAATACTATAGTTTGTTAACAAGAAATTTGTGGTGGTTGAAAAACGAGTTTTAATGACTCCAACCAAAGTGTATGTAAACTTCCGACTTCAACTGTACATACACAGATATGCATACATATATAAATACATACATATACACATACAGTACCAGTGAAAAGTTTGAACACACCTACACATTCAAGGGTTTATCTTTATTTTTACTATATTGTAGAATAATAGCGAAGACATCAAAACTATGAAATAACACATATGGAGTCATGTAGTAACCAAAAAGGTGTTAAACAAATCAAAATATATTTTATATTTGAGATTCTTCAAAGTAGCCACCCATTGCCTTGATGACAGCTTCGCACACTCTTGGCATTCTCTCAACCAGCTTCATGAGGTAGTCACCTGGAATGCATTTCAATTAACAGGTGTGGCTTGTTAAAAGTTAATTTGTGGAATTTCTTTCCATCTTAATGCATTTGAGCCAATCAGTTGTGTTGTGACAAGGTAGGGGTGGTATACAGAATATAGTCGTATTTGGTAAAATACCAAGTCCAAATTATGGCAAGAATAGCTCAAATAAGCAAAGAGATACAAAGACATGAAGGTCAGTTAATGTGGAAAATGTCAAGAGCTTTGAAAGTTTCTTCAAGTGCAGTCGCAAAAACCATTAAGAGCTATGATTAAACTGGCTCTCATGAGGACCGCCACAGGAAAGAAAGACCCAGAGTTACCTCTGCTGCAGAGGATAAGTACATTACAGTTACCAGCCTCAGAAATTGCAGCCCAAATAAATGCTTCATGGAGTTCAAGTAACATACACATCTCAACATCAACTGTTCAGAAGAGACTGCGTGAATCAGGCCTTCATGGTCGAATTGCTGCAAAGAAACCACTACTAAAGGACAGCAATAAGAAGAAGAGACTTGGGCCAAGAAACAAGGGCCAAGAAACACGAGCAATGGACATTAGACTGGTGGAAATCTGTCCTTTGGTCTGATGAGTCTAAATTGGAGATTTTTGGTTCCAACTGCCGTGTCTTTGTGAGACGCAGAGTAGGTGAACGGATGATATCTACATGTGTGTTTCCCACCGTGAAGCATGGAGGAGGTGTGATGGTGCGGGGGTGTTTTGCTGGTGAAACTGCGCTTAGTGGGACTATCATTTGTTTTTCAACAGGGCTGTCACGTCTACTCCCGCTCCTCCTCTCTGGGGCTCGTTGTCCCCAGTTGTCTCATCGTTATGCATACCTGCCACCATCGTTACACGCACCTGCGCATCATGATACTCACCTGGACTCCATCACCTTCCTGATTACCTCCCCAATATCTGTCACTCCCTTTGGTTCTTTCGCCAGGCGTTATTGACTCTGTTACTGTTTCATGTCTGTACGCCCCCCCCCACCGGCACTCACACTACCTGGCTGGGCTCTACCTACCTCTCAGCTGCAATGGAGAGCAGCCCCGCTTTCAACAGGCAGTCCTGTTAATATTCCTCATACAGGTGTAGACTGAGATCGACTGTACCCTGCACTAGGTGTTGCACAGCAATGGGTCCACTCCACTGTGGTATGAGCTAAAGACAGGAAGTCTGAATTGACAGACTGACACTCACTTTTTGAAGTGGCAGAGGTGGCGTCCGATGTTGACAGACACAGAGCTGCCGGCGTTGAGGTGGTTGCCCTCGATGGTGATCCTGGTGCCCCCTGAGAGGGGGCCCTGGGCAGGCAGCACCCGCGTGAAGAAGGGCGTCTGTAGAAGGGGGACCCATGAGACACGTTTATTATGCAATCAACAAATTTACCAATAATCATTGTCTAATGTAAGGATCCATCCATCCCTGACCATGGCTGTGTCACCTGGGTGCTACTTACCACGAAAGTGAATGCTCGGGGTGAGAGGGCTCTGTAGTCGGCCAGGCAGTCCCTCACACACACCTCCACGTTAGCCTCCTGCACCCGGTAGCCCGTGGCGTCGTTCAGCAAACACACAATTCTGTAGGAGAGACGGTTGATGGTAGGGAAGGTATGAGAGAGAAAAAGGGAGAGGGAGGAAGGGAGAGGAGTTAGGGACACATGGGAAGACACACGTATTGAGCTCACCTGTAGCTACAGTATAGCTGTCTGATATTTGTGTAGTGATTCCTCCAATTTGAAAGGGCGCATCTACCATCTAAATGCTCTATGGAGATTGTTTGATCTATCTAAATTCAATTGAGCTGTATATATAGGGAGCAGGGAGGTCAAAGGAGAGGAAAGAGAAAGCTGAAGAGGACGTCTGAACACTGAGCAGAGGAAGAAGATAATAGACAGGTGAAGAAAGATGGACAAAAGGACAATGTCATCAGGAAGCAGAAGAGGATGAGAGGGGATATACACTGAGAGGAGGAGGGAGATAGAGGACACTTGTAGGAGGCGTGGGTGATGGTGAGAGTGGTGAGTGCCAGGCAGATGAGCCGCCTCACCTCTCCGAGCTGATGTACTCCTCTTCGATGGGGATACAGGGCACCTTGCCCAGACGCACTCCTGTCTGGATGTCCCTGAACTGTAGGCCCAGGTTCTCCCCCGTGATGGTCAGCCTGGTGCCCCCCTGTCTCGGCCCTGTCTCCGGAAACAGCTGCAGGACAAACACACAGGGAGGGAGGAAGGGAAGGAGGGAGGGAGAGAAGAAGATCATTGTCAGAACCAATAACTGTATGGTTAGAAGTCAGTGAGAGGCAAGGTAAGGCCAACACCTTATACTGTAAGTCTGTCTACGCAGGGCAGACTAAATGGCACTTTGTGTGGGAGACTTTATGTCTGCTGCACAGACCCTATGGACACTCTAGTCTAGAGCACCTGGTTAAATTGTGCTTAGAAGCATTTTTTTTTAACTCTTTCTATGGTTAAAGTAGGAAGAAATAGATGTCATTGTTGAACACATTTGTGAGTGTGCTACAAAAACTATCATCATATATTCAAATATTGAATAACTTTGACATATTGAATGATGTTATATTATGCTAATTTCCCTATGGTGGACAGAATGTGTTACTACACAGACTAATGTTTTCACCACAAGAATTCCAGGAAATACATATCATTTTTACCTCAGATTTGTGATGTTAGTATTAAAGTTAATAGGCAGCACGATCTCACAAAATCGATTGCTTAAAACGGCTCAATATTTTTGGTTTAGTACCAGTGTTTTTGTTATACGTGCCAGTCCGTAGTGGGACTTTAGAACGCAGCTGTATTGTCAGACCACGCTTGCTAGAATTTTTTATTAGAAATGTCTCTGGCCTCACTTGAATTCATGGATTTGAGGGTTAAGCTATCATTCAAATGAAAGCCAACCCCTGTCGCTATTTAGAAACCGATTTGGGGATTTGTCGAAATGATCTACTCCATTATAAGTTATAAGAGATATAAGTTGATAAGTAGCTATGACAGGTTGTCATCTATCGACAGATACTGTATGTATACCCAAGTTTATTGAAGGTTTTTCTGTTAGAAGAGCGCCAACGGTAGTCTACATATCGCCACAGTTACTGTAGTATCCCAGTTCCATTGATTTCAATACAATATCAACGTGAGTGCTTCATTTGCATGCGCTATTGATTACAGTAGAACAAGCTAATCAATTCCAGTCTTGAGTGACCGCTTGGTAAATATTGGTGCAATTTATAAGGTACTAATTTAGCAAATACAAGTAATCTGAACACAAGTGTAACACATGTGTATGGAGTAACTTTTCTACAAAATGTCACAACTTATTACAGTATATTGATTATGAATATCTAAAACCGGTGTTTTGAAACTCGGCCATAAATCAAAAAGCCATGACAACAGGAAGCAGCAGCAGTATAATTTTCAAAAAATGTTTTAGGAATATAAATGGTACTTTTAACATTCATTTTTACACAGGATTCTACTTTATTAGTTAAACTACTGAATGAGCCCAAAAATGTGCTATGATATATTGATTTTGATGATATTAGTGATATCGTGAAAATATGTTTGTCCTGGCTACTCTTTCTCTCACGTTCACCCACACACCATAATCCAGCAAGCCGTGTTTTAATGAAGAAAAATCACATCTCCGCTTTGAAAAACAGAAAAACCTTGCATGGCGCACAGCGAAAGGCCTCTTCCCCACCTAATTGAAAGTTATTACACCGGCTCCCGCATCGCCATTCTGTAGCGGCGTGTCACACGGCAGCTTCATAATGTGATTTATTTAGCCAAATTACTCCCCGTAACGAGGACAGGTGTGGCATGACAAAACAAATATGATGACTGATGTGAGGCGGCAGCGTCCGGGAGGCGGCCTCTAACAACCATCACGAGGTAATTATGGGTAATCTCACTGGCTGCCTGTTCCACAACCTGGTTGGCTGGGCAGAGCGTGTCAGGGAAACGGCGTCCTGGCGTGTCCTGAGGCATTATTGCGTTTCATTGGCTGGCCACCCCTGGGTTCTGTAGTGGCCCCAGTAGCAATCCCCAGCGGCTATACTTTCACAGGCAGCCTAACCTCACTCAGCCCCAGCGCTATGCCTCTACCACATAATGACATGGCAGCGATGCTGTATCCTGTAAAAGCAGAGTGGGGCAGAATGGTGGTTGCTAGAGGTCTGTGCTGTAGGCCGTCAAACCAGTGTGGAGCAGGGTTACAGCAGGGTGACGCCAGTGTGGTTGGACTGGGAACTAGGGACACATGGCCCACATGGGCTGAGGCAGGCTGTAAATTGGGTTGTTAATGTATTCAAAGAGAGGCTGGGAGAGGAAGACAGTTATGCTGACAGCCAATGGAAGGAGACCATGTTTCTAAAACCACTCAACACATAGGCAACATCATTTAGAGAAGTACAGTGTATTGCATTGCTGTCAAACACAGTATGAACCAAATTGTGTAGGGTAGTTTTGGTCAGGGAGGAGTGAGGGGGTTGTTATGAGGGGGGTGAAGCTGAGGGGCGACTCCTATACCCATAATAACAACTACAACAGTGTGAATGGTGGAGCAGATGGTTTCTGCTTTTTATCTTACAACCTCCAATCTCCCTCAGAAAGCATTGTAAACAGACTTCCAAGGGTCTGACACACACATTGTCTGTGATCCTCAGAGGCGTCTGTGCTCTATAGCCTTTCTAGTTTGTTTGCTCATCTTATGAGTTCTCAGTCTGACCCCTAGGAACCTCTAGGACCTATCATGATGAAAACACTGGCCTCTGAACACTGAATTCTGAACACTGGCCTCTGAACTCTGAACACTGAACTCTGAAGTTAAAACAGTGAAGTAGGGTGTTTTAATTGGTTTCAGAGGGGTCGTTTCACATGACCCCCCCCCCCCCCACACACACACACACACACCCTGACAGAAGGAGAGAGAGAGAGAGAGAGAGAGAGAGAGAGAGAGAGAGAGAGAGAGAGAGAGAGAGAGAGAGAGAGCGTAGGGACAAATAAGAGCCCATTTATACAGCAGAATACCTCATTGCTCCACTTGGATTGAAACATGGACATGACAGTTGGAGATGGATTTTAGACACCGTAGGAACATACAGAAGCTAGATTACTCTGAAGAATCCTCCTTAACTCAATGTGCTGAGCTCCACTCCACCACTCCAATAGTTCTTCACTTTCGTACACCCCTCTCAATCCCCTTCTCTCTCTCTAATCACACCCCCCTCTTCCTCTGAATAAAACAAGAATTCCCCTGCACACGCACGGCAAAACAACAGATGTATATTGTACATGCTGAAGTGTCAAAGCAAATCCAGGGTGCTCTCTAACAAGGGGGTCGGGGGATAGAAAGACAATAAGTAGCACAGGAACATCCCTCCTACCCACTCACTCTCAGCTAAGTGCATTCACTCTGATATAATATTTATCTGAGACAACTCACACACACACGCACAGCCAGGAACAGAGCACCAGCCTAGGCTGAGGGAGGGATGGAGGGGAGAGAGGGAGGGAGGGTTGGTTATTATGGGGGGAGAGACACTAGCTGAGGGGGGACTCCTGCCCCCCTTCCCCTTATCAGACCTAGCCTCATTCCGACGCTTTGTCTTCCCCGTTCCTCCAGAGTGAGAGGAGGAAAGGAGAGGCGTAAGAGCTATTCAGACCCCTTTGTGATGGATTGGGAGGGGAGGGTAGAATGTTTGGGCCCTCTGAGTACCGACTAGCAGTCGAGACGTCAGTCAAAATTCATGAGATGCTCCTTATTGACAGACAATGAGGAGGAAGAGAAAGATAATTCAATTACTTGCACCACTCTGGGGCTCCTAGTGCAATGAAGAAAGAGCTGGGAAATCCTGGTTAAATACTCTAATATTCCAAATGAAATTACCAGCTAATCCACCTGCTAATATAAAGAGGCACACAGTCCCCATCATATGAATAAAGAGAGAGACAGAGAGAGAGCGAGAGAAAGGGATGGAGAGAGAGCGAGAGAGAGAGAGAGAAAGAACGACAATGTAAAAAAGATGAAGACAAGAGAATGAGAACATTTGAAAAAGGGAAAGAGAGGTGTTAAAGAGGGACATGTTATCTCTCATGAGTGTAGGTTGATGTAACATGGAGTCAAGGTCCTCTGCTCTTTGTTACAACCATATCACAGAGCAGCTGCCTTTCAGCTTGTAAGGTGGGCTGCTTTCATGACCATAGGGTGCCATTTCAGAGAGACAGAGAGATCACTACCGAATGACGCAACGACCTATCAAGCATTTTTATGTATTCATTCTCTTTACTGCGGAATTTCCTTTCAGTCGGCAACTTCCCCTCCCTCCTCTTCCTCTCCTTCCTTCCTTCCTTCCTTCCTTCCTTCCTTCCTTCCTTCCTTCCTTCCTTCCTTCCTTCCTTCCTCCCTTCCTTCCTTCCTTCCTTCCTTCCTTCCTCTACTTCTGTCTTGTGGACTCTGGCTGAGAGAAAGAGAGAGAGAGAGAGAGAGAGAGAGAGGCAGGCATCGTGGAGGGATTAGTTCCTGTGCCAGTGCCAATTATCCAATATCTGGGATTTATAATGTGCTGAAACACTAGCTGCCTCTCCAGAGTAGATTAAAGGACACAGACACAGACACAGACACACACACACACACACACACACACACACACACACACACACACACGCACACACTAACACAACACTCTGCATTTGCCCCCAAGCAAGGTGTCAGGTGCAGCAAATATACTGCAAATAGCAATAATAGAGGAATGAGTTGGATTTGTTCTTGAATGGGGCGAGGTTAAATCAGGAGTAGGCGGAGTGTGGGCTGGGCTTGTTGCTGTGTGTAGGTGGTATTGATGTAATCAGCTATAAACGCATTGTGAGGTTTAGCACTAGAGCAGAGAAGGACGGAGATAGAGAGAGAGACTGACAGAGAGGGAGAGAGACAGAGACAGAGAGAGAGACAGCGAGAGAGAGAGAGAGAGAGACAGAAAGGGAGAGAGACAGAGACAGCGAGAGAGAGAGAGAGCAAGAGGGAGAGAGACAGAGACAGCGAGAGAGAGAGAGGGAGAGAAACAGAGAGAGACAGAGAGAGAGAGAACAGTAGTCTGGTACACAGCCAGCATCAGATCTTTACTGAGGCACAGATCAACAGATGACCACCGTACATCCAATCCAGCTATGCAAAAGAGCCTTGTAGCACTCACGTCCGTAGCCAAGAAGCATACCGCCCCAATAGATCCGCAGCTTCCTGCCATCCAGGACCTCTATACAAGTGGTGTCAGAGGAAGGCCCAAAAAATGATCAAAGACTCCAGTCACCCAAGTCATAGACTGTTCTCTTTGGTACCGCACGGCAAGCGGTACCGGAGCGCCAAGTCTAGAGCCAAAAGGCTCCTTAACAGCGGCTAACCCCAAATGCATAGTCACTTTACCCCTACCTAATTAACTCGACTAACCTGTACTCCCGCACACTGACTTGGTACTGGTACTCCCTGTATATAGCCTTGTTATTGTTATTTTATTGTGTTACTTTTGATCGTATTAGAATATATTTTTTTCTATTTGACCCCCTTTTTCTCCCCAATTTCGATCTTGTCTCATCACTGCAACTCCCCAACAGGCTCGGGAAAGGCGAAGGTCGAGTCATGCGTCCTCCAAAACATGACCCGCCAAACCGCGCCTCTTAACACCCGCCCGCTTAACCTGGAAGCCAGCTGCAGCCGCATGTTGGAGGAAACATGTTGGAGGAAACACCGTTCTACTGACGACCGAGGTCAGCCTAGAGGTGCACGGCCCACCACAAGGAGTCACTAGAGCGCGATGAGACAAGTAAAGCCCCCCGGCCAAACCCTCCCCTAACCCAGACGACGCGGGGCCAAATGGGCGCCGTCCTATGGGTCTCCTGTTGTGATACAGCCCGGGATCGGAACCAGGTCTGTAGTGACGCCTCTAGCACTGCGATGCAGAGCTTTAGACAGCTGCGCCAAGTAAATATTTTCTTGAACTGTAGGTTAAGGGCTTGTAAGTAAGCATTTCACGGTAAAGTCTACACATGTTGTATTCGGCGCATGTGACAAATACAATTTGATTTGAACTGGATCCTACTGCACACCCACACCCACACACACCTAGAGCCTGTCTCACCTTGGTGATCTTTGGGTGTGTACAGCGGCTGTTGCCAGCGGTGGCGTGCATCCAGCTACTCTCCAGCGGGACACACTCCTGCCTCAGAGAACACTTCTTCTCCTGAACACACCAGCCACACTCGAACCTGGGGTCAGCCTTCAGACACATCCCACAGCTGTCCCGCAGCGCGTAACACTTATACAGGTGGGCTGAAACACAGTGAGAACAGAGAGAGAGAGGAGAGATAGAGGTGAATATCATTGTTGTTGTTTGAGACTTTAAGTTTCAGCACGTTGCATTTCACCTTCATGCTGTGGTATGAGAAACAAGCAGTAAAATAAAACATGAAAACACCTAATCCCCTTGTTGTTGTGTTTTTTTTGGTGGGGGGGCACTAATGCTCAGAGTTATGCTTTTAAAAGAATTAGCAATTAGCAGTAAGAATTGAGAGAGAGGAGAAAGAGAAAGAAGGAGAGAGAGGAGAGAGGAATAGATAAATAGAGGGAGAAAACAGAAGAGAGATGTTGAAAAAAGAACATCCCGGCACTCCACAGACAGCCGCAGGACTTCAAAGGAGACGGCGTATCCATCCACCCGCCGCGGACCTGCCTGCTAATCTGATTTGCCACGGCTAAGCTTAAAAGTAGCGCGGTGCTAATTAAACTGAACCAAATTAATGATTTAATTACATTAAGATTTCCACTTTACACCAAGGCAAAAGTGGGCTTTCTCGGGCAGTCTGGCAGAGATGGATAATTCACCGTGATTCACGGAGGGAGGGAGGGACAGAGACAAATAGAGAAAAACACAGGGAAGGGTGAGGAAAGGAAAGGGAAGGTCTTTTGGGCTTTAATAAAGCAGGGCTAGTTTGAAATGTAGTTTCGGGATGTTTCAGCGTGTCAAATTAAGCGTGGAAGTTTGGGCAGAGTACAATGTAACTGGCCTATGCACAGCAGGTACTAACAAAGTTTAGATTCGGAATTTCCGTTCCAGCTTTAACAAATGCTACTATGGAAGAGACTGTATTCCAACATCAGGAAATGGGTGTGTCATTCCAGATTTTGTGACAATCCATAGACAGTAGAATAAAGAGGGCTAAAGTCTCAGCATCCAAGGTGATTGCTTGTTAAAACCTCTACCTATCTTATATTACTGAGAGAGAGAGGGGTCCATTTAATCCACAATCCTTTCATGTAAAGGCTTTTAGAGCAGTCAGACAGACAGTCAGCCTTGTACAGGCCCAGCCCCCACAACACCAAATCAGGTCACGCTCAAGCAGCAATATGCAGAGTGAGTTCGCGAATGCCAATTAACAAATGAGGCCAAGCGATAAATGCAATTCGACATAAAGCATGTGTTTAGATCAAATAACCTTGATCCAATGACCAGAATGGGGTGTCTAAAATACGGCGTGAGGATGCGGGAGACATCCTGATATTACTTCTATCCACTCTAAATAGAGAGGATAGAATCCTAGCTGGAGATCCCCAGCTCCACCACATGGTGGGGAAACAGGGTGGATCCACACCCCATTGGTAAAGGATAACTCCATGTGACATCATTCTGTATACTTATGGCCCTTCTTTGGACACTGTGTTAACAACCCTCCAGACGAGCTTCAATGCCATACAACTCTCCTTCCGTGGCCTCCAACTGCTCTTAAATGCAAGTAAAACTAAATGCATGCTCTTCAACCGATCGCTGCCTGCACCTGCCCGCCCGTCCAGCATCACTACTCTGGATGGTTCTGACTTAGAATATGTGGACAACTACAAATACCTAGGTGTCTGGTTAGACTGTAAACTCTCCTTCCAGACTCACATTAAGCATCTCCAACCCAAAATTAAATCTAGAATCAGCTTCCTATTTTGCAACAAAGCATCCTTTAGTCACGCTGCCAAACATACCCTTGTAAAACTGACTATCCTGCCGATCCTCGACTTCAGCGATGTCATTTACAAAATAGCCTCCAACACTCCACTCAGCAAATTGGATGCAGTCTATCACAGTGCCATCCATTTTGTCACCAAAGCCCCATATACTACCCACCACTGCGACCTGTATGCTTTGCTGGTCCTCGCTACATATTTGTCACCAAACCCACTGGCTCCAGGTCATCTATAAGTCGTTGCTAGGTAAAGCCCTGCCTTATCTCAGCTCACTGGTCACCATAGCAGCATCGACCCGCAGCACGCGCTCCAGCAGGTATATTTCACTGGTCACCCCCCAAAGCCAATTCCTCCTTCGGCCACCTTTCCTTCCAGTTCTCTGCTGCCAATGACTGGAACGAACTGCAAAAATCACTGAAGCTGGAGACTCATATCTCCCTCACTAGCTTTAAGCACCAGCTGTCAGAGCAGCTCACAGATCACTGCACCTGTACATAGCCCATCTGTAAATAGCCCATCCAACTACCTCATCCCCATATTATTTATTTTGCTCCTTTGCACCCCAGTACCGCTACTTGCACACTCATCTTCTGCACATCTATCACCCCAGTGTTTAATTTGCCGTACTGTAATTACTTCGCCACTATGGCCTATTTATTGCCTCACCCCCTTATCCTACCTCATTTGCACACACTGTATATAGACTTTCTCTATTGTATTATTGACTGTATGTTTGTTTATTCCATGTGTAACTCTGTGTTGTTGTTTGTGTCGCACTGCTTTGCTTTATCTTGGCCAGGTCGCAGTTGTAAATGAGAACTTGTTCTCAACTAGCCTACCTGGTTAAATAAAGGTGAAATACAAATTTAAACAAAAATGTGTTAGGATGTTTATGTTAAACACAGTGCTACTCAACTATCTTTCCCCTAGTGATGACTGAGACCTGGATCTCCACCCAGCAGGATGAGCCTCCTAAGCAGCAATAGTAGGATCTGACCCCAGACCTGCCAGATCACAGAGGAACAAAGGCCCAAATCGTGTTCTCTTCCTCGAATTTCATCCATCCCTCCCTTTATTTATTTATCACCACTCTATTCATCTGCAGCATGTTGTTTTGGAGGGAGTTACTGCAAACAGCGCTGGGAGAGATAAGCATTATTGAACCCAGCGGGGCCTAGCAAAAGCCGTAGCCATGCGTAAAAACACTTTAATTCCCTTTCAAAGACGTGCTGCTGGAGAGGAAGGGGCTCCTCCAATTGGATCTTAGGGATTTAAAAGAGTGTAGCGACGAGGGGAGAGAGAAGAGGAGGGGAGAAGGGAGAGGAGGGGAGAGAGGAGAGGAGGGGAGAGGGAGAGGAGGGGAGAGAGGAGGGAGA